>NC_138659.1:17368948-18751448 GCF_964273445.1 Streptopelia decaocto
AGCAATTGTAGATAACAAGAAATCATTACATTGACAAGAACTAGAGCTATGGATGCATTTTTAAAAATAAAATTTTAGTGTGGAAAATATGCTCAATTATATTTTATTGGCACATAAATCAGCAATTGTACCACCAAGGTGTGCATGCTTATTATTGCACATTAACACAAAAATCCTGATATACCATCTTCTTTTTTCCTCAAATTTGCTGGGAAAAACCTTTTGGTTATAATTTCATAATATTAGTGTTATCAAGAACTATACTTTTCTTTAACTTAAAAAAATAATTTTCAGACTGCACTATGTGATGGGGCTCAACTAAAGGCTGTCCCATTAAGCTCATCCATTTTTCACTGTACATGCTCAGCGGTATTTACAAATTGCACATGGAGTACATGAGACCGAGGGAGCGTCGTCCTTCAGTGCAGTTTCCGATGGCGATACCTGCCTGCTTTTTCTTTTGCTGCATTGGCGCAGGCGTTGTGCTTATTTTGTTGTAAGTGGTTCCAGTATTTGATCAGTTCACTAGGTTGGAACTGATGGGAGGTAATTAGGTGGCTATATTTACAGCTGGAGTAAGAAACTCGCCAGTGATTGAAGACAAACTCGTTGGGTGGAGGCACAGGGTCAATTCGCAGCTTGGCAAGGCAGATCCCCACGTATACATCCTCCAAATGTAAACGTCTGATGCTTAAGGAGACCTTAAAGATTTTTTCTGCTAAGTCTCCAGAAAAAACATAACCAGTGCCAGAGCAGAACACAGGGTAACGTTCACTTGGATACAAATCAGGTGGCATATACCACTTACTATCCTTGTTCCTATTAGGTGCGTAACCTCTCATTAAATAACCTGTGAAATACTTGTGCCTTGGAGGAAGTTCTGGTTTCAGAAGCTTGTGTATTAAATAGTCAGTATTGACAAACATATCACTGTCAGTTTTCATAACGTATGGAACATGTGGACAGTAAGATGCAACCCAGTTCATTCCCATCAGAGTTTTAATGGTTAAATTATAATAGGTATCTAAGTATTCTTGTTGAATGATGTCGTGGTACTGTCTGCTTTCCTCTAGTATGGTACGCTGGAGGTATCCATTTATCTTGATGCTTAACCCCAGCAAAAAAATACGAACAATTTGGATGCCAGGTGTCAGGCTTTCATTACCCCAGGTCTGTCGAATAGCTTGTCTGGCTTCCACCTGGCCCGGCTCTGCAGCTATGAGCAATATGAGAAAAGGGGTCTTCTCCTGGCACTTCTCAGGCTCGTTGATGATGTATTTGAAATGATATGATGTTGGATGCCCAGTGCCTTTCTCACTGTAAATACTTCCATTGGCACTGAGTGTATTTTCCAGACCAGTTACTCCTTGTGGTGAGAGATCTGTGTTGTTGGAGTTGGTGACTGTTGGAGGCCGGAGCGTCTGAGGTACGGTGTCTTTCCACATGTTCCTTAGAGAGCTGTGGTTTGTCTCACTTTTTGTAGATCGAAATCCTCGTATAGTGTAAGTCATGGGATTTTCTTTGAATCCAGCCCTGCCTGGCAGCCAGTCGTGATGATTAAAGAACAGAAACATAGCAAAAAGAAATACGAGAGAGATCAGGCCAATAAGATGGGTGCGAAACAGAGACCTTTTGGTATTCCAGGTCATCTTTGCAAAGCAGCAGTGTCGTCTTCTCCACTGAAGCATGTTGTAAGAATCCAATGATGGGATATGAGACGATGGCCGAGCAAAATGCTTTTCCAATTGTTTTTTAATCCACTGCTATTCTTTGGTATTCATTTTCTTTTATTCATGTTGAGTAATTGTCCGCAAATGGCTCACTCTGCAAAGATGTAAGAAAACGAAATCAGAAATCTTTAATTTGCACACTCATAATATAAAAGGCTACGAGGATCTAGATATAAGCTTAATTTTAAGTTCATTTTTTTAAAATAAACCAGCCCATGTTAATATAGGCAAGGTTTTATTTATGCTAAAAGCCAACCTTGTTTTATGATTACAGTTGATTTGATTTGTTAGCTTTTAAAAATGCTTTTTTCATGCTAAATGTTTTGATAGACATCCTGGGTTCCAAAGATAAAAAGGCAAAAATATTGATCATGTTAGCAAAACAAGCATCAAGTAGATGTAAATAGCCTCAGGTGTACTGACTGTGAAATCCTTGTACAGTGTTTGAGAAGGACTGAATGAAGAGGCCTTGATACCAGATGGAAGGTTTATTGGCGTTAATTAAAATTGATTTGACATGCAGAGGCTAGTACAGCTCACAGTTTAAAAACCCTTTTTGTAAAATGGTCATGTATTGGTGGTGGGACAGACGGCGCAAGGTTGATTATGGCAGAGTTGTGTTAGTCACAGTGCACAGCTTGGCGTCTTTCCACCGGCCCCGACTGCGTTCAGAAAGTCAATGAGAAGATGCACCTGTCAAAATTAATTTTCAGGGTCCAGTAACCTCACTGCACAGCCCTCAGATGGTAACACGGGATAACGTTTTCAGTCACCTTTCAAGCACCTTTAACCTTCTACTCTACAATGAAGAAAAATATTGAATGGAACACTTGGCTGTTGTGCCAGGCTCATACGCAGCTGAATTAAAATTAAGCTGTCGATTTTTAGCAGGCAGAGAAATTTTCGTATTAACTGAAAGAAAAATTGCACAGCACTCACTTAGTTTCTGGCAAACTATCTGATAAATGTGATTTTTGCTTTTTTCTCTCTAAATTTATATATAACTGCTGCAGTTCTGGTATCACACAGACATTTTAAGTATTGTTACTAGCAGCTGAAAGGTAGGAAAAAATGCCAAACTAGTCTGTGCTTCATTTTCTCTTCAATTTTTTCATATTCAAGAGCAGAGTCAATATGGCAGCTTCATGATGCTGCATATTAAAAGCTGATCACATCATCTCATAAATGAACCTTTCACTGCACAGTAGCAATTCGTTTGTGATTTTCAATTTGCTCTAATTTATTTCTGGGCCCTAGGGTTTTGTATAGGAAAAAAGATGACAGTTGAACAGGAGTCCATAATAAATGCTATTTCTAATATAAATGTATAATTTATTAATTGCTTTGCTATCTCCTAAACCCAGTATTTGGATTAATTTGTGTGCTTAAAAACTAAGTGACATGTTATATGAGAAATTACAGGATTTTACATTGCAAGGAAGTAATTTAAGATGAGATGGCAGTTGAATAATATGTCATTAAATTGCATGTGTGTGACTTAACATTCAATCTACCTAGTTCATGAAAGTGAGAATTTGTATTTCAGAAGGCTAGGGAGAGATGTATAACTAAGCTGCTTTTTTTTTTTTTTTTTTAATTACTGTATGTCACTTTATATGTAAACAAAATAAGGTGTATGAAGAAGATGCTTCATTCACAAGATTGGGAAGTGAGGGGGTTGTAATATCGCTCCGAGGTGGAGTTGTGTCTCTTGCAAACCTCCACTAGGAGGAGCGCGGAAGGTGGGATTTTAACGGTGCTTTGTGACCATGTGAACGTCTCTGGAAAGGCGACACTGCTCCTCAATTCTCTTTCTGAAATAGCAAAATATTTACTTAGTGATCTATTAAGCTCTTTCTTGTCTTTGTGTTCTTATGCAGCATTCATTAATTTTACTTTCAAGCTCACTGAAAGTTTGGGGTTTTTTTGGGGTGGGTTTTTTTTGTGTGTGTGTGTTTGTTTTGGTTTTGGTGTTTGGTTTTTTGTTTTGTTTTTGTTTTAACTGCTTGGGACTGATGCCACTTACCAGAGACTGAGCTATCTTTCTAACTTTTTTTTTTCCCCCAGTTTACAGCTGTTGAACATGTGTGGCTAAAGTATGTAGCATGAAAATTAACCTGAAATTCCACACTATTCTTTTTGTGCTGCTTTAACTCGAACATTACCCTTATGTAAAAGAAAATAAGCCTCAAACGTAGAAGTTTATGTTTATCTCACTGTTTGCACCTGCTTTTGCAGGCTTAGAGAACAAAAGCCTGCACTCAAAGATAATATTAGTTTCTCTGCAGTGTGCAGTGAGTTTGAAATGAAGAGTCAGCTACTTAGGAAAAATATCTCTGCATAAGCAAACATAAATGTCACTTCAAAGGGTACCCTGGATCTCAGGGAAATTGTTTGATATCAGTTTGGAAGGCAACAGTGGGAATATTTGATTAATTATCACTCCACTCCATGCCTGTGAAGTTTAGGAAGAAAGTCAAAACCAGAATTTCCTGAATGTGGAGAAGCAAGTGGAATTCTGATTATTTTTGTCAGACTAATTGTCCCATTTCTACAACTGCAGTCAATAGGTGCAGATACTTCAGCAAATCTGTGCTGCACTACTACTGTGTGTTTAGTTTTTAATTGAGATAGTGTTTTGTTGTGCACCTACTTGCATATGGCAATGGGCGAAACTGAGAATCTTTAAGTTATGTAAATATTTGTGTAAACTGAAGACTGTTTTCAGGTGCTGTTTTTCTATGATGCACTAGTGAAGTGTCCCAGAAAAGACAGTTGTAATGGCTGAAGCATATATATTTTTTTTTTAGGCTGCATGCTTACATTGTGCACATTAAAATAAGTTTTACAGTGACAGATGGAACTACAATCATAAGAAATATAAAGAGTCATTTCTCGCTTACATTTTTCCTTGATTTTTCAAGGTGGGAGTTTCCTGTTTGCCCTTTAGAAAGGCATTGTGTTTATAGAGGAAGGACCCACATCTATTTCTGAGCTTCATAAAACTATTGACTGGAAAAAAAAAAAAACCAAATAACTTTATATAATTTTCTTTCTAATTCAGGTGCAAAGCATTTCAAAATATACAATGGGTATTAAGTATTTGAAATAGAGCAATAGTAGTTGCACCTTTAGAAACTGCTACATGCTAGGATGCATTGTTTAAAAATAATGGAAACAACAGTCAACATATATTGAAACCACTATCAAATAGTATAATAAAAAAATATTATTTTTTCTCACTTTAACTAGGGATAAAGCATAGCTACTTTTGCCCAAATGTTTAAAATTTCATATCACAGAAAGCTTACGAAGAGGCATCTATCATTGGCAGTACATAAGAAAACCCAAGTATAGCAAAAGGGGTCTGTGCAATCACTGTGTCCCTGGAAGTCTGTTGTTGCATGTAACTCTGCAGCTTGAAGATATGATTTATAATAGTTCTACTTCATTTTTGGCACTTGACTGTGCAGTCACTGATGCATTATCAGATGCCAAATATATAAACTCTGAATGCCACTTGAATTTTTATTTGTGGTCTGTGCTCTGCTGGTGTTTCAATTCCTTGTACTTCCAGTTCTACTCTATAATTACAGCTTTGCAAATTGAAGCATTTGACTTCCTATTCACACGTCCTGGATTTTCATATTTTGATTAGCTGTGTGGGCAAACTCTTTAATTAGAGGGAAGAGTTCAAAAGGCAGCCTGAGTCGGTATTATGATAAACAGCAGCAGCAAGTTGCATATTGGGCCTAACATAATGTGCCTGAGTTCACTTACAAACTGCATTAATCTTTTGCACAAAACAGCACTTGGGGTGAGGTTTGGTGTGCAGGTTTTTAAATGTCAGATATGAAAGTCACACCACTGGCTGGGCAAGCTGCTCTCAGAGCATTGCCTGAGGGTACATTTTGTTTGTTTGTTTTAAAAGTTCTGGAAAGTGACTTTACCTTCTAAATGTCTTAAAATTGATCTGAAACTGGGGACTGTTGTATACTGCATCCTTAGGTATGTCAACTCTTTCCAGTTGCAGTTGGTTTATTGCATGTTAGCTTTGCCTTGGGCAAAGAAAGCACATTTATATTGACATTAAGTGATTTATTATGGCTTATTGGTAGATTCTGCAGATAAGCACTTTCTTTCTCTGGTGTATTAAATTGCTGTAGATTTAGGTCTTATATTTATATTGCAAATATTTTTCCGGTTTGTTTGCTGCTAGTGATGAAGCATTTAAATTCCAACAATAAATAGAAATGGATGGCAATAAGATGGAATGTCATTTTACAATCCAAGTTAAACAGTCAGTGTTTTCATATTAAACAGAAATTGTAATGATGGGGTGAGTTAAGTTACGTGCTCACCATTTTGAGCGTACAGTGTTTGAAGGTTTCCTTTTGGGATGTCAGGGGAGCCTGATGTTACTTGTAAAATGTGGTGCCTGATTGCACTGCTGATGGCTTAAATCATGGCCAATCTTTTGCATGCTCCCACTTCATGCTTGGCTGATATTAGCCTGATGACAATTTGCTTGTGGGTCTGAAGGTACTTTTAAGATAATGCAATTTGACTGTGTGGTCCGTTTTGATGGGTCAGTGCCCTCAGTGTGTCACATCATGGACATTTTACCAGTGCTTTAAGATTAATTCAGATAAGGATTAATTCTGACCTACTTTGAGAGGATTTCTAACTGTTTTTTCTCTCTTGGAGGGGTTTGAGTTTTTAATTTCTCTGTTCGAAGCAATCATTACAGTAGCTACATTATCCCTTTAATCCCTCCTCTCTAGCCACAGCAATGCTGTGCAGACTGTGAGCAATGCATTTACTAAGTGTAAGGTAGGGACGTTGTGCTGTGGGAGAGGAAAAAGCCGCTAGAATTCTTTCTCTTCAGAGGCATGTTATCTCGGGGCTCTGCAAATTAGGAGCGATCATTATCTGTAATGGCTGAAAAGGTGACAGACAAGCAAATGAATATCACACACAAGGATTTGACATACCTTCCCTGGTCAGGCCATTGATGGTGCGAGGATTATACCCACAGAAAATAGTTTTGGCACGCCATCACTTCAGCAAAAAAGATGCTATCGAACATGCGCACATCCCCCAGCAGTCTGCTGCCTGCGATTGCTTTTCACAGTATCCAATCTGTCCATCTGTCTGCTCGTTGCTGTGTTACCTTCCTTGATCATAAGTGTTGTCCTTGGCTCGGGGCTTTTTGTTCATCCTTCAAACAAAAGGACAGTAGTTCTTGTTTCCGTTCCGATCAGGGCTGTCTGGCATTCGGGGCTGATGTACTGGAGCTTTTACATCTGGTGTTTCCCTTGCCGGACAATGCAGTGCTGTGTTCTCGTCCCCTCAGTATCCATATTTCTAACGGTAATGGGAGCAGGGAGTGCTAGCGCGTAGTGCTTCACTTGCCTTCGGTAATAGGATTTCCCGCTATTCCTTCCTTCATTGTTGCTAGGCAGTAATAGAAAAGGGTTTGAGCTGTTTTAACTGAGGATTCTGGTCTGTAAGATCCATTCTGTAGTTCTTCAGCTGCTGCACAGGCAGGCAGCAGTTTAAATGTGGGCTTTGACAGATGCTGTCTTCTGACAGAGCAGAATTTAACGTCATTGCTTGGCTGAACCCCACGTGATTGTTTGCATTCATTTTGACTAAAACCAAAGGCAGCCGGAAAGCTTCACAGGCTCTTGCTCCTATTTGATAAATGATACATACTCAGTTCAAGCACAATGATAGGTGAATAGTATAAAAATTGTATGATTGTTAAATGAATGATTGAGGGGTTTTTCAAATTGTTTTCACTTTTCCTTGACAGTGTAAGTTATGATTCTCTGGGGGATTTTTAATGTTAGGCGTTCTATTCCCGTATTCCAAAAGCTGTTCTGCAGTGCAAAGGAATTATAAGCATTTAAAAACTGAAGCTTGATTTAACCCATTTGGCTCTCTTTGAGTAAAAATCTTTTGTCCCTTCATGCCAAAGGAAAAATAAAAATCTATTTCTTTGCTCATATGTCCTTTACACATGCCTACTCTATAAAAGCTGCTTTTTGTAATCTTAGGTTAGTCAATTAAGCTGGACAACACTAATGTATCAGTGCATGCTGTTAAGCTGCCTTTCTGCTGTTAATGGCTTTCTTCTTGGTAAAGGTCGAAGTCTGGTATTGCAGAACTGGGGGCACTTTATTTCAATTATTGATGGATCTAAAATGTCTTTTGCCTGTTACAGATATACCTTATATTACAGAATTTGTCTTTCTGGTCCTAATGAAACTTGCGCTCCTTTCATTTCTGTCCTTTCGATGACTGACCCTTCTATGCTGAGGCATCTTATTATCTTTAGTGTATGTTATATCACAATAGACAGTGCAGAAAATAGATAGGTACCAGCATATTTACCCAAGTATTTATTAGTCACTGTTTGTCCGCTCTATTTTGAAAAGTTTGACTAGCTCTTTAGACTATTGCTTTTCTTTTTAGCCAAAGGATAAAGAAAATCTATTTGCTATATCATATGGTATCTCTGATTAGTAGGATTTGGGGGTAGGTGCATCCTGTACTGGCAAATAAGGCAGTCAGTGTGTTTTATTAATCCAGATGCATGTTCTGATGATTTACTAGAAACCTAACCAGATTTTGTGTCCTCCTGTCTAAATCAGCTGTGTACACTAACTTTCTCTATTAGTCTAGTTTTGTTTTTAATGTATGCATTTCCCATCCTAATGAAAATTTCCACAAATCCTGTGATCCTGTTTGAGGATGTTTAGGGAGCTTGAGCATGTTCTCGAACTATTAATTATGAGTACAACATGGATATCATTAAAGACTTGTATCTCCTCCACTCTAAAAAACCTTGTATTTGCATAATAGAGGGGGGATCAGTGGGGCGATGGAGTGAGGGAAGAGAGACCTGTGTCCAGCACCACTTACTGTCCTGGGACGTTCATGAATAATTGAGAATTAGTGCTTGGAAAGGTTGTATGTGTGCTCAGTCTACTGAATTTTCCACCTAAACACAAAAAGCTTTTGTATCCTTATCCTTTATAATATACATACAGCAACAGATTATTACATACAAAAATTATTACATATAAATATGTGACAGAGTTTGCCTAGGAGTATTGTCAATTTCCTGCATTCTGGGCTACAAGTGAGATCTTAATGTAGCTGATTTACCTGTGTTGATTTACGTAGAAGCAAGTTATGTTTTTTCAAATACCAGCATGTGAACATGCTTTGGATTTTTGAATTTTCGGATAAGACACACAACACTGTATTCAGAAACAAGGCGATATTTTAACGGAATGGTTAGTAAAATCCATAGTTGTTTCCACTTAATTTATTTAATACTGCTTCACTGTACCTGAAGTGTATCTCCAAAGGTTTGTGGGGTGTTTGTGGTATGTTTGCATTTTATAGTGGGCAGAGCTGTTTTAATTTTCTGTAAATGCTCATTAGTAAGTATTAAGGTACAAAAATCCCAAGAGCCAATTTTTCTAAATAGGCTCTGTTTTAAAGTAGATTTAGAAGGGAACAGACATCAGCTTTAGCTGTTAGTTATATGACCGTGTCACTGTGTGTAGCTTGGAAAGTTCAGGCAGAGCTGTTGCATGTTGATGATGTGTGTAAAACTTGTCATCTTGCCCTGTGAACAAATTGAATATTGAATTCTTAAATCTTAGTGAATGATTTCTTTTGTTCACTTGTTGTTTGCTTTTAAAGGATGAGCAGGTCATTTTACAGAAAAGTGAGGAAAAGCTTTGATTTTTCTATTACTTTCTATCTGGGTGTGACTGTAGCTTAAGAGAGTCAAAGTTTCAGGAAGAAATTGCTTTTCTTTTACAGCACTTTGTTCTTTACTACTTTTATATGATGCTGTATGTTTCTGAGTATTTCAGGAGGGCAGAGCTTTCTTTGTTCTGGAAATATGACCTAAAGGTTTGAGAAATCTTGCTGGGCTGGAGGTTGGAATGGGCTTTATTTCAGCTCAATCTCACCATGAAGGGTCAGTGGACTGCTTATTCTTGATCCAAGGAGTAGTATGTTCGGTAATGTTACTATGGTTACATCTTAAATTAGAAGCTGCTATGCTAGTGTTTGAAATGCTGCCATCTATTAAGACTAAGGAGGAGTAACTGATGTTAAGATGGGCAGCATGTGTGTAAGGAACAGCACAGAGTTACCATGACCAGTGAAAGCTTGACTGCTCCCTGAGTTCTGCAAACCTAGAAGCAGATGCAAGGAGTAAGAAAAGATGTACACTTAGAATAACCTGTGCACCTGACAGCTGTGAACTATGGAAAAGGTACTTACGCATAACAAAGGTGTGTAATTTTGGAATAGTTTCTTCAAAAAACTTACCCTCTAAAAATGACACGTAGGAAGTTTATCATTAGAGTCTTGTCCAACTGGTTTTAAAATAAATCAGACCCTAAGGTCGAGCCATTAAATAAAGTTCTCTCTTGACAACATTACCAGAAGTTTCTCAAATCAATTTAGAATGATCGCAGTACTCAGGTGTGTGCTGCTTGGTAATTTTCTGCCTGGCAGCCATGAGTCCAATGAAAGTAAACTAAATCTGTATATCACAGCTGACCTGTCAGCTGAATGTTCCCATGTGGACCATACTTTCTGGAAACTCCGTGAGTAGTTTGCAAAGGTTATTCCATTTTATCACACTAAAATGTAGTATTATTTCAGCAATAATGTGTTGAGAACCTTTCCAGTTCAAGGGTTGAAAATGATTAGTGGAAACATTCTCAAGGTTGGTTATTTTTGGTTTTAAATTTTCTTCTGGAAATGTATTACTAGAGAATGTCATAAATGCTTAGTTTTAATTTTCTCTGTTAAGAATTATTATGCATATGGCATGTTTTTAACTAAATGAAAAAAATAGCAAGCTAGAAATGACCACAAGCATCAGTATTGCCTTATTTTCCTTAGCAGATTTTCACCATTGCATTCCTAGCTGAGAAAACCAGCTTACACTTGCTACTTTTTTTTTATAAATGGTCGCACCCAAGCTATAAACTTAGTGATTTCATTAATCTTTGACTATCTCGAAATAGAAATACAGCAATATAGATCAATCTGAAATGGTGACAGAGCACTAGATAAAGGTTTCCAGTTATTGTGAAACGTGTATTTTTGTTTGCTAACAAGTAGTTGATAGTTGTTGTATCATTCAATAAGGAATATAAGCACATCCCTAAGTTTGTAAAGTTGTGTGTGAGAGAGAGAAAAGACCAAGTGATTTTTCTCAAATCAGGAGGGTGCTGCTTATTCCATCTGCTTTAGGAAACATTTCCAGGGGATGTTTCTTAATTCTAAAGCTTGTGGATTTTTATTAATTATTCCAAACACCCTGCATACCACCTAGTTTGATAGAACTACTTCAGCTGGTTTCATGTATCTGTATGTTTCCTACTATTGTTCCATGTTAATGATTCCCTCAACTTGAAGCAGTTTTCAGTCAGTGTATATTAATGAAAAGCTGGTTTTATTATGTGCTGAGTTTTATAATGTAGTGTGCTTAATATCATTGAACTGATTTCTGGCTGTCCAACTGGAATTCAGTCCATTCCCGTATCACAGCCTTCTATGAGTAACACAGCTTTGGAGTGCTTCAAAATTCACCTGAAAAGCACAAATACAAAATGGTTTCCATCTACTCTATTTCTGTTCTGGTTTTGTGTGTTATGCAAATTTGGCATATTGGACTACTGTCCAGACACATTTCTTTCTTTAATAACACAGTTTGCTTTATCACATCTTTCTTTTCTGTATTGCAATTTTTCATGTCTTCCCCCAGGCTTTGCATCCAATAATTGCTGATCTCAAGTGCTAAATGCAGATATTTTTTTTTTTTTTCCAGGGGATAGACAATGTGATTTCATACAACGTAATTTCATTTGTATTGTGCAGTATTTTTGGTTGTAGGGTTCTCTCCTGATGAACTGACAATCCAGTGCCAGCAGTAATATTTTCTGCCTGTCACAGGTGTTGCTTTTGCATTCTGAAAAGAGCAGGGACTTTATGAAGCTTTGATTCAGCACAGCAGGGGAGGGCAGGACAGCCAGCAGAAGTACCGAACCTTCACAAGCGGTTTAAAGAACAATTGTGGAAAACAGACTTCTGTGTTTTGTGGGGTTTTTTTGTTTTGTGTTTTGTTTTGTTGTTGTGGTTTTTGTTGTTGTTGTGTGTGTGGTTTTTTTTTTTCCCCCTTAGCTTATGACTTGTTTTATTCCACCTGCCTGCACTTCATTATCAAGCTATCCCTAACACCCACCCTCACACCTCCAGCATGAGAATTGGAAATGAAAACTTAAATTCTTACAGAAAGTGAGACTTTGGGGAAAAACTGATACTACATATCAAATCTCTTAGAGCAGGAAGATGCCATCCTGTGGGAGTAGGTAGACCGCCAGCTCTTCTGCCTAAGGAGAGGAATGTGTTGTTCCAGCTGTTCCCACCTGTCCAGCCCTTGTTCTCCACCTGGTTCCTTCCCGCAACAGGCTCAGAAAGACTCTTTTCCCTTAGGCTCTATTTGGGGCATCCAGCATTTCTTTCCCAATAATTTGAAGAGCCTTCATCCCTCGGGTTCATCACCAGGATGCATACCTGCCCAGCACTCTTCTTTGGACTGCTGCATGAGCTGCATAGATATCTATATATTTTTTTGAGAGACTGGTTAAGAGATTAGTAGCTCCAACTGTTCATCTGCTTGCTAAATTTTCCCCCTGTGTATGTGGTTTGTTTGTGAATATGGAGGTATTTTATCAGCCTCAAATTCCTAGTTTTGAAGTTGAAATTGGTGGCACAGTTCTTCAGTTGATGTTAAATAATGTGAAATTGAAGAACTGGACTTTCAGAACTGTCAGAATTTAATGTGTCCTGGGGTTGAGACCTGCATTGACTCTTTCCATCTGTCACATTTCCTCGGTAGCTTTAGTGCATTAATTCCAACAGCTCCATCCTGTAGGTATCCTCATTTACAGCTAATTGTGTGGGACATGCAGGATTTACAGCAGAAATAACAAAGCTTTAGCAAGTGTCTTAAATGCCTGGCGTGTTTTCTTCAAGCACAGATACCTGAACTAGGAAAAAAGGAAAATCTGTGGAAGTGATCCTTTTTCCAGCGATCCAAGAGGGTCTATCCCTGTAGTAAATTTAAGCAACCCTTTTTCACATCCAATGGAAATGTGGATCATAAAATGGAGAATAAGAACCCTTTTAAGAGCAGTTTCCTGCCCCCCTTTCTTTGACATGTCGGGGGAACTAAAATTATTCCAAACACCCTGCACACCACCTAGTTTGATAGAACTACTTCAGCTGGTTTCATGTATCTGTGTGTTTCCTACTATTGTTCCATGTTAATGATTCCCTCAACTTGAAGCAGTTTTCAGTCAGTGTATATTAATGAAAAGCTGGTTTTATTATGTGCTGAGTTTTATAATGTAGTGTGCTTAATATCATTGAACTGATTTCCAGTTATTTCAAAATTAATTCTGGTGTGTGGCAAAAAATCCTTTGGAGGTAAATGTTCCTTTGTGTTTGCTTCTGATGAAAAAGAAATCAAGATACCATACAGAGTGGCTTTGCATACCTCCAGTTGCCAGGCTGGCCTGCAGACTTTCTCTTTCCACTTCTGAAATTCATATTAAACTTAAATGATAGCATCCCTTTAGTAACTTCTGAGGAAAAGGAAACTGTACTGTGGAAATCATGTTTTTTGTCTGAGTAACTGTGTTCATAATTCTTCCTGTAACCCCTGTAAGATTCTAGATGAATTTTGTGAGCCTAAGGATTTTTATCTCACATAAATTACTAACATGGAATCAGAATCACCAAGAATTCTAGTCCTCAAATACATGATTTAGAGAAAACCCTTATAGCTCGTTTTATATGATGTTAATTGTGGGAGAATATTTGTTTAGAACTACAGAATTTTTATTATTTTCTGCTATCCTAAATGATATTTCCAGCTTAAAATCTAGGTTTTATTTTCTGTAATTTAGTGACTTCTAACAAGAGAGGAAATCAGAGAAAGCTCTCTTGCGTCTTGTCCAGCTTACGACATAGTATTAAGAACCATTAATGCATACTGCAGGGCAATGTGTGCTTAACAGAAAAAAACATTGATATTTAATGTAATAATGCTGAATTTGTAAAATTTAGCATAACATTAAAGATTAGAGTTTTCTGTAATATAGATATATTCTTGTAACTCTTAATCAGCATCTGTAAAGCTTTCTATCACTGATGCATTTTACTAAAGTAAATTTATAGACAGCATCTGTCATCTAAAAAAATTAAAAGTTCCTAAAAAACACCGGAAAAGTCATCTTCTTAAAAAGCCCACTAATCTTATGACCTTGGATGATGTGTTGCACACTGCACATTCTTTTAAGTCTTCTTGCAAGGATTTGCGTAATGAAGCATTCAGACTTATACAAATGCTTTTCCTGTAAGTTTTTGTTAATGCACATTTCTGCTTTATTTGTGCAAGTATTATGAT
This sequence comes from Streptopelia decaocto, assembly GCF_964273445.1. NCBI lineage: Eukaryota > Metazoa > Chordata > Aves > Columbiformes > Columbidae > Streptopelia > Streptopelia decaocto. The sequence goes on from NC_138659.1 coordinate 17,383,196, forward strand.
TTGCATTGCAGAAGAAATAACCTTGCAGAGTCTTTATCTATTTTTTTTTCCCCTCACAACCTTTGCATCTCCAACTTTCTGTTTTCCTTGGACTTACTTATTTTGCCAGAGATAAAAAGCCCTGTAATTCTGTTAATATCAGTAGGAAGCATAATAGACCAAAAAATACCAGGGTTGTTTTCTACTTCTATTGCATTTCTTATAAGCAAGCAAAACAATAAAATGGAATAAGAATGCCTTCTTAATTTAATGAGTCCTGGATACAATACAAGAAGGGAATCCCTTTTTATTGAGAATCTAGGTCACCTCATATGAAGAAGATTTCTTTGCCTTGAAAAAAAAAAAATCTCTTTTTTTACCATTTCCTTCCCCTCACCCCCCTTTTCTCTTCCTTTTTTTTTTTTCCAGTTGACTCTACACAGCTCTGTCTCAACTATGCACCAGTGTCTGTACTTTTATGCTGGATTTGCCTAATGACAAGAAGAGGGCTTTTTTGTTATCTGTAATTAACTTTCCCTTACCTGAGGGGTGCTGGTGGGGGAATGGGCAAGGAGATATCTCAATGATGTGGGAAATGCTGGATGCAGCAGGGAAAGTTAGAGCAGGTCTCTTGAATGTCTCTAGCTCTCTCACTAGCAGGTTGGTTGGGACGGATGCCAGAATAAAATTGGATCTGTGCATTCACACGATAATGCACACAATCCAATAAGCCTGTGGAATGTCGACCATCGGGGAATCGCTGCCTCAGCCCGCTCCGAACGGGCTGGTGGAGTCGGTTCAGGTCCCGTGTGGCGGGAGCTAATCAGCTCTGATGACTCTGGGTAGAATTGCTTGTTCTCCAAGCAGCACTGTGGTGGATGGGAGGTGCTCGCAAGGTTTATATATAGCAGCTCCGTGCTGTGCACGATGCTGGAGCCCGGCTGGCTGGGGACTCAACTCGCTGTGTTCCTGCAAAGCTGCCCTGAGCTCCTGGAACTGCTGAATCTGAGGCATCTCTGTCATCTGGAATGGAAAACGGGGTGACCTAGAATAGCTGATCCAAGCTCATTGAGATCTGATGGTGATAAGTTGGGAATTTTTGGAACAGCTTTCATACTAGCAGTGCCTTGTAATTATTTTTATGTAATTTTCAGATGTTTTTCTTCAAACTAGGCACTAGTCAGTGACAAAAATGTCTGTTAGAGAAGATAAGGGGTTTTGCTCTTCCTTCAAAAATAGGCGTATTCATTTACCCAAGAATATGACAATGTAGAAGCTGCAAAATAAGGAAGAAACATGTACTCTGGCATTATCTCTTAAACAGTTATTTTTTTTTTACATTTCCAAAATGTCTTTTTAGAAGAACAAGAATAAGTAGAGTGTGAGGTTTCTGTACTTCCTACCAGCCTATTGAGCTACATGTGAAGTTACTATGATGCCCTTTCTCAAAAGGTGATGCTGCTATTTTGTTTTGGTGGTTTTCTTGTAAAAGTAGAGCATGATCAGATTAAGAAGGAAGTTATTGGGTGAGCATCTGTGAAACTGAATCTTTTTGTGACTGGTGAAGCCCTCCTAAGCACGTACAGAAAGTTCCAGGGTGTCATAACAGAGGAATCTTGTTATACTTTGGGGTTTTTTTCCTCATTGAGATGGTTCTTGGCATTGGAAGCCTGACTCTCTTCCAGAACATTGTCTGCTCTTAGTGGCTTACTCATTTTTATTTCCTGCCACCAAAGCGCTCAGCTTTCAAGTGAGGGGGTCTTACTTTGCAACAGATTGCTGTAGGAAAAAAATAATCTTGTTTATTTTTTATCACCGACAGTAGACTTTTCAAAGGCGAAACAACTATTTGAAGTAAGAGGGCAGATGTGAGGGCTGAAGGCGAGCTGAAGAGGTCTTGCTGCTGAAGGCAGATTTCCTTCAGATAAACTGTGCAGTCCGCAGGATGGTTATGGATGACTGATACTTGCTAACACGGGAGGAACAGAAATAATAGTTGCAGTGAACCTCACCTGTGTCTGTGCTGACTGACATTGTCTGTCATCTTAGATGTTTATTCACAGTGTGAAGTTCTTAAAGATGAATTTGTGTGTGTATAGAGACAGTCAGGGAGGCAGCCATTTGAGAACTTTTAAAACCTGTTTTAAAATACGCTTTTGAGTCCGTTCATTTAGTTGGGGTTATTTTTTCTACAGTGATGGATGAAGACTGCATAAAAGTCATAACATAATAGGAAGATCCTAACATTTGTGGAGGTTTTGTACAACCTTAGTCCTGTCCTCATATTTGAACAGAATGGCCCCAGACTGTATGCATGGGACCTTAGCAGCTGACCTTCATTTAAGTGGACTGAATTTCTGCACTACCAAAAATACAGCTGTGCTGTAGCTATTTCAAAGAACAGTCATATTATAAACCAGATCTTATAATGCACACATAGAAGCTTGAAGATGGTCTATCTAGTGTATGGATTGTGTATAAAATGAAAAAATGAAAGTTGAATGCTGTCATCTTAGTGCTTTGAGGAGGGCTTAATTTAATCTTCTCTACTAAAGAGAGAAGAATAATGGGGAATTTAGATATAATGCCAAAGGAAGCTGAAAGTAGAGGCAGAAGGCCAAATGGAAAAATTCCTCTTGTGTGATACAGCCAGAATCCTTCCTGTATTTTAACTTAATGCATGATTTATTGCCATTACAGTTAGTTTTTTATACAGGCATATAGCATCATCGGCTTTCATATTATGCAATAGGGTCATATGAATGATATGTTAATTCGGGGTACAAATACCAATAGCAGTTTGCAAAATCTATGTGGTATATAATATTGCAGCAATAATATACACGTTCTGTTGTGAACCTGCTAGTGCATGGTGGGAATTGTTTTGGTCTAATTTGAGTGCTCCTTCATAATTGTAAATAAAATAGTCTTTTAATTAAAACAGAATTCTGGAGTGAGAGTTCTGCAATGAAAAGTATGTAGTGAGGTGCTGGGGGGAGAAGGAGGACAGCAGGACCGTAAATGGCATATAACAGTACCCAAAACATTGCATTTTGATTCTGGGTGTTTAATTATGATGGTGTGCAAGAAATTTTTACATAGTGCAGTCCAAGGAAAAGATCTAGGTAGTGTAGAAGACAGTTTGTCAGCATCTGTGTGACTGGTATAAGTGGGATGCTATTACTGTAAATCTTAGAAATGCTCAGACTTCAGAATGTCATACTAAGAAGGGTATGTTAATAATTTTTACTGGTGGTGGGAGCAGCCATTTGAGGACACTGAAGAGCACAAGTTTTTTTTTTCCATGATGTTTTACTGTGTTAAAAACATAAAGCATGGGAAGCTTGAGGCAATGTAACTCCTAAAGTTTAATATTAACATTGAATTACTATTAATACACTGCTTATGAACATTGTAGGTTTGGTTCTTGAAGTTTATATGTATATTTTGAATCGCAAATTGCCTCTATGCCATGAGTTAAAATGTGGTGAAATGCTTCTGAGGATTTGTTCACTTTGTTGAAATCTGAATGTAAACATTTTGATCCAGTAGTAGATGTGTTTTCTTTGGAGTTAAACCTACTAAAATCTTTTGTTTTACTTGATACAAGTGTATGAAATCACCAGGCAGAAAGAAACATTGCAATTGAATGTCAGCTGCAGTCATAATAGTTTTCAAAATAGTGCTTTTTTGTATGGCACCATATAGCAAGCCTGTGCATTGAGAAGGCAAGGTATTCTGTGTCTGTTCAAACTAGTTGGTTTTGTTCAGGTTTAGTATTTTTAGTGAAAGGAAAGTTTATTCCCAGGATGACCAAAAACTTTGTTTTGGGAGGCAGATTGTTACGTGTCAGATTTCCAGACTTTTTGTGCTAAAAACTGATTGTACATCAGTTCTTCTGAACAGCTCATCAACCTGTTGACAAAGACCATTATGTTGTCGCATATTGAGAAAAGGAGGCGGGGAACAGAATCTAGGGCAGTGGTAACGCGAGCGCACCCCATCCCTCTAGCTAGAGGTGCTTTTATTGCAGAAACCTTGGCAGTTTTTGTTGTTATTCCCATGCCTTTTCACCTTGAGGATCGCTGTGTCTAAGTGTAGCACTTGGCAAATGTTTCACAGAGGTTTTTCTGTTTGTACAACCTGTAAATGTAAGGCTTAAGTTAGGCATTTGAGAAAGGGGGAAATGACTGAATTAACATTCTTGATGTGGAGAAGTGATACCTTTTGCTGCCATTATGATCAAGGGTACTTTGCCACAGTGTTAAAAGGCAAACAAAGAAGTCTGTTCACTCATCATCCTGACACCACCATCCACTAAAAAGTTCACTTGCATCGTGACTTGATTCATGTTCCATCTTCATGGTACACAATATATTTTCTTACTTTCATTTTTTCATGAGTTAAAGCAATAACTTTTGGGGCAAGAACACGACAAAATCTGGTGATGTTTGTTTTTGGTTTTTATTCTGTTTTGGTTTTGGATTTTGTTTGGTAATAATTCGGGGGTTGTTTTTTTGTGAATATGGTGTCTCTCTTGTTAATTTTCATTCTTCAAAATATTTTTTTGTTTGTTTAATATGGCAATTGAAAACAAACTTGTGAACTTACGCAGCTGGGCAGGACAAATGTTTAAAGATAGTATTCTAGTTAACTTGTAAGCAGATTAAAATGTCCAGTCTTCCCCATTTGGGGGAGTTACAGTGTCTGGATAACTGCAGCATATACAAGTGTAGAAATCATGAGACTTTCATGCTGGACTAAACTCAGAACTTTTGCAGTAGATTACTGTTTGGTTTCTAACTTGCTTGTCTGATGTGGTATACATACCTCTTCTGTCTCAATATTTTGTCAGTATTTTTATCTCCAGCACCCTAGATATATGAATCTGCTCTGTCTCAATGGACAGTTTGTTGATATGAGGGCTTTAATAGATGTTATGCTGGAGGCTTACTATTGTTTGCAAAGAGCATAGATAACTTGTATAAATACATTATCTCTTTTTTTCCCTTTTTATAGTACTTCATTTCCTATATGTACAATTGTTATCAGTTATCCTTGCTGTAGCCAGTGCAGTAAGTGTGTGTCCAACAAGACTCTCTTGTGGCGCCTTAGTGTACAACTCACAAGGTGAAGAAATATAAAAGGAATTAAGAAGAAAATTTGAGATAGCATAAATTGCATTACAGTATTACTCAACTGACTGCACAGATCTGTGTTTTAGTCTTGCTAGCAGCTTATTCCAGTTATGAGAGGTCTCAAGATCGTCACCTTTTGTGGCTTAAAAAACACCTACTCTTTTGCAACTCAACCTGCATAGTAGATTAGTTGTTATTCATAAAGAAGGAAGCCTTGAGTGTCAAAAACAATCTGCAATTAAAACATTTTTCTAGACTTTTCCCTTGCCTGTGACAGTACAAAATAGCCCTTTCCATGTCAAAGTACTTACAGTCCGTTGTGTTCTTATAATCGTCATTGTCATCGCTCAAGCCCTCTTATCTCTTGGCTTGTTTATTACAATTTATTATAGCTGCAGCTAAAGCTTTTGATCCTGGAAAAGCTCATGCTGGTTTGAACTCAGCAGTTACTTTTCTAGGCAACACAAACAACTAAGAGTTTATCGCTCCACTGTTCAGCTTTGTGCAATGGTGCCCCAAGGAGCACAGTTTTAGGGTTTTCTCCTGATATTTTGTCTTCCAAGGTGATAACTTGGAAAATGGCCATGACCACCCATGATAATTATGTTTTCTTGTGACATAATGTAATATATAACCATAGTGCTGTGATTGCTAAAGCTGGTACTGTATGGAAGAATACTATTAAAACTCATTTTAAGTAAACAGAAAGCAGATGATCACATCAGGATGAAATACAACTGGGAAAAGTGGTGCTGGATAATTTTTTGAACAAACAATCATGAAAAAACCCCCAAGGTCTTTAATAGTTTTATATGTACTAGAGTCTAATATTACAGCATCTCCTGTTCAGGAGTCAGTATAACCAAGGGGAGTCTGGAAGACCCTCAAGGGTTTCTGTTGTGTTGAGAGGCTGAACAGCATCACACAAAGTTAATCAGTTGCTTGGGTCTTGGCTCAGTTTGGGCTTTTTTTGGAAAAAAAATTCACACAGAAGTTAAGGATCTATGTGTATTTGTTTAGGCAGCTGCAGAGCTTTTAGAAAAATTCTCCTCACACAAAGCATTTCAGAAGTCTTTCCAGACCTTGCAGAGGAACCTTTTTGAGGTCTGGTAAGCCTTTTCCACTGCAAAGGTATCGCCTGCTGAATGCAGGTGTAAGGGGGATCTTCCCATTGCTCTGTACTCAGCAACATTTTCTTTAATTTACATATGAGTGATCCCTTGAATAACATTTGCAAAGCGTGATCTGAATAGAAAAATAACAGTGCTTTTCTACATACGTTTAGAGTTTGCATGTCAGCAGTGCTGTTATGCTATTTAATTGTTTGAGCCCCATATTCTGTAATGTTTCTAATGAAAAAACATTTCATATGAGTGACTAATATGTGTGGTTACAGGTAGCAAACACTTGGAAGTAGAGATTGATGCGTGAAGTCAAAAGCTGGAGGTTACAATGTTAGCAAATTGTAGTAAATTCACAATTATGCGGATTCCAGTTCAATCGAATCAATATGGCATGTTCTGGTTTTAGTATATGGAAAACCAGTAGTGTATAAACCATTGCACCTGACTTTTGTTCTCAAATTATGTTGAAAATCTCACTGACTGTCAGTATGTGTGAGGCTGATTCAGATAATTAACACAAAGGAAAGAATTCTAAGCAAAAATAATGTTTTAGTGATACCTACTTTTGTTTTTCACACATTTCAAGGGAATGAGTCATTTAAATAAACATAGGTAGGTACATTATAGGCATGTCTTTATTTCTAAAACAAACAAACAAAACCTCTGAAATTCTCGGGATTAACAGTTGTTTTTCATGACAACAGTTTATCCCCAGGAAAATGGAAGTGTGTGCATGTTTAATCTGGCTTTGTCACCAACATTTGTCTTCAGCTATTTCAGTAGCAACAGTTTGAATTTACCTGACTGATGTAAATCAGTCAGTAAAAAGGACAAAGATCTTAATTTTACTGACACTTTGTACAAGGCTAAAGCTGGGAGGAGCTCTGGCATGCTTCAGTGCAGACTTGTCAGAATGGTTTGGAAGCTTAGCTTTGGGGCTAGTGCTTCCAAAAGCATACCCAATACTTTTAATTATTATTATTTTAGCTTATTTATGTGGGTTTGCCCAGAGTTGGTCACTAGTCACTACAGTATTCATTTAGATCCAGTCGTGATTTGTGTTGTATTTTCTTTGCAGAACCAGAATATTGCCTAAGCTATATACAAGCAGTCCAGTTAATTCAGTCTTATTTTTCCATGTTTAAACCAAACTTATTTTAACCTGGTTGTAATAAATAAGAAATTGCAGTGAGTATTTTTCACATATTCCAATGACACTGATCTCCAGGCATAACCAGCTACTGAAGGAAAAACAGCGGTCCTATTCTTTATTAGGTTTCAAATGGTTAACGTTTCGCAATTTGAGTGATCTTGTCAGTTTTAATTATATAATGGATTAATAAAGGACCATATTTGTAAACAAAAGTTTAACTTGAGTGCTGTGCAACGATAATTATTAGTATTTCTAAATTCTAGTTAGTCACTTGACGACATCAGCGTAGTTTTATTTCTGCCATCCTCCCTTGCTTCTCATTTCTCCCTCTCCTCCTTCATCGTAATGCTGTACTCATCCAGAACACCCTCTCTACATCTGATTTCCTTACACTTGTGAAATTTGTTGTATGTACCAACTTCAACAATATTTTGAAAACCACGATGAAATTTGCCTTATCTTTTTATGAGGATGGGCATCAAGTTATCTTTCTTGCAGCTGAATTTGAGGACTGGCAATCTTCCACTGGTACTTTTATTCAAACTGTGCTTGATAAGACATCATATTCAGTATAAACAGTTTTATATTTTGAAATAAATATGATTCATATAATTTTTGCTAACCCCTCTTGTCACATCAGTTTTTTTAGTTGTTGAAGTAGGAAATAGTGAAGCAATGGTGATATTTTCCTTAGGCAGTTGGTATCAGAAGCCGTTGATAAATAATGGCAAACTTTTCCCCCTTTAAAATTAGTTCTGTAAAAATATCTTTAATTCTGCTTAAACTCCCACTCTCTTTTCTAGACTATAAGGAAACTGAAACAATGTAAACAGTAGAAATGACCTTTTTATTAATATTCTAAGCAATGGAAGTTAAAATGACTGTGTGATATTAGCAGTATTTGCACAATAGTTAAAATCCTGTTATCGAATTCTATTTCTTACAGTGTAGTTTAAAATTAGAAAGGCAGTTAAAAGCTTGCAATTTATTATTTAAATATATGTCTTGGGGGACTGCATATGCAGATTTTGTGCATAGAAATAAGCAAATAAGCTATACCAGCTTCATGTGTAAATAAAATGATGTGAAACAATCACATCATCATTTTGTTAAACTTGTTAAAATATTATTAAAATTTTCTGGATCTGAATAGAAGTCAAAGAATTACTAGGAAGACTGGACTGTGGAAGCAGAACAACCCAGTTGGGTTGTTTTGCTTGTCTTTTTGGGATTTATTTGTGTATTTTTCTCCAAGGCTTTTTAGGGCTTTAAGTTTTTGTAACAAAGCCTTGTATCCAAGCTATTTATATGAAATAGATAGACATTTCTATCAAGTTTAAAGTCGGGCATCTGGATCAGTTCTTAGTTGTATGGTTTTGAAGTCATCGCATTGTTTTGGCTGTTTGTCATACATTGATGTATACAAGATGTATTTCTAGGAAAGTAATATTCTTTTTAACTGTGCAGTTGTTTAAGATTTTTCCATAGCTTCTTAGGCTGGCTTTACTAGAATTTTCAAAGGTTCAGTACTTGCAATCACTGAGGCAGTGACAGTATAGTTGCTGGTAACTGAAAGGAGTTCTCACAGTCTCTTCTGCCCTAAATTGAATAGATGATTGCAGAGTATTCTTAAAGATAATTCTCAAGATTACCATCCACATGTATTTATTTCCTTTCTCATTTGAGATCCAAGTGTTGTGGTTTTACTATGTTCATCTTTATGAACAGAACAGTCTTTGAATGGTCTTGCATTGTCAATGGTGAAGTTGAAAGCTGCTTTGTTTTATATGTAAGCAGTTCCTACTGGTTTTTATAGAATCAAATGTTACTTTTTTACTTGTACCGCTTCTCTGCAGGAGCATGCAAGTAACATACTAATTTTTAGATTTTTGGGTTAAGATCTTGTATTAATTTAAATGTTATTAAGGAACAAGATACAAAATTAAATTTCCTAAATTAAAAAAGCCACAAGATGGCATCAAATTGTTGGTTCTGTGGCTCCTAACATTTTTTAAAGGTCAAAATATTATGGACTGGATAAAATATTACAGACTCTGTGGATCTCTACACAGAAACCAGCTGGGGTAGTGAATGTGCAATGAACTAGTTTAAGTCTGAGGCTTTTTCCTTCCATGATTTGTACCTTGTGAAGCCACAATAAGAAACTTCTAACTTCTTTGTTCTTCAAGATAGTAAACTAATTTGGACATATGTGAAAAGTCCCTCCAAGAAAAAATTCTATCAATATAGCATGTTTTATTGCCTAACACATGAGGGTTCATTTCCTGAAATGTTGCATGAGTTATCTTCAGGCATTTTCTATTTCGGTTGAGAGATGAATGCAAGTAACTTAACTGGGAATGTTAATGCTCATTTAGACTTCCAAAAAGCACTAGGTATCCAAAATACAGTTGTTGTTGGTTTTTTTGTTGTTGTCGTTGTTGGGGTTTTTTTTGTTTGTTTGTTTGGGGGTTTTTTTGTTTTTTTGTTTGGGTTTTTTTTGGTGTGTGTACTTGTTTGTGGTGGGTGGTTTTTTTAATATAGAAAAAATACCATTTAGGTAGTGGTGTCAGGTGAATGTTCATAATGGGTGATTTTTGCAAATTAACACAAAGAATGACGGGATTTTTTTTTTTTTTGTAAATTAAAAAGGTCAACAAACGCTGTAGAAGGTTTTAAGAGCTGTTTAAAAAAACAACAAGCCACCACCAACAAAAACACCACACAAAACTGGCCATGGTTGGGTAACTAAATACAGCTATAGATTGACCATACTTTTTTTATTTTGTTAGATAATTGTTATTGTCTGTGTAGATGAAATACCTCAGATTTTCTGTTGCAAAAAATAGATTTTCTAAAAGTTGTTGAACTATTGAAGTGGGTTGAGGATGTGAAATATTGAAAGACAAGTGTGGTAAGAACCTGTCCAAAACCAAAACAATTTTCATCTTCATAATATGCAACTTGCCTGTGTAATGGAGAAGCAGGAAAATGAATGTGCATGTGAAAGGAAAAGGATGAAGTAAGCTGGGTACCAAACACACAGATTTAAGGGACTTGAAGCAATTAATCTAAAGCTGCTTGTTGTTGTAAATATAGTTTACTATCCCAAAACTTATCAGAGCGCATAGCAGTTTTTGAGTTGTTAAGATAAACAAGGAAATTGTAAGAAGGAATGAGGGAAGAAAAGAAGGCACTAAAAGCTTGATTACCAGGGTGTACAATAATAGTAGAAGTTAGTTGTCCTTCAGGTTGTGGGGTTATTTTCCTTGTTTGACTAAGTGGGAATCTGGAATTTTTTTTTTTTTCCACATGTACTAACCTGTTTTCAATTCACACATTGGTTTGCAAACCCAATGTTGTTAGGTGTTTAGGTAGCACAATGCTAAATAGCAGAATGCTTATGCTAACATAAAACCAGTTCTTGAGCGGAGATTTTGTAAGTGTCTAAGATGACTGGAAACATTAGTACTCAAATGGAATGAGTTCCACTGATAAGTACAGCAGTGTATCTGTAAATGATGCCCTGAAATCCAGGGAAGTATGAAGCTTTTGGTACCTGTTTTCTTGATTTCATTCTGTGTCAGGTCGTTGCTTCTGAATGGTTAAATACTGATAGATTTAATGTAAATCAGAAGTAAACTATATATAACTTTCTATGGTAAATTAGCACAACTAAACCAAGTAATATGTTTTGATTAAAATGTGATGTTAAGTGGTCGTCTTAAAGAAGATTTGTATTTTTCAGATTACATGGTTTTGTTCCTAAACTAGTTTCAACTTATGAATATTCATAATATACTCCTTAACAGTCTCAAATGGCTTATGCAGAAGAATTAGGTATGTCATCTTCCAGCAAAACTGTAAAGTGTTCAGAAACTTTGAGGAAATGACTCTTTAAATAGCTAAACAGTGATTTCTGTTGCTTCGGATGCTTAGGGTACAGCTGCACAAACAAAAGCTCCCTTGACTGGAGCTGGAATTTGCAGTGGGCTAGTTACTTAAGAGTAACTTTTATATCCTCGAACGTGAAGTTTTTAATGTAAAATATTTCCCCGTGTGTGCACTGAGAAATCAGCTGCTGTCTTTACAGGGATTAGAGCATGTAAGTGAGATGTTGCCTTCGACCAGCCGATGGGCTGTGAATGACCAGCAGCACTTACCTGGTATGGTTGAATGACCCAACAGTGGAGTTCAATGTCACCTGAATTGTCTTTTCCTCTGGGAGAAATCCTGTTATAGCATATGGTTCCCTGGTGTTACACCTGTCTTGGAAACAGAGCTTGTATCATAAATCAGTGCAGTGTCATAGGAAAAACCTCTACCTGTATTGGAATGCTTTTGAAAAGTGTTAATGTTGTATCTGAACTCAGCATCTTTTGTTTTTAGGACAGTGTGAAATATTGGCAAAATTGTCCTGCTAATGACTTCCGTAATGAAAACAGGTTTTCTTCTCCACTTCGAATATTGTCGGCCATCACTGCTCTGTGCTTATAATTTTTTCCTCATCTTAATGGTATACCCTTCTCCATACAAACCATTTAAGAAACATGGGGTTGAAATATTGATCAGGGCTTCCTTTACTACATTTTCTGCAGTTTTTACCTAATAGGAGGTGATGATTAGGTCACTGATAATTGTAACAAGAGAAGAGACACAGTTAGTTACAAAGGACAGATGTTGTGCCCTCAGTAGGTGACAATTGAGCTTCTGTGCTAAGATGCCAGAATATCAGGAGTTGTGAGCTGAGGTTCATCCATGAAATTATTCACAGCCTAAGGCAGTGATTTACAGAACTAAAAAGCTGTGACCTCCATCACTTATTAATTTGCAGAAATTTTTCTTACAAATAGAAAGGTCATAGGCATGGAAGTGGTAACTGTCCTCTGTATCTGTTAATTTAAAAGAATTTATTTCCTACCATTAATCAGATATTATGTGTGGATTTGGTGTTTTTATTAATGTGCTGCTGTTGTTGTTTTGAGGTTGGTTTTTAGTTTGTTTCAGTTGCAATGTTCTCAAATCCCTGGCTCTTTGTGCTCAGCTTCTGCGCTAAGTTTCCTGTTAGTCACTGTAGAGCAGACAATTCAGATGAAAGTATGAAAAACTCCCAAACAGATTTTGTTGGCCTTAATTCTATGTATATTCTGGTGCTTTATGGACATTTTGGTGAAGAGAGAAATCACAAGCACAAGTCAAGTGGAAACCAAAGCAAGACTTCAGTTATGATTTGGTTATGATTATTTCCAAGAATTTAAAAAAAACCCAGAATCTCTGAAGCAGCTCCTGGTTCCCTCCCTTGGTTGGAGCTGCCGTAGGACCTGCAGGGTCTGTTGGACTCGTTGTAGGTGCTGAGTGAAATAGGAGGCAGAGAAGTTACATTTTGGATTCTGCAGGGAGGAAAGAGGAATGGATGGTGAGGTACTGCAGACTGCAGTAGTTACACATCCAAGCAAACTGAGTTGGATTTAGAAGCTCAGCGTCGGAGGAAGTGACAGTTCTTTAGCTTGATGAGGTTTTTTTTGCGTTTCATAAAGTGCTGTGAATTTAAGGAAAAGTTCTGGGAGTATTCATGGTATTTCTTAAAAATGTGTAATTAGTGCACCACAGGAGAATAGTCTTTTCACACAGAAAATAATGTTTTTCTGTAGAAACAGATGCAAAATACTTTCTTTCCACTTTCTTGGCTAAAAGAAAGGTGAAATTTCAGATAGGCTTCTCTCAAAGGTAGTCAGCCTTTCCTGCTACTCTTCCTTTGGAGTCTGCTGTTTTGATTTTTATAGTTTTCATAGTAATTATTGTGAGAAGACATTGGCAAAAATACCTTTTCTCAGATACTGAAGAGGAAGTCTTAAAATAACAGTTACTGACTCAAGTGCCCTACATAGATATTGGTATTTTAATAAGCAAAAAATAATAACAGCAAAATTCAAGTTTAATCCATTTCTTACAATGGGAAGTTAAATCCTTATACTGAAGATTAATGGGAGGTTGCCGACTATAAAAGTCACAAAAGCTGCGTGCTGGTACCAAATGTCAGCTCCAGCCTATTGTAACTAATCATGGGTGGCTTTGAATAAAGTTCAGACAAGAGAGATTGAGTAAATTTGTGTCCTCTGAGGGCTTGTCAAGTGATCTTCTGTTCGTACTTCACAGTTCTTGAGATAAAAACAGACTTTTAACTTTCATGGTGGAAACTTAAAAGCTGTTTCCTTAAGTGTTATTTAAGTCATGGAGCTTGAGGCTCCTTGTGTGTAGTCCCCTGCTCATTAGCTTTTTTATTTGAATTACAGAACATGTTGTTATTATGTGTGCACACACATTGTGATAATGCCATATCCAACAGGTTTTTCCCAGGGTGGGTTCTCCGACCTTTCTGAGTGTCCTCACAGTTGAAGGATACACTTCACATAGCGTTTAAGTAATTTTCGGATATAATTCATGGTTTCATGTTAGAAGGTTTTCTGTCAGCCTTGCAAATTGAAGTGGCTGGAATACATATAATTTTTTTTTTATGGTGTTAGTAATATTGTTAGTAATATATGTTTTGTTCAGTGAGGTTTCACAGAAGTAACTGAGAAGAAAATTTGTTCTTGCAGAAATTTAATGTTGCTTTGGAACCAGACGTGTGACCTCACTGTTCTCTTACGTGGTGTGTTGATGCTGCAGAGTTAACAAGAACAAATAGTAGTGCAGGTCTTTAGTTTGTTTACATTAAGGTAATTGGGTAAGGCATGAGCAGAACTAGTTATCATGAGAGTGCTATTTCTGGGCACTACAACTCAAGGCAGGAATGCATTGCACTTTCTCGGTCCTGGTTTTCCATTCAGAGCATAAGCAGATCTTGTTTTGAAATTTCTATAGCTGCTTGCTACATTCATGTTACTAACCCTTGGTGAAAGTGATCCTAGGTAAAATGAAACAATGCTATAAGTAGAAGTTTTCTTTTCACATAGGAAAAAAAGCTTGATTGGCATTTGATGGTTAAAATGTAAACCTGTGAAAGCTTATGGGGTTGTCTGTTCTCCCCAAGTCTAAAGCAGAATCTGTAAAGACTTTTGAATGTGTTTTCACTATTTTCTTTCTTCTCTTTAATAGAAACATATTGCCCGCATTTTCATGATACTCTCTGTAGTTCTTGTGTTCTTTTAAAAAATCCCTGTACCTGACTAGAAGGTCAGCTGCTAATGTTACCTCTTCTCTCTTTTATAAGGAAGGTGCTTCCGCTCGGAAAACACAAGCTCCAGCAGCACAGCCCGTACCACGACCAGGTAAGGCACCTCCTAGCCCTTGTGCTTCTGCTCCAAATAAGTAAGAGTTTCAAAGAACTACTACTTAAAACTTCAGTTAGCTGAGGAGTGAAGTGGGGATCATTTACATTTGGCCTCTAAACGCATATATAATGTTTAATATTCTCAGCATATCTAAATGCTGTTGTGTACACATTCTTCTGTTTGGTTCTTTTGGTACCAGAAAGGTCGTGCTGCCTGTCGTACTCATCTCACTAGCCCCGTTTAGCATGGTAATGCAAATGGAGCTGACAGACAGCACTATGAAAAGGGTAGAAGTGGCAAGAACAGAAATCTGACAGAATTGTCACAGGTCTCTGCTGCTTACTGTGACTTCACGGGCATTGACTGGCAGAAGTGTATTTTTTGTACATTATACAGGTTATACTGATATTGCCCTTCTCTAAGGCCAATCTAATCAATTATCTTGCCTCTATATTGTAAGTTGAAGAGAGAACAAGGAAGGGAAGTGTAGTCTGAAGAAAGTATATACTGCTTCATTTAAAAAAAAAAATAAAAATATTTCTGCCTGTTCTAGGATATTTAGGAGTTTAGAACTTTTAAAAAATCAGTTGTTCTGTTCTTAGCAAAGTAATGAAAACATGCAGTTTCCAGGAGGATGCTGTTTTGCACATAGCATTAGTTGAATTGAACAAAACAGTTGTACAATACTGATTTGAAATACAATAAGATGTGCTTTTAATTTAAGATATTCTTTGCACCTTCTGCATCACCTATTTTTCTACTAACCTGTCTTGGTACAGCTATCAAATTTCTTCTAGATGCCTTTTTCCTGCGCCCTACCTCCTGCCCTTTTATTGGGAGGGAAGGCAGCTGGTGTTGCCCTTATATTTAAGGAATTTTTTACATTAAGGAGATGCGTAGATAAAAAAAAAAAAAAAAGACATTGAATAGGTAAAGTTCATGTAGTTCAATATAGTGTCGCCAATTATACCTGTGCATTTGACAGTGTCAGAAAAGATAATTAAGGACATGGTCTCAATGTTTCAACAATGGCAACTATGTGTTGTGAATATTTATACTGTTCTAGGCAGTTTCTGAAACAGTTGGTCATAAATAAACATGAGCAAGTTGTTGCTATGAAATTGCAAGTCAATTAATGAAATTTGTCATGCATAGTAGCAGTTGAGACTTGAGTTAGTCTGCATCGCTCTTGCTACTGCTCACCATTTTCTGTTTTTGTGAATTAGGATAAACACTTATGATGATAGCTATCAAGCACAACAGTTCTTTCTTTAAGTTAGGACTTAAGGAAAATAGTTCAGAAAACTGAACTATAAAACGTTTATTTGGAAGAAGCCAGGTTATTCAGTAATAGCACCAAAGTGAAGAAACAGACACTTCTCCAGCTTGGGACTGAAGTACCTCCCAGACAGGAGAGGTCACAACTTGGAAGACTGAAGGGGAAACGTTTTATTGAGGGAATGGGGGTGAAACTCTTTGGTTTCTCTCCAGCCAGTATTGTATATTTGTGTAGGGTTTGTTTGGTGATTTGAGGTTTGTTGTGGTTTTTTATTGGTTTTGTTAGGGTTTGTTTGCTTTGATTTTGTGTGGGCAGGTTTTTTTTGTTTGGTTGGGGGTGCTGTTTTTTTTGTTTTTTTTTGTTTTTTTTTTGTTTTTTTTTGTTTTTTTTTGTTTTTTTTTGTTTTTTTTGTTTTTTTTTGTGTTTTTTTGTTTTTTTTGTTTTTTTTTGTTTTTTTTGGTTTTTTTTGTTTTTTTTTGTTTTTTTTTGTTTTTTTTTTTGTTTTTTTTTGTTTTTTTTTTTTGTTTTTCTTGAGTTATGCCATATCTCTCAGGTTTCACTGTTTCTGGCACCCCAAGAGCTCATGTAACTCAAAGTGCAATCCAAATTTAGCTTGAGTAAGCCTGAAATTCAGATTTGGATTGTTGAAAGGTCTATATGTGTTAAGGATAGCTGAATCCTGGAGATATCATGTGCAATAATAACAAGTAATGAAAAGGTGAGGGTCTGTAAAGATTGGTTTGTTGTGGAACAATCTTAGCATTGGTTCAGCACTATTGAACTTAAGATCTACAAGCAGCTTTTTTTCAAGATTGGTTGTAATTTTTGTCAATGCTGTAGTGCCCTGACATTTTGAGGAGGATGGAGAGGGATGACTAGTTCTAGTATAATTAGGAGGGATTGACTCAACTGTCCTAACATCTGTTTCAGACAATTAAAAGCTGTTTGTCTTCTGCACATTGAGACCTAAATTACAAACCTCTTCTTCGATTTTGTGTATTGCATCTGTGAAAATGTTCTAATGACTATAGTGTGACTCTTCTCTGTTCAATCCTGCAAATGAAAACATGGAAGTATTGCCTTACAATGACTTTTGTATTTATATATTAGTCATTCTGCCATATTTTCTGTTTTCTCTTAGTTTCTCAAGCAAGACCACCTCCAAACCAGAAAAAAGGTAAGTAAATTTTAGTTACACAACCCTTTTCTTTTTTGTGTGAATTGTACCCACTCTAACTAGAACCACAAGCAGCAATATAAACAAGCAGTGGAATGCAGACAGCATTCTGTTTTGCTAAATATGGGCTCTGCCCGTATTTGAACACTCCTGATACAGGGGCATATGTTTTCTTGGGGAATTAAAACCTTCAGTTTAGAAAAGACGTATTACATTTTTCTTTGAATATTTTTTTCCCTTATTTTGATCTGTTAAACAAGAATTTTGTTTTTCTGTATAGTTCCTTTAATGAAAAAAGGGGGAAAAAAAATCCCAACAACCCAAACCAGAACAACAACAATAAAAAACCCCCCACAACCAGTCAAATGTAACTTTATTATCTCTACAGGATCTCGAACTCCCATAATCATTATTCCAGCAGCCACGACCTCTTTAATAACAATGCTTAACGCAAAGGACCTTCTGCAAGATCTGAAGTAAGTAGCTGATTAGAACATACTGTATAAAAAACTGTTTTCACATACAAAAGTATACTAGTACCAAATTCGTAATTAAGCAAGAGAAAATATCTACTGTCTTATGACAAGTTGTTTTACGAACCAGAGTATAAAAGAAGTTAGCACTTACTGAATTATAGGTAAAAAGCAAAACCTTATTTTCAGAGATTTTGCACAGTTGTGACCTGTTGGCCAAATGGGCAGATTGAGAAGAAAGTCTTAAAGTACCATTTGTCATGTTCCTGGTGGGTTTTTTTTTTTATATAACATGTGCAACCCATCAACAAATCTTTATAATGGAAGGCAACTTAGAGGATGAGCAAGGGCAATGTGTTCAAGAAGCTTGGAAAATATTTTGGGAAATGACCACAGTTATCCTAAAGAAGGGGACCAGAGGGTGGCCTCTGTTTTAGGTGAATGGGCTGTCTTGGCTGAGCAGGTCAGCTGGTTGTGTAAATAGAGCAGTTTTTTAGAGTTCACATACAATAAAAATAAGAATAAAGAATTGTCATTAAGTATTGACACAAATTCCTTCGGGGAAATATGAGTTGCTAAAATTTGTTTGTTGCACTCACATCTGATTCTAAGGTATAATTTGTTATGGCTGAATGCAACCAACACTGCAACACTTCCATTATGGTAAGATAAAATTCACTATAATGGTAAAACAAAACCAAACCAACCAACCAAAAAACCCACAAACAAAACCCAGCCACCACACAACAGTAACAAACAAAAAACCCAACCATCTTTCTGTTTGTCCAACAGATCATGGTATGTAGAGTTGCCCATCTATTAATACAAGTTATTTTTTCTGAAGCAGGCAGTCATTTTCATAGGGAAATACACTGCTATGGATTGTCTGCAATGGTATGTTCAAAAAATGGAGCACTCTTTTTTTTTATTCCACCTTCAGCACTTTGCTTTTACTTCTTGAGACTATACACTGCTTTTCTTCAAAAATAGGCTGTCCTTGTTGTGGTGCTACAGCTTTCACTGGAGTCACCCTAGAATTTTTTTAAAACTGTGCTGTGAGATACCAGGTGCCTTGTGATCTCCAGCTGTTTCTAGTTCCTAGATTACTGCTACATATCAAAGAACCAGTAAGAGTACTGGGCTCTTGGTGCCTCTTCTGAAATATTTAGTGGGAGAGAGTGCTGGATTTTAACGTTACAGTTTAATGTGCAGGCAGTTACTGAATTAATACAATTGTGTTGACAGAAGATGTTTGTTTGTGTGGGTTTTTATGTTTAAGAAAAAAATTCACACCTGCAAGCCCTGGATTTTACAGCTGTGTAATTTGCAACTTTCTGGTACAGGGATACCTATAACAGAATAAAGCCCCTATATGTCTTGTCTAAGAATATCTGTTCTAGGAGGCTTGCGCTGTTTTTAGCTGTGTTGGGGCAGAACTACGGTTAACTTCTCAGACTTGCCCAAAGAGGAGGTTGATCGTTAGAGTGCAAAGAACACGATCCAGAAAAAAAGGAAATGCAGTTCAAGGGTTCAAAGGAGGACACCAATGTAGTTAACAAGCATGAAAGACAAAGGCAAGAAGCAAGGTATGTTAAGGAATCAGAAGTTCAGTAGCACAATTCAGGAGAGCAAAATATTAATTTAGCCATGACAGTTCTATCACTCTTCTATAAAATATGCCACCTGGCCTGTGGTTTTTTTGCATTCGAATTTATTGAAGTAGTAGTTTGTTTAGGAATGGCTGCACGATTTGTTTTTACTGTTCAGGTATGTGATGTAGAACTAGCCTTGATGTAGAGTGTGATTGATAGAGATGTGATGGTTTTCCAAGGAAAGAACACTTCTCCAATTTCTGCCTCTTAAGTCACCACCACCTTTAACTCATTCCCTACTTTCAGCTAAATTTGACAGAAGAGTAGAGATTTGGAAGACAACATGTCATTGTCACAAGTTTTGGAATAAAGAAATATTGTCCAGATAGAAAAAATATACCCAAATTAATACTCCATCCCTTACCCCTGCTGAAGAAAATTCAGGTAGATTTGAATTTCTTTTATTTTTAGAGGCAATCAGCCTGCTTGTCTTAGCCATCAGAGGAGATCAGTGATACAGCACAAGGAGGAAGGGTTTTTGGAGCTGGAAGAGCAAGAGCTGTTGCAGGGGAGGCAGCTGAGAAATGTAGTGGAATCCTGGGAGAATGAGACCCCCAGGACTGTTGGAGTTCGGCAGCTGTGACACCCGTGTCACGTGGGCTGGTCACAGGGCAGCGTTTTCTTCATTGCCAGATATGTGAGGCAGCAGAGTTCTCTAAAATGTGTGATAAAGAAGAATGAATATTTGGGTTTCACAAAGAAAACCAACTTTTGTGATGCCCTCTCTTTAAATACTTCTTAAAGTAAGGAACAAAGTTAGCTGAATATAATTATAACTAATATCATAATTATATATCAAACCACTTAAAATCAAACTTACAGTCATAGCTGGGAACTCCTGTCTTTTAATATAGTTTTTGTCTAGGATGATGGATTTTTTTTTCAATAAGTAACTGGACTGCAACTCATTGTCACTTTGGGTATGGGAAAAGTAATTGTGATATGGTAGGCAGATATTTTAAATTGTTTATTGTAAAATTAACAGGACAGTCTTCATCCAGTACAATGGTAGGCATTGGATTCCATTGTCAAGGAATGAAAATAATTAATTATATCAACATTTTAGTTCATAGCTCTGTAGGATGTTGGGGTTTTTTCCCTGCCAAATTTGGCTGACACTTGTATGTTGCTTAGCATCTTTAATTCATCACTAACTTTATGCTCTCTTTTGAGGCAGTGAATATGGAAAGCAGGAAAACTGTTATGAGTAGAATGAAAATCAGAACTGCAATACTTTATGGTATATTGTCAAGCCACTTAAAAATATTTCATATAATACACTTTATTCTTATTCACTATCCGAAAGCAACACTGGCGATCATGATTATTGTATAAAATCTGGCTTTTCAGACTAAGTATTTGAGAGTATCTGAAGTTAGACTTTTCAGAGGCAATGCTGGTTTACATGGAAGAAAAGCAAGGCAGGGATTATCTCAGGCAGATGTAAATGATTGGGTGATGATTATATATTTTGATGGTGATGATGCTTTTAGTCATGATGTTTCACCATATGTGGCCAGGCAACTCACTGATATTTATCCAGCTTTGATATTGAGCAAACTCTGTCAGATTCCAGGGTGATGTATTTAAAAAAAAAAAGCTTTGTTCTCCTGCAAAAATAGGTGTATGAAGCTTTTGATACTGTAATCTAACAAAAATATTGAGAGGCTTGTAAAAATAAGTCTCCAGTTCTAAACATAATCAAATGTATATCACGGTGATTGCGGTTGCTGTCGAGCATTGGAGTTGCCTCATTCTCTGTTTGTGCATTTTTCAGTGTGCCTGAGTTGGGGCCGCAAAGTGCTGATCTGAGCTCGGTGGAAGTGCTTTGGAGTTAATGGTGGCAATTGATGGGAACGTAGAACCCAGGCATGAGCAGCTCTGGCAGTTCATTATCTTCCCAGTTACCTCCCATAAATTGATCTTGTTCCATCACTTGCCTGTTATCTTAAGAAGGGACCTACTCTCTTTGTAAAGTGAGAGAGTATTCCCGTTTTTATGCGAATAATGATTTTGGCAATTAACAGCGAGAGAACTGAGTACTAATAATTTCCTAGTAGAGGTATAAAAATGGATTCTAAGGTGATATGGGATTACGTTTTGTTTTTACTAAAGAATAGTAATCTAGAGAAGCAACAGAAAATGTAAGCTCCCTCACAGTCAGGTTTCTAGTGTACTGGATGATTAAAAAGGTGGCAAGTACAAATGTGTAGTTAAGCCACCAGCTATAGTATTGTGGGAAACAATTCCCAAGAGAAGATTTTTGGGGGGGGGTGGGGGGGTGGGTTGCTGTTTTCTTTAATAATCAGTTTTGTTAAGCTTGTCTTTTATGTCCAGGTAGTGATGGAGTAAGCCATGATTATATTTATAATCATATGGTAATTTCTTTTGATTCTTAATTCTTGAGCACATTGCTTTTATTATACTTACTGAGTCAATGGTTCCCAGAAATGCAAACATATATTTCATAAACTTTCTGTAAGCTGTATTTATTCCTGTGCTCTGTGTGTGTACAGATACGTGAGCACTTCCTTCAATGCTTTCTTTATGGCAACCATCTTCTCTACTGTCCCTTGTGAATTTGCTCATTGTTACTTTTGTGCTTCAGAAAGTTCAGATAGCAAGATATTTGATGTTCGGTTGTGGATAAATGTGTTCAAAAACATTGTTTTCTACAGTAAATAAAACTGAAGCTATTGTAGTCCAAAAGATACAGAACTGAGGCACAACCAAATGGTGCCTTAATGGCTGTAACACAGTTTCTAGCCGATTGTGAAATGGAGAGAAATTGTCAATGAAGTAGTGTTGAAATGAATTCTTAAACACAGAAACATTTAAAGCCAGAAGCAGAATCGAGAATTCCTGATGAGCCGGATTCCAAGGGTCTCAGATATAGTGGTGAAATTGCCAGACTCTTTGTAGAACAGCAATATTGCCTCTGAGTGTCGACATTGGTCGCATTCTCATTCAGTGCATGGGACATAATAAAAATGAAAATTTTTCTCCATTGTTTTAGGTGATCCTGGCTTTTCATATAGACCTTGCCACTTAGGTAAAAGGTATTTGAGGGTGGGGTTTGGGTAATTTTTAAAATTATTAAAAACCAAACAATTATTTCCATCATTCCAACCCAGATCCCTTAGTTATGATGGGTGAAGAGAAACTCATGGATGGTTTTCTTAAAAGCTCAAGACTACCAAGAAAATACTCATTTTAAGTTAAAAAACACTGTTTCCTATCAGTTACTATTGGTAAAATGAAGTCTGCAACATGTGGGCAGGACAGGCCGTTAGGCGTGCTCATGATTAAAGTTGTACCTCGTGTCTGGGTTTTTAAATTACCACCTGACTAGAAATACTCAATTCTGATGTAACGTTCGGTGGCTTTTTCCAAAGTAGAACTTTGTTGAACGCAATTGCATATTTCAGTCGGTTGTGGTAGTTAAGTAAATAGAAATCAGTTAATATTTACATTTATTTTATTAGTGAATGACTATCTTAATGGGTTTTTTATGATATTCTCACTTTCCCCAGTGTATCCTGTATAGCTTTTTTGTTTGTATTTTCTTTAGAAAGGTGTTGTTTTGCATGTGCTAGACAGATAAGCCTAATTTAATTTATACCTTACAATTTAACATCTGTAATGCTTTTTCTGTATTTGCAATACTACTCAACTTTAATTCCTAGTCATCTGCAGAGGTTTTTTTTATTTCTTCAATGTGGTTGTATGCATTTGGACACTTCAGAAGTTGGTTGTGACTGCTTTTGAAACACTGTTAAATCATAGACAGTATAAACGGGCTTCATCTGTTTACTTACATTAGGAAAGTAAAATAGTTTTGCTTGAACACTTATTGACTATTTCAGTGTGCTGCCTTAAAATGTGTGTTTGTGGGTTTCCCCCACTGCCCCCCAATGCCATTTTCTCATTGGATACAAGATGTTTGCAAAAACTAGTATTTTCAGGTTGACCGAATAATGAGCTTTTGTTCATATTTCATTTTACATTCCTGTTTTCTACTTTTCCAGCAATAATAAGTGCAGTCCGCCTATTTAAGCACATTCAAATCAGTTTTAAGTATTCAAAGAGAAGTAGGTTGAAGAGAACAAATAGAAATAGTGGAAACAACTTACCCTGAAAATGTAGTAAGCTTTTTAAAAGCACCATCTGTACTATAATGAAGAGAAGTCTTACCAATTATGTAGAGTTCTGTGCTTTTAAAATGTAGCACCAATATTCCTGATAACTTCGCAGTTAAGTGAAACATAGTGTTTGTTTTTATTGGAAGCTTAGGGAATTAAATGTCAGCAGCAAACAGTCATGTAGCTGGGTGGTTCTGAATAGAATATTAGGAGAACGTGGGTCTGAGTTCTGTTCTTTTCTTGGTCTGGTAGGTGATACTGGTCACACCAGCTGACTTTTTCGTGACATAGTTTTAGTTCTATCAAATGCATGATTTTGTTATCTCTCCTTCTGATAAAATCCACCGAGATTCATCAGTAAAAATGCTTACACTACTCTTACATTTATGATGCCAATTTTGAGAACTGTTCTGTGTATTTTATTATCACCATAAAGAGAAGACTCTTGAAATGGAATTGGGTTTGGTTTTTTTTTTTCCTTTTAGGGGGTATGGGGCTGAAAATACAAGATCTGTAATTCATTTGTGGGGGGCAACAGGGGGGTTACTTCTTAAGCATTTATTTTTGTCATACAGAGATTACATAAGACATGAGGCTCACGTTATCCTTGTTTTCCGAGCACTTAATCTGTGAGAGAACCTACTCAGAAAACAAAAAATCCAGAATTGTAGTATCCATACATCATAGTAACCAGATGAATCATTGATAGTCTATCATCACCAAACAAATAAAACCTTACTCCAAAACCTTTTTAATCCCAGCTATCTTGAAAAGACATAATTCTGATGGCTTCAAGAGCAAGAGTTCTAAAATTTGCTCCAGGAAGCAATTGTTTCTTAGTGCCTGAGCTGCCCCACGTTACCCTCCACCACTAAAGCGAATGAGTTCTGGCTGCTCAGCAGGTTGGGATCTGGCTTCTTGTCCGTGCATGTGTTGGGTAAGGTTGGCAAGGAATGCCTTTAGTGTGTAAGACCATGTCTGGCTGTAGTTTTGAGGGGCAGAGGACCTTTTAGTATGGCTGTTTTTATCATAAAGCGCTTATGAAGTATTATTCTGACGTCTTTTGCTGTTCTGGATGAGTAGGTGATGGAGGCTTGGCACAATGAAAAGGAGATAGCTTCAGTGGCTGTTGCCAATAATGCGAAGTTCTGATAAAGTTGTTACTTTTCCTGCTGATTACATCAAATAAATTGCTTTTGTCTACTGAGTGTGTCTTTATTCCCCAAGGTTTGTACCATCGGATGAAAAGAAAAAACAAGGCTGTCAACGAGAAAATGAAACGCTAATACAGAGAAGGAAGGACCAGATACAGCCGGGGGGAACTACAGTCAGCGTCACTGTACCTTATCGAGTAGTAGACCAACCTCTGAAACTTATGCCACAAGACTGGTAAAATAAATTTCCCTTTCATAGAATTGCTAAATCAGGAGAAAGCAGAATTTGGGGGGGACCAATAAAATTCTACTAAATTGCATAGAAAGTTAAGATATGGATAAAAGAATGGATTTGATTGTTAAATGTATAGGAGTCTTTTATTCATGTGAAAATACTATTACACTAAACTCCTTAAAATAATTTATTAAGAAATCCAGCACTCTACTTTTTAACAGTATGAGCAGCACAACTTAATATAAAGTTTGCCTGAAAAGTTTCAGAAATTCAAATAGGAATATTCAGATGAGTTTTCCTATTCATGATGCTGTAGTGGACGAGTCATTGAAATGTGCTCTGAGAGAAAAATGCTCTCTCGTCTGCATTCTGAATGAGATCTATTAGAAAGATAGGTTGGCAGGCCTTCAGCATCTGGCATTCTAACTTTTTTCAATAGTTGAAGAAAGAAAGAAGGAAAACACAGCAGAAAGTAGAGACTAAACTGTGGTTTCAGTACTGAATCAGATTCATTGAATGCTGGCAGCTGACTTGTGAAGGGAGAGCCCCAGTCCGGGAAAGGAGATCACAGAAGGCTTTTCCTTTGAAGAGAATGCAGGAAACCCATTCTTCAATGCTACGAAAACACATTTTTCTTTGAGCAGTAAAATTCTGGAGAAACATCTTTTTGTTATTTGATGTAATGAATTAGGCAACATTTTTACTTATTCCCCACAAGTGTGAATATTTTAGACATGCAGGGTGACATTTTTTGTAACTTACAAAGTAGATATTAATGGAGAGGAGTACCTTGAAAAGGTCTTGTTCCTAAATTAATTGTACTCTGTTTTAAGAACTTGAACTAATCAGATATCTGTGGTTTTGAAGCTCTAAATATCACTTTAAATGTTTAATGATCAAACCTAAATGATTCCTAAAGTGCTTCTGACCAAAGAGATGAAGCGGTGTGGGTTTTCAGCTTGTTTTTATCCAAGGGAGAATCAGATAATAGTACCTAGAAATTAACATGTTGCTGCTGGGTTTTTTCTGTTAGCTGTTACAAAACCTGCAACATCATTTTAAATGGCAAAGCTTTAGTCTGTCTTACAAAAATAAACAAACAAGCAAACTCTCCCCGCCCCCCAAAACAAACAAACACACACAAAGAAAAAAAAACAACAAAAACACAAACAAAAAAAACAACAAACCTCCACCCCACCTTTATTATTCTTTTCCATTTGGGTTTGATAGACTATATGATGAACTAAATTTGGGGAATAGATTAGAGAGGTGATTATTTGTTGCAGTAGGTAGGAACCATGGGCAGATGATAAATATTCAAGAAAAAGATAGACCTGATGTGGGAGGACATTTGTTCTCAAAGTGTTTTTTTTTTTTTAATTTTGTTAATATAAAAGCTTCAACTTAATCACAAATTTGTTTTCTTGGACCGCAGGTAGTGGTTACTTACCCTTACAATAAAAGATGCACTTTGCAACCAGAGTATGAAATTTAGCAGCTGTCTCTTCTAATAAATTTTGAGAACTGAGGTTAACAGTGTTCAGAATAAAGGCTTTTAAATTCATACATCTCAGATCACAGTGTTAATCATAAAAGATGATCTCCAAAGTGTTGTGGCACTTTTTAAAAGCAAAATACTAATGACCAGCAAGAAAAATTGACTTCTTACAAATGTAACATACAAAACAGAGCTTCATTCTGCAAAGGGACAGAGCTACAAGTCCAAAAATGTCACGTGAAATTTTTCTTGCCTAGCAGAGAAAAAGTAGTTGTGCTGGAGGTGTGTTTGCTAGATATGCTATAATGCTGTTACTAGAGTAAGGAACTATGCTGAAGTATGTTCCCTGTTTAAGAAAACCTGTAATTTAAATGTTCAGGGCCATCAGCATGTCCATCTCTCTGTTTGCAGGGATCGTGTGGTGGCAGTGTTTGTACAGGGTCCTGCTTGGCAGTTCAAAGGCTGGCCTTGGCTCTTGCCGGATGGATCACCTGTGGATATCTTTGCAAAAAGTAAGGGAGTGGTTTTGGTTTTGTTTTTTTAGTGTTTGTGGGTTTGTTACTCTGTTTGGATTTTGTGGTGTGTTTATGCATATGGCAAAGTACTGGAAAAGTGCTGTTGGGTTCAGGTCATTGGGAAGAGGCACTTAGATCTTTGCACAGATAGCAAGTATTGATGTCCCCTCTGCAACAGAGTTCTTCTCACAGCTGTCATCTTTACAAGAAGTTCAGAAATAGCTAGTGTATAAATTTACTTTCCAAGCTTCTAAAAAAAAAAAAAAGGTGAAAGACAATATAATTATAACACTTCATAGATAACAGGTTTACAGTCTGTCTTCAGATTTCATTACTACTTTGAACAGTAGTATTTTGCTGAGAAAGCTTTGCAAATATGATCTGGGGTCTGACAAAAACTTGAAAGTTTAGTAAGAAACAAATACTTCTAAGTTGTGAGCTAGATGTTACCACTGGTTAGATCTGAAAAGGTTTTTTCAGTTATGAGAGTTATGCCCAGTTGCTTTGACATGTGCTGCACTTTTCTTGCACTCTTCTGACTGTAAGGTGTGTGATAATATCTAAAGAAACTGTCAGCTTCTCTTCTCTGTTGCCTTGTTGTGGATCTGTCTTAGAAAATAAGCCTTTTTATAGTGTCCAGTGGTTTCTGAGCTACAAATTAAAAAAAACCCCAAACCTACACATACACACAAATGCCAAAAAACCCCAACAAAAAAAACAAAACCAGTCTAGTTCAGTCTGTCATCTTCCAATCATCGTGATGAGGAAACAAGTTTGATCAGGTTTTATGTGTGTACATGTTTGGGATGTGAAGTAGAAGCTGGAAGGAGAATGCTAGTTTGGTAAGGAGCAAGAAGAATAAAACAGTTGGACAGAAGGCTAAGGGTGTGTGTCTGTGAATGAGAAAATAGAATGAGTTGCTTAAGGGAGAATTGAGAGTGAACGAGCCTGAAGGCCAGTGTAAAAGAAAAAATACACCACAGGAGAGAGCTCAACAAAAGAGACTAATGAAAGAATAAAATAACACTTCAAAATAAAACGAAGGAAAATGCTGTTAAATAGTTAGGGTCGAGCTAGTGGTTACATGCAAGTTCCTATTTTAAAATTATATATATATAAATGTATAGAAGGCCACAGGAATTGTTATGACATGCTTTGACATTTTTTAAGTCTTCACTGTGCCAAAAGATCAAAATCATAACCTGTGTAGTTCAGTCTGAAGGTGTACAAATTCTTATGTTTTTCAAGTGAAAGGGGGACATCTGTTCTGACTTGACTCATAAAGATATATTGAAATGGACTTTTTTTCTTTTTTAGAAATACATTATGTTGTTTCAAAGTGAGGTATTTTTAAAATCTTTTCCTGATAAGAGTATCTCTAGGGCTTTTCCTAATGACAGTGTAAATGGAGAGAGCACAAACAACATCAGTCTGGTTGTATGTGTTTACCTTTTCCTGAAGCTATTGCTTTGCCCATATTTATAGTCTTCATAAATGTGGTTTCTGGGATCTGTAGCAGTTCATTGTTTCATCCGCAGTTTGCATTTCTTCATGTAAGTCACTGGCTCTATAGTGATTAATAAATATTCAAAGCTTATCACTGTTGTTTTGGAAAACAAGCAGGTAGCTTACCACAAAGAATTCCTTAATAAAATTTGTATTGGACCAGAACCTGCCAAATGGTTTTATTTATTCAGTTGCTTTTTCACATAGCGTTTTGCTACCTGAGTCTCTACAATTGTTCTCCTTGGTTTTCTTTCCACATTGTCTGAGTGTTTAATGTTCGCATAGCAAACAAGCTTATTTTTGTATCTGCAAGTGAATGTTTCAGATTACATTTTGAATGATGTCACTTTAATGAACAAATATTTAGTTTTTGAATATCATTTTAAAGGTCTTGCTGCTAGAGCACATTATTGTGCTTTAATACTCATTTGTTTCAGATTCAGAATTGGATTTTTTTCTGCTGAATATCATTTAACCTTAATGCATAGCCCTGCACTCTGTCAGGTGTTGATTAATTTTTCTGTAAATGCATAGCCCCAGTATATTTTTATGTGCTTTGTTTGGAGTTACTTTGAAATATACAACATTGTATAGCAAAGATAACTTATATGTATTCTCAGTTTTCATTCACAAAGCTAGGAAATGTATCTGACAATGGTACAAGCCAGATGATCACTTCTTTAGATTGTTAATTGGAAAAAAAAAAAAGCAAATTTCAGATAGGAGCTTTCTAGAAAGCTCCAAGGTACATCATTTTATAAATTGACCTGGAAAAGGGGACTGTTTTTGTTTTTTGTTTTTTGTTTTTTTTTAATTATTTTAAAATTTATTTGAGGCATTTGGCCAAAATTCTTGGTGGATTTTGTGGAAGAAATAAATGAAGAGTGTAGTACTGGAAAAGATATGACCGTGGCATTAGAAATAACTAGTTTCCACAATGCATTAAAATGGTTACCAGATAGGAGTTGTACAAGACTTAAATACGTTGCACTGGTTTATGTCAAAACTATGATTTGGCTAAGAAAATCAAGAATCACAAGAAGATGTTAATACTCCCTGTGTTAATACTTAGGCTTTACATAATTCACATGACAGTACTTCCCAAGAGTTAACATTTTACCATTTTTAACTGAGCACTTGATCAGGGAAACTGACAGTTACTAAATTTCTCAGAATGCTTCATGTGGCATTTCATGGTTACATTGGCATTCTCTCAGTCCTCTACACAAACTTTGAGCAAATAGCCAGGTTTCCTTCTCAATGGTCTCAGAAATTTGTGGGGTTTTGTAAAATTCTTGAATAGTTTACAGAAACATCTTTGTTTCCCTAAGAAAATATGCTTGAGTTGGCAATGGTGTTCTGCTGTTCTCATGGAATCTCTGTATCTGGAAATAGGGGCTGCCCTTTCACTTAAACCTCTAATAGCATGAGAGCTTGAGTGTGGCCACTGACCACTATATTTAGCTCAGTGACCTTCATTAACGAGTTGACTTTTTGAAGAGATGGGCTCATTAATTTTGTTCTCAGACTCTGTTCTGAAAAAGAGGGGTGTGATAAGAATTCTCTTTGACTAATAATTAAACACTAAAGTCATCACGTTTGTACACTAAATGTTTTCCTGTTTTCTGTAGTTAAAGCTTTTCATCTCAAATATGATGAAGTACGTCTGGATCCAAATGTGCAGAAATGGGATGTAACAGTGTTAGAACTAAGCTACCACAAAAGACACTTGGACAGGCCAGTATTTCTACGCTTCTGGGAAACTTTGGACAGGTATGTTTCTTGCTGAAAATCCTTTATGATCACAATTTTATGACGTTTGGTGGGAATTAAAAATTACAGCAAGAAGAGAATTGTATACAACTTAGACATCTGAATTATGTTTTAGCTTGAAAATACTTGTTTAGATTTCTGCCTGATTATACAGTTAAATATATACCACTATATTTTATTATAAACTATAAATAATCTCCACAGTGTAATATGCATGGATTTAAAGGAAGGCTAGTTATGATTAATGGATTAGTACCATGACTCCCCACCTCCCTTTAGGCAGAAGGAAAGGAATGGAGAACAAGGTAGGTGGTGTTTAGTTTTCCTTTGTTCCCCCAGTCCCTTGGACTGCAGGTCTGAGCTTGTGAGCTCTTCTTTCCCTCTCTACCTCACTAGATGACAGTCTAGAAGAGGTGAGAAACTACCTTAAGAGACACGAAGTATTATCCTGATGCCCTTGGGTCCACAGCACTGGATAGATGAGGAAAGAAGTCAAAACCGATATGGCACATAATGAATTTTGGATGCATGGTTGTTCTGTATCTTAAAGGCTTTCCAAGGACATAGCCCTGTCTTGCAGGAGAAGTGAGGGTTGGAGCAGCACCGGCAGCAATGTGAAGAGCAGCGTTGCTTCTCACTCTGCTTCTTTGTGGTTCAGAACCCGCTCTGAGCAGGAAGTTCATCGCAACAGCTTTTTCTTGTAGAGAAGAAATTTTCTTTTTGTGAAGCAGTTGAAGCAATATTGAGGGAAGGAAGAAACCCATGCATTTTGTGAATGTTTAATCTTTTCATGTTGATGGCACAGCAAACTGCTTGAATGGTTGAGTGAACTTACAAAGAGAAAAATCCTATGGGAATTGCCAAAATAATTCTAAGCATCAAACTTTCTATGGCTTGTTATTTAAAAATCTCAGCTAAACCATGTATCTGAATTCCCAGAATGAACTAGAGTTATCTTTAAAAGAGTCTTCCAATGTTGGAAGTCGTGTGATGCTGTGGAAAACATGAATTTTCTTCAAAGCAAAGGCTTTAGCTGACTGTCTTTTAGTGAGAAAAATACTGTGCGTAATACGGAGCTATATGGCATATAAGGCATAGCATCTTTTTGGCAACTTGCTAATTCTCTAGCAATTTTGTTTAAGCAAAGTCCGTGCATATTATTCCTGACAGTAAAATTTCTATAAATTCCAAAGAGTAGTAATGTTGTCTTCTGTTAATTTTTTTCAGGTATATGGTAAAGCACAAATCTCACTTGAGATTCTGAATCCTTCAGCTGCCATTTCTTTCCTGGAGTTTGGATTGAGAAAAGTGAAAGAGGCTCCAGTTTGGAGACCAGAGCTCGCACTATATGATGTGTCAAGAACTTCAAAATGAAGAAGGGTTACAGTTTAAACTTTTTATAAAATCTTGTTTGGATGCTTCATGCTATGGCAGGTTGATACCTGTTGTTATTCAAAAGCAAAGGGGTTTTGCTTAAAACTATTTTTTTAATGTTGTTAGCCTTCTAGTCTGCAATCCAAATTGTATATTTTGATAGCAGCAGTTTCTTCTCTGTTTTGTTAAATTAGCCACATTTTTAAATAATGTGTTTTGTTCCTTATTAGAAAATAGATTGATCTTCACTGCAGGTTACAAATGTGTGTGTGCGTGTGCGCATGTGCGCACGTGTGTGTGTATATATGTGTGTGTGTGTCTATATATATAATGTATAAAAAATTAGACACACTTATGCACACATAGATGTTACCAGGCTTTCTAAACCACTTAGCTTCTGAGCTTAGTTTGGTTTTCTTTGCTTTTTGTTTCACTTACTGAAAATATTTTGTTGTGAATGATATTACATTTTAGTCAATAGGACTTGCAAACTGAGCGAAGTGAAAATTGTTTTGGATAAATCAAAATGTCAACCTGTATATGTATATTCTGTCAGTCTTGAAAAAGGGAATAAGAAAAATCTAGAAACACTTTTTTGGATTTGTAATGTCCCAGTTTACTAAATCTTTAAACTTTATTATAGGAATACCTTCAAGTCATGTTACCTTTAGATTGCCATTCTCCACACAAGGTCTCTTTATTTAAACTGAAAGTGTGCATGTGTACATTCCCATCTATCAAAATACCTTTGCATATGAGTATAAATGTTACTTAGATTAAACAATGAATAGAGAAGGAGAGAGTTTGGATTTTTTTTTTCCTGAAACAGCCACCACAAGGAATAAATATCTTTAACTTCTTGGCATTTATACCTCTGATACTGCCTCTAATATTGTTTTCTTGTGACAAAAGTAGCCCAGACTATGTTTACAGGAGTTGTAATTTTCTGAGATGAGTGGCTAATGTGGCCTCCTAACAGTCCTGCATGGGAAAGGAAAACGAGCCTGCTCCACTTACCAAAGAACAGATGTGCTTGGTCTACAGTATAACCGAGGCCAGAAGACCCTGGTATTTGTATGAATCTATGGTATCTCTGTGTCTATTTAATAACATTAAGTTGCTGTCGCATACCGGTGGATGTAGAGAATGATCATATACTGTAACACCTGCATGGATTTTTTTCTGGGATAGAATTATGTGTTTATATTCCTGTTCTTGAAATTCCAAACCATGTTTTTTTAACATACTTTACATTTAAGGTTTGACAAAAGTAAAATGTTCTATGTATTCTTCTTTAGTTTTGCTTTTTATTTGATGTTACCTTCATTTTTAATAAAATCAGAAGGCACAACTCCTTAAGAGGTTTTTAAAACTGTCTTAAAGTTCTGAGGACTGTGAGGTCTGACTTTTCATTAAATCTTTCCATCTCTGCTGTATTGAGACTATTATTTTTAAGTAGTCCTAATGGAGATGACAGAAAAGGCACAGTGACTCCAATATTAGAATTTGGCACTAAATTTTTGAACGGGTTCTGTGAAGTAACTAAGAAGAGGAGACAATACAGAACTACTGGAAGTTCTCCTATTTGTATGGGCAGTTGGTCAGTACCAAATGACTGTTTTCCCTCAAGACTTAAAGTTATTGTAAATGTATCTGTGTCATACATGAGTGAGCTAAAACATTCAATACTTTGTTTTAACCTGTACTATAATTGGAACAGCAGTAATGGCTATCCACACAGCAATCGCTACCGTGAGGAACTGGTTCAATTTAGGGTTCATTACTGCCTCAAATACTGGGGTGTCATCTATGATTTTTTAATTCTGAAACATTTCCAGTTAGAAGTGTAGTTTTTATTCAAACTCAATCAGTACTTCATGGCCCATTCGGTTTTAAAGAGACTTAATGGGCAGCAAACTTAAAAAGGAGATTCTGAAGAAATGTGTGCTTCATGTGCACTATGATATACATACAGACTACACAGTGATCTTAAAATAAGCAAGCTCCAATTATTTTTTATCTGTCCTGTATTTCACTTGTGTTTTAAATGTATGTGTAATCCCAAGTTCAGTATGATATACAGGAGATGGCTTGATTTAGATGTAAAATTATATATATATTGGGAGTAACTCCTGAAGCTAGTGAAGTTACGTGGATGTGAAATTGGCAGAAGAGCAAAATCCATTAAGTCTTTGTATGAACTGTGCCATTTTTTAGGGATTGAGCACAGGCTTTTAACATCTTGGAGTTTTGTACTTGGAAGCAATTTACAGCACAAGTTGTAAAATATGTATTTGTGAAGGAGCTGGCACCTGATTGTGCATATTTTTGTCAGTCATAAAAGTAGTGATGTTTATAAAATGAGCCATTTTGCAATCAGATTCCTGCTGACATTATTGGAAGTTTAATTAGGCTGTCAGAATAGCATTCCTGCTGCCTTCATAAATAGCTGCACATAGATTATGAAACTACTTGGACTTAAAAATTTAGCCTTACAGCAGCATTTTGCAACACAGCTGGAATTTTAGACACTTATGCTTAATTTATCTACAAGTTAATGTAGAGTGATAAGGAAAACTGATGCTAAGAACCGGGAAGGCTGGAGGATCAGACTGTTTTAGTGAGCTGCATTCTTATTGTTGAACAAATCTGATGCACTACTTAGAGGTGTATAAAGTGTGTAAATTGTACTCAATTAAAATGTGTAACTAAAACTGAGCTACTTCACTGACTGTAGTTTATTGAACAGTAGAATGATACTAGCATGGGGATTAGATATCAAATTGGCTGTTTCTGTTTTCATCTTAAGTGCCATAACTCTACACCGTTTCATAAGTACAAGATGAATGTGATGAAACAAGATAAAACAAGGTGATAACTGCTTTGAAGTCTGCTATTGTGCTCCCATCCTGTCAGCAGGTGATTGTTTCTTTTAGTAGCAAGGTTATAGGGGCCAGTAGATATATCTCAAGTAATGATTTTATATTAAAAACTAAAATACCTATGATTTATACTGTTTGAGCCTTCTGAGTGCTACCCTGAACAAAGCAGACCAAGGGTGAATTTTTGTAAGGTAAAGTAGGGCAACCACAGGGACTTGCATACCTGCAGAAATTGCAGATCAGCATCCTCAATTGAGTAGGCTCAGCTACTTAGTTATTACCTGGAATATTTTCGTACAAGTTAGTTTCACAAATAGGTACTTAAGTCATTGCTTGAGCTAGACAATTTATAGAACTGTTCTGCAATGCTGTAAACCTTTTTATTTCTGAATACAGAAGAAAATGTAGATAACAGATTGTGTGTTGAGTTGCCCTTGATCATAAGTTGAACTATTATGTGGTATTTGACAGATAAGCCTTTATCAGAACAGCAAATTTGTTTTTGGCTGTCATTTGACATGTAGTTGGTGTATAAAATATTGCTGTGCTCTGCAGGGACTTGCAACTGTAAGTTTTATTAGTACAGCTTTCATTCTTTTGTTGATGAAATATGCACTTAGTTGCTAATTCTTACAAATACTATATAAAAATTAAAAAAAAAAAAAGCTGGTCAAAATTAATGACTTAGTGATTTTAAAATTTAATGTCACAAATGCATTTTAATTCAAAAGCCATAACTAATGCTAAGTACTTTATTAGAGCAATGTGCTCATGAAAAATTAAAATCCCTGCGTGAAGAAACTGTTGGCCAAGTAGGTTACAGTTCAGATAATCTGTGGAAAAATGTGCCATAAACTGGAATCTCTGAATGTCATATTCTGAATTGCTCATTTGTTACTTAACTTATTTTTCTGAAGAGAGATGGCAGATCTGTTTTCATTTTCGGAACAGTTACATACTTCAGTAGTGATTGTGTAGTTCACCTCTTTTCGTTTGGTTTTACTATAAGACTGTTAACACAATACAACAATTCTGAGGCCGTGATTGAAAATGCATCACTTTGAGTATGAAGTTGTTTAAGTGGAGCTTATACACTTGACAAAGATAAAGATGGTTTCTTAATAGAGCTATGACCCAGTAACATCATGTCCATTGTTCGGCTGTTACTGACTTGTCTGTAGATCATTCTTGTCAGTGGTGATGCTGTCATAGATGGCAAGTTTGAAAATAATGAGATTTAATCAAGCAAACTTCGTTGGTAGGTAGTTGACAGTGACAGGCTGTGCATCTGAACTGATTTACTATGTTAATTTTTCTTTAAACAAAAAATTCATAGTTTTTTTAAATGCAAATGCAAAGAACCATCTCAAATGCTTGAAACTTTATTGCAGACTAGTTCAGGTGTAAACCCAGAAGATATGGGGTGGTACATAAAATCTGTAAGAAAAATATCTTGGTTTATGGTTTTTATTTGCATCTGTAAATTCTCTTTCTATAGTCTGTTTTATTTCAAATTCAGAAAAACTGGTTACTTGCTTCACAAGGTTCCTGCGTGTATCACTGGAAACTGTCAGAAGTAAGTCTTTAGCAGCATTTCCTTGGAGGTTTGGTTAAATGAGTTCATAAAATATAAATTTTGGCCGGATTGTGTCAGTGGGCCCGAATTTTAACAGTGGTTTTGAAGGTTCAAGTTAAAATGAAATCTTCTAAGAACACAATGGGGACATCCACTGCTGACTGAAAGGAGAAGACAAACTTCTCATAGATTAAGCCTTTAAACTCTCACCTAACTCTCATAAACTTGGGCTTAATGACTATTTTGATAAATCTTAAATTTTTTTTTTAGATGCCTTGCTGCTTGACCTGTTATTTAAGATCTGGACAGTATTATTGACATTTTAATGGAGTTAATTATTAAGTCTTAACTCAAGTCCAACTTTTGAAAATGAACTGCTGAATACTTCATTGTGCATCTTTTCTAGTTAGTTTTGACCTGTAGTAATGAAGCTTTGAGGTTTTGAACATAGAAGTATTGAGGGCTTACTAATGATTCTAGTAATCTATGTACCTAGTTATTCTCCAAGGATCTTAAACTGTAGATTTCTCCGTGATACTGCAAATAAGTATTAGGAGCAGAATGGTGAATGATTACTCTGAGCTCCACCAAGTTGAGTCAGTCGTAACCTGAGACTGAATGAAAACTAAACAATTACCTGTTTGGCAACTGGCAAATGATTCGGGGAGCACCACACTAGTTTTCTTTGTTATTGATTTTGTGAGAGACAGATCTAGTGTAACAAAATTATGAGCAGTGAAGAAAACAAAAAATTGATACTTGTTTTTCAGATACTATTTAACAGTTCTAATATTACAATTTCATAACAACTGTGGGGTGACCACAGCAATTAATACTAATCCCAAGGGCAGAAAGTGTGGATTTGATTGTTTTCTAGCACCATGAGTTATGGATGAATTTTGCAGCATGCCCTTAAAGAGTGCAGATGGTCATAGAAAAATATAATGTAACTGAATGGTACCTCATCAACTGCCTTTTGTATGTAGTGAAACATCTCAGCTGACCGCTCCCTCCAACCCAGCGTTCCTGCTCGTCATCACTGCAGTGGGATGGTCTTTTACGTATTCAACTTTCCTATTGTGGAGGTTGTCTTGGTTGTCTGCCAGGTGTTCTTCATTCTGGTATTCTTGGGAAGGGCTGTCAAGGTTTTCTTGATGCTAACATGTTACTGAAGGTATGTCTGTAGGTTTTAAAAAGATACAATCCAAATGAAAGGAATAAAATTATTTAGCGGCGCTCCACTTGTTTGTATGACAAATATCACTGCTGAAGATGCTGCGAATAGCACAGGCATTAGAGCGGAAGATGAATTTATTTACTGCAGAATGTCATGTATAGCCGCTCTGGTAGGTAATTTCAGCCATTGCCCCAAACATTTAAATTCAAATATTGCATCTTGTGTGAAACTTGGGTTGCAGGAGAGAGGAACTTTTTGCTCTGTAATAAAACCTGTATGAAAGAGCCTCTGTTTTATGCATGATGGAAGCAATTAGTCTGGTTGCTGAAAAGTTGCTAAAAAGGGAATAATGGGTTTAAAGATTTAACCAACAGGAACAAAACCCCTCAAACATAGAAAGTCTTCCTAAACTGAGATTACTGAATCGAAATACAACAATTCACTGTGAAGTCTGTGTGGAAGAAACTTATTTCTGTGTTCAATGGATTAATGCTCCAAATTAGCTTCCCAGTAATCTTGTTTTAGCTTTATCAAATTGAATGATCTGTAAATTCACTCAATGATATAAAATCTCTCTCAAATTTGATTAATTTTCACTTTTAGTCAATCTTGATTTTTCTGACTTTGGTCAGTACCTGTTCTGGTTATGTAGCCTTTTCTTTCCCCCAAGGATCACAGCAGCTGGTTGATCTTGTAAGTATAAAATTAAGTGCAAAATTACAGTTAATTTTGTGTTAATAATCATGTATTTACATTCATGTTCTTATTCCCCTGAGAAGAAATATGCATCCCTCATGACTCATATTGTAATTTTTTACAACATTACTTTTGTAATGTGTGGAAATTAAAGTGCAGTGCTCTCCATATGTTGAATATTTTTTTCAGAACAAATTTCACATTTGGACATGCAACAGGAGACAATCAATATGGTAACTAAGCTACATAAGAAATTACGGGAAAGGAAAACTCTGCATTGAATAATTTACCTCTGGAGAGACTTATTTTTACACTGATGCATCGTGAAGAGTGCTGTGTTCTCTAGGCATTTTCAAAATCAAGAAATAGCCTTTGAGAACTTTAGCAGCAGAAAATCTGACAAATCTGCTAAATGCATTGAATATGTCAGAGATTGATCCATTTAAGAGAAGATGGTCCTGAAGTGTCACACAGGTATCTTCAGAACATGCTCATCTCTCACACAGTCTATAAGTCAAAATGGTAATAAAATCACCATTGCTAATTCAAGAATTCTCTGTGCATTATATTGTGCAACATATTTTTAATGTGTTTCTTATATTCTGGAATCATGATTTATACTGTTATTTCTGGGATTAATGCCTTCAGATGTGTTACCAGTCACATCAGGGAAGGGGGTGAGTTTTTCAGACTTATTTTCTGTTGCAACACGAAAACCTTCATTGCAGGTGGCAGTGCGTCTGGGAAGAGATGCCTAATAGAAAATGGAAAAAATAAGTGGATCATGCTCAGTGTTTAATAATTGTGTTTTTAGGGCACAATAATACAAATGCATATTAAATCATCATTCCTACATTATCCTAACCTGTAGCAAAGTTCTTATATCCTGTCACAGCATTTACCTCCAGTTGTTTTCTCAGTCTCCTGAGTCTTTCTTCTGTATTGCAGTACCTGCTCACTTTTTGTTTCTGTAAAAATAATTCAGCTAACCACAATAACGCTGGTCTTGCAAACAGTCATTGACCATATCATATCCATGACAAATATTTTTAATAGTAATAAAACATCAGATAAAATGTATATATGAAATACACAGATAAATGTCTGGTTTTCTTTAATGCAGCTCTTAATGTTCCATACCACACTTGGCAGTGCCGTGTATGCCATTGTTTGCAGACTGAGAGGCTCCTCAAAAATGAGCAATAACCTTAGTTTTTAGCAACAAGGCAGAGAAATGGGGGTTCTGTTGTATCTTAAAATGATAGAACAGTTCAGGTTGGAAGGAACCTCAGGAGGTCATCTAGTCCAACGTCCTGCTTAGGGCTGAAAGGAAATTCAGTCAACTTGGAAACACATATTGTCATCTTAACACAAATCACAGAGCTAAGGAATGGTTAAGTACACAAATGTGTAAAGTACTTTTTACAAGTCTGAATGGTGTCATAATATGTGCTTAATTTCTTCTTTTTTTTAACTAGAAAACCATCACAGATCACTTTCAATATCATAACTTCTACAAAATGTAAGAAGTCTGTTAAGCCAATTATAGATTAAAATTATGTGGTCTATCTTGACTTCAGTAAAGCCTTTGACACAGTCTCCCACAGCATCCTCACAGCTAAGTTGAGGAGGTGTGGTCTAGACAATAGAGTAGTGAGGTGGGTTGCAAACTGGCTTAGGGAGAGAAGCCAGAGAGTGGTAGTTAATGGTGCGGAGTCTAGTTGGAGGCCAGTATCTAGTGGAGTGCCTCAGGCGTCAGTGCTGGGGCCAATATTATTCAATATATTCATTAACGATTTGGACGAGGGAATTGAGTGTACTATCAGCAAGTTTGCTGATGACACCAAGCTGGGAGGAGTGGCTGACACGCCGGAGGGCTGTGCTGCCATCCAGCGGGACCTGGACAGGCTGGAGAGTTGGGCGGGGAATAACCTAATGAAATTTAACAAGGGCAAGTGTAGAGTCCTGCACCTGGGCAGGAACAACCCCAGGTTCCAGTATAGGTTGGGAGATTACATATTGAGAGCAGTGTAGGGGAAAGGGACCTGGGGGTCCTGGTGGACAACAGGATGACCATGAGCCAGCACTGTGCCCTTGTGGCCAGGAAGGCCAATGGCATCCTGGGGTGTATTAGAAGGGGGGTGGTTAGTAGATCGAGAGAGGTCCTCCTTCCCCTCTACTCCACCCTGGTGAGACCACATCTGGAATATTGTGTCCAGTTCTGGGCCCCTCAGTTCAAGAAGGACAGGGAACTGCTGGAGAGGGTCCAGCGTAGGGCAACCAAGATGATTAAGGGAGTGGAGCACCTCCCTTATGAAGAAAGGCTGAGGGAGATGGGTCTCTTTAGTTTGGAGGAGACTAAGGGGGGACCTTATTAATGTTTATAAATATATAAAGGGTGAGTGCCATGGGGATGGAGCCAGGCTCTTCTCGGTGGCAAACAATGACAGGACAAGGGGTAATGGGATCAAGCTGGAACACAAGAGGTTCCACTTAAATTTGAGAAGAAACTTCTTCTCAGTGAGGGTGACAGAGCACTGGAACAGGCTGCCCAGGGAAGTTGTGGAGTCTCCTTCTCTGGAGACATTCAAAACCCGCCTGGACATGTTCCTGTGCGACCTCACCTAGGTGTTCCTGCTCCAGCAGGGGGATTGGACTAGATGATCTTTTGAGGTCCCTTCCAATCCCAAACATACTGTGATACTGTGATACTGTGATTTCTCATTCAAAATCTATACTCAGCTTCATAAGCTGTTTCAAACAATTCTGATCATTTTCAGCTGTTCCAGTCCATTGTACATTCAAATTGTATATTTCTTTCTCTACTGGAATTTACAAGCTCAAACAATTTCCTCATTACATTTCCTGCGATGTAAAGGATATTGGGAAAATCTGCATACATAGAAACAGAACAGAAGCAATGACATGTATATTGGGGTGTTTTTCCCATCACCTCCAAGAGCTATTTCTGCTTTGCTGCTCTGGCTCCTTCACGTTGTGCAGCATGTAAAGCCTCTGGTTCTTAACTTCTCCTCCTGTAAGGCTAACTCTGAAGTTTCACATCAACAACTCTGCTTTTCAGCAATGGAGTCGTAACGGCTGGCTCTCAAGCCAGTGATTTATTTCTCCCTCAGTTAGGGGTCTGTGGCTGCTTCCTGGGCTTTTCCCCTTATCACTTTGACGAGGTTCTAGACTCTGT
Organism: Streptopelia decaocto; assembly: GCF_964273445.1. Lineage (NCBI taxonomy): Eukaryota > Metazoa > Chordata > Aves > Columbiformes > Columbidae > Streptopelia > Streptopelia decaocto. The sequence goes on from NC_138659.1 coordinate 17,424,172, forward strand.
GCTGTTCCCCTGTTGCGGGCAGAGGGGCGGGCGGAGGGCAGGGCAGCGCTGGGACAAAGGGCCAGGCTCAGGGGGCTGGTGGTAGGTCAGGGGGTCAGGAGCACCGAAGGAGTCACATTTCTGTAGTGGCTGTGAGCAATCATCATTTAGTTTAGCTTAACTTTCTGCTTTAACTGAGCCTGACTTCTTGTTTTGCCACAGTTTTTGGCTCTGGAGGTGAGAAAAAGTGACATGTAGTTTCTCTGTTACTCGAGATGTCAGAAAAAGTCTATGTGGGAACTTTCAGATTAAGATTTACAGGCAAAAAATGATACAACTTTTTCATTGTGTCATTTTCTTGATTAGAATGTGCAACAGAAACAATCTTAATGAAGTGGTTGTGCTACTCGGGTGACTATTGGGGCTTTCTCCTTGGGCTGACCCTGAAAAACCCTCATCGAGGTCATGAGGTGGACTGACACAGCTTTTAGCTTAGCTGAGTATATAAAAAATAACTGCTAAAGGCAGCAGGTTTTCTACTATTGGAAACTGATCACAATGTAAAATAAATAAATAAATAGTATTTTAAAGTTAGGAAAAAGCTGTAAATTCACAGCTGTGACTGAGAAAACAGCTGCTTGCATTGGGCCAGATTTGCTTTGCATCTGCAATGCTATAACATTATTGCTATAAATATTATAAAGTATCTATTTTGAGATGGACTACTTTGCATCTTTAAATTTTCTAGAAATCCATTGCTTTTAGCCAATGTCACCAGTGTTTAATATCTTCTTTGCCTTCCTGTGAAGGCAGCAAATCCAAACATCGTATCTTATGCTTGAAAGGCAAAAATTCATCTTGCTGTCTGCTGGAGAGTATGAACGAGTGCTGCCGAAATGGGATGCCTTGTGCACTTTGCAAACAAATTCTGTGCTATTAACTTCCACCTTCCTGTTACGCCTCTTTTAACTCCAATTATTTGAAGTAGTGTGTGCATCTTTCAACAGAAAGATAAGCCTTATTTACTAACATTTCAGGTTAAAATGCAAACCCTAATATTATTAGTGGCATGCAGAGCTAATATGATTTTCCTCTAATTTTCCACAGATGTCTTTTTAAGTACGATGCTTGCAAAAGAGCATAAAGAAAGAAATTCCGTGATCCTAGATCAAGTATTTCTAGTTTTAAAGTAAATTTATCTAACTAAACTAGATGTGGAAAGTCTGCATAATATGCAACAACAGAGAGTGCAAACAAACTAAGCAAGGAACATTCAAGTTATAAGTGGGAACATGTTCCACATCAAAACTGCAGCACCAGTGTAGGTTCACCTTTGCAGCTCACTGTAGGTTCTGCATAAAATGGTCAAGAATGACTAATATACATTTAATGCAAAAAATCCATGAAACTTAACACTCCTGCTACTGTTAATTTAGTTGCTGTGGAAGGATCTTCTAAGTTTCAGAGTAAGTGGTACGTTCATAGTCTTAGCCTAAAACTTGTATTCATCTAGTAGCCTTTATCTTGAGTTTGATCCTGCAGTGGTAGGAGTTGCTTTGTGGCCAGTGTAAGCCCTGCTAGCTAGTCTGTTTGGGGACTTCTCTGTAACAGAAAACATTATTATTTTTCAGATGGTTCAATGTAAACAGATTACTTTGATTTCACTTTTCAGTGGTACAGATATGTTTGGTCAGCACTAGGGGTTTTTTCTAAGGAGGATGCAATTTGTTTGCGTTTTGTTTGGTTGGTTTTCTTTTGTTTGTGAGTATGTTTCTCCTGTGTTGGCCGAACACTCCATCTGGCTTTGGAGTTGTTTATTTAATCACTGGAAGAGAAATCAACATGGGTTTTTTGAAGGCTTGGGAAAGATATTCTGTGTTTTCCAGTACCTAAAAGGTATCCATGGAGGAGGCAGCAATTCTTTCTTCACAAGCGTGCACAGTGACAGGACAAGAGGGAACAGAGACGTGCTGCTTCAGGGGAAACTCTGGACAAAACAGAAATAAAAATTCCTTAGAGCAATTCAACATGGGAATCAGATGCTCACAAAGTGGTAGAAACTTGTTTCCTTGCTGTAAGTACTCAAGACTTGGCTTAATTGGACTCTGGATAACCCAGTCTGTGGTCCTGCTTTTAAGAGGAGGTTGGACCTGGAGATCTCAAACACCTGGACTTTCCGTGAGCCCACAAATCCCCAGAGTTGTCTCTTCACTGTCTCATGGTGTTTCAAGGCCACTGAACATTCTCATATCTGGTTAGAGATGTGCAATGTATCCTTCAATGTGCAATGTGTCATCCCCCCTCAAAGACCACTGACCCTGCTGCTGGGGCCTCCCCAGCAGTTTTAACAAAACCAAAGTTATTTCCCCTCTCTGTTGTGCTGCCGTGCCTGTGAGGTACCTGGCCAGGGAAGCAGGAGGTGCTGGGATGTGGAGGAAAGCGGTAAATTTTGGCCTTCACGCCTGTTATGGCATTTGAAGTTGTCTCCTCAGTTTAATCAGTCGGTTTATAATTAGCAGAAAATGGTGGTGTTTAAATGTTGTTCTGAGTAATCTTCTAGTAATGGCCAGGATGATTTTCCTATGTAAATATTAACAATCAAGTTTATTTGCTGATTGTTTCCCCTGCCAATTAGTAGCATTGCTTAATTCACACCTATCTCAGCAGAAACAGAAAAGCACTTAGAAGACTTGCTTCGTATTTTTTTCAGATCCAGACTGAGAAAATTACTTCTTGTAATGTACTTTAAATACAAACCTGTACTCATAATATATTTTTTTTTGGTGGAAATATGTACTGGTGCCTTTCTTCAAGTGTTAGCTGTGATTTTTTGCCCTTCGTTATTGAGATAACCACAGTTTTCTTCAGTTGCTATCCAATATTTTAAGAATAATGGCCCTAGAGTTTCTAGTCTTGTCTAAATTGATGTTTCTGTAAACCTTCCCTCAAACCAGTGTGGTACATTTTTATATGTGGAAATCAAAACCGTACCATGAAAACTCATTTTTTAACGAACTTTTTATAGAAATTTCATGTATTTTCAGAGTTGCCAAGATGATTTAGAGAGGTGACTTCCAATATAATTAACCCTAATTTATTTTCATAACCCTCACATCTGAAACACTTCATAAGCAACTTGCTAACAGACTAAAACGATAATTTCTCACAGAAATGTTAGAACTGAACCAGGTATTATTGCAAATTGGTGTGCTACTGGCAGAACTTGTGGGAGGTGTCCTTAACAAAGCTTAATGTATTTATATTCACAGGGAAAATAATTCTTTCTGCATGACCAATAGACTGTTTGGGCACAGAAGTGAAGTAAATTCATGTTTTTAACTTGAAATCCAGCTTTTTAATGAATAATATACTCAGGGAAAAAAGTGGCACATGGTGGGAGGACAGACTTAGCTGTGAATCAAGGTTGAATCTGGAGAACTGAGGTGAAAAGAAAGGTTGGGAGGGGTAAACAGATAGATGAAACAAAGAAGTAAAAGATTTTGTCTTCTAATCCCTCCCTCCCAGTCCACATATATCAACTCAGTATGAATTTTTTTTTGTTTCAAAATAGACCTACAAACTTCAGAGACCTTTTGAAGTGGTAACCTTCATACATATGCATGTGTTGTGAACCTGAGTGCTCAGCAGAATATTGAATGCTCCGGTGAGATGGCCAGGAGGCCACACTGCCAGAGTCTAAGGCTCCTCACCAAGCTCCTGGCTGTTCCAGGGGCTCACTCTAGTGGGAATGGGGTAACCCTCTTTCTGTAGCTGCCTGGCATGTTATTGTACAATTTTGATATTCATTGAAACAGTGATCCATCTTAAGTGCCTTGTTCCGTACTAACTACTGTTCAGAGTGTGAGATGCTTCTCGTCACAGGGTTGGGACACATCCTCATCCAGATCTCTTTCCATGCCTGCATCTGTCCTAGGATCAGAAATGTATTCAGAGAAACCTCATTGCAGAGATCAACTGTGTGTAGGCGCTTCCAGACTTCAGGGCTTTCAGATCAAATCCAAACAAATTGGCCTGAAATTTTTCCCTCTGCCATAAAGCAGCTGAGCTCTGAGACTCACGTACAAAGAATTAGACCCATCTGCCTGTCAGTTTACCTCCTTGATTCTCTAACCACTGGTGAATGGAGTCAATCTGATTTTTCTTCATAAGTGGGAGATTCTGCTATCCTGAGGAGTTCTGTTTGTTTGTTTTCCCTGTGTTCTGGGTTATTCTGAGCAACTTCTGTGTATCTCTGATAGGATAACAAGGTAATCAGATTTTTTTTTTTTTTTTTTTTTTCAAATCCAAAGCCTGGTACCCAGTGGTGTCTGCCCCTTATCTTCCTAGTTTAGTTTAGGTTATATGCCTTCTTCCCCTACAGCTGAAGATATTGACTGACGCAAGGCAGAAGGTGGCTTTGATGGTCAGGGTGAGACACAAGGCAAAAATCTGTTGTCTAGGTAGTGTTATGCATCTATGAACATTCGAAGATCTTGTATTTTCTGCTCCCAAATCTCACAGAGCTCTTGAAGTTTCACTGATCTGGCCTCACTGTGGTTTGTCTCACAGAATCAATCTAAGTGTTATTTCTCCTCATGAAAAAGGTGCTTTTCACTATCCATAAAAAGATCTCTGAGGTGCACACACTTCACGAAGTGAACCAGGTTTTCAGCATTTCTCATTAGTGGAACTGAGTACTGAATGTTTTGGATTAATTAAGTTTAGAGATCTCAAATTCCTCCCTTGTGTGCCAAGTGAAATTTAATAGAGCTCATTTACCTATCAGCCTGCCAATTTTAGGAAGCATCTGTTTCTTCACCCTATTGTTTTACAGTTCCTGAGAAGGTTAACAGTAAAGATACCTCTACCAAGGCTGTCTTGTGAGGGAACTCAATGTGATTATACTTGTTGTGCCTTCATTTTAACTCTACCTTGCTATTGCACTTTTCTATGATAAGTTTCCCATAGCTATCACCTCTAACAAGGTACTGAAAGCAATTTAATCCCTTCTGATGAAATATCTTCATACAGAACATGTGGGGTCTTGGTGTTTTGGTGTCCCTCTGCTTTTCCTGATTACTCAGTAAATTAATTTGCCTTCTTTTCCACTAAGCATGTCTTTGATACTCAGTTCTTCATACAGGGGAGGTCAGGAAGCCATTCTCTTACAGAAACAGATATTTCAGACTAGTCTCTATGTTGCTAGCTGATAAATCCAAAATTATGGCCATGTCACAAGCCTGTTTCAAATGCATGGCAGATTTTGCCAGCCTGCAAAAAGGCTGCCAAATGGAACCTCCTCTTGTCTTCGTGGTCTGTTCTGTCTGAACTCAGGCATGGTCATAAACCTCCCGAGAAGCAGCTCTATTCCTAACATAAAAGGAACTATTTAGAATAAACTCAAGGCTTTCATTAGACTTTCTGCTATTGTTGAGACAAGGACTGATTCAATGCTTGGTAGAGTTGTCCTTCAACTCTTGTTTGTATGAAGTACACAAAGATGCCCTGTCCGAGAAATACGAGGTTGCAGGATTGTTGCTTGTAATGAACCATAGTATAAATGGAATATGTAAGCTATTACTCAAAGTCAAAAGAATAACTCCAGATGGTTGCTTGTTACAGACTGAAATTCTCCAAGATGCATGGGGAATAATGAGTCTGAGTTAGATGTAGGAATGATAGGATGAAATTCTTTGATTTTTTTTTTTTTTTTTTTTTTTCTGTGGGAACCTGGGTGATCATCATAATCTCTTTTAGCCTTAAAATGAAGTGATTTTTAGAGTGTTTTGCTTTACTGTACCAGAAAATACAATCTGCTTCAACTGTCGCAAGAACATCATTTGCTCCGAAAGTAGCTCAAAATAAAGAAAAGGCAGAACAAAAGAAACATTTACATAATCAGACAGGTTTATTTGGACAACGCTAGAAGGAATTTTAGTAGAACAGGTTCATGCATGTTAAAAATAACAATTGCTGAAACTGTCTTGCCCCTGAAAGGTATTGAGCTCTAGTTCCAGAGTTCGCTCATTTGATTAAGACAATCTGTTCTCTTTATGGGGAAATGCGATGGATCAAAACAAAGCAGTGAATTCCTGTGTGGGAAGGTGGCATAAGGTATGTAGCCATTGCAAATGAAGGGACATTATTTGGTTTTCCAGGGCACATTCTCAGCTGAAGAGTGGTTCGTCTTGGGACATCAGTTTTGATTCTGGGCATTATCTTTTGGGTTAGAGCTGGTACCTTAATAGGATTTGCTTAGTTATCACACACAGTGATAGTTCTTAAAGAGAAGTGTTAGAGGTGAAAAGCGGGTGTGCTGTTTTTCCAAACAGTGTTTACAGATGTCATCAGCATATTTGCATTAACAGTCTGATGTCTTTGTATATAATATTTAAAAATTTCCTCCCTGAGCTTTGCAGAAATACTTTGTTACATTTTTTTAATTGTTCAAAAGCAGCAGTCAAACAAGTTTTAGTGCTCTGGAATTCTGTAGTTATCATAATGTAAATAAACAACCAGGCTGTAATAATAAAAATACACAGATTAGTGGACATGATCATACTTAGAAAACTGCCAGTTATCTCTGACCAGAGTGAAGACTGAATATTATTGAATACTGTTGAATATTGTTGATGATTTATTTTGAACTTCAGGGTTCTTTACAGATGTATACATTACTTTGTAATCGCTCTATTATTTTTACCTCCAAATTGTTAAAGGACTTGCCCACACAATCTACTCTATTTTATTGATGCAGTAACATAATATGTAAAAAGATTTCTATTAATAAGAACAGAGGAGAAGATCTCAATGGGTTTTTCTATCTGTACAAACTATCTCCTTTCCCAAATATTCTGTTAGAACAGAGACTTTAGAAAAGGAGTGCAAGTCAAATTCTTCAAAACATTTGATAAATTCATGTGCTAAAATCTCCCAGCACCAACCGTTCTTCTTTTGTTAGATCCTGAAGTCTGCTTGTGGTTATTCAGTGCAACCCTATGTTGCACATGATCACTGAGCAAGTCAAAGGAGGCGGGACAGACATTGAAATATGTGACGGAGATATGTAACATCTGGAAGGGCTGTTTTAAAGCTAAGAATAACACAGGAGTTTTTAATAATATGTAATTGCAAGAATAAAATACTTGTGCACTGACTTTTCTGGGGGAGATGTTGTTGTTGCTGTTTTGTAACCAGGAAGATGTATTCTAGCTGTGTCTCCCCCTCCCCAGGGTGGTTTCTATCTTATTACACAGATCAGGGAGGTTTGTATCTGAATAGAGATGAAAGAGCTTCATTGGCAGCTAAGGCCAAAGATGGGCTGCAGCTGATTCATGAGGTAAATGGGCTTTTGTGCTGGAAAGTAGTTCATGCTTTTATAGTAACAGGATCTAGCAGTCATCGGTTGAGATAGCAGCAGTTGGTGCTATTGTACTTCATTTAGGAGACTGAAAGCAGTTTTTCCTTCAGAAGTAAAAGGCAGCTTTCGGAACCAAATCTTTAGCATATGCATATAGCAATATTGGTAGTTCTTTATGCAATGTGGACTACTTCAGATTCATCTCTTCCTGAAATAAAGCCAGCACTTTATGGTAGCAACATATGTTATAAATATAACTTCTGCCAGAGACTGGGGATTTGATGTGACTCAGTTTTCTCAGGAAGTGTCAGACTCTGTATGGTATCCTATCATGAGAGCCCCAAATCAACTTTATAAATATTTTGCTATCCTGAAGGCTGGGAACAGCTCAACTGAAATCTCAGGCTCATCTCAAATCCCAGAAGGGGAGTGGAGAGGGGGCTGTGCCTTGCTGTACCTGCACAGGTTTTTCCCTGTTTGGGATGACTTCAATCTCCTGATCCCTAGGGCTGCCAATCCAGGACTGTAGTGCTTTTCCTCTGGCACTATATTCTCAGGGGAAGGCTAAAGAAGGGACATACGGACAGCAGAAAACACCTTTTAAAATGACAGCTGTTTATCTCATGTGCATTCCTCTGTGGAATTAAAGGCTGACAAAGCTTTGCTGTCCCTGCAGCATGAATACCTTTAGACAAAACAAAACAAAATCACCCAGACCACAACCAAAACAGGAAAAAACCCCACCAAGCCCGTAACTTTGAAGTTCAGTCTGTGTTCCAGCTACACCTCAGCCTCAGAAGCCTTTGCATAACTTGCAAATACTCAGAAGTTCTATCTTTACTTGTGAGATATTTCTGTACTGTAAGGATAGTTTCCCTCATTTCTAGCTTCACCAGCCTTTAAATATCAAGTCTTCACCTTCATTTGACCACTGTCTTTCCTCAAAGTAGACACTGTGTGCTTTGCATTAATACAGTCTTTTACATAGAAGAATTGATGTTGAAATGCTTGTTAGCTTCTGAAAGATTCAGCTCACAGGCAGGATCATAGAAAAATTCTGTTTAAAAGAAAGAAGAATGAATAGTTTTATAAGGCATTTTTAATTTGGTTATTCCTCTCTGCGTCCCCAAAAGAATTAGAACAAGTGATTTTCAAACTCATTAGCTTCTACTTCACATAGGTATGATAGCAAATAAAAGTCACCCTTTGAACATTGTTTTTCAATGTCTGAAAAAATGTGTAGGAGTATTCCTAACAGGTGACTTGAAAGGGCATTAATTTTTGGTGTAAAATTATAGAGTACAAGCAAAACATCAGGAATTAAGGAAAGGGGAAAGAGGAGAAATCTGGGGAAGAAAAAGGGAGAAGCAAGGGAAAATACAGAAATAATTTCACAAGGTTCTTGGCACTCAATCATTATCAATAATCTAGTATAAGCAATGCTACTTTTTGTATTTGTTGACCAATCTAATAAGAGATAATTCTTAAGTTTTAAATAAGACAAACTGATTAACTTCACTTAATGTATCGATTAGGACTAAATAGATCAGAACTTGCTGCTTCCTAAAAAGGACAGGAGACATTGCAGAGGTGGGGCTTTTGGAAATAGTATCATGAGGCTGAAAAAGCAACACAAATTTGCAGACTGGGTTGCCACTTTCATAGCGATTGTCGTAACCAAATTCAACCAGACACTGTTGCCTACTGCCTGCCCAAAAGGGGTGGTCTGATGCAATACAGGGATGGGATGGAGCCAGCTCAACACACTCTATTGATCCATATATAAGCTGAAATTAAGATCTAAATAATACAACCCATCCAAAGCTTAGAGAAAATGCTTTTAAGCTCTTTGCAGTGACAGGCACACCTGCAGCTGGCAAAAGTCAGGAAAGAGAGCATAGGGTTTGGCACTGTATAAATTTCTCTCTCCTCAGCCTTGCTTAGCAGAGACTGCAGTGGGATAAGTGCAGCTGGCACCATTAAGGACTGCAGGGTTAAGAACAGCTCTGTCAGGCAAAAGGGGGTTTTGTTACTCTGTCTTTGTAAGCTGAGGTCACTTTATACTCAGCATAATATGGTCATCTTTGTTACACCTTTACTTAATGCCACTAATTTCTGTGGAAGTTTAGCAATTCCTTCTTGCTTATCGAAGAAGCATGACTGTTTCAGAATAGGGGAAAAGAGTTTATTTGAACAGTTGATTTTTAGAAGCTGAAGTTCTCAGTTGGTCTCTGGAGAGAAATTAAAAAAAAAAAAAAAGGCTCTTCTCTCATCCAGTTCCTATTCAGCAATCATAACCAAAATTTTGTGTTCCGTTCTTTTCCCTCTTACCATGTATATTGGAGCTGTGGCTTTTTCCATGGCCATTTCTTATGGAGTGAAAACTGAGTGCACTGCTTTTCAGTCATATGTAAATATGTTTTGTCTTGTAATTATGAACCTGAAACACTAGAATGTGTCAAACTTTTGATCTGCGTAGAAATTAACATATGCAAACAATAGGAGAAATGAAGGACATAGGTAGTTTGAAAATAAATTTCACCTTGAGATTTAGGTAGAGAAAAATACATGTATTTTTAATAGGTTTATTTGTACTCCTTCAAGGCATAATAAAACTCCCAATATTCAGACAAGAGTAAACAGACAAATGTTCTCTAAAATGTAAGGAAACCTGAAGAAAGATACAGTACCTTAAAAAAACTGAAAGGAAAAGAGGCAAAACTGTTACCTTAATAAAATTGGGCATAAGCTCTTAAAATCAGGCATAGGCACTAAGCTTACTGGAGTTGGAGAGATTTTTCTATTTATTTGTAGGGGTTGTGTATAAAACCTTTACCATTACAATGTATATGCCAGGTACTTTTGTGCTAGACCTTCTAATGAGTTGACATTTCCATTTTCCATCAGTAAGGAGTAAAAATGCAAAAACACACAAGATTTTAAATATGCAGTAAGTTTAGCAGGGAAGTTTCTTTATTTGCCTTCTCCTTTGAGGTTTTTAAATGGAATTCTGAAATACACTTCAATGTAAGCAGAAATTCATTTTTAGGCTCAAATACTTGAAGCTATGGGAATAGCAGGAAAATGGATTAATATAACAAAATTCAGAAGTGTGGACTGAAATGTTAATCTGAAATGGTATCTTGAGCCAACACTGGTATTGATATTCAAAGTGTTTGCAGTTTTTGGAAAGAATGCCTTTCTGTTGGAAAACACTGCATCCTTGAAATTGTAATGCTCCTTATGAGTGCTTTGGTTGTGTCTGAGCTGCCAGCAGAATCCAGGCAGGGAACTTGGGTAACTTTGAGAAACCGGCTTTTTGTGGTCTTAGATAGAAGGCTTTTGATTTGAAAGAAATTTTGTTTAGAGAAAAAAAGACAAAACCAAAAACAAAACAAAAAACCAAACCAAACAAACAAAAAGAAACAAGTTTAGGGATTTTGTTTGGTTGGTTTTCAATTATTTGTTGTTGTTTGTTTGTTTGCTTGTCTCACCCCTTCCGGTGCTCCCACACCCACTCCAACAAAACTGGAGAATTCTTATGACGGAACCTTATGATTTCTATCTCTACCTTCATCTCTTAAAACAAAATTGCCCTTTATCAATTAGCAAAGTATAAAATTGTATAACCTTCAGCTCAGCTTCCTGGTTATGCTAATGGAAACCAATTAAATGGTATTTCTTCCAAACTTCTCTTACTTGCAATACAGACTCTTCACTCCGAGATCTAGAAAGTCACTACAGAAACTGTCTCGTAAGCATTTTTTTATAAGGAAAACGCTCTGAAGTATTTCCCGTAAGAGGTTTTTGGGGGGGTAGAAAAAAGCAATGATTTTACTGCTCTACTGAAAAATTGCAGGGGAATCTCCAAGTTAAAACATTAAAGAAGGAAATAACAAAACAGCTGCTTCAGATATTATTTAGCTGGGCTTCTGGGAATGTAGTTTGTATCTTATAAGAAGAAAGGGAAGATGGATATTAAGTCAAAAAAGATGAAACCAAACCAGATATAGAGATGCTTTTTAGAGAAAACTTGGTACATTGGGCAGAATTAACAGCTGAAATCTTACCTAAACTCCTAATATTAAACTGTAAAGCAATAGGAAATTGAAGATAGCAAGTTTACTGTTATAAGCCGACTTCTGTTATCACTGAATGAAACCATATCGATAACAATGTGATGTTACAGATCTGCACAGCTACCCAGGAAAATAGAACCGTGTACATGTTTTTACTATGATGGATGTATTTGTATAGTCTGTGGCATAGTCTTGTAGCCCAGTAAATGAGTTGCTGTTGCCTGTAACTGGCCACAGTGTTGTGTTGAACTAACAGTGCTGACTTCAGCACCTGTCAGGCTTTGTCTGGGCTTGTCTTAGCCAGCCTGGAGATTTGGGTTTTTTTAGCTTGTTTAGCTTTAACAGCAAATATCTAATTGCTGCTATGTTATTTTCTAGTGACCAGGGAAATATTATCTACCTCTTTTGAGCTTTTGCTTAATTTTGTACACTTGTGTGGTGTAACACTTAACATTACGAATACTTTTTAAACTAATGTGAAGTAACTACAACTATTTGTTCTGTGGATAGTGAGCTATGATCCTAGACCAGAGCAGAGGACCACAGGCAAGGGCAGAAGCCTTGAAAGTGCAGGTACATGAGGATACCACAGGTCCTGTGGCTAAAAAACAACTAGCCCATGGTCTGATACTCATCAGCAAAAGAATGCAGCCCTGGGAGCTGTGTAAAACAAGTTCTAGGAGTAATAAAGAGAGCAGAAATTATTTAATGTATGTAAACCACAACATATATAGTAAATTCGGTTGTAATGCAGACTTACAGACCAATGCAAGTAGAGCAAGGTGTAGAGCATTTTAGCCAACATACAAAATCTTGCTTGTGACAAATCTGTAGCAATAGGGCATCTTGAAAAGGAACAGAAAAGCCAATCTTGAGGCAGCTTTTAAAGTAAGTAATTAGTGATCTAGGTATACTTTACACAACATTAAATGACATCTAGTTATGTTTTTTCTTTTTCAAATACTGTATTACTAAATCATCAAAAGATCCTACTAGCCTTTAAGATATTGAAAGAATATAAAAGTTGGACACCCTTATAAAACTAAGGCTTGAACTGAGCACTCTGGAACAGTTCAGTTGAGATAAATTTAGTTTCAGAGTGTACGGTGTTAAGTATTGACTTGAAAATCAGATTTCTCTCAGCTTGGGTAAAGATGCTCACTACGAGGTTAGATAATTGCTGATTTATATATATTCTTTCATCAAGTGAGTGGATTGGACTATGTGGAAGCAGGAAAAACAGGAGCCTTGGGACTTTCAGTATCTTTCCTGGGGTCTGTCTAGATGTCCTCTGTTCTGTGACAACTGATCATGTTATCCAGTCCTTTCTTTCTCCCAGTTTCCCAGTCTGTGATTTCTTTCATATCGGTTTTGCTCCACATTCGCCCTTCTTACTTTCTCTCTTGTTGCCTTTAGTATCAATGTCCTCTTTTTCTTCACTTCTCTTTGTTTAGCTTATCCCTAGCTTACTAATCTATTCTTTCGTCCAAAGAAATAAGGATAAATCATTGATCAGTCAGCTCTGTGTTTATATTCTTTTCTCTGCATTTTATCTGTTTGCTCAGGCTACATGCTCTTTGTTGTTATGTTCTAATATTTTACAGTGTTCACAATAGCAAGTCCTCATTCTCAACTGGTCCGTAAGTATTAGTTTTATGGTTACACTTAAAATAATTAGAGAGCAATTGCTTAAGGGTGTATGTAAATGCTAAGTGCTTAACTGTCAGTTTTGATTTTGAATAAATCATTTATTCAAACAAATATTTCTTAGAATTTGAGTTGACATAGTGAACAGATCGCAAATATTCTGTGCCTTAAAAATGAATGCTGTGATTTTGAAAAAGTGACTTTAGAAGTAGGAGCCCTGATTATCAGAAGTCAGATATTCCATACCCTCTGGAAAGCAGCTTTTGAGGGTCTCATTGTGCCCCAAATCCAATGCTCTCCAATTAGATTTCTCGGTAAAGTATTGGCCTACAAAACTGAATCCCCTTGAACTCCTATGAACTTAAGTATAACAATGACAACAGGGTGTGATTTATACACCCCTTTCCCCCACATCCTTCTTTAGGAATTCAAAGTTCCTTTTTGCTCCACTGATTTAATCTCTACCTTTTCTGTTGGTGTTGAGTTATTGGTTTTCTAGTTGCAGAGCTGAATCCGTGACAAAGAAGTTGAAAGAATTTGCTCTGTGGGCCTTGTTTATCTAGATACTTACTGCATGGATATCAGGAATCATTCTTGATGTTAGGCTGCATTGGGCCACAACATACCAAAGAGAGGAGACAGTGATACGTGCTCAGAACAAGGTCAGGCACAGGAGCACAGTGCTGAAGGGGTCTTACAAAAATGCTCCTTTTATGGCAAAACACTGGTGATCTTGCTAGAGCTCTGTTGTGTACCTCTGCTTACTGTAAGAGCAATTGCAAATTCATCTGTTCTCTGGAAGGTGTTTCTGCAGTGTAAATGGATCACAATTGTGCTTTGGTGTTGCAGGAAAATGGAAAGGTGAGAAACAGGACTGACTGAACTGGTGTGTGATCTGAGGAGATTAGAGCAATAGGTGACATAGGCAACAGGGTTTTATTTCGACAACTCATTCTGGTTCAGTGCTGTATGACTGCATTAGCCATGTGCAAATATCATAAAACATCAAAGCATAGTTAATTAGGAGTCTTCAAAAGTTTTGATAAAAAATTATGCTTTATTCACTCCTTTCTGTGTGATTTAATCCATTGGGGGAATCTTGCCATGACCCCAAAAAACAGAATCCTGTGTGCCTTTCTGCTCTCTCAGTGAGAGATAAAGTGATTAATGGCAACAAAGAAATGAATCCTGAGTGCATGAGTTAAACTAATGGGAGCTCAGCTGTTACACCACTAGTAAATGGGAAGGGAAACTTTTTATGTTCCTGATGCTGAAGAGACCTGCTTCATCATCCCCTTTTCTCTACTTGTTTTCATTGCAAAATTCTCATTACAAGAAGTAGGAGCTGACATCTACTGGAGAGAGTTCTTATGGTTGACTGTTTTCCTGTTATAACAGAAGCAAAAGCCTGATGAAGGAAAAGGGAGGAAGACTGTTTTAAGATGCTGTTTTTCTTGGACTTGAAGTGGGGAAAAACAACAGTACAAATGAAAAGACTTTTTATCCTTTGGTGGAGGATAAATATATGTAAGATTTCTGATGGCTTCATCCCTATCCAAGGAAAAGTCAGATATGCCTGGATTTCATGAATCATCTGTTTTTTCTCTGAGTATCTATGTTCAGGGATGAAGAGAGATCAGAAGGGCGATGACTGGGATAAGCCATTGGAAGGATAGGAAGGTTTAGAGGAAGGGAAAACCAAAGGCATGGAGAGGTATGAGGAGGGGCGACAGTGCAAAAACGAGGGGAGGGAAGGGGTGTGCCAGAGTGGAGAACAGTTGTGTTTCACAGATGACTGAGGGGGAATTATGTGAGAAATATCCAAACTTCACAGATAATTGTAAGGTGGAACCTCTTGGGAAGGGGAATCATGCAAACCCAACAGTCCCTAGATAACCATATCAGTAATACCATATAAGATTGAGACAGGTTCAGTAATAGCATCAGAAATACCAACTTTGGGTACAGCCAGTGCTGTGGTGTAACTGGATTTTACAGGTGATTAATGGGGAGTTAGGCGAGAGGCAGCAAATCTCACAGATACTGGGCAGTGCTGCCAAACTTTGGACTGAAACCTTGCAATACGAACAGAATGTAGGTAGCCCTCTCTGTATACAGTAGAAAGCTTAAATGACTTAGATAATGGGATCAGAAACATCAAATATGGGCATGGATGTAACAAAATTGGGTCCAATGGGAAAAAGGTATGTAGGAGTGGGTTGTTCATCTCGGGGGTGATAAGGACAGATCAAGATGAATGGGAAAAGAATGAGCATGAAAAAACAGAGAGGAGAGAGGATAAAAAGGGCTGGTTAAGTGCCAGCATCTTCTTACTAAGCTCTATTCCTGACTGTTGTCTGTACCAGCACGCTCTCTTCTGTGTGTGCGTGTAGGCACACTACCAAACTTCATGCTGAACTAACAGGCAAGTAGGATGAGAGGTCTGGGCACAGGCAACTAGAGAAAAGGTTGGCAGTCATAGGGGCTGATAGATCTGGGGGCCAGTATCCCAGAGTGATGGAGCTCTGGTGACCAGTGGCAAACCTGTGCTCTGATCCTTCTTGGACAAGAGGAACGGGATTGAGCATCTCATGTTTATGTGGGTGCTTTTTAAGGGTGCTCTCTGACTTTGCTGATCTGCATCATTGACTGTATTAGTGTCTCGTGGGTGTGTATCTGTGCCTGTGGTGTACATGCTCAGCTCTGCCACTGTCCAGACACACCCACTGGAACTGCATCAGCCACCTGTGTCTGACTGGGGAGGGAGGAGTCCTGGGTCAGAGCCCACCAAGCCAGGGAGGAGAACTCCTCTGCATCCCCAGGCCCTCCAGTTTCAGCTTCACTTCACAGCAGGGAAAATGTAACACATTTGTAGAAGAAGGTAGGATTAAATGTGAATAACCATCCCCTAGAAAATTTCCTGTCTCCTTGGACAGTGTGCTGCATGCATCATTGGTGATTGCCGTGGCATGTTACAGAAATAGCTCCCCTCCCTCCCTTCCAGGAGCTTACATTCTTGCAGCTGGGTGCACAGGTGTGACAAACCAGCCTTGGCTCAGCTCCTCAGGGCAGACAGCCACAAGCAGACTCATTTCTTGCTATCATAGTCTGTGCCACTAGTCAGAAGGGGCTTGAAAGAGCTCCTGTTAAAGCCAGATTGCCTCAGGACCTCTTCTCTTGACAGTGAACATCTTGGTGTGCTGGACATGATAGAAGCATGTGAAAGAATTAGGAGTCACCATAAGTGAGGTGGGGGGGCAGGTAGGCATGTTATGGTGAGTACTGCACAGGCAGCGACAGGGGGTCTCCTCAACAGGAGAGAGAAACGGGGGCTGGAAAAGTGCAGGAGTTTGGGAGGGGGCGTCGTGCAAGAACAGCAGAAACAGGATATGGAGATTTAGAAGGCAGGTGGGTTAGAGTGGTGAGAGCTTGGCAATGCCAAATATTTTACCACCTAATTCTACGTGTCAAATATCTCCACCTTCTGCATGATTAGGATCTTTATCTGAACTTTTTTCTTTATAAAGGTCTGAAGCTTGTTCAAAATGCACATGCAAAACACCCTAAACCTCAGATCCAATGCATTCATTGCATTTCCTCCTTCTTTTTTTTTTTTTTTTTTTTTTTTTTTTCCTGAATTCACCTGGAAGCGTTACATGTTTGTTACTCAAATATCATGAAGAACTGGGGACTTGTTAAAAGTGTCCCACTATCCTAGTTGGAGGAATGAGAGAGTATTAGGCTTCTTTCTAGGTATTCAATAGATAAAAGATCTATTTTTGACTTTGTCAAAGGCTTTTTTTGAGACTTAAAGAAAACATTTGGATAGGTTAATGGCTAAAGCCTTTAATCTGTTAAATAGAAGGTGATGGGAAAGAAGACCAATGCTTACTAATTGTGTTTGGAGTATTGGGTAAATATAAACCATAAAGTTATTATTATATCTAATGAGAAGTGCATTTATTTTTCTGTAGTAGTTCACTACTGAAGTAATATACTTCTTTAAGTCCTGAGCAGCAATATTTGATGGTGTTATAATCTCTTCATGTTAATTTCTGTTACCAGTATCTTTCTTGGAGGAGTGGCTTGTCCCTCTGTTACGACGACTCCATCTGTCCTAAAATGCATGTTAAATGCACAAAGGATGTGGTGGTATGCAGGTTTCCTAATAATGATGTCAGTAACATAAGAAGAGGTCCTTTTTGACACTGTAAATACAAATGACAGTCCACTTAGATTCTTTGCATGGTTTGTCAGTTCCAATTCTCATCCATGTTTCTAAGTATTCTCAAAGATATTGGGATCACAACATGCTTTGAATAACTTAATAAGTATGATGTAAAATCTAACAAAATCTAATAGAGGTCTGCATTTGAGCCTTACTGCATCTTGTGCTTTAAGTATCAGCTACGCAGAAAAACTCCTGACTATCCATGAACCTGTATTATTGTCATTGATTCATACACATACAACATTGACATAAAACTATTTCAAAACTATTAGAAGAGTGCAAAACTCAACTCAGTCTCATCTGTAAATCTCCAGATGACAACTTGCCTGTTTCAGAAGGGAAAATGGGGAATGGGAGAGTATCATCTGCATCTTAATTGAAAGGGATTGAGTGCTACCTATATTGGCTGATGATGTTCCAGTCTGCTTATCCACCTGAAAAGGTTACCAGGTAACACTAATCTCCAGGATAATTTACTTTAAACATTCATCTTTCTTCAGTTGTAGTTTGTCTTTTGAAAACCAGAAGCCATGCAATGAAACTAAACAGGAACAAACCACTGCACAGGAGGAGTCTCCCAGAGCTGGATAGCAGATCAGGTTGGAGGAGCAAGGCAGCTGAGTTAATGAGGCCAGCATGCCAAGCTGGCAACTCCATGCATACGAGTGTCTTAGAAATTAACTGCCTGGATAGAATGAAATGATGGTATCCAAGCAATAACATTGTATCAGCTAGCTATTTTGGCAAATGATTAATTAGATCAACTATTAATATATTAGTGTGTCAATGAATGGCCTAGTTCTGATTGTGTTTGGCCATTGTTGGGTGTCAAAAGTTCTTCAGATGAATGAATAAAAAAGAAAAAATATTAGGAGATGAACAGTGAGATGATGGGTTAAAATCTCCTAGGTAATGGGGAGACTTTATTTTTAGTCAGTGGGATTTTTTTAAATTAATGAACTTCTGTATAGCTCTTATTTTGAATAAGTACTCTGCTTTAACTTCTAAAGACAGAACATACTGAGGTTTACTGTAATTGCAACACTGAAATGTAATTTAGAAAGCTAATTCAACTAAAATTATCTTTATGACATAAATGAAGCACTCATGATGGCAAAAATGGTCTCTCTACAATGTGTGATGTTTGGTCACCTGATGACTTCAGGGGGAAACCGACAACTGTGTGCTCTAAAATATAATTATATTATTAATATTTAGAAATATTTGTTTTCAGTCCTAAATGTAAAAAAAAAATCAAGTATGTGACAATCAAAATCTTCTTAATTTAGACACAATTTTGAACAGGCCTCTGTAATGCTCTCACTCTGTAACTTCAGCTGTAAGCTTGAGGTCTGCCTCCTTGGGGATTTGCTGCCTTTGGACACAGGTGTAGACACTAATGTTTATTGCTATATATTTTTTATTTTAAAACTGGTTTAACTGTAGAGAAGCAAGAAATACAGCAATAATTTCTTGCAAAGGAAATTGATGTTTTGTAATATTCTGTCTCAATTTGATTCAACAAATTGAAGATCAAGACTTTTAAATGTGCTAGTGAAACCTGGGGCAACTGAGAAGTATCATCCAGTTAGAAACTCAATACAATGTGAATAGTAATTCCAGTGAAATATTATTTTTAAAAACTCAACATTACACAGTTGATCGTAGCTTTTAAATGCAACTGTGTTCTTGTGATTTACAAATAAGATGTTATACGTGTCCTAAATTATGTTTTAAAATGGATACTGTACTTAATATTGGAAATTATGGTTCAAAACTTGAACATGGTGAGCATAAGTTGCTTTTCTTGTTCAAGAATATTCCATAGCACCAGTATGCTCAGACATTGTAAGATTAAATATTTCAAATTTAATTTAGGTTCTAAACATACTAATTTTAAACTAGCTGTCTCTTCATGTCTGCATGTCATTGACTTGTGTGTGGCACAGAAGTCTGAACCATACTTACTGAGTTCTTGAAAAAGGAGGACTGCTCCAAGGATTACTGTATATAATCTTTTTTCATAATTCATTTAGGTGAGAAAGTGAAATATACTTACACGTGCGTATATCCTCTTTTGTTTCCAGCTTTTCTGTCCTGTATGGGCTAGAAATCTGCTGTGGCTTAGCAGAAGGTTAATGCAGGTGTCAGAGGCAACGTATAATGCCAAGTGCATGAAAGTCACTTCACCTTTCTACTGTTCATCTGGGCAATATGTCTCTGCATTAATGCAAGAAGACAATAATATTCCAAGATGTCTATATAGCTTGTTTAATTATCTCAATTTAAGAACTTCTACAAGTAAAGAGTGTATTCTGTTGTCTCAAAGAAAAAACTCTGATGGAATGGCTGCTAGGTAGCTAGCTTTCCAGAAGCAGATCATTCTGAGCAACGACTATTTTTAATATAGATACTTTTATGATCATAAAAAGAGAAGATACATTTTACATGTCCATATTAGTTTAATTTTTTGTTCTCACTTTCTTCTATAAAAGTGTTATTTTATCTCTTTGACTAAGCTGAAGACCAAAAAAAGTGATGGAAAAGAACTGATATATGTGTTGCATGTATAGTCACATATAGACATTCAAAGTACTGCAGAAATTTCTATCAGATATTCATCACCATCCATGTTCACAAGTTTCACAGAGGTATCTTCCAGTAATCGCGTCCCTAGCTGTAAAATCTAGGCTGCGAAAATGTATACTTATGCTGTTATTATCTTCTCTTGCTATAAAGGGAGTTCTTAAGTGGACAGTTGTGACTGTTTCCCACTGGTTGTAGTCCCTTCTGGTTGTAGTCAATATGATTTTAATATATTCAAGCTACCCTCCACATTTGTGAGCCTTTGTTTCGGTTCAGACAGGCATTTCTATGTGATCACTACTGCTGCATTTTTCAAGCTGCTTTCTCAACAGCTAATCCAAAGATAAATAAGGAATTCTTCAAGAAAAATGTGGAAATACTTCTCATTCTATAGGTTTTTACAGAAATGGTTTTCAGCTATTTGATTTTTTTTCTTCACAAGATTATATGATAGAGCATCAGCTTCCACAATAAATATCTACTGTGTGCATCTGCTCATTTGTAATTCCTGCCATTTTTCCTGTTCTGTTATTCCACAAGAAGATAGAGAGTGATAGAGGAATGAAGAGGAGAGATTCTGGAAAAAAACATTTGTTTTCAAAGAAAGATTGCGTTCTAACAGACCCTACTTGTCAGTAATGTGAATTAAGTATGTTTTCTTAGAAGTAAATGGAAGGTTTTCATCCATTTTGATGAAAATAGGAGCTTTTTGATTCCTGTTGGGAGCCAGGTTTCTTCGGTTTAGGTAGTATGTCGGGCTGATGCTGCTAAACCAATTCTAAGACTTGAGCTTGGCATCAATTTGGAACATTATTCATGGCATCTTGCCATACAGACTTCAGAATAATTGTCTTTGAGTTCTATCTGCTTCCAGAAATGCTTTATAGCCATAACCAGTACGAACTGCAGTTACTAGTAGTTAGAGTGAAATTGGCAACCGTTGCTGTACTGGTCATGCTTGGATGTCTGATCCTAAGTATTATACTAGCTGATAGCTTGTCAGAGATGTCATTGCTGCAGTTTTTCAAGTGGAGTCATTGGAAATAAAGGTAGGGTATCGTAGGAAAAATAATCCTGCAGGTGAGGGCCAAGCAATGAGCTGTGTATTAACTAAGCAGCATCTACATGTTCTCCTGCATGTTTTCTTGCTTTTTTCGTGGTGTCTTTGCTTAACAGCTGCCATTTGGCTTTTCATCTAAAGACTTCTCATCTTTTACATCTTTACTGTCAAGGTCAGTAGTTTTCTGACTTAAAAAACAGCCTGATTGTTGTTTTCTTACAGGAGAGTTAACTATCTGTGAGAGAATTAATTTAATATCTTCTTCCAGCCTTTTAAGAGAACAATAATTCCATGTCCCTATACAGAAGATAATTTTTTATTCACCATTAAGGCCTTGAAGGTTTTTTTCCCGAAGGTGGAAAGTAATGCAGCACGTAGGTGTATGCACTAGCCATTGGTTTTCATTCTTAGGTAATCCCCAGGGAAAACCTTGCAAGTAAAAATACAAATATGAGGGTTTGATTTTCTCTCTGACAGGTTCCTCAAGATGTTACAGACAAGTGTCTCTAACAGGATGTCAGCTGTTTGTGTCTTAGACCTCCCCCTTTGTCTCCTCCGGCATGGATTACTGCTGATGCTGCCGGTGGGTACACCAGATAGCCATTTAGAAATTGCGTTGACTGCAGAGTGAGGCAGCCGTCTGCTTGGTGTGTTCTCTTCAGAAAATACCACTTAAGCCTGCATTTCCAGGAATCATGCCAGCTTCTTCTTGATTTTGTAGGTGAAGTTCATGGCATTAGCTGGTTGTCATTCCTTGTGACAGTTGTGAGCATATGGTTCTGTAAAGAAGGCTGAGTCAGAGCATGGTTCTGTACTCTGGCATATAATGTCTGCACAGCCCACTGTCTTCTTGGGCATATTTTCTGAATGAGTGAAGAAGTGGTTTTATATTCTTTTGTTTCCAATCTGAGATATAGCAAAGAGTAAAAGTTCTTGAGTGTTTGTCCTAAATTGTACGTATTTTTATTCTTTCTGCAATATCAATGCATTAATCAGCACATATGAAATAAACAGTTACATAATACAAATACCTGTGATCTATGCAAGTTATGTGAACCATGCAAAGCTTTGTTGATAATGCCAAAGTTACTTGTTACCTTCTTAACTTAAGTCATGACATCTTCAGATCTCAGAAATAGCAGGCCAAATGGTGATAATGCCAAAGTTACTTGTTACCTTCTTAACTTAAGTCATGACATCTTCAGATCTCAGAAATGGCAGGCATATCAACCATGAAAAGTATCTAGTCAGGGAAGCCCGGGGTGTGATAAAATTTTACCAGTCAGTCAGTGTATTTCTTTTTGACACCATTAAAAACAAAACAGGAATCATAACACCTCTTCACTGTCAGAAGTGCCTGTGCTCCCAAAGATACCATTTTCATATATCTTCCCAAATTCTGAGGCTTTGAATAGATTAAATCAGCCAATATCTGGTTGCACCTTAGAGGAGTCAGTTATGAGCCCACTTCATTTATTTATGCTACTTTCTCTGTTTCAGCTGAACATAGTGTTTTTAATTTCCTGACCTGAACTGGCCATTGGTAATGCTGAGTGCTGCTAACTCTCAAACCAGTCCTCCACTTTTATAATTTAATATCTGACTTTTAATACCATAATTATCCTGAGTATATGTGAGTGACTCATTTACGGAGACAATTTTTTTCTTTTTTGAATGAAATAATTCAGGTCTTTCAGCATATTGGGATCTTTAGGATGTGACACAAGGATAATAATGTATTCTGCCAGCAGTGGCATTTGATTAGAACATTGGAGGATGTATTTATTAAAAATATTTTTTTTCTGATGCAACTTGTGTATTTGGCTAATAGAGCCAACAATGTAAATACCATGTTAGAAATTAAGTGACAGAGAAGAAAACAGAAAATAGTTATGTTATTTTATAAATCTGTGAATACCTGCTTAATCGACCAGCTCAAAATGTTGATATTATTGACAATATAGTGCAGAGAGAAGGACAACAAAGTGGGCTGTGTGGAATAGCTTCTCTGCTAGACGAGATTAAACATTTACAGAATTTCTAGCCTGAGGTGAGGGGGAAAAATTACCAGAAGGCAAATAATGCAATGTTATGAGTAGCCCAGAAAGAGTGAATAGAGAAAAATTATATACTATTTCTCACCATATAAGATCTAAGGACGATTAAATAAACTGATACAGCAGAGTGATGAAAACTGGCAAAATACAACAGTGAAACACGTTCCTTAAGCACCTACTTCTGATACAGTCACAGTCAGGATTCAGGGCTTCAGGATTCAGTCAGGATTCAGGGTATGGCTGTTCTAATATTATGTTCCCACTGTGAGGCAGAGAAATGATACAATATTCAATTTATATAAACCCTTAGGAACTGAATGCCTGAGATCCTGATGGGAATTTGAGACAGTGCAGTATTTTTAATCTAGGTCTTTCTAAATCCTATGTTAGAGCTTTAGTTATTGTATTATTTTTTCTTTGAGTTTTGAAGAAACAAAAAAGCCCAAAAATACTTTGTTTGAAAAAAGTCTTTGTTATTAAAAGAAAAAAAAAATAGTTTGGGTGGCCTTTCAGCCATGTGGTTTTAAGTCATCAGTTCAAGGGTGTTCGTACACTGTGCTTATTGCAGGAGGCAGAAACCCACCCTTATTCATACTGTTTATGCTTTGGCACAAACATCTGTGAACATGTGGCATGTATTGTTCTGGTCTCATCTCTGCTAGCAAATTGTTTGCCCTAGGTTGTTGGGCAGCTCTGGCTATTATTGTCTGAGTATTATGAAAATTAGAGGCTTTATAACTATCTTCAATTACAGAAAGACATGAATGGTATAGAACCTAGTTCTGAAAACTATAATACTTCATGTTCCAGGTGATATGACGTACATGACTGAATGTCTGAAATCAGGCTAGGCATCTAAAATTTGATTTTAAATATATGAGGGGAAAGATAGGTTAATGAAGTTTTAAAATAGATGAAAACCATTTTTTTTTTTTCCCAGCTATTTGAATGAAGGAATGTATTTATACATGTTTTTATATGTCCTACTTGTGTCCTACAGGAGATGAATTCAGTTTGCAGTCTCATTTTTTCTCTCGGTGTTACCAGGCACTTTTGCTAGGAGTACTTTTTGTCAGTATACCTACTCAGATTATTGCAGACTTGCATGGTACATTTTGGAGCAGGTTTGTATTTGTTTTATTTTTACATGACAACATCTGTTATCTTAAAGAAGGTATGAGAAAAACTCCAAATTGTTGTTTGCTGATGTAAACTCAGTCTCACCTGAATTCATCTTGAGGGATCTTTGTGTTTGTGCAGAATGTCTGCCCAGGCATTCTAGACTAAGAATCTCTAAGGGTAAAGAAGAATCTGACTTCCCCTAGTGAAAATGTGTATAAACCCTTATAGCTTCAAAAGTCAGGAAATCATCAAGAAAGGCTAATTTTGCTGACAGAGCCCAAGGCAAGTAATATTTTAAGCATGATCAACATAATGCATTAACATTTGATGTTTGATTGTCCATAGGGTTCTCATTTCTTTGTACAAGAATGTGAGAGAGAATGATTATACAATGATACTAACAACATTCTGAAAACCTGAAAGATCTTTTCTTAAAAACAAAAAACACTAAACCAAAACAAAACAACGTAGAGATTTGAAGGAGTACACTGATCTTTGGATGTGTAAGAAGAAACCAATTCCCATCTTAATGTAAACATTCACTGTGCAGTATAAGTCAAAAATCTGAATTAGGAAATGGAGCTATTCCTGCATGAATATAGCAGGAAAAGTATCAAAAAGAGCATGGAAAAGAGAGAATAATATACATTTATGATAATACTCTCTATTATACTGGGTATTATCACTCTGATAAAACTGATAGTTGACATAGATGTATGTACTGATACTTATTAATATACTGATGTATATACACATGCTGATAATTATTGACATATACTAATAATTTTTATCAATGTAGTAGTTAAACACATTTAAACTTTGGTCTTGTCTTCATCATTGACAGCAAAGACTGAATTGCCTGAAAGCGTAAGCTTTTGTTGTTTGAGCTGAGAAATGTAATTCTGTTAAATAAGAAAAAATACGTAAAATATGCAATTTTTAAAAATATAAAGGTAGAAGATACGACTTGAAGTGGATATGGATCTGCTATATTCTGTTGATGGTGCTTCCCAACCTGTGAGCAACATATTGCCTATAAGATCATATGATATTATTTGCATCCACACAAACCATAATTTAAAATGGAACATCCTATTGCTTGTTCAGAAAAATCTAAGCTTGATGTTATTCAAACACAATAATCTCAGTCCGTGGACCAAGAACTGTTAGAAACTATTGTAGCAGATCTTGTTACAGTCAAGTTCTAATTTACAAATAAATTCCCTGACCCAGCAAAGGACTGAAGTATATGCTTGAAGTATGTGAGTAGTTTCTTCCTGAAATTCAAATTTAGCAAAGACATTAGACACATTATTTAGAGTTACGATCATAGTGATTTTGTTCCTTGCTCTATCTCTTATATTTGTATTGTTGTTTCATTTGCACTGTAAAATAGTCTCTTGATCAAAATTTGATGTTAAATCTTCCTCCTGCTTTCTAGTTTTTCTGCCTCAAATCACTGTGTTGACTAAAAGACAAGTAGGGAAGATTGAAACAAAGTAGCATCAAATATTTCAAGGTTACTTTGACGTCCTAAAGTCTTCCGCAGTGTTTGGAATGTTGAAATTTGCACTAGAATTTCATCTGAACAATTATGGAAGTTTTATTCAAGAGATTATTGTAATGAGAAGAAAGAAAAAAGAGGGAAAGGGAAATGAAAGACAATCTCTTGGCTGTAACAACACCCTCTCCTTAATCCCGTATTTCACTTGCTATCTCTGACCCTTGTAGAGAAATCTTCCTCTGAAGTTTCTAGTCATGTTGCCTTCATTTTCACATTAAGGCAATCCTATAAGTCACCATAGTAATATCAGCATCCGTGAAGAATATTACTATACAGAGAGAAAAATAATTACTGCATCCTTTGAGATGGGAAATGTTGTTGCATTTTGTTTTCTCCCCCAGGAATTCAGATCTGAAACACCATAAACCTGAAAAGGTTATCTTTTTTTTTTTTTTTTTTTTTTTTTTTTTCTGAAGAGAATGGTCGGAAGTCCATGTGGTACAGACTTTGCTTTGTGTTTTAATAAGTGTTGCCTCATTTGAGGAAGAGTTTATAAAACAGATTGACGGACAGTTATAGACGAAGGAAAGAAAGAATAACATAATATTTGAAAACGGGAAACTTTTTATACAGCCCACATAAATGGCTTGCATCAAGCTTTTGTAATCTTATACTTTAAGTGAAATTTGCTAGGATAACCTTTTTATAAACATAATTGTACATGGATCAAAGATTGAGTCTCAGTCCCATAACGGGAACAAATGGTGGAAGGACTTTGTGCTTTCTTCTGAAAACGTGAAATATCTGATATGACATAACAAAAGTAAATGTGTTGAAGAGGAGGGAAAATCGCTATACTTCAGAATTAATTTTAGTTGCTGGAAATAACTGGCCTTTGAAGCATGAAAACTGGTTTATTTAAAACCAGCAAAAAGATACACCGATTTCCCTTCATCCTATTGCGGAAATTGGCACACAATCCCTTGCAGTATCATTATCCTCAATGGAGCTTGTAGCATGTAGACTCCTTTTTTCAAAACATTTTTTTATGAAGTTTATATGTCCGTCACTTCAGTGAAAAGCGTGGATAGATGCTGAAAAACAACATGCAGTGATATATAGCTTTCATATTTGTGTTAAAAAAAAAAAAAGTGTGATCTACTTCTGAATATGTAATTTCACCCATGTCTTTATTGCCATGCTACTTTTTGACCCTGTACTTCTGAATAGAAATATTAATCATATCATAATAAAACCTTCATTCAGGTAAGTCCACCACAAGTTCGGAGAAAGTTGACTTGGCAGATTAATTTTTTTCCCATCTGTGTTTCTGTGTGTGGGCTGTAGATATTGTAATTGTCATAAGGATTTGCAAAAAAAAAAAAAAAAAAAAAAAAAGTTAAACTGCTCTGTCATTTAGGTTTGCTCTATAGTCCATTAAAACAGATGATTGCTACTTACTACTGAAGCCTGCCACTGCAGTCTTTGTTTACTCGGCTGAACTGTAGCTTGTTTATAGATACTGTATTTTGTGGGACTGTATTGTTACATATATTAATTGAGGCTAGGATTTTTAAAGGATGTGGAGGTAGCTAATTCCAGATAGTGTTGTCTTTATTATTCATTATCTAAGGGTTTCAGTCTTTGCAGAGCTATATAGTGAGTTTTCAAATTTCAGGACTACTCTTCAAGAACTATTTTTAGTTTTGCTTGTGTGGGGTTGTTTTGGTTTTGTGAGGGTTTTTTGTGGGCTTTGTTTGTTTGTTTTTCCCCTTTTTTCAAGCTAGATGAGTGAGGTTTTCCTGTGTGCATAAATGTCTAAAGGAAAAGTGATCATATGAACTTGACTCCTGGGCAATACTTGTTTGTTAGAAGCGTTTTAGTTAGTCTGCACCCCACACTGTGCTATTTTTCTTTTTTGGGAAATTCCATTATAGATCATATTAGTTCACCTAAGAGTGGCCTGTACAGACATTGCAATCAGGTCTTGAAAAATGTCTCACATAATGATGCAATCTTCTGCACAGGTGACTCAAATTCAAGCCTTTCCAGCAGTCTGTTTATAGTAAGGTCCTGTAGTGTAAATCAGCCACAGCTCAGCAAAGGCAAGTAAGTGTTAGTGAAAAATTGTTGCATGTCAGAGTCCTTTGTAAAACAGATGTGCAGATGGTCCTTTTAAGGTGGGTATATACTTAATGCTAAAGTTGGGCATGACTGAATTTACTTTTACTGTGCCTCAGATACAGGAATATTGCTTATTTAAAGAGCTGGAAAATATTCCATAGGTTTAAAGTCATCAGAAGTTACTAGATGTTGGAGTAAAATGACTTGCATTATGAAATGATCAGTGAAACTTGTCAGAAAGGAAACAATAAAGGTTGTATTTTGCTCAAATGTTTTGTATGAACTCGCCACTGGCTGCATCATTGCAAGTACCATAACATATTACATTTTTATATGTTTATTATCTGTGACAGTAACTGTTTCTTGCGTGGCTTTCTAACGGGTATGTTTTGTGATGATTCATACTGGGTTACCTCATCCAATGAGATCTGAACTGACACAACCTGTTGTAAGAGAAGCTGGAAATATTAGGGTAAAACAATTTTATATATAAGCCTAGTGATCTGAAGAAAAAAAAAGGTTTTCCATTTCCTCCAGGAACTTCTGAACTTTCTGTGTCTGAAGGATAAATTTGGAGATTGCTTTATTATTCAAGTATGTCTAAAGTGTAGGAGGCAAAAAACAGACTTGATATCTGTTTATATTAATTAAATGCATTTCTGACTGACAGCATGTCTGAATGAAAATAAGACAAATATGTATCAGGAATTAGAGAGAAGTATAGCAAGTTCTGTGTAGAAATGCTAGAAAAAAAGGTGAAATCAAACTTTCTCTTCACTCATAGCTTGCCTTCCTGCTAATTTTTGCTCTTTGATCCTAAGTTTGATTGCAAATTGCATGTGAGCGGTTGCTTTGTAAAGCAACCATTGCAAGTTTAGCTTGACTTACAATTGCAGTGGATTTATGGATGCAAAGCCTTTCTAACCACATGAGATGGAAAGGAATATGAAAGAAGTCCTATTCAGTGATTAGAGTAATTAGTTTTGTCTTTCCCTCAGGTGTTAATTCTGCTGTTAAATGTTTATGCTTCTAGACTTACTGTTTCTGTTTCTTGAAGATAGGCTATTCTGTACTCAAAAGTGAATGCAGAAAAACCCAGGTCTTACTAGGAGTGATGACAACACAACACAACACAATCTTCCCTGGCCACTTTCCTGGCTATTGCTTTTTGCAGCTTTTGTTACACAGAAAAAGCCAGAGGTGAATGAGAATTAATCTTGGGTTTTAGGGACAGGGTAAAAAAGGCAATTGCTACTAAAAATATTCTAAACTCCATGTCCTGCTCTGCTAGGAAATTTCAGACTATCCCCTGTGAGTAAATGTGACCTGTAAAAGAAATTTAGATTGGATGCTCATATTGTATTTTCTTTCAGAAACTGGAGGTATTTAAACTTTGAAAATATTGGAGTAAAATAAATCAAAAAACTCTAAGTTTACAACACTCTCTTGAATCTATGCAATTCTACACCTTTATTTTATTCCTTCTAGGGATACATAATATGAATAAAAATATCCCTTATTCTTTTTTAAAAACATTTTTTTGATAGATAAGGAAAGGAAGAGGCTTCTCATTCATTATTGACAGCCATGCAGAAAGTGAGTTACTGCTGCTTTAGAAACACCAAGAGGTATGAAAGACTCTTATGAATATTCTCTACTTCTTGGAGAGATAGTAAACCTCTATCCATATTTCTTCCCCTCCCTTCTTATATTCAGGATGACAGCCTCATCATAATGTGGATGGGAAATTTGTCATAATCAGAGAAACTCATCTCATGGCTCAAACCCTTTCATGAATATTTATTTACTTTCCAGTGGAAATTTCTGTTTCTTGTCAAAAAGAGAGTTAACAATCTTAAATATCCTTTTCTGACATCTTGATATCTTTGTTCCCTTCTTATTGTAAACTGTATTTTGTTAGCATACTAATGTTATCCCTAGCTGACCTCTTAAGACCGGTATATTGAAATTTTATTATGCTACCTGGGGCTTAATTTGTTAGTCTAAGACTGACCTTCATGCAAAACTGCAGGAAAAAAAAATAGCCTCTAGCCAATGCTAGCTTATTTTAGTAAAATTAATTCCTAAGGTCAGTCTTTGTTCCTATGAAAGATTCTGTTAGGAACAGTTTTCTGTATTGGTCATGTTGATTTAGTGCTTCACTTCAGTTTTACATTAAAAAAAAACCCAAACCTTTCACTTACGTCTTAATTTCTATTTTGAACAAGTGAAATCCAGGTTTTAATCTTGTCACCATTCCTTTTTTTCTCTGACAATCAAACTTCACAATGATTTGTCAGAAGTCCAAAATAATGTGGAATGTATGTTGGTAACCTAAAAGGATGAGCAGGCTAACATCATTGACTATCCTTTAATAATTGCTTAGCAGAAGTTATAGCAAGAGGATAACTTGACTTAATTCTATCACCAGTCTCCTAGTTTAGATATTTGTGGCCCTGATCCATGTCTATCTAAACTGGGAAAACCTACCTGTTACTCTACAAGGCACATATAGCAGCATAAGAAAAACTTAATTATTTTCAGTAGAAATTAGAAGGGTATATGTGCTAATTTATGTCACTGAAACAGGTTGCTCAACATTTCTGCTACAGAAGTGCTCAATGGATTGCAGTTCCCTTGAGATTCCTAGCACTGAGCTGAGATCCTGACTTATGGAGTTCAGTGACAAAATCCAGGCCTATTTCTACAAATAATTTCAGAAAAAAAATGGAATATACACTTAATGGGGCATTGCAACATTCTAAAAATAATCCTTTTTTTTGTTCAGAGCAAAACCTGAAAATTCTGTAATTTGTTTTGGAGTACAAATATCAAAGGGAAGAAACTAAAAGTGTAAAAATGTTGCATTTTCAATAGCAACACATGCTATGATAAAACCTTTCTCTAAAGAAAGCTTTTTTTTCCTTTTGTTAAAGTGAATCAGTTTCATGGGGAAAAATAAATTAAAAGATAAAATTATTTCCTTTAACGTGGTCATATTTAAAAACTATTAGCAGATATTTAATATTTCCATAAATTAAATTTCTATAGCCTGAGATATTTCTTTTCAACAGGCTGTCTGGTTATTGTCCAGGAACAACAATGTAGAAAGTAGTGTCTATAGATTGATCTATTTCTGAAATCACTAGATAAAGCAAAGTGATAACTCTGTTTTCCTAATATTTTCGTTGTATTTTTTGCACTTTGTCAGGTGTCAATATTCAGCCTTTCATACGGAACATTTTGTCCACCCTGTTTTATTCTTACTGTTCATAGAGTCCTTGCACTTATGTGATGCATAATATTCAGCCTGTTAGTTTTCAGAGTGTAATAGACATTTAAAATAGGAGCAATTCACGTTATCATGTTTTACTCATGCTGACTTTTAATAAAAAAATAGATTGAAGTTGTATTGAAATAATTTCATTATCACCATTTGAATTCACGCTTGTCTCACACTCACACTTACTAAGCCCTATTTGTATCTTTTATGCCTTCTTTCCTTACTAAGTTAGTTTATATAAACAATTATATGCAGCTATTATAAAGGCAATTCACATGCTAAATGTAACCTTATTGAACATAAAAGTGTTATAGACTGCCCATGAAAGAACATTATGTGAAGCAAATTTCATCATGATCATTAGAGGTCAATGGAGCTTTGTGAAGTGAACCTACTAACATTTTACTTAGAACTTGCCAGAGATGGGACAGAACTCAAGAAAGACTCGTAAATTAATATTTATTAATGTCAAACTTTCATATTTTATTCATGTTTTATTCTACAAATGCACAAATATGATTGGTATTCTGCAAGGAAATTTGAATCAGCCTACAACATAGCAAAAGCTGTCATAAAGTTTGCCAAATGTGACTTTTGATGTTAGAACAATTTCCATATAACCTTTTCAAAACTATCAGTACTGTTACGTTAGTAATTTATATAAAATCTATTCCTGTGACAACTGAAAGGAAAAAAAGAAATAAAATACAAGCTTGGAAATGAACTTTTTTATAAGGTATTTTATTTCCTCAAAATATCAGGAAAGAAGCAGAACTGACATTCTTCCCTGTGTAGTCAGTTCTATTCTTCCCAAGTTTATTGATCACTTGGAAAATGATCCAAATGAGCTGACTTTGAGGAGGCAAATTCTTGCTGATATAAATTGCTGTTTAGAAATACTTTATTTTTCAGGAAGGACATAAACATTATTCACAAAGATAAGTAAATTTGCCTAATGACAAGGTA
Source organism: Streptopelia decaocto (assembly GCF_964273445.1). Classification (NCBI taxonomy): domain Eukaryota; kingdom Metazoa; phylum Chordata; class Aves; order Columbiformes; family Columbidae; genus Streptopelia; species Streptopelia decaocto. The sequence continues at coordinate 17,456,170 of NC_138659.1, forward strand.
ACCCCCCCCCAAACAAAAACCAACCCAAAACCAACCAACCAAAAAATCACCCCAAAACTGAACAAAACAAACTAACAAACAAAAACCCTAAACAAAAAAAAGCTTGATCTTTTCCTAAGGTTTGCATATTCCAATATATATTTATAATGTGCCATTACACTTTATATAGAATTTTATTTATATAAATGCATAATACTAGGTGAATTGCTATTACAAGGCTGAAACAAACATAAGATAAAAATAAGAAGAAAAATAAAAATTGTAATGATGCTAAGTCAAAAAAAAAAAAAATCTCTTCTGCTTTAACTTACTCATTTGCACTTTACAAATGAACTGCACGTTATGTACCAGCTCATTCACGTGCACATAGGAGACCAAACAGATCTGTAAGGAAGCCTTTGAAATGACACAGGGTTTCCTGTTAGAATAGTATACTCTCATGGTTTCTTAACAAGTTATTTACCTGTAAAGATCAGCTCTCATAATTTGTGTGAGCTTCTTTTAAAGTCTTTCAGAAACCCAGGCTAAGTCTATCATCTTGATTTGCCTTTTATATCTACAGACTCTTTCAAGTAACTCCAATGTATTTGTGAGACAAGATCTTGTCAATAACTTATTCCTTTCAGTGTATCACCTTTGTCCATATATCCATGGGACTTATTTTTGGGGAATCAGGACATATAATTCTGTCACACAGAACCTAAAACTAGACAATAGAGCTAATCAATTGTGGTTTAATTATGCATTTTCATGTGTTTTTGATAACAGTATACAAAATTTTCCCAAGTATTATTTTCCACTGTGAGGAAGCGGATTTTTTTGTTGGTGTTTTTGGGTTTTTTTTCATTTTTCCACTTTTTTTTTCTTATTATTAATAGGTTTTGTATTCTGACTTGAACTGCATTCATGTTTATATTTAAGGTCAGGTTTTGAGGTAGGCAGAATTATCTGGGAGAGAATTAGGCTGTCTTTGTAGTAGCATTCCTTCCTGATGAATGGGTCGATATTTGGGTCACCTATACAAACTAGTGAGTCTAAATGCATAATTTCACATTTGTTGATCTGCATTCAACAATTCCAAACCTGTAATAGTCAGATTCTAGCAGCGGTAGTTTGAGTGCATTCCTGAATAACTAATACTTTTAATGTATTTATTCAGTTATTTTCTCATGGAAACCTTCCTGGAGGAAGCTTAAAAGTCAAACTTCTTTTTCAAACAGTAAGAAAGAAATGTTCCTTCCCCCCCCCGCCCCGAGTCCAGAGGAAAACAAACAAACAAAACCCCTAAACAACAACAACAAAAACAATTCCACCCCCAAAACCATACCGACCAACCAAAAAAACCCAACAAAAGCCACACAACTCGGCCCGCTTAAACCCACTTCCCTTTTTAGCATGTTGGACATTGTCACAAGACATAGAAGGAGATGTATTTTTAATGCCTAGATGGTCAGGCACTCTCTAGGAACATTGAACAAAACACTGGCTGGTTTTCTGGCTTTGTTAAAATCTTTGTGTTACTCTTTCGGAGGCCGATCAGTTGAGATAATTACACAATCCTGAATTTAGGCTGCCTCCTTACTTTGAAGGGCATCTTCCCATGGTTGTTATCATAGGGATAATTGGACCCTCTTTGCTTATCTATCATTACAAGTGAAAGTTTGCTTGGAGGAGTGCAGAATTAGAGAGGTGAATGGTACAGTTATTGCTATTAGAGGCAGCTTAGTAAGAAGCTGCGATAGACAAACAGATAGATAGAAAAGGATGATGTACTAAACCAACATTCTTAGGTGCCATAATTATTTTGAATTGAGCAAAGGAGTATAATGATGATGAGACATTTATGTCTAGAAGATAGTGAAATTTCACCCTGTGTAATCAGCCATTCACCCTCCTTGTAAAAAGCAATTGCTAGGTACTAGTAGGACTTCAGAGTTCAACAGTAATGTCAAATTTACTGTCTCTATAGAAATACTATTTCAGTTGTACTGCATGAAATATTTTCCAGCTAATTGCTGTCATGTGTTCCCCATAAATTACTCCACAGTATGAAACAAAAATCCCATAGGCAACTGGCCACGACTTTTTGAATATATATTGGGTTTGAGAGGTAAAACTTGTTGATGCAGTAAGATCAAATCTTTTTGCAGAAATGGGTTATTTTGGTAGAGGTTTTTCTGGAGACATTGCTTAAATTTAGGAAAGAAGGAATGATATTGCAAAAGCAGACTAATACACTGTGAAAGGGATCAGTAGAATGAAGAACACCTTCCCAGGGTATAAATCCTGCTTCTGTTTAATTTAGAATAGAGACTTCAGTCAGAATCTCTGCACACTGCATTTTCCTCAGGGCATTATAGCAAAGGTGAAGTTTCAAGAGATGGCTGATAGTCCATAACTGAGGATAGATCTGGACTTCTTTTCTCTTCTGCTTCTGTGAACCTAACCTGTTATGTGAGCTCTGGTGCTCATCTGACTCTTTGGAGAGCCTGCTGGACTTCCTAAGGTAGAAGAAAAAGACATTAAAAAAATATTATTTAGCCTAATGCAATCACTAAGAAGCCAGACAAGTACCAGAGATGCTGGAAGGGAAAAGGAGGCAGTTCAGTCCTGGGAGGATTGGGAAGGTGGTTTTCCCCTTTGGCAGCAGCAAATCATTGGACTCCAAGTGAGATGATATAAGAAAATCTGCTGATCTGCTCTTTTGTGCTGTATTTTTTATTAGAGTGGCACTATTTTATATAAGTAAAGAATTATTTAGCTAGAGAGATTGTCTAGATCTAAAAAAGGTGTGCTTAAGGCATTAACCAGACATGCAAGAGAACTTAATTGATAGAACTTGTTTTTATAATGTTTTTAAATGATCGTGGTTCTGTTCCAATAAAAGGAACAATTATGTGTATTTCAGATGTAGTTTTCCTTAATCGTACCAGAGATGGGGTCAGTCTAGTGCACGAAAATACCGTTTTCTGAGCTAATTGAATGATTTTGGCTTATAAATCCTTTCTGAATCTCTGCGAAATACCACAAGACTGGTACATAAAATGGCATCAATTTCTCTCATTCCTTACCTGTAGATTTCCAACTCTGCACTTGTCTGGAGTTTCAAGTTTTTGTGTCTCAAGGCACCTTTCTGTCTTTCTGTCACCTTTCCGGTTTCCAGTATATCTTATCCAGAAGCGTTTTTGCATCTGCGCTTTTGTCTTGTTTGTTCCAATGTAATTTAAGATTCATTTATGGTAACATCTAGAATTGCACTTGTTTATTTGAGACTGCTTGTTGACATTGCTTTTTCTGATTCTTCTTAAATGTTGCATACGAAACAGGTTTTTTCTTTTCCTTTCCTTTCCACCATTCTTTTCAATGCTCTCACAGGTGAATTTTGGTGGGGTGGCCACACAAGCAGAACCACACCACTGAAGGGCTAGAACAACAGAGGGCTTTAAACAAAGTTACTTGTGGAGGAATAAGCTGTTGAAATAAAATGGCTTTCCTGTTAGTCTAACTGCATCTGCTGGAGCCTTCTGTCATCCAGCCTGTTTGGATGGTGATCGTGTGAATGATTCATAGCCCCAGCCCAATGTTGCAGATAGTCTGTCAAGACTTTTAAACGTGGGTGTGATGCTGATGCCAGCTGCCAGCAGTGGATGCTGAGTGAGATCAAGTCTAACTCTACATTGTGGAGGGACTGTTTTTTCACCTGTTGCTCTCCATAGGGATTTGCACTGATCCCTGCTGTGCTGTCTAATGTTAATTAGATACTGCAAAGATCATATTTTACTAATTTGTTTTTGTTTTAGTATTTGTGAACCATGTTCTGCTCTGAAATGCATGACCACTTCTTTCACTGAACAATATACAGATATAGAAAATGTTTTGGGACAAGAGTGATCTAAAGTATTTCAGCTCAGAAGCACAGAACTTGCAATCTCAGATGAGATTCTTTTACATCACTGTTTCATTTTCTGATTTGCTGATGTTGTTATGTGCAGGTCACAGTGGTATGAGTGACCTGAGAAATGTAAGGCAGATGGAGTATTTGGCTCCAGGACATTTGTTGCAACAAGGACTGAATGATTTAGGCTATTTCTTTCTTTTTTTTGGGAAAACAAATATCTATATCTGTATCTATATCTGTATCTATATCATCTATATCCATATCATCTATATCATCTATATGTGCCATTTTTGCATACTGTATGTGTGTGGTTACCTTAAAACATAATGGAAAACATGTATGAGAAATGGTGAACCAGTATAGTGTTTGGATTGATAGGAAATCAATAGTCAACTGATAAAGAGAGACCGATTTTTCAGCAGTCACAGAACCAACATACTTAAAAGCACATTATGGCTGTTGTAAACTGGTTAACACAGGTTATAAAAGAGCTAATTCCCTTGAAATGTAATGTTACTACATATAATGATTTTTTTTAATGTGGACTGCCTTCTGGTCAAGTAATTAAAATAAATATTAAACCAGTCATTAATTGTCCATAGTGTTCATTAGTGCAGGGATTTCTACTTTAATTATCAATAACATAGTCTTTGCTTGTCATCCTGAATATTTTTTCCTTCCTGCTTTTCCTTCATCACACCTGCCGTTTTTGATAGAGAACACAGGTTTTCATTAGTCTCTTACTTCATTTGACATTGTCTCCATACTATAGTGCTGTTGCTTGTCTACCTCTTCCAGTGGAAAAATTGCTATTGCTTTTCTTTGTATTCACTGATAGTTGTCGTAACTTTTTCTGGTAGGTAATTACCACCAATATTTCACTGGATATCACTTCTCCTTTTCCAGCACTGTGTTTTTTAAAGAGTTCTGCATAATAAAATCTTTATTTGTAGACTTCACTGGGTCCTATAATAGATGTCCAGCACTGTGATTCAGAGCCTGTGTGCTGGAAATTTCCACTAAGCTGTTCTTAACCTTCTCTACAAAGCCAGAGGATAGAGGTAAGGGAATAAAAATTAAAACAAAATGAAAAGGTTCTTTTTACTAATTTAATCCAGAAGTGTTAAGTGCTGTGGAATTGATTGCACTTGACAGGGTGAAGGAAGACCAAAAACTTCCCTCCTTACTTTTGTATTTTCATAAATTATAGATAAAACCCCAACACATTGATTCTTTATTTTCTTGTTTTGACTTTCCCCTGACTTCCAATGTCTATGCACACTATTAGGCCATGTGTATGCTGACTGTAGAAGACAAAATCTTGTATAACCTTTGTGCTGGGAACAGGTGGGGCTTGGAGGGTGTTCTGTTTGTTTTGGTTCATTTCTTGAGGTTTTCTTTGCTATATGTTGCTGATGGTTCACATTCTTGGAAACTAGTAGAGATTAGAGGAGTAAGGAGAATGTTTCTTATGCTTCCTTGATGCCCTGGTGTGAAGAAAGTGAAGAGGCTCTCTGACATGGGTTACCCAACAGCCCTTCTAGTGGCCTGGACCATCAAGACTGTAAAGGGGTCCTTAATGTGAACCATTTCTCATGGTTGTGTCATTTAATGAGCGTATCTTTCTGTAGGAGCGTTAGTTGAAGCAGTACTTATATCTGCATGCATGCTTCAACCTTCTGATCTGCACTAATAGAGTTGTTTCTGCAGCTGTATTTGAAAACAGATACGGGAAAGATTTGGGGTTAATAAAAAACAAACTAGAGAAAAAGGTTATCCCAGATCTATATGGGATAGATGTGGGGTTAATAAAAAACAAACTAGAGAAAAAGGTTATCCCAGATCTATTACATATCTATTTTCATTATACAACTTCAGAAATTGTTGTTCAAGAAGTAAAGAAAGAATATACTTTGTGGGACAGGGATTGAAGTAATTTTCACAGGTGCTGCAGATAAAACAAAAGCTGGTAAAACTGCAATTTTCAGGCATTAAGATGCAGTGTGTGCTCTGATAATTGTACATGCCCTTTGAATACCTTTGGTGGAGTGGTGTCCCACTGTCCACAACTGGTATGTGTGAGTAGCTTTGAATAGTCTTTGTGATAAAAGCCACAGATAAAAGTCTGTTATTTCTTAGTTTTCCATATTCAATTATTTCTACCTGTGTTCTTGGTGCTACAGATTGTTCATACTTCAGCACATTTGTGCCAGCACCCTTCATTTACACTAGACTAAACAACTCCAAACATTTATCAGTTATTTGTGTTACTGGTTAACCTACAAAACAGAAGAGAGAGGGAAAAAGAAAGCTTTGACCTACAAGATTTTTTACTACTAAACACAAAGGCTTGTGTCATCCTTTTATTTAATAAAACCCCCAATTTTTCACAAATGACTATTGTAATTAGACTTCGCTTCTCTGATATGAAACCTGATCTTCTGAAAGGAGACATAGCTGTGTTATCAATTGACAGGTTCGAACATGAAAAATAAGATAATAAACGTTGCAAAAAGTAAATGAAGCATAGATAATGCACCCAAGATTATGTATAATTTTGTTAAATTAATACACCATGTCTTAAAGGTAGCAGAAATACTGTGAAATGTCTTGATGAAATGGAAAAAGAAAATGTTTCATATTAATGCCATTCTAATGGAAAAGCACTTAGAGAAAATAACTGTAATTTGCATTCTGATCCCTGTTCTGTGAAGTGGCTTATCAAAAAGAAATACTCCATTACTTCTCTATAAAAGTTCTAATTTTGAATTAAAAATACTTTTCAGGTGGATCATTAGAACAAATTCCATCCTTTAAAAGCCTGTCTCCCTTATCAGAGTGCAACTTGCAAAAATACATTTTAAACAATTTCATTCTGTACATGACAGGCTAATTTTTGTGTTCAGAGGTAATTATTTAAACTTGTAAGATTCTTGTCCACTTTTTCCTTTTTGCACACACAGACACTAAATAGCTGTTCAGAGAAGATTTTTGAAAAAAATCTGACCACAAAAGTATATTCTTCAAAAACATGTGCAGAAACATACTAGTGGAGTCAATAATGCAGCTGATAAGAATTTAATAAATACCTATTCCTCATTTATGAGCACACTAGAAATTTGTGCAGTCCAGTTCTTTTATAGCTTTTGTGTAAGTCACAGAGTTCCCACTCATTTTAGTCCTGTGGAATAACTCAATGCTGATTGTCTTTCCTTTTTTTTTTGTTTTTTTTTTTTTTTAATAGCTAGTGGTTTTGGACAAGTGACTCAATTTCTGAATGGCGAGAAGGTGATGATTTAGTTGGGTCTGATGTGGAGAAGGCAGATAATTAGTGAATGATGTTTGCCTTAGGAAACCTGCAAACGAACACCCAAAAATAATCAGAGTAACTGTGTGTTTGAAACTTAATGAAGCAAGTATAATTCATTATGGATTGACTATGACATGGAACATTTTAAGATTTATGTACCATACTGCAAAAACAATCACAAGTAGACTTCGTTGCACCTGCCTTTGTTTTTGAGGAGCTAAAAACCTGCTGTGCTCACCTAAGAGCAAGGACTTGTTACTACCATCTCTTGTTTTCACAGGCATTCATGGCTTAAGGTTTTACATTTGGAACTAATGAAATGGTGGATAATCACTATAAATGAAAGTGAGAAAATCAACTTGTTTAATTTAATTTCACTAATTATTGATAGGCAGCACCAGAATGTAGCAATTGCTCTTTGTTTTGATCTTGCAGCATAGAATAATGTTGTTGATTTTTTAATTTTAATGTCTAGCCTATTTGTGATGAAACAAATCTTACCTGCTCTTTCTAAACTAAAATATGGTTCAGCCAATGCATAAAACATTTTAAATGCTTGGCTTCTGTTGATTGTACTGTAATGAGGTTGGAAATGTACTAATCTGTAGGCATTGTATAAAGCCCAAGTATAGCTGTCAGGTTATTATTAATAGCAATTGCTTTGGAAAACAGATTTCTGAAACATTTAGGGCTCTCTTGAATGCTGAATCATATCTACTTTCTCTGTGAATGATTGCGAGACTTCAATAGAGCAGCCAAGTGGCCTCTCTTTTAACAGGAGGGACCTGTGGCTCAGCATAGTATCAACTTTTCTGTATCCTATTAATGACTTGTGTACAGCATTCTCATCTGGGAGAAGCTGTATAATATGGACTAAGCATATGCAGGGAACCAAAACATGTTCTAAATAATTAACCATATCCTAAATTAATAACCATGCATCGGTTTCAGACTTAGAAGAAGAGAGGCAAGAGAAGAAGCTGCAGCAGTAGTTGTGGATAGTTGCTTTAGAAACTCTTCAATACAACAATTTGGAATAGTTTGTTTGAGAAGCCAAATTTAGATGCACCTCATGTAGTGTTCTCAGTTGAGGGTCACAAAACTTACCAAAGCCTTTGTCAGCAGCCAGGAAGAAAACAGTCATATGGTTTGAAAGACAATTCACACTGCAATGACAGCTTCTTGCAAAAATGACTGACATTATTTAAAATACAGAGTCAGGAATGGATGTCACCAGGACTAAAATCTGTATGACTCCTTGAACCAACCTGTTACCTTTAAATATGTGAGTACTTGTGTGGAAGGATAATTTGAAATGATTGTGAGTGATTTAATAAGTGTCTACGTTTTGGTAAATACTACTTTTATGTTTTATATGGATTTTGTTATAATAGCCAGCACCAGTTTTTATTTCCATCCTCAGTGGTGAAGATGCAATTAATCAAAGGCTTGACCTTGTATAACATTGACTATCACAATAAATAAATACCAATTAAATTAAATGTTACTTAGAATATTTGAAATAAATTAATGGAATATTAATTGACAGTTGTGACATCATTTTGCTTGAGGAGCCAATCTTTTCACCCGAGAACGGTTATACTGAAGTTAACAAATAAATCCAGGAACCTGAGTAAATACATTAAAGGAATTATCTGAATTGCCTCTTTACAAATGAAATCAACTTTTTCTTGTGGTGCTTATTACTTGTGCATGGGAGACATTTGGAGGGGTGACTTATTCTGGTATTATTCTGAGAATAAGTATTAAAATTTCATTTTACTTTTACACTTGATAAACTTGAATGTCTAAGATTTGAAAAAACTGGATTGGTCTGAGGGCTAATTCCCATTTGAGTACCAGCCCACTAGTGACATTTCAGTAACACAAGATGTTTCTCTTAGATGCTGCATACAATCCAGACTGTGAATAGCATCCTTCCCCTTGGCCCAGAAAGCATCTTGCAACTGCAGCCTCTACTTTCAGATGTCTTGGATCCTTCTTCCCACTCAGATTCCAGCCCTTTATAATCATCTGAATTCATTAGTATCTCACATCAGGCATGCTGGCCAAATATGAGGATAACATTTTCTACAGTGTAGAGCTGGATTGAATGATCCATTTAAAGAGGGTTGTTTTTTTTAATTTTCTCTTTCTACTTTTGAAAGTGTTTCTCTCCTACTTTTTCTGTCAAAACCAGTATTTCAAATGCCTTTTTAGTTTGGCCTAACGCTCATTCGGCAGAAAGGATCAAGGTGACTGGATCCTGAGTAGTTTGGTTTGAATTGCTCTTGACTGGAGATGCCTGGTTCTAGTAAAACTCTACCATACAACATATGTCAATACCGTTGCTTTCAAGACAGACTCTTACTAAAAGTTAAGCAGTGAAGCAGTATAAATTATTGACAGACTGAGCCCTTTTCTGTCACAGCCTATCTACTCCAGGTGCCTATATCTGCAGATGTTGCAGACTGGATCGATTCCTTTTTTTGCTCTCTCTGTCTTTCTTCATCTCCAAATGCAATTGATCACTGCGCAGCCACTGTCTTCACAGTGTGTCCCCCCAGTAGCCACCTTGTGCTCTGTTTGTCACCTTTAGCTGACACTATTGATTGCTATTTTTCTCAGTCTCTCTTTTAAAAGCTTCAACAGTATACAAGCCCACGGAGAGCTTAAGTAAGTCAAAAGGAAAGAACCTCTTTCTTTTGTTCTTCACCCTCAAAAAACACTTAAATGTGTGTGTGTTCTTGCCTCAGACAGATGTTATTTCTCCTTGACTTACCTCATTTCCTAGAGAAAAAAAAAAAAACAAAAAAAACCCAAAACACAAACACAACAGAATCTCAAATATTAACACTGGCAGCTCGCAGTCTTGTGTTTCTTCTTTGAGCCTACAGGGCATACCTTAGGGAGTTTGTGTTCCCTTCCAAGCGAGGCTTAGTGTGGTGCTTATTCCCTAGAGCCTGAATCGCTATTTAGTGAACAACCTCAGTGAAGCTGTAAAGAGGAAAAAAGTCTTGTACCGAGGGAGGCTGGGGATTTTTTAAACTTGTAGCTTCCTTGAATCTCACCCACTGTTCCGAAAGTAACAAAGATGATTAGGAAATCTGGAAGGAAAGGTGATGTCTTGGATTTTGTCATATCCACCCATCAATGATCCATTCTCTTTCATGCTATCTAGAGGCTGACATCAAAACAGCAACTAATTAAAAGTAGAAATGTTAGCGTCTTTTGAACTTGAGTGATTCTTCAGAGATGAGAGAGGTAGCTGTCCTCAATATTTTCATAACTGCTTACTTTTAACTCTTAAGCCTGCTTGAAGTATGTTTGTGTTGTAAGTTAATATTGTTGGCAGGTTTATTCTGAAATAAAGTACATCCACTAATTAACTAACTTGCAGTGTTAGCTAAGGTGCCTTTTTTTCCTCTCATCTCCAGAATCTATAATTTTTCTTTCTTTCCTACAAATTATAGCAAAATTCACCTCACAGTATCAGTAAGAAAAAATCAAGAAAACAAAACAAAACCCCAACAACAACAAAACCAAAACAAAGCCTGAACAAAACCACACATAAACAAAACAACAACAATGAAATCATGTACACAGACACACATACAAAAAAAAAAAAACAAACCCCACAAACAACAAAACAGCAACAAACAAACCAACCCCCAAACCACAAAACAAAACCCCACCAACAATCTAGACTCTGATTCTCAGTTGGTGTGGATTCTGGTGGCTTCACTGAGATCAAGAGAGGTTCGTTTTTGGGTTTTTCTTTGTAAGCAGATCATTATTATCCCTGTAGTATTTAGATATAAGATACCTAATTGCAGCTATTCTTGTTCATAAGTGGAAAAATGTGTCAAATCTGAAACTTAGATGGAAAGTGCCCTTCAGTACAGGTTGACACAGAAGCTGGGGTATTGCTCTTTTCTTCTTGAGGACCATTTTTCATTTAGTGGAAATAATTTATACGAACATAGTTGATTTTTTATTTAATAGATCATCTGTGTCCCATAATACACATTCCTGTCATATGAAAGGGGATTGCCTCTCTTTTATTTTTTTTTTGTTTGTTTTCTCTCCAGTGTGTATATGGCTCTATTGCACTGGCCTAATCATATACATAGATATATTCAGTATTTTTCTTTTCAGCTGACTTTACCCAGCAGGAGCTCCAGTCCTTATAGGAGTTAGAGATCAGGCAGTCTCATGCAGTCACTCTTGCTAACACAAGGTTGTTTACCAGTATACATTTTAATAATATTTATCCAGAGTATTTTTTATTAAAAGGGTTTAATTAAGTGTATTGGGTAAAAAGCTGAAGAGAACTCCTGTTGAAATGCATTTCATGATATCCATTACAATTATATTCTCCTTTATTCCTTCTAACTCCTAATTACTCTTCTTTCCTGCTGCTTTAAAATATTTTTAAAGAATCTTATTCCTCTCTCACTCCCCTGTTTTCCTTTTATGTTGCTATACTACATGTTCGTATATATCGCTTTTTTTAATTATCCTTTATAACTATGTCTAAGTTGCATATTTATAAATTTTACTGTTCTTCTCTGATTTCTCTGATTTACCAATTACTTTGCACTAACGAGATACACAGAGCACAATGAAGTTCAGAGTGCATTCATTCACACTAGAAAAATATAGAGAAAAACAGTACTTTAATGTTTCTTATTCTGTGCTCTACCTTTACAGTCTAAAATTGCATCTCATGTTTTTGGAGCTTTATTTTTCCTGTGTGTTTTGCTGTTTTGCACTTGTCCTTACCAATGAATCTTATTTTGTTGATCCAGACATATTTTGAATCTAGCTGCTGTTATTTCAGCATTGATCTTTCATCATTCTAGAACCTTAAAACTCCTGGGAGCATCATGGCCAATCCAAGCACTTAAGCATCATGAAATAAAGGACCCCAAACTATTTTCCTTTAATCGGCTCTTATATTGGGTTGTCATCTGAGCTACAGATTCAGGTTTTCCTCCCACAGCTATAACAGTAAGAAACTTTGTGTTACTTGTAGATAAAAGCTGGCTTGGCCTAGAATCAAATTCCACAGCTAGTGGCTTAGTTATTGAACCACTGTGATGGACACAGTGATGGATTTAATGTAACAGTGATATGTTTCTAGGCTAGTCAAAAGTCTTTAGAGTGTATTCTTCTTGTAGTGGTTAACTGGAAATGGATTGAAATCCTAGCATTTGAAAGTACAGCACTATTTACCCTGCTAACAGTTTCAATAAGGAAAAGAATGCCTTTTGCAAACTCTAGCAATTAGCCTGTATATTTTATTTTTTAAAAATAATCCTATTTAGTGGATGTTGACTCTGAGCAGCAAGTAGTCAAGCCTGGATAGTTAAAATTATAGAGTGAAATGTGTAAATCCCAATTCAGTTGCTATGGCTTAGAAGCAGCTTATCTGTACTGAAAAGAAAGAGGAGCAAATGAAAATGCTTTTATGAGAAAACAATGTTTAAGAGATATATTGATCCTAGTACTTGGTTAGACATCCTTTGTTTTAAGGTTTCTGGTAAACACAACTATGTTTTAATGAAAAGGAAAATTAAAAGGCTTTTTGGGTGTCTAATTAAGAAACAGTTTACCATTCTAAGGAAAAAAATTCTTCTATAGAGCAGTTGGCTTTTATAATAAATACAGACCTTTCATTACTGTAAATTAGAAATAGGGTCATGGTAGAGAAATCCTTCATAAAGGAGATGGCAAATTCTTTTATCCTTTTTCACATTCTGAAGTTATTCTGGTTCATATCTCTTGGTACTGAGGTTTTGTTGTAGTTTTTTGTTTGTTTGTTTGTTTGTTTGTTTGTTTTTCTCCCTTTTTTTGTCTATTCCTATTTCCTCCCTACCTCCTTAATACCTTCTCCTCACACATGCTTTGCTAATTTTCTTCCAGGCTGTATCCCCATAGTCAGGGTGGAAGCACTCCATATCAGGAGAGGGAAAGTAGAGGGGTGGAACAGAATTTAGACCTTTTCTCTCAAGGAAGGATTATGGTATGATATCTAAAGTAAAATGGTTGTGCTTTAGATGGAGATACTGCTTGTGTCTGGGAGAATTCCTTTGGTGCAAGGTCCAGTGAAAGTATATGGCTCCCATTTTCACACAAGAGATATGTACCAGCTGTAAGTATCCCACTGGGCGATCTCAAGGTCCTTTACAAATCTGTATTTCTATCATCAATGAGCTTTGGGTTTTTCCCTAGTTTTCTCAGGAAGGAAAGGTCAAGCATATGGTTAGATACTAGAGACTCTGCAAATACAAGAACCATGGGAAATCCAGATTCAGAAATTCTGCTGCTGAAGAATCTTTGATTCTCTCTGTTTCATTTTGATCCTTAATTTTAGTCAGTTGGCTGGACCGTAGTGAATTGATATTTCAGTTTTCAGCACCTACCTGGACATGCTGAACACTTGAAAAGAAATTAATGTGAGAATATGGAGATGTAGTGATATCTGTAAATGCACTGAGCAGAATGGCAAGACCAGAGGAACAAGTGTACCAGCAGAAGAAGAGAAATGTTGTGCAGAAAGGCTAGTCATTTTAATCTGCACTATAATATACTTTAACTGATGAAGAAGGATGAAGGTTTATTTGGGGACTTGTCTTTAATCTCAGTTCTTCAGTCACCAGCACATCTGATTTAAAAAGAGGGTAAGTATTACGAATTTAATGGTTTTGGCTCTTGTAAGGATGCACAGGCCAAAAGGCTCAATAGTGTTCTGTTTTTCATTATGAGGTGAAATGTTGAATGAAAGACAATTTCATTATATTCGATAGAGCACTGAATCATTTCAAACTTTTTTAATCTTTATGTTGAACTGTGCAATAATTCAGCATTTGTAGATTTGAGTAAAAGTATAAGGATTTATAAGCATGCATAAATATTAAGATGTTGTGTCCCCTTGTCATTTCTTCTCAGTTTGCACCCTCTTCATGCCGGCTGGCATTGTGGCTTCTCCTGTCTGTCATTTAATAGGATATTTTCCCATTTGTGTTTGAAATATTGAGGCTCAGATAAAGTAACCAAAGAAAGTGTTCAAAGAGATGTCTATAATAGTGTTCCTACAATACGTCTGTTTTCTGTTTGGCACTGCTACAGGATGAATATATGGATGTTTTTAAAGTGGTGTTTTGAGTGATTTTCAGATATGCCATTCTGTGAATGAACAAGAAATTTACTCAATGCGAATTATATGACGCTTTTTTTTTTTCCTCAGTCCAGTTTGCCTTCATGTTCCCTTAGAGTATTTTATTACTTATTTAGGCTAGTTTTGATCAGTCAATTTTTTAAATCAGAATATTTAGTATTCAGTATTCCAAATTATGATTTAAAATATTTTCATCCAATAAAAAAGAATGGTAAGGCAGACTTTAGGCCCCAGGTACAGTTTTTGCCTATATTAAAACTGGAGTCTGTTTTTGCATTTGCTTTATATAAGCATTTGTGAAAAAATAAAAAAATGTTTTAATAAGAATAGAGCTGAATGATTTTCCTGTTCCGTGGACATTTCTGATATTTTAAAACTTTTCCTGATCAGTATGGGGATGAACAAAAAACAACAAGAAAGAACAAAAACCAACCGAGCCTAGGGAACCAGGCGGTTACTCATTCTTTCAGGTAGGTAGCATTGATCCTGCCAGAGCCATTTCATAGCTGGCTGCACATCGTGCCACAGAGGATTCCTCTCTCTAGTAGGCTCCACTCACCTGCTGTAAGAAACTGGAGTCCAAGTCCTGAGATTAAACAGCACTGGGTATGGTCCTGACATTGGGCTTTCTCCATCTGTTAAGATTTCTTTTAAAACTTTTCTCCTTCCTGTTTGACATTTAGTATTTGTTGTTGTTTGACCAGACGTTCCATTCTAGATCCAAGGAACCATTTTCAATAAAAAATATCATCAAAACTTCTACTAGCAGGTGAATTATTCTATTAAAAATTATTTTATGGGAAAATAGTCAACCATCACTGTTATAATCAAATATTAATTTTGACATATAGTAAACATCGTTTAGTGTTAAGCATAGTGTAAATGGCCCCCTAATTGTCTTCAAAAATTGATTTTGTTTTCTTCTTTTTGTTTGCTTTTCAAACTTCTGTGATTTGGTGCTTGTTCTTCCACACCACTGGCCATATGGAGTCTTCAGGGACAGTGAGCCTGTATCCACTGAAGTGCAGACCATCCCACCTGGGGATTAATCTACAGTCATGCAATCTACCTGGTGGGGAGGTGTGACAGCAGATAATTACAGTTACTTTGGTGCAAATCACAGAACAAGTTGTGGCTCTGTCATTACTATTTTATTGATCCTTTTTATGGTAGAAGTAGAAAAAAGAAAGAAAGCTGATTCACATCAAGTGGATTGTCTCCTGTTGTCTCCTGGCTGCCTATGCCAGAGCTTCTCCTACTTCTTCTCTAAAGTTTTACCTCATCCTGGCTAATTCTAGTGACAAATACACTCTCTCCTCCCTCCAAAGTGAAAAAATAAATTGTAGGGCTCAGCTATTCCTGTCTCTTCATACTACTACATAAGACTCATGACATTCCAACTCTGAATTCACTTACTGTTAAGAAATGCTTAGAAAAAAACCAACAACAACAAATAAACCACCCCAACCTTTCCCTGTTAACAAGAATAATCTGTACCGTGAAGTATCATGTGGACAAGATTACTGAAGACACTGTAGGTATATGACAATGAAAAATGTAGCTAAATTGCAGAGTATAGAAGTTTTAGACTGAACTTGGTGTCATGCAAAAGGATAATAAGGTACAGAAGTGTAGCAAGTATGCACAGAATGTACGTATTTAAGCTCAGCTGCTTCTAACTTTTTTAAACCAAGTGTGGCAGCATTAAAATAATCATCTTGACTGACAGCTAGAGTATGTTTCTATTTTTATGTTTTCTCTAGAAACAGCACAAACCTGCAGTTTAATAAGCATTCCTTGATTAAGCACTCACTGAATGCCTGTCTGCTGCAATGTGGGGCTAGACTGAGCAGAAAGCAGACATGCTCCTGATAATAGCTTCTTATGTTTGAAATGATTTAATTTGATTCAAGCATGGGATTCAGCAAGGCAGAACCTGACACTGTAAATGTATTTGTAAGGACGTTTTAGAACTATAAGTGGGCTTGGTTGACCTCCTTGTCAAAATCTCCAAGAGGAAATCCACTCAAGAATATGCTCTTACAGGACAAGGACAAAGTCACAAGGATGTCCTGCAGTGTGCTGGTATGTTATGCTACACTTCCACTTATTACAACTCTGTACACGCTACACTTCCACTTATTACAACTCTGTACATGCTAATTTATTTCATTGATGCCAACCCTTTATTAAGTGGAGGAGTTCAAAGTTTCTGAATAAAAATCTCCTCTATGCAGTGTTATTTAAACAGTTCCTCCAGCAACAGAGACTTAACTATAGACAATGATGTTAAAATTAATGTAATTCTTGGTGTCAGCCATGTGCAAAAGGAAACTATGCTATTATTTTAGAACTGTACAAGAGCTTAATGCGTTCTCACATAGTTGTCCTATACTCCTGGCAAAGTCATGCCTGGCCCTAGAGAGGTAAAGAAAAGTATGGAATTCCTTCATTGTTGTAAAAACACTCACAGAAGCACATACTTTAAAAAATAATTCAGGGCAAAAATAAACATCACAAAACTATAAATTTTGAAGGTAACCTTTTTAAAAATGATTTTGTTATAAAATTCAGTCCAGATTCTGCACACCTTGTTCAGACTGCTGAGTATTTATTTATTTCAGTAATCCTGTTGACTTAAACATGTACTCCATCATGAAATGAGATTGTGGAGGTTATCTAAATTGTAGCTGATAGAAAATATTCTCCTTCCCAGGTGCCTGAAAGTCTGGTCACTTGAGTAACCAGGGGAAGAGGGAAGGAAGTCCACACTGCTTGTGTGTGGAATAAAATGTTCTGCTGAGCCACAGGGAAAAAAAAAGATGGTAATCTAAACTAACTGGAGTAATGTAAAGTTCTGATAGTTTGTACTTTTCACATAATATAGCCATCCGAGCTTCAAAGGATGTTTCACTGCAGCTGAATTTTTGCTGGAAAAAACATTTGTCTGCTTGCCTTTGTGTATGTTTTACTACTGGCAAGTGAACTTCTGTTAAATTTGCACAGCTTTTTTCCTTGATGAGACAATTTTGATATTACAGTCTGCTCATGTGGTCAAAAGTTAGGCTGAATACATTACACAGTTGCTTGAGTAACTGGTGAATTACTAAAGGAGACTAAATCCTTGATAATGGTGTTTAATTTTCATGATGTATTTGTGTATTATATCTCACTAGATAAATTTCTGCTGGAATTTTTTGTCACTATTTAATTCTTAGTAGTCTTGCAACTGAGAAATTACTGAGCGAAATCTCTATATGAAGACATGCATGGGGACACTATCTTTTCTCAACCATTCTTGGGAGTAATGCTGCCATTTTGTCTGTTCTGAAAAGCTGGATGAGGTTCTACTACTACCAGGCAGGAAAAGAACATTTTCCCCTCTAGCGTCAGCTCTGAAAGTATTTGGGCCAAATGAGGCCATGGCAAAGGCAGCTAGAGACTGATGGTGAAATGGAGTTGGTTGGTTTGTTTGGTTTTTTTTGGGGGGGATAGCATCTTCAAAATAATCTCACCCTCAGCATATGCTGTATATACTCTTGATTTTACCTTATCACCAGGCTACCTATGAGAAAAATCCATCATCTTTCTCTCCTATCTTACTGAATATCAATATTTTTGTTTCCTGATATATCAGATTACTTAACTCTATACTTTCAAGTTCAGTTACTTGACAAACACATGCCCATAATCCTGGAGCATTAAAAATTCTCTTGGACTTCTTTGAATTGCACACAGTTAATTATACCATTTGCCTATATTAGTTTCAAAAAAGCAATGGCCCCAGAACAATTACAACATTAACTTTCAACAGGATAATACACTTGCAATGGTACAGTCAATAACTGCGCTTTCACATAGCATGTAGTATATTAAGTGAAATAAGAGCATTTTTCAGTTAATAGAAGTTGTGTAAAGCAAGATTTTATCTGTCAATCTTAGATGACCAGCTAAATCTCTGAATAAAGCCTACTAGATACTACAAAAGAAGTATTAAATAAAAAGGTTGTTTTTAACTTCAATTTGGTTAAATCTTTACTTTAGGGAATACTTAATTGCTCTTGAAATAACAGTTTTCTAAAAAGTTAACAAATTCTTTTCATCCTGCCACAATAGAAATATTTAAGACTCACTTTTAATTTATGTCTAGATAAGGCAAATTCACTAAACTATTAAGTCAAAATACGTGATCTGGTGACATTATAACACTATTTGTATTTTCATAAAATCACCTTGTCAAAGAACAAAAACTCCCTATTTTATGAGAATAAAAAAAAACAATCCATCTTTTTTTGAACTCTGTATTTAAAATGGTTAAACCAGATGTCTTGAAGCAAGCTGAAGCCTACTGTTTCTAATCCCCAGAGTTTATTAGACATTTCTTTAATATTTTCCAGTGCATTGTTTTACAGTTAGAAAGCTGGAGAACTAATTTTAACCAAGTTAACCCAGGTCCTAGTCTTCGTTATTCCTTATGTACAACATATACACATGTTAGTGTGCAGCTGCATTTTCACCTGCAATATACCTGTGGACCTTTCATCACAGAACTGGACCAGAAAGGGCAGTGGCAAAACTTTTGTCTATAAAAGCAGATACTGCAACCCACTGTATACATACTGCAGTACTGTGAACCTGAGAGTGCTCTGCGTCTGTTAGAATATTCTTTGCAAGTGGCAAATGGAATTTACAAATTGTGTGGGTTTTCTTTTTTTCCCCCTGAGGCCAAGGAAAAGAGAAGTGATTATTTCATAATCCCTCATGGAGTACAGAATGATGAAATTTATGTGTAATTAAACATGAATGTTCTATTTAATTCTGTAATAGCAAGCTAGCTTCGGAGATTGGATGTTTTAGACTACATTTAGTCCAGAAGACTGTCAGATGGGAAGGTAGCATGACAATGGAGACAATCATCACAATTGTGCTGACTGATCAAAGTCAGGTGTAAGTCAAATTGAATTTCATAAAGCCTCAATTTGTAAAATGTTTTGAGGTTTCATGAAATTACATTTTAAAAATTCAGGATTACAAGCAGGATAACTGGTATTCAATTCCTCTTTGAATAAGGTATTTTCCCAATATCAATTTATTTGACAGAGGTATTTATACTAGGCTTGACTTTGCAACTGTAGTAAAATACCAGCATTTTTGTTCCCTATTTTTAAAGATTTTTATGGTGGGTGCACACTGCATTATTGCTTCTTAATCACTAATGGACCTGAGGGCCTGACTGGTTGCAGTTGCATTAAAATAAATCCATATTCACCTTACTGAAGGCAAAAGGGCAGGCTGGGTTGTTGCTGGACAGCAACTGGATAAAGGTGTGACTAGTTTTCTCTGAAGAGCTTCTACCAGATTCTGAGGATACATAGATAAAGGATCCTGCATGTAGCTACCTGGAGAAAAGGGCAACAAAAGCAGCTGACTGTTGTGAGGACAGCTGTTGAAAGGCAGCAGTGGAGCTGGCCTTATCCTTATGCTGTGTGTGTTGCATTATCCAGTTTCCCATCAACTGCATATGTGAAAAGAGATGGGAACTGGAATCAGTCACTGACTCAGAAACCTAGTAAGGTTTGATAAATCTTTGTCAATACTTTGTATGATCTTTTCATTTGTTTCTGTAAGATGAATAACATTAACTTGTGTCATACAAACATTCTGAACTTTACACATTATTACTGATTTTGCTCTTTGCACACAACAGAAGAAACAGTGTTAAGCTGAGAGTGCCTTAGCTATCTTTGCAGTGAGCATTTCTATCCACATATTATGTTTGGTGTGATGACACACAGAAGATAGTGGCAAAGCCCAGAGTCCAAAGGGTTCTGGCATATTTAAATACTGTCCAAAATTATACTGATGATAAATGTACTCCACATAAACTTTTAATGCAGATTCCTTCAGACTGAACCTCTGATAGATTTCCTACAGATGAGGTTAGTTTGTACCAGGCTAATTGCGCCATTTAAAAACAGGGATGTATTGTATATGGTCAAACAACAGAAGGAAGATGAAAAGATAATTTAAAGATTTTTTGTTTTCCTTGCTCTCACCCTTTCTCAGATAAGTCAGCTGTGGTATTTTTCTTTTGAAAGCAGGTTATTGTTTACTTTACTTGGTGATTATAGTTTTCAGCAGCAAAAAATATTAACTAATATAAATAACACCAGTCTCTTATAACCTTAAACTCATTGGCCTTTTCCTCTTGGCATTTAACCATCAAACAAGTCATTAGCTATTACTGATTATTTAGTAATGGCTTAGAAATCATGACCCAATTTTCAATGTATCAACAGCTTCCCATTTGATTTTCTCTAAGAAAAAAATAAAACAATCAACCTTCCAGTTTGAAAAAATTCACGTATTAAATGTGTATATATACAGCACTTTCACTGAAGCTGGTGTTTCAGGGAATCTAGCAAGAGAAGTCAAGGTTGCCGGAGGGTCAACAGAAGACGTAATTCAGCCACTCCAGACAGGCAAGTCTGGTTTGTTTTTTTACAGAGCAGGATGGCACTGTGAGAGTTAATTTAGAGGATCACACATATTAGCTTTCAGTTGTGTCTGAAATGGCTTGCAATTACAGCTCAGCTAGACTCCTTTTTAGGGAAGGACTGTGAGAAACTTCTTGTTCAATTATGCATGAATCAACTATTCTCTTTTCTACTTCTGTGTTCAAATGTAAATATGAAGGCCATAATATGGTGCATCTCCTGTTACTGTGCTGGTTTGTCATGTTGTACACCTACAGTTGATTCCTAGTGTGTATTTACACATGCATTTAGCACAACATGGTTCTATTTCATGTGGGCAGAGATTTTAAGCAAAAATTTAGCCTTAAGTCTAGTTATCTTGTAGCTATTGTCAGGGTGTTTGAAAAATAATCAGTAATGTGTGTCTATGTTTTAACTTTGTCCAGCTAATATCAGGTAAGCATTTTCCAGTGGTTTTTCTGCTATTGATAATCAACTTCCTGATTATAATCACATGAAGGATGAATGCATTTATCAGTCGTGGTAAAATGTGCTTTGATTGTCATTAACCCTCTACAGCAGGGTGATTGTATTTGTGTAGCAGGGGATGTGTCCCACTGGCCTGTTCTAACGTGATGAAAGGACAGGCAGAAATATCAGCACCGAGGGGACTGATGAAAATTCTGGAGAATTTGCAAAACCCTTTTATCAGATATTTTGCTGAATTGTGTTGGTATTTTCTGGCACAAGTAAACATTCTAAGAAAGTATTTAATTTTACACCAGATCTAGTCTGGCTATAAAACTAGAATATCAGCAAATATAGGAAATATTATGATTATAACAGTTATTCTGCCTTACATGTTATGTTTATATTCTTATGATGGGGTGAAACTAGTCTTTTCCACAGGATATAAAAATAAACAAGAAGGAAATCTGTGTATGTAAACAGAGAACTTAGAGAGTAGAAATTCTGGGTACCTCTTTTAGTGGATGCCATTTCCCATGTTGCTATGGTAGTTCCAAATGTGAAAATCAGGAATGAATGTAGCCACATTCTCTTTTTGTACCATTGAAAAGTAACAGCCACTGGAAACAACGACACTTTTATTTCTTTGATATATTAAGCGGAATTCTCCCCTAAACCAAGACTTCTACCTCTATTGTAAGTTATCTTCCATTTGGGGATTATTTCTCCATTACAGGGCCATTATTACAGTACCTTGTACTGCACATGAAGATAAAGACTGTACCAAGTCAGGTCCAGGTGATAAGCCAGCTACTGTCTGACACCAGTGAACTCCTGAATGACCATGTCTAAAAGGCATGTAATGCTTCCTGGACTTAGTATCCTCTTTACCCAGGAAACTTGTTTAGGACAACTGCTTTGGCTGTTTCTCGAGAGGTGACCCGTGTCCTGGTGTCTAGATACAGACCAGGAATGTCAGCAGAATTGCAGGAGGAATCATTAGTAGGGAAGATGAAAGTAAGAAGAAAGAGAAGGAGGAGATTCGGGGGGAGGAAAATGAGAAATCAGTGCAACATGAATGGGTGTCAGGTATTAGATGGAGCTTTATGTCAGGGGTAATTTGATAGGGAGAAAAATGACAGAAAGGGAGGTAAATGTATGTGAAAGATGTGCAGCATCATTCACAACTTGAGGGCTGAAACAAATGTTTAAGTCACATTCATAGTTTTACCTAAGCAATCTATTTATCACTGCCTTGTTTGCCTGTGCTTAAGAAAATACTAGTATATAACTGACCACAATGAATGAAGTATCATAAATGTACCCTTGAACATCCTAAATACAAAATTATTGAATAAAATTCTGGGACTTAATACAATCTTTGGAACATGTTTCAACCAGGTGAAGTTGCCAAAAAAGCCAAAACAGAACAGAGAACCCCAAACAAACAAACCAACCAACCCCAACACATAACGAAAAATAAAAGTGCATATTGTTGTGATGTATATTGCTCCGAGGCTCTATCAAGTGTTTTGATATTTATTCAGTAGCATTTTGCTGTATGATTTCCTGCTTTTCTGTAAGTCTTATCTCCAAAATTCCATTTATTCAAGGGTTCTGTTTGTTGTTATCAGGCTGTTCTGTGAGAATTTATCCCATCGGTCCCTAAAGATAAAATTTAAGCATGAAAAGAATTGCTTGCTGTTTCTGGAGTGTTTAAGGTTTCATATGAAGTTATTCTAATTTGTTTGCTTTCCTATGCTTAAGAACATCACAATCTGGATGACAGATGTGCTGAGAATGAAGCTGATATAAAAGCAAGAAAATACTTGCTAGGACCATGTGAGTTTGTTAAAGTGAAACTTATTTGTCCAATTCTTCTCAGCACCACAAGTTCTTACTGATTGCCCAGAAGGCACCAGGGTCAGTGGTTTGAAATTGCCTTTCTCTCACTTTAGTAAAGCAGGGTCTTCCAGTTCAGTATGTCTCTCCCTCATGTACAAGATAGGTACAATTTACTATTGTCTCTCAAAAGATGTCAAATTCATTAGTAAAATGTATTTGGCAAAATAAACATAATTTTGGAGTTTGTTTCATCCATCATTAATGTAATGCACAGGAACTGCACTGTACACTTTTACACAGTCTTTCACATTTCAAAACCAATCTGAACCCTTCCAGAGAAGCAAGATGTAGATGAAAGTATGTGTGGTGCATGTAATTAGTACTGGCAAGTGCATGGCTCTGCTAGCTACATCTCACAGAATCACAGAATGTGAGGTATTGGAAGGGACCTTGAAAGATCATCTAGTCCAATTCCCCTGCTGGAGCAGGAACACCTAGATGAGGCTACACAGGAATGTGTCCAGGCGGGTTTTGAATGTCTCCAGAGAAGGAGACTCCACAACCTCCCTGGGCAGCCTGTTCCAGTGCTCTGTCACCCTTACTGAGAAGAAGTTTCTTCTCACACATAAGCGGAACCTCCTGTGTTCCAGTTTGTACGCATTGCCCCTTGTCTTACCATTGGTTGTCACCAAGAAGAGCCTGGCTCCATCCTTGTGACACTCACCCTTTACATATTTATAAACATTAATGAGGTAACCCCTCAGTCTCCTCCAAGCTAAAGAGACTCAGCTCCCTCAGCCTTTCTTCATAAGAGAGATGCTCCACTCCATTGGTATCCCATGAAGGAGCTCTGGATTGCACCCTGCACGCTGTTTGTCACACTTGCCAAGCCTCCAGCATGCACTTAGCTCATAAACTTTCAGGTTGTTGCCTGCCCTTGGCTTGTCTACAGAGAGACCAATGTCTAATTTCACTATCACCTATGGATGCCTCCTAAGAAATGGACACCTGGACCTCTGGAAGAGCAGGCTACTCTTGGTATATGTCTTTCCATCATATTATATATGTATTCAAAGAGTAAAATTCAAATACTTCTGTATAACTTCAATTTTTTTTTTTTTTTTTTTAATTACTGCCTTGTTTGCTCCCTTTTAGGTATATTCACAAGGTACAATGGAGTGTCATGTATCTTCAGCATAGCTACAGGCCAGTTTGTACTTCTACATAATATAGCAGTGCCACTTAGTTACGAGGTCAGATTTTGCAAATAGAATCACACTAGTATTGTTATTTAGTGTATTGTGGCTCTTGATAAGGCTTAATAGCAATTCCATGCTGATGTGTGTCTGCTTCTCTACCGTTTATCTCATTTGTCTCTGGCTTAGGGCTGTCTGCACCATGCAGTGTTGCACAGTGTTTTTATATCAGCACTGCACAGTAATGGTATTAGCAGCTGATGAAGCCATCCATTAGTAAAAATGCAAGATTTCTTATTTCTGTTTAGGGAACAAGCTTCATTTCACAAAATGCTATACAGCTTCATTTTGTAAAGTTTTCAATACACTGTTGTATGGGGTGTGTAGTACAAGAACTTCTGCTTCCAAAGCCAGGCAATCTGCACAGTTTCTAAAATGTATTCCAAAATGAGCAACAATTTCACAGACCTTCATGAAAAAAATATCATTAAGAATGAATGATAGGTCAGGATCCATCTCATCAGCATATTTGCTGAATTTGACTTCATCATGGTTTAGAGAGCAATTCACTAGTAATTTCAAGTAAACTTTAGCTAGAAAATCACTTGCCCCTATTTATGTTATAAAAATAAAAAAGCAAAGAGCATCATCGTAGTATTATATGGCAAATAATGCTATTACTTTACAGGGCCTCCTACTTTTCTTCTTAATGCCCTTTCTGCTGTTTCAGGCTACTTACCTTTCAGTTCCAGTAATAAAAGATGATGAATTAATTAGTGCAAATGTATGATAATTATTGTCAGATGAAATAAACATAAAACACAAATGGTTTATAACTAATCAATAATTATGTACTCTGCTCAATCTTCAATATGCAGGACATGTCTAAATAGCGTCATTATAATGAAAATCAAATTATTGCACAGCTCTGTTGATTATGGAGCACCATTATAACTTTCATCCTCTTCATTTGGTTCCTGCTTAAGTCACGCTTTTGTGCCCACTTCTTAATACTGGAAAATGTCTCTCTCTTCTGTGTAATGATTTATAGTTAATATTGAGGCATAAAATTTCCTATTATTGTGGATTTCTCAATGTCTTTCACAGGTATTATACAGATAGGTTCCAAATTCTTTCACTGCAATAATATGGAAGCATGGAAGCAATATGAAAGATTAAAGACAAACTCAAATGATATATGTCCCTGTGTTTGGATTTAATCTGTGCCTGAAGATATTTTGACCTAAATTACCAAATACATTGAAGTTTCATAAGGGGTAGCTGCAGCCAGCTCATTCTGAGCTACTCAGATTTAACTCCACAGAATATGAAACAGGTGAAGTTATTTATGACCCATTCAGTCTCCTGTTCCTGCTGTGGACTGGAAATTCTATACGATTGTGTTCCTATGTCGTTTGATTCTTCTCTTGCTTTACCTAAAGAATGAGAGAAGAGTGACTCTTACTTGACAAATGTCCAAAACTAAAATACTGTAGGAATAAATATTTGTGATGTGCTCTTTTTGCCATACATTTAAGTTTGTATGTAAAGTTTAAGACATTCTTGGATGAAAACACTACCAAAATATGCTATCATTTGAAATCCAGGCTTTGTTCTGGACCTGAAACTTGCAGATGGTGTCTTACCTTGTAATGAAGAGTCTACACCATAGCACTGAAGCATGAATTTCAGTGTTCATAAACATTTATTATTTGACATGCAAGCACAAGAAATAACATTACTCTTCTAGGCATTTATTTTAAATTACCATGAATTTAAATGCTGAACTTGTTATTTATAAGATATATAGAATAATTATACTAGAGATGCCAAAGATCTTCTGTTTTCCAGAGAGCTGAAAGATAACCATTGAAAAAGATGGTTAATTTTGGTGAGGATAAACAGGCAACATTAATCATTTGGGCTGAAAGAAATCAGTAATAGCTGATTGGCTCCTGTTTGATTTGGCTCCTATTCTGCCTGGCATGTTTGCCTGGAACATGGTAATCCTCACCTCCCTTAAAAATGGTAGCTAAGGTGGTGATTGTTTACCTAATGGGTGACTTTTCATAGAACTTAATAAATAAGGCCAGTTCCCACTCAGTATCTGCTTGTAGGCTGTGCTGTCTCTGACTAGAATTGAAATTCATCAGTATTGATTTAGGTGGTAAAAATATTAGGAAACAATGTGTTACTAAAGAGCTTGCAAGACATACAAGCTGTAGAATTGCTATTGACAAATATTGCTATACCTTTCAGATTTTTCTACTGTTTTGGAGTGAAAAGAAAAATGAAAAGCCCATATCCAGATTTTTGCTCTTCCTTAGGTTGAATGTTTGGAGAGAACTTCTCTGCTGAGCTTATTTTGTAACACAAATACTACCTCTTGCCCTTGGCCTTATCCTGTTGCTTTATAGTGACTTTTGAGGTTGATGTTGATATTATTGATCTGGCTCCTCTACAATTAAAATATCTGAGTTGTGATTGTGGAAAGACCTCTGCTGTAAAAGTTGAACATCAAGTTTCCTTCCAGGGTAAATTTTAGTTTTATTCAATTATTAAAAAGGTACCTGGTGGGGGCAAATATGGAGTCTGGGAACAGATTAATCTATGGAGGACTCCAACAACCCAGGCTGCCAATTTTCTCTGTCCTGTATTCACTGTCTTTTGGTGGATGTTTTGCCAAGTATTTTGTTTTGTCTCTTCCTGGCATTTTCATTTAGATTTTGGTTGAGACCTTAGGCCTTTATGCTTTTTCCTGTTTAATGTTCTGCTCCTGTGATTGTCTGGAGGAAAACTTTCTACAAGCCTGGAGTGAGGCTTGAGCTCACAAGCGTGGATGCTTGGAGAGACACATTCTCGGGCCCATGACAAGCCAATGTGTTGCTTTTGACTTGAATGCGTTCCAATATACACTTGCAGCCAGTCCAATGACACTTCATCAGTAGAGTCCTGAGCAGCAGGCAGTGAGCTTCACCAGCACCTCCACCTCGTTCTGTGTGCCTCAGCGTTTCCTTCATGACTCCTTACACTTTCATCCAATGCCCCTAGTTTTGTGGTCATTCTCTCCTGAGGTTTCAAATAGGTAGCTAATTTGCCCACCAGTTTGAGCCTTAGAAAAGTTGTGACAGAGATGTGAATAACTTGATCCAGTTAGTTTTCTCTGCTGTTTTTAAAAATAGAAATGAAAGCAGCTCTTATGGAAAGTGTAAATCAAATATGCTTTATTTATGCAAAACTTTTTCACTTAAGTGAAGTAATTTAGTTTAAGAAATAAATCAAATGGCAAAAATGAAGGAACTATGCTACCTGAGTAATTAATTTTAGCATAGAATTGTATATATTAATATGTTATCATGTATTCCATTACAGAGAAGATTGAGATAAAACATCTGGTAATATCTTTCTGAAAATAAACATCTATATGGATTTAAGCAACATAAATTAAAAATCTGAGATGACCGAAGGGCAAAAGGCAGCACTGTTAGAAACAATAGTTTTGTCTTGAATAGGTAAGACGCCAGGAAGTATCACGCATGTCTGTTGTAAGATTTTAATCCTAGAAGTGATGTTGTGAGTATCTTCTCTGATCTCATGTGCCAAATTACCTGGAGAATTCCCTTAAAACATTCTTCCAGAATTTGGGCCTTATACTGTAGTCAGATGCTGGAGATGTTTAAGTCCCTACATCTTCACAGAAGTTTTTTATTTTTACCATGCTTCATTAGAGGCTTGTCATATTGGTCATTGATAAAAACCAAACAAACCTATGATTGAGGATAAAAGTAATTTATGATACTTTTGGACAAGATCAGGACAGGTTAAATATCAGCAATCATAAATCTTTTATCAGACTCAATTCCTGTACTTTAATTGAAGCAATAATTGTATTTGTAAGCAATTTACTTGAAATTAGGGATATGTACATTATTCTGAATTTAGTAATTTTAAATATTTGGCTAATTTATTGCCAAGGAAACCCAAGTATATGTACAGAGAAGTACCAAATTCCACATTAATTTTAAATCACTCAATTATCTTAATAAGTTTTACTTGAGAGTGCACAATGCTAAGCAAACCTGTGTAAGTTACAAGGCAGACAAATATCTAACCAGGGATTCTATGGTTGTAGAAATTGTGGATGAAACATCAATGGTGTTAGAGATGAGGTTACATGTATTAGTTTATATTCCAGACTCCTACATGTAATCTTCTAGTTGTCTTTTTATAGTTAATATTTGTTTTGTATTTTCCCTGGAATTTACAAATACTCTTAGAGGAATTTACTGTTCAGCTGAAATAAGCTACAGATAGTCAAGAATTCAAGAATGAATAGCATTTATTCCAAAAAATGCTGAATAGCTGAAACTGAAACATTTTGTCTGTTTTCTATAGTCCTGACTGAATTGCATTTGAATCATAGAATAGCAGAATACCAGGTTGGAAGGGACCACAAGGATCATCTGGTCCAACCTTTCTTGGCAAAAGCACAGTCTAGACAAGATAGCCCAGTACCCTCTCCAGATAAATCATAAGTGTCCAGTGTTGGGGAATCTACTGCTTCCCCAGCAAGCATCTGTTGCAAACCAGTCTGCTTTCTAACAAATTCACCTGGCAACCTGCTCCATTTCCTGCAGCTGCAATACTGAAGCAGCTCTATAATTTGGACTGTAATGGCCAGGTATTGTGCATTTTTGCAACCTCATCATGCAGAAATGCTAGAACCCTGGAAGTCTTGGGAACTCTAATGTTATTCCCAGCTCCTCCACATAAACTATGGAAATCACAGAATGATTAGGGTTGGAAGGGACCTCCGGAGGTCATATAGTCCAACCCACAAATGTTTGGAAGAATCCCAATGGGAACTTCAGCTCTCAGCATCATCTCTTGAAACTACAGCAGCAGGCTCTGGGTAGTCTGACTAATACCCAGTCATCAAGGGCTGCATGTTTTGTTTCATTTAGGAAATATAGGCTTGACAAAGTTATGCATTTTGCATAGATGTGTATTTTAACATTCCTTTCCTTTCACAAAAAGGGAAAGTCAAGGTTTTGATCAGCTCCAACTCCTCTGGGATGTTCAGAGTCCCTAACACTATGCTCTTTGCAAAGACATGGATCCCTTGAAATACAAAACTATCAAACACTATCACATCTTATACTGTTGCAGGCCACTTATTCTAATCTCCATTTTGGAAATGTAAAGATTTCCATCTTCAAAGCAGGCAAGGTTTTCCTTCT
Source organism: Streptopelia decaocto (assembly GCF_964273445.1). NCBI lineage: Eukaryota > Metazoa > Chordata > Aves > Columbiformes > Columbidae > Streptopelia > Streptopelia decaocto. The sequence continues at coordinate 17,485,786 of NC_138659.1, forward strand.
GACACACCAAATGATAGACAGCTCCAGGATGTTTTTCCTCTCATGGTTAAAAACCTACCACTAATTCTGACTCTAAATTTAATGGCCAGTGTACAGTCATTTCCATAATGATCCAGCATTGCCTCTTAGTTGTAGTATATATATATCTCTAAAGGTACACTACACTACACTACACTGTGATACATTCGTAGACTTTGTCACATCTTAGCCTCCACTTAGCTAAATAACGTAAGTTTCATGGGACTGGTGCCAAACTGACTATGCATGTAGAACAGCAAGTTTTACCACAAAGTCCATAAAATTAATTGAGAAAATAGATTTTTTTTTTTTTTTCCCCCACAAATGTTTGCCTGAAATTGTTCTTAGATACTTTCAGGCATTAGCAAGAATAACATTAGATAGAAACATTTTATCTTAGAATGTTTTGGGTTTTTTTGTTGTTTGTTGTTGTTGTTTTGGTTTTGTTTTTACTGACAATTGTGCTTTGAAAGTGCTGTTTAAGTAGCCCTAGCACATACTTTCCAAACATCTTACCTCTCCATAAGGCTGTATCTCTTACCCTTTTATGTTTACAGTGCTGTTTTGACAGTTAATCCATTTTCCTTTCTATGTCAGATACTTCTTGAGAAAAAAAAGTCCCTCTGAAAATTCCCCTTTTTATTTTTTTTTTCTCCTGTATTCTCATATTGCCTCTTCAGTCCATCCCTCTTCTGAGAGGAGCCCTGGAGGAGCTGTTTTTGTGATGTGTTCCAAGTGGTATCACTTCTGACAGAGGGATCTGTTCTGAACTCAGCGCTTCATTTCAGCAGTTCTGCTATGAATGCATGCTTGTAAAAACATGTATTTTCTGCTGGCTCACAGGCTGCCATTTCCATATACTCTTCAGAGCAAACCTAAGGGATGACATTAATGCTTTGTCTGAAGGATAAGTTATGCTGCTGGCTAGGTGAAGGCTTGGAGGCCACATCCTCAGCTAGGATACAGTGGCATAGCTCTATTTGAAGTCAATGGAGCTGTGACACTTCACATCAGTTGGAAATCTCTCCTGTGAGTTTTAAGGGCTTTTGTGTGAATCTTGTGCCTTGTTAGTATGTCTCATGTAGTGTGAAGCACATGCATTGGAGATGGCATTTTTATGCGCTGAATAAGATATTACCTAGTGCGAGTGGGGATATCTCATTAAAGGAGGGGAAGAAGATACATACAGCCCAAAGTACTTCTGTTCACATTAGAAATTCATCTAGTATACAGATTTGTTCCAACAAAGCTATGTTGGTGAGGGATGTCACAAGACATGGTTTATAATTAATAACAATTTTCCTGGGCACAGACTGAGATTGCAATTAAATTTTTCTCTAATCCTTTGCTTTAACATTGGCTGTACAAATTTAGCTTTTTTTTTTTTTTTCTTTTAATCCATTTATTTTTGATTTTGGTGCCCCTGTTAATTTGTTTCTATGAGCAGCAGGTGTGGATGTCCTTGGGAATGTTAGAACTTCAGCTCATCAAATTTTCTACGATGCCTGAGAGGTTCTCCTTTGTTTTGTTAAGTTCATCCTTTGTACTACCTTTGAAACAATACATTCTCATATTTCTTCTCTCTATGTGGTTATTCAGAGGGCTGGGGACATGTAAGAAAGTCCTGCAACTTGCTCCATAATGCTTCTGGCTCAGGAAATTTGAAAGATGTGTATTATGCTTGTATGTGTTCAGAGTTTGCCAGGAACCTCACTGCCCTGTATGAGATGTAGGGAGAAGAAAACAAGCCTGAAGGGAAGGGAGGCAATGCAAACTTAAATAAACTTCTTATCTTCTCATTTGCTTGTAGTAATAACAAAAAGACAGTATTGCACATATTTTAGTTAAGTTATTCTGGCTTCACAATGAAAGGCAGAGAAATATTTATTCATGCAATGAAAAAAGATTGTTGAGAGAACAATTTACATTTACAAGAAAAATTAAGAGTACACCTTGCATTTCTGTAGGTCAGCCTTTGTATAAGCAACGTAGGTTGCATTTCCTCTTTGTATAATAAAGAAGCACTTGGACATTGCAGAAATGTTCATTAATTGTGTTGGATTTAGAAATATTTCTGGTTTGGGTATGTAAACCACCAGTAGGCAGAAATTCCTCAATGAGAGAGAAAGATGAATGATTCCACTGTTAGAGTGGTTTTGACACTATTGTCTCTTTTCCTAAACAGAAAATATCTTGAAACGGAACTTCTTAAACAACTATCTGGTCACTGCTGCCTGGAACAAATAAATCTGACCTAGAAGAATGGAGGAGACAACTATGCGTCCATGAGATCACAGTGAGATCTGATACATGATGATATCAATACAAGAGTAACGCTACACAAAATGTTGCTAATGGGGGATAAAGGTAAGCATGGAAAAGATATAAAATTATGCTTTTTAAAATGATCTTGTAATTAATTTTTTGTGTGTGAACTTAATATTATGTGTGTATTTATAAGAAGCACATAACAAAGGAAATGCAGGACCATGTCACTGGAATGTAGGCACTCTATTATTGATTTTATATTGATATGCATATATTTATATACACACACAAATCTACATTAGTTATTCAGGTTGCATGGAACATTCAGAATAGGTGGCAATAAACCAAACCAACACACTTTGAAACTATACAGTAGTTTGGATTAATTTTACTGAAAGCCTTTCTTGAATGTATAACACTCTTTTGCATATAAATAAGATTAGAGCCATGATTCTCTGTTTTGGCTATCAAGAGTGGGTGTGTGTGAAATGTGAGTTAATCCTTATCAGAACATCATCAGTTTTGATTTTTAAGGTATGCCTGAAGCCATCCAGTTCTGATGGAAATCTTTAATATTATCTTGGTTTTTTTTTATTTAAAGGCTGCAAGAACAACATATCATAATGCAAACATTATCAGAGCAGTAAAGAGACTCCCAGTGAGATGATTCTAATTGTCTCCAAACCCTTCACTCATTACAACTTTTTTAGATATCAACAGTGATATCTACACTTGGTGAAAATGAGCAGCTTCACTGTAGAATCCTAGAAAATAACATCAGCTAAACTGATCTTGTGCATTGTAGTTTGTAATAAATATTGCCTGACTAGAACAGGTCTTTAACACAAACAGTATTAAAGGGGAAAGCGAATTAAAAGAAAGTAGTTATAGAGTAATAATTGTAATGAGTAACCAAGAACCAAAATTATGCTGCTTTGGCTGGTTCAAACATTCTTGAAAGTAGCATCAACATGGGAATCTGTCTGTTAACTATATGTTCAAAAAGGCCACGATTAAAACAGATTAGGTGAGATGAAAAAAATGCACGAATAAGAAATATGTCATCCACACACAGGGTAATGTGGCTGTGTGATGAAGTCATTGATACTTACACAGATTTAATCAGTGCAAAAACATATGATTCAAATGTCAGATCAAAATCAAGAAGAATTTCTGAGCTCCCTTCTGTATAGGAGGAATATACTAGGAGACAATGAAAAGAGAGTAGGTGCTTTACTCTGCTGTCTGAGCAGATGGTTTTTGCCTGTTGCATTGGCTGTGACCTTATAATATAAGGATAAGGATTCGTTTTGGAATTGTATTTCTGATGTTAGAACAATACAGAAAATCAGGATCTTGCATGCAGATTCAATTGCTCCTCACAGAACCTATATATCAAAAGAAGTTTGAAAATAAAGGGTACTATGAGCAGAGCCTTGTAGAGGTCAATACTTTTATTTAGGAAAACAGTTGCTCTAGTCAGAATGAAACATTAACACAAAGCTAACTGTCAGTTTCTAAGTAACACTAGTACAGTAAGTAGTAGTTTGAGTAAAATTCTCTTGCCTCAGTTTCCTTTATGTTCCTTGTGTTCTTCATATTAACATGAATAACGAACCACTGTACCATGTTTCTTTCTTGCATTCAGGTTATGCCTTTTAGTTTCATCCCATTTAGGGTGCCTTTCCTGCACTCTGTTATTTATTCTCACATATTTTCCTAGGGTAGGTGGATGAATTTTTGTCTTTTTTCTCTGCTGCATAATCTGGCACTATCTCAAACACTCACATTGTTGTTCTCAGCCAGTTTCCTCCCTTTGTGAAATGGTGTTTGTTGCTGTGTTTAAGAGCTTTGTTTCTTTGGCTGAAATGATTTTCTAGATGGCTCAGAGCAATGCTGTAGGCCAGTACCTTTCTGCAGGAGAGGTTCCACTTTCTTTTGGTGACAGAAAAAGAGAGAAATCTGGCTGCTTGAAGCTGCCATCTTGTGCTGTGCTGACTAGATAGGTAAGAGTCAATTGGCAGCCACAATGGAGATTTTCTTGCAGCAAAAAAGGCTTGCCCACAAAGGGCTATGTATAATTGGGCTTCTGTGTACAGGGAGAGATTAAAAAAACAGAAGAGTTGTTCTTCCAAACCAAATCTGCCAAAAGCTTCTTATCCAGAAGAACTGTGCGTCCTAGCCCCAAGAGATCAGGTTCCTTTTAGTGCCTGCAAAGCTAAAGCTTTTGGAATTATTCAGCTCTTTCTGTCAAAATATGACCCCTAGGTTTTGAGCTTCTGTTTTGTATCTGCCTTGCTCAGTATGTATCTCCACACTCAAATCTGATCATATTAAGCATGTTTCTGCAGCAGCAGATCTTTTTCAGTGCTAATAGATAGTTTTGATTTAATTCATACTTGAAGTGACAAAGCTGATTTCTGTCATTGATTAACTGGATTTTTTTTTTTATATTGGCAATTATAAATTTGAACATCTTTAGTAAAGATCTTAATAGTATTTGTGAAATATTGCTTTGACAGTAAACTTTATACTAGCATCTGGGGTGTGTGTGTGTGTCTATCCACCTGGCTCTTCAATGCCAAAACATGTGAATGGTGCTGTCTATGTACATGTGTGAAAATAGCTCAATAGAACAGAGCTCTTATAGGGCACCAGTTATTTTGTTTAAAACCTTACTGCTATTTTCAACATCTGTGGTTCACAAATGTTTTAGTTGTTTTTTACAGTAGAATAATAATAATAATAATAATAATAATAATAATAATAATAATACAAAAGGTCTCAATGGTTCATTTTCATTAATTCATTTTATAAATGAAAGCAGACCCTTTCCTAAGATGGAGAATTCTTTCTACTTGTAAAGACTAGTAAAGGAAGAAGTGTCAGAAAATCAGCTTGAAACAACAACAAAAACTTATAAGTTTATAAAGAGACAAATAATTTAAAGAAATTAGCCACCTATGTAATGTTTGAGTCTTGAACAATTTTGTTACATTTGCATAGAGATATGTACAGAATCAGGACTCATGCCTGAACCTTTAATCCAGCTTGTCACTGAGCTTAAAATCAGATGATGAAACACTTGTTAACAGAGCATTAGTCCTGGTCCTTTGAGGGCACATAGACATACAGGAGAGATCAATCACAATTTGAAAGTTGTCTATTTGCACATGTCAATGCATCCATTTAAACTTCCACTCTAGTAACTGACTAATTTTTTTTGGTATTTCTGTGTCTTTTGCAAAGATGGTGGGAAGAGGAGGCAGCAAGGGCAGGAAGCAGGAGGTGTTTGCACAGTTCCCTAGTGCATACATACATACATACAGAGCTGACTCTGGCTGGGATGGTCAGTGCCCAGCACTTTCAAAAATCAGGAAATCTGTAATTCTCCCTGAAGGTGTCTGAGGAGGATTGTCTGTCTGTCTGTTTGTTTGTTTGTTTGTTTGTTTGTTTGTTTTCCTGTGTTGCATATCTGAATGAGATTGGATGTCTCTCTGAGGCTGCCCATGCATTGGTGTATCTCTAACTCATATTACAGAAAACCATTTTCTCTGGAGAGAAGAATGAGTAAAATATTTCAAGTGCTTCAGTGATACATTGAAAGGTTCTTAAATATAGGTATATGCATATATAAAGGGAATAGGCAGTCACCAATATTAATTACATTTCTATGTGATCAATGTTTGGTCTCTAGATTAGATGATCTTGTTTGGTATATGGGTTTGGCAATAAATACCTATGGTAAATCTAAACTGAAACTAACGGTTAAAATTCTGCTCTCAGTTATGCCTATCTAACAGGATTAGACTGAAATAATGGAAAATGTTATAGGAAGCAGAATGAGACTATCTTTACAAAGATTTAGCAATATCTCTCTTGTAGTTAGAAAATAGTTGGTGTTACTATGGGTCACAAATCCTATTTAGCATAGGATTTGTGGGCATCAAATTTTCCTTTTCTTGTGTCTTAAAAACAAAGACTGACATTTAGCTTATGGTTTCCAGATTTAAAACACAATTTCCTGAAGAAAAAAGTCTGCTGGGTTTAGTAAAATGTTTCTGAAACTTATATTATTTTAAAACCAGTATTATATGCACGCATTCTTTTAAAAATGCCTCTTTTACTGTGGTTTCATTTTGAATATTTTTAAAATTCTAAGTCTGTGTTCAACATTTGTGTCTAGTATCAGGCAATTTGAGCACAGACTAGGAACCATCAGCCTTCGGCTTATCTGTGATACGCCCACTGAATACAATCCAAATATCAAGATGCTGAGAAAAGCAACAATCATTTTAACAAAGGAATCTCTTTTTTCCTCAAATGGTCAAGACCTTAAAAAGCAGAAGGTCAAGAAACTATGTTGCTTGTTCAGTCAATAAACTCTAATGTGCAGGGGATTTTGTTTGTTTGTTTTTGTCAGGTGTTTACATTTAATTTTCATGATCTCCAAATACATGAGGACCATTTTTGCCTGACTAGAAAGGGTGTATATTACATGCTTGTACAAATGTCTACCCAGCTTCTAACAGCAATATTTACACAGTTTGTTTTTTATTGTCTCCTTATTACCGTTTCCTCACATAGGGTAAATTTGGCTATATCCATTAGCAAAGTATGGTATTTTTCACAGTATATATAATAATGAAAACAGGCTTTTTGTTGTTGAAGTTTTTGTAAATTTTACCAAGACCATCACTGATATGTGAACATGTAAAATCTTTCTTTCTTATTTGCTCACATTCTGTGTAACAAGATCAAAAATGTTTAATACTGTCATGAAGAGTCCTGCTTCACTAGTTGCATTTTTACTACTGGTTAAGTTGTGTTCTATTCAGTTAGAAAGTAATGTTTAATTAACCATGTTACCAATGTTATTAAGGTAGTTTTGTGGATAATTCATGGCATGGCCAGGAGTCAAATGTATTTTGAGAGTCTGAGAGGGAGATATTGGAGTGGCAGTCAGCTTCAGTGGCCTCATAAATTGAACATGTCTGCAGGAGATGCTTAATGGATGAGAAGGATTTTATTTGCAAGCTGGTTCTCATTCAGCATTGAAAATTCAAGATGCTCATACTTTGATCACTATATATATGGTAGTGTTATCTGCAAATGACCCAGTTCAAAGGGAAGTTATCACATGAGCTTCTACACTTATTTGTGGTTTTGTTGTGCCTTATATTCCCCAGTTGAAGAAATGTTTACATGTTAGGGAAACTAAAGCATAATGAGGGTAGGAGTTGCCTAAGGCCATACAATAGAATACTGATAAAAGAGGGAACAGACACTAGATGTCTGAATAGTCTCTCTTGTATTTTTATCTGTTGTCACATTCTGCACTGAAAACATAGCCTAAACCAAAGTTCACTGATGTCGGAAGAAACAGTCTCATTGACTCTGACAGGTATTAATTTATTTTCATGGTGTGTGGCTGAGGATGCGCAACACCCTAGAGATGTAAAATGTTGACATTAAGAGCAGAATGTATTCTCAAACATGGCTTTATTATTCAACTTCTCCCTCTTTGGATTTCCTATAATATTAATTTCTTAAAAGACACTGAAGCCCTTTGAAAGTCCCCTTTGTGGAGGTGGGGGAGTGTGTGTAGAATCAATCACATTCTGTAAGTCTGGTCTCCGCTTCTATTACTGCTGCTTAAAAACAGGCATTTAAACAAAAGTGGATTTTTTTTTTCCTCAAAAAAGATTCTGTATTAGTAAATACTTGTTTGTTTTCCTGTTTCTGATTAATACAGGCCTATCTCAGACAGAAAGGCAACAAAAATCATGTTTATAACACCACATGATACATTGATCCAATCTTGAAGGTTGCCCTTTCAGTGCAGCAGCTTCATTGACTTCTAGATAGTATCCATTTGTATTTCCTGGCATCTGAGAGACATTATTACAGCCTAAACTTTTATACTGAGAGTGTACACAATTATATGACAACTTTAGCATTGATTTAGTATTCATTTTAGATGAACTATTTAGAATACCTTGTATTTCACTCTTTTATAGGCTCTGGACCCAGCTAAAGCAATGCATAAGTTGTCTAAGGGGAGGAAAAAATCGTAAATAATTTTATTTAATTTTTAATAATTGGAAGTTGAAGGACTTCCAGAAGGAGTCCTAAAATTACACATCCTGAATTAATCTTCTTTCTCTGACACAGATTGGCTTTATAAACACTGTTTAGCTTTCCTGTGTTCCTGCTTGCTGTTGGTAAAATGACAGCAGTGGATCCAAATCAGATCAAGCAAATGGTTGACTTTAAGCCCCTGGATGCAAATGTTTAAACATTTTGCTATAAAAGGACTAACATTATTGATTTCGGAGAGTTATAAAGCTAAGGCATCTCTTTATCAAGAGTTCTGGGATCTTGAATTCTAGAATCAGGCAGTTGAACTCCTGAGAAACGTTATTATTAGCTGTCAAAACTATTTTCTCATATAATTCCACAACGACTTTATTTAAAAGCAATACTTTCTTATGATAACTAAGTTGCATAGAGGTAACCTGATTTTTTTTTTTTTTTTTGGTAATTTTATAATGACTGAATGACTGCACGGTATGTTCAGCAACTTAGTGTTGTAGCTCTGATATTTTAAGAAATTAGAAAAATGTCATTTGCATGTTTAGATATTTGAGCTTTATAAATCAAACCATACAAAATAGCCTAAAAGGGTTAGCAAAACTCTTGTCTGAAAGGGTTTAACAAATCTCTCCTCAAATTTTCTCTCTATTACATTAGAAGGCAGAAAACACTGCTGTACCTACTGCAGTAATCATGTATATTATTGAACGACTATTGATTGGTACACTGTTTGGGAATAAAAAAAAAAATCCTTGACAAAGCTAAGTGAAAGGGCAGATGCTGTTACTCAAATGGAAAAACTATCTCATTACAAAAGCATTTTCAAGGACATAAAAACTTCAGTCCCAAATGGGAGCTTTTTAGTAGGCTGTTAAACTTGTCAAGTTTTCTGCATTTTTTTTAGTTTTAGACTTAACTTCCTTGAAAAAAAATCTCTGATCTTTATAGGATCCTTATGCTAATTTTTAAGTTTTATTTTCCCATTTTCCCCCAAGGAAACAGAAGAAGGTATAGATAGAATAAAATAATGCAGTTCTAATTCCTCTTTGAGAGAGGCAGCCTTATAGCTTGAGCTGCCCTACAGGACCTGACAGAATTGTTCAGAAAACCGTGTTTTCCATTAAAAATCCTTTTACAAATGTTTTTATTCTTATTCATTAACATGTGCTCTGGAAATTATGACAGCTATCTATTTTCCAAAATATTTCCCACTTTCTTTTCCAATATAATTTTTCTCTTTGGTTTGGATTTAGCAGGACTATTTTTGATGGATTTGGCTTCCTATTTACCAACTGGGAAAAGTAAACAGGGAAACAGCCTGTTCCCAGGAGTGCTGGGACCTCTTTGTTACTTCGTGTGGATGTGCAGTGTTAGTCTGATGCTAGATGATGGTAGGGTCTCTGTTTGGTTCAGCAAATTCACTTGGTCCTGTTAAACTGGAAGAAGGTGTTTGGATACCCCCAGGTTCATTGTAACATCAAGTTAAAATTGATTAGATCTGGAATCGTTATCAGGAAATGGTAATGGATATACCTTTCCAGTTCTTTACAATCTACTACATGCAAGAATGTCTTTGCAGGAAGTGAAGCTGTGGGTATGAGAGCTGCATAGGAGAAAGGTATCTCACTCTATCTAAACACTCCTGTAAATGGCTGGAAAACAACAAACAGATATAAAACAAAGGTCAGAAGGCCTCATTCCTCACTCTGCTCAAATAACTTTATATTGTGCAACATGAGGGGTAGCAAGTTCAGCCAGGAAGTTCTTTATAGTGGAAGAGATATTAGAAGTATAATATGGAAGAACACATAGTCCAAGGTGTTCTTTTCCTTCTTCATTTTATTTTCTTTTTTTTCTTTTGTTTTGTTTTGTGAGACACTGGTGGATGTGTTCAATGCTACAGTAACTAACAGCACTGCCCCAACATAAAATAGTTACGTTTCATTTATAGACATAACTTTTAAGAGTGTATGAGCTCTGTAAATTCCTCCTTGTGCATTAATATGGACTTAGTAGATCTGCAATAAAGAAGAGAGAGATAAATGTAGTGAAGCTTTACAATACTGAGTTCTTGGGTCAAGACAGAGCACTTGCTGAAAATCATTGGTATTTTTCCTTCCTAGTGATAGGCATAATCTTCAAGCTCAATTGCCTGGAGAGAGTTCCTGGCTTTTTCTTCAGGGTAGTCATGCTGCTAGGAATACAAGCTGTTTTTCACTTGTGGTATTCTGGTGGATGTTGAGAAGAACATGTAGTTTTATGAGGAGGGAGGATTTTTTAGAGCACTGAAGGAAGAGCTATAAATTAATATTTCAGCATTCTAGAATTAAAAAAAGAAAATATTTCTCAGCTTTAAGGTGAGATAGAATAAACTTTGAAATGCCAGACCTGAGATGAATATGTTAAGGGTGATTTTTTTGGTAGGGAACTATAAAGGATGAGAATTACATCAGGGGAAGCTGCACATAGATTGCCATGGAAGCTGTGATTTATTATGATTCTCTAGATACTGATTACTTGGAGACTGAAATCCCAAGTTTTTAAAGAAGTGTTTCTTTTCTCTAGAGTAATTGTGTGATAGACCATCAATACAACCAGACTTAGGTACAGAATTACCTTAGCTTTGAATTAGAAAAAAAAACATGTTAAGATACATTTTAAAGCCTGAAATTACGTTTTATATATACTGTTTAAAAGGTCTTCCCATTTTAAATGCTTTATCTTTGTCTTCCTACAATATTTTCAGTGCTCATAGACATAAATTTATAGCCTGTAGTAATCTTACCGAGTCATGCATGCAATTATGAACAGATGTATTGTTTGAATTGGAGCATAAAATACCAAGGGATAAAGTTGTTTGTGCAATGAATACACTTAAGGCTTGATTTTGCTGTCATGAACTTTTCAATTTCCTTTTGTTACAATTTTAAAATTCAGTGAAGAATAAGAAATAATGATAGCAATAAATTAGAAGTTAGAAAGAATACGTATCATGTCTCAGAAACATTGTTATAATGGAAATACCTTATTTATACTAGGGATCTGCTTTATATGCCACTTTCTTACCAGCTCTCTCAGCTAGCAGATAATTTTTTTTACTGGAGATGACTCCAAGTTCAGTGATAAGTCACTGTCCACATCTACACCTATGAACAATGGTAATATCCCTCCCATGCAATCTATGTGAGTTAAGATGCATTTGTGATTCACAGGGATGTGGACTTTGTGAATTCATATTGTGGAGTGAATGCCTTACAGGAATGTAGTACTATAGATATAATACAAGTAAACACACATATGCTGAAGTCCAATTCCATTTAGCAATGTACTGTGGACATGTATTCAAATCCTCATTTTCTTCAGTGAGACATCATGCTTTGCAAATCAAGTAAACTGAGGCGCACGGTAATTAACTGAAATGCAAAGTTCCTTCTCTGCCACTAGCAGAGGAAAGCCATTAAATACAGGCAGTTTCACCTCTTTAGTGGAACAGGTAAAGTGAGAGGCAGAACAGGATCGATCCTGTTTACTCACCACTGCAAATCTGTTACCCATTAATGACTAAAAGGTGATGGTCCCTGTAAAGATAGGGGCCCTATGAGAATTGCTAGCAATGAAGACTAGCACTTTACAACTACCATGATAACAATGTAATTATTTTTGGGTAGCAACTGGTAAGTTTTATGTGATTCTGCCACTTTCATGTTCTAATTATTTTTATTCGCTGTTCAGTTACAGCCAGGGACTAGCAAGGAATGTGCTGTTGTTTACAGTGCTCAATAATTTCATTTCTGTAGTGATTCTTCCTAATCTTAAGAAACCGAGTTGCTCCCTTGTACTGAATAAGTTTGTAAAAATCATGTAGAAAGAGACAGAAAAAATATGAGTTGGGCATTAACTCATTAAACTGCAACTAACAGGCATTTATGTGATGGTCCTTTTAAATGTGAGTCATGCCCCATTTAAAATCTAACTGAAATTACAGCACATTTCATTAGGAAAGATAATTACCAATTCGTTCCTCCCTAACAAATTAAGTATATGTTACAAGACATTTAAAATCTACCTTGACAATTAGAAGATAAATACAGCTTGTGTGCTATTGACAAAAAACAAAACCAAAAACACCCCAACAAAACACACAACAAGCAAAACATTAGAATGCATATTATCTTTTTCCAATTTTCACTATTGGAATCTGGTGTCAAATAAGGTAAAATTAAATAGATATAAATTTATTTTCCAACATCATGATAGAATTTCCTAAAAACCTTAAGTTAAAAAAAGAGAAAAGAGGGAAGTCAGCAGTGTTACCTAAATGTTATAACTTTGCTGTCTTCAGAAGGTCCGTGTTGATTTACAGTAACTAATGACTAGCTAATTGCTTGTTTTGTTTTTCTTGCAGTGTTAAATTAGGTTGAAAAACTTTTTAAAGACTGGAAATAGAAAAGAGTAGTACACTATTTTTAAAGACACTTCAGATATGCGACTGAAATTAGAGACATTCCTACTTAGGTTTAAATATGACAGGAATGCAAACTTTTATTTGTGGAAAATGGAAAATAACTAAATATTTTGTTAGATTTTCTCTCTTCTATTTCCATCATACCAATTAAGGAAATCGCCTTGAACCAACTGTGAATACTTGATGCTATGAACTTTCACCGGGCCAGCATTGTTTCTGCTGTTTCAGGTGCAGATTCTTTCACCATATAACATCATGTCTCCTCAGATCATGGCCAGTTATGAAATCCTGGCAGGTTTATCCACACGCTCTAGTCTTCTAAAATAGTAGCAGTAATGTGCAAAGACATAGAGAGGGCAAATCTGCTGCTAAGCTAAATCTAGAGAAATCAAGGGAATTGTGCCCAGCAGGGAGAATAGCCTGTGGGAATTTAGAAGTTTGCAGGCACAGGCTACAGAGCTCTTAAAAACCTTAGCAGTAGTTAAAGGACTAAGAGTCAATCTTCCAAGGTTTATGGAAACAAGCTTGAATAAGAAAGTTGTTTTTCCCTTCCAACAATTTGGAAATTGATTGTCCTTGATACTTAGAACCTTTTAAAATTATTTGGGGGGTGTGTGTGATAACGGTGACAAAGGAAGGAGTAGAGAGTCAATACTGGAAGTTACAACAAATATGCCTTGAAGTTGCTTACTCTGAAATAACAAGGGAAGAAAGTGATTTGATGGTGGAAGGACAGAAACAGGTTTTTTTGTTTCCATTGGCATTTAAGAACTCAGCTGGCAGAAGAGATTGGTAAGAAAGTAGAGGCAAATGTAATCAAAACCCACTACAGACATTTACAAAAGTCCACAGGAAAGGACTTGCAGTTTGGAAAGGTAAGTACTTTGGTGATATTCAGTGATATAACCTGCAAAAGAAATAATTTAATACCTATTTTTCTGCTTATCGCTGACTTCCTACAGTGAATGTAGAAATATTTTTTCCGCTTCAATCAGGGTTGTCTTATCATAAACAAGTTGTGGCATGAAAATGAAGTAAGGTAGAAAATGTGGTGAATTAGGTATATGACTTGACTTTGTAATTTTCTGCAGCTTCAATAAAACTTCTGAAATACCTTCAGCAACTGCTTTCTCTCTTATTTAGCTGGAAATAGGCACAAAAGGGAAGGTGTTAATTTTCAGAGAAATCACTACCCTGAATGCTTGAACTGTACCCTAAAGTTACACTGGTGACATAAAAAGTAATTTGCAATTTCATATTGATTGAACATAATAATTGAAATGGCAAACTGAATGTTTCTGTGAAATGATTCAAGGTTATATGTAATCTCAGTTGCAAGGATGTTCCTGCACCTAAAGCCTTTCTGTGTCTTTGACCCTATACAAATGTGAGAAAAGTAGGGTCTGATATGGAAAGAAAGAGGGAATGCAGTTCTAGAGTTCATTTAAATAAAAGCTAATCCTGTCTAAAAGTTGAAAGTTGCAAAGTAATGAAGATCCTTGTTATCTATATGCATGCAAACACTGGTAGGACTTCTGAAAATATTTTGTTCTGATGTTTCCAAGAAAAATAGCAAAAAATAAAATAAGGAAAACTAGGAAAATTAAATTTACATGAAAAAAAATCTGTAAAATATTTTTTCAATAATTGACTGAAATGTTTTATTTACGCAGTTTTGGTGAAAAGTTAACATGTTTCTTCTGACAGTTCTTTCTCAAATGCCCTGTGGCTAAAATAAAATGAAAGAGAATATATCTTGCCTCCAACTTTTATCTGAGTGTCTGGGAGCATGATATATTTGCTAGAAACCTGACATTGAGCCTAATTTAACAGCCAGGACAGAAGGTGGAATGGCAATACCACATAGCAATAAGATGAGTCTCCTTGCTTGGTCAGTGCCTCTTCCTCCACGTAGCAGCTGTTCAGCTCTGTGCATTGTCACTGTGGACTTAGCTGGTCATCTGTGGGGCCTGGCTCAACCCGCCTCTGGCCCTGGGCTGGCTCTGCTCACCTCCCTCAAGAGCTTGAGACCTGGTCCCTGCGTCTCCTTTGGTGGGGACACAGCCCTGCCCGCCCTGCTATCACCCTTGACTCTTGGCTCTCCCTCCCACCCATGCAGGGCAGCACCCTGACACACAGGCTCCTAATGGAGATGAAAATCCATGGAATTAGTATGAGCTAGGGGCAAAGTTACCTTGGTAATATAGCTATCCCTTTTAGCTGTAGTTTAAAAAAAAATACAGCCTTCAAATACCATAGATGTTTCACAGATGTCTATGTTGAGCAGCATAACTGAACTAGTGCTAAATCAGAGTAAATACTCAAAATCAAAACTGCGAGACACTTTCTATGCACTTCTGGTATCTTTTCAAGTCTCAAAGTAAAAAGAGAGAAAAAAGGTGGTGTGATTTTAATTTCATTTGCAAGAGTCCTTGCAACTATCTTGAAAAAAATGGTTGGTCTGGAAGCCTGGATACTAGTATAGGAGTTCAGAGACTTAAATTTTAATTCTATTACTGTCATCCTCTGTGATCTGCGGTTCATTTTATATATCTAGTCCTTGCCAGCATGACCTTGACCCTGTATTTGTTTTAATACATGTGAATGTTCACATATGTCTTTGTGAGGCTCCTCTAACTTGCTGTTTGTAAATAATCTGGCTCTTCTGCAAGGAACAGAAAAGACTTATTTTGGTCAATGGTGGTGTTTTCTAGGAAAGAAATACAAAATGTTCACTTTACAGAAGTGTTGTTAAAGGTTTGGGTTTTTTTGTGTTTTTCCTTTTTTTTTGTTGTTTGTTTTGTTTTTGTTTGTTTGTTTGTCATTGTTGTTTTTAATTTGCAAGAGAAATACCAACACCAGGAAGGTCATTCACTTTAGATAAATCTACTTTTAAACAGGCTTTAAATATTAAATCATTATGGGTATATTCAGTAGCTCTTCCTGACCAGCATCTAAAGTAATTGTGATGTAAATGAGAAAATTATTATTTGGTGTATTCAGCAGAAAAATGAATACAATGGCAGTTGTCAGATAATTTGAACATTGAATTTATAGGAGTAATTTTAATTTACATCAAGCACTCTAGGCAATTTTTACACATCAATTTGCATTCCACTGATTATACTCAGCTGAGGCAAACTAGTGGCTTTTCAAAAGTTGCTTGTATTTCAAGAAGTTGTTTAATGCAACATTGCAGGGACTGGGGAAAAAAGATATTATTTCTGATGCATTTTAAAAACTTAAGTTTTCAAGAAAAAGAATAGCTTAACAGCGTGCCATTTGTTTCAAGTGGAAATATAATTAATTCTGTTTGTATCCCAGAGTCTATGAATTATCATTATGTTTATTTTGCATTTTTAAACTGCTGCTGACTTTGTTAATTGCAAATTGGAATGAAAAGATTTATCTAAAATACAGAAAAGAAGGTCTGTGGTGTTTAACTTCACACTTAAAGTATTTTAGTACTGAATATATTAATATTTGAAATTATGGATTGATGGAAACAAAAAATCAAAATTATCAATAGCTCATTTGAAAAAAAAAAACAAACCTCAGATACATTATTTCCAAAAACTTCAGTTATTACACAACATGTTAACATAGAGAATCATATGTTGAGCTGGTGTAAAGTGGTATGCTTTCACTTAAGTTAGTGTTACTGGTGAGGTTCCCAGTATCTTACTATTACCAAGATCCTAAAAAATAATCTCTACATTGCAAGAACAGATGCCTATGCAAATATAGGAAGTATGTGTATTGGAAAAATTGCGAAGATTTTATTGACATTTTAAAGATGATGACACTGGAAAAATGCCAAGTTATGTATTTCCAGTTAGCTTTCAGAATACATACAGTTGGTCTTTTCATTAAAAATACAGTTCTGAACTACATTACTGCAGGTATTAATGTGCATCTTACAAATGAGACCTATGTTGTAGCACTGGATGACTTGATAGTTCACATTTGCTCTTTACTTTGAAGTCCAAACCACAGTAATACTTTAGGGGATTGCATTTGACAGATTTAGCTCAGCCTTTAGCCCCTCCTAATCGATCTGGGGCTCCTGTCAGACTGTCTTGTAGGGATAAACCAGGATGAAGGCAGAATAGGTTGTCACACTCTGGGACATACGTTCTTCCATGACAGCCTTGAGACTTTGCCACAATGGTGGTAGGGGAAGCACTGCATGAAGTAAATCTCATCGGTACTTAGGAGGGTTTGCCTCAAGATCAAAGTGCATCACACATTACATAGGTCTATGTATTTATCTTTGTGTAGCTTGTAGCTAAACAAGGTACTTTCTATATGATTAATGCTTCCTTGCCAGCATGCCAACAACTGAACATGAATTTAGGTACAGCACTTTTCAAGTTTCATTTTCATGGCCATAACTGTTTTTAATTTTACCTGAATTATGCTTACCCTAGCACCCCTAATTAAAATGCACTGCTGAGGGGGTCCTTCGCTCTTATTATCCACTCCCAGCTATAAACAATTTGCATAAAAGCCCTGGATACTCATTCATTTAGAAACATTTTATTTCTATCCATTCTCCCATAGTGAAACAGAGCCATAGTGAAAATAAATGTGCAAGGACACACAACAGTTTCAAGACAGACTAAATACCAACATTAGTCTCTAGTCGCCTGTGAAACAGCTTTTATGATCTCCAAAGCTGTATATGCTCAGTTTGTCCATGTGAAGCAATGACAGCTTACCTGTTCTCATTTGCCACTAATCGACTCTACTTATCCACTGTGGAAAATCAGAATGAGTTGTTTACATCTTCCATTCTCCAAAGAAGAATTTTTCATCATAGAAATACCACCTTTTATTTTTTAACTCTATTCACAATATTTTTAATTTCTTTATATGTTTTGCGAAAGTATTGTTTGTTATGCTCTGTGTTACAGGGCTCCAGGTAAGCAGAATACAAAAACTGCCTCCTCTATACCTAATAATTTTTTTCATCCAATTTTCTATCTTTGCTAAAGGAGGTAAAAGAAGTCCAGTGATAAAACCAGGCCAGTGATGTCTGGGTAACCTACATACTGATGCTCTGTCATTTATCCTTCTCTCTTTGTTTATAGTCCCTTAGTCATTTTCAGTCTGTGCTCATGAACAAATCAATCTGAATGATTTCTTTTAAGGGAGATTAGTTGACATGTACTTTGATTTACTAAGCCTGCTGTACTGTATATCATTCTAAACTACTCTATGCCTTTCATCCACTAACTTATAGAATTATTTTGGGAATGTGAGATGTAGTTTTCATGGCAATGTTTGCTTTTTTAGAAATCCACGATATAAAGTATATACTGCTAATACTAGTGGTGCATACATAGTTTTGGAACTGACTGGGTTTTTAAGCCCATTGTTCAATTTTGAAGGAACTGCTAAGGCTATGAAATTTTGTGATTTTGAATTTTGTATTTGTTTTGAACTTAAACATTTTAAGTATTTTTACTATTAACAAATTAAGTATTTTTTTAACTATTCTTAATATTTAGCATTTTCCTGAGGGAGAAATGCTAAGTACAGAATTTTCAAGCAAAAAAAGTTTTCTGCCTTTCAGAAGCATTTGTTGCTGTGGGATTTGAATGCAGCATATTCTAAAGAAATATATAGCTGGATTATCTACAGCTCAATCTACAATGAAGCACAGAACTCCTGAGCTTGTACTACCTGAAATAACTGCCTACCAAGAAAGGTAAATAAAACCACCATATATCTAAATATTTTATGGTCTGTACAGTTTTAGGATTTCGATGTTCTCACAGTTAGCAGTACTAAATATATGTGTGGGAAGCTCTTGCACTTCTACCTCAATACTTTTTGCTTTCTCCTGATTCCACAAAACTTTCCCTGGACTCAGTCCCCACTATTCCTTACATCCCTTTTCTAACCTCATCTCTTCTTCAGTTCTAACATCTGTCCCAGCCTTTCTATCTTGAATTCAGACTAATTCAGACAATTCTCTTAACCCTTACACCTGAGACTGTGCTCTCAAATAAAACCCCCACTCAGATTCTGATATCTTATTGTCCTCATCTCAGGTCCTCACTACCTCTAGAGCCTTTTTCTCCACATAATTTTGAAAAGGAGATAAATAAGTCTTCTTAATTCAGTGTGCTTCTTTCTGCTGAGTGAGTATATGTATTACCTCCAGGATTGCAATTAATACCTTTGGAGTTTATAGGAAATATTATTTCCAGCTTCTTTTGGGTGAAATCCATAAGAGAAAACACAGACCAGAATCTGGTTAACTTGGCTGAAGGATTACATTTGTCATGTAAACCTGGGATTGTCCACTGACTCTCTACTACAGGGCAATGTGGCGTTATTTTGAAATACGTGTAACCATGATTATGTTTTACACTTCCTCCTAGAATAGGTATCTGTTATTACTCTTCCTTTACTTGCTTTCATGGATCTTTTTTGCTGTTTGTTGTCAAATGTCACTCTGTGTACACAATATCTACAACATGATTAATTATTTTTTTTAGAGAAATACTACAGCTCACTTAGCCAGTAGAAGAATTTCTGAATAAAATACGGTCTTTGGGGATGTAAAGAGGTTATTATTTTCAGAGAGGAAAGTAGATTATTTTAGAAGAAGGATCAAACTTTCCAATGCATTGCTCTGATTATGCTTTACTGCTTTAGTAAGCCATTAAAATACCAGAAACATAAACAGTGCAAATTATTATCTATAAGGTAATTCCAGTAACAGGAAAAGAAACAGATATTGGTATTTTACATCTTGGTCCTGTGCTCATGTGCTTCTTTTGTTTAATAAGATACCAGTACCTCAGTTTACAAAAGCAGATACAAAATTAATAAAAATTTTACTGTCTTAGCTTTATAAGACTAATGATCATTACAATTTTAGGCATCAGATGGCTAATGAGGTTGCATGTTTCTAACTTTATTTGTATTCAGGATGTTTTTCTTACAACAATAGGAACAGCATATAAAATAACGGTATGTCACAAAGCAAATTCCTGAAATATAATATGGTGACATTCAATACATGAATCTACTTGCATTCACCAAGACATATAACATGTGTGTAGGTTTGGGGCAATGTATTGATGCAGGCATGCATTTATGTATTTATTTGTTTAGCTGTGTGTCCATTTAGATTAACTTTCTAGCAATTGTAACATGGTACTATTTTATAAAGGACACCAGAGCTAAGTCTGTAGGGATTTTTTTTTTTTTTCTTTTTGGCTATAGAACTACTCTGCTCTGCATATTTAAGATTAAATTTACCATTAAATTAACACAGTTGGAGACATTATAATCTCTATTTAAGATGATGATTGGAAAAGCTTCACTATAAAAAGGAAACCCAGCAACCTTGTCTGGCTGTGACAGTGACATTTTAGCAGTAACTATGCCAGATTGCACTCAGTAATTCAGGTGAAACTCCCGCTTTAGACATTTCTTCAAAATTGGGTTATATGCAGGAGCTGCAAAATCAGCAACTGCACTCCACATCTCCTCTTATATAAATTAATTAAACTTAAGCTTAGTTTTCACCAGAAAAATAATCTAGTGCATATGATTAAAATGTAGGTCTGTTTACTGTTGTTTTTGAAGCCTTTGCAGCATATTCCTTTTGCAGATAAATGTCCTATATTTCTCTAACGTGAAATTAATTAAGAAATTTAGATACAGCGATGGGACCTAAACAAATACTAAATCAATTCTTCCTGCAGTTACTGGCACGCAGTGTTTATCAGCCACAGGCAGAAAATTTTAACTCAGATCCCTTTTAGGGATCAGCTCCAATTATGGCAGCAACACAGGCAGTGTCAGGACAGCAGTTTTTGGCCCCCAAGGCAATTACAGATGCTTTGTTTGGTAGGGACTATGGCCCACAGGAGATGTAATGGTGTGTTCAGCACCCAAACTCAGAAGTCTTTATTCCGAGTAATTATTTTGCTCACTTATGCAAGGGTCTTTAACAATCAAACCTAACTAACAAAGCACACTTAGTACATCGGTGATATTTACTGAAACTTTGGAAAAGTTTGGACAAATAATGTTTGGGTTTTTTTTAAAAAAAGTAAACTAGCCTGACTTCAGTCTTGATTTGAATATTATTACTTCAAACTTGAAATTAGCCTGCAAAGAGGTATTGGTGTGTTTAATATTTCTTACATGTAGTGCAGAGGCCTTGGGGTAGATCATGCCCGTTTGTACAAAATCACATTATTCTGCATTTGTACTCTATGAGTAATTTAGTTCTATGAAACAGAGTGTAGAATTGAATAGTAGTTTGAGATTTATATACACAAACATGCCTCAGTTGTGTTACGTTACAGTGTTATTATAGCCTTCCACTAGGTGTCTGTAATTCTTGGGAACGTAAACCAGACTAAATCCCAGTAGTGCTCATACTGCCTTATGAGTATGTGATAGGTATATGGAGCAGAGAGTGTGTACATTGGAAAAGTTTTAATGTAATTTTATGAATGGTCTTAAAGGAAAATAAACATAATATTTAAAACATTTCAAATGCCAAGATTCCTTCAATGTGTCTGGCAACTCTTCCTGAACCTGAAAAGAAGCTGAAATTTAGCTGCATACATGAATGCTAACTAACTAATGGTCTTCTCTTTGGCTTTGTTGCTTCTACTGAATTCTGTGGCTCAGCTTTTCCAAGCAGCTTTTCCCTAAATATCAGTTTTAAAATCTGACAGTTAAAGCCAGTTGCAACCATAAAGAAGATATTTTGCAAATTGTTTCATCAACAATTTTGCATCCATGTGACTAGTAAGATGTGCTGGCATTTTTAAAGATCTGTATCACATCCTTCTGTTGCTAAGGATGGACTACGTATTTGTTCATCTGAGTATGCTCCTGCCTCAGTCATACACAACCAAAGAGACAGTCCAGGAGAGGAGTGGGAACTGTGTTCCACTCTAGCTCCTAAGGAGAGGTTATCTTGCTGCTCTCTAGAAAATCAAATAATCTGCTGCATTTTCTCATTACCACTGGCTAGCACGTCTGGAAGGCAGAGACAAGCATTTGCTTACAGCCTGTCCTCTCTTTATATTTTTCATCTTTAAATATTAGCAAGTTTTCGGAAATAGCAATTCTTCAGACCTTGTGCAGTTGAACATAAAGCTCAAGTAGACCTTCAGACCAAGTGCAGTTGAACATAAAGCTCAAGTAGAGTGAATGGGAGAATGGAAGGGGGTGTGTATGTTTATTTAATACTGATTTCCTTCTTTGCATGGCTATATTAGGGTAGTTCATGATCTTTAATTTTTGTCATAATGTTGGTACGCAACAACGTACAGATGTTATTTCCCATTAAAATATCCTATATTCATACTTTCTCTTCACTGCAGAAGCATATTTTGCACTTGTATCTCAGAGTAGTGGTATTTGTTAGGTATCCTTTAAAAATGCTATTTTGTATCATATGCCTTCATACCAGTTTTTTAACCACTTTGGGAATTACACATTCAGCACAAATATACACAAGTGACTAATGATAAAATTCTAAATTTTCTGCACCCAAGTACAGAATTGTAAATTGGTTGCCTCATAATTATTTGTGACTACTACCTGTATGATTTCTAGTGCCCCGTGCAAAAGGTGGGTGTACATAGCATCACTGTGTCTGAATGAAATTCAAGAATTGAGCCATGTAATATTTCATGCCATATCATTAGCCTGGGATATGCTTATTTTCTTGAACACTTTCATCAGAGCCTTTTTCAGGTAAAAAACATGTGGAACACTTTTGTGTCTTGTATTTCTGTGCTATTTTCAGGTTACCTGTCTATTGGTATATTTCCAGAAGAAATCCCACTTTGACTTCTCAAAATCCCTTTAATTCTCATTCGTGTTTATTGGCAGGAAGTAGTGGATTTTGAATAAATTTTCATAAGTTACAAGCAACAGACAGCTGCAGTCTGATTTAAAGGAATGATTCTTACTGCATCATGAAGTGAGGACAGAAAAAATCCAGAAAAAAGATAATGACATGCCAAAGAATATAAGAAACATCAAGGCAGCTCTTTACAACAACAGACATAACAACCTGGAATGAATACAAGGTCAAGAACAGAATTGCCACTTAGGACCTCAATTTCAGAAACCAAATCATACATGACCAAGATGTTGTCACGAGAGGTCATTTCTTGCCCTTTCATCAAATATTTTATTGTGTTTTTGATTGATTGCCTCAAATACAAGCAATAACAACACCGCACCAGGCAAAATTACTGGACACATATTTAAATAGCATATAAACAGGTGTGTGAGTCAGGGTGCACTGTAACCCATCAGCTCAGAGCTTTAAAAAGCTATGGTTCCTTTTCTGTACTTAGGGCTTTCATTACTGTAACTGGAGCTTTCTGTTTTCACAAAGGGACTGTGAGATAATGGTGGAGACATTACCCAGTTTATCTGCTCTTTGTTTTCTCCGTACCTGTTTTCTCCCTTTAGGACTAATGTTGCACTTAGGGATTTAAAATCAAGTTTGAAAGCTCAGTCAAAGCAGGGTCTTCACTTGCAGCAAGTGTTCTCTAAGTCAAGTTCTCTTGCTTTTTTTTTTCAGTTTTCATGGGATGCATATATTACTCTTCTGCAATGAGATATAAAAACTTGAGAACTAGTTAGTTATTCTAAATCCATTTCTATGATTACTGCTGTTTCCATTTTGACTCTCTTTATCATAACCTTACAAGTTTTACTTGCTCTGGATTGTATTGTCTTTTTTTCTTTTTCAGTTTCTCTCATTCTTTTCATCATACCAAAGGTTCAAATAGTGATAATTGATTATTTACATCCCTTTTACTCTGTGAATCATCTTAATTCTCACAGCAGGAAAACTGATGGAGAGGGGAAGAAAATGAACTAACATTAAAGAGAAGTATCATTTAAGTGACATTGAGGTCTTTCTGCATGATGTAAAGGAAATGACTCCATTGATAGCACAGTAAGCCACCCAGGATATGTGTGAGGTTCCACAGTATTGCTTAGGAGAAGCTGCATGGGCTGCCCAAACCGTCAACTGCTCTGTTGTGAATCCTGTGTTGATGCTAGTGAGCAGTTGGTGATAGAAGTGGGGCTGCTGGAGGGAAAGCAGCTGCTCAGATATGTCAGCAAAAGATGTGCAGTGAGTCCTCATAGCTGTAATGCACTGTTATTGCAATAATTTAATATTGGACAGTTCAGCTGGAAAATGTGAGACTATATATATTTGTAGGCTAATAATTTTACGTTTCTTATTTTAATTCCACGTTGAGATATGCAACTTGAAAATAGGATTCAGCTAAACAAACAGGTTCACTCTGACATCTTTCTTTAACAATATTCAGTGTTGCATGCATACTTTCCAGGGAAGTATTGCATCCTTATATATAACATACATAACTCTGCTCATAAGAAAGAGGGAGACTTAACGAGATGTGAAGGTGGGAAAAGGGAAAAGAAGGAATGAGGAGAAGCAGCTGTGTAAAGCAGGAAGGATGGTGTGCTAAGTTATTTTCACTGTGCACCTAAGATAATTTTTGGAGGTTTGCTTAGTGGAAAGTAAAATAAAACAAAATAAAGGCACTAAAACCTAGACTGTAATGTGTACAAATGTATGTGTGTGTGTGAGTCGGTGAGAGAGAGAGGACAGTAGCAGGGAAGGTGGACTCACATATGTTTAGTGTCAAGGTTCTGTTCTTTTTGGGTCTTTCCCCCAACTATATATATTCTGTACAAAACCAGTCAGCAGCATAGCTTTTGCTGAGCAGCTCTTAATTTAGAGGACAACCTTGGAAAACCTCCAGTATATCTGCCACTCTAATTTATACCTATGAGGATTAAGATGTCCAGAAAAGCCATGAAAATGACTAAGTATATTCCCACTTGATCAATTAAATTGTCTCATAAGAAAATGTAGGAGTAATATCTACATATATATATATTTAATAAATGTCATATACAACCTGGGAAATGTGTATCAGCAGTGCGTATATTAATTTAATAAGTCAGTTAATGTTTTCATTAAAAGTAACTCTCAAAACGAGTCTTTAAAATGTTATGTCAGGCAAAGCAATAAACACAAGCTAATTCACTGGTGGGTCAGACCCTGACTTTTTGATACAGCTGGGGTTTCTGTAGACCATGTCACTTGTCAATTCGTTGACCTAAGGTGAGCTGACGGGAAAGAATCTAGTGAAAAGAGAGAGCTGGATCCTTTAGTAAAGTCAACTGGAGTAGTTTTACTGACATCACTGCAGTGGCAATAATTTATATAGGTGAAGATGTGTTCTTGAATTGATTGCAAAGCATTTTTGTTTTCCTGCAATTTCTCATCTGCATTTTTTTTCTCTCATGTTTTCATGATTTTTTTTTTTTTTACTATTTTTTTATAACCATATCTAAGAAAATTAAATGATCATGCTTTAAACTAAACTGAGATGGCGGGTATTTTTTTTTCTTGCTTATTCTTCTTCTTCCACTCTTTAAGAAAGGGGAAAAAAACTTTAAAATTGTACTTTACACATAGCACCAGAAATATTAAGTCCTTTGGTAGCTATTGCCTTCTTCCATATGCCAATGAGAGCTGCATAATTCATGTGTAGCAAGTTATTCAGCCAAGAAAAAAGTAGGCTGCAGAAGAAAAAGTGAACAATTTTTTAAAAATGTTTTTTATAAGTTGATATTTTTACACTGGAGCTAAATTTCCCCCAATTCCAATTTAGCAGACTGGAAAATGACAATAAACGTAGTAGATTTCAGTAGCCACATTTAAGCTTTTCATTATGTTTTGAGTCAATGCTAAATATAATATGAGGGGTGCTAATACTGCAATGTTTAGACATCATGTTTCCCTGTGCTTTTGAGATACTAATTTGTGGTTACAGAAAGCTTAGGTATTCAAGGTAACTTTTTGCAATTTCAGGCTTATTGTCTTATCTGTCTAGAATGCCAAGAGACACACAGTGGTGTAACTCTGTTAAGGATCCCTTAGTGTCAGGAAATGCTATTTGAGAAATGGAAAAGAGACATTATTATTCCAGCCTCATGAATAGTTGGAAATACTATAGCAGGAAGCTACTGAATAGAGCTTGTCAGATAAGTTTCTAATTTCAAATGTGTCCCCATACCCCTGCCAAGACTCCAGAGTGAGATGTGAGATCAATTACCTGAAATGCTGCAGATCTAGAATTAACAACTGCAACGTATTCATTCTTTTTGCATATAATTCATTATCTGTCTGTAACCTTAGTACCATCAGTCTTTATTTCTGATATGAACAGTGCTCAATGGTAAAACTGAGGGGACATCAAATTTGAGTGAAATGTAGTAAATTTGAAAGCCAGACACAGAAGCACCAGCTAGAAAGAGAACTCCAGAGGCTGCCTCATCCAAGCACCCACTCAAAGCAGGGCCAATTGGAGCAGGGTTATTCAGTGTCTTGTCTAGTCAAATTTTGAGTATCTCCAAGAGCAGAGATCCACCAACCCCTCTGGGTGACCTGTTCCAGTTTTAAACACCTATATGTTATAAAAGTTCTTGCATTGAGTCAGAATTTCTCGTGTGTACCAGCTTGTGTTCATTTTCTTTTGTCTTTCCACTCTGAGAAGCATCTCTGTGCACATCTGAGAAGACTTCAGCTCCATCTTCTCTGTGCCCTGTCATGAGGCAGTTGTAGAGAGCAATAGGGTTGCTGTGAAGTCTTCTCCCTTTAGGACTGAACAAACCCAGTTCTCTCAGCCTTTAATCATGCATCTGATATTCCAGCTCCTGACCATCTTGGCATTTGCCATATCTCAAAGCTAGGACCATATCAAGGTAAGGATCATGTGTTGCTTGTGTTCAACTCCCCTTCATCTGCAGCTGTTAAAATTTGGCTTTTTCAAACCCCTGGATCCTGAAAGATGTAACTGGAGTGATTTTGTGCATTTTGTTTTGGTTTGGTTTGGTTTTTTTCCTTTAGCAGAGAACAGTCCTAATGATGGCTCCAAAAACTCTACCCAAACTTTTGTATATTTATTTATTTACTAATTCATTCTATGAGTCTAAATACATGTGAGAAAAGCCCTCTCCCTAGTAATGGTATTTAAGAAGTCATGCCAAACTCCCTCTATGGATACACCCGAAGAGAGGCCTAATGTCTGACCACAGGATGATCAACGCCAACATTTAAAGAACATTAATTCCATGTAAAATGAAATGGGATTTTAAATTAATTGCTACTTCTAAAGCAGAACCTTGCTGAAGTTTGGTTTTTTCAATCATTTTTTAAAAGTAGGAAAAAAAATAGCACAAGACCAGATGCTCTTCTAACACTGACTCATTCAGTAGCAATCTCTGATATGAAAGAGCAGTTTTGCCATGGTCTATTGGACAGAATGAAGAACAATGCCCTCCCCAATGTCATTGTTCATTGATGTACTTAGTGATTGCTACTTTTTGATCAGGAATGTATTCAATCACGTAGTAGGCAGAATTTTATCTCTCTGAATGAGCTGTTGAAGGCTTTCCATTTAGCTAGATTCAAGAGCAAGACTTGGCAGCTTTAAAGAATGATTAAAGTGGGTACAAAAATCTGTGTACTGGAGAGTGATCCTTCTTTTTATGAAGTACTGGAAGAACAGTCTATGAAGAAGACAAGCTGAGGCAAAAATTATGTTGCAAGTCCTAGAACCCACATACTGAAAACCTTAAGGTGCTATAGGAAAAACTGATATTGTGGAACCACTAGTCTAATTTTATACACAGAGAGAGCTATGCACTGATTAGGTAAATCCTCAAGTGTTTAAAATTTCCATCAACCAAACCTTTGTGAATTACTAGCATCACATTTTTGGAAGTATGTGTGTATGTCAGATAAATTTTCATGCACCTTTATTTTGCACATGCTAATTGCAAGAAAACATAAAAATACGCTTTCCTCCCTCAAACATTTCTATTGTCAAGTCAAACCTACCTGCTTTGCCTTCAGTTCCAGATTTTTGTCTTTCTAAATATTTAAGCTAACTTCTTTCTAGAGCCAGTCATAAAATAAACTGTACTTTGTTTGTATTTAATTATACAATTACATATAAAATTATAAGAAAATTATATGTACAAATTTGGCATTCACATTTTTGTACACATGAATTACATCCAGGTCAAAGTCACCATTCAAATGGGCTATCTGGACAATTCATACTGCTATTCATACTTGTTTTCTGTGATTGCTACTAGCAGAATTAGCTTTTGCAAATGATTGAAAACAAAAAGCAGATGTACTGCATGGAAATTTAAAAAAAGGAACTAGAGTTTGGTCTAGGGTTTGGTCTGGATTTATTGTGAAGAATTAGTGAAGACTGCTACAGCTTCTTCTTTTACCTCATGTGTTTTTCTCATCCCTAGTTAATTGGACGGTCAATTGGACACTCTGGGTAGAAATTTGGATGAAAAGGATCTTAGAAATAATTATTAATTCAAACAAACTGAATTTTTTTTTCACTGGTTAGTTTTGTCCTATGTTGAAATAAAAGGTTACTGAGCTAATAGTACTCTGTGCACTCAGCTGCGCTTTACTGACATGTGGGAAGGATATTGAGAAGAAAAATAAGAATCTTATTCCTAAAATGAGCTCCAACTTTTAAGATATTTCCAAGAAAACAGGAGGAAGGGATGGAGGTGTTTATGACTCATTCCTCTTGTCCTTCCTTCACTCAAGTTTCCTGCTTGTGCTTCTAAATATGGCAAAAGTCTTTCTTCACTTTTCACTTTGTGAATGTTTTATTTGCAGTAAACACTGGTGTATGAGCTTTATATGGGGCTCGGGATATCTGGCAATTATGTACACCATGTACTACTGAATTCTGCCCAGAGCCACAGTAACTGCAGGCTGTATGTTGGGCTAATTGTGCTACCGTGCTGTTGCTAACATTGATCTATGCCACTATCTGCAATTTTGCTCCCCTTCCCCCTTCCCCCTTCTCCCTTCCCCTTCCCCCTTCTCCCTTCCCCTTCCCTCTTCTTCCCCCTTCTTTCTCCTCCTCCTTTCCTCCTCCTTCTTTCTCCTCTTCCTCTTCCTCTTCCTCTTCCTCTCTCCTCTCTCCTCTCTCCTCTCTCCTCTCTCCTCTCTCCTCTCTCCTCTCTCCTCTCTCCTCTCTCCTCTCTCCTCTCCCCTCTCCCCTCTCCCCTCCCCTCCCCTCCCCATATGAATTTTTTTGTAAAAAATTCATATGAAAAGAAGGCAGAATTCATAAAATTAGAGTGCACTATCCCTTACAACTTGGATAGTGAAGAGAGCATTTTTCAGCCTTCAGGAGTGCTTGTATTTTCTCACATGTTTCATTTATTTAAATTATTAGGCAAAAAACTTGGGACCATACCAGGCCTTTCATCTTCTCAAATTTCTTCCTCCTGTGTCTCCAGATATTTCTCTGACAAACCAGGAACACAAAATGGCTCTTTTCCACAGGTATCCTGAGGGCGTATTTGGAGGTGGCTATGCTGCCTGACTGGGAGACAGTGATAGCTCAGAAATAAGATGTTATAGCCTTCCAGACAAGAAAAGTTGCCACAGCAATGATGATGCCATGAATAGAATTTATGGGCTATTGTGTATTTATCCACAGTCATTGCTAAGCAGTGCAAGCAATCGAGCAAAACTCCCATCAGCCATAGTGTCTGTTAAGCTTTAAAGCATAACTACAAAGTAAGACCCTGTGTTTGCAAATCCAGCACCATGCAAAAAGTGCCATCTGGCCTAGATCTATTTGGGAGTAAATCAGTTCTTTTTGTGAGACTGAGGAGAGACAGACCCAAAAAAACCACAAGGCATTTGCATTGAGAATTTACAGTAGTTGAAACAGACACAAGAATTGACTATTTCTGTGCAATAGGATAGTGCAAAACAATGCACTTGATCACGCTATGACTCCAGAATAATCTCAGTAAGAGGGAGGAAGAGGAATCCCTGTTGGGCTTTTCTACAATTTCAGCAACGTATAAGGATGTTTGAAAAGGAGATGGATTTCTATAGGGCAAAATAAAATGAGACAGGGATCCTAAAGTATCAAAAAACCACATGATTCAACAATGTCCCAGAATAATAAAGACAGAATATTTCTGGAAATAAATAGCCTCATTCCACCTTCTGTAACACCTGCAAGCTGGATCAATTGCTTTGTGCTGGGGAAAGAATTTTCAGGCAGCACGAAAGTCATATCTGATCCAAAAGCACCTAGCAGTATCAAAACAGATGTCACAGTTGGTCAGTGATTAGTTCATGGCGATAGGAACAGCTTCTGGAATATTGAACGGGTAACCTTTATTTGACACTTCTTGAGGGACTTCAGATATATGCCAAGAGCCTGAAAAATAATAATTATCCTAAACTACAGTTATAAAACAAGGTCAGAATTTAAACTGCTGGTCAACTATTTTTCTGGATTCTGCAGGCACATGTAAGAAACCCCTGGGACAGTATTCAAAGATACAGACCCAAGGACTAACATTAAAGGACTGAAGAAATAATATACAAGTTATTAGTCATGAAATATTTCAAACTTACATAATTTTTAACTGAAAGTAGAGCAATGCCTTAGGAGGCAGCCTAGAAACAGCAGTAATACAAATTTTGCAGTTTGCAAGTGAAGCCCTGAGAGATACCCAATGCAGCTGTGCTGAAAGGAGAAGTCGTGCCTGGTTGTGCTCTTTGCAATGGGACAGGTTGAGCCATTCACAGGGTACACTGGCTGTGAAGTCTCCTCCCAAGTCCACAGGATGCATCTGCTGAGTAAATCCAACTGACCACACCGTGTTTTTGGGGGCCTTTGCATTGTGATGAGAGGAAAATCACATGCTAATGGCAGACATGTTCAACTTCACCTTCCAGAGAGAGAGCAGAGTCTACCTTCTAGTCACTTCTGGATATCTGAGTAGGCATTCCAGGGACTCAGTTCTGTGTTCCAGGCAAACAGACAAAACCCCTGCGAACAGCATGTGGTGAGGTGGGCACTAAATTAATCCCGACTTCAACAAGTAGCATAAGTTGAGGTTTGTGAGAAATTAGGGTTTCTTTAAAGCAACCCAGACAGTAACCCTAGCAGAAAATGTGAAGAAGGTGCATGCCCCACAGCTGGGAGCAGAGCAGCCTGGAATGAAACCAGGACTGTGTTTACAAGTCAGAGACAAGCACCTGATAACAGGCATTAATCCAAGGAATTTGTGTACAGTGGTTGATAATGGGAAAAAACTCTTTCCTCAGCAGCTCTCCCCTTAATGTCAGGAATTTTTAAGTCATGCTGAATTTCTCACAAATCAGAAATGCGATTTGGAAATGGGGGGCTCATTTTTCACTTTAGGTTGCCATATTCCTGATTTTCTGTGTTCCAACAATGAGATATTTTGCTACTGCATGTTTTCTCTAGTATGCTGATAACGTAAATGGGAAGGTGGTCTTATCAGGACAGAGAATTCATAACTGATGGAAAAGGCAAAAATAAAAGGAAGGGATCCAGAGCTTGAAATTTTTATCCACTGTCAGATATACAGATTGACTAGTCAGTAAATCAAACGACAGATTAGCAGGGGAAGAAAATGTTGAGGAAGAACAAGGAGATGAAAATCAGATGACTGAGAACCTGGAGTTCTTTTCTGAGATGGTTCTTTTGATTTTAGTAATTTTATATCTTTGTATTTTTGAAGCACTGTCTTTGTTTATTCATGTTAAAATACATGCTGTCACAAGACGGGTGTCCTTTCATCCTTTATTTTTTATTAACACCATATGCTATGGAAGAAGCCTCTGAGCAGCAGCATCAGAGACAAAGATAGGGCCATGGCACAGTACGTGTCGATACCGCATAGCGGGATCAGGACGCCAGCTGATTCCTGGAGAATTCCCAGGCAAATGTCATTTGAGTCTCCTTGTGACTCTGATGTTGATGACAAGTGAGCTCCTGTCACACAGCAGACTCTTGCTACTTATAACACAGAGATATTTAAATGTAACCGAGTTAAAAATTTTAAACATGTTAACACCAAAGGAATTTTTTTGAAGTGGGAATTGAAGTGGCAGCCATTTTAGACTTCAAAAAGTTACTAATAAAAAGAAATTTGTTCCTAGTACTCTGCAAGATTTATGGAGATTCTTATCTTCAGACATCTGCATACTTCTATTCTAGCTAAAGATTGTGAAGGATTTGGATCTTATTTTTTAATACAATGTGTCTTGCTTATGGCAGTTTTATAAAGTTTAAATAAGATCTCTTATCATTTGTGCTACGTTAAAAATTATAATTTGGTGCATTATAAATTAAAATTTAAAGTTGTGACAGAATTTTTTTTTCACATTATTTTTATAAAGCTCAGACCTAGCATGATTTTAAATAAAGTAATTTAAAATCATTGATTCAAATCACTCCCCTACTGTTTTGGCTCTTTCAGGAGAGACAGGATTAAGAAGTAGTTTTTTTATGTCAGAAATGTTTGAAAATGTTTATATGTAACTGCTTGGTGAGGAACTCGTGATTTATAGCAGTAAAGAAAGAGAAAAAAAAATCTTGCAGCAGTGCTGTGGCAAAGCTTACAAAGACAGAACAGTCACAGCATGTAAAACTGCAGTTACTATAGTAACAGAATGTTAGTCCTTTATAAATGAATGTGGAGAATTTGAGGATGTACAATCTGACATAGCAGCACCGTGAAACTAGTCACGTTCATCGCTCTTACCATAAATTTGTGTTACAGTAGAATGAAAAAAAACCCCATCTGCAGTGGAGCACGTAGAGAGAGCAGAAAGGATTATACTAGGGGTTATGCAAGTGTATGGGAAGATGGACATTGTCTTAGAGAGTGGATAACACAAATGATCAATGCTTTGGTGTGATTTCCTCAAACAAGGCTCCTAGATTAATTGATGGAATCGACAGACTCATAGGCAGGCTTCCTAGGAAATCCTCTATAGAAAGAGAATTGGAGGGACATGCAAACTACTCCTGTTCTGAAACGTGCATTAGGTGTATTTTGGATCCATGTTTATCACCACGAGGTCCATTTAAAAACAAAGGATGTGTCCTTCTCTTTTGAACCATTTGTACCCTAGGTTAGGTGAAGTGGGGTTTGGTTTGGTTTGGTTTTTGAAAGAGTAGCATTTGGTATATTACTATTTTTTTTTCACCTGGAGGCATAAGGAGAATAAAATTGGTGGGATTTTTATGGGTTGTCAGGTTTAGAAGATGTGTTTAATAAGTGTGGGATAATAACAGTCAGTAATATGTAAACTTCATAATTAAGTTAGAAGCCTGAAGCTATGTTTTCATAATAAAATCTTTATGATAAATGGTTGTTAGTTACTAAGTCTGCTATAACTGGAGTCTGCTATACCCTTCTAAAGCAGACTTGAGAACAGAAATCTGTTCTGTCCCAGATTTCCTTATGGTGCATGAACTTGAATTTACAAGAGTTCCTCTGCGTAAAAGGGAGAAAATAGTAACCCTAAAACACAGGGTGCTAAGAAAATAAATGTATTATAGAATCTGAAGCACTTCAATAACATGCTCACATAACATTTTCAGACTGGTTTAGATGAACTTAGGGATGCCCTAAACCTTTTTTATGCTTTGGAAATGTTTCCTGTTAATGGAAACATAGTTGTACGTACTATATAGTACAGCACCAGGTACTGCTATGGAAGGAGGGAGAAAAAAATTAAATTTCCGTGAGTTCTGTCAAGGCAGGAAGAAAAAGGAAAAAGGAGAAAAATAATACTTTTCTTCATGTGCTCTCCATTCTTTCAAGTTACTGAGTTCTTGGGTTTAACAAGAATCTGCTGTGAAGGAAGATAAAAGATGTTCACATCAGGAAAGTCACGAAGGTCTAGATTTAAAGGGCATTATCTATTTTATAGTCAATATGTTGAACTTAATAAAAAGGGTTTCTTTTATTTAAGTGGATTTTTATTTAGAGTTTTACCCATTTAATAAGCACTAGCATTTTAGGAAGTTATAACTTTTCCTACTCATTTTCCTTCCTATCTGAGTTTCACAGTATGAATGAAGCGTGTAAACCTTTCA
The DNA here is from genome assembly GCF_964273445.1 of Streptopelia decaocto. NCBI lineage: Eukaryota > Metazoa > Chordata > Aves > Columbiformes > Columbidae > Streptopelia > Streptopelia decaocto. The sequence continues at coordinate 17,519,680 of NC_138659.1, forward strand.
CAATAGAACAGTACTTGAGAGCTCAGGGGGAGTCTCTTGTCCAGACTGGCGGCTGGGAATCTTCATAAAGAGCCATTCAGGAGATGAATATTAATTACAAGCTTGAAAACAACAGCAATATTGCAGTGATATATATCAGAGGCAGACATGAGCTGAGCTATTGTGATGACTTGCCATAGGTGAGTAATTAAAGGCACATGTTAAATAGGCTAATTAAACTGTAACGCACATTATTCTGGACAACTGAGCAGTGAAGGATGGTGTTACAGAGCCCACTGGCCTTCCTTGCTCATCTTCTGTTCCTGGTCTTCTCTAGATGCAGCCTGTCAGTAGTGTCTGAGTGCTCGTTGGGGACTGTGAAACTTTGAACTAAGTCAAAAATTTGCTCAAGTAGATGGAACATTTTAGTTATGCATTTAACAGAAGAAATTTGAAGGTCCACAAATCTTTGCCTTATATTTAATATGAAAAAGGAAGGAGAAAGAAAAAGAAAGGAAAGGAAGGAAAGAAAGGGAAGAAAGGAAGAAAGAAAGAAAGAAAGAAAGGGAGAGAGAGAGAAAGAAAGAAAGGGAGAGAGAAAGAAAGGGAGAGAGAGAGAAAGGGAGAGAGAAAGAAAGGGAGAGAGAAAGAGAGAGAGAAAGAGAGGGAGAAAGAGAGAGAGAAAGAGAGAGAGAAAGAGAGAAAGAGAGAGAGAAAGAGAGAGAGAAAGAGAGAGAGAAAGAGAGAGAGAAAGAGAGAAAGAGAGAGAGAAAGAGAGAGAGAAAGAGAGAGAGAAAGAGAGAAAGAGAGAAAGAAAGAGAGAGAAAGAGAGAAAGAGAGAAAGAGAGAAAGAGAGAGAGAAAGAGAGAGAGAAAGAGAGAGAGAAAGAGAGAGAGAAAGAGAGAGAGAAAGAGAGAGAGAAAGAGAGAAAGAGAGAAAGAGAGAAAGAGAGAAAGAGAGAAAGAGAAAGAGAGAAAGAGAGAAAGAGAGAAAGAGAGAAAGAGAGAGAGAAAGAGAGAAAGAGAGAAAGAGAGAAAGAGAGAAAGAGAGAAAGAGAGAAAGAAAGAAAAAATTCCCCTGCTATCCATTTAGATAAGATTGAAGAAGGTTCAAAGTAGTAATAAAAAACATTATGAGCTGTTGTATTCTGACAACACAGTCACTTAAACTTCAGTATGACTGGAATGAAAAGCTTAAAATAATAAGGATGCTACCAGTCACCGTAAGTAGGAATGTGCTGACAATTTAATAGAATTCATGTTGGCCTCCTATCAGCTAATGAATGCAATGGGTATTTTAAACCAGCATTAAATTTATATACATTAGTCAATTGAAGCTACTGTTACTTGCTCATTAAAAATAATGTACAGACTGTGGCCTCTAAGTGTTCTGGGACAGATGTTTCCAATTCTTCCTATTCAAACTGTTTCACTGTGCATAAAGAGACAATATAGGACTTACACTAAGTGGCTTCATTTTCAGTTATCTGGAAATCTCAAAAAGAAGATACGTAAAGGTGATACACATCCAAGTAAGTGTTTTTAAAATAAAATACAATACAATAAAAAGTAAAACTCAGAAGTAAAACAAACAGTATTTTGCAAGGGCTTGACGACGATTCAGACAATGTAGTGTCTGATCTAAGAGGCATTATCTTCGGTCATATCTTTCTGAATGCTCTAGAAATTAATGCATTTATTAAGATTTCAAATAATAATGAATACTAGAAACCTAAGGACTGCAACGTTTAGTCTTCCTGACAAAAATATAATAATGTCTCATAAGAAATATTAGAAAGCAGACAAGTGCTATACTATACATATATAAAATCACTACTAGATGAGGTACTGTTAAAGATTACATCATCTATAGGCCAAGTCACAATGAATATATGATCACATCAGTGCTGGCAAAAATCTTTCTGGGAATCATTTATTCATTACAAAATCGAATTTCAGTGCAATACAAACTCTTTTCCATCTTGACCCAACTTCAAGGAACAAATTTAAGCAAAGGAGAGTAATATATCTAGAAAATATTGAAACAGCATTAATCAAAATGCAATGTTTTGATTTTTTTTTTTTTTTTTTTTTTTTGAGAGCTGGTTGTCCTAGAGGCTTAGATACAATTCCTAGAACTACAACAGAGATACTGGGGTTCTTTATATTCGCACACCCTCAGCATCTGATAAATATGGATTCAGCTCTGCTGCCTGCCAAATTCAGAGAGGGACAGGGACTTAGGTATATTCCTTTTCCAAGTCAAGTGATATGGAGTATTTGAAGATGTCTTTCTCTTAATATTTCCTATTTAAAGTGTTCCATTTTGCAAAAAATAATGAATTATTCATTAGACAAGAAATACAGAGAAAGTAAGAACTCTCAATTATTCATAGAACTTTAGATCTCACGACTTTGAGTGCAGAGGTGAATAGTAGTCAAAAGTTTCTGACAAAAATCTTCTCAAGGATTATCTTTTTCATATCTTTGTCCTAATTGCATATTTTATATGTGAAAATTATGTCATTATTTGTATGAAAAAAGCAAGATCATATAGTAAAAATATACTTTGGTGTTGTCATTTTCTCCACTCTTTTTATATATGTGCTTTTTACTTTCTTTCTTAAAAAAAATTGAATCTTTATACGCTGTCCACTCTTGTTTCCCAAATTTCTGTAGATTTTTCAGTAACTGCTTTTTTTCCTCAGTTATGGGCATCCTAAATTTACCTCTATGGTTGATTTAAAACAAAGCTTTGAATCTGAACTAAGTTGAGCCTTCCAAAAAGTTTCCTTAACAGGATAAAAGAAGAGTGAAAATCATACACAGCTGATCATTTGATTTAGGTATTCTTTCTCACAGGCTTGCTGCAGTTTCACAGCCTGCCAGAGCCCCACAGTGTGCATTAGGCAGGATATTATACAATATAGTCACTCTTTCCAGCAGGTCTCATTGTATAAATCTACCAGTCCCTTATTCTGTGACTTGGTTATCAACCAAAATGTGGTATGCACAGGAGTTTCAAATGACTAGTGGCTTTGTGATGCAATCATTTGAACACATACCAACTTTTTAAATATCTTTTTTTTATATATACTGGTACAATGTTGTATGATTTACAAAGGATTAGAAATGTATATAAATATGTTAGTAGCAGCACAACTTCTGTAAAATGTTAATACATATTTGCTGGTGCATTCACAGCACATTATGAATGATAAACAGGTGACAAGGGTTGCCTTTATAAAATATTTATCATGAACTCTGGTTTTAGTTATGCTATAAGCTGCTCAAGAGCCATTAACAGAAAGTGAATAGAATTAGCAAGGTTATAGTAAGCTATTTATAATGAAATGCACAAGCTTAAAATTAAGTACTGCAAATGGTGACAAAAAGTTGACAAGCCACAATTATACAATAAACTGCAGTCTGATACAGAATAGCCAGCCCCAGGTGTTCCGTTTTCTGTGAAACGTGGCATAAGGAGCACTGTATCAAATTTTGAGCCTTTGGAGTACAGCAAAATGAAATTATATCCACCACAAATCCCCTAGTGAGTTTTTGAATAAAAGTATGTGGTAAGTTTCAAAACATAATTTTGGACAATCAAAAACCATTTCTGATGTTAAATGGCTGATTGATGATACTGACAAGGCACTTTCAGTTTAGAAAAAGTCTACCTAGACTTTAGAGAGACTTTAATCTACAGATATTAGGCTAAAAATAGTCTTTGTTTATATCACAGTTAAAGAACAGAACTTGCAGGAATATTTCCTATTGTATTGCTCTGGGTTCTGTACAGTAGATCCTGTGGTCTCTTGGGAACCCAGAAGTTATTTCTAAAGGAAGAAAAAAAATAGTTTCTGCATATGACAACATCAGAAACTGAATTTTTGCTTAAAAACTCTAGAATGGTCACTGTAGTGAAAACTACCTACACTGTCCCACTAATGAGCTCCAATTTGAAGGAGGAAGAACCACTGAAAAAAACCAGACTGTTCACTTTTCCACATGCTTTCAGCTTTTCACATTTCTACAGAAACTTCTATTACACCTGCAAAATATTTCAGAAATCATCAGCAGAGCCTGATGTGTATATTCTTGTCTCGAAGAAATATCAGAAGTGTCTGAAATACCATTTGAAAATATGCGAAGGAGGTGAGGTCCTAAACCCCTCCATAATCTGGAGTGATCTGGGCGTCTAATTTTCTTGGACTCTCATTTAACTTCAGTGTCACTCCAAACACAGTATCTTAGATAAGTTTTTCTTATTTCCTGCTGTTACAGAGCTAAAGTCAGTGCTCTGACTCTGTTAGGATTCCCCTAGTTTTTAATCTGTATTGTTCTGTGTGGCTGGATGGCTATAAATTCCTAAAATATTTACCATATCTTCTTCTTTCTACAGATACAATGGGAAACTGGTAAAGTTTGTAGAAGAGCTGTAGTAGCCTGGCTCTTCTGTAGCTGTAGTTGTAGTAGCCTGGCTCTTCTACAATAGTCAAATCAGGAAGCCCTTGAGCTGAAAATTCTTGAGGCTTCAGAGTACATATGTATCAAATACGTTTCTCCCATTCTTTTTTCTACTGTATATTTTTCTTGTAGCTGTAAGGAGATGGTGTTTCATGTTAATGAACCTTTGTTTTGGCTCAGCAGGATTATTCTTGTCTTCTTACCTTGTGTTCTCCTTGCACCTAAAAATACAAGTGTTTTTTTTTAAAAAGAACATTTCTTCATGTAGCACTGTAATGTTACCTAAAGTACTAAAAGATGGGATTCACCGTGACATTCAAATTTTCTCTCTTCTGACATGATTTCTTTTTCAGTAGCAACTTTTTTCCAGTTAAAATTATGCAGCTGGCAAAAACTAAAATAACAATAGATTGTTAAGGATCTGGATCAGGATCTGGATTTACATCAGCTGATGGAAATAGTTACAGCTCCACAGCCTTCAGCTGACATGCACCAACAGTCCTGACAGGGAGATTCTATTTATGTTTGCCTAATGAGATGTGTAACTTCATAGGAGGAGAATTACCTCTTCCCTGAATGCCATGTTTGTTTCTAGCTTGCTGAAATGTTCATGAACTATATTCAGCTAGAATTAGTCTTAAAATGTTCTCCTGCTGGTAATTGCCTGACACAGAAAAGGCATCATAGAATTGCTTCCAGGCACTGTATTTCCAGGAGTATTTTAATATTCATATTCATTAGTAGAGACTGACTTTCTTTAAAAGATAATACATATTTTAAAGTGTATTGATTTGTAGTAAATGTAGGTGAGTAGTCTGCCAGACTTGAAAGGTAAATACAGTGAACTAAATTCACATCCTATTAAACTCACACAGACAAGCCCTTAGCTGGTGCAACAAAATCATATCAATTTTATTATTATTTTTATTGCTTATTTGTTCTAAAATGACCTTCAATAAGCACTGCTTTCCTTCTCATCTCCTCAAACAGAAAGAGGTCATCAAAAACATGGCTGTCAAATATCTGTCAAAACAGATTTATTGTGCTGCTTAAACCTGTTAAAGTAGTTTTTTTTTTTCTCCTTCCCTTCTGTAATCTGACCCAGGGGTTAAACTCTCAAGTACATTATTTTATTTATTTTTTCTCTTTCTTCTTGACAACCTACAAGAAAGAAAACAGGTATGAGTCAAATCTCTGGGGCATGGAGTGTTTGAATGAGTATGAAGCTTCTTACTGCTGGCAAAACTGGCTTTAAAATATTACCTGACTCCAGATATTTTCATCAGTTGACTAAAAAAGATAAATCCTATTTTATCTTGTAATTTAATTCTGGTATGAAACTGATGTTTTACACAGGACCCACTAAAATCACAACACATGCCTTGAGCTAAATTTGCCATCCAGCCCAGATGAAGTAAACTTCGGGTGGTTTTCCTGCCCTTCTGTTCCCTCCTCCTCAAGATGACCTGCTGCAGAATCAAGTTTCTGCCAGGTTAGCACTGGAAAATCTAACTAAGATCCTTAAATTTGTCCATAATTTTTTGCTTTATGAAACTAGGATAACATAATGAAAGGTAAAATTCTTTTGAAACATGGTTTTGTTTACCAATAACTGAGATCTGCCATTATTCCTTGTTAAGTTAGTATAAAAATACCACTCTTTCTGAGAGGGAAATTTAATTCCATTGTCCCTTATTTCAAGCATACATTGCATGTAGTAGCTGCTAAAGACTGTCAATTTGCAGAAACCATGGTAAAACAGTTACTTAATTTCAGGGAGAATGACAACATATGATAAACACAGAAGAGGTCATTAGCACGGCTACATGGATATTATCTCAACTGCCACATTGCTGGCAATATGTAGAAGTATTTTGCAATGTGCTAAGCCTAGACAAAGTATTCACTAATGTGATGTTGAGATGACTCATAATGTCAGGCAGGAAAAGAAGTCTATGTTTTCACCTTTAATATTCTTTAGAATGATTCTGAAATGCAAGGGCTAGATAGTGAGCTACTATAAATAAGAACAGCTTGATTTTCTTCACTGATTTACTGCTCTTTACTACCAGCTAGTAACAATCTGGCCCATGACACTGGCTCATGCTGTTTTCTCTGAGACCAATGAGGGTTTTTTTTGCTAATGGAAATGTTCCCAGTAAGTATGAAAAGGATAATAATGTCAGATGGTCAGATACTGACTACTACATGATTGGATTTCTGGGAACATGATCACCTTTTCCAACAAGATTTTGGAAGAAGGGAAATCTGCCCATTTGTCCAAGACGTCGAGTGCCTGAAAGATATCTGGAAATTTAATGAAAATCTGACAGTGCACTCCACAGTGTACATGCAACACATACAGTGTGCTGCAGTGTGCATTTTGAATGAGAGGTATCTTATAAAACATAGTTACACAACATTACTCACCTTCTCAGATAACAAGGATTAGGCAGGATGCTTTGGCCAGCCAGCAGAGACTACTAGCAGAATGGGATGCTCCAGCTTTGTGTTTAGGTGAGCTAGTGAGCACTTAATAATAAGCTATAGGTGTTTTAGTGTTTTAAAAATATACACTGTACTTGTAAGAAATTAATATTTTTGTGTTTCAGAAGAGCTGTTTTATATCACATGAAATCACAATGAACCAGGCTTTACATTCACCAGATACCCTGGTATGAGGTGCAGTTTAGCTACAGGGGTGTTGCAAAGGCTAGTTTATCCTGCTGAGAAGCAACAGGGTTATTTAGCTCATTCATTTCTCACTGCTGAAGTGGTTACATTATATCTGTTATCTGAACTAGTTCTGTTGCTGTCCTCCTGGGTCTATGTATGCTTCCCTGTAGTATACAGATCAGGCATGTTGCACGGTTGCACTTTGTAGGAAATGAATTCACAAGTGAGTGAATAACTAAATTTTCACACCAGAAGGAGGTCTTGAGACCTGACGTGGTGATGCTCTGCAGGATGTTGTGTAGAGACAGCAGTGCAGCTGGCCGGGGAGCTCTGACAGCCCCTGTGCTAAAGGGCTCTCTTACCCCTGGGGCTGCATTTTCTTTAGCTATATGCACATATGCTGCAGTTTGCTCTCCCACTCCATTTCCTCTGTCCTGCTCTAGCCATGTTGTGCTGTTGTTGCCTAATAGAATGGTTAATCTTGCTTTTTATCTAAAAGCTTCTGAACCACTGAGCTTAATAGTATCCACTGAACATGTAAACATCAATTAAACTTGACATTAAATTTGTTAATCCCATTAGGATTGCAACTCAAATATTCTTCAGACATGTTATACATACCTACACACCTAGTATAAAATAATTTCTTAAAAATACTGTCCTTATAAAAGGTGCAATTAGAACAAGGATCATTAAGGTGGATTTTACAGTAATTTGGTTTACTGCTTTATTCAGCTTATAAAATTTAATGTAGCAGGTTTGCCTGCAGTTCTATTTTGCACATTAAGAAAGACACAGAGGAAATATATCAAATCAAACAAACTTTCCAATTACCACCTTTCATCAAAATAAAATGTGATAAAGAGATGTATAGAACACATTCACTTACATAAATAAAACTGCAAGTACAAGAGAGCTTAAGATAGAAACCGACACATTGAAGACCACTTTACTGCCTCTGTTGTGAACTGCTTGTTTGCAAAGCCATTAATGCAATGTGCACTTGTTAATTATTCCCAGGACCTCTCCAGTACAGCATCAACACTGACAATACTTTTTTTAATTCTCGGGCTAAAGTTTTAATTAATATAATCTTGTTTGTAGGGATTGATGTTCACATGTTAAAGCACAAAATCAGTTTTATGTGATCTATGTAGTATATTTGACACTGTTGTCAGGACAGCATTTTATGGAGTGTCCATGAAGTGACTTGGCACACTATGCAGCCCATGAAAATTTAGTGCATATTTTTATAGGACAGTATAGTAAGGAAGGAGTCAGAGGCTGTAAGATAGATGGAGCTGCACAAATAAAAGAATTACTATGAACTATGGCAAAACAGGGTCAAGGGACCAACAAGGTCAGGTTTAGAGCAGAATTAATGGGCAAGAGAGTAAATGGATCTGAGATCTGACTTACAGTGAAAAGTATAAGCAGCTGGACAAATTGAAAAAATTTGCAGCGTCCCACGTGTCAGCAACATCCTTTTGCAAATCTAAGAGCCATTCTGAGGCTTAAGAAACTCAGGTTAAATCCTCTGCTAGGCTAAATAGTGTAATTCCATTGATTACAATGGCACTATTCCCATTTACCCAGTCGATCATCTGACCTGCAGTTTTTCCTGGTAAAGTGGATCACAGACCCTTTTATTCTACTGAAATCACCAGCAACTAGTATCCCTCCATCTCTTTCTTTCTCTCTCTCTCACACACAAACTGTGTGTGAGAGAGAGACTCATAGAATCACATAGAACTCATAGAATCTCTTAAGCAATTTGTCCAAAGTTTCTTTCAAGCCACGTAGTCTTTTAGCATCTGCTGAGTTCTTCAGAAAGTAATTTCTAACTTTACTACTACATGCCTTAAATACATGGTATATGAAGAAATATCTCATCATTCAACACTGTGCAAAGAGGTTTGCTCTGATCCTAGCCCAGCAATTTTATTTGATTTCTTCCCCTCTTTCAATCCCTTCCCCCTTTGTTTTGGAAGAAGCAGTGAACAATCAATCTCTATTCACTGTCTGCTTTCCACTCACAATATTATAGACCTTTCTCTATTCAGTCTTCAGTTGTCTCTTTTTCAAACAGAAAAATACTAATCTACTCAGTTGCTCTTTTTACAAAAGCTTTTCCACATATTTGATCATTCCTGTAGCCTTTCCCTGTACCTTTTCTATCTCCACAGTATGCTTTTTGAGAGGAAGCAGACTGATTTCTGCCATGGCATAAAAACATTGTCTGTTCTAGTCTTTATCTCTTTTCAATCATTCCTAACACTAACTTTGCTTTGTAACCACTACTGAGCACTAAGCTGATGTTTTCATAGAGATATTTATTATAATATGAAAATATAATTTCTAAATGACTGTCAAGTTGGAAGACCACCACTGCATAATAATGTTGGGATAGTGTTTCTCCTGACTACATCTTCTTTGCTTACTTGCATTGAATTTTATCTCTGACTTCTTCACTAGGCCCCTTACTGCCCAGGGCCCTTTGCACTTCTTCAGAAGCATTGGTTAGACATCCAACCTTAATGCACTGTAACAAAATCACAGTAATAGGTGTACACACCATTTTTGGGGGGATAAAAATTGGTTAATGGCAGCTCCGTTTATAGAAAAATGCTACCTGCTGACTGCTCATTCTGTGGGGATTCTTTTTGCTTGGCTGAAAAACATTAATTTAAAATTAAATGAATGCTTACCTGGACACTATGATGCAGAAGTATGACATTCATTCTGAAGATGGCAAATTAAATGTAAAATTTCTCAATGGAACACGACCTCTTCCCCAGTGATTATCTAGTCTAGTAGCTAAAGTAAGAAATGAGCAATGACAAAATCTGAATTTGAATTCTATTCTTCTTTGTTGTTCAAAGTTTGGATAAATAATTCCCTCATCATCTGCTTTCTTTGTGTTTGTGGACATACAGTTTTAGAGGTGTATTCTCAACATCATTAAGATGTGGAATGATGGAAGAACTTAAATGCGTGATCAGGTTCAATAACTAGATACCTTAGAAAAAATACTGAGGTACCTGAATAGTCTCCTTGCCCCAAATTTTGAATTTTTATCCACAGATAAATTAAAAATTGCATTTAAAATTCTGCATTTATCTGAAACCTAATTAAAAAACTAACACGGGATTTTTTTTCTTAAAGGAAGACATTTATTTTTGACATAATTAACTGTCCTGTTGCAAGCATCACTAGAAATATTTATTTTTCTGTGGTGATTTTATTACTTCACTTTTTAGCCTGGTTTGCTAAGGTAATATGTAAATCATCAGCCTGTAAATTATTTTTGAACATAATGGTGACTTTAAACCATATTTTGAATTGGATCAGTAATACTAAATTCCCCCAAATTTTGTGAAATAACCTGGCAAATTACCTCTTTGAAGGAAAGTATGAAGTTTGAGCTCACTGTATGTTATGCACCACAGGATTCACATTACAGAAAAATTTAGGAATGCCCAAATCTTGAAAAGAGCTATGTTTATGTTAGTATTTTTTATTTTTATTCCTTGTATAAATTTTCCAATAGTTTATTAAAAAAACAGAGAATCGGTAAATCTGTTAATTTGTATCTCAGATAAGGATCCCATATTGGTTAATGAGATATATCTTCACAATGCTTTCCTTAGTTACAGTCTCCCATGAAGCATAAATTCACTGAAAACTTTTTGTCCGTTAGTTTCAATGCTCATGAAACTGCTTATTACATTACATTTTGCAATACAAAATATATAACAGACAGAATGATTAAGTTAAAATGAAGCGTCTCTTCAAGGTGTTTCTGTAGTTAGTCCTGAAAATTTCAAATAAAATGCTACTTTGTGGCAGGATGCTGCAATAAAGTCTCTCCACCAGAAGATTTTCCAGCCACATTCTGCAATAACTTTGGCAATACTGGCTGCCTCTACCCAAACAGTGAAAGTCTGAGAAAGTGCAAGTACTTCCCATGAGTGCCATCTGTGTCTGGGTTAAGTATGGAGTATAGAGATAGGAAATATAGAAATTCCTTTTTGGCTCAGGAAGAAGGAAGACTGCACAAAACTGGAGACAGGCAGGAGATTGTTATTAAATATCCCTGAAATCAGCTTCCCTTGGAAGCATAAAAGATTTCTGTTTGCTATGTGCTCCAAGGCAATGGCTCAGACATGATGCTGTCTGTGAGAAAAGAGGAAGAGTAAGCATGGAGGCATGAAAGAGAAGATATTGTTTTGATTTCCTCCTTCAAGTTTTAGTAGTTACAATGCACAGAGACTGAGGCATATCAAGGTCAAATGACACAGGTAGAATTAGCAATCAAGTCCTCTAGACCTTTAGGTATAGGTGGAGTGTTAAAATTCAGTTTCAGATTTCATATCCAATGGTGTAAATTTCTGCTGTATATTCATACACTGTGTTGACCATATGCATTAAGTTTTCTGCTTTTACTATTTTAGTAGCTAAAAATGAGGCAAGTTCAGTCTGAGCAATTTGAATGAGGCCACATGATACATGTGGTTCTCAGCTTTGGGATATGCAGTTGATATCAAACATTAGTGATGGGAATATACCTTAGAGATTTAAAAATCAAAGCTAAACAAACCTTGCTTTAGTAAAAGTTACGTGATTGCTGTTCTTTCCCACTCTTTGCTTTATTTATCACCCAGTCCCTAAAAGCCTGTAGTCCTGTTCATTATGAGAAGATCATGCTAATTCTCCCTGGTCACCTTTCACCGTTCACAAGTGCTGTGCTGCAGTATGAGTGGCAGAAATATTCAGCTTGCCTCAGCAGGCTTTTATTTGGCTTTCAAACTCCTAATCAAAATTGGCATTTTATTGCCCCTGCTGATCATGTCTCTATTAAAACCAGTGCACTCATGTCTGGTGTCTTTCAAAGGTTTACACCTATCCCAGCTCCTGCACCTGCACTCGGGAGTGTGGCTATACCAGTTACCGGAACAATGAAGAGGCAGAAATGAACTGCAGAGTTAAATAAATTCATTGTTTCAGAACCACCTATAACTGTAAATGTGTTGCAGTTTGTGAAATGCATGAAAATAAATAGATTAGAGAACTCGATAGAGATAAATCCCATTGAAAAGAGTTTAGAGCATTTAATAATGAGAACTGTTTGCAGCAAAATATGTTTCTAACCTCCAGCCCCATGGGGATCTCATCATCCACTCTGCCTAGCCCACTGGAAGTTTTTCTATCAACTTCAACGAAACTTACAACATTCGCTTACTTCTTACTGCTAGATTTTTGATTTTTTAATTTTAAATGAACAATAATTAAGTTCCAGTTAAACTAATTTAGAATGGCTGCCCTTCACAAGGACGCTGTCAGGTTAAGTGGGTTACTGTCAAGGTGAAAGATAGCCAAGAAACTATTAGAACATTTAGATACCATTATCAAAGATTTTCACTAAACAATATAACCTGTCTAATTTAGATGAATATGGTTTTTGTATATTTTTTTTTTTTTTTCCCATATAGCAACAGATGCCTTTCAAGGCTTTGCCAACAAAATACAACACCCATAAACAGAAAAATACACAGCCATCATAAATTGCCATCAGTTAAGTTTAAGGTAAAAACTCCTTTCAGGAGCTCTACAGTTGGCAAAACGTGACTGAAAAACTAACTTGAGAAACTTGAGTTCTGGTCAAGCTGTAAAGACCTTATATTTTCTGAAATCATGGATGTTCACAGGAAGCACATCTAAAGGACCTTAACTCAAACTTACAGAGTTTTCGTTTTCCTACATACCTTTTATTTGACTAGAGAACAAACAATGTGCATCACAAGAGTACTGATTATATAATTTCCTTTAAACAAACACTCATAGTTAACTATCATGCATTGACACACTGTTTTTATCTCTCCAAGAACTACAGATACTTTAACATAGTATAGGACTGTTTTGCACTTGGAAGTCTGCAGATTCTGCATAGATTAACATTTGAGTAATCACCTGGATGCACTTGGGCGTGCTTCTTAAAGGTTCTGAGCCTAAAGAGATGAGCCTGAGAAAGACTGAGAAAAAGGTTATTGTTAGTATATTATTTTGAAATCAGGAGTTGTGGATTGTTATAGGCTTTCTTTCTGTATGATTGTGCATGGTCAAAAAACACATAAATCAATGTAAACAGACGTGTTAAATACAGTCTTAATGTACTGTCAGGGTACAGGCAATTACGTACCCTGACATGTCAGATGGATTATGTATTTTCTAATTTTTGTGAGCGTTTTTGTATGCACTGCGAATTTGATTACTTTTCTATGCCTTCCTATAACCCAAGCTTAAGTGAACCAGAGATGATTGTGGTTCAAAGTCATAGGCTGCTGGTCCCTTCATTCCCTGTGTCTTCTGAGTCCACTGGGCAGCAATATTCTTTTAGTTGTCTCATGGCTAGAAGATGTATATGTACCTAGCATATTAACTATTAATAGTATGGTTAAAATGGATTACTATCACACAGACTATTTAAACTCTGATGTCTATTTTAAAAAGCTCTGACAATTTTGCACAATTTTGAATTATTTTTCATTTAATTTGGAAAGAGAAGACTTCTCATAGAAATTCCATTTCTTTTGTTTCCTGACATTGTTATTACAGAGTTGCTGACCTGAATTTCTGACTATTGCTGGATGAAGAAATTGGCAGGCTATTTAGCTGTTGGATCAGAACAAGAACTAGCACCACACTCACTAGGTGTCTCACCCTGACCTGGAAGAATACCGCTGGGGTGAAATAATCCATCTATTCGTTCAGGTTTTGGAACTGCTTTTGAAACAGCAGAAAAAGCTGCTAATTAGCACTAACAGCGACCGTGCTTTTTTTGTAGTGGAATTCTCTCCTAATGAGATTTCCTTTCAACTTGCTATAGTGCAGTGCCTGCATTAAAGTGTTCAGTGTATGCAGCAGCTTTGAAGCTTCATTTTAAAAAAAATCTTCATTCAAGTGACAGCTCCTCCTCCCAACCACAAAAAATTGAATTTTTGAACACTAAGAGGAATATTAATGGGATTTAGTGCTAATTAATTGATACAGAGAGACGAGGAGCTTAAAACCCTTCTTATTTTGGTGATTGTTTTACTGGTTTATTAGAGGGAGGAGTAGTTGCCCTGTTCCTTTCAAAACAAAATCTCTGGGACTTCTCTTTCATGTTTCATGTGTGTGCTTTTTCCTCTAGTATCAATTATACAGTTGGTGCATTTGCAGAACGTTTACTATCACTTGTCTGCAAAGGAAAATATCCCATAAATGAACTTGCTGAATTTTAATTTGATGAGCAATATGCTGCAGTGCAAACTGAAAAGTTAAAGCTGAGAGTGCATCAGGTTTGCATAAAGCCTTCCAGGACTGCTACAGCATTGCGACATGGTGACCTGCTGCATGGAAGGGACTGTGTGAATCCTTATGCTGCTCTCTAGATACACTTGATGATGCTGGGAATGAGGAAACCACGGAGGTTTTGGGTTGTAGTTCAGGTTCCCAGGTTTGCATATTTAGAGCTTTCGACTACATAATGGAGTTGGAAATGAAAGGAGGGCTGGGGTTTGTTAAAAACAATATGTCGGAAGGTTGATATGATACCTTCCTTTTGACTTTTCCTAGTTTTTGGGGCTTGGGACCAGACCTTGTCCTATGTCACTTTTCTTCAGCATTAAACAAAGATTTTGTCTCATAGTACTAACCTCAGCCATTTAGTTCTTTCAATGGAGTAAAATCCATTACATGCTTAAACTGATATGTTTAAGACCTAAAAGCTGAGTGCTCTTATCCAGCCACTGTAATCTTCATCAGTGATAAAATAATTATAACAACATCAGCTATTAACTGATGGTAAAACAGAATATGAACTACTGAACAGAACAAGAAGTTCTTTAAAAATAAAGTTGAAAACATGCATGTATTTTTATAAATATATTAATATATGTTCAAGCATACACAGAAAGAAGAAATGCCTCCTTTTTCAACAAGTATCTAAAAACATTGTGAAAATTGATATATGCCATTTTGGAAGAAGCACTGTGTTAGAATTCTGAACAAACTAAGAAAACTGTTGAATAATTCTTACTTTAAGAAATCTTTTTCTGGTTTTAGTGAAATCTCCATATTGGGCCCTTTAAATCTCATTTTCAATTGTTTACAATAGAGTTCAACTATGAAAAGAGGCACAAAAGGGCATGACATATTGACACAGAAAGATGTGGATCACTGAGTCTCATGAATTTCCATACCTTATGTTGGCAAGTTGGTCTTGAAAATTGTTGTTGTTGTGTTTTTTTTTCCCAAGTGCCAAGACTTCAGCCTCAGCTTAGACCCTACCGGTCATATTGGCTTCTTCCCATCGTATATGTGCTCACCACAAACAAATTTTCTGCAGGCTGAATTACGCTCTCAGCTGCACTTGCACAACTTCACTGCTCTCAGATTATGCCTGTGGCACCTGCGCAATTCCATTAGCCTTTCCATCCTACAGGTCACTGTCACCAGGAGCAGCATCTGAAGCTAATGGGGTTTCTCTGATGCACCATAGAATGAAAGTTGTACAGCAACATTTTCATAGCTGGTAATTATGCATTAGATGATAAGAACTCATTGCAGTTGTCAGAGTCTGGTTATCTTTGTGGTACTCGTAGTTGAAGGAAAATATTGTTTATAAATTGCCAGATTGTGAAACACTCATTCAAGCTGGGTGGTACCTTGCTTACTCTAGTGAGGTAAGGTACTGCTTAATGTGAATAAAGTTTCATAAGGTGGCCTGAAGTGGATGACATGATATAGAAATCAGAGATATGCAGTAGATGTGTAATCTCACATTTATTCATTTTCAACTTCACTTTTTCCAACAGACTACTTTTAAAAGAGTGTAAGCACAAACCTAATTTAAGGATAAAGTTAAGGTCCTGTTGAAGTAATTTGTCTGTGTTGCTGTAACATGCCCCTTTTGGGCACTTCCAGCACTGGAAGATCATTAATAGAATGGTGCATTTCGTGGCAGGCATGAACACAGTTAGAAAACAGAGTGCTGCTTGTTTTCATAACAAAGGAGACAAAAGTATAATAAGGAACAACACAGCCTCAGATGTAACACCTGCAGATGTGCTGTTCCAGCAGCCTAAGCCAGAACGAACAGAATTGCAAGAATTCTCTTCTACACTTGTAAGGGACCCTAGTAGATGTTGCTGTCAGGATAGCCTTAAAACAATTCACATAATTTGGAGTCTGGTTTCCATATATTCCTTGCCTTCACCCTAGTAACATTCTGCTGCTGACCATCAAGCCTTCAAGCTGGATAGGAACAGGCCTTTCTTGTTATGGGAAGGAAGCAGGAGTTGTAGGAGCTATATTCTCAAATGGCATTTTCTTTGAAAGTCAGGGTGAGAAGAAGAGGATGCTTGCTCCTGAGAAAATCAGCCCTTAACTGTAAAATTTGGAAATCTATGAGGGATGAAAAGAAGGTCTGAAGCTTATTCAAGCACTGCTTCCATTATTGTATGGCTGTATTTTCTGGATGAGCTCGTGGTGGTGATAAGTGATGAGTAGGCAATTCAGCATTCACTGGCAGAGCCCCGAAGGCTGTCACTGCTTTGACCTTCTTCAGTGCCCTGAATTTGACATGTATGCACCAAGCAATCATTTAAAAAGCCAGGAGAAAGGTAAATCAAGCATGATTTTGAGTTGTTGCAAGAAGGATAATAGTATATACTAAAAGTAAACATTAAATAGAAGAGAAAAATGCAATTCTGAAAATAAGGCAGATCTCTTAAAGGAGGGAAAGTGGAGCCACCACAGTTAGGTATAGTTTATATTGAAATGATGCTCTGTGAAATCTGACAAATAATTTATGGGAAGTGAGTGACAGTGATGGGAATCCCTGGTTGCTGGGATGAGCAAGCTTAATTACACCAGTCAATGACATTGCTTTATGATTAAATAATTGTATGGGGAGGCACAGTTTTAATTAAATTATATATCTTAAGAAAGGCAGACACCATGAGATGTTTCAATATACATGTACTCTATAAAAAAAAATGAGTTATACATTAGGAGTCAGTGATCTGCCAAGAAATTGTTTCAGAAACATAAATATGTATCCTACATGCAGTAGTAAAATGAGCAACTATCCCTTTGTTCACTCCTTTACTGATCAAAAGTACACTTTGTGAAGTAAAACCAAACCAAGACAGCAAGTAAAAAAACCTGTGAATAGAAAGATTAATCTGTATCCTGACAGTTTTGGACTGAGTCATCCTAGCTTGGGCTCCAGAATAGCTTTGTCTTCACAGCTTCCTAGCGTGGTAGTATTTGATATGCTTTGCAGAAAATCGACCTTCTGGCAGAATTTTTCAGGAAAACTTGTATCAGGCAAAAAGACACTAGTGTTCTGATCATTTATACTGCAATAGTTTCAGTAATAATACAAAGCATGAATGAAATCTATGTTAGGAAACATGGTATGTAAACCATAAAATGGAATACTATCTCACCTGATTGACAGATTGTTCCGAAGTGAGGAAATAATCCTTCAAGTCCTGGATTTAGGCTCTGGAATAATTTGCCTTTGCTGTCAGCCTTTTGGATAAATCACATCTCTTCACTGTGCCTCTCTTTTTGCCCTGAAAAATAAAGATAATTACATTGATTTATCAATGATAAATGCTATAAAACTATAGTTACTTTAGCCAGAAGTGTTTTCATTCATTCATTGTAGTGGGATTTAGTTCACTTTTTTTGCCAGAAGGAACAAAATACTAGCATCAGAGTTAAACCAGTGTCAAAAAGAAACCAGTTCAACAAATACAGGCAGAATATTGCTGCAGGATAAGCTTCTGGTACTTCCCATGTTATGTGATAGATCTTATTTTCCAGCTGAGAGGGTCTTATCCAAAACCATGAAGGTACAGATAATTCTTTTCTTTGTCTCCACTGAGCACCGGATCCAAAGTCAGATTAAATAAGATGAATAGAAGGTTTCTGTTAGTGATGACTACCAGGGACTGATAGTGGGAAAAACAGACAACTCTATGGTCCTTGTGTGACAGGAAAAAGACAGAGGCCAACAATTTATTTATGGACACTATTTCTTTGCATATAGTATTCTTTATAACATGCAGTCCTGAGGCTGTCTGTTATACACGGATGATATCTTCTGCATTATACTTTCATTTCATGAATTTTATATGTACATACAGGCAATGGAGGGAAATTCCCTTCAGGATTCTAACTTATTCTTCATTGTTGACAGAGTATTTTCCTAGGCGAGGGTCAATCCGCTGATCCGCTTCACAGCACAGTTATAGTTATTGGAGAGAGTACACTGCAAAGCACAAGTAGAAACGGAGAAGAGTTCAAAACTTTAAAAGGGCCAAGAAATGAACATCAATGTATACCTTTGGAGGAATCACAAGACTCACTGAAGGACTGACTTTGCACCTATTTGCAACTTAAGTGGATAATTATATTTGTGTAAACAAGGTAGGAAGTGGCTGTCAAGGCTGTCAGTCCGATTTACAATCTTTCATGCCAAACAAAGCAGATAAAGTAAGAGAAAGTCAAATCCAAAACTACTAAAAGAACTTATTATAAAAAGGAGGAAACAATTTCACCAAATAAAATAATCAAATTGCATCACAAAACTGAACAAATTAACCATCGAGACAATTTCATCATATTCTTTATCAACTTGTGTGCCAGTTTTAAACTGAGTTATGAAGAAAACTGAACCTCTTCAGCTCTCAAAATTATCAAAATCATGGAAGGACACAGAAAACTTCCTTGTCCCCCATCTTTGAGCTTCAGCATTGTTGGGAATACAGCTGAAATCTTAAAACTCCAAAGAGAAACATCAGGAATATAAATATAAAATATAATATGTCGCCTTGGCCACATCAGTAAAAACAAGTAGCATTTGAGTGTTTTCCTATATATTATTTCTGGTTATATACGTTCAGAGAGAGATATATGTATAACCTTTGCTACTCCAGTTTTCATTGTTTACCCTCTACTCACTGCTGCGAGCTATTGGTAACAGCTAAGGCTCGTCTCCCTTTTATTTATTTTTTATTTTTATTATTATTTTTTTTAATTTAGAAAATAATGGTATTTATGTATGGCTGCCAGGAATGATATTCTATAATCCTGCTTCTTTAAACAAGTATCTTTCTCTCTCTCATTCTATCTGAAATAGCTTAGAACAGCTTATGAACAGCTGATTCACCAAATCAGGGAGAATTAAGTGCCTTAGCAAGCTTTAATCTTTGGAAAACATCCTCTAAAGTGCATTTGTTTGCCAATTTGCTCATTTCTGCCAGTTTCACATGTTGTTCTTGTTATTCTTGGATTGTACCCAGTTGCCAGTCAGGTACAAGGTTTTTCCCCTTCTGCAGATTGGCTTTGGCAACTCGTCCTGCCCCAGTATTTCCCCCGTGTTCTGAAGGCATGGCTAATAAAAACAAGAGATGTAAATGTGATCACAGTGAGCCTTCTTAAAAGTCCTATCATTTATGGGGAAAAAAATAAGGTGACATTGCTTTCCAGCCTCCAACAAAAAAGAAGGGGAATAAGCACAATGATCTGCTTGTTCAAGTGAGCATATAGCAAGAGCCAGAGCTCATTACTTATTCTCATATGGATCATTTACATAATGTGTGCTCTAAATCTACCTGAGTAAGCACATGTACACGCACCCTGCACATCTTTATATATTTTTTCTTGTTCAAAAAATCAAGGATTATGGCTGACATGACATCTTTAAGGGCATTATTGACTTTTTTTTTTTTTTTTTAATCTTTTTGATTGCTGTACTACTTTGATTGTACATCTAAGGGAAAAAAATATGTTCACTGGGTTTTTTTTGTTGTTGATGTTTTTTGTCTGTTTGTTTGTTTTTTGGTTGGTTGGTTTTTTAATTCAAGAAGTGGAAGGGAAGAACTGAAAGTTTCTGGTTTTACTCCTGGGGTTTTCAGTACTTTGAAGATACCAGATTCTCCTTTACAATACTATCAAGGTTAAAATAAAAAAGTTTGGAAAACATTATGATTCTTATGAGTATGTACTATGTATATACTCCAATGTACTGCTGCAAGAATTTCTGAAGTGGAACTAGAGGACAGTATTTAAGTTCAGCATTTAAACAGAAAGTGGTAAACTATTTAAAAAGAACTGAACAAGTTTTGAACTGAGTGATCAAAAGAGGAAAGAGCACATGGCACGAATGCTGGGTCTGACACTGTCAAATTGCTCATGCAGCATCCATATTCATTCATCATTTTTTTTTCAATTGCTCTCAAAAACCCAAGGAAAGAAAAAGAAGCTCTCTGAATAATTTAAAGCAGTTCTCTCTTTTCAGTCATCAGTCCTTTTGTTCTTGTGTGTATCTATAACCTCACACCAGTCATTTGAATTTATCTGTGGTTGTGATATAACCATCTCAATGTCTAAAACAGTGGGAGAGCAAAATGGAAAAGAAATATTTATAACATTTTAAGGAAAAAGAAAAAAGAAGGCAAAAATCCTCTAATCTGACTAAAGATTTACAAAGAACTGAGTGAAGCGACTTCTTTTGCCAGAGATCCATTCATTTGCCAGTCATTACCACCTAATGGGGGCACTTAAAGATGAATAAAAAGAGAATAGCTTTTTATTTAAGACTACCATGTTTGTAAGGTTTTTTTTTCCCTTCCTTCGATTTATATCAGACTTCTGAAATGCCTTGTTTCTGGAGACTCACCCAATATGATTATCATCATCATTTGTATTACAAAAGTACCTCAGAAGCCAGAAGTGAAATCAGCAGCCTTTTGTACTTGACATTGTATGAACAGTCCCTGCCTTAAAGAGCTTACCAACTAAAAAAGAAAATCCCAAGGACAGGGGAAAGAAAGTATTGGTCTTCTGCAATAGGAACAGTGACAGAAAGAGTAATTTAAAATGCCCAGGGAAAAACCCTATTTGTATGGAGAAACTGAACCACCTTCTGAGACCAAAATGTTTGCTTTGACCAGAAGATTCTTGTTTCTCTGAGGTACTTTATTACCCACTTTGCAACGTGCAGTAATTTCAAAAGAATCATTCTTTGTTTTAGAAACAGACAGGCCTTCATCCCATAGTAATCACTTTTGTAAACTCACAACACAAAAAGTGGTGTCAGGAATGGGAGAGATTATAGGCAGTACTAGTAGAAGAAATCAAATTTTGAGACACGTAGTCTAATAACCAAAGAAAGGCTGTGTGCATGTCTCCTGGATTCTAATTCTGAGCACAAATATAGTAAGTGCAAGTAAATCTTCTGCAGAAAATACTTTGCTCACATAGTTTGCTTCCTTAGTTCCATATGAGTTACCTACAGGAACACTTCTCAGGTTCACAAACAGCAAGTGAGGCACAAAGCATCCTGCCTCTCATTTCAACCTCTACTCTAGAAGTCAGGTACTGTGAGGAGACATGGAGAATCTTCGTGCATTGAAATTGGGTATACATTGAATGATTACAGAAAATAAGTGACAAAAGGTTAAAAGAAAATTATTGTGAATTTAGCCAAGTTAAGCTGAGATTCAGAACAGTAATAAAGAATTAAGATCAAAGGAAATAGTAACAGGAAAGAAAAGATGTTTTAATGAAACCAGAAAGTTATGTCTAGGAGGCTGCTTAGGTTTCTTCCATAGGAATGTCAGGAAGTTGCATGACCTATATCTGCATTGCTTGGGAAGGATCTTGAATCTTGGTATCATGAAGGTATTTTTAACACTGTTTACACATCTTTGTTTTCACATACTGCAACTTCAGACATGGGCATGGCCAGGAGACATAATCTTTGTTTTGCAAGATAATTATTCATGCTGCATATTACCCTTGTTCAAATTGAGTTCTCATGTCTGGGGAAATATGATCAAAGAAGGGAATAAAGGGTCCTGTCCTTCATATATATATATATATATATATATGTATATGTATGTTGATAGAGGAACTTATTCTTTTAAGCAAATGAAAGAGGATCCATTTTACTTTGTTTTTTTTGGAAGTTTACTAATGAACTAAAGAACAGATGTATCTGGGAGACTGTCATCAACCCCCTGAGTAGTGATGATTTGAAACAGTTTGTCATATGTACTTGATCCTGATTAAAATAAGACAAATTAACAACTTTCACCTCTCTTGATGGAGAACAGATAACCGTCATTCAGTGACTCTTCCATCATGGACTACTTCCTTCCTATTTTTTCACTTTCAAACTGATAATTCAAAATTTATTAATATTCAGTAGCAGGATAAATGCAATCCCCTGCTTGGCACTTGAACACTCCTGTGCTGCAGGAAGCCCTGAGGGCACTAATGGGCCCTGATTGCCCTGAGTGGCCCCACCTGGCCCCACACCTGTTCCCCAAGGGCAGAGCTCTTGTTCAGCTCAGGTGTGAGGGTTCCCTCCTCTTCCTGTGGTGTGCGTCCGCTTCCAGTCCTGCTCCTTCTTCTTTATTGCTTGAGTCAGCCTTGATTCTGGCTTGGTCCTGTGCCTGATGCCTGCAGAGCCATGAACAGAACCTGCTGTTGTTGGGGACCTGTCATACTGGCCTGGCTGGCGCTCCCTAGGCTGCAGCCACTGGTGAGTTCCCCTGTGTGCTCCTGAGAGCTTCACTGAGTAATACATAACTTTTACTTATCTTCTAAGCAAACCTACCTCCTTTGCTTCAGACGGAATAGAAATTAAGAGCTTCAGGGCTATATACTTCTGAAGTGTCTATATAGGAAGAAAGGGAAACTCCTGTGTGATTTGTTGATTAGGTAGCAATATGCAACATATTTCTAGTCGATAGCTGGAGCCCACAAAGGGTCGGTATTTTCTAAGAGTGGATTGTTTTGTTAAGAATGGGACAATGAGAGGGGGAAGGGATGAAACACCTCAACAGCAATGGAAGTATGTCCTTACGGGAACATGGGGCTAACTTAAACCTTCAGCTGTAATGTGTAGTTCACAAAATCAGGCTCTGCTCATCTTTCAGACTCAAATATCTGTGGCAACACTTGTTTGGATGTTCAGTTTTCAATTACTGGATGTTATGAAATGGCAAACTCTCTTTTTAAACATTTATGCCTCCCTGTTCCAATTACTTAATATTATAAATGTGGTGGGGGTGGGTTGGTTGGTTTCTTTGTTTGTTCTTTTTTTTCCTCACCCAGCCACCCACAAGATGGCTGATGGTCCATGTGGAGCCTGAAAGAGATTGAAGAGGAATAGATTTATTTGAAAATATTTTTGTGAGGAACATAAAATAACTTTTTTGCTAGAAATAGTAGTAGTAGATCCTGAGCAGAAAAAATGTGACTTACTAGTGTTTAGTAGGAAAACTGGCCTAAGTTTTAGACCATTAAGTAAGCTATTTTCTATTTGAAAATATAGAGAGTTGACTAGATTAGTTAGGTTTAAGTGAATCTTTCAACTGTGGTAATATCAACTGAGTTAGTGAACACAATGTAAATAAGGTTGCAGTTATTTCATTCCTTGGTAGTGTTAGCTAAGGCATTTTTTTAAGATACTGTCATAGATGTCTCTTAGTGGATGAGAAAAGGAAATTTCTCATGTTCAGAAGACGAGAAAACAGTCTGTAAAGCGCTTAGTATTCTTAAGTTTTAAATATGGGTCTGATGGCTGCCTAGCTCTGCAGAAGGTTAATTATTTCATGGCTGTTTTAAATGACTCTTCTTAAGGAAAACTATGGGAAGCCTTACTGTGCAACCATAGATCTGAGAAGCAAAATATCTTGGGAATTTCCAAAACATTTCTTTACAAGCGCATGCAGAAAAATTCAGGACTCAATATCTCATCTTATAATTAGCTTTTATGAATCATTGGCATTCTAGGTTTCTCAACATCATCTAAACATTGTGTCAGTAAGCATAAAATCTCTCTTTTGCCGTGCTGGCTGGGGTCAGTGTTTCTAATATAACTCTAATGTTACTCTGAGGCCAGTAGAAATGCTTATTGATCCTTACAATCCTTACAGTTCCATTCATTCAGAGGAGAGCTTCTTTCTAAGTCACAGGCAGTCAGGGAATCCTGTGGCGCTCGCTCAGCTTCTCAAACAAAAAATTCACTGTTGTGATGCTTTCAGTGAAAAGTATTGTAAGATTATTTTTTTTGTTTGTTTGCTTTTAATTTTTTAAATTGAGAGAAAAGGTTGCTCCTACAAAGATTAATTTTCAGTATCTGCTTGTTAGGGTTGTGTGTGTGCTAAAAATATTTTAGATAATTGATAAAGATGTGGTAAGCTTAATCCGAAACAATTATTGTAAAGTAACATGAATGACATCTAGAGCTGAGGGTGGAAAAGTTATTTCTTTGTTGAGGTATGATAATTTAGAACTAGCTATTCTCTGTGAACTTGATTTGGTTTAATACAAATCCCTATACTTTTAGAAAAGTATAAGCTATCATATCTTTGCCACAGCATTAAAACATCCCTAGGGGTATGTATGGTAGAATACCTTAAAAACAGTGAATCCACAATTCAGATGACTTGCTCTTAACTTGTTAATGTATTAATATCCCAGAAGGTTTGCCTCCCTGTCTGCAAAACAAGGAATATTACCTTTCATTGCTTTGTCTTTTTGAAGCTGAAAATGCTTAATGTTCTCTAAAAATAGTGTCATTATTTATTTACTTTAATACTAATGAGTTGTATTTTCATAACAGCTAAGTTTAAGTTAACACTGCTACAGTTAATATCTTACTCCAACTGTGTATAATCGCTGCTACTTGGGACAATATTTACCAACTTTTCAGAATTTATCATGGTTAAGTAACAACGAATATGTTGTAAAGATAAGCTGGCGTCTGCCACTTATCACAGCCTTAGGAATCACCAGCTTTGTGTGGACCACAACGTGGTAACCATCAGTTTAGGCTTTTTTTTTTTTTTTTTTTTGTTGAATCCTATTCAGGAAATCACATAATCAATTTGTTATTGTATTTTGTCACAAAATCTGAAACTCTATATTGTTTGAAAATGGGACCAACCTTCCTCCACTCCCCACCCCAGAATTTTTTCATTGTCTTTGTATGTGCATGTGTACTTTCATATTTAAAGATATGGTATCACTGTTGTGAATGTTTGTGACATTCAACTCTTCTTAAACTCAAAATCTGGGTCTCTGGTTAGATCACTTGAGAACCCAGAGGCAATGCAGGTGTAGCAGCCTTATTGCCTCTATTCAAAATGCATGGAGGACAGCTGTTAATGTTCACATCTGAGTTAGAATGGGGAAAGAGAGGAAAAGCAACTCTTAGTTGATGAGTCAAATACAAGCAGCTTAAATCTGCAGTGGAGTTTGTTTTTAAAAGCAAACTAACCAGCTAGTGTGTTGATCTATCTCTTAGCCATGCAGGTTCCCCATTTTGCCTTATAATTCTTCTTTCTACCCTCTTCAGTTCAGGTTTTCATTTCTAGATGAATTAAACAACTTTGGTTTTGAATGACTTGGGTTTAGTTTTATTCATAAATCAGTAAAGCACAATCAGTGCTAATCTTCATCCTTCTTTGAAAGGACTAAGAGAAATAAATAGTAAATTTTCAGATGTTTAAAGTGGTGTGGTTTTTTTTTTTGGTTTCTTTTTATTTATTTTTTTTTTAGGACAAATGTCCTATGTTTCTATATGTAGAAAAAAATAAGGATTAATTTATAACTTACCTTATGCTTTTGTTGTCAATTCCTGAGGCATTTAATGGTTTAATTGTAACTACCATCTTATTTCTGACTTCTGTTTGTCTTGTGGCCTTCTCTAATCCCAGGATTTAAAAAATATATATATACATATATATTTTTAAGCTCAGGTAGAAATTTTAAGATATAGTTCCTCTTGGATGGCATTTGTAATGCTACCTGACCTCCCTACTGTCCTTTTACGTGCATGTCAATGTATATTTTACGTAATCTTCACTAGAGGCACTGCTAATGTGAAGTGGATGTCACACTCTTCTTAGCTATGGATAACTAAATATATGAAATAATGAAAACCCAACAACAACAAAAAAACACACACAAAAAACCCCAAACAAACAAAAAACCCAAACAAACAACAACAAAGAAACTCAAAAAAACATTTTTTTTCTTCACTGGTAATAGAGGTTTTTAAATTATTTGTATGATCGTTATAACATAAAGCCTTGATATTATTTAACCTGCACACTAAGATGTTAAACAAAAAGTAGCAACTTCCATAAGAAACCTGATCTTCAACCAGGAATCTCATGAGTAGTACAAAGCAAAATTTCTCTTTACTCATTGATAGACACATCTATTTTACATGCTTATGGAAAAATTTAACTGTTCTGTAGTATGCAGGACTTGAACTGATTTTGAACACCTTTCCCCCTCCCCTCCCCCGCCCCAAGCATTTCCTACTGCTCTTTCGGCTTTTGTAGTGCTGAGAAGAAATATGTGAGATGTAAAATCCGTAAATCACACTTTTAGGTTGAATTATGTCTAAGATTCTTAGAGTGGAACCAGGAAATGGAAAACAAGTATGTTTTTTTCTTCCATATTTCTTTCTTTTGTATTGTAACAGCTCCCGTTAACCAGCTCTGTTTACTGCAAATGCACATTTAAGAAACCCATCTGTGACAGGATGCTAGTCAGGCAATGGGAGTGCAAGACAAATAGCTGAATTATAATGTTGAACTTGAGGAGGGCACACTATTGTTGTCTCTGGGATCTTCTTGGCAGGATCTCATGGTGATCAGAACTGGTGATCTTAAGGGGGTCCAGGAAAGCTGGGTACTGTTTAAGGACAGACTCCTCAGAGCACAAGAATGGTCTGTGGCAACATGCAGAAGGTGGCTCAAGCATGGCAGAAAGGCAGCAGGGATGAACAGGGCACTGCTGGCTCTGCTTCAGTGCGAGAAGGAAACAAACAGAGGAGGAAGCAGCGACAGGCTGCATGGGGCGAATGCGGAGACACTGCCTGAGTGTGCAGAGATGGAGCTGCAAAAGTCCAATCTAACCTTGAGCTGAAACTAGCAAGGGATGCAGAGATCTACAAGAAAGGCTTCTTTTACATATGTTGGCAGCCAAGAAAAATTTGGATACATCAGCTTGATGGTGCAGGAGAACTAGAGAAAAAAAGACATGTACAAGAGTGGCAGACTGAATTAAAAAAACCAAAGCTTCAGTAAAAATGTTAACTTTCCTTTTTGTAGTTTTGTTGTTTTCAAAATTAATTTTAATTTTGTTTGTTGCCAAACTGAAAAATGAGTAATTTCAGGTTATCCTAGCCTATCGTATTTTCTTAACTCACTCAAAACATTTATTCAAGTCTATTCAAGATTATACTTGTTGCCCACTTCATTTGAACTCTTCAATGCCTCCTATAAATTAGGAAATTAGGACAGCATTTTAGCAGTATCACTTCCCCCTTTGTGCATTAGATACTACGCTATCATTTCTTTTTTCCTCAAGACATGTTTAAGCTTCCATGCAGTGAAACTATGAAAATACCTGCACGGATTCAAGTGCTCATTACCATTAGTGGTATTTCAATGTCAGCAACAGCTCCTACTAAAAATGAGATTTTTTTTTTTTTTTTTAATTCAAAGCCCACAAAGTTCTGGAAAATTGCCATTCTTCAAGAATTGTTGCACTGGTAAATTTCTGATGATACCATCCAGTAGTATGGAATTGTCAAGCATGTTGATGAACTAAAAACTGACAACTTTTATCAGCATCTTA
This sequence comes from Streptopelia decaocto, assembly GCF_964273445.1. NCBI lineage: Eukaryota > Metazoa > Chordata > Aves > Columbiformes > Columbidae > Streptopelia > Streptopelia decaocto. Next base: position 17,547,531 of record NC_138659.1, read on the forward strand.
TCAGCAAGTACCAATTACAAGTTGTGATGTGCTCTTGATTAACAAATACCTAATGTATAAAGGTTCCTTCAACTCTCTCTTCAGGGAATCTCACAGAAGAGTAAGGACTTTTGCCTTCTGTGATTTTTCAGTGAAGTCAGGTTTTGTTACATTCCTTTGGGTCATGCAAGGAACTGCTGTGTCAAATGTTTTAAGACAACACTGTGGAAATTAATGCAGTAGAATGACCTGAGTAAAAATTATAGTGTTCAATAACTGCTTTTAACACTGAATAAAAAAGTAAATTAATTCTCTATGCTCTCATTTGGTAGCATAAAGTCAGGTACATGATTAAATTAGACTTGGGTGAGCTGTTTTGTTTAATTTGTGCCCTAGAAAAAAACTAGCTTTTTTTGTTTTAATGAGCAAAACTCGGAGGAGCTGCAAACAGCAGTGGAGTTTCACCTCAGCAACACAGCCTTGTTCCAGCAGAGCTGCTGCTCAGTTTACAGATGTTAGCAGGAGGCATCTTTCCAGTTGGTTCTACCTGATATAAGTGATGCATCAGGAGTGCTTTGCTGCATACAATTTTCAGTGTTCAAACACTTCCTAGATGCAGCACCAGCTTGAAAGTTTAGTGTGTTGCTTGCTGTCCCAAAAGCATGGATATTACAAAGCTGGTCTGTAGCCTGGTGTGAGTGGCCAGATCTTATCTGTCCAGTTTAACGCCTTTGTCTATTTGTGTAACACTGTGGCGTTGGATAAGGGAAACTGGAGTTGAGCCAGTGCAAAGCTTTACCTGATACAGCAGTTTCTCTGCCTTCTTACTGCAATTTGGAGCAGGCTTCAGGGATTTTTTTTAATTATGCAAAGTATCTTTACGGTGTTTGGCTGTCTAGGCTTGAGGGGACAGAATTATGGCATAGGCTCCCTGTTCTACTTGCTCAACAGGTGTATGTGGAGATGGACTCATTATGGCTGAGAGTCTGATCCTGAAATAATTTTTTTATCGAGTTAGTGTGAAATTCAAAGTTAGTCTGAAATGTGTATTTATAGGGCATAAGGTTAGGGAATAGAGTGATAATTTTGCATAGTGACTTCTTCAAAACAGTGTCTGAAGAAGTTAGAATGGGAGATATGCTGAATGAGTCTCATGGTTTTGCATATGGTAGGGACTAAATGTGGTTTTATCACTTTTTACCAAAGATTTTGAAGATGCATAGAGTATAATTTCAATGTGTTAGCAGATAACCTGTAAGTTGCTCTACTGTATGAAAGTGAAACTGTATGTTTTGGGTTGGTTGGTTGGTTGGTTTGTTTGTTTTAAAAGCTTCAACGTCCCAAACAAGCTGTCTTCAAATAAAAGCGCTATGGAGCTGTAGGTAGGAGTTTAGCATATGTCAAATAGTAAGGAAAAAAGAGTCCTCTTGAATTCCATCCACTTATCACTCCTCACAGCTGTTGCTGTAATTTCCTACAGTCAAGTGACATTTTAAAAACATTCTCTGTCTTCATGATTTCTAACAAATTACAAAATTCATGAAGTACTGCAGAAAAAGTTATTTTCTGAGCCCTGGCCCAGCAACTCCATGTCCCAGTGAGACAGTGCCAGTCCGGAATGTCTAAAAGCAGCTTTGAGAGGTATATTGAGGCGAAGACTGAACATAGCTTGCTGGGAGACCTCCTGTCTGCCCCAGTTCATCTCCCTACTCCTTTGTGGGTTCGCACACATTCAAATATGAACTTCTTGCACATTTCCAGATCTTTGCTTATGAGTTTGCAGCTGTCTATGCAGGCATCACCAGTTTGACTGTAGGTTAAGGATGTTGAAACTTGTACTTCACTGCTACAGTCTTCTAGTAGGATCGTACTGAGTTGAGAGGGGAGACTAGGAAGGACCAGCTGGACATCTCCTGGAACTGGAGATGAAAGTAACATATCTAGGCTTTCTGAGCATGATTGCAGTTTTATAACACTTTTTCATTTTCTATGGTACAGATCAGTTACGTGGTATGGTACAGTCAACAGCTGATTGCAGATTGATTGCCAGAGCTGAAGAAAATATAAATATTTAATAAAGCTTTTTTTGAGCTCTAGACAGAAATCCTGTGGTGATACTGGAGGACCCTAAATAAGGAATTTTATCCCTGTTACAAATGTTTGCAAATAGTAGAAGACATACTTGTCTGTACTGGATGCTGCTCTGTAACTCAAACAGAACCTTCATTTGAAGCCTGGAAAGAAAAGACTTTAAAGTTTATTATTAAATATTTAGGTTTTTAAAAGAGCACTTCCCTCCCCCTCCCGGGAAGTTGGATGGATATCTGATAAGTGTCAAAACAGAAGGTACAAAATGTGGAGATGTCTGGTCTGTCTGGAAGGCTTCAAAAGAGATGTGATTTTGTGTGAAGTTCTAAATCTTCCTAGCCCATTAAGCAATATTGCTCAGTTTGTTGTGAAAACTGTCAGAGCTGTGAGATAAGAACACTTTAACGCTTGTTGTCTTTTTATGAAATACAGTTGAAGAATGCAGTTAGGGAAGTGGTGCTATATAATGGTAAGAGAGACATACTAGAAAGATGTCACATTGAATTTTTGGAAGAAAGTGAAGAAAAGGGTATTGTTTAAGAAGTGGTGATCACAATTAAGATTTTAATGAACAAACATTTGATGAAAGATGAAAGTTTTTTATCTTAAATTTGGTTGTTTAAGTTTCAGAGTCCTAATGGTAATACAAATGAGTAGGAGAACTAACTTCGTCATATACATGTATATTTTTTCACTTTTTATGATCTCCTTGTAATCACTGTATTTGAAGATATTTAGGTGCAGAAAGATTATTTTCTGAGAACGTGGCTCCCTCTGTGATTTTGGCATGAATGTGAACCTGTTTATCTAAGGGTTCTAAATTCAACTGAACTTTTAGGCCTTTCTCCATATAAAGAAAAAAAAATCACAGCACTCCTTTGAAGTGCGTGGAGCTTTCTTGTGAGTCCTTCACTCCGTAAAGCAAATTAGTTTCCTTCCTTAGTCCTCTCGAGTTGATCTCCCTGGATTGCTTTTTTCTCCTTCTATGACTGTGTCTGTTCTCACTTGTTTCCAAATTGTCCCAGTTGCATTCTACATGGAAATAAACACTTTATATCATCCCCAGGAAATTAATTTAAAACACTCATAAAGGATTTTCCATGGCTGATTTATATTGTTGCAGCTATATTGATTTTAATTGTACCATTATGATAGACACGTATGAATTTTGTACTGTCTCATACAACCTGGGAATTACAAAATAGGAACACATTTTGTATGCCAGTTGGTAAATGTATTGGCCATGCCTTTGACTGCTTTATTATACATGCAGTGTTCTAGTGTGAAATTCTCTACAAATAATCTGAAATTTAGCATCCCATTGCCATGTGCCTGTCTTGCCGTTAGAGGGATTTTTTTTTTAAGAGTAAGGGTGTGGGAAGCACTAGCAAAAGTACTCTTGGTTAAGCAACTGTTTCTCAGTATAATAATCAATTTAAAAGTTCGTCATAGAAATGGAAAAATGCACAAAAGGTGGATGGGTAAGCTATTCAGAAGCAGTTAATGATTTAATTAAAGAAAAAATCTCAATTATTTTGTGCTTTCAGAGAAAATATTTTAAATAATGCTAAATAATACAGGATGGCAAGCAGAAATATAAAATAATACTATGTACTCTTGTCATGGAAATACAACTTACAATATGCTACCCAATGATTTTTTCAAAATTTGTTCTCTGGATATAGTCGACAAGAAACAATAAAGGATGGAAATTTTAAAGTAGCATAAAACCGTTTATGTTATGAACCACTTAGTGATATGCTGTTATTGTACATCCTTAGTTCTAGTGTTTCATAGCACTGCTATTCCATGTTAATGGAAGGAATATTCATAATATATTGACTTAAAATAGGTTCTTTTTATGATGCGTTCAGTGATACCATATGACAACTTTTTCCACTCTTGCTTAGCACGTTTTGCTAAGCCATGAAAAATTAAAGTTTTTGTTGTTACTATTTTCTGTTTTAACAATTAGCTCACAGAACCATCTGCTCTTAGTGAAGAGTGTTCAGTTCTCTTTGGTTATCTCTACTGCTGGTCTAATTTTTTATTGATGCTGAATATCTGTCTCTCCAGCCTTTTCCTGAGGTCAGTTTCTTTTGTGGTCTGGTGGGTTTGACACCTATAGTCAATCTCTTAGCAGACATTTTGTGAATATAATTGGTTCGTTCTTTCTTTAGTTTCATAGATGACATATATCCAGATGCATCTTAAATCTTCATAACATACATTTTATACACTGGAAAAAACTAAGGCTTTTAAGACATTGCATTATTTGTTACTAGGTAGACACTAGCACAAAATTGCACTCTTGGTGCTTCCTGTTCTTTTGCTAATTATTGTTAAAAGAAGCTGGGAAGATACAAAGCTTTGTGCTATTGCTTTCATTTTATTTTAATGCAGTTTGTTCGATCTATGTTATTCGGTTGGTTCCGAATGTTTTTGTCATTATGTTTCTTAGGGGTTCACTGGTTACTGTGGTGCTCTGAGGTTAATTAAGTAATTAGTTGCCTGCATTGTCTGGTAAAAATGAATTAAAATTGATTGGAATCCAAATGAAACACACATTCTGTTTTTATTATGTGAAAGGGTGCAGTGTGATTCCTCTAATATAGACATCTATCAAGTGGCCATCTGGTAAGCTTATAACATTTAGCATACAGCATTTTGAAAAATATGCCACATGTTAGAACTAACTAGAATTTGTTTGAACCTTTGATCTTACAGAAGTAACTTAGATTTATAGCTGTTTGATGTTCATTTGAAGTTGCTTAGTCCTAATCTTCCTGGCGTTGGTTTTTAAACGTTCTCTGAAGATTTTAGATTTCTCTAGAAATAATGCAAAGTCTTAATCACTATGAAGCAGGTGGTAACATTTTTATTTCATTTTGCCCAACTCTTCTTTGGTAATGCCATTTGGTTTTCCTTTTATAACTATTTTATGTATGTTGATTGCACTGAAAACCACAGTAAGAAAACAGTGAAACTTCATCATAACAAGAAAATATTTATTCTGTGGGAAGCTTATAGTAATATTTCATGAGAATATAATTACAATTTGTGAAATTATAGAGGTCTGGGCTGCTAAGTGTTATCACTTCTGGACACAATCAGAAATATTTTTTTAATTAGAATGGAACAAATAATTAGGTCATTGATCTAACTTTGAAAGGGAATGAATGCAAGTCAGCCTGGATACGTGCATAATACCAGTTCTTAGGGTAGTTCTAACAAATGTGAAAATATAGTTATAACATGGAGATAGAAAACAGGTGGAGTGTGCTGTTTGTCAATCAGAAACATGAAAGTTGATGCAGAAAACTTACTGCTTAGACAGACAGTCCTCTATGTGGAAGCTTGTTGTTAGCTGTTACCTCTTTTTGTTCTGGTTTCCCTGCCAGTTTTAATTGCTGAAATTTTAAGGCAGTCATATTTATATATTCTCATAGCTGCTAATGTGTCCTTTGTAGCTGGTTAGCTAGCCAACAGCCTTCTATACATCATAGTTGCTAGTCAGAGGAAAAATATATTTTGCAACTTTCTATATGGCAAGAATGGAGAAAAACTGCTTGCTTCCACAAAAAGAGAGTATTCTGTATCACAACACAATGTGTTGAACTAGAAGATACTTTTATCTTCTAACATGCTCTATTTATTGCAATAGATATTTGTTATTGTATCACCATTTTCTGGTCTTTTGTATAAACATACCTAAATAATACATGTATCTAGACATATATGCAAATATAGTGCAAATATATTATACCAAGTATATAAATATACAGATATACTTTCAGCCATTACTGTTTTTTTTTTTTTCACTTTTAATAATGAAGACAAGTTATTTTGCTTTTAAACCACTGGATTAGATAGGTATATCAATGGTGCTCAGGCTAATCTAAATTCAAGGATATTCCATGGAATAAGTTGTTTTCTCTTTTATTACTCAGGAAAAAAGGTAAACTATAAATAGCTCTTGATTTACCAGGTATGGTTATATAAGAAATCATAAAAATGTATGGAATGGCTGCTTTAACTTGGAGTGATAGAAATGATGCAAATCCTTCTGTAGTGTGCCAGTTGCTGATTTAAAGCTGGAAGACAGCTTGATTTATTCTTTGCCTGTGGGCTAGGAATAGCAGTAAGCTTATTTTGACTATAAATGGAAAAGTATGACATAAAAGTCACACAGTAAAACATTTTGCTTGTATCTGTTGGAACTTGTTTAGCTGCATAACCCTGGCAGTTTCTTTGACAATATCTCTCCATGCGTATGCCATCTCTGCCTGTGTTCTGTGCCACTACATTTCATCTGCACAGTTCTCTCATTTATCTTTCTTGTTCTTCTTCCTAACCCAGAGCTCTCAATCTATCCTGACAGTGTGTGGATGTAAGAATTACAAGAAATGACCCACTCTAGACAAGTTTATCACGGCTCTTTCTGACTGAGTCATGAGGAAGGTTCTTATTTTGATTCACCTACTAGACTCTCTGTTTATGCATTGATTTATTTGTGACAGGGAAAGTTAAGTTATTCAAAATGAAGTATGTGATCCTTAGATTTAAAAAAGGGAAAGGAGGAATGTGTCTTCCCATGCTCTAGCTTTGACTTGGTATACTTTGTTCTAGAGCTCTCAAATGCTTATTACAATTTTATGCTTTAGCAAACCTTGAGTAATTTCGCTACGTAAAACAACTTAAAAGATCCTGAGTGAGAAAAAGATCTTGAAACTGAACAGTCAAACAAAGCTGTTAAAGGTTGGGACAAAAAACATGACCTGCTTGCAATTGTACTTAGCTAGTGACAAAAGGTGAGAAATTAAGGCACAATTCCTAAGACGTGTCCAAGTTAGCTAATCACAGAGCAATTCTTCCTCTCTATATTTTTATTATAATTATAAAAGAGCAATTGTTTATACATTGGCAGAGACATCTGTAAAAATAGTCATTGGCCTGAAGTCTGTCTTGTTTGCTATAGCCACTAGTCAGTCATTTGTTCACTAGCTTGCTGTAGTGTTACCTAAACTATAATAGCTAGATAGTTCTGGTTGGTACAGTTTTGCTGAAATTTTTAGAAGCTGGATGTTTCAGCTCCTCTAGGCACAATGTTTTTAGAAACACACTGCTGGTTACACCTACCTTTTATATGAAGAATCCATTAGGATTCAGTTTTCTTTTGATTTATTCAGATTTCTACAACTAATATAACAGTCAGAGTACAAAGTACGTCCCTGTAACTACTAGTGCAGAGAACTCCAAACCAGCCTGAACTGTAGGTATGCTGTTCCTGAGACCTGACCTAGCAACTGTACAATTATAGAATGCATAACACTACACTGTACCACACCAGAGAATGTGAAGCTATGTCAAGTATACTAAATATAATGCAAAATTAAGCCATGTAAGTGTGCTTCTGTTCTTTAAGGCATTAATTCATGTATATACTTGGTCATGGGTCCCTTCTGGACGGGAGTGCGTTTCACTATAAGCAATTAAAAGCTCAGTGAAGAATTTTTATCTTCAGGATTTATAGATTTGGAAACAACTTGAGTCCACAAGACAAAACACACAGTAAGTGTGATACACAAATGTCTCTTTGCGGAGGCAGCTCTCTTAGTCCATTTTCTCTGTGTATATGGTTAATATTTATGCAGACAGTCTGAATTATGTTATTGCAAAAATCTGTTATCCAGCATGCTATGTTGGATTTCCTTGTGGATCCCAGGATTAGGCCTTCAATCCTCATCCCCTTAATCCAGAGGACAGAGACAAAAGAGAAGTTTTCAGACAAGTATTTAACATTAAACCCCTGCTTTCTTTGTTCTATGGGACCCACAACACACAGCAGCCCTGCAATACCTGTCAGGAGGTTATAAAAAAGATGGAGTCTGGTGCTCTACACTGTACTATGGTAGGAGGTTCAGACACAATGAGCTTAATTTGAAACAGAAGAGGTTAAGGATGGATGAAAATCCTGCTTCATGAGCCAAGCATTTGAACAGGTTACCAAGACATGTTGTGCAGTCTCCATCCCTGGAGTTTTTCCAAACCCAACTGGATATAGCCCTAAGCAATGTGGTCTGACCCCGCTTTGTGCAGGAGTATGGACTAGCAAGCTTCTGAGTTTCCTTCCAACCTAAGCCGCCCTGTGATCTTATGATCGTCGAATGTCTGTATGTTCAAAACAAATGTGTGAGTGCAGCTCAAGCTGGCATTCCCATGGTAACTTTAAGGTAGATGTTGTAGGTACAAAGAGCAGTGATGGGCCTTAACAGCACCAGGCAATAAGGCAGTCTTGAAAGTGTCTGACTATGATGTTCTCAGGTTCTGAAAGCCATGCTTAATTTCTTGGCATCACTTGCATGAAAAAAGATGTGATGTAACTTCTTCCAGGCTGCAATCAGCATAGACACAAGAGTTTTAAAACACCACTCATTTTCCTAATGTAGTCTAGTACCCTGGGATAGTACTGGTCATGGTTGCTCAATTGAAATAATTTCTGTGATTATATACGGGTTTGCACTAGACATCACATTGAGATTAATAGTCTTTCAGGGGAATGACAATCTATTCAGGTGGAGGGTACAGCATGAGTGTGGGTTTTATATATTTCCACTTTTTTTTACTGGAGACATACCTTTCAAGGCTGAAGATATTATAGGGGAGAACAATGGCACAAAAATGATATAGAATCAGACACTCTTAAGGGCTGAACCTGTAAGTGCTTACAGCTAAGAGCAGTGCTTACTGCTGGGAGCAGTCCAATTGATTTCTGTGAAATAATAGATGTCAATGTGACTACTCCCAGCAGTAAGCACTACAGGCCGGGTTCTCACCTACTGAAAACCAAATATACCAGCTGAGAATTTTAGCCAAATGAGTAATGAGTGTTTGTTTACACATTTTTGAAAGACTGATTGTTCTGTGGTGTGTGTTGTTGTTGGTGTTTTTTGTTTTTTTGTTTTTTTTTCGAATTTGGTAAGGCATATATATCTATCTACTTCTTTTCCTGTGTTTTGCCTCATGGGTTTGCCAAGACATGCTGGAATGTGTCATTACAATGTCTAAGCTGTAGGGGATTCATTAAAAAAGGGTAAAATTTTAGCAGATACTTCTAAGCATGCAGAGATGATGTTCAAATTGCTTGTAAACATTCTTTTTATTCTTTCTTTCCTGAAGCCCATCAAAAGTCTTGCTTCTAAAAAATAACTAAACAGTAGTTCACAGCAGCTTTCAAAAAAATTAACCTTTGGGTTGAGACCAGGCATGGAAATACCCACCCTTGGAGAAGAATTTTCTGAAAGTAATAAACTCATGTAAACACTGAGCATGCTGCAATACTGAACAGTAATCTTCACCAATGCACAAAAGCAGATGTAATAGCACTTTAAATCTTTTCATCTGTATCTGTCTACAAAACGTCATTGTTTTACATGAGACAACTGATGCCTAGACTTATTCAGGACCATGTTATCACTGCCTGAATTTCAGACACTTTGGCACAAGCGCAATGACAGATATGTTTATCTCTTTAAAACCCCTAAGTTTTAGCAATTGCAGTATGATTCTCTAACATCCAAATACTGAGATTTTTCCAAAATTGGACAGCACTTTATAAGCTTGACTTCAATGAATGAGATAGTGATATATCAGATACAAGAGAGACCTGTGGTTCTGTAACAGCAAGTCCTAGACACTGTCTGGCTCCCAAGTATGTACTTTCCTAGCACATTATCTACATAGTGGCTGCCACAGGTTCGTAAAAATGACATGAAAATGTAACAACTCTAGCTGTAATGTGCTTTTGCAGAGACATTCTTGTGTGATCTGCTCAAGTGGGTTGGGCCAGATGATCCCCAGAGGTCCTTTCCAACCCCAACCATTCTGTGATTCTGTGATCTGATTTTTTGTTTTTTTGTGCAAGAAAGGGTGAAAACAGAGACTGGAGATTTGCAGCTGCACTTAGAATAAAAAAATTGGTTTGTACTGAAGCATGAGGTTATTGATTGTAGAGCTAAAGGTTAAACCTGTAGTACTGACATGCTTGAATTAACAACACATTAAAGAATGCTGTGTCTAAATTTAAGACATTCCATATCTTTCCCACCAGAAATTGTCATAAGGACACACAGGAGAACAGTGGCAGGATACATATTATCTCTTAATATTTCATGTTGGACTAATAGACACTTATAACATTAACCGCAAACTACATAGCACGTTGGTGTCATATTCCAGCTAGTGCTCACAACTTTAGAGAGACAAGCAAAAAGCTTAAACATCTCACTAGCAATAAATATGAATGTTTTCAACATATGAGGACCAATAGCAACATTTAATTTGGACAGCAGACTGAGATTGTTTTTTAAGAAATAAAACTATAGACTAGTATAAAAGGGGCATTATTTCCAATTTTTGTAAAGTTTACATTCAACTTGTGAAATATTAAATTATTGTTTCCAGGGAAAAAGTCAAAGCAGAAGAAAATTAAAGAGAAATTGTGAGGTCTTACAACATTATCATAAGCTGTCTTTGGTTTGGTCTTAATAGCAAGAACCACCTTGATTTGTGTATGCAAGAGTTAGTAGATACAAACATACACTCAGTTTTAGGAGTCTGAAGCTAATTGTCTCTTACTGAAGTCAGCTTTTTGAAGTTAGTGAGTTTTAGGCACATATTTATGAATTGCTGTGGAGAGGGATACTTTTAAACCTGTAAGTAGAAAGGTTTTTCATGGGCATTGATCATAAAGAGCTGTGATGTTACTATTGTGTTTGTCTTGTTTCACGTAGCCTTATTAAAATATAATACTGATAAAAATTAAGCATGAGAGGTTCCACCCTTGAATAGCGTGGGTTACTACGTACAATAGAGTTGAAGTATCTGTTTTACTTTTTACCTCAAATAACTAATTTTTCTGCTTTTGCTGTCAGTTGATAAATACCACTGATGGCTTGAGCTCCAGTCTGAGGATATTGGGGCTGGAGGAAAGAACACAGCAAGTCCCAGCTCCCTGTGACGTGTCAATAAACCCAAGAACAGCAGATTGGCAACAGATCAGCAAGAGTAGGAGAGAGCACTAAGCACATTGACAAAGACCATATTCTTTCCCTTTTGTCAGGGCCTCCCCGAGCTCTTTGCTCTGGCTGAGGCTGGGTAGGTGGTGGCAGGAGAGACAGCTGGTCCAGTCCAGCCAGGGCCATGGGTCTGCCCTGCGCCCCTTGCTTGGGTTTGGTAACCCGGGCACTGGCTGGCAAGGCCACTGCCCTGCCCACTGTATTAATGCACCTGCACTGCGCATGGGCACCTTGCTGTGCTCATGAGTAAGCAAATTGCTTTCACCAATGCAGGACAGACTTGTGTGTTTCAGAGATGCACAGGAAATTTAAAAGCAGATATTCTTTGAAATGTAAGTATGTATCTATATTCCAAAAATATCCTCTGCAATCTGATGGGGGAGGGGAAGGGGAAAAACTACATAAAACTTAATACACTAATCTCTGCATCATAACTAATATCAGAAGTGATTATATGAAAACCAGAGTAAGGATTATTTTAAAATAAGTTTTACAAGAATATGTTTTCTATTAAAAGTTAAGAGTATAGTGAACTGCTGAAAAAGTCAATATGGAAATATTGTATATGGTGAACCTGTAACTGGAAAGACATTGATGTCTGCTTTGTGTACATACATATGTATTTATTGAAGAAAAAAAATACACTTACTACATTTTTCATATAGAAAATAATGAGCCATATGGTTAACTAGAATGCAGTGTAAACTTCTAGAAGCATAGATTTTATTTAAAAAAATAAAAACCCCCAAATCCTTGTAAAATTTGCATGAATTCAAGCAAGACTGAGTCACAACTGTTGTGGGAATTTACTTGCAGCTGAGAGTTGTAAAGAACTTTGTAGAGTTGTAGAAATAAATTCATCAGGAAGATTTTGTGATAGACGCAGCTACAACCTATCAACTGTCATGTAACTGTCAGATGAAACTAATCCAAAATGACATGAATCTGAAATTTCCCATAGGGACTGAAATGTTGAATGAAGGACTTCAAACAAAGGATTTGGTTAAAAATGGAACGTTTCAGTGCTGGTGGCTATTTTATGTGAGTTTGTCTGGTTACTAAGATGAAGCAAAGAGTATCGGAGGAAAACAGTCATATAGAAATGGTGAAAATAATAAGAAATTTCTATCTTACACTGAATTATGAACTTTATCAAGAAAGGGAAAAGGATGTCAGGAAGGTTAAACATGTAATAGCTATTTTGTGTTTTACATCTTCAACAACGAGAAAGTATAGACCATTGAGATGAAGAAAAATGTTTGTATTTTTCTTTAGTGTTTTCTCAAGTACTTTGCACATGTCACAACACTAGACAACAGATAGGTGTGGGAGGAATGTAACTGCTGTGTTATTTTGTAGGGAAATGTTGTAAAATAAAGGCAGTGAGTACTGCTGAATATATCTTAGGTAAGGTTTGAGGTAAGAAGTGAAGATTTACTTAGATTTAAGGAATAAATACTGTTGGAGTAGTCAATGCAGTACAAGAATTTCAGAACAGTTGAACTCTCTTAACTACAGAGAATGATCTGCTAGAGAAAAAAAATAAACCTTAGTGAACCTTAAAATAAACCTTACAAACCTTAGTGAAAACATGTTTAGGTTTTATGCACCATGAAGGCAGTCTGGCACTGAGTACCCTCCAAATTCGGTGTGTTCTGTTTCTGATCAGTGAAATAGCACTCGTACATCAAGTTAGCATTTGCTCCCCTAATAAAAATGCACCCAAATTAGGCTTATGTCACAAAATGACAGCTGAATGCATTGTCTTGAAGCTTTTGGTTATTATTAGTGAATTTACATATTAGTTTTCTATGCTGACAAAATTCTGGCTTTGGGAAGGTTTCTAACAGATAAAATATGATATCCCCTTGGAAATCATAGTGCAGAAATGACTCTTCTAAATCAAAGGTGTTGATGTGAAGTAGGGCATCAGTTTAAATCCTTTGCTGAAGAATATTGCCTTGAGAAAATTCTCCCAGCAGAAATTCAAAAGCATGTTTGCTGGACACTTGATTCAATACAAGTTGTAAAGTCTATATATTTCTCAGTTCATTTATGCAGCATTTACTGTTTTCAAAGGACTATGCTGTTGGAACAAAATTGTTTTCACTTCCCAGCTAAATTTAAATAATTTGCAAAGCAAATCAGCTCTCTTTTGATTATTTTGAGGGTTGTAATAGTAGAAAGAAATTGTATATTTTCCTAACAGTCATACTAACATGATGATGCTCTTGCCAGGAAATCAGTAGGGTTAAATGCCCATCAAAAGAAGTCTTGTAAGTTTTCTCAGGGAAGATAGACTCAGTCTAACTATGCTATTAAATGCTACTACTTCAAAATGAAGGTTAAAAGCAAAGCAAAGGCTATACAAACTTTTATATTATTTGTTTCAAAAGACTGCATGTTTTTAACACATCCTGCATGTTAGTTGTGTGATAACATGAGGAGAGCACATAAGAAAACCAGTATCCAATTTGCTCATAGTCTCCACATTGTACACTTTCTGGGATTTTAAGACTTTGGTCTGTATCTTTGGGTGTTCAGTGCACCTTTGTATAACTCTTAAATTTTGGGACTGACTCTGTCTTTGACATGAAAATATTAATTCTGCTTTTATATCCTTGCTGTTCTTAGTACTTTGTCACTTCATGTAGGTTTGAAATTAAACCCCATCTTCTTCCCATCAGTGTTTTTGTTGAGCTCAACCTGTAAGGTCTGTTTAGGATCAGAAGAAATTCAGTAGACTGTTTCCAAGCTTCCCATAAACATAATTTCAAAGACCTTGTTTTGTTTCTAAATTCTAGCAGCTATTTCATAGGCCATTTCAGACAGAAAAGGTATTACTTAATTCACTTCTAGACACTTTATGTGAATCTATGGCAAATGCTTAATTTTATTTTGGCCTGCCAGCTTAGGGCAAACGTGTATGTGTGGTTTCTACCAACCAACTGTCCAGCACCAGCTTTAGATGATGTAATTCACATTCATAATTTTCCTTTATTACTGCTTCTACATTGATTTTTGGCTTCTTGACTTCCATACATAGAAGCATGCCAAAGAGCCCATGTGCTTTTTACCACTACAGGTGTTACACCTATGCCAAGAAGAACCCTGTCTGCACCCATATCTAGCAGGTCTTTCTCTAGTGTTTGGCTGAGAATCGCCATGAGTAATTCTGTCTCATGGCCTCCAGCAACCTCCATGGTTCTGGCACAGGAAACAAACTAAGGCACCTGAAGATGGCATGTGAATACTTGGTTGATGATAATTTATCCTATGGATCATTTTATATTTGTCAGTGCATTCATGCTGCTGGCAAGTATCCTCACCAATGATTCCTTTTCTTAAAATGAAATTAATTTGTGAAAACTAGTTTTGGAAACTATGTTCTTCAGTTTCAACAAGTTTAGGTAACTAGCAAAGCCAGCATACTCCTGAAATTATTTAGCTACTCTTTTCTGTCAAAAGCCAGTAGTGAAGAACATCACCCCTTTAGAAACTGTTTATTGTTCTGCAAACAAGTTATATTTTCAAATCATTATAGATTAAAATATCAAGAATTGTGTTCTGGGTTTGAACTGTATTTGCTATTGATACAGAACAGTTCTTCTACATAAGTACAAAAAATTGTTTATAAACAAATGCTAGATCAACTGCCGGACTGTGGATTGACATCCAGCAAAGATAATAGAATCATAGAATTGTTTGGGTTGGAAGGGACCTTAAAGATCATCTAGTTCAACCCCCTGCCATGGGCAGGGACACCTTCCATTAGACCAAGTTGCTTAAAGCTCCATCCAATCTGGCCTTGAACACTTCTAATGATGGAACATCCACAACTTCTCTTGGCAACCTGTTCCAGTGCCTTACCACTCTCATAGTAAAAAACTTCTTCCTTGTGTCCAATCTAAATCTACCCTCTTTCAAAATGAAACTGTTGCCCTGTGTCCTGTCACTACAGGTCTGGTCCTGGTAAAAAGAAAATAACAATTAAAAAAATAGATATCTATCTTAAAAGCACCCTTTATGTATTGAAAGGCCACAATAAGGTCTTCAATCTGAACAACCCCAACTCTCTCTGCCTTTCTTAATAAGAAGGATGTTCCCGCCCTCTGAGTTTTGTGGCCTCTGTACCTGCTCTAACAGATTTGTGTATTTCTGGTACTGGGGATGCCAGAACTGGATGCAATGCTCCAAGTGGAGTCTTATGAGAGACAAGATACTTGTTCATGGCCTGGCTAGCATATAACTTTGTCCACCTATGACAGTCTGATTTTCAGTATGTTTAACATCAGGCAAAAGCTAACAGTATTTTAGGAGACAAAGAAGTTGTTGTCCTACTTGTGTTCACGTAAAGGAAGAAACCATTACAGGGATGTTTAAAGGTGAATGGGTGCTTCCTGAAAGAGGAACATGCTTATCTTCTTACTCGGGAGAATCAGAATAAGGGTCTTGACAAAGGATTTGATTTCAGATAAAAGAGCTACATAAGTATCCTAGGTCATCTTTGGTGGGATGAAACAGGCTTTCTTGAAACTGAGCAAAAAGTGCCCATGAAATGTGGTATTTTCTTTTTCTGCATCTGCCTCTAAACCAATTAACTGATTGGTCCTGCTTGCTCAACGTAAATTTATTGCTGCTTTAGTGCTTATTTTTTATTGAGTGACTTCAGCCTTCTGAAACCTCGTTACTCCATTTCAAAGGGAATGGTAATCTATACATGGGATAGAAGTCAACTTTCACAATATTCTTTATCCTTATGTGGGAACTAACAAACCAAGGAATAATGGTGTATTTTTCCTCTCAGATCTCTGTTAAGATTTAAGGTATCAATTTGGGAGAGATGTGTCCCAGTAGCAGGTGTTCAATCATTTTTCAGCATGTAATAGGATGTGAGCAAGAGCTTGAGAGTATCAAGGTAACCACAGCACTAACATATGTATGAACAGATCACTTTTAATTCCAAAAGCAACAGCAAGACTTTGCTTAGCCGAGAGTAGTCAGTCACTTTAGCTACATACCATATTAATTCTGTTCTGACAACTGCCATGTTATCTGAAAACAGTTTTGATAAAATGTTGTATGATGGATTTTTTTTTAATATACTTATATAGTATTTTTCCTTCTCTTGATGATTTCTTTTTATTTGTTTGACTCCTGACAGAGAGAATTCTTTTTCAAAATGGAGTGGAGTGATATCTTCCATGGAGACAACCTAACAGGTTTAAAATTGTGGAGCTATTAGAGAAAAACCTATGATGATAATAATTAAACAGACCTAAGTATGCTCGTAGCTTCTTTTAGAGTGCTGAAACTTGTATAATTATTCTCATTCAGTCTGCCACAGGCAAAATGCTTTTCTTTTATGATGTTCAGCAGCTTTTCTGATTATGGCTGTAAAAAAGCGTTAACTTTTTTTGTGTAAAGCCAAGCCTTCTGTTTCTGGTCTTAATTCTTGAATTTTTGGCACATTTCTCTGTCACTCCTGCCTTTTCAAGTTGCAAATTTTTATTTGGTTACCTTTACAAAATTCAAGCTGTTAATAATATTCTAGATGCTAACCACCTGAATAGATATCAATTTATTAAAAAGACCTGTAAATTTTTTCCAGTAATCCTTTAATTTCTTTCAAAGCTGGTATGCAAGTTCAAAAATTCTAGAAGATTCTTATGCATCTTTCTCATTTGAATAATATTTTCCTATTAGGTTCATCAATATTTTAATGGTCAGTTTATTCATAGTAATAATAAAGGGATTGGGAAATAATTTTAATATTTTAATACTTTTTAGAAGTTTTTTATTAGATACTCATAATGCATTTTCATAAATTAGAATTCAACTATGTAGCAAGAAAATAAAATCAGTGACTTGCAATGTAGTGAATGTGCTGTGTGATGGTAGAGATTGTTTAAATCAAGAAAATAACCATCCTGAAAGTATTTCATTCTAAAAGAGATTTTTGAGGTGATTTTTAAGGAAAAATATAAGAAATTTCTAGGGATTGAATGAAAGTATTTTCTGCACAGTGTGTGGGACAAATACTCATAGATGCCAATAACAAATTTGCAATTAATATTCTAGTGCAGTGATTGTCACTTAATTGATGAATAATAACTTCAAGCCTCAAGGTGAACTTTGAAGCTCTAGCCTTCTGACCAGTAGGGAGAATGCAACCAGCTGTGCCTGCTTTCCTGTGTTTTGGTCTTATTGGTAAGAATATGATCATGAAACAATATATTTTAAAGCATTTTAAAGAAATATTTTAATCATTTAACATTTGTGTCTACCTGGGCAATGCCCAAAAGCAACACTTGCGCTTGACATTCCATTGTGCCAAATTTTCAGAAAACATTTTTGATCTTATAATTTATTGCATGGAATACATAATTCATAAATCAGTGGGCAGCTGTGGAACTATCTATGGAGCCTAAATAGAGGCAGCCTACGTGGTACTTGGTGAAAGGATAAATGCTAAGATTTAAATCAGTTTGTGAGCTTGTTTCAGATATAAGCAGAATCCAGGTGTAAACAAGAAGTCAGAGCTTCAAAATTCGTTGGAGATATTTTTCTTTTCTATTTCACTCGTAGCTTTACAAGAACTTTTCTTTTCCTGCAAGGATCCAGGGTACTAAAAAGACCTGAAACAACATTAGAAGTTCCAATCCTTGTTTTCATTCGTAACATTAAGCCATGTAAAGAAAATGCAGACCACTGCACTGGCCTGTGGAAGGCAAGAAGTGATCGTGTTCTACACACAAATACAGGAAGAGCAGACTGTTGACCCCAACTAGATGTTAATTCAGATTAATAATAGTCAAGAAATATCAGAGAAAATCACAGGTTGAATCTTTCCAGGAGAAACAAATTTGCTTCCCTTTGCTGTGCTCTGAGGAAAATGGCTGTCTCCAAGATTTGAGGGAAAAGTGTTAGACGCAACCTGACATAATATAGAAATGGCAACAATATTACAGAAGGCTTTTAGCTTAATAGTGAATGATGACCTGACATTCTTGAAAAGAAAGACTTGAAAGTACTGAAATCATTAATAAAATTCTCATGAAATCTCAAATGCAAGTAAAACATCTTAAACGTTTGGAAAAGTTTCTGTGGTGTGTATTGGCTATAGGTAGTGGTTTAGACAAGTTGCACCAAGTTTTCATTCTGACAGCTAACCTTTATGGTATGTTTTAATTGTACTGAGGTGCTAAGTAATTAAAATGAGCCTCCATAGCCTCTGGGCTGCCTGCCCACTGCTGTACAAAAATGGCATCGCCTGAAGCACCTGTTCCTGTTTCAAAATTAAATGCCTTCTGAAAGAATCTGTTAGCTGAGCAGAATACAAGCGACTTGGAAAGGTCACTTAAATGAGAGAGAAACCTTCTCATTTTAATTTATCCCAAACATGGACTATTGAATCTTATCTACCACTAGGATAAAATTTTGTAAATAACTTGGGATTAACTGAAATAGAGTAATATTCCCAGTCTAATTTAGGACTATTTTCAAACAAATTTGAACAACATGCAAAAACATTTTTCCCAAATCATCTAGCTCACACCAAATAATCTGAACATCTTGTTTGGTGCTGAATTGTACATGCTTAACAGTCAGAGACAAATACTGAACACCTTCTGTATTCAGACTTTTGGTGGAAATGACAGAAATTGCCTTTGAGTCTGAGTTTAGGATCCAAATCTCTTAAGTGCTTGCCTTTAGTGAACCAGAGTTGTCCTTTGTTTTATATAGCTATTTCAGCTAACATTTACCCGGCCGATAAGCAGCTATTCCTTCTCAGTGTTTACCTTGCTGGCCTAAATAAGCAAAACCCTCCATCTCTTCTTATGAGATATCTATTCCTCTCATCTGTTCCATGTTCCAGTCTGAATTCATAACCTTTGAGTACTGTGATCAAAAAGGTGCGCGATCACTATGATAAGGTCTCACTTGTGTTTTTAGAGAGGTATGTTTATTTATTCATCTCTGTATTCTTTGTTTGAAACACTGAAACATGAAAAGGACTGTACATTTTTTTATGGCCCCATTATTTTGAGACTCTTTCATCTTGTGGCTAATACGTCTTTGTCTTTCTTTTCCTCAGTTGCTAACTTATTGCAGATATTCTGGTTATTAGTCCCCAAGGCTAAGTGTGGAACTACACTTTGATGTAGTTTCATTTCTACCTTTGCTTTCCTTGAAGTCATCCAAATTATCTGTAATAATAGCAAGATCCTTCTCTTCATTAACCCCTCCCAAGTTTAAATCATCATCACTTTTTTTTTTTTTTTTTTTGTTACCTGTATCATTGAGGAAAAAAAAAAAAAACAGAGTAATTCAATTGGGAATATCCCTCCAGCCAATCCTGTTGCCTTGTCCCCTTTAGGCAGTGTTGCAGTGTTCCCCAGTGTATGATTCATGCTGGTTTACAAAGCCAAAGCAGACTGATCAGTAACATTTCATTTGTCTTGACAGCCAGGACAGGCATACATCTATCCAGCCAAACTAATGTGGCACACACCATTCAGAAATGACTTTCACTTTATTTCATTATCCATTCAGCTCAGTAATTAATTACCTTTCAAATATTTTATTTTTACTCATTATTGAGGATCTACTGGACCTAAAGATCAATTCCTTCACCCATTCTTAAAATGTTACACTTGTTGCTTTTCACCAGTATGTTAGCAGTGTTGACTTTACAGATTTATTAAAAAGAGTTTTAAGGACATTTTTAGTGTGTGACTAAGTATGCAAAATTATTATAGTATGTTTTCCACTTTTATCTGTACTTCTGTACTTTGTTAACCTTTTTTTTGTTTTGTTTTGTTACACTTAACCCCCTTACTCTGTTGAAAACTGAAACATGCCTTATTTGGTTTCAGGTCCAACCTAGATTACCTTTTGTCTCCAATCCAACCTCTTTCCTTAGAACAGTGAAAGCAGCAGCTTACTGCTAAATTTCTTTATGAAACGGAAAATATTTTCCTACTTGTTTTAGATTTTTTTACAGGATGTGGCTAAACTATATTTTTGCACTTCTTACCTTATCCCTACATTTTCTGGTCTTATGGTAGATTTTGATGATAAATACTTTATCAAGATTCCTTTGAAGCTTTTTAAATTTTTGTCTATACTGCTTATTTTTCATCCACTTTGGTCTCACTTTCTTATTTGCTTGGTGTTTCCAGCTCTTAAAATATCCATTCCTAGGTTACATGGTTGAATATTTTCCAATAATGTATCACTAGACAAAGAAATCAATGATTTTGTTGCTTAGTATTTGTAGCTATTTTCCCATAGAGAACACCTGCTACCTTGCCATACAACCGACACTAAACCTTTTTTTAAACAATTGATGAAGTTTCTTAGCATGCTTTAGTCTATTATACAATGCCAAAGGTAAAATTTGTCATCTAATCTTATTACTAGTGCCAGGGGATTAATGTTAGGTGGCACTTGTGATGACAGTGAAAAGATTAAAAAATAATTCCATTAAAGCTATCTACTGCATTTGATATTTGAACCATTAATAAGAGGGATTACCTTCTTTGCAGACCATGGTAAAAATAAGCTCAGCTTAATTGTCTTAAGAACCAAAGGCCTCCCCTCTAATACATGAAAGATTCTGTTTCATAAAGATCTCTGATTAAGACATTAACTGAGTTCAGTCATATTAGGCTAATGGGAAAGATCATCATAATAGTTCCCTCATTTTCTGATGATGAACATTATAGGTTTTCTGAAAGTACATAAACATAGTTAACATATACTTTGTCTTAAATTTCCACATATCCATGTAGTTTGTATTACATTATTTCTTCAGCCCAGTTTATCAGAGGGAAGAAGTCAAAAATATAAATAGAAACAGTTAAAAGAGACAAATTTATTTACAAAAATATTAATTCTTATTTTTTTTTTTAATTCTTCAGCAATTTGCCACATTCTCATTTTCCCACAGCAGGAAACAGTAGAGGTTTAAAGATCATCCAGTAACTCTCAGACATAGCATGCGGGTTTACAGCTGGGAGTAATGTATTATCATTTCTGTATCTGCAACATGAAGAAGACGTACTAGATTTGTAGTAGGATTTGAAGGAGGCCCTGGATTCAGTCTAACTGTTTTTTGTCAGATTCATGCTTCTAAAAGAGTAGCAGAAAGACCTTCCTTTTTTAAAGATGTAAGCAGCACAATGGTGGTCCCGGATGTAACTGAGTTTTGGAGACTCTGAATTCTTCATAAATGCTGTGAAATCACCTTTGTGCAAAAAGACCTTTTACAATAAATCTAGCTGGGTCTTCGGTGTTAGTGTCTGTTTTAGAGATGCCCAAGAAACTGCAGTGGGAGCCAACCCCTTAGATTTCAGGCATCTGTGCAGCACAATGTGTGGATAGAACAGCGTGCCCAACCTCTCAGTTAAGTTTGCCCTGAATAACAGAGGGATAGAATGTTGGAAATTTCCATGCCAAGATGTTAAGAGACCTATAATGAAAATATGGAAACTATAAATTGTGTATGACTTCCATACCAAGCTGTCTGATAAACATATAAATAGTCAATAAAGGCATGTTATTTTTTACAAAATGGAAAATATCAAAACAACTTCTTTAGAAGTCACAACTCATAAAGCTGAGCTATTTTAAAAATTTTAGATGAAACTTTTAGGAATAGATGTAAAAGAAACAAAGTACATAATAAGTATCTTCTGTACTGCAAGTTTTTATCATGGGATGTTTTGGGTGCCAAAAATGTAAATGGATTCAACGTGGTTGATTAATTCAAAGAAAATTTATCAATAAATATCAAGTGCAATGTGGAAAGCACAGTCTGTGGTTTAGGAAGCCTCTAAACCCCATTCTGTTGGAAACTTGCTTATGTGACAATAATGTTCTGTATGTGCCCAGTTTTCACATTACCCCAGATTTTGCCACATACGACTACTAGACTTGTTTTGTTGCATTTCGTTCAGTTGACCACAGACTCTAATTTATTGAGCCCTAAAGCAGAAGCCCAAGTAGAGTTGTTCCCCCTCCTATTTTTTTTTGTTATATTTAGTCATAATCTGTCTAATTAAAAATGAAGATACTCTTTGCTAATATAGTAATGACCAGTGAAATAAAGTAAATACCATTTGTGGAAATGTCCACACTTCTAAAAACCTGCTCCATTGATGAACTTCAGTTCTAAATATTTAGTATCATGTTATGCTTGTCCTGGACAAAAGTGAACCTGTAACATGTTTTATGAGCCATCATCAGAAGTTTCTTGGGAGTCCTCACTGCTATAAAAGGAAGATTTAAATTGCATAACAGTGTTAGTCCAGGATTAACTACCGATCTTCTTCCTTTCTTGCTATAATGAAAACAATATTATTTCATCACTGCTTAGGAGAGACTAATGAACTGGAACAGATGTTAGTTTTATATCTTTTATACTTTTGTTGAAGAATGAGTAAAACAGACAATAGGTCTCTTCATGTGCTATAAAACTTCCAGCAAAAACCAGAAAATAACTTTTTTTTTTTTTTTTTTTTTTAATCCATCAGGTTCTGGGCAGTTTCCAGATAAGCATTTCAGCTGTTTTGTCACTTTTACCAGAACAACTGCTTCTCAGTTCTCAGTAGGTGGTTTTGTTTACCATGCATTTTACCCTAACTGCCTAGTCAAGAGTTTCCTTCACAATGATTTACGTGA
This sequence comes from Streptopelia decaocto, assembly GCF_964273445.1. NCBI lineage: Eukaryota > Metazoa > Chordata > Aves > Columbiformes > Columbidae > Streptopelia > Streptopelia decaocto. Next base: position 17,570,363 of record NC_138659.1, read on the forward strand.
CTGAAACTTAGATCACTGTGGTAATGAGGACAAATACCACAGACCTTTTATTGTTGGAGGCTATTTGTTTTAAACAAATGCAGTTAGTTTGCATTTGCAGTTTCTTATGCAGCTGTTTTCTTGAAATGTGTAGTACCTGGGTTTATTGGCAGGAATATTTGAGGAAATGTCAGAGGGGAGGGGAAAAAATTAAAATGGGGGAGTGTAACGTAAGGGAAGGCAACAGGAGCATTCATTCCACTTCTAGAAGAGAACAATTAATCTGTGAGAGAGGCTGAAAAAACTTTATAGAGCAGGAAACCAGGTATCAGGATAGAAGAGCCAAAATGTTTTGCAATGTCTCTGTTGTATAATAGCGTACATTAGTAAATACAACTGTGTCAACTGGAAATAAAATTCTAAAATGGTTGCTTCCCTTGAGGAGAAATATCACAGAGCTTTGTAAAAACTAACAGCTTGTGTTTTCAGAAATACAGTTAGGGGAAAAAGTGTAATGAATAAATTACTGGCTAATTTTGACTAGTGGAGATTTTAGGGAAATGTATTTTGCTGTACCTTGCTGCATGTTTGTGTTAATTTATAGTGCTACGTGAAACCGAGTGCAGGCCCATATTGTACAGGTTTGGTTGGAAAAAAAAAGTCATTCTTGCTTTTCTTAATAATTTGTAAAGCTTATATTTGAGGAAGGGTGCTGATGATGTCTCTTGCAATTGTTTACATAAACCTGTTAAGAAATATAAACAGCTCTTATTTCAACTACTCTTAACACTAGTAAGCTCTTCCACAATTTTATACCTCTGGGAATTAGATTCACCTTCCATTTTCAGTCTCAATATTTAAATGGCTATTTTCTTATTCTTTTCTAGTAATGTGGACAATTGTATTTACTTTTTCTAGCTGCTCTTCCTTCCTCATGTTTACCCTTCTCTCTCCTTTTCATAGAAATCTATTATCATAACACCAGTCTTAGTTTTGCTTGGTTCTACAAACCTCACTATTTTGATATAATTTGTGAAGTACATAAATAATCCAGTTCTTTGTTCATAGCAGTTGCTTTTCTCTGTATGTACTCCAACTTGAGGCCATATTTTTGTGCACAGGAGAACTAAATAATATTTCTAATGTTCAGTTGTGATGTTTGGATGATATGTCATTCGTGACTTACACAACAGTATTGATCTTTTTCTAGAAATATTTTATCTGATGAATTCAATGTCCTTTTCTAAAGCAGACTTACACTGATGATTCATAGTCACATAGAGTAATATCAGTGATGTGCTGCAGATGAGCATGGGCTTTTTACAGAAATTTTATCAGTCCTGAAATGCATGATATTGCAATTTTTGTTAATGGTATTTTATTTCATTCTCTGTGCACAAAGTCAAGCTGTTCAATTCCTCTTGATTTTTTGATCCTCTGTATTGGTAACACTTTATCAAAACCATTTTTATTACCACCTTTCTCTTTGGGGTATTATTAGTGTAAATCTTCAATAAAATTGGGTCCAACCTAATCTGTGAATAACCTGTTTAACAGTCCTTCAGGCTCAGCAGTTGACCTTTCAGTACAACCTGCTCCCCTTTTCCATTTAACCAGAAATGTCCGTTCTGTTAGGTGAAGTATGTGCTCAGCTTTATGCATGGAGCTATATGACTCATGTCAAATTAAACTGAAGTATATACTTAAGATTTTTACTAGAACTTAACATCTACTTTATGTTTCCAGTGTAAAACAATATTATTTGTGAATCTGCATTTGCTTCTAGTATAAATATTTGGTGGAACAAGAAGGTGAAATATGACAAAAATATAGAACTATAGGTGACAGTGATCAAAACTCTGAGTTTCACACTCAAACAGCTGAAACTCTGAATGATCTGCTGCTATTCCAGACCTGAGAAGCATGTTCCACCTGCACATTTCGGTCATACTTACAGAAAATTCATTTCTGAGCTTTGTGAGCCAGGTTATTAAAGGTTTGTGTTTCTACAACACCAATAAAAGTTTATTTTCTATATGCTGTGCAGTGTATCGATTAGTCTGAAGGAGCAGTTACTTTCTTCATTAGCTAGAATAGAAGGGAGTGATGTATAGAAATATTATTCACTAAGACTAGTCTTGTTGTGAGCTTAATATTGGTTTTTACAACTGATTGTTTCTTTGGTTTTAACTCCATTGAGCTTGATAGGTTTTACTTACCCCTTCCATTAATGTTTGTATTGTTTTTCCGTATTTCATGTAAATAGAAACAGCTAATATAAGTCACAATAATTACATACATACCATAGTAAAGAGGGAAGAAGACAGCAGATAATAAGCCTTTCATAAGATGTGGTAACAAAAGTTTATCTCATTCTAGCCAGAAGTGAGTGTGTGTTTATAGCAGGCAAGCTGTGTGTGTGTGGAGTCATACAAATAAATCAGATACAGGTTCAGTGTAAAGGTTAACTGAACTTACATTGTGCTATCACAGTAGGCTGCCAAACATTTGGAAATATATATAAAAAAATAGTGCCTTCAATGCAAAAGGAGATGATGTTAAGAATGTAAAAATCAAAAGAGTGTCTATATCAAGCCAGTTTCACTTAGCCCAATATTGCATATCCAACTGTAACCAAAAACAGTTGTAATTGGAAGAGTACCAAAAGAAAGTACCATGATGCCTTCAGTCTGCATCATTTTGTGGACCATTTTTCCTAATCCAGTGGTGATCGATTCATAAATGTGGTTTGGGGTATTGTTTGGTTTTGTTGGGGTTTGTTTGAGTTTTGGTTTTATTTTGTCTGGTTTGTGGTGGTTTTTTTTGTTGTTGTTTTTATTTTGTTAAATGGAGCCTGTAGCCTCACTTGAAACATCCTGCCAGCATATGAGATACTCTGAAATTCTCTTACACAGTTTCCTGTGAAAACTTCTCTTGAAAATCAGGAATTGACACTCCAAAAGAAGCTGCCTGGTATGACAAGACAAAATAGTTGCAAGTGAAATGTAGTGTTTGTGTGGAGCTTCTTCAAAGTCGACTGTTGATCACCACTGAGAAGTTTGTTACAGAAGATCTCATGGGCAGGAAAATAACTTTGCAATCCTATTCATAAATTCTAGTAGTTTCATGTTGTGAAGCTGAAGCTAAGGGAAGGTGGAGGTAAGGTTTTATGGATAGCCTTGATACAAGCTCCCAGATCTTCAAATTAGAAGATCTAACAGCAATCCATTCCCACAGTTCCTGCCAAGAGTCTGAACCAGATTAATTTTCTTTTAATGTAAATGAAGGGTTTCTATTTTAGTAACAACGATCTACAAGGATAAGGCTGAAATTCTAAAAAAAGACTGCTAATTTGATATTATTTCTCTGAACCTGTCTATAGTTTTCTAATTATTATAAAAACATTTGACCTATTAGCTTAGAATTTTTGATCTTTTTTTTTTTTTTTTTTTTTTTGCATGGTGGTGTTGTTTTGGCTTTTTTTGTTTAGTTGGTTTGGGGTTTTCTGGGTTTTATTGTTGTTGGTTTGGTTTGGGGTTGTGGGTTTTTTTGTGTGTTGTTTGGTTGTTTGTTTTGGTTTTGGTGTGGGTTTTTTTGTTTGTTTGGTTTTTTTAGGGTGTGTTGTGTGTGTGGTTTTTGGATCTTTCAAAGCAGAACAGGAAGAAAGGAATTTTTTTTGTGTGTATTTCTTCAACTTTTCTAGAATCATTCTACAATTGTCCTGATACGAGGAAACAAAAAGAACAGTGGCACCAGAAATGAACTTTAGGAAGTCTCATAATTCTGTAGTTACTGTCCCTTCCTCTCCTTACCCAAGCTATTTTGAGATCAGCTTGATTCTACTCTGAAGGCAGAGCAATTATTACTGTCTTAATTAGTATTTTTTAAGAAATTGTGAATCCATTCTTAATCTGAATCAAAGTCTGTCTCAATTTCCAGGTTTTGAGCAACTGAAGATAAAGTACTCTTTTATGCATTCCTAGATTTGGGGGTGTTTTCTATCTTGTTGATATCAAAAAGCCTGTTGGTCTAATGCCAGTAGCCAGAATCGAAGCTACTCCTGCTTCAAGACTCCACATGTATTCAGGTGTTGCTGATTTGTGCTGCTTGCATATGTCAGTGAATTTATCCTGCAGAGCTACCAAGAAGAACATAAGCGTGCTTCCAATTCTTTGAAACTGAAAAAATGAAATTTTGAGAAATGATCACAAAATAGCAGAGACAGAGACAGGGACAGGACCACATCCAGGATTCAAACGTGCTGATTTTTGGTCTTCTACTGTGGGGTTAGAGACAACAGTATATAGTCCCCTTGCTTTTGTCTATGAAGAATTATTTCAGATCCAAGCTGTTACTGTGTATCTCTTAACCTATGGTTTCTCATATGTTATTTTTAATACTTTGATAAGCTAAGTAGGAAAAATTATGCTGTCTCATGAATAACAAATGGACTGAGACAGGGAAGCACATTATCTTTTAAATTGCATGTAACTAACTTGCTAATTATGGTCAGGAACAATATTTCCACATTAGTTTAAAATCCCCAAATAAATCTGGGATTTGCAGTCAAAGTTTAATATGTGACATATGTAAATAGCCCACCAAGAAGAAAAATCTGCAGGATTTTGCCTAGAATTTAACTAGGAATTCCTTGTTTCTGAGCCTCTTTGGAATAGTTGTTAGCACTTATGTGCTAACATAACTATGTTAACACATAGTTTCATCCCAGAAAAGTTTACAGTTGTACTAGGTGTGATAAGAAGAAATGGCCTTCCCATGTGCAGTTTAGAATCTGATATACCTATGTCAGATTTTACCTGTAGTCTGAAATAAATTTTAAATAAAGCAGATGGAAAAAATAGGAAAAGTAATAATGGGATTGTCCATAGACACACACAAATAAAATGTCTACTAACTGGAAATTATACAATATAAAGCATGTTAATCTGTTTTATACCATCTTCAGAGTTGGCAAAGTCAACAGAAGGGCACCTGACTTCTCTCAGCTTTCCCCTAGCTCATGAAATTGCATGGAGGGTCAGCTTTGCAGGCAGAATTATTATTATTATTATTATTTTTTAAATGAGTTTAACATGATGCATGCAAATAAAGATACGCAAAGAACTCCTCATGACTTTAAACTTCTATTTTTTTGTCTGTATTGATACAACAGTGCATAGTTCACTGCAACATTCTCAATTATTTGCTTACTTTGCTTTTAGTGTAACTTTGTTCTTAGCCATCCCAAGTAAAGAATTCTCTTCTAGTGACCTCAGTCCTCAGCTAAGTCACCCTGACTTTACTAGGTAACTTCTAAAGGAAGTACTAAGTTGTTCTCACTTTCTCATTGTTAAGCTACATATTTTTTGCAAAGACTCCTCTCTGCTGGAGGTCAGACTGAATGAATAATACAAACCCAGCAGCACTGTAGGAATAGTATTACACCTTGTCATGTGGTAATTTGGAAGGGGAATCATGGTTACTTTTTTGTCTGATATTCATGTGATTCTGCTTTTTCAATTTTGAAACCTAATGAAACAACCTTTCTGTTATAATATTCACACGGAATAACCAGTTTCTCTGGTCCTTTCATGCTTTCTCTCCTGCTGCCCTCCTTTGCTATGTGAAAATCTTCCAGAAAGTGTCTGCAAAATCATTGTATTTCTAATTTAAAATTTCTGTGCCAAGATGTCTTAAACACTTCGACCTTTGTTAGTAAATTGGCAAAGAGTGATTATAGCTCAGTACTTTAATAGCTGCCCTGCTGTTCTAGACTCTACTTGTGTAATGCTCATCTTGTCCTTTTTTTAATAACGAATTCAGTAAGATTAATTGTTGCCTAACTTGAAATCCACTATTGTTTTTCATATTTTATTATGACTGCATGTAGACGTAGCCTATAGCTCGATTTATTAAAATATAAGGTAATTGAAAGGGTTTTAAATAATTAACTAGAAGAGGAACACGAAAAAAAGAAGTATTTGATACTTCCAGAATTTTGAAATAGAGAAATCTTAAATAAATAAAGTTTTGTGTGCATCATTATATTGTATACCTTTATAATAAGTCTATGTAAAATACAGCAAGACCTGTACTGTGAAGGTACACTTCAATCAGACTTTATTTTGAACAGTGTTGTGATAGGATGGATATTTACTCTTTCACCTAGATAGCATAACATAGGTTAGAATCAGTTGTTTATTGCATTCCAAAATAATGAGGAGGGAGCAACGCTGTTTTTAATACCAGAAAAATGTGTCAATAATTTCCTCAGTAGTGGAGACAGCAAAATCTCCATGGACTGTCTCATACAGCAACATTTCCTTAGCAATTTGGTTTTGGATTAAAAAAAGTTCAAAAATGAGTCATGGCTGAGAGAGATGGGGACTGTTCACCCATGAGGGTGAGCTTTCAGGAGCATCTAGTAATTATTCTTGAGAATTTTGGAAGCTGAAAAACTTGCTTTCTATTAGAGATGTTAACTAGAATGGTTCTCTTAATTGCAGGTTACTCTCAGGTATACTAAGACCTCTGAACTTAGTTTATTTGCTTAAGCCAAGAAGCAAAATATGTACTGAAACCTATAGGCCTTCCAAGGACCCCATTTTGGAACAGATGGAGCAGTAAAGTTAAGGCTGAATTTCTTCAGGAAAATCATAGGACGGATCAAGGAGATGACAGGGTACTTGTGGAACCAGACAGCTCACCCTAAGAGTCCTAGAAACACATAATGTAGTAATGCAGTAATGAAGCTGTAACGGTAGATATCAGAAGTGCCTCTAGTTCAGTGTCCTGTCTTTGGCAATATCAGGAGTTGATGTGCAGTGAAGATACAAGAACAGGCAAGCATCAGGTGAACACTCTGAGTCGCATTCAGTGATCTTCAGGACAGGCACTTGCCAAAACAGGAGTGATGCTGTGGTAGCAAATAACCTTGTATGGATCTTGACATAATCAGTTTGTCCCTGTAAACATCTAGTTATCTGAAAGATCCTGCTCAAAGTTGTTCTAAAGCTTCACTGTCTTATATGGAGAACTTCCACTTACGTATTTTGAACTGGCCTTCTGCCAGTTTATTTGACCTCTGTTCTCTTATAATGGAAGAGACAGTGAACAGCTGTTCTGTCTGGGTTTGGCAGACTGCTATACATGCTTTTCTCAATTATTTTTCAGGACAAAGACTCATATTCACTTCAGCTGTCTCTTGAGGAAGTTGGTCTGTATATGCTTTTGACTATTCATCTCATCCTTCCCTGGTTCTTTATCAGCTGTCTGTCCTTGGGATGTGTAGTACTTGCTTTAGATAAGTATGGATGTTAATTTGATAAACTTATTGGCCCAGTTTGGTAGTAGAAAATTTAATAATTTTTACCCTGTTTCACTCCTCCTTGGATAATAGTCTCCCCTTTGAGACTACAGACCAACACTTTTATGATCTACCTATTCAAGAATCATGTTGAAAGGAGGAGGCTGGCAAAAACCCCCATCTTTTAACCCTTCCCTATCGATCTTTTTCTATCACACATATGAATATACACAACCTGCAAGGGTCATCAATATTCAGTCTCAGTGTCTGCATAAACAAATAAGTCTGATGTTTTGCTATTCCAATGTTCAGTAAACGGAAATAAACTTACTTATTTATTTTTAATTAAGGAAAAACCCCAGGAAGATTAAAGTTGTTCAGTACAGGAGATAATTGCCATACTCCCCTCCCCCCCAATTCCAAACCTGTTTAGAATTTGTCCTTAAAATAATTTATTTTCTGTCATGGAATAAATGGATGAAAATGTATGTTTAATTTTGCTTACAGATTTAATTGAAAAGTGAAAATAATTTCCTTTGGACTGCTAGCCCCTACAAATGAACTAATGAAAGCACAATTCTACTTCATATTAAATCATCATTACTGAAGGGAAAAGCTGTGATGAGGACATTCAGTGAACAGCTGCTTCAAGAGATATATGATGAGATACACAGAGAACAGTCCATTTAGGTAGGGTTTTCCTATGTATTGGAAGCCATGACCAAGATAAATGTGACTTTCTGCATAAGGCTGATGTAAATTTATTACCTTTTCACTCAAGGATTAGAAAAGATTGTCTGCCTTGAAATTTGCTAATATTTCAAAATGAGAAAAATGTTAGTACCGTATGAATTCTAAATGCACATAGACCATTAAAATGGAGACACATGACTTATGTCAATCAAAACCAACTTATCTTCCAAAGTCAGATCCTATGCAAAGCTGAGCATGTTTTCTGGAACGGACTGAATAAAAGATTTTACCTTGGGTTAACATGAATTAAATGTTCTTGCTTCAGTTAAATTTCCTAATGATCTACTTTTGACTTGAGGAAAAAACAACAAAAAACCCAAACCAAACAAAACACCACTATGCTGATTCATACTTTGTGAAGACTGGTATGTTGTTTCAGCTCAAGTACAGGTGTCGTCACTGTCTTTTCAGTTGAAGTCAGGCTTACAAGCCTTAATTTCAAATATTTTAATTGCCAATAGTTAAAAATTACCTACTTCTGAGGGATTTAGGGGGATTCTTACATTTATTAGTTTATTACAAGCTGCTAAGGTGATCTGATGAGCGCAGTGAAGAAATTAAACAACACACTAAAATTAAACCTATACAGAGAACAATTATTTCATGGTTTTGGCAGGAGCAAAATGAATTTTCAAACTAATCAAGACTCTGTGATCTGGGAAAAGAGAAATGAGGGAAGGGATTTTCTCAAGCAGTATACTAAACAAAAGGCTAGAGATGAATTAGTAGTAGAAAGAAATTCCAGAGTTGAATGACTTTTATGGTAGACCAACAAAAATTTTGTTCAGTAGGAGGTAGAGAAGTCTATGAAATAAGTGTTAACCTGTTTTCATATTCAGACTTAGGTTAGTGTATTATGATAAATTTTCATTGAAGTTTTATTGCTTTGCCATTGTGTATTTGCATGATACCTGTACTTCAATTATAATTTCTTGCTACTATTTAAACTCTTAGCTGCTTTTATTCTGAAATTGCCTCTTAACAACAGTGGCTGAAATGATCAAGATAAAACTTTAAAGACTTCAAAGTATGTCAGTTGGAGTTTCTGAACCCTGCAATTAAATTTAAAAATCAGGTTTTGGTCATTTTTTCAACTATTTGAACAGATCAAAAATATATGACTCAAAGTACAGATATGTAAACAACTCATAAGCAGTAATGTTAAGCCAAAAAAAAAAAAATCACTTCATGCAAGTGTAACTTAATATTTTCTATGTGAGCTTCCCATCACTTTCATTTAAGCCTGGTTTATGGATATGAAGCAGTTGGAGTACAACAGCACAGCTCACGTAGCAGATCTGAAAAGGCGGAATATCTTTTTGTCACTAACAGAACTTTGCAATGTTTCAATCACCTGTTCAGTCTGCCTGGTTGCACATACAAATCTTGACTTTGCACAGGTATACATCTATTGAAGAAACAGCACAATCTACAATATGCTTAATAGCTTATTGCAAGTCCTTTATGATTTTGGTAGGCCCAGAGGGAACTTCAGGAACCAGTTCGTTTCTCTTGGAGCTGTTTTTCCTGACATCTGACCCCAACATTGCTGCACTGCTATGTCTTCCCATGTAATAGAACATTCCTTCTACTTACTATTTTGAAATTATTATAAAACTTGAAATGCTTTTTTCTTAGGTAGTGCCAGCAGTGCCCGTTTCCCAGGTTTTTTGTATTTTACGTTGAGAAGTTACAAAAGGAAGAACAGGTATTTCAGGCTGTCCACAGGTGGCCTTCAGATTTTTATTTTTTAATTTCTTTTTCAAAAGACATGGATCCAGTAGAAGATTCACTCTTTGGCTGTGCTTTTCACTAGCAGAGGGGGAACAGCCCCTCTGAATTTTTAAAGCAAACTTTGTGGATTCAGATGTTAATCTGTAAGCATTTTATTGCACTTTTTACCAAATGGTAAAATGTCTCGAGCCGCGAATCTTTTAAAATTACTCCCTTAATGCCTGGCATTAATTACCTGAAGCAGGTGTGGGAGACAGAAGAAGGTGTACAGAAGCTCACTAGACCTCACTAGACTTTTTAAAGTTATTATTGGTTAGGGTCAAGCAGGAGTTCAACTTTTGGAGTAAAAGGGCAGCAGGGCCCGTGTGTCTCAGGCCGAGGGAAGGCACCTGGCCCCGGCCCCACAACACAGCGCTGCGACACTGCCCGCCGAGCTGTCCCACGGGTGCTGTGAGGTAACAGGGAACAACATCTCCGGTGGCTGCTGCGAGGCCCGAAGGCGCAGCCGCTCTCATGAGGCGGGAACGGGCCCGGAACCTTGTCTGCCATGGTGGGAGGGTGGGCAGGGGTTGTACTTCGTGCTGACACAGACACCTCATGGCAACACGTGTTTATTTTTTTTAAAGAGCCAAGGTATGTTTTGAGAACTTCATATGGAAATTGACACAAAAGTGCAAGCTGATTATACTTCCCATGACAAGTTTAGCTTGTGTAGCTGAGAGGATGTGGAGGATAATTCAGCATTTTGTGTTACTGCTGCTCTCAGCTGGTTTTTTTTTTTTGGTGGTTGTTGTATTTTTTGTTTTTTTTTGTTGTCGTTTTTGTCTGGTTTGTGATTTTTTTTTTTTTGGTTGTGTGGGTTTTGTTGTGTTGTGTGGTGTTTTTTTTTTTTTTTAATCCCCATTAGCAAGCTTTAGAAGACAGATAAATTCCTCAGAACATAATGAAATTTATGATCATCAAAAATCTTTGTAGCCGGTTAAGAAGTAAATAGTGTTTAAAGTAGCTTAAATTTGTGGGAAATATTTGGAATTTAACAAAAGGAGTGTGAAAATGCTTTACTCTAACAACCTAATTTGCATTTAAATCCACTATTTCTGAATCCTTCTTATATCAGTTATGATTATTTAAATAAAACACATGTTCAGGAAAATCTCAGGGCAGGTTTTTGCAGCACGCTGTGCAGTCCTGAGGCTGCTTGTGTTGTCCCTCAAGGTGGGATTGTTACCCAATCTGCAGATACCAGTTCACACACAGGGTTGAGATTTGCAGTTCTGCACAGAAAAAGCGCTAGGCAGCCTTTCATAGATCTAGCACACCAGGAAACAGTCATATAATACATTTATACGTTCTCACTTTGTGATCATTCCCAATATTTACATATGTTTACGCTTACTTAAAGGCTGTTGGTCTAAACTTCTCTTGCCTTGGTTTAGAAGGTACAGTAAACATAAAATCTTCTGTGCATGCTCAGTGAGTAGGGGTCTTCTCCTGATGGCAGGCAGCCTTCAATGAGGTGTGTTTTTTGTGTTAAAATGAGCGTACAATGAGCATAGTTCACCGAAGTTCATGTTTTGTCACTATTTGCATATTCTTCAAGCTTTATCTCAGTGTTTGTCCTTCAAGTTCCTCTCATAAGTAACCAATTCCTGTTCTGTTTGAATCATATTCTTTGTTTTATGGTCTGCTTTGACCTTCTGTAAAACTCCATTAAATTTACCAGAGACATCACTTGGACTGAAAGATGCACAACAGAATCAACTACTACTTTAATCTGATCTGCAGGATTATGTCCCAGCCAGCATGAGCATTAGAGATGGTGCTCTCCTGTAACCCAGTGCATTCTCTCTCTCTAGCTACCAGGTTCAGAGACAGTTTCTTACAGACAGGGGTTGTCCATAAGTAGCAGTGGTCCGGTAGACAGGGGTAGCTACCTCTGTGCCTTGTCTGAGCAGTTCTGCTGTGTGTCAGTGTTTGCCTGGGGAAGAACACCTGTATGTGCCTCCACTGAGAGCTCCTGACCAAACTCTGGCAGGAGAAGGGGTGGAGGATGCAATCTGCAATGTATTGCAGAAAAAAAAGCAATTAGAAACTTCTGGGAAAAGTAAGGAGCAAAATCAGACCTAAACCTTCAAAGTGAGGGACATGTGAAATCATTCTGAAATGAACAAAAGATTCCAGTGTGAAAACAGTTTTCTGGAATCTAAATGCACCTTCTTGTAATGAGGACAGACTTAACACAACACATTATTAGCTAGTTTTAGTGATCAAAATAGCAGTAGACTATGTTTCATGTGCAGTGAGCTGAGTAATGTGTTGAAATGGATATCATGCTTTGAAAGTTAATTTGGTTCTGTAGTAAAATAATTAGAAACAGACATGTTCCACCTGCATCTGGTTTGTATGTGCTGTCATATATAATTTTTAAAATGTCTTTTTTCCTCTCCTTAGCCACACCAATGGATTTAGTTCCACTAAAGCTACCACAACTGTATAGAATCTCACTCCTTGAAATGCAGCAGTGAACCTCTAGATACTTTCCACTGCACTGGTGACCACTGTGTCTAGAATCCATTTATTTTCTCCACTGTGTCTAAGTGGTGGATAAGTCTTTAAAAGGAATGTATTTATTGTAGATGCCCTGAAAATTTTATCTTGGGAAAGTTTCTGATTAATTTAGATATGGAGGGTCAAAAATACTACTTGCAAACTTTGAGTCAGCACAGCAATAATGATAGTCATTTATGAATAATCAGATGTTAGTGCTCTTGTGACACAGAGAAAAGGAGTAGGTATTGCTTAGCAAATTTTAAAGTTGTCAATTGGAATTTATTTATAATATGAAGTTTTCTGACAGCTGTTCAAAGGAACTATAATTGTTTTAGTAAAAGCTGCCTGTAATGCAGATGTGGAATAAACAAGCTCTTAAAAAGTGGTTCTCTATCAGCAGAAGATAATAGTGTCAGGTATGAAAATGATCTGAATCTAATCAACTATGCTGTTTTGGGTGATCCTGAGCATGTTTTCTTCCAAGACTGCTCAGATGCTTCTGTAATGCAGTTTTAGTTGCAAAACCACAGTTCGTTCAAGCATGGATGCTGTGTTTGATACAGCAAATGAGAGCTTAAGCTGTAACCTTTATACCATAGTTCAACTTTTACCTTTGTCTAGAGTAGTTTTTCCTCTTCTGAAACACCAGTTACCCATCCACATTCAAGTCATTACCTAGCTTGTCCTTTAAAGTGTGTTGTACAGTCAATGCTGCCGATCACTGAGAACCTATTGATCAGATTTACAGACCACCTTACCCTTGCCTCTTGAGCTATGTTATTTATTTAAAGCTCAGCTCAGATTCAGTAATCAAAATACATAGCCTGATTTCAAAAGAATCTGGTCTTGGTTTTGTAACCTGGAGCCAAGTGTTTGTGCCAACTGTTATGTGCTGGCACACAAGGTAAGATTTTAGTAGTCCCTAGGTCTTCCCCTGATGTGATAGAAAAGAGGGAAATAGTTGAGCTTAACTTAAGCATCTGTCTACGTGTATGATGATACTGTGTATTGTATTATTTTCAAAATGAACTTTCACTTTGGTGTCTAAATGTGTTGCGAATTCTTTTGAAAATTAGACTGCAGATACTGGTGTTATCTCTGAAGTGTGTAACACTTCAATTGAATTTGCTTTTGGTTACTTCCATGCTTAGCTAGTAGTAAACAATTGACTTGTGACAAAAGACTTCACATTGAATCCTTTGACTACTAAGGAGGATGAAAAATTTGAGTAGTAAGTTAAATAATATTGTGGTAAGAGCATGTTATTTTACAAGTAAATTTCTGGATATAGGACAGTTTCTATCTGGTTGTGCAAGATTGAGAAAATTTGTTCCACGCTGTGCTGAAAAGACTGTGGGGCTTCTGGTGCACTGGAAATCACTGGCTGCACAATTTGTTAATCGGAATATAGTATTAAAAGGTGAAGAATTACCAAGGAGCAGGTAGGGTTCATTGGATTTTTTGTCTCAAGAAACTGAAGTACCGCTCTCTAACATGTGAGGTCCCTTTATATCACTTTGATAGGTTACATTTGATCGTGATTGAAACTGTGGTATGGACACTGAACAGAGGTGAACATCATGCTTATTTTTTTAACACTCTTTTTAGTTATCTGATGTGCACGATTTAGTCTATTATTTTCAAGTGATGTAGAGATGATCTTGCTATGTGTTTTGAAGACTAGACTAAGGCTTTAATTTTCAAAAGTATTTAGTTACTATCCATTTTCCTGTTCATTCAGCGAGATTTAGGCTCCCTTTTATTACCCATCCTGAGGTGACTTGCCTTGGAAAGTCTTTAGCAGAGCAGTGACACTTGTATCCAGTCAGTCCTGTCAGCTCTGAACTGTTTGTCCACCAAGGCTCCCAAGTAGAACCAATTTTTATACAAAACAGTTGAGAAATGGTTTCTGTAGAAAGGATATAGCTCATCTGTATAGGAGGAGTTTGTAAATAATTTGTATTTGCATTTTATAGACTAATGGTACTGCTTTAAAAGTTTGTGCTTTAGGAAGCAATTGCATATAAATCTAAAAAAATCTGTGTCTCACAGAAACATAAAATGAATTAGGAAAGAGTCCAACTGTATGTAACCATTTGCTGTGCAGATAGATATTCTAATTATAAAACATAAGCTTAATCCTGTGCAGATGAGATTCAGCAATTTCCATAACACGTGACTAGAAAAAAAATAATCAGCAAAGCCATTCAAATCAGTTTTCTTTTAAGGTAGGTAGTTTGCTGCTGCTTAGGTAGAATTATGTTGAAATAATCTTGGATTTTTCAGTACCAGTGTTGCTAGCTATTTTTTGCACAAGGTTTGGTATAAAATCTGTCCTTAAACTGTGCCATGTATGTACAGAGTGGTGCTGGAAGTTTTTTGCTTGATCTAGAGTATCTGCTGGAGATAGCAGACTTCATACTAATATAAAAAGAAATTAAATATATATTATATAGCATATTTTAATAGCAACTCTAATGGTAGAAGGCAAAATAGCCTAAATTTTTCATACATGCCTGCTTTTCTTTTTCCCAAATGAAAAAGCAAGACGTCATAAAGCTTTTCTTCTTGAAAAATAGTGACAGATTCTATAATAGAGAGAAAATGTTTACACAATTTGACTTGCTTATCAAAAGCACAGGCATTTATGAAAAGTCAGAATCTTAAGATCTGTGTTGCCCCTGGGTCTAAACCTTCTCAGTAATTTTCTTCTACTTTTTCACTTTTAGAAGCCCACCCGATGGCTATAAAGAGCTATTTTCTTTCTGTGGTTCTGAAGGAGTATTTGTCATGCCTTGCATATTTCTGTTTACTGCCATCCCAGGCATGTTTTTCCTTTACAGGAAAGCCATATGTTCCTTGTTTGTTTAGCTCTTATGTTAATATCAGAAAAATACTTAAAATGTTGCCTTCCATATTCTTACACTCCTGAATTAAGGTTTACATTAGCTTGCTAAATAGTAAAGAGATTGAGACAAAATTTTCCTCCATGGATTCATCCCAGAATAACTTTCAGTGGTGCAGGCCTAGTACAGTGGATTTGCCTGAGAATCAGGTTCCTGGGAAAATCTGTACTTCAGGACATTCTTCTTCATGGTCTGTCTGTGGTTTTATTTAGGTAATGGAATGCTTACAGTGACATTCCCACTGAGACAAGTGACATGGAATAAGGTACCACTCTTCTATATAGAGGTCAGAATCTGACCTTTACTAGAAAGGCTTGGAAAGATAAATCCTTCATCCTTTTCTCAGCTAATTCCTGGTGGTAGAAGTCTCAGCTTAGTCAGGTGTTTGGTTCCTGCAAGTGACCATCATCTGGTACTATAAAAATTAATAGGAATTATGTTTCCACTGTAGAAGGTCTATTAGATTCTTCCTATCTGTCACGTGGAAGCACTGTTACTTTGGAGTTTTTTTAAAATAGTTTGAACCATATTTTCTATATGAATTATAGTTTTCTACAGTAATTTCTATAAAATTCTATTGATTTAATTCCTCTTCTTTAAGATCCTTTTAAAAACAAATCCTCCCCAGCACCAGTGCTTTCCTGGCTGATGAAAATAAAAAAAATATACTTGCATTGAAATGAAAAAGGCTACTTCTTTTGTTAAAAATGTTTTAATCAATAGTCTGATTTCCTCAAATAGCTGACCAAGGCCATTCTTTACAAGCTAAAAGACTTTCCATAGAATGTCTAAATGGCTACCGTAGTTGTAGATATTTCAATATGATGATCATTTACTGAAAAAGCCAAAAGCAAACCAGTCTGTTCAGGTGATAGAATTCCCATTGTGCCAAATGGTTAATCTTAGAATCAATAACATTGGTTCTACAATAAGGAACAAATAGCTACTTCATGCAGTATTACTGTCAATGTTGCTATTCTGTGGAAAACTATAGGCCTTTTAGCATTAAAGTACATATATGTCAGTGCACTCTATCCAGTTTTTATCTTCATTACAAGTATCTAAATTGCTTTGCCATTCATCCGTTTTTTGGAAGACTAGATAGGCATAACAAAGTGCTTTATTCATGTTCTTTTATACTTCTTTCCTTTTTCTGAACCTCAAGTATGTTCCTAGGAGGGGAAAAAAAGTCTAAAATGGAAGCTGGATCTCTCCGCAAAAGGTTATGCCAGAATTCAAGACCATCAGATGAGGTCAGCTTAAAAAAAGAACCCCCTAATGTGGAATGAAGCACTTGCATACTCTCACTCTTATTCTAGGTTCTTCACATAACTGTACAAAGAAATAGTCTCATAAAATAACGGTTGAACACATGGGAACAGTGCATTCTCAGTACCTGTTGTATTTGGAAATGGAAAAGATGAGAGGTCTTATTTCATCGGGATTTTCAGTACTGTTCAATGAACAAGACTTGATAGTGTATAGTGAGCAACCTGGTACCCTAAGTTAAATTTGACAGAAATAACTAATTATTGGTGAATGATTGCTCCCTCTCCTTCTCTTGACACATGAGCCTTTCATTTTATTTTCTCTTCCCTGTCCAGGTGAGGAGGGGGGTGATAGAGCAGCTTTGGGCATTGGGCCTCCAGCCAGGGTCAACCCCCCACACTCGTGAAGACCTCAGTCTTCGTCTGTGCCAACAGTAACTGAAAGAACAGGCAGAATTACATGCCTGGAAAATTGTACTATATTTTATATATGGTTTCTGGGGAGGAGTGTAAGCTCATTATGATATTTTTTTCAATTTTTTTATGCGTTCTTTTAAAGGGTTTTTTAGATTGGAAGAGATTACATGGTCAGGTCCTGATAGTCTAATTTAGTATGCACCGGAAGACTTTGACAACTACAGAGACCCAGTGACTTCAAGTGGGCACGGTGTGGGTATACTGATCTGCCAAATTATTATCAAGTCTTACTTTTGTGTGAGTTCAGCCTTACTTGGAGGTGTTTGGGGTTTTTTTTTGGTGGGATTTTTTGGTTTGTATTTGTTGTTGTTGTTGTTTTTTTTGTTTGGGTTTTTTTGATGGTTAATTTTGCAGTGTAGTAAATTATCACTATATGAATTAGGAATAATTCTTTTGAAGACTTTGAAATTTTTTTTACAGTAAAAATTATTGAAGTAATTGAGTCCTGAGAGCTTGTTGCCTGCAAAAATGGGATACTGAAGCCATTACAACACAACTGGCTGAGAATGTGAAATGATTTTCATTCTGACAAGTAATAGCAGAAAAGGAAGCTAAAGCTAAAAGGCACCAGCCAAGAGGAAATCACTTTAAAGAATAGACCTGGAGTTCAGCTAGATGTATTTTTTCTTTAATAGATCAGTATGTAACTGCTGCTCATTTAGCAGATAAATATGCAGGAGGAGAAATACTTGAGAATGTCTCTCACAGTAGACCCTTTTTGTTCTTTGTCTGCTATACTGTTGCACCTTCCAGCATTTGTCTCATTTCAGCAGTCATCAGAAAGCCCACAGTGAAAAGTCAGAAGGTGAAATTGTTCATGACTTTTCTGTTGGTCATTAAAAGTTTCTTCTAGCAGAAAAAGTGTTATTGTCCTTCTGGGGATGTCTTTTTCTCTCTTGCTTGCATGATAGTCAGTCATCACAAATTGTAGTCAGAAACATACATTTTCACAAGCACCATACCAGCTAATACAACAAAACCCTCCTCTGTTCATGGAGCAAGTACTGAATGCTTTTTCCCTTTATAGCCTGGAGTTCTAGCCAGCAAGGTAAATAAAAAAAATCTGATTGCATAAAGGATTAATAGCATTAGTCAGATCTTCAGAAAGTGCTTTCTGTTTAGTTGAAGGGTTTGCATTCTCTTAACACAGAACATGAAAAAAAAATGAAGTATTGCTTTGCAATAACTACATAGAAGCACAGCACAGAATCCTTTTGTTTAATTTCATAGTAGCTGCTTGGGCTGTTCCTTAAAATGCCATGTAGTTAGTAGTTGCACGATTTTTCAGTTTAGTTACTAACTGTACTTAATAGATTCAAAATTGTTTTGTGATCTTACTGATTAGTGTTCTCACTAGTGACGTCAGGATTTCTAATGCCTAAATAGGCAGCAGATTTTGACTTTTTTATTTTGAATCATAAATACTCTTCTTTCAGTTTTTCTCTTTGCATTGTGCTATGAATTTAGCTACTTCCAATCTCAGATGCTAATTTTACATGAGATTGAGGACTGAAATGTGTTACTGTTAACCTCTTCTGAATTTCACTGTAGATTTCATTTCTATTACTTTGTCAAACAGAGGTGGGATAGTTTTACAGATACCCTCTGAAAAGATTCAATTGGTGGAAAAGTCTATTAAAATAGTTGGTTAGCACTAAAGTGTTCTCTGACATGTGACTTTATAGAACAGCAAGACTAATAGGAGTTCTTTTTGTGACAATGATATACTTGCTGCCAACTCTTCATACATTTATTGGTGGAATGTTTTCAGCAAGAGATGTAACTTATGTATTGCGACTGATTATACCTTTAAAAATAACTAACAAATATTTTTGAGTGAAAACACTTATGCCAAACTCCTGTGAGGTTTTGCATCTCCTACTGACCTAAAGGGGTATTGTAGAAGTTAATCTCTACACAGAGATTAGCTCATATTTCATAACTGTGCTACTGATTTCTGATTTAGGTGAAAAAAAGTCCCAGTAGATGTGAGCTAGTTTGAAGACAAAGGTCTTCTGATAGAAAATTCTTGTGGATATAGAACAATAAGTAATTTCAGTCTGTCTCCTGATGTGTGCGTATCTCCAGTTCTGCAGGAAAATCTTGACTCTAGGAAAAAACAGGCAAAACTCAGTATTTGAAGTATAAGGAAGAAACAGGAATCGCTGAATGTTGATTTATAATGCTTGTTATGCACTCCTGATATGCTTACCCTACAGCTAAAGCAAACTGCCATTGGCACTAATAGCATTTGATCAGGGATAGTCTACAAGTTGAAAGGTGCTGAGTCCAAGATGTTGTTCTTTGCTGTTCTTTAAGTGGGTTTGTGGTGTTGTGCAGACCTGGTACTTTTTTACAGGGCTTTTGTTATGCAAATAGCATGATTAAAGCCATTAACATCTTTCAGAGGTATAAATAGCTAATGTTTTAGAAATGGCAAATTGTCATGACCATATTTCATGACAAATGTATTCTTTTTCTAAACTGGATCTACAGCTTACCAGAAGTGAGATGTATTTTCCAGGAATGTATTTTTTTTTTAAAAGCCTTTGTCTTCTCTCCACAGGAATGAGTTTATCTGTAATATACCAAACTGGTATTCCTGCTTGCTCAGTGTTCAGTCTATTTTGATTTTTTATCATATTGTAGATACAATCAGTGTCTTTTAGTGGGGAAGAACGTAGGAGAAATTTGTCTTAACCTTGGTGCTATCCAGCTGAAGAACTTGTTTCAGTGATACCCAGCTGTTTTGTTGCTCTTGACTTGTCTTTCTTTTCTTTTCTTTTTCTATTTGCTTTTGTTATGCAAATAGCATGATTAAAGCCATTAACATCTTTCAGAGGTATAAATAGCTAATGTTTTAGAAATGGCAAATTGTCATGACCATATTTCATGACAAATGTATTCTTTTTCTAAACTGGATCTACAGCTTACCAGAAGTGAGATGTATTTTCCAGGAATGTATTTTTTTTTTAAAAGCCTTTGTCTTCTCTCCACAGGAATGAGTTTATCTGTAATATACCAAACTGGTATTCCTGCTTGCTCAGTGTTCAGTCTATTTTGATTTTTTATCATATTGTAGATACAATCAGTGTCTTTTAGTGGGGAAGAACGTAGGAGAAATTTGTCTTAACCTTGGTGCTATCCAGCTGAAGAACTTGTTTCAGTGATACCCAGCTGTTTTGTTGCTCTTGACTTGTTTTTCTTTTTTTAATGAAGAAAATTAATATAATCAGATGTCTTAAAATGTAGTTGACAGTACTTTGAGAACACAGTCTTGTTACTTTTTGTCATAAACGTGGCTGGATCAAAAACTATCACTTGGGATTACTGGAGTATGAAACAACATGGAAATGTAAATAGCAGAATGATTGTTGTCTCCTATGCTGGGCAACAATGTTGTTGTTGTTTTCTGCTGTGTCTGCAGCTCCTGCAGCAATTTATGCTGTCAAAGTTTTTGAAAGGTACAACATTTTGAAAATACTTGTACTCCAACAAATGAAAAGGTTTAAGAACTTGAAAGATGTGTAGATCTGGCATTTAGGGATGTCGTTTAGTGGTGGACTTGGCAGTGTTAGGTTTACGCTTCGACTCAATCTTATAGGTAGTTTCCAACCTAAATAATTCTATGATTATTGCTGACTTCTGAATCCATATTATACAAGAGGTCAGATGAGGCAATGTTTTGGTCCTGTTCAGTCCAGAAGCTATATTCATGAAATATTTCATCTTGAATTTGTTAAAGAAACCTTCAGCAGACATTTGGAGAAGAATTTTGCTGTAACTGTTTAGCAGCATCTGGACACAGTAGTTGCCAGCTACAAAATCTGTTCATCTACTGCATCCTGTCCTTCTCTTCTGTCTGCTTCCTGTACATAGGTTGTTCCTCCCCACCTTTTGCCTACTATGATTACTTCTTTCTCTGCCCAAACACTCCCTTTGCATAGCAGGTCAATATTTTATTCTGCTTCTGCTTGTGCCTAGTGAAGGAATTCCCAGTGTGGTGCTCTGACATGAGATATTCCATCATTGAGCTTCTGGACTTAAAATATTTAAGTGTTTACAGCACTGTCTTTCTAGGCATGCCACAGAGTATCTTCAGGCCAAAGCTGCATACACAATGATTCTTCATCTCACCTAGTACAAGACAGGCACTCCAAATCAACTGCCACTTCCCCAGCAACAAAAAAAAAATAAAATTGTTTCAACAAAGCAGCTCATTCTGAGGATCCACAAACTCCTCGCACCTCTGAATGGTGCACACTTCAGCTCTCCAGTGTGATAGTAGATAGTGCATTGATACATCATTCTACTTTTAGTTTTTTACTAGCCAGGCCAGATCATTTTTTTTCTTCAAAGAAATTTCAAGGAAATGAAAAAAAAAAAAAATAAATCTGTCAAATAGAGAGGATGTGCATTTCTTGCCCTTTGTATCGGTTTCCCCAGTCACTGATGCTTCCTGGTTGTGTTGAGTGGCTCTGTTCCTGTAAATGTGACTGAACACTAACAAACCTGTCCACTGATCTTTCAGAACACCTTTAGAATTATTCTCTGTCAAAGCTTACCTTAAAAGTACTTTAATTAAAAATCATTCTTTTTCTTTCTTTTGCTGCATTCTATTACCAGTTTTCATGAGCACTTACTGTGGGATCACTAGTGCTTTAAGTGGTGCCTTTTCCATTTTATTGTTTTCCCTCTCTGTGAGTGACTGTGGTTTTGTGCTGTTTTTCTCATCTTTCATGCTGAAGTGCTGTATGATGACTCCGAGTTAAGATACATTTAAACACATTCTTTGATGCAAGAATAACACTCTGTCCAGTGCACTCGACTGGAATTACTGGACATGTCACTTGTCTGCTAAATAGATGTTGGTGCCAGTTTCTGTCTGGGCAGTTGTTTGCTCTCAATGTTGAAACAAAATATGAAAATATGAAACAAAATAAGGTATCTGTAATTTTCAGTAAAATCTGGAAATTTGGTTTAGGAAAAGAAAAGGTGGTCACGTTTCCTTGTTCTGCTGTGGATAACCCTAAGAATATGGTATTATAGGAACTATCTGGTAGTTAAAGAAACTATCTGGTAGTAAAATATTATGAAAAAAAAATAGCTTTCTGTAGCTTGAGAAAAGTCCATATCTCTACTCTTAAAAATCCTGCCTGGTGAAGATGAGGTAAATGTTTTCTCCCAACATCAAAAGGTCAGAGCTGGCTTTGAACATGCTGTCCAGGTTTGATTGACTTGACTGTGGGCCAGATGTCTCAATAATCTTTTCCATCAATAACAGTAGTTCCTAGCCATAAAGCACGAGGGGTTGTGATTTTGTTTGGTTTGGTTTTGGTGTGTGTTTGTATGTTGTGGTGGGGTTTTTGTTTGTTTGTTGTGGGGTTTTTGTTTGTTTTGTTAAGATTGCTGATAATAACAATACTAAAATTTAATTTCAATTATTTAAGTAAAAAGTATTTTTTTTACAAATACATAAAGAACTAAAACAGAAGTACTACTTCTGGGAAGTACATTATTTCTGTAGAACTGGTCCGGCACTGCTTGGTGTTAACTGAAGTGACCCACTGAGGCTATATTAATTATCTAACGTGCCCTACTTTAGGTTCATTCTGATCTGTGGACATCACATATTCACAGCCTCCTGGTGTTTACTCTCATGTTCTGCTGCTTCTACCCCCGGCAACTGTTGCTCTGTCCATTTTAACTCTTTGCCCCCTTGGCTCCAAAATGTGACTGAGCTTGAAACCCAAAGTGAATTCAGATATTCAGTTTTTTAAAATCTTTATTAAAGGAAGAAAAAATGCTTCAAATAATTTTGGATTTATACTGGAAATTAAACTGTATTTTCTCATGTTTTTTGAAGAATGATAGTTATTATTTTATAAAGCACAAAATGGTTACATAAAGTGGGAACATTTTTACCTTGAACTCTTGAAGCTTATTCTCCCCTCCTCTTCCCTTGAAAGAACTCCCAATCTCCCTTGAGTTTTGTACATTTCTAATTCTGAGGCTTGGGGTTGAGGAAAATTTCAACAAAGCCAGGAGGAATCTCATTTTTTTTCAAATAGGCATTGACTGTGGTTTCTTGTGGCTTAAATGAATGTTTTCTTACTGCTGTTCTTAAATAGTCAGTTTTGCTGGGCAAGACCTCAAAGCTGGTTTCTAAATTCTGCCATGTGATGCGTACTAGACAGGGAATGTGTAGGCAGCTAAGGAGGAATCTGCTTTCGGTATTAAATAAGTTGTCAACAGAAAAATATATTCATGTAGGCTACGGGATTGTGTTCAGTGACATAGCTGTCTAGTTCTGCAATCTTACTTATCTGCAGGAGAACTGGTATCACCTTAATCAAATGTCTGCAGGATTCTGTCTTCTCTAAAGGGGAAGCCTGCAGAGTTAGCTCTTTCATGAGATATAAAGCCCAGAGAGAAAGAAAATCCCAAAGAGAAAAATGCAAGAAAGCTCTTCAGCTGTATGTTTTCTAGCAGAAAAAACTTGTCACTCTGCTGGAGGAGAAATGATTTTCACTTCAGCAGACCACAAGATTCAAGACTGGAGAAAGAGAAGACATCAAAGTTGCATGTAGCTGGCTGTTTCACATTCTACTTTCTTAGTATTTCTTACTGAAATTATTACAGCCTTCTGCTGTTTTAGACAGATCTGTAAAAGAGGCAAGTTTTGATGGCTTCATGTTGTCAAATGTGCTCTTCAGGTTAGTAATTGGAGAAAACCATTCTTTTAGCTAATCACATGTTAACTAGTTTCTTATCCTGTAGAAATGCTGCATGGTTTTCCACATTCTTTGCTATTATACCTACCTCTGAGAACCTGATTTAACATTCCAAAAATCAAAGTAAATGTCAGTTGATTCCTTTATCTTTTAGTTGTTTTATACTGATGTAAAGTAAATACTTTAATCTGCAAAGTGTGTGTGTGGAGTAAGGGGGAGGATAGAGAGTGTGTGTTTTCTTTCTTCTTTAACTCTTTAAAGTATTTGGATAAAGGCTTTTGCTGCTCTGGAATAGTTTCCATCAGAAGGACCAGGCGACCACTTATGCAGCTGGAGGGTTGCCTGAGGCTGGCAAATGCAGCATGGGTTACCCTCTACCTTTCCCTCTTTTTCCCAATAAACTTAGATTTAGACACTGCTGCATCTAAGCCTTAGTGAGAGAGAGCGTGTGAAGAAAGGCTGTCTGCTAAACCAAGACTGGAGGTGGGAGAAAAAGGCAGTAAGTAGTCCATCTTTCCCATACAGTGCAAAAGATTTCTGGGTCTCGAATGAAGAGAAGGTAGAGTCACTTGCTGAGATGAAAACAGGACATGCAGCTTCTGCGAGAGAGTAACAATAGCGAGGGAGAGGTATCTTGCAGGCAGGTTTTTAGTGTGTAGATCATAAACCATCCATGTTTTAAATAACTAAGTCACCAAAATGAATCATGGTCCCTGCTTCCATTCCTGACTCTTCTGCACTGGTTATATCTCTCTTGTCATGCTTGGTTTTTCATGTCTAACTACATGAATAGGGGAAAAAAGACCTTTCTGTCTCCAAACATTGTAGACATCCCTCTACTTTGAATGAAAAGGACAGTTCACAGGGGGAATTAATTGCACCAGCGAAAATACTATGAGACATTTCATGAGGAATACCAAGAGCAGTTATATTGAGAGGTTCAGAGTTTCTCTCTTTGCAGTGTCATATGGCCTCTTGGTGTAGCTTATCTAACCTGCTTAAATGCTTTTGCATTTTTAAGACACTTTTGTTTTCTTTATTCCACTGACAATAAATATAAGTTAAAAAAAAAATCTAAATATTGCTAATTGTGTTGATTCAAAGTGGCAACCTGGATAGTAAGGCTCTATTTGGTATCTTGATAATAAACGTGAAATTCAGTCCTAACTAATGCTGAAGTTGTTTTGTGTGCTGTGACTTCTAGAGAAGATGAGGACGTTTAAAGAGTATCAAAAAAAGCACTTTTGGGATTAGCTCCATTCTCAATTCTGCTTAATTACAGGGCAGTCTTCATTTATAGGCATCAATGGAACATCTATACAAAATGTCCTCGTTTTCACTTCAGTGATGGAGCTGAGGTACAAAATAAATAATGCCTTCATTTAGCCAAAGAACCTAGATAACAGAAATACAATGAAATACAGCTGAAATATAGCTAAATGCAGGAAAAATATGGGCTCTGTGAGAGGAAAAAATTAATAGAAGGAAATAAATTAATATAAAATTTGTGACATTGCCTGGTTGAAAATGGAGGCAAGATTATTAGTTAGATTAACATATTTAGATGAGGAATGCTTTTGATAATTGAAGCCTAGTACATGTTATTGATACCACACAAGCAATATTAAAGTTACAATACTTAAACATAACGTCTGTTCTGAATTAATTTTATTTACACTTTTCACTTACACAGCTATTAAAGAGGTGTAGAAATAACTTGGACAGTAGATAACATGACATACACAAAGTCAGTAGAATTTTCATGCAGTATTAGTACAGGCAGAAATTGTAATAAGATTCTCCTTTTCCTTGTGCAGTATCTTTTTCTCTGTAAAATGACATAGCTGTTCAAAATTCTGAACTGTGACTCTCAGGAGGAATGCTGCTGTCACTTGAGGAAAGATGTATATTGAAAAGTGACATATCAGATGGCAATAATTATGGCATCTTAAATATTTATAAATTTGCAAGTTACTGAAAAAATTTATTTTTTTCATCTGAAAGATTCTGTGATGTTGCTCGAGGCTGTGTGTTAAAAATTATAGTTTTGTACTTGGAAAACTTTTGTTTTCACTATCTTGAGTCAGTTAGAAGATTACAAAACTATAATAAGTTTAAAAACCTATCTGAGGTACAGAAATGTGTCAGCTCATTCAAACATGGTGTCTTTGTAGCTTTTGTATTTCTTAGTGTTTTACAATGCTTTTTACAGTAACTGTACTTTTCAACTTTAATATTGTAATTTGTAACTTTTCAGTGAGTAAAAGCTGTAGTTATTTCATTATTTGTTTTGTTCTTTGATTTTATGTCTTAAATTCAGCTGCACTGCAATGATTGCAGTGTATGAGAAAGCAGCAGTACTGGTAAAATATTCAGAAAGATGCCTGAGACTAAGGCCATGCAAGTGTGGAATAACATGGGAAATACTGTGCTTTGTGTTCTTATATTTAGATCCAATCTTGCCTTTGGTAAAGCTGAAGAAAATCTGGTATGCAAAAGTCAATGCAGCCTTCAGTGAAAGACCATAAGGATGCTGACTGCTCCTACTTATATTTCTTAAGGTACAATGAGTTCTAAATAATTCAGTGTTATTTCAACAGCATCTCCAGTGCCACTTGCCTCTGCAAAGTGCTGAATGTGGGAACTTTTCAAGATAATTCAGTCAGTGTCAGTGAGATGCCACAGTGTGTCAGTGGGCTTGAAGATGAATGCCCTTACATTGGTCAGAATAAACATACTAAGTTATCTAGAGTTTCAGGATGTGAAGTTCCAAGTACAGGGTGAAGATTTAAAGGTGTTTGGTTTTGGTTTTGTTGTGTGGTTTTTTTTTTTGTTTTTTTGTTTTTTTGTTTTTTTGAGTAATATGGAGCGGATTGTGTTGAATGTTGTTTACTAGGCCAGATCCTCCATTATCGTGAATCGGGACATATTTGTTTAAATTCAGTAGAGGATTGCACAGATTATTTGGAAAGCCACTGGTGATAGAAAAAATTGGTTAAAGCCCAGTGATTATATTTTCTTCTCACAAGTAAATCTCAAAATCCTGAATCAAAACACTAGAGTTTTTTACTGCATTGTTTGGTTCTGACATTGGCTCATTAATTTTAAGTAGCTGAAATAACCGTATATGATCCTGTGTACTGTGCGAGACACAGGAATAAATGAAAGACAAATCTTAGCAATAGCCTCAAAATAGAAGACCAAAGTAATTTTATTATTTCCATTTAGAATTTTTAAAATTGTTTAGAACTTAGAGGAAGTGAGGGAAAATGAAAAAGTTTAAATAGTTTGTGAAGAGCATACATTTATGGGCTTCCTAGGTTAATCGGTATGTAACCTTTTTGTTTTCAGCTTTTATTGGAATAAGTTTTTTTCATGGGTCAGTGCATTTGACATGTCGGTTTGCACTTGTTCCTTTGAGAACCTGAGGGATAACTGTTCAGTCAAATCTGTGCGTTTACAGTGTTACTTAAAATGTAGATTGTTTCATAATCTAGAGGGTGATAAGTAACATTTTAAACTGTTGTGCACTTGTAACAAACTTTTCCTGAATAGTATTTGAATAGAAAACAAAGAGTAAATTATTAACATGACTTCGTTAGATGGTCTGCCTGCATACAGGTGTGGTGTTTGTAAAGCATGTGCAGTAATTGGCTGCCAGTTTTATTTTTGTCATGTGGGTGAAGATGAATGAGCTTGGAACAGTTTCCTCACTGGAAACTGCATTTTTCTGCATATCACATAGAATAACAAATGTTCTCGTAGCTAACGTGAGAACAAAGAAATGAAGGTTGTGTTTTTTCTTTAACATTATAGTAGTGGGTTGTTACAGAGGTTTTATCAAAATAAGGGAATTTATCAAAGCTTTCATTTTAATTATTGTAACTGATGATGGTTTGCTAGACTCTTATCCAGGCATCCATATTTCTCTTAAGATGAATATCTCCACTCTCAGAGACCCAGTTTTTTGCTTCCCTCCTCACACTGTTAGCCAAATGAAACAAATATGAAATGCTAGTAACTACATATATTTATGCACAGACACATACACACACCCCCTCACATCCCCCCACCAAGTTGTATTGCTTTGTAGCAGTGCAGCACCTAGACAGTTCCAGAAAAGATCAAAACTTGTTGAACTAGTTGCTGTGTGAACAAAACTATGAGAGATGGCCCCAGTCCAGGTTTTAAATTCTGCAAGATAGGCCCAGGAAAAACAGTTGCATTGATTTGCTGAAGGTAAAGGTCATGGCCAGAACTAGAACACAACATGTTACAGGAAGACCTGAAATGAGATGTCCTCACCTGCAAGCTCACTGGGCTTTATTGGACCCTGTTGCTGTTTAAAAAGAGTTTTATCTTTACCAGGTATCCCTCAAGGGGAAAAATAACATGGAAAACTCTATTTATGAGTAAGGCAGTTATTCTACAGCACTGTCATAAATGATCATTTTGATCTTATTTAATGTTTTATTTTATTACCTTTTTTTTTTTTCCTGTATTTTTCTGTTCAGTTTTGGGGGGGAGGGAGGGGAGAAAAGGTGGAGGGAAGACAAGCAAGTGTGGGTAAAGTAATTCATATTCCAAATAAAAAATCTAGGTAATGGTTAGATGAAAATGTAAATCTGGAACAATGTTTTACAGATACTCAGTTTTGCGATATGCTTTGTGTCATGGCCTTGGGCTTCACAAGCAAAAAATATTCTTTTAATTCTTTCCCCCCCACTCTAACTACCAGAAAATATCCTGGCCTACCTGCAAATCTTAAATGCATGTATTGTGTATACAACTTAATTTGTGGTAATTGTATACAAGTTAACTTGTGCTAACTGTATACGATTTAATTCTTGTACTGAAGACAATATTCCTGTTTTGTGTGGATATTTTTAGCTACTTTTTACAAATATTTTAGATTTATGTACTGAAGATATTCTTACTACACCCATCATGAAGCAGCTTCTGGTTGCAAGGGAAGTTTTGGTTTCAAAGAAAGATTTTTATTTTTATTTATTTTTTTCTCTTCCCACACTTCCCACCCCACAACAGAATGAGTTAGGAATTATTTCTTTTTTTCTATCAAAGACTTTTTTGTAACCTCTAAATGAATTCACTAGTAAAGTACCTGAGTACCAGGAGAAACCTACTGCAGAATGAATTTAAAGTCCATTTTAGGTAGATGTCCAAGTGTTGTTTTTTTAATGTAAATGTTGTAGTTTTGGTTTATGATGCAATCTTGTATATGTTTATGTACTGCACTCAGATACAGCTTCCCTTCTTAAATGTTACTGATAATTTTTTAGTAGAAAAGGATTAACAGTGACACACTAAATGATCAAAATGCCTGTCATGTCAACAACACAGCAGTCCTTAGTCCAGATGCAGTCATTCTTTCTGCCCACAGTTGCTAAGATCTCATTTGCTACCTGTTCATGGAGGTGTTAAATTTTTTCCTCCTTAAACATATAGAAAAATGAGAATGTGGCAGGTTTATGGGGTGGGGAATGAATAGGTCAGAAAGAGTGTACAAAGGAGTACAAAGAGCCAAAGGAGTGTACAAATATGGGCAATCAGAGAAGCAGATATGAATTTGCTTTGAGGAGGTAAAAAAGAGTATGTCAATAAAAAGAGAATAGGCTACAGCTGGAAATGTTTAGTATGAAAAATATGCTGTCATTAGAATGGAGAGATTGAGGAATGAGCACCTCTTGAGTCTTTTCCCGAGATATCGCTGATATTTTGAAGTGATGTAAAGGGTGTCACTACATTTTTTTTTTTGTTTTGTTTTTGCTTCTTAATTAAGGAAGTACATTTTGCCATTAGTAAGTAGAAACTTAAGTAATGAACTGTTAATCATATCTCTTTCTAGTAGAATGGAGCAGATTCCTTGCAACAATTAGAAATATTTTTTTCAATAGTACACGCATTTTAAAACCTTATGCGCAAAACCTCTGGTTTTGTGTTTGTGTGGGTAGACACTACAACAGGATTCTAATTTTGTTGAAATTTTTCATTAGAGTTACAGCTGCGGTGCTGGAATCCCTATAGCCCAGTACAGTCGTGGAAAATCTATCTTCTTTAACACACAGAAAATCCAATCCCATAGTATGTTTTCTAGTTTGATAAAAATTTCTAAGACTATATTGTTGCCTTTCTGTCTTATTCCTGCCCCTCTCCCCCCACCCAAGCAAAGAAACAAAAAAAAGGAAAAAGAACAGGCAACCATGACACTGAGATTAAAGAGCAATCCCTCTCATTCTGGAAAAATAATATAGTGCCTTTAGCATTATTTCAGTGCAGTAACAGCCTAAAGATAACTTCAAATGATTCCAGTTTATGGTAAATCAAATTAGACCTAACCCTGGAAAATTAGAATCCATCAGACTACAAATGCAAAATACACATTCAGAGAAATGTCCCAACCCCCAGCCTTCACTTGTTGGTCCTGTAAAATTAGATTTTTCTTCTGGACTTTTGTAGCTGAGTACACTAGGTCATTTTGATGTTGATGTGATACATAATGCCTACATCTGCTTTGTAATTGATTTCTAAGTGTTACCTGTGTGGAAGAATAAAGCTTGAGAGTTTCAATGATATTAGTTCTGTTGTCAGAATTAAAAGTTTTACCACAACCACAAATAAGAATATAGAATTATGGTAAGAGCTATTCACTTCTTTTTTTTTTTTGTTGGTAGCACACTGGCACGGCAGCATTGTAGCACAAATAGTATAGTCTAAAGAACAGTAGCCATTTGTCACTTACGTCACGTTATAATATGGCAAAAGAGCCATTGCTTGCCTTAGGAACTGAAAACTTTTACCTCCTTGTGGTCTACTGGGAGCACACAGAAAAAAATGAATGCTGAAATAGAAATGTTCTTAAGTTAAATTTCTATCACTGCACTGCTCTGCTCTCATGCCTTCCTTGGCAGGTGAAAGAATCAGATTTCCTTACCTACCTCCACTGTCTTATTCTTGGAGCTTACAAGCCAGAGCACTGTCTTGTCACCTGGAGGACATTTTCAAGGCCACATGTTATGGACCATTTGCCTTCAGGGTGCTGCAAGAGAGTAGGTTCAGGTAAAGGTACCTTGGGCTGGTTAGTGTGCTCTTTCAGTCTTTGACCCCTGGGTGCTCTCAAGTGTGGAAAGGACAGTAGTGAATCATCTGGCATCACTGTATATTGATATGTCTCTTATTTTCACAGAGAGGATGAGTAGAAAAGGCTCATGCTATATATCTGCTGTAAATTGGCATCACTACAGTCAAAGTTGCTCCTTGCTCTTCTTGTGCAGACCATGATGTGCAGAGCACAGTGTAATGATCCTGTCGACCTTTTCATCTGCTGCAATAAAGATCAATAGCTCAGTTTTCAGTGTTGATTGGTAGAAGAGGATAATTACTGAGTGAAGGAAACCACATTGCCAAAACAAACAGATCGTGTACTTTTGGTAGTTTGGCTGGAGCTGTATGTGTGGCAATCTAGAAGGCCTGCAGTGCAATACATTAGAATAATTATTTGTCCCTTCCAATAGACAATTAACCCTGCTACTGCTGGCTGTTATGTGCCTCTGAATGTTTTAAAGATTCCTGACTTGCTATCTGATATATATTCTCACGTATTTCAGTAATGCTGATGTTGAAAATAATGACGGTCACCATCTGTACAAAGTCTATACAAATCTTTTGAAGTTCAATGTATTCAGGCTCCATAGAGAAATGATCATCTTTTTCTGAAGTGGTTTTGATAGCAATTCAGAATAATTGTTTGTCTTCAAGAGCCCAGTACCTTCATGAAAGCTTTTATTATCTAGCGGTTGGTGGGCTACTCTCTGTCATGCAGTATCTCAGTGCACTTGGTGCACATACAGAATCATCAAATGTTGCAAGCTCAAGCTTGGCCATGCAAAATATAGGAATTTGGCCATATTCTGATTGATCTGGAGTTTATGGCCTGGCCTGAGGTCAGAGACAAACTTCAGTAAAAGTGAGTCAATCCTTAAGAGAAATTTGGCGCCCAAAACAATGGCTTAGTGGACATTACTTTTTCCCCTGCTTGGAGATTTTTGTCTCCTGGTTTCTGCTTTGTTCTTTTTCAGGTCTTGGAAATTTGAGCTTGTCAATAAGCTAACACTGAAGGGCTATAGTAGTTGGGATTGCCTATTATAAAGGGAAAAGGTTTGAATTTAGGAGGTGCTGACTTGCCATGGTGCCACCAATGTCAGAAAGGCTTCACTGGATTGCCAATGGCGAGTGTGTACTCTGTATGCAGCTGATACGTTCTGGGCATTCCCCAAGTTTGAGAAGGTTGTGATGTAGTGTAGGTGGCTCTGGTATGGAAAAAACTTACTAATAAAAACAAGACCATAGCTTCTCTTGTTCTTGAGTAGAGAATGTAAATGTAAATTAAATGTGACTCAACCTGTTAATATTTATTAAGTGTGAATAATTATATTTGTCTCTAACAGTGCATGTTTGAGATAGTAGGATTCCAGATTTGACTGGCATTCTTGCTGAAGTGCGGTAGTTAAAGATACTTGAATGAATTGTCTATCACCTAACAGGATTGCTATGAGTTATTACTGTCTGTCTTAAATGCAATCTGGAGTAGCAGTTAAAGAAGAAGTAAAGAAAGGAACATAAGCTAGATATTTATTGATATAAATCAATATAAATTTTTGACTCCAACAAACTTGCATAGATTTCTACAAGCTGAGTATGTTAATGAATACCAAGGGATACCTGGATCTACTGTTGGCTTCCTCCTCCTTAATAGTCATCTCACTTCTTTGCTAATTAAGAAGTGGTAATTGGGATTAACACTAGGTTCCAATTGTCTGAAGTGGTATTGGTGCCTAGAACCTTTGGGGTGTGGGCTGTGTCTCTGCTAACTGCTTGCAAGAGAATTGTTTTCCAAACTTTGGTAGCTGACAACCCAAATCTTCGGATTCTTTTGCGCATTGGCAGGTTCCACTCTGCCCTTTGTGTTTCTTGTGTTGCTGGATGATACAGCTCTGTACGTTCTGATCTCCATACAAGGAGTACACCTTGGCTCAGGATACTTTCCGGTTATTTTTCCGATGTTGCTAGCCTTTGTTTCTTAGCAGAATGAAGCTGAGTGTTTTTTCTTTATCAGAGTTTAAGAACAGCAACAATTTTAAATACAGTGATGCATATTTGGCAATAAGGTACATTCCTAGTTGTAGTTTATCTTACCTGTGACCTTCAAGGCACTGGTAGCTTGTTTTAGGTATAATATCACACTTTGACAGCCATCTTGGTTACAAATATTATGCAAGGCATTATTGATTATATAAGATAAAATTTGTCAAACCAATTTTTTACATTCTGACTCTCAAATATATTTTCAGCTTTTGACAGAGTCCACTCCTATGTTGTTGCAGCAAGAGAAAGATCTTGATCACAGAAACACTTGTTTCTGAGGAGAGGGTTCCCTCACTTATAGCTCTCCAGCCATGTTTTGGCACACCTTGGTCATGAGTACAGTCTATACTTCTGTCTGTAACATCTCTAAGTTCCATCTGCATATGAACTACAGGACTATGGGAAAAGAAATTGCATGAGATTTAAGACCTGTTTTAGCTGAAGGGAAAGTCTTAGTGACTCCCGATGATAAATGTTATTGTAATATAGGAAGCAACAGAATAACCAACTAAAGAATTTATGTCTATTAATAGTTAATGTAACTCTAAATACTTTAACATATGCTGTTTTATTAGGGTGACAAAATGAGTATATACATACAGTTATCGAGAGTCCATTTAGAAAAAATATAACCAATCAAAGATTTGGTAATACTCCGGATTATTTTCTTCCTTAGTAAGAGTTTTCTATGATTTTAATGTGCACTTTTTTCCTGTTTTCTTTCATTTTGTAAGTTTGATTGTATGCACAGACAGGTTTAAACGTACTTTCATAATTTCTGGATCTTAGACAATTCTTTTAGTACCTCACAACTTATTTAGTAAAACTATACTGTATGAAACTGTCTTCCTTAAATTGTTAGAAAGGCAAATGAAACACAAGTCATCTGATCCAGCTTAGTAATCAGTAGGTTAATGATTGTCTTGATGTAAAAAAAACCAAACCAAAACAAAACAACAAAAACAAACAAAAAACCAAAAAAAAAACCCCAAAAACCCAAAAAACCAAATCATTCAATAAAAATGAAATTTGTAATTTTTTAGTTATCATGATATTTAAGTTGCTATAAAAATATTCGACTTATTTCATATCAACTTTTTAAGTGGTATCTCAGTAAAAATTATTGCTGCTGCCTGTGTATTTGTGTAGTTCCTTTCATTTTGATTGATTGTGATTTCCTTTTAATACTTTGTAATGTTAAATATTGGCCAGATTTTTTATATAAGAAAAGGTGGTATTTCTTGAAGTGCAATAGGCACAACTTGCAACGTTGTCTCCTAATGCAGTCTCTTTGAAGAACTTGCAGTAAGAAGAGCCTCTCCGGGCACTTTCTATAGGACAAAATGTATTGTTTGTCCTTCAGAAACAGTACTAGAAAAAATTTCCAGTGTTCCTTAAATACTATCAAAATTATTTCTCAAAAAGTGGCAAACATTTGCTCACTCCCCAGAATAGTTGCGCATGGGACAGCTGTGAGGACCCGCCTTCCCTTACATTGTGAGTTATACTTTGGACTTTTCTGTGTAAACCAAACAGGCTTTGATTTTGTGACTAGTGCATGTGTGCCCTTTCTTTACACCACCAGCGTTAATCCATCATGCTGTGGGGATGCGTTAGCAGTGGTTAGACACTCAATGAGCATCTCTCCCATGATGGAGGAGGGACCAGAGATCCCAGGGCAGATCCTGAGACACAAATTGTTCTTGAAGGCAGAATCTATCTTGCAGGCTGTATGCTTGTTTATGGTTTAGATAAAACTTGTCTAAAAACTAAAGCAGGAAACTTGACTCAGCCCACTGGAAGGCTTTAACACCAGTGATTTGACTAGGAGTTAAAAATCTAAATTGTCAACAGTTATTTTAAAGTTATTTTTGTGTTGCCACAGTTATCTTCAATGTTATGTGAAGAACAAAGATGAACTTCTACATAGATGAACTTGGTTATTCTGCTCATATCTTACATTTTAAGATGTGCACATCCAATCTAACAAGTTTCTTATTTTGGGTACACTTCTCTGGCAGCATCAGTACAGGGGCCTCCTCCTGGATATGCTTTTCTGATGGTTTTGAATAGTACTCTATAAAAGGGAGAATGAGGCTTACTGATCTGCATGCTTATGTGGATGTTACTGTTTTTCATAAAGGCTAATTTTATATAAACTAATCCAACTTTAATGAAAAAGCACTAGAAAAGATATGGCCAAATTGGTATTCCTGAACATAGTCGATAATGTTATTCCCACCTATATATATTCTCTTAGAATACGTGTTTCTGGAAACAGAAATTTAGATCCCAGTTTTAAGTGACAGCAAATTATTTCAACACAGCATTTGGGTGTAGGGAAGCTGTAGTTTGGAGAACTGCCAGCTCGACAAAGCAACAGTGTGTTACTACTTTGCCCCTGAAATTGGCAGAATTACAAGGTACAGGCATGATAAACAGAACTTTGCTCCAGTCAGCTTGTTTCCTTTTGTGTCCATGATCACTGGCAGAATACAGGCTTCCACTAGTCCTGTATGTCTGTTATGATATGGCCAAATAGGCTGAAAGGGGTTCTGGCTCATCAGATAAGAATCACAGTGTTAAAACGTTTTTATGTACATCTTTGCACTTGTTATTTGTGAACTGTTATTTTTGTGTTTAACCAAAGTATAAGAATGTAAAACCTTTTTTTTTTTTTTTTTTTTTTTTAATCTTGAATGGGCATGAGGTAGTTGTCAGCAGCTAACATATAAAATGTATTGGATTCAGGGGAAGCTGATGTTAGAGTTACCATTTTTTAATTATTTGGCTTAATCTCTTTAGTCTGTCCAAATAAAGGGTTTTCTTTGACTGAGAACCTGTTGAATGCAATTAACATTTCTTGTTGATGCTCAGATATGAGAGTTTTCTCATACATTTGTTCCCATGTTTTTTTTTTTTTGCAGTATATATAAGGAGATGGCATGTTCTCTAACAAAAGTTTTATGCCAAGTCTTTATAAAGATTCACATTTTTAATATGAAGAATAGCTCTGGATAAAAATCTGTTGTTGATTTATACCCTTGTCTTGTTTTTGGCTCCTATCTCTGACTAGAGCAATAGTCTCGTTCAGTAATATTTTGTTCTCAGTTTTAAATGTACAGACGAGTGGTACTGGTGTTCTCTAATTTTTCTTTTGCTTTGTAAGTTTGAGTCTGTTATGGCCAACATATAAAATGAGTTCTGACCCAATTAAGCTTTCAATTCTATTTTTTTTTTTTTTCCACTAACAAAGAGAAATCATAATAACAGAATTTCAGACTTGGTAGGGAGTTTAATTATTTTTGTCTTTTTCAGTAATTTATTCACCAGTTGCAGTCTTTTCTGTAAAGCATCTCAATTGAAATATTACCTAAATTATTAGCTAAAAGTCAGCAAGTGAAATATGTATCGGGGAGGAGCAGGAACAACAAAAAAGATTGATTTTTAGGAAAACACTGTCAGAAAAGCAATCAAAGAACATGTATTGGAATTGTGATTCTTCCATAAACCTGAGGTTTATTCTTGGTAATATAGGTAGGAATGAGAAGACAAACTGTGCCTTCTAAATTTGTTGAAAATATTTAACCGGATTCTCTAATTTATTTTGTTCCATAGATGTCATCTGCAGACTTCAGGAGTGTGCCATCCCATAGCCATAGGTCCTTCTCCAGACTATGTTGTAAGAGATAGAGATATTAAATGGGAAAGATCTGAGAACATGTGCAGTACAACATAGGCCATAATCAACATCCAGGTAGAGTAAGAGCCACTAATCACTAGCCTCTGAACCTGATCACCCAACCAGCTTTTTACCCATTTGGCTGTCCACCCAGGTAGACTATAGCAACTTAAATGCAGGAATACTGTGAGTGATAGATAGTTTTGAAAGCCTTGCTAAACTTGAGATAAATTATGTTCACTGCTCTCTTCATCTACACAAATTCCATTCCAGTTGTTCCCAGTCACCGTGTCAATTGTGTGCCCAGACACATCCCCCAGGGCCTGAAATGAGACTGACTTACTTATTCTCTAGGGTTATCTTTCATATTTTTTCCCAAATCTCAGGTATTTCTGTCCTCAATAACTGAAGGTGAAATATGTTAACAAGTATACTTACTGATGTTTTGATTTTAATAAGGGAAAATTAAAAAGAAATCTTGATGTATTTTTTTTCACAATGTGTATCAGAAAATGATTTTGCTCTTAAATATGCTGTGCAGGATAATAAATGACAAATCTTGGGTGATTTCATCAACCTGCAGCGGGAATATTCCCTTCATGATTTTACTTATGGGATGTGTAATCACCTGCTTTGATTTGGCCAGGCATCCACTATAAACACCACAAAATGTGTTTGCATTTATTCATTCTACTGTGCCTTGCCTTCATTCATTAGTCTGGCAAAGGATTTTATAGTAGTATCATGATCTCCAAGGAAGTTGTTTGACTGTGTAATTGCTTTTCCTCAAGTGCCTGGATGTGGTAGAATTTTCAGAAACACATAATTCTAATGAGAACAATTACTTGATTCTTTATTCTTTTGCTGATCTGCATGGTTTCTTAACTTACATTGCTACAGTGATAGCTGACAAATGGAGTTGTTGCTGAAAATGTTGTTAGTCCATGCATACATGAAAATCTTTAAAAGGTGATCTTGAGAAGGTTTCTTTTTTCTCAGTTATTTTAACCAATTTTTGAAAATTGGAATAAATGGGTTTTACATATCAGTGTATTTGTGATAGGGCACAGAAAGTTTCCTCCTGCTATTTAAAATGCAACCAGTTTCTCATTGCTGAGTAAAGTTCACAATCTTTGTATGCAGGGATTGCCAAGTGGATCAATGATATTCTTAGTTGCATTCATTTGTGGTGCATTGATCAAGTTGGGAATCAGTTTCTGATGAGTTAAATGATGTCATAGCATTTTGTATCAAATATGTAGTTTTCTATATCCACATATTGGGCTCATGCTCTGAGAGACAGACTCTAAAAATAACTGAATACCTTTAATATCTTATGTTGGAAATTGCTTTGGTTCTACTGGTGAAGCGTGTTCCAAACAAGAGCACAGGTTTTTTTGTCTTAGCTGTATTATCTTGCTATCCTTAACAGGAGTCAACCTTAAATTGTAAAATGCACACCAGAAGATCAACTCCGTACAGTATTCTGAATAAACACTGGTGTTCTGAGTAGTTATTTCTCACTACCCCAAACTGTATGTTGTGATTGTATGAAAATCTCTAGCATCTGTTTCAGAAGAGGAACAAGCTTACACACTGCATTTCAGATGGCAAATAACTTTATTTCAACTCTTCTTAGACTAATAAGCCTTAAGACCTGCTTATTTTAAGATTCTTCCTGAGCTTTCATTGCCATTTGGGGCTGTAATACTTTTTGGCCAGAAGTGACCTTACCAGAAGTCATACCAAATATGTCATTGATTATGAACAAGAAATTCAGGAAGAGAATGGCCGGGGCTAAGCTTCTTCTGATTTTTATTGCCTTGAACTTCTGCTTAAGGAAAACTTTAGTCACTTGTGCATAATTAATAGAAACTGTTATTTCTGATATATCTTAAAGAATAAATCTCTTGAGATAGCAGAGTAAGGCAAATGATTACTGTTTGTGTGGCTGGTATCAAACACAAGAATTTTTCCAGGCCATGATTTCAAGGTAAAACATAGTGTGTCATGATGATGGTTTCATAGGGTTTTTATGTCAGAACTCTGGATTCTGTTTCTAAAACTGTGATAAGCATGAATGATCAAATTGCAGTTAAGGTATATTGATATAAACTAGGATTAACCATTAAATACAACCCGAAATACAAATATTGTTAGGTAGAATACTAATTAGGGCAAATATTCAATGTTTTGTCCTTGATATTGTTCTCATATGTGGATAAGGGAGAAATGTAAAAAGACATCTGCTGTAGGTTACAATCTAATCTCAGTTATTTAGGTGTAAAACTGGAATAAGTTCTCTTTGTATAAATGGAATTACTGAAATTTTATATTGCTGTGAGTTGAATTTTACCCTGTCTCTAAAACATTCTTGGTAAAGATTGGAAAGTATTAATTAGAATAAGTAGGTCATACAAGTGGGATGATACTGCCCCTTATCTTAAACAATATTCTCATTTGACACTAGCACAAGGAAAATAAATGAATACTGTATGTGCTCCCATGTGAGCTGTCAGAAAGATAAAACTGAATACTCTCTAAATCAGCTTTTCCATGGACAACTGCTTCATCATCATTGGTATGTATATCCTTATTAATATCTAGGCCACCCAGTTATGAGACCCTAGACTGCATCTTTTCATAATTTACAACTACTCCCATCATTTTCAGCAGGATTGTATGCATGACTTATCACAGGATTAACACTTGATGTATTTCTCTGAGTCTTCTCAGAGAGTTCTTTTGAAATAAGGGCTAAAAATAAATGTATCCATCTGTTCAGAAAGTTGCTTTTATGCATAGTATGGTGATCCCTGCCAACTGTTTTACTTAGTGTGAAAGGACTGGTCACTGTAAGGTGTCTGGGAATTTGGAATAGAGACAGTTTGGCAGATGAGGGACGCACACATAAACCTTCTAAAGTGATGACTTAGAAGCACATATTTATAATCTGATCCTAAATTCTGTAATAGCCCAGTTTATAAATGTATTCCACTTTCAGTCTTTGTTCAAGTGTGGAAAAATTAAAAGCTGTTTAGAGACCCCTCAAAAACAGACCCTTCATCTGGTTGAAAAATTTAGCTCAGGACCAGATATTCACTCCTAAGTAGGAAGCAGTTTAGATGAGTGGAATAGCAATGAATGCAGATGGATTTGCAGGATAAGGCTGGGGGAAAACAATATAGACGTGACTATTGTGAGTGCTGGTTACTTATGCGAAGAATAACACAATACAGTGTAGGCTGTACAAGTCTGAGTGATTGACTGCAGTGACAGCACCTATAAATGGAGGGTTCAGCCCATTGTTCAATGTCAGGTGGAATCTGAGATATAAATTTCTGAGACAGGATTGACCTTATGAGTTTTGGAGTTTTTCAATATGTTAAAAATGCCAAGTGATTTATTCACAAATTTCTAGGATCCTACATCCAGAGTAAATTAAGAATTGCTATTCCTTGGTCTTAATAGTTACATTAACAACTGCAACTCTGTCAAAGAAATCCAGGGGGGTGGAGGGGAGCAGTAAATGAAAATCAGCCAAACAGTAAACGTTGCTTTTTAAGAAACAATTTTTCCATAGGCATCTCTGGAGACATCTTGATGGACATGGTATTTTAAGAGTCTTTTGTGATGAAAGAACTCTTCCATAAGTAAAATAAAACCAAACTGTGCTGTTCCTCATCCCAGCAGCACATTCCAGTGCTGTGTAACTAGACTTTTTTATTGATAAAGTAGTGTAATTTATCTAAGAAATGGTGAAGCCTGTTTTCATTACCTTGGCTAACATGAAATGCATATTAACAGATAAAAGTAGATGATCCTAACCAGGTCTTTTGAAACAAAGGAAGCTCTTCAGTTTCTTCAAATGAGTCAAGACACCAGCCTGAGACAAGCATGTTGGTTACTCTTAAAGAATTCTGAACTGAAATTAAATCTTACAGTTCTCTGTTTATCAGGATTAGTCAATGGGTGCTTGCTAGGCATGCGTAGTTTGAACAATCTAAATCATGAAAATATTTCTTTTAAATCTTAGAATTGGAAAAGGATGAAAAAAAAGTTTCATGTGTATTATTGCCACCTCTTATCTTCCTCAAATTTCATGGTGCAGCCTGCTTGAAGCTCTTTTTGTGCCTTTTTTGGTTAGGTGCCGTCATCCTACGTTAAACAGCTCGTCCTAAAGCACAGCTATTCTTAAGTAAACATATTGTGCTTCATATGATGAGTCGAATGCATTCATAAGACAGAATGTTCTCTTACTGAGTCACAGATGAAGAAAATATGCAGATGGTTAATACAAAAATCTTAATTGTTAGAATACTGCAAAATATGAAGTAAAGAGGATGTAACATTGGTTTGGGAAATAATTCTCTTTTCAGCACAGGCTCAACTGTCTGATATTGGCCACCTGTAGGCAGACAGCAAATCTGATTATATGTCCTAGTTGAAAGGAAAATGGATTTCATTTGAATACATGATAAACCACCACTCCTAAATCTATCACAAAATAAAATTTGTTACTATTACTTTTAAATTAACCACCACCTTTTGAAAAAGAAGTTAGAATTTCCTTCTGAATAGTTTGAAAATGTCTTACTTTCCTTTGATCCAAAGTAGGGATAGCAGAAATCATCAAATTCATTAAACAAAACCACTTCCTACTGAATTTACATGAGAATGTAAATAAGTCTTCATTTTCCTACATAATAATCTGTCCCGTAAGTGAATAATTATTTGTCCTTTGCTCTTCTCATTTAACACAGCTAAGAAACCAGTTTATTGATGAGGAAAGATGAGATAATGTAATTGCCCTTAAAACATAAATGAAATCCTTTAGGACATATTCAGTCAGAGATTACACAATAAATGATTTTGGGGAATGAAAATTGATGCTTTTTGCATTAAATTCATCATGTACCAATACTTTTTGTGCAGTAGATTGTACTATCAACAGAAACTGCTAGATGGATTGAATTTAACAGTTTTATTGTAGTATTATATATTCTGAATGGCCTAGGGTCAGGTCTTTGTAATGAGCAGTGGTGATTAGAATATATTTTGTGTAATTTTGCATTATTCTTAATAGTTTTGCTTTGTCCTTTTGCAGTCAAAAAAATGAAATTCATTTGGCTATAGATTTATGGAGAGACTTATACAATGGGTATTGAAATGTTAATTGCTAATAAACCTTGAACAACAGGAGATAGTTAGCTTTGAATTTATTTTTAATAATGATGCTGAGGGAAGCAAATGCTTTAGGTTCATGGTGTCTATGTAAGGAATATAGAATTCACTTACATATCAAGAATGTCTGGGCTATTGTGATAGCAGATTACTCTCTGTAGAAGAGAGCTTACTAATTAGTCTAAGAGTGTGTTATATTGGTCATATAAAAACTACTTTATTCTATAAATCTGTCATCCCTTCACAACTGCCTCAGACATGAAATGGAATCTGCAATTTTATAAACACTAACAGACTGATTACGTGCTCAGTAAGACTGGAGCATCTCTGTCTTAGCAGCAGCTGAGCAGTGTCTTCTTGTGATGTCACAAGGTGCATATAAATAACTTGTTTTGCAAAGAACTGTGTTTGAGAGAATCAAAATAAATCAACAGTAAGAATCATGCATGTCTCATTGGTCCATGTGATCTGAAGTCCCTCAAGCCAGATAAATCAGTGGGATGAGTTGGAAACAGAAATGGTAGAGATATTTCAGCCCCAGTGAGGAATTTAAAGGCTGTTTTTTATTTGGTTTTCTCTATGAGCTCTCATTTCGTATTTTCTATCTATAATGATTCTTTTCAAGTTTTGTACATTGATGGCAGAGGGGTTGATTCATCCTATGTGAAACTATCATTTGCAGAAAATATTTTATTATCAAGCACCTGTGATTACCACTGAATTGTGTTCTGTCTGCTGACTGCTGCATTCTACTGTTGATATGTGGGCAGAGTGTATACCTTGATAACTTGGAATTCACAGGAGTTTATGATGCTGGTTTTAGTGGTTTGTTGTTGTTGTTTTTTAATATGCAATTTGTTGAAATGATGGAACTGCAATTTTGTTCCATCTTTTTAAGCATGCATTCTAATTTTTCCTAAATGGTAAGATTTTCTTAAAAAATTGATTTAATATAACATTCTGCAGAGAATTAAGCTTCCCTCATGCACAGAGTTCAGGTACATTTGTTTTTCCAAGGCAGAAAAATTAAATGAGAACTTTATATGAAAGTAAATTGATGTATTAAATCTGTTAAATTCCTGCTGATTTGACACTAATAAAAAAGTCAAGTGTCCTTTTCAGGAAATGTAGTTTGGATTTTTCTTCAAAGTGGGACTGGGAAATCTCTAAGCAACTGTTCTGATTTGACAGAGAATCTCAGAAGAGTAGGTTTGCTGCAAATTAAA
Organism: Streptopelia decaocto; assembly: GCF_964273445.1. NCBI lineage: Eukaryota > Metazoa > Chordata > Aves > Columbiformes > Columbidae > Streptopelia > Streptopelia decaocto. Next base: position 17,613,324 of record NC_138659.1, read on the forward strand.
AACAAACTAATGATCCATTTACCTTGCAAAATATCCTGACTCGTTATATTTTGGGATTTAACCTAATGTTTTTACAAATTAAAATTATGAACTCATATAAAAGTAAAGAGAAATAAACAGGTTAATTGTAATGTGTATTCCTGTTTCTTCTTTTATAACCAATTTATTGCAGGGCTACTTCTGTGTCAAAAGTGAGTCTTGAATGTTTAGATATCAGCCTTTGAAAAACTGCAGTAATTTCTAAGTCATATTGTTCATTATAAAAATGAAGAGTTTTTAATTTGAAAAATTGCAAAGAGACTTCCTAGTAGTTGTGAAATGAATCTTAATGCTCTTATTGTGGGAATCACCAACATTGCTTTTGATGTATATCATTAATAACAAAAAGCCTCATTCCAGTTATAAAAGTACTTGTGCATATTCTATACTGATCATTTTTGAGTTTTTACAGTTTGCTGCTTCCGTTACTCCCCAGCGACATTGTGTGTGTAGATTGTTCTCCACGTCTGTACAACTGAATAATAGTATTAAAAACTAATAACTTTCTTTGAGTGCACAGTAGAATTGAAAAAGGAAAGCAGTTTTAAACCTCTAATATAATGAAAAATTGTATTGGGGCTTTAATATTGTTTTGCTTATGCTTCAGTTATTGCTTTCATTAAAGTTTTAATTTCCAGAGATATTGCTTTGATAAAATTAAGTAAACAGCTTTGGTTAATATCTGTGTACACGCTCAAAATTATGTGGTTTTCCCCCATCATTTATTGCCATCTACTTTCCATTGTAATTACTTTCCCTAATACACACATATAATGCTGCAAGATTGAATTAAAATAATTCATCAATATAATCAATGAATAATGTGTGAGCATGAGGATTATAATCTTCAAAATCAAGCACTGCAGTAAAAAACCAGCAGGTTAGATTTTTTTTTTTTCATATACCATTGATATAGTAAGTACAAATATTAAAATACATTTGAAGTATAAATATTAAAATACATTTGAGGTGGAGAACACTTACCCATTAGATTTTTTTTTTTACTGTACTTTTAAAGAATTCTGTAATTTACCATTGCAATTATTTTATAAAATTAGCCTAAGTGATGCAGATGGGAGCACTGAAGCCAGAAGAGTTTGGATCAAAATCTCAGTTTGATGAAGTCAGAGGAGCGTTAACGTCAGTGGTGTTACAGCCGTTGATGTAACTCCTCACTGACTACCAGAAGCACACAGTAATTGAAAGGGAAAGGCTGCCTCCCTAATATTTTTAAAATATTAACCTCAACCACCATTCGCAACAATAAATGATCAGTTTGCCTACAGATTATAGGATTTCAGTTAGTTCTAAACCAACTAGTTGAAGTAGTGTTACCTGCATTTTTGTATGTGTGTAGATAGATAGATCAAAACACAGAGACTCATGGTGTAAACCTTCATTCACAGATTGCCAGATACAGGACAGCGACCACTAATGGGCCATGTTCTGGGGAAGGGACGTACATGTGAATGTATACTCTAATATTAAGTCTTTGAAATGTTGGTTACCTGAAAATGATATGGGAGGCATTGGGAGTGATGTGCGTAAGACCTTTTCTGCGGTCCTGGAAGGCTGATCCTTTTTGTTTGTTTTGTTGTTGCTTTTGTTTGTTTGTTGTTATTGTTTGGATTTGTGTGTGTGTGTTGTTATTTCTGTTTGTTGAGGCAATTAAGCAGCTGTCTAGCAGTTCTAGATTGAATCTTTCCGCTTTGATAATTTGAGTTTTTTCCTCACTTTAGCTACAGTGACATCCTTCTATACCTTCTTCTCAAGCAGCTGCTGCTTTGTGCTGGCCCTTTGGTCAGCAAGGCTGAATTGTTGTCTACAATTTTACAATCTGGAGCTAAATGTTGGGAAGCAGAAGATCAACCAAAATGTGAGGATCAATAGAAAATAAAACCTCTTTCTAACTTAAGTTGTTTCTGTGAAAATAAGAAACTATGAAAAAGAGTCTTTTTCTTGAGGAACGCACATAAGAAAATAAACTTCTAGTTTTTTCTTCTCTCCTATTGCTATTACTTTGATACTTGCGGTTGTAGAATTCTCAAAATTCTGACCAAAAATATGTTCTATCCATGAGTACTAGTTTCTCCATCTTTAACTTTCCAGTGATGCTATAATTCTCTTGTAACTTTTCAGTTTCACTGGAAGTTTCTTTCTTTCTGTGTCTGACCAGTTTAATAAGTCATGAGTCTTTTTGCATGTATACAGGTAAATACAGCTACACCTACCTCATGGCTTGCAAAAGCTTGCAAAGAAATTGCTATTTTGGTGTTTGATTTCACATCTTCATCGTATATAGGGAATTCTTCTGATTCCCTGTAAGAATTCTGATGAGCTACTGCAGTGACTGTGTGAAAATCTGTGGTTGATAGACGTGGTCGGCCCAACTGATCATTTGTTTTACTTTCTCTGATTTCAAATCCACTTATTTCAACGAAGCACATGACTGAGAACTAATATATTTGGATGTATTTACTCCTTTGCTATTAACTTTCTGTGGGATTGTGGGGTAGTAATGCATTTTACTGAGTCTTAATTTTTTGGTAGACTTGCCTTATTTAGTGGGCTTTTTTTTTTACAAAAATAACATTTAAATTCAATTTTTGTAAGCCTTCATCAACCTATGAAACATGCTTAATTTTTGTATGGCATATTGTGCATACCTTTGCTAATAAAACGAAAAACTCCAGGAATGCTTTGCAGGAGTGCAAAATGAGGTTGGTTCGGCCAGGGTCAGTGATTTAGCTGAGACCGGGTCTTGTCCTTGTCTCTCCTCTTGGCTAATTTCTGCAAGGATTAAGCAGCTGCAGCAATCTGGCACATCTGTGGAGGAAGAGCTGTTCTTGAGGTTGTGCAAAGGCTGTAGCCATTGCTGTGTTCTGTGCAAGGAATACCATGGGCAGGAAAATAGTATAAATAGTGAATTAATTTATTGAATTAAATAAATAGCTTATCATTTACTTTATTAGAATTATCTGATATACAGTTGTATGTGCTGGATTTTTTTTTTCTTATTTTTTAAAGGATCAATGTTTTAACTGTCTCATATTGTGGGTGTTTAAGTAAATCCTGTACAGGGCTTTCCAAAAGCAAAAGTGGTTCATATGGAATCAATTTAACTGTGGAAAGTTAGTGACCAATGTATGTGGTGTGAGTGTGTTAGAAAGAGTTCACATAATCCCAAATAATAGTTCTAGTCTTCAGTGGAAGTCTTAGTATTGTATGGTGTTCCTTATAAAGACTAAAGCAACAGGCATTATTTATGAACATACAATGATGGAGCATATGAGGAAAAAAGTAGTTGACTCAGTTTTGGTCAATCATTATATGTGTGGTTTATTTAAAAAGTATATTTTGCCATAAACCTCCTGTTATTATGATAATATTTCTTTTAAGAAATGACAAAACTGTATTCCTGCAAGCACCTGTATCTGCTCAGCTACAGAACATGTTGAGTTGCAGGTATCCTCAATATTGTGCTATTTCTATGCTTATCTTTATGTGAATGTAATTACAGCATTGGCCCAATACCACATGTCAATGGTACAAGCTAGCTAGTGTTTAGAACGAAATATTTGTGTAGTATAAAGACATCTTAACATCCTTGTATTTCTTCTTAATGGAGATTAATACAGTATCAGCTATGTGAAAGTGCAGCTGAAGGAGTGAGACAAGGAACTTCATGTTTGTGAAGGAGTAAGTTGATAATATTTAATCTGGTAAACTCCTTGCAAAGCAGGTATGATTTAATTTTTTACCAGTTGTGTCTACAGTGAATAATTAAAATAATTGTCATGCAATAAAGCTTAATGCTTACCCTTGTTTCATTATTTTAAAACTTAACTTTGTATTTAATGATCATACCTGTTCTTTTTTTTGAGAAAGAAATTCTGGCTTTCTCTGGCATGGGCCTTAATGAGCTAAATAAATCAGTGCAATTCTGGGAAACAAAGAAATTAAAACAGTGAATCAATCCTTACTTTTTAGTGGTTTAAGATGAGGGTTTTATTGCAGTGTCAAAAGTGAGGAGTAAATTATCTCATATGGAAATCCATGCTACATGAGTAGTGATACCGGTAGTTACGTAAAACTGAAACATCTTGATTTAAATTGGTTATAATATACTAAGTGCACTTTCAAGAGTGTTTGTGAAAGTGGTGCCGTTATTGACAGAGGTGAATATGCCCAAGACACTGTACATTACAATTCTATTGGGCCAGTTTTGATGCAACTTCTCACTTGCATGACAAGAGGCTTGCCCTGACAAAGTCTAGTGCAGCATTTGAGGGTCTGTCTACTTTGATACTGCATAGAAGCTGGAGGTTCTTAGTGGTGGCATGAGCAGCAGAAGCTGATATTCCTCTGAGCATGTTTAATCTACAACAAAACACTGTCTCTGGCTAATTTCTATGTTAGCAACATCTACTTGATCCTGTGGTTATGATTTCTGTGTTTTATTAAAAGTTGGAACTAATTTGGTTCAGAAAAATATTCACACCAGTTTACATCATGTTGAAAGAACCTGAAAATCACCCTGTATTAATCACTTCTCCACTTGGCAAAAAGAGAAACTCAGTACAAGCATATGGAGGAGTACTCTCAAATACATAATTTTAAGGGTGATGTTATTCAAGAGAAATTAGATGTTTGAGTGGTGTGTCTTTGAGATGGGTAGAAATTGCCTCATATATTGGCTGGTTTATAGAGAAAACAAACTCAGATTTCCAAAGGATTCCAAGAGATTGGAAATCCATTTTCCATTCACGGTTCTTTTATACTTCTTTTGAAAACCAGGTCAAAGTGCTCGTTGCTGTTACTGTCATTTAAAGGGGAATTACTTCAATATTCATACTAGCGGGCTTTGGAGAATTTTCATTTCAGCCACTGCCTCACCAATTCAGATTTATGACTTCTCAATCACTGGCTGTTGTCTTTAGATCACTGATTGTAAAAATTGAGGATGGTGATATGCAATGATTCTAGCAAAAATGTACAGCACTACAAAAAGGCAGACTTAGTCCAATTATGGAATTTTTTGAGACATTGATATAGTGGATAGTTTGTTGGTGAGCAACAGATGGAATATTTAGCAGTCTCCTGTTAATGCACAGACATTATTCTAATGACCAGTCCAGCAGAGCTGCTGGAGGAAAAAACACTGATTTCCCATATTTGCCTAAGATCATATGGTGGGTGGGTGGGTATTACCTAAACCAGAACCATATGGTAGTGTCAAACGTTGCAGGGAAAGCTCTTATTATATTATTGTCCCAAATGGAGCTAGAAAGTACAAAGATGTATAATGAAATACTTGTATCATTTCCTGTTTGACTAGTATCTTTCAACTTGAATTGAAAGAATTCTGGAACATTCAGACTAAGCACTTGTATAGATGGGTGTTTAAATAATATCTAATAATTATGACTGCATGCATTTCTGAGAATTAGCCATTTGCTAAATGGGCCCAGGTATCTTTGGAAATCTCTACATTTGAATATTAAAGGTCTGCAAACAGATTCTTTAGCATCTAGGTTGATCTTATAATGGTAGTTCTTGCAGATGCATTGTTAAATCTCTTTGAAATCTGAGTAGAGGCACTATGAAGCAGGTCAACTATTTTGAAAGCTTATGCCACAAAGTAGAGTCAAGTCTTATTCCTCTGACTTTTTATGACATTTTATGGCTGATAAATGCAATTTTCCATTTTGGACAAGAAGTAAGCATTATGGTTTTAATTTTGCATCAACCAGTTGAGCTTTACGTGATGTTTTTTATTGTTAAAACTTGTTATGGTATAGAACAGATTGTTTCAGTTATTAGCAACATTCTGAATATTTTTCACTCATGTGGGTAATGGCAACTACTTTATATATAAGATATAGTTGGCTGTTTTGGTAGCTGTTTGGTACAAATAAAGCATTGATAGAATTGTGGTTTTTTGATGTTTAAAAGTTTGGCAAAAAAGAACACTTCAGTGTAAAAGTACAAAATTTCACCCAGTCGCTGAGCTACTTTGTGTATCTGCAATTATTAGTTTACTGGAAATGATAGTTGTATGGTGCATATAATCTAATCTGATTTATTAGAATCTGATTCTACAGTAAAAAAAAAAAAAAAAGGCAGTCAACTGAGAGAAGTTATCTTCTTAGCAGTGTAAATAAGTACCTGGAAGGAGGGTGTAAAGATGGACCCAGGCTCTTTTCATTTGTGTTCACTGACAGTTTTTGGTCCCTAATACAGCAAAGACATTGGGAATCTGGAGTGAGTTCGCTAGAGAGCCACCAAAATGGTCAGGGCAGAAGCAGAGGCCCCGTGGTGAGAAGATGAGGCAACAGGGATTGCTCAGCCCAGAGAAGAGATGCCTTCTCCTAAGGGTAGCCACCTAGTACCTCCAGGGGTACCTGTGATGCAGCCTAACAGGGTTTAGTTTGCCTTGTTGCAAGTTTTCAGACGTATCATCATGGTTACAAGAGTTAAATTTAGTGCTCTCTAGTAGTCTTCTATTTTGAAGCAGCAGCTGAGAAGCCAACTGTTTTTGACAGAGACAACCATTACCTTCTATTGCAGTCTTATTTATAAAAAATCTTCTGTTGAGGAGGAGGAGAATGGAAGTAATCAGCACTGAGTTTCAAACACAGTCTTGTGTGTAGTCTATTTAAGACCATTTATTCACTGATGTCTTGTTTGTTTACAAAATAGCTTGGATGAAAATGGCATTCCAAAAGCAATGGTTTATTATGAATGCAAGGGTAAAACTCTACTTCTCTCTTGGAACTAAGGATAGTTCCAATATGCAGGTAGACACATGCTCTTGGAGACTATTTTTTATAGTAAATGATCTCCATGTATCACAGATTTTAGCTTTATGGACTAGATGCACACAGAGACCGTGTCAGACAGATGAACACAAGGCCAACAGATGGACTAGAAAAGGATATTCTGAGTTATGTTGCATCTTCTGACTATTGCATTAATCAGCCATCTTCACAGATTGCTTTTTCTATTTGAAAGGCACTTAAAAAGTAATTAATATTCTTAGAGCAATTTAAAAATACTGTAAGATTTTGATATAATTACTTCAGTACTTTTTTTTTAAGTACATGATTTTCTGTTATCCATGTAGCGGCAGAACTCTGTACTTGGTAAACATCCATAATTAGCTGAACACTTCAAGATTTTGATAAATGAGATCTTGGTTTTTTACCTTCTGTTTTGTGTAGGCCAAATGGACTTTTGCATAGAGTAAGGGATTAAGTTTAAACGCATAGGAAATTAAAAATTTAATACAAGTTTCTGCCCACCAGGGTTGATGAATCAGACTGACTTCAAAGAGAAATGAGGTTTTCATGTCATCTGCTGTTTTCAGTTTTTCTTATTTTTAAGGGGGTGGGAGCTTTCATGTATCTCTCTTTCTTGTGTGCTGCATCTAATCCAAAGCTGATCAAAGTGCTTTGGTTAATTTCAGTAGGTCTTCAGTAGATGTTAAAATCAGTTTTACTAATTGCTAGAAGAGAAAGATGGGATTTTCACCACCTGAAAAGTGCATAACTTCCATCAAGGTCCTGTAGAAATCAACACTGAAATACGTAGTTGTGCATCAGTTCCGTTAATAGTGGAGTGAATTACTTCCAAAGGAATATGGCTACAATATGACTAAATGAATTGCGTGCTTTTTTTATCAGTGTTGTCCATCTGAATAGTTACCTGTAGAACTGAAGGCTGTCTTCAGCAAATGTCCAAACTTTCTGGAGAAGAAAAATCAAGTTTTTAGACTCTCAACAACGTATAAACTCATATTCTGGAACTAAATATGCCATTTTGTTTCTTTGCTGACTGAGTCCACACACAACATAATTTTTAGGTTAGCTTCTGACAAATGACTGTATGAACCACAGAAAGTAGAGAGGGCAAAATATAAAGCTCAGGTTTATAAAAGCTTGTCATCGTGGTAGAAATGAAGTCTTGCAGTTGAAAAGCCAATTATGACTCCCTCCGGCACAAGTGACCCTTCCAGCCTGTCTATACTTATTGTAAGATTAGTCTTTATTTTGCCCAGGGGACAGACATGATGTGTGTGTTCCAACAGCTGCTCCTGTAAGCAGCACAAGGCATGACAAGAGGAGGAAAGAGGAAAGGATTTTCTTTGTAAGTACATGGATTAAAACCTTGAGCTAGAAAAAATCAGTTATTAAAAATAATTTGATTAACATTGTTATTAAAGGAAAAAGAATACGCCCATGTACGTGTTTTCAACCACTTTGAAATACATGTGGCTATTACTTTCTGCTACAATTGAATTTAATACAAAACTCATTAATGCCCTTTAAATGTGACTAATAGGAAATAATGTTTATTCAGAACCTCTGTGGCCTTTGTCCGAAGTGATAATAAGTATACCATCTGTGGTAGTAATTTGTGTGGTGCACACATATATGACCAGAGAACTGGAAGGATAATAAAAAGCATTGCTTTTGCATAGATTCAAGAATATGTATTTGGTGGCAGGGTGACTTTCTGCTGCTGTCAAGTTGAAATGAAGTCAAGCCTGATGTCTGAATGACTCTGTTCTGTTAACACTTCCCTGAGGTACTGCAACCTGTTCTGGGTTGAAATTTGGATTAGTTCACAGATGGCTCTACTAGTTTCCTGTTAGTAATTCCTGGACTTAGGTCTGAACAGGAAGTTTCAGATAGGATAGAGATTGTGATTTGAAAAAGATGGAAGTGCTAAAAATGACATCCACAGAATATTTTTCATGAATTTGAATTAGTTTAGTCTGTTTCTCTGGACACTACATTTTTCTATCAAGAAAGATAAGTGTACTTCCTTCCTTAAAAATATCAAAATGTCACAACATTTTAAAAATTATGTGTAAATATGCTGTACAACGGAGTGCTTCAGAACACAGGTGAAAAATCAAAGTGGAATACAAAAGGAAGTTGTACAGTCAACAGGGACACAGAAGTGGAAAATAATGACATGTTTAGGGAAATAGATTTTTGTTTGGGTTTTGGCTTTTTTTCTAAAAGAAAAGGACTCTTGCAATTAGTCACATGGTTAATGTGAAAGCCTGTGGAGCGACAAGGTCAAATATCCTGAATTTTCTTTTGCTTCTAGATCAGTAAAATTCATCATATATGTGAAAAATCAGTCAGAAAAGATTGGAGCAATGCTTATGTAGCGATACAAGTTCATAAAACCAGATTACTTTCATTACTGTACCCTTCAGAACAAGCCTGTGGATCAAGAAGCTTGGGCATTTTTAACAGTTTGAAATATGTTTTGGATTCTTTTGCCTGATTGAAAAATGGAAAGATTGTTCTGATATGTTACCTCCACTGGCAATCTATTTCCTTGAAGCAGTTGCAGACCAGGTACTGTTAGCCGAGTTTTACTTTTTTTTTTTTTTTTTTTTTTGCAACTACATTAAGCAAGCATATATTACTAGTTCACTTCCTACCCTAGGTTTATGATACATCTAGGTATAAAGAAAACAGTGTGTTTCACAAATATTTCTTTATGCTACATATGATATTTTAGTCTTAACCATAAAGATGTGTCCAAAACCTATATCAAAAATAAACAAAGGTGGTGATTGACATAGTAATCTTTACAGTCCTGTGGTCCATTCATGATCACCAAAAAAAACTTTTTTCCTCCCACTTTTATTCTTACCTTTTTCAAAATGAGATGTACACATTAAATATAAGCAGTCAAGTGACATATACTAAGCTTTCCAAAGGCAGCTCAAATGATCATGATCACATAAAAAATAAACATGAATCTCTTTTAGGTTCATAAAGTTGTTTGTTTCCCATCTTTCTGGGGCTAAGATGTAATGTGAATCACGTGCATGAGCTTTAAGTCCTGACTGTCTTCTCTCTGCTACAGTGCAGGCGGTAGTACCCTCACTCTAAAGCACAACTCTCAGCCTCTCTCTGGAGCAGAGATATTGGCATCATTGTGTGCCTCTTCTCTGCTTCTCCAGCCTCTTATCTTGCCAGCCAGCCATAGCCTTATATTTGATCAACTTGATAATTTCCACGTTGATAACTTCCACTTCTGGGTTTGTACTCCAGCAAGTATTTCTGCAGTACAACTTCCCATTTCTCCTCCTCTTTGAGGACACGGCTACTCTTGAGTTATATTCGAACCAGATTAAAGCTAATCTAGCTAGACTCTGCAGGTTTTTCACATCTTTTCTGGTCTACTATCAGTGCAGTGGGCTGCTCGTGGATGATACGACAGCACTTTTTAATCCTTATATTTGGCACAACTAGTTCCTGAAAATAACCATACTAGAAATTGCTCTTTTAAGCAAATTGTTCATTGTTTACCCCTGATGCAGTGCCTCCTACTACCTTCTTGGAGAGCTGCAATTCATTTGAGAGTGGTAACGTTTCTGTTGGCTGTCTCTTAAGGGGTTAAAATGTCATCTGTGGAATCACTGAACAAATCTAAGAATATCTATATCTTCTTTCCAGACGGACTTGTGTGTTCTGCCTCTACCTAACACTGCATGTCTTTGTCAGAAGAGCTTGAAAGTTAGGAGAATTCCTGTGTACTTACTACCAAGTGACTGATTCCAAGAGCAGTCTGATGCAAGGGGAGCGCCCACTTCCATCTGTTACACTAGCCTATGTAAGCACACACTGTGCCCCACACTGCCCTGTGTTTAGACTTCTTGGTTGGTTTTCTGCTTCATTTGTGAATAGTCAGTGGGATTCTCCTGGCTGTTCTTTGTGCTAGGATTAATGGACGAAAGCCTCAGTATAAGTTCGCATTATAAAACAAACAAACCAAACAATACCCTTATCTATCCAGCTCACAGAACTGGAGTACATGGGGACTGACTGTTGAGCACAGCCTGTTTGGTGGCCTTGGTTCACCCCTATAGAATGAGCAGAAAAGTGCTATGGATGGATGCCTGTGAGCTTCATGTCTGGCCCTGTCAGTAAAACTTTCCTTTTTCACAGGAAACGATTGTTAAACATTAACTATACCCTTTCAGTTGTTGATTTTCTAGCAGCAACAATTACAATAGATGTTTTTGTCATATGATTTGGCAAAATCTGGATGAGACTGGAAAAACCTACAGCCAATATTGACACTAATAAAAAATGCAGCTGCTCAGTACCTGAAAATCCTGGATTATGGTATTTAGTGACTAGCTTTTATTTCCTGGCTCTGGAAACAGAACATTAAGGGATCACAACCCATGAAACTTGTATCAAGTTGTGGAAAGAATCAGTGTCAGTCCTAGAGTCTTCAAAGTCATTTGTCTAGTTTATGAACCCCTGCATTTCACAGGGCTGAGTTGCCCACTTGTGGCTGAAAGTCTGAATGTTGCAGAAGTACCTGAGGACTCGTGCTGGAAGTGGTTAGTGTGGGTGTCACATGTAACATCCCAGGTGATGCTGTGTGAATCTGTGCCTGTCCTGTCCCTTCCTTACCCCCAAACCAAACCCAGGAGCCCTTCCAAGAATTACTAGTGTTATGAAGATAATTTTTACCCTTTTTAGTGAGACTGAAATTGTGTGTCTGGTCTTGAAAAAGTGACAGGCTTACCCATTCACTAGGATGGGTAAAAAAAATATGACATAGAAAATGTTTTCCTGATTAAAACCTCAGCTTTCTTTTTGAGCAAAATAAGAATGTTTGCCTCTAATGTTTTGTTGCATGTTGAGCAAACAGCATTTGATTGTCTAACCAGACAGCAACAAAACATTTCTAGACATTTGCTAGCCTCCAGAAGAAAAATAATCTGTCTTTACAACCTTCCTTCAGGCTAATGTTGCATCTTTCACACTTAGAATTCCCAGTGTTCATTTTTGCAACTGGAGACAAAATTGTTTTGGTGAGAACAGGACTGGTGTAGAAGACCTGGTGCCTGCACATACAGTACCTGCTATGGGATCTGCTCAGTGTTGCACGATCACTTGGTGAAACAGTAAGATTAAAAGGAAAGCATATCCTCGGTGACATTTTAGAAGTACCATATGATTTTTTGCATGTGTACCCCAAGCTTAGTTTTAGTAAGCCCATTTGTGGTCCCTCTGTGTCTGACAGTATTGATCTTCTGTTTCAAAAATGAATCAAGTGGTAAACAACTGCAGGAATGTTTTATGTCTTCTGCTTGATGGAAAGCAAATCACTGAACAGAAATCAGAGTTCTGTTACAGTTGCACCACAGGACTGTTGTGTGTACCACAGCCGGTGTGGCAATCTCCAGTTGTGTTCAATGTTTCCCAGGACTACTATACATGGCCTTAGCCTGATATTCCCCCTATGCTATTTAGCTAGACAGATTTTCTCAAGGGGCCAGCTGATATCATCTTCCACACTTCCTATCCTGAACATCACCTTTAAATTCATGTAAGTCTTTTAGCATTTCTTAATGTTGCTTAGATAATTTCATCACATTACCAGAGCAAGGAGTATCTTCCCTTAGAAAAGATAACAGCAATAATGATAATTTATTTTTGTGACAATCTGTGATAAAGTTAAACAATTGTTATTCTAGTGTTCTGGTTTTGTTCACAAAGAGTATGCATTTCAGTGATATAAAGAAGACTTGAGGGATAAACTAATACTTTTGGAGCTGTGACAGTGCCAATTCACACTCAGTCCATAGCTGAGATTCTCTAAGCACTATTTGTTTCAAACTTGGTAAGTGCTGATGTCTCTGAAATCCACAACTGAAGTCAGTCTTGCCTAGCTCTTTCTGTCTTGCTAGACTGAAATGTTATAAGAATACCTAGGGTAAAAAAAGCATTTAGAAACAGCATTTCTGTGTTTCACATTGAATAGGCATCTTCAGTTGTCTATCAGCTGTTTTAATATAGATAACAGCATATATAGATAACAACAAGCTCAAACTAAGTTTGTATTCACTTACCTCTAATAATTTATTAGTTGAATTAAGATGTGTCAACCACACAACATTCTTACTTGATCATCACGAAGTTTTGTCTTTGTCATAATTAGTTTTAAACTCTGTGCTTCTAATTCTAGAAGGATGTTTTAAGTGCCAAAACTACTTCATCTGAAACTATCAGGATCGCTTCTTCACATCTGTGACCTTGTCCTCTGGAGATTTTTCTTAATCACTTTCCTCTTCAATCAGGCAGTCAAATGTGTGTCTGTTTTTCTATATTTCATCAATACATCATTCTCCCAAGTGATGGCTTGCTTTCAGAATAGAAAGAAAAATACTAGAAGCTGAATAATTGGAGAGAGACAGTGTTCGTTCTTTGCAACATCCTTTCCTCAAACACTTCAATGGTTCTGTTGAGAACAATTTTGCTCTTTGTACTGAATCTTGGGAATTTTACCATGTTTAATATTAATCAATGTTAGAGCATTTTGTTAGCAGTATTGTAGTTACAGATGAGCTTTATTTAAATATCTGAATTTGGTGCCAGCTGTTTTCTGAAATATTTACCTTGTAGCTGGAATTTCTTTCTGTTCATTTTCAGGGCAGAAGTAGAATATTTTCTTTTAATGTTTCTCTTTATTTATTGTGGTATCCTTGAGCAAAGCAGCTGTGTGCACAACAGACCTGACCTTGTCTTTTCAGTCTGATAATTAGAAAACCTTATTTAAAACTGGTCATGATCTTTCTTCTCTGGAGATTAGAATCTTTAAGATGCATGAAGTTCATTTTGGAGTAATTAAATTCATAAGGATTTTGCTGAACATATGGTGGAATCGAATCTTTATTTGAGTTATTCTCTTGAATGTGAACTGTTCTTGGCTCCAGATTTACATCAGGGAGAGGAAAGGTATCACTATGGCTTGTCCTCTAGCACCTGACTGCATTGTCATTGAGTCATGCAGACAGGTAGGTAAGGGGTCCCTGCATGACAGAGGGTGTGATTTAACAGGTAAGGACCCCTCCTGGGGGTTTGGGCCACTTCTGATATAGCCCAGCTCTGCAGCCTTGAGGATCCTCAGCAGGGACCTGCCCCATCTTTGCCAGGGGCTGCCTTTAAGCTCTGGCTCTTGCTCTTGGTCTCTGTCTGAGCTATTCTGCAGGTGCCTGTGCCCAGCCTTGTACCCTCTGATTCTGACCCAGACCTGCCTTGTCACTACCGACATGCCTGACAGCCCGGACAGCTGGCAGAACCTGATAACCATCACTGGACCTACCCCATCTGGGTCCTGCAGGACTGCGCCTTCGTCACTGAGGGCACAGCCCTGCCTGCCTTGCCGTGACTTCAGGCTTCTGCCTGGCTTTCCCTTACAAAACAGCCTGCCCTTGCTGCTCCTTGAAATTGTCTTCCTTTTGGTAGATAGTTGTATATTAGGTGCAGAAACAGCAAACCAAAAATATCCTGCTGGAGGCAAGGTCAAATGTATTTACTACAAAATTATATTTTTTCTTTCTCTCTTTAGATATTAGCTTATGTTGTGATGCAGAGAATTTTTAAAATTCAGTCATCTTTGTTTATTGCATTCTTTCATTATTTTACATGTCCTGCTTTTTCTTTAAGGTAGGTGCTGTCTCTTTGTCTGTTCACTGCCAGCCTCATCACTGCTTCATGCTGGACTGCATTTGACAAGAATAAAAAAACAGAATGAGATTTTTTTAAAGGGAAATTAAGAGTTTATCCCTTAATCATTTTTTGGTATTGCTAATTTAACAGCACTGTGCAATGTAACTGACAATCAAGAGATTGTTAAAGCAGATCAGATTTTGGTTAGATTTTATTTGCGTGCCTATGGTTCCCTATGTTACAGAGTGGAAGCAGTCATAGAGTTGGGAGTATTAGATGTATGTAGTATCCTTTTATTTAGCTGCTGAAATAAATCCTTTGAAAATCTTGTTTGAATCTAGGATTTTTGTGCTAGTGAGAAAAGCAGTATCTCATTGGGAAAACAAAAGGTGGTTGAAGAGAGCTTCCTCTGCAAAGAAACTGGGGCACTCTAATCTGCATGTGCTAGTTTTTCTACGTGAGAAATGTGTAAAGGATTTTCCACTTTCTGAACTGTCACATCCACGCTGAAACATTTTGGCAGTCGTTTCCTATATAGTTGATCATATGTCTCCTTGATGATTTCTCACTCTATGGAGGAAAGGGGTGAGAGAGGAGGAACTAACAAATGTTAATTAAAAAAAAAATGCTCAGTGTATGTCGTTTAGAAATGTCATGCACACCTTGCAAAGAGTATGTTATCCTGTGAGGCAATGTGGATGGAAATGGAGATTCTGTCACTGCTACACAAGTGCACTTGTAAGGCTGAATTTGTATTGATTGTAACCACAGTCATTAAAAAAAAAACCAAACATGAACCAACCACACTTTTGAGCCTGACTGCGATTATCAGGAATGCCAGTTTGCTGATTGTTCTGAGCAGATTGCCCTGGAGGATAAAATACACAGTGGAACGCTGCCAGGAAAGGGCATCACTGAAGTGCTTAAGTTGGCAAAGCTGTTCTTATGCCACCTACTCCCCTAAGAAACCTGGTCAGGGAAACCAGACCTTTGCACAGAGGTTTCTGTTTGCATAGACTTCTAGTTTATGCTCTAGATAGTGTTAGTTAATGATGCAGTTTCTAAAAATGCCAGCTAGGATTGACTGGCTTCTAGAGGTAACTAAGGTTCCCTATATGGTCTCATATTTACTACTACTTAAATAAAAAATCATTTTCATTTTTTACAGACTAATGCAGTTATCAAACGATGCTTGCAGAATGAGTCAGAAACACTTAAAACTTCCGGTCTTTGCTTTGTGTGCTGCTGTCAGGCAGTACAAGAGTCCCGAATCCCTCTGCAAGGTGCTAAATTGTTATTTAGGGTGCATTTAAAATAATTCTCAAGCACGGTAGATCCAATCCATGGTGGACAAACAGCTGACAAAATAATTCAAAAATAACTGTCTTAAACTACAGAAGGCTAAGCACTTAATTGTCTTGCCAGATGTGCAGGAATAGACTTGAGTTGACTTCCACAGGCATGATACAGAAAACTTGGTTTCCATTTTGTTTACAACTTCTGATAGATTTGTGTACCTCAGTACAGTTTTCAGAACTTCATAGCTTATGTTTTAAAAAAAATATTCCAAAGCCATGAGGTGTTGAACGTTGCTTTTATCTTGTAAAGTAAACAAAGATCGGAAATTAGTTTCTTTGACAAGCATATAAAAGGCCTTATACAAGAATATACAGTGAGCCATAATTCTCTGACCTTTTTCCTAACAAGATTTTATCAGACATATTTATTTCACAGTTGGTAGAAGAGAACTGTGAGGTCACCTAACCTCTATTTCCCAATTTTTGCCCAAATATTATGCAGTCTTTAAAAACTCGAGATTTGTTAAAAAATACAGTCCTTTATAATTCAAGTTAATTGAGCTTTTCTGCAGAACCAGTGGGATTGAAACATTGAATCCTGATGGAATAATGTTATATTAAATTAAAAGGTTGTCTTTTTATTCAGTGATCATATGCTCTGCAATTTGAGGTACCCACCGCTTTTCACTTTTGCATTTTATTGTATTTTTATATGCTATTTTAATACATTAATGAGTGAAAGACTGAAAAATACATCCCAAAATAAGAAACTGTTGGCTTGCTGCCTCAATATCTAAATAGGTTGTCCAGGACATACCAGTCGTATCACAAAAGTATATCTGAGCAGGTATGAACTATTACTTTTACATTTAATAGAGTTATGATTTTTGTCAGCTGAAGACTTTTTCTGAAGTGCTCAGGATAATCTAAATTCCTTTTAAAGAGATAAAAGGCAATTTAATAGGCACAAATCGAGTTCATTAGCTCAGATTATTTCTTTGGTTTTATTTCTGCAGAGAATTTTCAACTGGTATGAAGCTACCATAGCAAACAGCAGGTTCAAGAAGCATCAAAGTTTTTCACAGGCGTGTGTGCTGGAAAAAATAAATTAGTGCATCAGCACAATTATAAGCCTTCTCTGTCTCCAAAATGTCTTTAAACACTATCTAAAGATGTCTTCTTTTAAAAATGAAGAATATCTAGATTTTTATATTAATGCTTTCAGTCTGCTCACCTTAAACTATTTTCCAGAGATATGTAAAACTTTTTTCCCTGAAGGATATCAGAACTGTGGAGGTCACATTAACTTTTCTTACTCTATGAAGAGTCAGAGACAGCAGTAGAAACAGAAACTTCTGTATTCCAATTTTATGCTTTCTCAAAACATGCCATCGTATTAGATAAAAACAGAGCATTGTGTTTTCCTCACTGGCTGAGCTTGTGCTGTTCTACAGCCAAAAGTCTGTGTAACTCCTGCACAGGGACTCTCCAGGTTCTTTGGATCTGTATTGCAGGATGTTTCCAACACATCTTTTCTTCTATTGTACCAATATTCAGCCCCGCTGAACTCCAAGAAGGTTGTATAACAGAGGAAACCTCCACATTTTTAACAGAATCAAATTAGTTCTGTAAAATAGCATTACCAAGGAACTTGTTTTGAACTTCAGTTTTACTGAATAGCATCTCATTTTCCTAGCAATGCCTATATTTTGTCCTCTATTTGACAGCAGCTTTGGGAACTATTTATTGGAAGTGTTGTTATTACTCAAATGAACAGGATTGTATTGCACTTAGACTGAAATACTGGAAAGACACAGTCCAATAATAAGTTGCAAAATCAGTATGAAAGTCTTATATAACAAAGCAAGGAAAAAGTGGATTCAGTCCTGCTTTTGTCTAACTGCTGGTTAGACAAAAGGATAAATCTGAGCTGCAGTCTTACAATATGTCACTAGTTTAACAAATACCTTCCTTTGTCATGGATCCTGTCAAGATAATAAAGATTTAAGCTCCAAGAATGTTCTCTCTGTGTATGAGAAACAAATTTAACAGGGCTGCAATTTCCATTCTTTCAAGACATTCTGCCTAGCAGTTCAGTATGGATCTTCAGGGATTATATTATTTCAAGTGTAGTTTTACTCAGCACCTCTGAGACCAACTGCTGTGAAATCAAGTACCTGTATGAAGAAATCTGTCTCCTAATCACATTTTTCTTGCCTCTGTTAACTTTACAGTTCTTTCATTGAAGAAAAATCTTCACCCAGTGTGAAGCCATATTGTGCAGCTCACATAGACTTGCCCTGCCTGTTGAGTTATTTTAGCAATACCATAGTAGCTCTGAAGGCCCATTAAAATATCTTACTTATGTTTGTCAGGAATGCCAAGAGTATGAAGGGTAGGGGGTCTTGAAGTCTGCACAGGCTTCCGAGAAGAGTCATTTAGGAGGCTTCAGGAGCTGCCCCACCTTCAGATGAACGTATGTGCCGCAGAAAGTGAGGAATGACAGAAAGCTTACGTTAAACTTCTGCTGTATGCTTTTGTGAATATATATCTGAAATGTAAATACAAGATAATTTGGATATTTGGTATCCAGCCACAAGTTGTGTTAAAACAATGAAACCAACTTGAGGTAACTTCACAAGTGATAGTTTTTCAGCTACTGTCTGGAGATGATCTCCCTATTGTGAAGTAGTTCTCTTAATACTTTCTTGGAATAGTTTCTTAAGAAGGAAGCTACACAATAGTGCACATACAGGTTATACAGTACACAAGTGCTGTTTATTCCAACTTGTATGTTGTATAATACTCATTTTTCTTTTCAGGAGTGTAGTTTTTGTAGTTTCAGGGTGTATGGTTAAACATATTTTCTTTTTTTTTTTGTTGTTTTGTTTTGTTCTAAGTATGATAGCATATATGAAAGGGAAATAAAGGCAACATCAGCAAATGAGCTTGCTGCACAGTTCTTCTGAAGCATGTTTCATACTCTTGTCATGATATGAATTTAATTGTTATCAAGAGAAGGCTGAATTATGGAAAAAGAACAGATGTTCTCTGATAAATAAATACTGTGACCTGAAGGTGTTAATTTTACATCAATACTTCCCATTTTTGCTGGTCTTACTGGATGTTTGATTGCATTATTAGCAAAATTGTTTGAAACGTTCTGACATTATCACTTCAGGCTCTTTCTGTTAGAATAGCAGATGCCAAGGGTCACACAAATTGAAGGGGGAATTAATCTTCTGATAGACACTGCTTTGGTCTAAAAGTTCTTGTAAGTTTTCTAAAGGAATGGGTTTCTTTCTACCATCAAAGTAATTTTATTCGTGTTTTGCAAATTGGGCCAATTTCATTGACTTTTCTAGTGAGAATCTAGGGACCTTTTGAACTGGATTTTAGGGGATTCCAAACTTTCCAGTTCTTAGCAGAATGTCTCAAAACTAATTAATGCTTCAGTATTTTTCTCTCTCTTCTAATAGACATTGTGGACTTGTCCATTTTGAGACAAATTTTGGAGTAAACTTTTTGGTAATGAAAACTTCATTCTGAGTTAATTTGCTTCTTAGCTTTCAGAATTTCTCATGTGGTTTTCCACAACAAAAAGGTTTATGATTTGTAATCTGCCATTTTAATCATGGTTTTTTGTTGTGGGTGGTTGGGTGTTGTGTTTTTTTTTTTTTATTTTTAACTTTCACAGTATTACCATTCAAGTTAATATATGTTATAGTTACAGAGAGAGCAAATAATAGAAGTTCGTTGGGAGAAAAATGAATATCCTAATATTTCTGTCTTCTCAGGCAGAACTGAAATATTTTGTAGCTTGTGCTTTCAGTGTTTATTCCCAAATTGGTAGTGCTCTTTATCTACAAGTATTGACTATGGTAGAACTAGGTCCATGATGGTGTTTCATATGGCATTTTTAGGCATTTAGGAAAAAAGGGATGAAACATGTTAAAATATATGAGGAATTCTCCAACTCCCCAACAATAAACAAATGTGTTTAGGTGTTTATGAAACTTTTGCTACAGTGTTCATCTGCAGGCATATTTCAAAATCTCTGCCTAGCTCCTAGATTGTAGTAGTACTGCAGTTATTTAAGCACTGTATGGGCTTTTCTAATACTCAGGATTCTGAATAAAATGTTGCATTTAAGAATGTGCCCTGAATGTTAATATAATAAGAAGTTATGAAATGCAAGCAGCTTGTTAAAGCACTGTAAAGCTTGATTAGCCCTGTTCTTTGCAGGGGAATGGCACAGAAATTTGTTCGAGTATCACTGTCACTGTGCTAGGAGGGGACTGCAGTGAGCAGCATCTTCTAAGTGCTTTGTTTTATTTGTGAAGTTATTGATTTCTGTGTTTGTGTGAAATTTGGGGTGGCTGGCTGAGTTCTCCAGCCAGCAAGAGGCAAGGCTGGGGAGCAGCCGCTTGCATGTGTGCTGTGTACAGGGCTGCCAGAAGCTTCTGTTGCTTCTCTGGAATGGGCTTGTCAATGGCAGAGCAGTGCAGGACGGGCCTGCCCCTGCACCAGGGGTTCGTGCAGTGGTGATCGCTATTCCTAGCAAAAGACTATAATGCTGACATAAACAACACATATAACATCTTGCAAAACATGTTGGATTTTTAAAAGACATAGTCACATTTAAACCTTAGATACGTTCAGATAGTTTTCATGTAATAGATGAAATAAGTAACCAATTCTTTTTATGCTCATTTGCACCAGACCCAAGTACTGAAGACTAACTCATCCTTAACTTAGACCTGACTGCTATCCATTGCTTTTGTCTAAAAAAACATGGAATTATGCTTGTCACTTTGCAGTGGCAGCAGAATTGGAACTTAAAATTCTAGGGAACTCAAATGACAGCTTTTAATGTGATCTCTTCACAATCAGACATTTTCTAAGGCTTAAAAAAATGACACTGAAACCAGTGGTCTGTCAAGGCTTTCAAGCATGGTTCTGATTCTCAGGAATACCTAAGCAAGAAATTCCACATGAAAACTGCAGGAGAAAGTGATTTCAATGTTAAAAATTCATATTTGGGGTTTCCTTTGGATTATTAATAGAAATGGCATCATTTCAAACTTAACAGATTTCTGTGGTTCATCTTGGGTAATTGTGTGAATGTCCATATGCAGCAGATAAAGAGGGACTACGATAGTAATATAAACTTCCACAAGAGTAACTTTAGTTTATTTTTTTTTAACTTCACTGTTGCAGCAGTGTTAATTAGAAATGAATCAACCATGGCAGGCAGTCAGTCAATACTTGATTTAATTATATTATCTTTAAAGAACAGAAGTAGGTAGATGGTGTGCAAGATTCTGTGAGGGACAAACACCCAGAATACTCAGTATTATATGATAGTGATCTTCATAAACTATTGTGTAGTAGAACCTTTTGTGGGTTGAGGGGTGTTGTTTTGTTTTTACCTCAGTGCTAATTAAGAGGAAAGTTTTAATGCAGTTAAATGTCATTCATAATTTTTTTCATAGTATAGCTAGTCCAGTTCCCAGAGTGTAACCTACATGAAAATCCAAGTTTAATTTTGTGTCCTGCCATGTGTTTCACATAAGGGCTTACATTGCTTCAGGTTCTTAAAGATGAGATGACCTCAGATTCAGCATGGATGATCCTTTTTACTTCTTCCAAGGCTGGGAGCTGTAATTGAATGCATGTTCTGGATGAAGACTCACAACGCTAATGTTAATGTGACAACACTGGTTATTTAACATTCCGGGGTGTTTGCTGTCGTTTTTAGGCATCTAACACAGATGCGTTGGAAGACCTGAAGTTTAGTACTGTAATGTTTCTTTGTGGTCAGTGTCTTCACAGCGCAGTTCAGACCAGAGAACCTTAGGAGCTGGCAGGCAACTAGTATGAATGCCAGCTCTTGCATTCCTGGTTTTTACTATCCCTGCCAAAAAAAGGTTGAGTAACTTTCATGTTCATACTCAATAAAGGAGTTGTTCAGCATTTGTATTAAAGGCATCTCTATTTAAATAAATGTCTTTTCTTTCATATGTTTAATTCTTATAAAACTTGACTATTTTGATGTACAATAATGAGGCCTTTTAGGGTGGTGAAGGTTTTCTTTTAGCTAGTAGCTGATACTTCAAGGGGAACTTAATTACTGATGAACCAGTAGTCAAATGTGTTGTGTTAACTCAAACTCGCGTGGCAATTAATTGGCACCAGTTGAGGCTCATGGGCCGTATGGCTGCCCAGCTGCTCTGTATCAGGTCAGGTTAGAAAACAGAACTTTGTCTTCCAGGGTCTGAACAAGCACATCTGCCCAAACAAGCTGCTGACTGAAACAAGTAGGGAATGTGTTTCAATGAAAATATTTAAAGACAGGTTAAGTGCTGCTGTTGTGACCCAAACTATCATGTGTTCCCTTTGTGATGCTGTTTTACCTTCATATTAATTTCTGTGATTCAGGTTTGCATGTGGTCTATTATCTGTCAGTTTGGTAGGTAAAGCAATGAGCTACTGTTCTCTTTCACATCTCAGTGCTAACAGCATGGTTTAAAAAAAAAAAAGGGGGGGGGGAGGGGGGAAAAACCCCCACAAACAAAAAAACCCACAAAACGCCTTACAAAGAAATGGGATAATGCTCAGATTTCATAAACAAACCATGTGGTATTGCAGATATGTCACCTGGACAACTGCTTTTACAGTCAGAACACAGTTTGTATTTCCAGAATGGACTATTTGAATGGTTTTAATTTGAGATAAGGGACTTAATTTCAGTAATTAAATTGTGCCATTATATTGGTGGCAGAAAGGAAGGCAGATAGACCTCCTTGTGCTCCCTAAATTGTATTTAATTTTTGCAGACAAACTGAAGGGGTAAAAAAAAAAAAAAGTTTTTATTGAACAAACACTTAATGTCTGTTTATAACTGTCAGCATATTAGTCATTAGTTGAATAAGCACCTTCTATGATATTCTCAAGAATGGTTGATTTTTATTTTTTAAAATTTTTTTTAGTGTTAATGACAAACACAGATATACAGTTTCTTTTGGTAACAATTTTATAGCTAAAAATGCTTGATAGCTTTTAAAATTGTGGTGAGTGCAAGTCTTGAAACAGAGGATTAGTGCATTATCAAGGAAATAATTTTTCTTTTCATTACATAATTTTGCTTACTGTACTGCTTCATGATATTAATCCAATTTAGTTGTGTATTTTGTCAGGATTTTCGTTATCTCTGTTGCTTTTTAGATAAAGCTGGTATATCAAAAAGTGCATGAATTTAAATTCAGTTTACAAGTTTACTCCAGAAGAACAAAGCAAAAGGCCTTTAGGAGACTTAAATTAATTTACCCAAATGTTTTTTCTGCCTCCAAAGGGATTGTCAGAAAGATTTAAATCAGCAAAAATGCTTGGGATACTTACAATTTGTGCTTTATTACCCAGTTGTTTTTCAACAAGACATTAGGCTCTTTCTCTGTGTTATTCTTCAAATAATTGCAAGTAGCATCCCAGAAAAAGCAGCATTACATATATAAACTAGAAATATGATCATATTAAAGATCTCATTTACATTGTCAACTTTAATCAGACTTGATCAGGGTTAATTTGAGATCCCTCCTTATGTTCTATTATGTTCTGTATTGAATCCTTCAGTTCCGTGTACCATATATTTCTGTTTGGTGAATCTTCAGTAATTGGTTTTTAGTATTCTTGACTAGAGTAAGGAAATGCTGCTGTCGTATGGGTTAACAGAGCTCTCTT
Organism: Streptopelia decaocto; assembly: GCF_964273445.1. Taxonomy (NCBI): domain Eukaryota; kingdom Metazoa; phylum Chordata; class Aves; order Columbiformes; family Columbidae; genus Streptopelia; species Streptopelia decaocto. The sequence goes on from NC_138659.1 coordinate 17,636,902, forward strand.
GGACTCCAAGTCTCAGTTTCAGACTTCAGCCAGTGGCTGCAAACCTGAGTGCTGAGCTATTGGCTTTCCAGAAAGAATTCCAGAAGCACTGTTTGTGTGTGTGCATTATACATATGGATGTTTTGTGAGTGGTGTGTGTCTGTGTTTGGTTAGATAACAATGGAAAAGGAAAAGGAGCTTCAGCTGACTTTTTTTTTCCCAATTTGATGAAACTTGTACTTCTCTTTAGATAGGGTTTCTTCTTTTGTTTCAGCTTCTTCCTGTGGTGTTTTGTGTTTGCTCAGGTTATGGCTTTAGTCGTTGTTTCTGAATCACATTTTGTCTTTCAAAAAAATGATCTGTTGGTTTTGGCTTCTAATATATATTAAAGTACTTTGGTATTTTACAGATTTTTACTTCCACTCCTATTTTAATTTTCTGCAAGTGACAAAATGGATATAGAATAAATATTTAATTTAAAGAACTTAATATTCATTCTTTTCTGCACTTCAATGTCTAAAATACTAACATACCTATAACAATAATTTATAAGTAACTGAGAGTATTTACCAAAGTTCATGTTTCCTTTGAGAATACTCCCCTTTACCCTGAAGTGTTTTGTTACTGATAAGACCCTAACTGGCACCTCATCTCTGAACTGATTTGGAAAATCTTCATGAGAATAAGCTGAATAAACCAAAACTGCTTTATGACTGGGAAGTCTCTTCTGAGATCTCCAAGGCTGAAGACAAAGATAGATGAGGGTTTGCATACAGTACTAATCTAAACTGGTACATTGGAAGTAGCTTCTGAGAGCAGACCACCAACCAAGACCAAAGTTGTTAACTTGGTAATGGAAGATTATTATTAATTTGCTCAGCCTTTTCAGTTCAACTATTTGATTAGCAATTAAAGGAACAGATTTTTTTTTTCCAGCGTATATAAGCTCATGTTGATTAGTTTGAGTGTTTTCTCACTGAAGAGAGGGAGCAGACATTTAGTTTTAAGATACACAGCTTCCTTGCAGCTTCTGATATACTAATTAGTGTGTTTAATATTTCCTATTTATGAACTTGTTATCATTTTCTATTATTCATCATTAGAATGTTACTTTCAGTTTTTAATTATGTTGTCTATTTTGATTTATCCAAGCTGCATACTTTCTACCATATCATAAAAGAAATACAATACATTAGCATATTTTTAATTTGTTTCTCTTTCATGTGCTGCTACTTGGCATATTCCTAACTTCCAAAGAGAGGAAGGTAGGTGATAAAAGTTTTCTCTTTGATTTTTAAAGTTTTTGTGGTACTTGCCACCTGGCAAAAATTGATTTGCCTTCTTTTCATGTTTGGGTGAATCTCATTTAAGTAGAAATTGAAATGTAAAGGATTATTTAAAGAAAACAGCATGAAAGTTTCAGATCAGGCAATGCTTGACATGCTAGGCATGACTTCACAAAAACCTTAACTTTATGTTTTATTAACCAAATGCAACACAATCATCTTTCAGACACAGTCCAGGCACAGTGGTCATCTTCTAAGTTTTGTGCCTTTTCCTCCTATCCTGGATGCTCAGCCTGAGTGTATTATTACATCATAATAGTAAAAAAAAAACAAACTGATTTTTTTAACATTACCGATCTTTCCTAGAGAAGCTTAAGCTGTCTTTATTTGTGGATCTAATACCAGAAGAGGATCAGTTGAGAAGGCAGTAGAGAAGAAAGCTTAAAAACATAATAAAATATTATGTGCTTTTTTTTTTTACAAAAAATTTAAGCTGTATATTTTGTTTCATATCCTTTTCAGTGGGCATTTGGTAGCCACAATTTTGTTGCTTATGATATTTTTTGAAACTGGATATTTAAAATCTTAAATCTTGTGCTTTATGCTATGGATCCTTTCTTCACTTTTCTGTGAGGTGCCTTAATTTATTGGCACCCAAATACTTGAGTTATCACTTCTGATTGCATTAGTACACAGTTTTTGTTAATGTAGTGAACATATATCTAGGTGAAAATCAAATGGGTTTTGGGGATAGAGCAAGGCATAAAGTATCAGCAAATTGTTTATTAAAGGTAATGTTTAATAAAAGTGATGTAAATGTACAGTAAATGCAGTTGTGACAACCGGGCCTTGATGAAAGCGTGGATTCAAACTGTACTTATTAAAGCTATGTGTTTGTCTCTAGTTTCTTCTCATAAATTAATGTCTTTAACTAAACTAGCACTAGAGATTAGTAAGGGGCTATGTTTATCACATAAATGCATATTCATCTGCAGAAATTAATCAGCAGGAATTTCTTTGAAAGGTGGACATTTGATGTCAGAGTTCTGAATAACAATCATTAATTTTATAGCAAAGCTAAGAGTCTATAGCAAAGCTAAGAGTCTAAAAATTGGTGGGGTTGTCAGGTCTGACTTTCAGTAGTGACAATCAACTTCTTTTGTTATTATGATTAGATACAGTATTAGTTCAGAAGACAGCCTCTTGCTCATAATCATGGGCATTCTTGGGGAAAAAAAAGTGGTTTGGGCTATATAGGAAATATACTTTTATTATACTTAGCATATTTGGCAAAAGAATTTTAGAAAAATAGATAGGAATAAAATATTTTTCTTCCACAGTTCTGTGATAATTAAACAAGTTGTTAACAAATTGCATCATTCCACTGACTAAAATTCAACTATACTCTTGCTTTCCCATATTACAAATGGTTAAATGTAAACATGAATTAGAACACTACTCATGCATTTTAAATGTGTGTGTTTGTGTTTATCCTTGGTACATATAAGCCCAAATTCATATATGTAGAATGTAGACTTTTCTTTCTTTCTACAGATATTGTTGGTTTTTATATCATTTTTCATCTTAGTGAAGAATGGGAATGATGAGTGACATCTGTGTTATTTGGGATATTGAATCCCTGATGTTTTACCAGGTTTTCTCATCTTTATCCTGATTGCAATGATTAAAAAAAAACAAAAACAAAACCCATCTTTTTTGCTTAAATCAGCAATCATAATTTTGTTTGTAATCTGCTGCGATATCTTTGCACAATAATAATTTAGTAATGATGGTCATGTTTTCAATGGTAATTAGGCAACCATGTTTTCTATAAATGTTTATGTAGCTATAATTCATTAAATTGAGTTAGTTTCTAATATTTCAAATGATTAATATTTGATCATTTTGTATTAGGATGAAGGATGTAAATATTGAAAGAAATTTCAGAGCTTGAAATTCAATGTGTGAGCTGAAAAAATTTGAATGCACATTGCATTGACATGTATGGGAATTTGGTCATTAACTTACTACAACAAAGATCAAAAGGTTAGTGCAGCAGATAGCTGAGCTGGTTATCATCTGATGAGAAAAGCTGACTTTTTGGACAATGACTCTACTTGGCATAATAGTGGAAGAGTTTCCCTTTCAAGCTGAAGGTTAGACTATACTTAATTTGCTATTTATTTATCTCTAAATAGCACTAGAAACACTTCAGAGGAAAGAGAAATTTATCAAAGACTATGGATATGATGTACAGAGAACCCTGAAGTAATAGACTTTCTTTTCTTCTTAAATAGGGTCAGAATTAAGTAGTACTTCAGGTTTTTCTATATGATGTCTAGATTGATTATGAAAGTAACTAGTTTTGATAATGCTTTTCCTTATTTAGCAGCTGATCACTGTAATTTTGAAGAAACTGGGCAAAACAGTAGTTCAAATTGCAGTCATTTCAGAAACACTCACTAGCCTTGTTAGAATGGCAGGTGAATAAAAACCAAAAAAAACCTTATCATTCAAACAGAACGTTCTATGTTTCTTAAAGCTGTTTGAGACCTGTATCCATTACTGGGGCTCTGAAGTAACAGGCAATATTTGAAACAAAACAAAACAACCCATAAAATCCCCAAACAAAAACCCAAATCCAGCAACAATCATCAAATGTCAAACAGCAGATAAGGAATATTAAATACTGGCTGCCATGGCTAAAATCACTGAACAGAATACAATTACCTGATGTAGTTTCATTCTTTTTATGGATCCCTAAATGCTGGAGAAATACTGTGTATTTGGAGGGAACATACAGAGAGGAAATTTTTTGTAAGTTTCCTGGTGTCATTTGCAAGAATAGTTACTTTAAAATGCCTTTTCTCTTTTCCAAGTGTCAGAATTTGGATCTAAACTTTCATTTTAAAAGTTCTGTTCAGTCTGATACTGCATGTTGTTGATGCCTACAGTAAGTTTAGTGTAACTAAACTGGATTTTGATGAAAAAAGATAATTCTCTCCATGTTATTTATTCCTTGATTGTCATTACAGCTTCTTCAACACAAAGGTATGAAATGGTAAGCATTCCCCAGCCATAGTTAACTACCTGTTTCCGTTATCCATTCCTTCAAGGACCATTACTCCAAAATTAATTTTGTGTGGAAGGCATCAACTGTGAATTTAGGCACAGCCTTAAGCACAAGTCTTTCTTGTGGCTATGGTGACTGTCTCTGACCTATGGCAGCTGTAACATACTTTTCCATCTATTAACCTCTACTTTAATTGGTGCCTGAGGACTCAAGGCATTTTCAGCCTAAGCTTGCTAAGCTCTTCTGAAAAGGGTAAAAAATGGATAATACCCTCAAATTTACTTTGAGATGCAAGGCTTTGATCTGCTTGGAAAAGAATGTTCTATTTTACTGAAATCCCTTGTGAAGGCCAAATAGACTTGTAGACCAAGTTAAAATACCTTCCTGTATCTATACATCTGTTTGTTCACCAGGGTCACATATATTCTGAATTAACTAGAATTGTTTAACCAGCAGCTCAACATTTACAGTTTTTCCTTTATAATTTAAGCTGGTGAAAGTTCAGAAGCCATAGCAGATCATCACCTCTTAGGGTAAATAATAAAAGCTGCTGAGAGTCCACAAAAGAAGAGGGAAGGTTCTATTAGTCCACAAATCTCTTGCCTGATTTGGAATAATGTTATTCTAGTGTATAGACAAATACAGCTGTAGTTGTATTTGATGTAACAATGTCTCCCACAGACACTATTTGAAAATCGTGGTGCACAGCACAGAGTCACTATGTTTAACCAGTGCACTGCACTTAAGCAGCTACTAGACTCACTGTTGTGTAGGACTGGTTGATGAAAAATAGCTGAGAAAGGTCGTTCAAAGAGCAAGTTGTCTGAAATCCAGACAGCTATTGGAAATATTCTGGTTACAAGAGTAAAATCATGTGATTGAATGAGTGACAGCTGTGTAAGATGCTTAATTTGAAGGGTAACTTGGAATATACAGAAGGCTCTGCATTGCTTACCAAGGTCTATTTTTGCCTGCATTTCATTACAGGGTCTTGAAATCAAAATGTGTTGAGTCTTGTAAAGTAAGGCAGTTCCTGGGAAATTTTTGAAATCACTGATCGCTTTTCTGAGTCAATGATTTGCTTTAGCTGTTTATTATACTAGCAATGTACAGAAGCAGAGAGTAAAGCAAACAAAAAAGAAGTTGTGTAACAAAGGAGAAGGTTGTAAACAAGCTGAATATACTCATATCTGTATTAAAAAGAGATTGTTTTACAGTTACTGGGAAAATTAGGGTTCTTAAATGGTTAAATGTTTATTATCTGTAAAAAATATTATGAAACCTTGCTGGGCCTTGATGCATATGTACAAAACACACGAGAAAGGATTTTACCTGTGGAAAGAATATCATAATTCCAAGCACAAGCTGCTTGCTGAGTGGTGCTAACCCAAACCAGTTTCCAGCTGTTTCCTTTCACTAGACACTTGCTGTTCCTTTTTATCTTATTCTTGGGAGTGGTAATTTAAAGAAAGTTGTAGAGGTGGAGTCCTACTAATTTCTTGTCTATGTTCTCTCATAAGAGGTAATTTAAGCACTTCTGAGGATGCAAGAAAATAGTTCGTGTCATTTATATTTAAGCATCTAACTGGTATCTAAATCAGGATTGTAGTCTCACAGGCTACTTCAGATGGGCAATGAAGGGTTAGAGAAGTACTCTGAATTACCCTCTGGAGGACATAAGGCTAAACAAACTAGCCTTGGAGGAGCTGATTTTTGCCTGTAGTGATATAGGGAGCCATAGGAGACTAAGCTGCTAGTTTAGCTGCCCAAACTTGGAAAGTATAAATACTGCTCTCGGCACTGATTATCCCAGTAAGCTCAAATTGAAGGTAAAAATAGTTTATGGTAACAGCAGAGGAAACTTTTACAATTTCATTTGTAATCTAGTTAAGAAGCCAAGAAATTTATAATAGTATTGGAGATATACCTGTGTTAAAATTCTGGGTGTTTAATCACTGATGTTCCTGTTTTTCCCAAAAAAGACTTTTTTTTTTTTTTCTCCTTCCTCATTTTAGAACTTCCTCTCCTTTTTTATTATGATTTTTTACCAATTTCCATGGTAAGCCAAGTAATACCATCGAAGACTCTCTTCTAATAATCACCAGGAATATGTAACAGTATGTAATGCTCTGTTTAGTACAAGCCTAACACAAGGAAACTGAATCACTTAGGGTTTTTTACATCTGTAATATATATCAGAGATACTTGACATAGCAATTTTTTGTTTAAATATTAACCGGAAAGATCTTATACAAGAGCATGACCTGAAAATTTGTATGGATCTAAAGTAAGAATTCAAGTATCTTGTAAAAATTTTATCCTGTAGTTAATGAAAACAACTTGGAGGATATTAACTCACAAGCAACGGAGAATGTTGTTCAACAGTTTCTAAACTGTATCAGCAAAACTATGTCATCCAACAGGCTTTCATAAACATTCATTTTGTTGGCAACAGAACTGGAGTGAAAGACAAAGAAATGGCTTTTGTTTAGGAAGACCTTCCTTGTGAAAAATAACTTATATTAATGGTTCCTTTATATACCTCCCCCCACTTCCTCCTTCTCCTCCAGCTTTTATTCCTGAGCATGATGCCATATGGTGTGGAATATCCCTTTGGTCAGTTGGGGTCAGCTTGTCTGGCTGTGTCTTCTCCCAGCTCCTCGTGCACCCCCAGCCCACCCACTGGCAGGGTGGTGTGAAAAGCTGAAAAGGCCTTGGTGCTGTGTAAGCCCTGCTCAGCAACAGCTGAAACATCTCTGTGTTATCAATGTTGTCTTGGTCGCAGATCCTGAACATAACACCATGTGAGTTACTATGAAGAAGCAGCACTTTTAAAATTATGCAAGTAGCTTGTGAATCAGAGAGATGTTTTTTCAAATTACTCACTTCCTTAGATAATTAAGCTGGGATAAATAGACCTTAGTTTTCAAAAGTCTTAATGGACTGTGGAAAATTAAGATCCTCAACAAAAAGTTAGTTCATCAGCTCTATGTCAGCTTTTATCTGTTTATGTTAAACGCTTGAATGTAACATAGGTTACTCCAGAGACCATTTAAACTGTTGAACTTTATAATAACCACTTGAATGAGCAGCTCATGAACACTTGGTTGAACTGGTGTTGCAGAATGTTATGCTTCAAAATCTGTTCTTAAATTCAGCTTTCGTTTGAAAAAGAAACCTGGTTGCCTAGTATTTTACAAAATGTCTAGTCATCAAACTGTTTGGACCTCTTGTGACAGAATACTTAGTGAAATATACAGTTACTGGATTGGTTTCATCTGCTTTCTTGTCACCCCAAGCTCATCTTCAGTTACCCCAGGGCATCAGTGTTCACTGCCATATTCAAAAATGAGCATAAATCACTGGCAATGATATTTTGGGCAGTGTTACAGAGAGTAACTTTTCTTTGAATATAAAGCTCTTCTATGTGACACCAATCAAACAAAAAGTCCCAGGCACATGCAAATGCATGCAAAATCCTTTGTTAATTTTTGCTAGTAAAAGAATGTGGAACGATGCTCTTTGTGTGGGAAGATGCCAGTCTGTGAAATACTGTGATGAACTCTAAGATTTGGGTTCCATAAGGAACCCAACAATGGAGGAAGTGATTCAAGATTTGGTAAATAATGTTGAGGTTTAATTACTTCCTTAGAATATGTCACTGCTAGTATTTCCAGACTGGTATTTATTTTTCTCTTTTAAATTCAGTCCATTACGTGTTTTTAATAGTATATGATATGGCTTGGAAATTAGATTGAATTTATAGGCACAGAGTTAAAAGATTTTCCTGTCCTTGCTAATGTTTAAAGGAAAAAAAGAGTACTGCTTTGATGTATGGCAGTATCATCTACAGCTTAATTGCATGGAAATGACTGTGCTCCTTATTTATAAATTCTGTTTCCAGATAGCAATAATGTACAAGCTTGTGCATTTCTCATGTAGTCTTTAAAGTTTCAGGTTTATTTTTATTTTCTCCTCTTAAAAAAAGTATATTGATATTTTACTTTTTTTTTTTATATATATTGCTCTTAATTTTAGTGGCTTTTAACTAATACTTCAGTGTATTCTATCTGTTGCTGCTCTTGAAACTCTGGTTGTCAGTTTTATCTATCCAAAAATAATATATGGATTAATGGAAATACCCATGATACAATGAGTGATATGACAATGTCTAAACCTTTGAAACTGACTTCTGGTTGTCTTTGGGGCTGTTTTTCTCATTTGATACCTGTAGTTCTCTTGCTTTTTTCACCTCTTTTGTTTTTAATAGTACACTTAGTGTGTGTAGCAATTTGATTTTTGTTATAGTAAGTGCAGGGTCTGTTCCTACTCCTTTTTCACTATCTCACATATACCTTGAAAAAAGTATTGCCTTCGCTGATATATTTTTGCTTGAAAATATGGAGACAGCGTGCCTAAATTGTATCTAAAGAGGAGGCACTGTAAGCACTCTTATTCTCTAGAGTCATTACTGTCTTTTACTTTCAAGGTGGCAACCTTTTAAATTGGACTTCTTGTTTGAGGGACTTTCTGAAATCAGGCCAGCGACAGCAGTTGAATTGCAAGATACTGGAAAATGAGGCTGATAACCAGTGTGTTTTTTAAACGTGCATGATCAACAGTTTTAAACTTGTTGTTATATGCTCATAAATAGGAAGGCATACCCGCACCTTTGTAAAGAAACCATTTTCCCTTTGTCTTGAAATAACATAGAACAGTTTTTAAAATTAAAGTAATAAATTTTCAAATGCGAGTAGCTTGCTCAAGCAATGAAAAAAAACAATAAGGCTCTTTTATTCTAAATGGGCTATTGAAATGGTGTTATCAATATTAGTGCTGGAAAAGTTTTATTCCTAACACTATTATGACTATTGACTAGTTGACACACTGGTGATGGCTTCGGTTTCAGGGACGGGTTGCTGATTTAATAATCGGGCTATGTTTTTACGGTAGCACTTTCCTTTAAACAATGGAAATGCCTTATCTGATTAAGAATTTTATTACTGTAGCTTATAAGCTCATAAATAAAATATTATGCAAAATTGATACTACAGTAGCCTTTTATTAACATGGTTTCAAAGGAACATTTTCTGATATTAGTTCAATCAGCTTCAGTAATCATGAGAGCTTTTTTTTTTTTTTTTTTTTTTTATTGCATTGCCATTTTAGTCCAGGCAACTAAAATCTATATAGGGAGTGATTCTTTGTGTATTGTCTCATTTATTCCTTTATTTTAGAAAACTGAACTTTGTTTTTGTTTCTACATGTTTTATATGTATTTTGAAGTAGTTGGACATCCTGAACTTAAAATAGTTATAATCTTAAACCAAAATTGTAGGCTGTGTGTCTTCACTAGGCAGTTTAGCAGAAACATGATTTGAAGATATTTAGCTGAAAGATAAACTAAAGCCTGTTTCCTTCAGTAGCAGCTTTCCCCACTGAGTAGCTACTGACAAAAATATTTAGGACCCTAAGCACACAAAGGCGTAAGTCTTGTTTTCTTCCTTTGTCACATGGGACAGCCGTGAAGAGTCAAGGCCAGACTTCAGAAGGTCAGCTTTTTCACCCATTTTACTCTGTCTTCAGTACTGAAGATGACCTTTCCTGAAAACACAATTGCTATTTCTGGGATTACATCATCAACAGAAATACATCTAGATGAAATGGTAATTTTTTTACCATGCTGTTTCTCAGAATATAGTTTACCTAAAAAAATGAAAGAGTCATTGCTGTGTTTCTAAGTTGGAATCTCATCATTAGTTTATTGGAGTATCCTGTAGGTAGCAGTGGACTTTGTGTCCCTGCCTTAATCAACTAAGTGTGGCAGGGACACTTTGGTACATGTGATAATTTATTGGTGTTGCTCAGTGATGTATGCAAAGAAATCTTTCCCTAGTACTGGAAAGAGTTCTGACCTGTTACCAAACAGATGGCTGGGGATTGTGGAACTTTGTGCTGCTCAGAAAAATGATTTAAAGGTTCCTTCAGTTTAGAGGCATGTCAAGTTATTCATCTACTTACCAAAAAGAGTGGGTCTGTCTTTCTAGAGCATACTGAACCTTTAGTGCCATGGCTTGTCTTTTGTTAGTAAGCTTCTAAAGTTTCCTGTTGGTGAATATCAGCCTAAGAGAACTGGAGAAAAAATAAACTGCATTTATCAGTTTGTTTGGAGATTTCTAATACTCTATTGACAAGAAAGAGTGTTATAATTGATGGTTACGTGGAAGAAGAATGAGATTTGGAGGAATAATTCTATCAGATGTGAGCAAAAATGCTTCAGTCTCATCAAAGTATTGTCTTGTGATCCCAGCCTTTATGTGGTTTCTGGATGAAACTTTGGGCTATTTTTCTGGATAAATTTTTTGTTTTCATTCTTTGCTGAAGTCATTTAGTATGAGAAGACTCTAATTAAAATGCTGAATTAAAACTGTTTTTTGTTAGTTTTTGAGTGGTTTACAAAGCTGTCTTTCCCTTTCATCTGTTCTGCAGATAGTATCTATTCTAAGAAATAAATGTTTTTTAGACAAGCACAGTCCATCTACTGAATATCTATCAATATTTCTAAATGATGAGGAATTCATTAGTATAAATGGTCGTAGTAGCAGACTGAGAAGAGGTCATTTCTTTTTATTGTAGAGTTAGTCTTCTCCCTTTTTATTTATTTATATTTTGCAAATGGAGAAATGGAAAGTTGTTGAATTATAATGTGAATGCGTTGAATGAATTCATACTGCAGATTTTTTTTTTTTTGGAAATGCTGGACACTGGCTGAGTTTTCCAAGCAATATAGGAGTTAATTTTCCACCATTAAATATGTGGTTATATTTGATTATATGTTAGACCTGTTTTATTGTGCTTTTATTGCACTGTGAAGAGATTTGATTTGCATTTCAAGATCCATAAATGTGCTTTAGAATATATTAAAAGAGAAAATATTGTTTGTAAGCTATTGAATTTGTTGAAAATAATATGGGTGGTAACTAAAGTAGAGTATTCAGTACACACATAAAGACTGAAATAGAGCTCTGTGTATCTCATTTATGCAGAACTGAATATAGTTGAAAACAATATTATCTAAGGATCCAAACGTTAAATAGGTGTAACACTTTTCTAAGCTGCATTTCCATAACACAACTTCAGTGTTAGCTAAATTCCTAAGCAGACAAAGCCAGAATTTTCGTGTGGCTCTTCTTTTCTGTATTTTCCATTGTATAGCATATTTACACAACTGAAAATGTGTTTGCACAAGTGTACTTGTCTACATTTGTAATGCAAATATGATATACTTCATTAATCTGCTTTACATAGTATTTCAGTGATAAATATGGTACTCACCAGATGCTAGAGCAGGAGAGAAAAGCATCAGATTTTGTGTATTTCACCTTCTTCTCCTGGGAAGGTCCTTGCTGCTTCAAGAGAGTTGGAAATACGCCATTTCTAGCTCTTCTGTACCTTAAAGACTAAATGCAAACCTTTAGGTTACCTTATGACAGCTATACATATATCTTTAAACCATAAATTGTGAGCATTTGTATTCAGGTATTTAGGTAAATAATTTTGGTTGATGAGATCTTTTTATTAAGCACTATGAGGATTTTAACAGTAATTACACTCTCCATGTTAATGTACTGTTCTCCAAGTAAAAATAGAACATTCATGTTTGGTTGATGTTTAAATAATTTCATTATGAAGAAGAATAATAAGATTGACATTGACAACTTCCCTAATTACTGCACTTGATAGAAAGGCAATGCTAATTAAGATTACAAATTTGTTAAAAAAAATTATTACACTGTTTGTAATCACCATAACATGCCTCATTTGAAACAATTCGAATAACAGCTAGGTTGCCCTTTTTATTTTCCTGAAATGGCATTTTTTGAATAGTGGATCTCATGTGTGTAAGAATTTTAAGTGAAGAATATTCTATTAATAATAAAATTTAATTCATTTGTTAAAGAATTTACTACTCTGTTAACCACTTATTTCTAAATTAATACTAAATAGGAGAGGCACAGACTTACAGCTGCATATTTACTTCCCAGAATTGCTCCCTAAAACTTTGGTATTAAGTACTTAAACGGCTCCTTCAAAATTTCTCCTAGCTATATTCTGTAATTGAACGCAAAAGATGATACCACTAATCTTTAGCTCTCTAGGAAGCTGTTGGAAATATTCATCATCTCTCCCTTGATGCCTTTACTTTTAAAAGGAACTCAGAAGGGTTGAGGTCCTGAAACATCCTCTTCCCATCTGAAGAAGAAATCGGAAAATGCACTTAGCATGATCATCGGTGGCAGCATTTAATCCAGGTATGCTGACAGTGCTCAAAATCACTTGCAGCTCTTGTGAAAGTGCATGTCCAGATTTTGAATTTTTCATAGGCAGCCTGTTACATCCAAAAACTTGGTTGAGTTTGCTCTAGAGATGCAGATCCATTATGTTGGTTCTGAACCTAAATAGCTCCTGAAAGTGAGCATTTTGTGTCTGGATGAAGAGAGTCTAGCAGTGGAAGTTCCTTAGTTGCAAATCAGTGAAGACTGAAATGTGCCATTACATGCCTCCAGTAGTCCATATGCAACTTTGTTGGCAGTGTTCAAATATGGGGATGTGGCCAGCAGTTCAGTTTAGCCCAAACTGGTGACATGGCTCTTGCATGTCCTGGACACAGGAACAAACTGCAGCTGCCAGTCACAACTGGGATTTTTGTCTGTATTCCCCTTCCATCAGACTGGATAACTTTTGCTGGTTTTCTATATTGCATAATTGTATGGGACAACATGTCTGTTCCATTTTCTTTTTTCTCATTTCCTCTGTATTTCTGCTGCAACACATAATGCACAGTTTTAGTGGCTCCTGGAAAGAGAATGGAGTAGCTTTGTATCTTGTCATCACGCTTCCTAGTAGCAGTAATAGTAAAGAGCTGACTTCTTCAGCATCAAAGTGTGACATATCCAGTGTCACTTTCTGTTGATAATTGGATTATTATTATTTTGAAATGTCATTTTTATTTTTCTCTGAATTTAGAATTCTGATTTCAGTAAGTTAGGCAGAGATGGTGAGAGGGGAGAAACAAGCCCAGAATAAACTACTGGAGACTGTAGCTTGATCAAATATTTCTGAATAGTTATAAAGCATTTTTCAATATTCAGAGTAAAAGAAGCCAATTTAATTTTATGTATTTCAAATTAGTGTATTTTCATATCCATTCCAGTGTAAACAAAATCTTTATTGATCTACTACTCTTGCAGAGAAATAAGAGCTGTGATACCTGCAAATTTCATTATCTGTTCAGCGAATAATTTGAAGTAACTGGGCACCTAACACATGTGCTTTGCCCTTCTCTATCACTAAACATATACTGTTTTACGGTAGTCATTAAAACAAGTATTGAGCTAGTGATACCTCCTATAAGAATGCAAGGAAGCAAGATGATTAAGTTTCTTTGAAAGTCAATCTGTTACTTTTGGAACATCTTCATGTTCCACTAGGATGCTCTTTTCAACTTGTAGTTGAATTCCCAAAGAATGCCTGTGAAGAATTTAAATCCATAGCCTAGCTCTTCTAAAACAAAATCAACTAAACAGAAAAACCAAGGAGCATTTGCAAGTAAAAATAACTCTGTACTTAGTCTTACATTGCCAGCTCTTCACACAGTACTTGGGAAATAAATTATTCTGCTGCATCTTTGAAATCCTGATGCAGTTAAATTTAACATTAGACCATTTTACTAAATTCTTCTATCCTCTTACAAAACAAGGGATACATTCTTTCCTCAGCTCCATAAGCTTCAGTGGAGCTGAAAATTGGTTCAGCTCCATTTGTCTCAATAAAATTACACCTATTTACCCTAGCAGACTTCACCGAATTTGCCTGAGACACACTTTTACCCAGGATAGATAACCGCTTTTCTTGATTTCTGCCAGTAATATATTTAAAACAAAATACATACATAGTCAAGAATGGGATTTCAGTAATACCAAGTGGTTAAACTATTTGCTTAACACTATTTATTCTAGCATATGTACTTAAAGCAAATGGCACAGGAGATGTTTGTCAGAAGCAATAATCAGTGTCATACAAGAAGTCAGTTACTTGCAATGAAGCTATTTTTGGTGCAAGTTGTACATTTAGCTCCTATGTTATTTATTCACACCTAAACTCAGCCATTGGTTTGCATTGTGTTTTCACTTATTTAAATAAGGGTCTCATAGTGAACACCTGCTCTTATTGTTACGTGTGCATGAAGAAACTACACGTGTAGTTGCTGTACTAGATTCCGGTAATGCTGCCAATTCAAATTTAGATTTTTTCCCAGTTGCTAAATAATGTGTGCATTCTGCAAATCATTGGTTCAACACATCTGTTCATAGCGATAGACAAGTAGCCATTTGTCAAACAAGTGGAAATAATTAAAAGAATTATTATAAAATAATGAGCTTACTATTTATTATGTCTTGACTGCTACAGTTTTTTAAATGCAGCAAAAGATTCAGGTCAGCACTCTATTATTAATTGGAAAAATTTTGCTTATATTATAGAAAAGGAAAAAGAAGGGTCTGTTCTGCCATTTTGCAAATTACCTATTAAAGGACAACTGCACAGAAAAAAATGGATAGAAAGGTCATTTAGAATTTGTGAACACTGAAAGAATTCTTGGAGAAGTAAACAGAAATGGTAAAAATCCTAGGAAGCTAGCGGTATGTCTACTTGAGCAGATCTTCTTCAAAAAATGCAATGATCAGTAGATAAAGTATTGCTGCAATAGATTTAAAAATTAAGATTATGAAAATGGACATTATTAGTGGCATAACTAGTATTCACTTAGTATCGCTAGCATGTTTTACAAGGTTAGAAACACAGCAAAGAATATACCTACATACGGATCTATCAAGAGAGAGATTTTTATTAGCTTAGCTTATTGTTACCTAAAGAATATGACACCATAAGTTGTTCTGTTAGTTTTTTATAGAAGTCCTTCAACAAATGAGTACTCTATACAGAGAAGGTCCTGATGATGCAGGTATGCAGAGGACTGCATGTACAGTCAAACAGCTTCTTTTTTTTCCCCAGTATTTGAAGTAACAACCAAATAGGCAGATGCATTAAAAACACTATATAGCATTACACTCTATATGAATGTTCTTGGAGAAAGAATAATTGGTGAAATATTAGTTTGTGTATTAGCATACACAGAAAATGAACAGTGATGGTAATTGGGGGAGGAGAGACTGAATTTAGGCAGAGCAGTGATCTGCAATCTCCACCGTTCTGGTGGTAGTTGTGCTGGAGATACAGCCCTTTCTTTCACTGTCTTGTCACATTCAGTTTAGTCCTTGTTCTGACACATCCTTTCATTAAATGTTTATTTTAATGATATGTGCATTTTGCACTTCACTTAGGAGTTTTAGATATTTATGACAGTGTTTTAATCTCTAAATAAATTGATCTCTACACATTAATAAATTTCATTTTATAGCCTATTAGAAATCATTGGCAAGACTAATGCAAAAGAAGGATAAATAAGGTTACACAGATGCACAAAATGTTCAACAACAATAATTTATTCCTCCAGTTCTGAGCCTGCAAAATCCTCTTTCACTTCACAGCCAGTCTTATGGGTTGCAGGCAAAATTCTTATGTAAAATATAAGTAGATTTTAGGTTCTGTGGTTTACAATTTTGATTTTCTGGTAAAAACAGGGGAAGTGATTCATATGCTTCAGCTCCTTAACTGGAAAGAAGATTAGTTTCTTTTTTCCAATAAAAAGGATTGAGAAGCAAAAACATTTGCTCCTATTGCTCAAAATGGGGAAAGAACAAGCACTTCAGTCTGTTTGGAGGGAACAGGGAAAGAGATCTAGTCCACTGTGGAGTAAAGCAAATTTACCCAGTATGAAGAAAGAGACTTTTGGCACAGAATGTTTTAGTACTGACTCTGCTCACTTAGATGTATGGCCACAGAAGAGAAACAGTATCTTTTGATTTAAAGAAAACCTTATTTTATTTCATTAAAGGAGAGATTGTATTAATGTTTTCTTAATATGAGCATATAGAATAAAATTAGTTCTGTTGTGGTTTTCTTGGTGGAAGGTTTAAATCACTTTCACTTGTCTTTTTTAAATAAATTTTTGGAGGATGCTCTTAAAAATCTGGGTTGTTTCTATATAATTTTGGACTATTAAATAATACCAAAAAACTTCATTTGAGTAGGTAATAGGTGAGAAGCAGCAGGTGAGAATATTGTGTTCTGTGGTAGAATTAAATGTTTCTTTCTATGAAAGACTTGTTTACCTGGATTATTTTTTTATGGTAGGCTCATTTTTGAATGGTACTAATCTCTTTATGAGATTTTTTGATATATAGACCTGTTAAATGCAGATTATTGTACAGTCAACACAAAAGGATTTTGAGCTTGGTCTTGAACAAACTACAGCAAAGTTAGACAAACTTATTACATTTATGACATAAAATATAAATGGATTCCAACATGAAATTTTGAAGAAAACTGCTTAGACATGCCTCTTATGAAAGCATCTGGTAAACTGAGATTTACTGAGTAAATATCAGTGGTTTTGAGATCTGACCAGTTAAAGGTATTTAGCTTTTGGAGAGTTTGGCTTACAACAATAGTCTCATAGGTAGTGAGTTGTAGCAACATCTGAGAAATGTGTTACAGCTAAAGAATCACCAATAATTACTTCTCATTAGATTGAAATTTAGTCAATATGTGACACCGAGAGAGTGTTTTTTCTGTCTGTATTCCTGCCTCCACTTTGAAATGCATTCTACATCATTGATTATTTTATGATTTCACTGAGAGGTAACTGGTACTGTGTGAGCTACAAAATAGTCCCTGTTCTGGATAGTTTATAAAATCCTTTTCTGCACTGTGTGTATTTTCTTTTAGTAATAACTTCAGTTATGCCTATCTCTAGCTTTCTAATACCTTTACATCACCTTTACTCATGTAGACCTGCTTACATCCTTTTAGTGGTCAGAGTATGCCATTCCTTTCCACCTCTCCATTTACACCTATAAAGACATAGAGGGTTTTTAGCCAAAATTTAGTAGTAATATTAGAAAATGACACTAAACCTAATGGAAATTGTTATAATTCAGACATGATATTGCCCCCATGACTTTGTGGCTTCTGAGGCTCCCTTGTTGGAAGCACAGATGTGTAATGTATCTCCCTTTTTAGTGCAAGGCAACACAGGCATCTCTAGCCATTAAGATACACCATGGGATGTAAATCATGTCTCACTGCAGCCTCTAGCTAGAGAGGAGGAGAATCTCATGTAGTATTATAGTAGCAGCTTTGCAATTATATTTTAGAGAAATCATTTTTTATGAAATGGTGACGTTTCTTTCAAATAGCAAATAATTTGTCAGAGAAATAATTATCCTACTGAAATTAGCACTTTCTGTTAAGATATTTAGAATAACTTTTAAATGAAAAAGTTTTCAACCAGCCATCAATAGTCATAGAAGTAGCAGAACTGTCATGTAACCCAGTACCTGAATTCAGTGTTACACACATTCTATTGTTGACAGTAAGTTACAAGTATTAGTCTTAATTCATTACAGTTACATAATTGGTATTCTGAAGGTTGCTTGAAAATTGCAAGGAAGAATGTAACTGTTTCTATGGTTCCAAAGTAAATAGAAATATTTCAAAGGAATTTAGTCTTATCCTGCTCAGTCTTATTTCAACAATTATTTCCATAAAAACAGTCTATACTGGCTTTTGGTAATTGAGGATACAATACTGTAGTTGTCAAGGAAATACCTTTGGTCCACATGGAATTGCTTGATTTTAATACTAACTTGTAAATATCCATGAGATGTTTACAATGACAAATATACATTTCATTCACTCCATGCTCTTGATAGAGTATTTCCAAGGATGATTGTTAAAGCTTAATTTATCACATTTTGTGTTTACCTTGGAATAAATGATACAGCATATGGGAGTGTTATAGAGGAATTAACAGTGGTAAATTTCATTTGAAATCTGTTGAGTGAGTGGAATGACCTTTCAGCTGGTGGAAATGTCGTGGTTGAGATGGACAAATGACATAGACCAAGTTCTTCCAGGATGAAAGTAGTAGATACCATTTATTGCCACAAGTGCATTTTTATGCAGTTTTACCAATTCATGTGTCTCTTCACTATTGGTTACAAGTTACAGCAGTAACATCTCATTGGCTATTTTTGCTATCATCAATGTTACTCTTTTACTCACTTCTGTCTCACGAGTACATCCGTAACATCTCCAGATTCTCCTTTACTCCCATCTTTCTCACGGGTAGGCCTTAATATCTTCAAGGCTAATTTCTGTTCCCATGCCTTCCATCAGGGAATCCAAGGACCCACTGTAGTCCCACATGGAAATAATAGGCTTTCAAATAGCACATTTTTCTTAGTGGTGTGAGAAAATATTGTTGCTGTTTTGACAGTTCTACTTATCACATCTTGTTGCAGAAGTTAGTAACTAAAGATACAGCAAATCTTTATATAATTTCTTCAGGTTTCTACAAATTTACTTTCTCACAATGTGGGTCCACAAAGCAGATATGATCTAACCACAAAGAAATCACTGGAAAGACTTCAGTGAAAGAATGAATTTGGACCCAACCTAGGTCCATCAAAGAAACAAGTAGTAATTAGCTGTAACAGTTTGAAAATGGTGTAATAGTGATAATCGTCAAGTTTAATTTTATTTGGCCTTTCTGTCCTTAGTGGGTCAAAGAAAATCTTTTAACATTGATGGCCCCTTTCAGGCACCCATCTTGGGACATAAACGTTCTGTCTTCATGGACTATCAATTTTATTGATAACTCAGTAATTTATATTTACAAATCACATCCTTGTCACAATCAGATCCAAGCTATAAGCCATATCTGGTGTGCACACTATATAAAATGGCAGTGGAAAGATGGCTTCAGGGTAATGAATTATGGTATTGGATGACGCAATGTGTTCCTAACTATTGCTGAATGAGATGAAGAATCCTGTGTCCCTGGTTACGTGTCAGACTTTATTGGGTTATGTATTTAACCCTGACTTTATGTGGAAGCTGACCCGGGAGTCCAGAATTGCAGGAGTCACAGCAGAGAGAGGTGTATGGGGAGACCTCTGTTCACCTTGAGAAAAATCTTTTTCTTACCTAGCTGCTCGTGTTCATGAAATATTGTGTGTTATATCTCAGCAGTGTATTTACAAAATGAAATTACTTAGCGTATTCCTGTGGTGGATAGAACATAAATTAAAAGCTGTAATCATGATAGCTTTTCTGTTCTGAAGTTTAACCAAATTGGTACCTGAATCTGAAAAATATGGAGGTATCTTCTCAAGGGCTTCATGGGTCAAAAAAATCAGGATAAATCACAAAAGGATGGGTGAATTATGAAGAATTCATAGGTCCTCTATCATAGTGCCTTAGGTTTCTGATACTTTTGTGTGGAAATAAAATTGATTTTTTTCTTGTTAGATAATAAATTGAAATAAAAATTGAATTTAAAAATTCTGTCCTATTTTGAAGTTGGTATGACTTATTTTATACAGGAAAGAAAATACAGAAAGGATAAATCATCTTTTCATGACTTTATTAACTAAGATACTGCAGTAATATAATTTTTATCCATCCCATCCTTTTGCTTTTACTACTTCTTTTCACAATATTTATATTGGTTGTGTCATCTTTATTTATTAAAAGCAGTTGTTTTATGTATGTGACATATCTTTTTGACCTTGATTTTTGTTTTGTTTTGATTGTATATCATCATTTGAATATAAAGGTGAATTTGATGTATTTCAGTTTAGTCAGCAAAGAAAGTTTTTTCCTCTCCTCTTTTGCCCTTATCTCTTTCTTCTCCATGGTCTCTTCGAAGCTTGCTTTTTTTTTTTTTTTTTGGTGGTTTAATGTTGCTACATAGTGATTGGTGGTGCATCAATGGTTTATTTGCAGTTTGTGTATCAGGAGCACCAGTTATGCCATGGACACCTCCTTGACTGCTTGGGCACTTCTTGCAGAACCAGCAAAGGGAGAAGTTAATAGCATCTCATTGTTTTTCTCATTTTCCTATTCATCCTATGTAAACACTGACATTTCTATTAAAAGAATAATTTATTGACTGTCCTTTAAAGCAGAAAAATGACAGGGTTTGTAAGAACCAATCTTTTTGCTTTGTTTTATCATTAATAAACTTCAAGGTCTAATTTATGTCTCAGTCCTTCGGGTCCAAGGATATACTTGGGCATTGCTGATGAAAAGTAAAATATCTGAAACATTAGCAGTCATTGAAATAAATGCAAGTGTTCATAGTCTTACACATGCATTCAATAAATAGAAATCTGGCTAACCTTATAAAAAAAGCATAGACTCTGTCCAGAATGACAGTAGTATTTAGTTAGATGGGAATGTTGGCTTAACAAACTGATGATTTCTAGATGCATTTTCTTACTATAAGTGATATTTTAGGCAATCACAAAGTTTTTAATATTCTTTGAAATGTCAGAGAAAATAAACTGTAATAGATATGGAGACTTAAGTGTCAGCTGTGTAATAAATCTTTACATATTATTTGAATATATTAATTTCTGTATTTCTGTTACTGCTGGATTGCACTTTTCCTACACTCTACCTGAATTATCACTGTCTGTGTTATTCTGGAATTGTGTTACTACGGTGGGCAAATGTAAAATTAATAGTGTTATGGGGAATGGTTATTTTCCCATTAGTAGTATATATTTTTTTTATGGTCAGCTCTCGGATATATTTCCTTGCTCTTGTAAACATGTCTTGAATAAAAATAATAGCTTATAAAATATAGCATTGATAACTACTGGGTGATTTGAGAAAAATAAATGTAAATCCACCAGTCTGGCATATTTTGTACTAAGGTCTTTGGAGATCCATTGTGGTCTTATTTTTGTGAAATGGAGAAACATGAGACTCAAAGAACTCCATATCCATACTTTCTGTGAATTCAATAGTTTCATACGAGAATTCAATAATTTCATACATTGTTTTATTTTCATGGAAAAATCCTTGGCTTTATGCTTAGTTGTTAATACACCTGACCATGGAAAATAATGAGATAATCTTAGTTGTACTAACTTGAATTTGCTATAGCCTGAGGGGGTGCACTCAAACTGTGGTTTAGTAAGGGTGTGATAACCACGTTAAGCCATGATCTCTGGTCCCAGAGAGATGTGCAGGGACTGATGAGAGTGAGATGGTGGGTCATAAATTGCTACAATAGTACCCTCGGTTTCTATGAGTAGATTCAATTTATTGTCTGAGTTTTTATTTATATTGCCTATGTCTTCTGTTCCTAATTATTAACTTAAAATCTTTTGGAAAGCAATAGAATTTAGATTTCTGTATGATCTTCAAATCATGTACCTATTTTAAAATTTATTTTAATATCTCAGCATGAAAAGTGAAGTCAGATTTGAAGATGTTTTTGGTTTGTCTAACTTGTCCAAAATTAATAACATTAGTTAGACTGAGGAAAGCTTGAATTCATGCACATTTTTATTTTATGTGATATTACAAAAGTATCGTGCACCTGGGAACCATTACCAACATTTGAGGTTGAACTGCTGAGGAGCATTCTTGAAAGCTGCTTATGTGTATGTCTGAAGTTGAATGTGAGCCTGATCTCAAGAAGCTGTTATCTTCCAATAATAGTCAGAGCATATACTGGTTTAATATTTAGTTTATACAGAAGTCTGTATCATAGTGTATAATTTATTTTAAGAAGTTCTCTGTGGTTTTTCTTAAGGAGCATTTTTGAATATCAGTGATATTTCAATTTGAAAATCAATTATTCTTAGGAAACTGAAGACAACCAAACCAGTTGGTTCTTCTGTTGCCATTCCACACAAAGTCCTGAAATATAATTTGGTCAAAGAATCAAAGGCAAAATATGAATCTTGGGCTGATAAGTTATTGAAATTGACACATTAATGGTTACATGAAATAATTTTTGGGAACAAAAGAAATTTAATTAAATGTATGATGCCTAACCTAGATTAATTTCAACCCACTAAAATATTGAGAGCCATATTATTGAATTTCTGAGGTTTTGTTACTTAACCACACAGTTAATACATATCTTTGTGTTGTTAAAAACAGCTGCTGTTGTTTAGATATATTAAGAACTTTGCTTTCTTTTGTTTATTTTAAAATGTTGTCCCAGACACAACAGCTGCAATGACATAAGTATGTCTAGAGAGTTTGTAACATCATTTACTCTACCAACTTTTGCAAAGATGTACCATACTGTTAATGAGGAGGATTTATCTGTTCAGGAATTTACTGCATGAACAGGTTACTATAGTAACACTTCTGTAATTTTGGGCTCATATTCCAGTATATCTTATTTTATTTTTCAAGTGCTCTTTGTTAGCATTTTTGAATTATCTTATCACTTGGAAACATTTGTGAAGGACCTTTTTACCTCAATATTATTTAATATGGGTTGTTATGGCAACAATGTATTTCTCTTGGTATTTCATCTATGAAAAGACAGTGGCTGTATTTCAAGCAAACAAAAAGGAAAGAAAAATGTTCATTTATTTGTATTTCTACAAATGTGCCATTATAAAACAACAGAGAGGTTAGCATGAAGAATAAAAAGGGCTTGGGCTGTGCCTTCCTCCTCTTAGGCTGTAAACTGACACACACAAAATCTTGATTGATGGATGTGATGATGTTGCTGTTGCAGGCTTTGTGGTGAGATAACTAGCTGACATGAGTTACTGTGAGGCAAACTAATGTAATGAAGAGCAAGTAGTACTGCAAAGAATACTGTGAAGTATATTAGTAAATAGCATGAGGAGGAACAGGGCTGAAATTCGAGTGAAGCCACCTTGTGCTGGCCTGACAGTCTCACCGCCTTGGCTGGCTCTTCGGAAAGCTATGGCAGGAGAGACTCTGTCTGCAAGAGCCTTCTCATCTACCTTAATGCTGTAGGCAAGTGAATAGTGCGCAAAGTATTGTTATCTTGATTTTGCAAGTAGAGGACAAGTTTTCCTTATTTGTATCATCTTTTAGTAGGAAGAAGATCCTCAATAGAGGACCATGGGTACAAGGTCTCACACTGGAGACTCTGTTTGATGCTTTTTTCAATGGGTCTCTAACACCTTGCAAAAGTTCTTATTTAAAACCTTTTTAAACCTTTTTTAAACTTTTTTTTTTTTTTTTTTTTTTTTGGCAGGGGGAGGGGGTGGAGGGTGGTGGAATATGAGAGAAATTACTTTGTCAAAGCAAATTCTTAGATCCTTGATGCATCATATCTGTTTACCAGGCAAAAGTATGTATATAGACAATCCTCTATTCAGATGATTTTAATATAATTAGATGCTGGGATAAAATGAACAATTTGCATTTGAGAACAGAAGAGTGACTAAATGGATACAAATCTTTTGCCTTCAGATTCATGCAGTTATGGAGCTGTGTCTGCTAGTATGGAAATTTAGCTTATACTTTTTAGATAATGGATGTTTCAAATAATATCATAACTGACACTTATGTGGGTCAACTTCAAATGCACAGTTCAAGTTAAAATTACTATTACAACAAAAATATCAATTAGTGCTCCTTCATGGTTTAAGAAAGTGTTACGGTCTTGAGTCATATTAGGCATAACTTACATTATTTGTTTTGAGTAATGAATAAGCATTTTCTATGTTTAGCAGCCAGTGCATATTCTTCAATTAAAATGAACAGAACAGAAATATTAAGAACAATGTAATATTTCTTAGACTGAGTGGTATAATAAAATGTTGCAAGGATTATTTCTAAGGTATATTGGAGTATTACAAACTAAGCTTTTGAATCCCTTACCCTGAGAATTAATCATTACTAGTTAATTGAATTTGTGATCTGACAAAGCCCTGTCTTCACCATCAAACAGGCTCTAAACAAATACTAAAATTCTGGTAAATCTTAACTTCTTATTCCAGTTAGTGGCACGAGAGTCTATTCCCTGTATCTCTGTTGAGCAAAATGGTTATTGAAACTTGCAACTTTCTATAAGACTGTACAATGAATCTTTTTTTATTAAAAGGAAGCATATAGCTGAGAGACAGCATATTATATAAAACTAAAAACATGTCTAGGAAGTAGAAGCAGTAACAGCTGCATGTAAGATAAGGCAAAAGGGGGACAGTAGAAGTTGCTTACTACAAAAACTGTGTTACTGCTGTGTGTTGTTTCTAAATGGGCTGTGAGTTTTGTATTCACTTCTGAAAATAAGTTCAAAATTGAATGACACAATAAACATAATTCAGGGTAAGTCATTCATGGACAGATCTAGAGTTAATATGAATTCATGCAGCGCTGAGGAGCACCCCATGAATCTGTGCTAACTGGATGCACTTGCAGGTGTTCCTGGAAGTGTTACTTTGAAGTATCATAAATGGGTAATTTTGTGTGAATCTTACCTCTGTTTTGGTGCTCCAAAAGTAAATATGCAAGGATTTGGATTGCATTGGAAAATGGATTAGCACTTTTTGAAAGATCATAACCTAGAATAGTTTCTTTAGAGTATGCTACCGTTTTCTGATAATGAGGTGTGTATTTTGAAAATCTGCCTGTGATACGACCTACAGACAACAAAGCTTTTAAAGAAGGTGTAAAGCATCTAGGGGTCACTTCTGCATGATACTCATTTACCTGTAAAACTGTGCTTTTAATTATATTCCTCAATCAGGAAAAAGGTCTGATAGCCTCTAGGACCAAGAACAAGGATCTCAGAGAAGTCCTGGTTTGAATTTCAGTGGAATGACTTTTGAGGGTGTGTTATCAGAATCCAGATCTCTGTCTTGTTTCAGATTTAATGGTATGCGGCATAGCAAACACTTCAACTGTACCTGTTTCCTTGGCAGTTGAAGCTTCTCCTTTATTTTAAAAGAATAATAAGCAATGAAAAATTGCATTGATTAATTTCTGATTTTGCTGAGCAAGTAGGTTTTCTAGCTTTGGAAAGGTTTTGCACCACCCCATCCCCACCTCCGCTCCTCCCCAGCCCTTTGTATTCTGTTAAACTGGGATCACTGTGCGTGTCCCAGGCTACAACATAGTCCATATTATTCGATGTCTGTCAGTTAGAAACAAGAGGTCACTTGTAGCTCGTTCTGGAATCCCCATCTCTTCTAAATTCAGGCCACTCATCTTCACTGTTCCTTGTGGGAAAAGAATAGAAAATAGTGGATTTTACCATGAACTATTTTCATGCCTGAACTAGACAATGTGTGTTCTGTCTCTCTGAAGTTTTTCCTGATATTGACTGCTATGCAGTCTAGAACCTGGTTGGCTATTCGGTTACAGTTGGCTTCTTAGACCAGTTCTACAATCTATATTGAATATTTCTCTCCAAGGCAAGGGACAGTTAAATCAGTATATCTGTTCAACCTGTATGGACTCCATGATTTTGTGTGAGCAGAGAAAGCTCAATACTTTGATTCAGAGAACTCCTGCTAAAAATGTTATTCCATCACAGAATCACAGAATGTTAGGGATTGGAAGGGACCTCGAAAGATCATCTAGTCCAATGCCCCTGCCAGAGCAGGAACACCTAGATGAGGTTACACAGGAAGGTGTCCAGGTGGGTTTTGAATGTCTCCAGAGTAGGAGACTCACAACCTCCCTGGGCAGCCTGTTCCAGTGTTCTGTCACCCTCACTGAGAAGAAGTTTCTTCTCAAATTTGAGTGGAACCTTTTGTGTTCCAGTTTGTACCTGTTGCCCCTTGTCCTATCATTGGTTGTCACCGGGAAGAGCCTGGCTCCATCCTCGTGACACTCACCCTTTATATATCTGTAAACATGAATGAGGTCATCCCTCAGTCTCCTCCAAGCTGAAGAGACCCAGCTCCCTCAGTCTTTCCTCATAAGGGAGATGCTCCACTCCCTTCATCATCCTTGTTGCCCTGCGCTGGACTCTCTCCAGCAGTTCCCTGTCCTTCTTGAACTGAGGGGCCCAGAACAGGACACAACATTCCAGATGTGGTCTCACCAGGGCAGAGTAGAGGTGAAGGAGAACCTCTCTTGACCTACTAACCACCCCACTTCTGATACACCCCAGGTTGTCATTGGCCTTCCTGGCCACAAGGGCAGAGTGCTGGCTCATGGTCATCTTGTTGTCCACCAGGACCCCCAGGTCCCTTTCCCCTACACTGCTCTCTAATAGGTCATTCCCCAACTTATACTGGAACCTGGGGTTGTTCCTACCCAGATGTAAGACTCTACACTTTCCCTTGTTATATTCCATCATGTGTGGCTTTCATTTTATTTTAGTAAATGTCTTACTTCTAATAAAGTGTGTTACAATATACGTTCACTTTTGATATTCTGAGAAAGAAAAATAAGGCACTTTTTCACAGAGAGAATATAAATCTTTAAAGTGCAGCATAATAAGCATTTGTATGGGAAACCTTCTTCATGGGGATTTGTCATACCAAATATTTAATCAAACTGAGGTGAAATAGTATTATTCATGCAAACTGGTTTTGTTATAATAATTAAACTGCTTCAAAAAGATTTCTCTGTACTTTTGTTTCCACATCAAGTACAAATTTATATGGGAACCTTTCAGCAAAGAGTGGGTTCTATTTCCAGAGGTCACTAATAAACACGGGGCTTTATCCATTGCCCTGAAAGCTAGAAAAACTAATTTAAATTATGTAAGTGCTCCATGAATGATAGTTACTGATGATGGTTTATTTAGAGGAAAGAAGAAGATAATGAGGGGATGAATATGATAACATAGGAAAGCAAACCTTCGCTTTCCTAAATACAAAGATCAAGTCTTCCTCTCTGCCTTCATTTTGAGAGACTGCTAAGCAACTGGTTGCTTGCTACCTTCCTCATAACATTGCATTTAGACATCAGCACCCTCAGGCTCCAAGGCTGTATCACTTCTTCTGCTGGGCAGCGAGATCTCAGGTAAGCTGAAGCTGATTGTGGTGTGAGCTGCTGTTCTTCCAGCAGCCATTCCTGTTCTTAAGTGATTTCTGCTCTTCAGCAGCAGTACTGCAGCAAACAGCTCTACACACACCCCTGTGCCCTTGGAAGATCTTATAACAATCTCTTATTTTCTTTAAGGTTTCAAGCTACTATTGCATTAATGTGAGTGCTTACCCCAGACATACTTCAGTTGCCTTGCCAGACTCTCACAGTGCCTGATTTCTTCCCCTTTATGACATGACTGTTTCTTAACAGAAATATGAGAAAATAAGTGCACAGGGTATGTGTGTTCCAGGTTTCCCTCTTAGCTTCTTGAGTTTTAAATTCTCTCTGTGAGTATCTGGCATTTCTTTCCAGCTCTCAAGCTGGGGGAGCCAGCAAGCAGGTTGGCATATATTTCAGTGACATAGAGAAGCACTAGTTTCTGCAGTGTTGATACAATTGATTCCACAATATTATCTTCTGAAAGAGAGAGCCTAGTGATTTAGTAAGATGACTTTACTGTAGGAAAAGCCAGAAGTTTCAGTATTCAGTATAAAGCAAAACCATTTCGTTCCTGTGAAATGATGTTAAGAAGTGGACACAAGCTTATTTTACTGATCTGAAAAGTCTGGGTAAATATTTTTGGAGTTCAAATTAAAAAAAAAAAAAAAATATCTGCACCACCATTGAGTATTCCTCAATCAAATTAATGCAACATGTAACCTTACTGGTTATTTCCAAAGACAACATTGTAAATGTGTCTCTGAGTGTCAGAATATTGAGATGTGGGATGTCTTTGGGCTTTAGGTAACTTCATTCCTTTTAACTGACTATGAAAAAGCAAAAATCTGGTGTGTTTTGTTCTGGTTCCTGCCAGAAAGGGCCTTGCCACTGACAGCCTAATCACCAGCCACATATCCCCCTTACCTGCCCTGCCTGCCTGCTCTTGAGCTCCTGGGGACACATGTTCAGTAAATCAATCCACTGACCTGTCTGACACCAGGAGGTGGGGGTTACAACTGCCCATTAGGAACATAGCCCGCAATTAGATTGGATTAAATTTAGCGTGAAGCTGCACTCTTGGTCCGTGTTATAGCAATGTATTCTGCCTCAACAAGCAGAATAATTTGCTTGACTGTGCAATAAATGAAATTTGCAGGTGCTGATGTGTAGGTAAAACTTATGGTCACTATTCAGATTTTGTGTTATGTGCAAGTTTAATCACATTTGGGAGCATATAGCTTGCTGGAGATAAATACAAAAGCTTCCTAGGGAATTAGGTGTTGTCAAATTGTCACAACACTGACTTTTGCTGTTAAAGTGCATATTGAGATATGAAGAAAAATGTTTCATATATGGAAAACCTAGCTCTATATTCAGTGTTTTGTTCAGAATAGATGTATCAGCTAGTACAGCTGCAAGGGCAAGCAAAGAAATAAAAACACATTTTGAGGTAATGTGTTGGTTTTCTCGAATCAGTATGATTCATTTTATCATTCTTTTCAGAAAGGATGAGACCTGCTTTTTTGGCAGATGCGCTTTGTGAAAATAAAACTGCTTTACGTTTGTGTATATGACTGCATAGCATCCAGGTTTATTAGTACATTATTTTTCTGGAAAATGATATATTGGTCAGCTGTGAAAGAAACCATTATGTAAATCTTAAAAAGATTTTATTTATAAAACAAAATATTCATGTATAGGGATTGAAACTCAAAAAAAGTAAAACTGCGGATAGCATGGAAAATTCTGGACTCAGCACTTGTGGGCAGTTTAAGTTTGAACAAATGCACATCCAAAAAGCAAGGACTCTTGTCTGCCTGTAAGAGTGATGTTTTTCAAATTAGTCTGTAAATCTTGCATTAACACTTTTTTGGTCCCTTTGCCTATGGTTAGAAGAGAAAACAACATTGACTCTATTCTAAAAACTGTGATTCATAAGTAGACAGACATTGCAAGGATACAGTGGTAAAATATTTTGTGACTCCTCCCTTTGTTATGTCTTTTTTTTGTGTGTGTGTGGTTTTTGTTCTGTTTTGTTGGTTTTGTTGTTTTGGGTGTTATGGGGGGCGGTTTGCAGTTTGGGTGTGTGGGTTTTTCATTTTTCCTGAACAAATTGTTGTCTTACTGTGCACAAGCTTGTTTCTACAGCACGGAAGAGAGCAGAGTTGCTTCATAAACTTTTTCTCAGCTCTTTGTTCAAAATCCCTGATCAGAAGCTTATAAACCATGTTTTCCTCTGGATACAGGTGTGGATCTTGAGGCCTTTCATCTTATGTTACTATTGCTTTGCACTTCTAATGTGTTGGCTGCTTTTGTTGGTGAATTGTTTCTCAGCAGAAGCAGAAATTCACCAGCACAAACTGCATAAGAAAGAACAAGGGTTGCTTGAAGTCTGAAGAAAAACAAGCTTATGTAGGTTTGTTTTAAATTCCTACTAAGGTCAGTTGTGTCATATGAAGAAAAGGGCTTGGACCTGTTCAATACATTGTTTACATTTAACCTCTTTGGCCAATCTAAAAAAAAAAAAAATCATGAGTGACTTGCTGACAAATAAAAATTTAAAAACTTTATCTTTAAAGCCAAAGCTGATACATCGTATTAAATGGTTGCCTTACGTTTTTAGAAATTTCTTTAGGAGTTCTTTAATATCTTTATTCTTTTCTTTTTTACAGCTTGGAATAATCCTTTGTATGTATTGGAAGATGAGACTTAAATTATTGTTTAGCCTAAGGAAAAAATATTCCTAGTAAAATAATGACTTTCATATTTGGCATTAGTTCAACACAGAAGGTCAGAATTTGCTCCTAATTCCAGCCCACAGTTCATTTTTTCTTTGGTTGAAAAAACAATGTGTTCAGTTTCTGTGGCTTGTTCTACATTCTTTTCTAAAAATTGTGCTTGTGCTGTCCTGTGTACACTTTTAAAAGTTCTGCTGAATACTTTTTAGAAGTGTTTGCTGGATTTTGCAGCACTGTCCATAAGGGGATGTATAAGCACAGGGGGGCAGTGCTACAGTTCAAAACATGAAGACAGAAGTAAACAAAATCATACTGAAAAGGAATCCATTATTAGATAGTCTGAAGCAGAATGGAAGTGTTAAAGAGGCACAAGTGATGAGAAGCCTTAGAGACTCTTTCCCAGTTACTGTTGACTAGATATGGTGTGATTTTGTGGAAAATTTTGCAGTAATTTGTTGCAGAGTTCTGATGTCTTTGTAATACTGATCATCAAAATACAAGAATGATTATATCAGCTGCCTTAAAAGGGTTAGAGATATCCTTTTGTGCACAATACTCTTGATTACAAAAAGATAAGTTCTCTTTTTCAGCAACTACATTTCTACTTATGAACCTGCATTGCGTAAGGAATGGTGAAATGTAGGAGGTATATCTCTTTTGTCCTATTTTGTTTTCACTTGAGCCTGTTTAAGTTATGTTTATTATGTTCTTACCCTGTGTCTTGATAACTGAGGCATAAACTGAGCTGACTGTATTATCCCTTAAAATCCAGTGAAAGGAGATGTAAAATAAATGCAGGTGTCATTGGCACAGCAAGAGATATTAGAGATGAAAAGCTGGCATCCTTTGTACGATGCTGAATGCCATGGAAATAATCAGTTTGCCAGACACAGGGTTTATAAGCAAGAGAGGAAATTAAACACAAACCTATTCAACATGGTGGACCTTTCTTGAAATTCCAGGTTCCTGGATAAGTTGACAGGAGATATTTAGCAAAATAAACAAGTAAACAAGTAACACGGAAGTCTAAAGGCTCTTGAGGGGGTCTCTGTTTAATTTTGGGGTGCAATAGGGTGAGAAGAATCTCTGACAGGCTGGCAAAATGCTTTATCCTTTGATATATGTTGCCTTGAGCTATTTAATTCTGTTCTACTGTGGTGTTGAGTCTGCTTTGCTGTTATTAGCATATGCCATTTATTTCATTAACTGACTTTGTTAAATGCCTGGAGACATCCTGTATCACTTAATGAAGTCAAACATGGCAAACCTCTCTGTATAAAGCAAGTGTAGTTAAGAAAAATATTTGCATACTATAGTTGTTGGAGAACATTAGAACAAAACATTTGAAAGAACAGACCCTACTAGTTATTGGTCCAGAGATCTGAACTGCAGCTCTGAGGCTGAAGCACTGTGTAGCATTATGAGAAGTGAGGGAAAAAAAGAAATTATTTGGTTTATAGTCCTCTGTATATATAACTTTCAGCTTTGTTTGATGCTAATATTTTTCAGCTGCCATTTGTGGATGTAGTTGACTGGGTTCTATGAATATTAGTGAGTCATGCACCTAAATCTACTTAAAATATCGAAGCTTTTATTTACTATTCAGCTATTTAGACTACAGTCCAGAAAGAACATCAGGGTCACATCCAGACTGGGTTGGTTCAGCTTTCCATCCTACCAAGGCAGCTTAAATAAAATTTCCTGTGGTTTACCTAAGAACAAGCTAATTGACATACTTGCATTCCTAACATGCAGTGTATGCATAATATCAGCAGAAGCAGAGTACGTGCACACATAGCTTACTGACCATGCACTTGCTGTAGATTAACTCTAAACTTTTTTATTGTTTTTTTTTTTTTTACCTATTGATGAATTTAAAATGTTTTGGAAGAACAGTAATGAGCATAGAGCATTAGGAGAAGTCCCCAGAACGTAGAGAAAACAGTTTAGCAACATCTGCCAGGTGACTTTGTGCATACAGAATTTTCAGGAACTGGTATGGTATAGGTAATACTTACATAGGGGAAATTCTGTGTAGCAAAGCAACTACTGGATCAGAAAGGGAACAAGAAATATGTACAAGCAGAACTGCAAAATATTATCACTGTAATAGAATCTTTTCTCACCACAGTTGTTTAATTAACACAAGAGGGAATCCTAGGGAAGACAGATGAACGTATCAGTTTGCTATTAAAATTTCCTATTCACAGTCACAATAATGATTTAAAAAAGTAAATGCAGTAATACACTAATGGGCCTCAAAACACAATATAATGGAACTGGAAGTTAGAAAATTGGGCTGATTTATGATAAATGATCAATTTTTCTCCAATTCTTCAGTTTGGCTCATTAGGAAAGGAGGTAGATTTGACTAACTGAATAAATGGAGTCAATCCGCACTTCTTGTTCAAGGCTCCTTAATTAAGTCACTTGGGTGAATCCACCGCAATAAAAATAATACAAAAAATTATTTGCTCAATTAATCTGAAGCCCTGATGTGGTCAGGAAGTTGGACTAGATGATTGCTGTAGGTCCCTTCCAACTGAACTATTCCCTCTGTCTTTAAAGGCCACTAATGACTTAGGTGTTGAACGCAGACCTTTCTGGTCTTCTATACAGGTGCACTTCTCCCAGAGATTTGTGGTCTTTGATCAGTGATTAAACCACAGCTCAAAAGAGAGGGTTTGGCAAAGCATAGAATGCGCATAAATAAATCAATCTGGTGCAAGACAATCATTGCTCTGGGAATAGAGCCATCCTAGCATGGCATTCTGCACAAGCTTGGTTTATGTATCTAGATCTGTATTTGAAAGCTCATTTTGAAAAAGCTATGAAGAAACTGAATTGCTGGGTGGATGGTATGAAAAAGATACTGACAACTCTTCTCATTGTTAATCTTTAAGGATTTTACGTGGGACAAATTCCTCCGGTTGTTGAGACAAGTACACCCAATGGAGTTGACAACATATGGGAATAATGCTTTCCTGTATTGAGCTTTCTCTGACTTCTCACCCCTGAAGAAGGTGGTGTCAGATAAAAATAGTTTTGTAGCAAACATAATGTTTAGCCTAGAATTGTTATTTTATAATATATATACAAATTAATATAATTGATAATGGCAAAGGCTACTTAGTTGTCTTGAACTTCTAGAGAATTTATATTGGGAGCTACATTTCCACAAAAAAGGATAGTGTCTGCATCTCAATTTTTACAGCCTTACAGCAGCTCTCTGTTAGTGCCTTGCAGTTTAAAGTGAATCTCATTGTTCACATTTGCATATTTCTGATAAATTTGAATAGCATGTTTGCTTCTTCTTCCATAATTGAGCAGTTGAACATTTCTTAAGTAAACTCTATGTCAGGCCACCTCTTAATTTGGTTTTCACTGCCAACTACCTATTGACAAAGTGGTTCATTTCCATTTGTATTATTGTTTGCTACGTATTTTCTGCTTTGTTCCCTTATTGTTGGCTGCTTATCTGCTGTGACTTAATCTTGTATTGCTTCTTAGCAATCCTCGAGTCTCTCTCCAGTCTTCAACAAAGTTTATAATGGTAGTGAATAGCATTATGTCATCTCAGGTCATGTTCTTTCTTTCATGTTACTATTTGTATATTTATCCTCTCATCCTGTATTGATCACCTTTATAGGGTCTGGTTTTGTTTGTTTGTTTGTTTGTTTTTTAAAAAAACAACCAAAAACCAAAACCAAATCAAACCGAAACAACAGCAACAACAAAAAACAAACAAAACACACACAAAAAGCAACACAACTAATTCTAGCAGATCCTTTTGTGAAGTACTCGTCTTTTCTAAGGCAGGACAATTTGAACAGAATAAAACTTGACCTATTCATTGCATTCTCCTTCCATCTCCCATCCTCCACAATGTTATTTTGCTACTTGCTTTTTGTTCTTCACTTTTTACTACTTTGTTACCTGCCTCTTCTGCCTATATTCACGTATCTACATTGTAAAGATACATTTGTTGACCAGAGCTACATTCAGATCCTGCCCTTTTGTACACAGCATTTCAAAATGCAATCTTTTTATGTATACAGCTAAATATTTCCGTGTAAGTTGTTGTTTCCTTTCATTTTAACCTGTAACCACCTCTCTCTGATAACCAGGTTTTATATTCTGCAATAAATAAAAGTAAACTCATCTTCCTGTTTTGTCATTTTACCATGTCTCCTCTTTGCTTTCCTTTATATTATTCTGTGTGTTTTCATCTTTTTCTTCATGCCAGACTTTTCATCCACACTGTCCCTCAGCACAGTCCTGCAGCTCCGTCTTTGTGTCTCTACAGGTACCGCACTTGCTGAACTCAATCATGAAGTCATTGTCACTGCTGACCTCAGCAGTGTAGCACAGCTCGTGGTATCCAAAAAGGCTGCCTTGAGTCGTCTTTGTGATCTGAAACAAAATTTAAAGTAAACCTGTCTTTATGTTGAATGTTTTTTGACATTTTTTATTGTTAGCCTTTCCCCCCCTGCCCCCATCCCCCTGAATTTTTTGTGGAAAATAAGCTTCAATTTGCCAAATGTCACTTCTGGCCCATATAATTGAACTCTGGCAAATATTTGTCCAATTTACGGCTTTGCTGCTGCCAGAGATGAATAGAAGTTTTCTGCAGCAGAGGTGAAACTTCTGGTATATTTGTAAGTTTTCAAGTTACAGGTTGTCAGCTGTGGCACATTCACCTGCCCCATCTGTGATATGTGTACTCCTTGCTCAGTGCCAATAGAAAATAAATTTGATTTACTTAAAGCATCAGGAACAAGCTGTGGTAATGATAACAAGAAATTTCAACAGCAGCAGCTTAATCTCTCATCAGCTGTGAAGTTAACCCTGCTTTAGGAAGGGGCTGTGCTACATGATCTCCAAGCCCAGAGTTGTGATTTTTGCCTCTTTCCTCCTCACAGGATCCTGAACTCAACCACCTCATAGTCATTTTGTCAGAATCTCCCCCAGCCAAACAATGCCAAACATGTCCTGATACTCAGCCATAACTGGATGAGTCATCTCAGAGGATAATTTTCTAAGTGCACCAACAGATAATTTTTCATATGAATCACTAATACTGAAGCACGCTTTTTGCTATGTCACAGGTACTATAGCTGTATGGAAATACAGACTTAAACTAAACTCAAAGATTTGTTTGAAGGTTTTGTTTGTTTAATATAGCTCTTATTTCAATGTTTTTCTGCAGATTTTTCTCATCTAACTCCCTTAATGTGTAGAGTTATAGAAATAATCCCTATGGACTAGTGCTTGTCAGTATTTTTGGCATTAGTTCATGAAGGCAGTCCCTAGACTCAATGAACAGAGCACAAAATGTACATTACAATTAGGAAGTCCTCACCTTGGAGAGAATTTCATTTCTTTGTAAGTGGTGGGTATATTATTGTCAGGCAATTTCAATAATATACCGGAGATATTGCAATAACTAGCAGCTACTGGTATAACAAGTAATCTCCAGAGTATTATGTTTTTATGTGTGTATTTGAATATATCATAGTTTTTGAAGAGTGAACTATTACTGACCTTGAGCAAAGATACTTGCGTGATTAGCCTGTGCTAATATAAAACCTTAGTTATCAGCAAACCACAGCTTGTGAAGGATGTAACAGAGGTTGCTGAAATGTGCAAATAGAAAATGATAGCACAGGTCTCAAAAGTACAAACACAGCATGATACTAGGGGTATCAGAGCTATAAATAACTCATCAGTGGTCATTAAATTAGTGCAAGCTGAAGAGCTGTTAAAACCAGTTTTAGGAATAGCAGAGAAAACAAAGAGTATCCAAATTGATATACAATGTACAGTTATGAACCAATGAGAAGGGAGCTAGTAAGTGCACTGAGTTAAAAAAAATTTGTCTTCAATCCTTTGCACAGAGAGATGGGATCTTGTTATGGTAGCCCCTCACTGGGAAAAGGGTGCATCTGTGATAAATTTTGTTATGATGCTCGATTCCCGTAAGAATTTATTCAAGTGGGTTGGATTAGGTCTAGATAAACAGATATGATTGGGTTTTGAACTTGTTTGCATTCACAGTAAACAAAATAATTCCTTTTAGGCTTCTGTAGTGGCAGATACTATTTGGGCAACCTTAGTGTTAGTGACTAAAAAGCTATAGAAAGATCCATGCAAACTGCAATTTCAGAGGAACACTGTGGTGCTGACTGACAACTGACATTTAGGATTTTGCCCTAGAATATTATTTTATAGAATGATGCTCTAAACTGAGATGAGAAGTGTTGAATTAGGATTAGCTGAAATCCTTTCATCCAATGGTCATTACTCTGTCATTCAAGTGGACGATGCCTGATCTAAGAGTCTGTGCTTAGTTGAGGTAGGCAAGATGTTTGTTGATAATAAAAGGTCTGTGTACAAAGGTGCACAATGTCAAGTTACTAGCTTCGATCAAGTGAAGTTTTCATCTGATAAGGAACTATCTTTTAAATCATAGACTTCTGAGTCAGGGAGTGTGATTTAGATAACTTCTTAAATAACTATTTAAAAGGAAGGTGAATCATTGTAAAATGATTTATTCATAGAATCACAAAGAACGTTAGGCTGACTCTGGAGATCAGCTGTTCTAACCCTGCTCAACACAGGGCCAACTTCAAAATTGTCAGCTTCTTCAAGCTCTCATCTGTTAGCCTTTAAACATCTCCAAGCATGGAGATTTTACAGCCTTAGTGAGAAACCCAGTTTTTAACTGCCCCCATTTCTCTCAGCTCCCTATCTTGGTGGCCTTTCAGTGGATTTCCTGCAGCATTTCAATGTCTGTCTTGCTCCGGGGAGCCCTAAACTGAACTTAGTTCTATAGATAAGGCTTTATAAGTGCACAACAGGGGAAAAAACCTTTTTCACTGCTTTGCTCAGCAGGCTTATTAATGCAACCCACAGTGCACTTGACCTTCATTGTCTCAAGGACATGATTTTGACTCATTTTCAACTTGTCTACCATGAAGAATTTGTTTTTACTAATACAATCTTACTACTGATACATTTTTGACACTGAAGTTATCTCAAGAACCATTTTTTATCTAGTTAAAAAGCAATAGTCTACTGAACTGAGGAATTAAAAACCAAGTGCATTGATGTTTGTTTACTTCACAAAAGAATGTTTGAATTAAAATTATCTTATATCAGGTGCTTAAGTAGCAGTTTTTCCATTATTTATGAACTAAATGATAACATTTTCTTTTTGTCCTTTAAATACTGTAATGCAAGCATAAGATGACTAAAATCAGTATAAACTTTCAAAGTAGTACTAGTGTTAGATGTATAAAAATGCAAGTTCAGTAATTTTTGCATAAAGATATACGTTTATCAAATCAAAATCCATGTTACGATACAAAATTATTACACAAGAGATTAGAAATATTTTAAAAGAAAAACTTTCTACTTTTTTTTCTTTGTCATTTTTGTAATTACCCAAGTAGTACAGTAATGACATATAAGAACAAAACACTTTACTAGGAAGAAGACACTCTTGGGGTTTTTTTTAGAATATTGTGCAGTAGAGATGAAGTTGCAATAAATTTTATTTTTTTTTTCTGGGTGACAATACCAGCTACAACAAAGTGCATAGTCTGATATTAATAAAATCTTAGTTGTACGCTGGGCAAAGCATCCACTTGGTACTACCATAACTTACTCTAGAATAGTACAGTGGTATAGTTTGAGATGAAGAGCTAGAAAAAATACCATAAATGGCTCAGAATATTTCTCATAAATGTGGATGCTATTTAAAATGACAAACCAAGATAATATTTGTTGATTCTGATTTTTAAAACTCATGTTAAAGATTGTGTTTTTTTCTGTAGTCTTAGAAGCATTTAAGTTTTGAGATGTTCAAAGACTAGACAGAATGGTGGATTTATAAATGGTAAAGGATTAAGCTTTTTCTTCAGTAGTAACCTGGAAAGGTTCTGTAAATATGTTTGTTTAATTTTTATTTCAAATAAAGGCGTTAGCTGAAATGCTGCTTTTTCTGTCCCCTAAGCAAACATCAAGGGTTTAATCTGGGAGGCTGAATGTTCTTCTTGTGAAGTTTGTGCTTTATGTTTTTTTTTCCTGTCCCAAATTTTCTCAGTGTGTAATGTTTGAGCATGACAAATACCCTCCAAGAACTTATGTGATTAAATTTGTAGCAGTCTGGAAAGAATCATAAGTTGTATATAAATGAAGCCTCTTTCAGTCTTCTGCAGTCAATCCCATTATGTGTATAACAAGTACCTAAATAAGGAGAAACCTGTAATGTTCAATAGATTGTGTTGTAGCATCAATCCATTTACACTGCTTTTGTCAACTGCAGAAGATACATATTTGAATTCAGAGAGTCATGCTGTCAAAAAGAGATTTAATATGTTTCAGTGTTAGCTAGAAAACTTTGGAATAGTGGAATTACGATGTTAGCATAAGCAAGGACAAATACAAGTTGACTGAAGGAGAGGAAAGATAAGGAAATTAATATAGAGTCTCTAGAACCCTAAAAAACTGAAAAGGGAGGCAAATAACCCACTTTATTTTGCCAAGAAAGGTTGGACCAAATGATCCCTGTGGTCCATTCCAAACTGGTATACTATGATTCTATGATTTCTTTTCTCAGATGCTGTATATTTTTATTATTTCAGTTATTCATACCTGGGATGCTTGGAGTTTACTTTGCCCTTGGTGATTCTTCCAAAGATTTTTATTACTGGAATAAAAGCCCAATAAAGTTTGGTAATTAAAGCAAAACTGCAAAAGGTCATACAGAAGTTTCCTCTCAGGAGAACTGTAATGATAAATCAGAAAAGGAAAAAATAAGCATCAGTAATAAAGCAGTCTTAAGAAAATTTGTAGGAATTTTCTGTTAATTTATTTAATATTTCCAGTTTTTAAATGACACCTGTAAGATGTAGAATAATATTTGGGCCCATTTCTGTGATTTGTTTTAATTTGAATAGTAATTTGTGTGAGTCAGTCTCATGGAAAATCTTTGGAAGGAAGAGTATCAGTCATGCCAGCACAGAGGATACAGAATAAAAATAAAGTTTTCAGGAATAAATTTTAGACTCTTTTGGAAGAGACTGTCTCTGCCCTTGAAGAGAATAGCAAATGAAATCTGTGAAGACAAATTGTTCTGAGAGTTGATAGATGCAATATCACTGGGAAAGACAGAACATGTTTCTGCCAGGCATGTTTGGGAATAGGGACTTGAATATTTTCATTAATCTTGTCATAGCTTATTGCTGCTAACTTCCACAACAAAGATAGATTTTCCTTTGTAGCAGTGAATGAACATGCTTCCCAAAAAAGGCTTTGACAATCCACCTTTTTCATATTCAGCTATTTTATACTTCTTTCATTCTTACTGGAATTAAGTAACTCATTACTTAATAGAATTGGAATAACTTTTAAAAATGCTGTACCATTACATGTTCCATCCAAATCACTCTAAATCACACCAGATTGTTTTCTCTTTTTGATGTAGAAAGGTAACCCTGTGTGAGTCTCAGGTTCTGCAATAATGAGGTCCACAGGCGCTGTGGTGACTTGTGCTGGATTATTAAGGTCAAAATGCTAGTTCTTCAAAACTGAGAAATCTCTAGTGAAAGTTCCTAATAATTTCAGATTTCAACCGCTATATCTCACTGTACGCACTTTGTATTTACACCTTTGAAAGCTGGAATAATTTGTTATCAGCTAGCACCATTTTGGGCGGGGGGGTGGAAAGACCAAAGTACTGAAATTGATCAGGAATTATTGATGGTCATTGTGAAAGTATGAGATAGTACAGAGATTCAGAAACAATGCTTACTACCTACAGAAAACTGCAAGAACAATTGGCAGAAAGAGGAGTGAAGCCACTTTTCACAGACATACCAGGCTTCATATTGGGGTTCTTGGCAGAAACAGTTCACTGGGACAGTGGTCTCAGAAATAATTATTTCTTTCAAGTTTTGAGTTGTATCTGCTTTATAATGAACAACATAAATCATCATTAAAAAACCTAGTTGAGTTCCATCTTATTTTTGAGTGTAACATCCATTTATTTCTCTGTGGGTAGATGTTCATAGCAGTGAACAAATTATTTTCCTAATCAAGGGAAAAAAGACTCTTGAGATGCTTCGTCTTCAGCGCCATGAAGAAAAATGTTTTCAAAATAGCTATAAACAGGAATTGCGAGTGTCTTCAGCTGTTCACTCCCTACTGCTTTGCAGCCAGCTTTTTATCACTGTCTAAGCTAGGGCTACATATGTTGCTGCAGGGACTCCCTTTTCCTCATCAGTTCTCAGCAGTCCAGGATTAAATATATCTGATTGCTTAATACGTATCCATTAAGCCAGTAATGAATAATTGCTGAAATGGTTTCCTTCAGTAAATGAGTGGCTGACATTTTTCTGATGTCTTTTATTTTAAGAGCTTGTGTTAATTGAACTCTAAATGAAAAGCTTCGTTCTGAATCACTGAAGCCAGTGACATTTTTTGTCATGTCCTCAAGGGGAAAGGCATAAGGCCACACGGGCACAATTTGGGAATTCCTTATCTGCATGTCTGGTACTTCTGAGGTACCAGTATGAACAGGATTAAAAATCTGGACAAATTGCAGTCCCAAAATCAATGCTACACCCTCTGCAGCTGAGAATAGTTTTATTGAGCAACTAGAGTTATTCATCACTATGAAAGTGTTTAGGATCTTTGCCTGAAGGGGAATAAGTAATAACTGTTGGAAAAAGTAGGCTCAGATCTGTACATATCCTGAGATCTCAGTTCTCAAAAATGCACTTCATTTTGCTTACAAGTGTACATATTTAGATGCATGCATTTAATATATACATTTAGTGCAGTGAAATTAATGAGACCACTTAAAAGTTTAAGTAGGAGCAGGTGGCTAAGTAGTATAGAATGAGATTGACAAGAAAAGAGAGAGAAGGGAAGAGGCAGATGTGCAACAAAGTAGACCCAGGTTATTTGTGTTGTAGATGTGTATTTTCAAACAGAATGTGAAGAGGATTTTTGCTGGAGACATCCACTAGT
Organism: Streptopelia decaocto; assembly: GCF_964273445.1. Classification (NCBI taxonomy): domain Eukaryota; kingdom Metazoa; phylum Chordata; class Aves; order Columbiformes; family Columbidae; genus Streptopelia; species Streptopelia decaocto. Next base: position 17,677,980 of record NC_138659.1, read on the forward strand.
GTTTTAAATGGGCTGGTTGTCAATTAAACAACACAAAGGGAAGGAGAAGGCTTAATGTAGAAGAGTAAAGAGGAATACAAATAATTGATGTTTTTGTTCACTAGTGAAATTTATTAAAAACCAACTTGAATTAAATCACAACTTAAAATTATTTTTCTCTCTACATCTTCATTTCTAAATTGAATAAAACATAAGCTTTTGGGCTTTGAAGTGTGTAAGGTTTGCTCCTAATTATTTTTTTTTACAAGAGTTAAAAGCATAAATGTAAATAAAAATAATTAATTGGACAGTTTCATTTTGAAAACAGAAGCTAAATATATCCAGCAATAATGAATTTGCCAATAATTTTTCAGTTCTTCTTCTTACAAATCAAATAATCTTCACAGTAAGTCCTCTGAGGTTTTCTGATCATTTGTTTTAGCAAACAATATTTTGGAGAAAGAATCTCTTGTAAGTATATTGATGACGGATCTGAAACGGTCCACTGCAAAAGAGCCTAAAGGTATGGAGGAGGACTGTGATGTCCTCGTCACTGAACATTAGTAGATCAATAAAAGGAGAAATGGAGCAGTAGTTCTATACTTCTGATCATGAAGTACAGGATTATATGGCTTATGACCCTGTTTTAAGTGCTATGATCTCCCCTGAGGACACAACTGCTAGTTTAGGAGCTGCTGGACAGGAGTGAAGCATTAGCCAGGAGGTGCAGAAATGAAGCTTGGCAGCAGGCAGAGCTGCCTTCCAGCAGAGACAATTCCTCACAGAGCTCCAAACTGCTGGGTCTGTATAACAAGGACAGTGTTCTCTGCTTTGCTTTGATGTAAGTGAAAAAAGCTATGAAGAGGTACGCTTACACTCTCTTGATAGCCTATATTTGAGCTAATTTAAGATTAAAGTATAAACTAAAATAGCTACCCCACCACCTAAACTAAAAATATAAACTAAAATACCCACCACCCCCACATTACCTTCCATGTGGAGTAGTTTGACAAGTTAGTTTATTTGGTTTGTTTGCAATTTTTTCTTATTGTCCAATGATGATTAAAATGACTTCTCACTAAATCTGTGCTTTCTCCTAATAAGACTGCATTTATAGCAATCAAGGTGAAACTTTGGATTTTGAACTGGTCTGTAGTAGTGATTCCTGTTATCACACAGCAGCAGGCTGTCAGCCTTTGGTAGATGATGCCTAACACTGACTGAGTGCAACAGCTGAAGAACATACTTGTGCTGAGAAGGAAAATAAAGCCTAATTAAAACTTGGTTTTTTAGTATCATAAGTTGTCACAAGGATTCTCTACTAGGGATCTATGCAAGAACAGAAAGCTGCAGCCTGCTCAGTTGTTTTAGGAAGTTATCTCCATGGGTGCTAAGCAGTCTGATGGAAGTGGAAATAGCGAGTATTTTAAAGATACATTTATTACTCATAGTTTATATTAATGAATCTTTGTTTGATTTTACTTGTTTTATTTCAGAGGGGGTTTTATAACACTATCAGCTGGGATTTTTGGCATGTAATTGTTCCTGATTTTGAATTAAAAAAAAATTCTATTTTCCGATAAGTGGTAGTTTATCACATTACACATTAGCATACTGCGGGGGCAAGGGTGTTCTGAAGGTCATCTCAGAGGCTCTGATGATTATAAATTTTCTTTTCACTTGGGTCATTGGCTACCATGAGAAGGTAAAAATTAACTTCTGTTTTTGCTATAAATAGAAATCCAGTTACTACTGGTATTGTAGTTGTAGTGGGTTTTTTTTCAGAATTAATTGATATTAGTAAACAATATGCTTCTTTTGATGTTGAAAATAACATATATATTCTGTTCCATCATGTCAGTGCTTGTCTTTCATCTGGGAATGAATCAGTGCTGCCAATACTGAAAATCAAAACTGGGAACTGTGCTAGAGTAAGAATACAACTTCGTATAAATGATGTGAAAAGTGTTGGAACTTTACTGAGTGATACTTCGAAACCTGGAAAATTCACAAGAAAGTAAAAATAGAATCCTCATTACTCGTCCCAAATGATCTCGCTGGTACTGAGCTCTTCCTTTCTTTGCTGTTCAGTTGCCTTTAGAATACTTGACCTCTGACATTCCCATTAGTCCGGGACTACTCCAGGATGTTGTCCACCCCAGGTCCCTGCTGAGGAGTGGAGAGGAAGTCCAGTGATGGACCCATTGGCAACTGCCCACCCTGTTCAGGCCACCCTCAGCTTCTGGCTAAGCTTCCATAAGGGAGCAGCTGAGTCTTTACTATTAACTACCTATTTGTAATGCGGTCATAGGAGTTGAGGACTGCACTGAATTTCAGGATGGATGAATACACAAGAATACAACATTTTCTTTCTTCAAACTAAAATCAGATTGAGTTATTAGTGGGTGACGATGGATATGTCTGCTTACATCTATAAGGTTACAAACTCCCATACTTGCACAACCAGGTATTTTAATTGGAGCCAACATAAAGATTCATGGCCATTTGAGGTGGGTCGTCACCACTCTCATCATATACAGACAGCTCTATATATCTTATGTCCAGAATGACCATGTAAATAAAAACTTCTGGCTCGGAACAAATGTGGGAAACCCCATTTTGTGCATTTAGTATCTCATACTTAATCCTTGACCATAAAACTCACTTGTACATCTGACTGCTCAGACATGTTAAAATAAATATCTATAATATTGTTTAAAGAACAAAATTAAATGAACTAGGATGGAATTTTAGAAAGACAGGAAGATAATATGTTAGTGTATAATGAAAATTAACTGTGAGAAGTATTAAAGAGGCAGACTGTTAAAGAGAGAGCATTTTAGAAGATCACAGGAAAAGTGATGCAAGAATGAAGTAATGTGGAATTAATGGTAGGTTACTTTATTCTATACATCTGAAAAACCTGAATTAGCTTCATTTCTGCATATTCAATGGTTGCATTCAGAAGTTTGCATATGTCTATTAGGGACATCATAGTTCTGCTTTAAGTAGAGGAAATAGTACTGTTATAAATATCAGTGTGCTATAATTTTGACAAATTGTGACTATTATCTAGTGAGTAATGTCTTGTGATTACCTCTCTCTCTTAAGAGGCTGGACTGTGACTGACTCCCATAGAAACTACTACTCCACAGATAAATGTTTAATTATTATTTGGAATTGTTTAGAATCTCCAGATGAAAGATGCAGGAAGCAAAGAATGGCAACACGCTGTAGAATGCTCTTAATTCACAGTAATTGACATATCCAGTGCAATCACTGAATTTTGTGAAACAGTCAGTAAGGAGCAAATCATACTTACTTGTAATCACAAGGCTTAGACTGTCTCTCTTGTTGCAGCAGCTGTGATTCATTTCCTCTACACAGGGAGCAGAAAGATGTTTCCTGGGACAGGGAGAGGGTCACAAAGTGTCAAAGTCACTTTTTCGCGTAGATTTATGAGAGGAGCATCAGAAGTACACAAAACATCTATGAGATTTCTCTTTGATTGCTTCATGTTTTCTTCTATTTGAAGAAGGCATTAATGAATTTATTGAGGTGGGATAAAATGAGCTATCAGAAGGCTAAGGAAGATTACCAGAGCACGGTCAGCTTGTCTTTTGGCCATAGACTGTCCTCACAAATGATTTTGTGGGGGCAAACCTGACTCTAATCTGAAGTGAGGCATAGAGGATGAAGGCAAACACTTCTTCCTTTTGTACATGATAAGACAGAAGTAGAAAAAATTTGTTTCAGTGACTTTGCATAGATAATTGTTTACTTCTGTATCTTCTTATCTTTGTGGGACCCAGAGAGTTTCTCTAGATCTTAGATGTAATTGTTGATTCAATTTCTGTTTGGGAGACCTCCCTGTATTTTACCCTCTGATCATAATAAAGAAGATGTATAAGCTCTTTTTAATTATGAAAGAAATCCAAGACGGCAATAGAGACTAATAGTTCAGTGCTCTGAGTTGGTAAATTACTATTTACAATCTTTGTATCAGTTATTTTCTGTTGCAGCCTAGGGTTTTATGAACAGAGCTGTGCACATGATATCATCTCTAATACGTTTTATTTAAATCAAGCAAGCCACAGTGACAAAAAACACACCCCAATGCTGGATTAATCAATTTGTTGTAACTGAACAGTACATCAATATTAAGGTTCATAATGGGTTTTGTGAATTCAGTAGCTTCTCATCTAAATGAGATTTTATGGGATTTATATGTTTCTAATGCTAACTGTTCAGGATTTGTAGATGTTAAAATCAAATGAAAGTGCCATGCTCAAATGTATTCAGATGTTACAGTGTTGTTATTGGCTTTTCCCAAATGTCATCAAAATAGATGGGCACGGTAATAAATACCTCATGTTTCATAATATGCATCCACTTAGAAAGCAGAGATTTTTCAACTTTTCCCTTTTTCAAATGATAGATGGGTTAATAACTGAGGTGATCATGAGTACAGAAACACAATAATGTACAGTGACTCATGAAACAAGGTGGGAATAAATGCTAACACTAAATAGGGCAAGTATGTACTATGTCATCTCACCCAAAAAAACTCTATTAATGCAGTATTTAATTGCTGTACTAAATACTGTTCAATTAAAGTATATCTGTCTGATTAAATTGCCAGGTAATTGTATCTGAACAGTTTAAGAATATACATGAAAGGACCTGTTTCTGGTGAGTGGAGCAGCAAGCCCTTGGTTCTGTGTTATCCACCTCGAGCCAAAACACTGAAGCACTCATTGTAATAGGCAAACCAAGCTTGGGAGCCAGCTCTTGGCTTAGGTCAGGCTGAGGAGTGTCCAAGACGCTTCAAGGGGAAGGATGATGCTGCAGTGCAGGGGGCTCAGAGGAGCTTGAGGGGGTTGTTTGGGGAGTTGTGTTTTGTTCTTTGAATCCTGAAGTGACTGATTTGTACTGTTTTGATCTTAAGATTACAATAACTGAAGTGCTTGCAACTTTCACCTGAGTATGGCTCTGCAAAGGGGATCAGAAAGTTGAGATCACCAGCCATGCTGCATGATGCTGGCTTTTGGCCACCAAACAGCCAGTCTGTTCTCAAGTGATCAGGTCGTGAATGGCTGTGCTGACTGCAGGACCAGATTCATAACAGGAGCATGAAAAATTGATGTGTTTTCAATTTTTTAAAAAATATAACTTCAAATGAAATGCACTGGATGAAACACTCATTAGTATATATCAATGGTGAGCCATGCAGCTGCATAATGAGGGTTAAATACCATATAAGACAGTGCTAAGCCTGTACAGTGAGTATTCTTCAAGGAAATTTTCCCCTAATCAGCCAAGTCAATTAGCTTTTATGTATGACTTGAATACAGTCTTGATCGAGCCACGTAATAGTGGTTTTGGTCAGAAATAAACTTCAGGCTTGTGCTGAGGTTAAGTGCTTAGTCAGTATTGGCTAGCTGAAACAGAAATGTGAAGTAGAGCCACTCACTGTTATGGGTCACAGCCTTTCCTTTCCTTAATACTATTAAAATGATAACTTGAGGGTGTTTTCAGTTAATGAGGTAGTTACACTATCTTGGATTTGACCTTGGAGTTTATTACTCATTTAACAAGAAATGAGAAGCTAAGATATGCCTTTGTTGCTGGACACATCTTGAAAATTCTGAGTGTAAGAACCAATCAAAGCAAAAAGATTATGGTGGTAAATTGGAGTATATAAATTTGCATACTAATAGTGTTGCTGAGAAAAACCTGCACAGTGATCATGCAAACCTTTTAACTCCAGCTAATAATGGCTGTCTGTCAACTGCAGTGCAGGGATCCATGTGCTGCCTGTTCACTGAAAAGTACTGATAGAGTATACTTGTAAATAGCAAAAACAATTAATAGTGCAAGAAAATACATCACTAAGAAAACTCTTCTGTATTCATTTACTTGGGTGTAACTTTCTGCTGATATCTATATAATATACTACTTGGGAATAGTGGCTGATAGTATTTCCTAAGAACCTGGATAGAAAAGGAAATGTTTTCTCATCACCCGAAAATTAAAAAAGGATTCATCGACATCTACCGTAGTAGTAGAGCAGATGATGTAAAAATTTACACAAAGATGTATCTTTTTTATTGTCTAAAATGCTTAGTCTGTTGAAAATGTGACTGTGTTTTCCTTGAGGGATAATCAGAACAACAAAATTTGTCAAAAAGAATTTCTAACAGCTGTCTCTATCAAAGATGCAAAGTCTGCCATGAGTAATGACAAATACACAAGGACCATGAGAACTGCTATCCATAGAGGACACAATAGTTAACTGGAGGTTATTTAGCGTGATTTATCACATATAAGAAATTATTGAAGTATGTTGTGGCTAACATGGAGTAAGCTCAACACAGCAGAGAATGCATGTTCCTGTCCTTTCCCCAGCAGCATGTGGTGACTTCAGAGTTTATATCAGTGAAAACGTTAGAAAAAACACTACAAGCCTGAAAAATATTGCTATTTGTTTTGTAATACTTTGCATAGGAATACATCAACTGTGGTATGTTTCATTTGCTAATGACATAGAATTTTTCATTTTCATCAGATAAGTACATTTTGGATCCAAGTGGGTTTTTTTTTTTCTAGATCAAACAAAAAGCATCATAAGTTTTAAGCCAGCAAGAAGGAAGATACTTGGAGTTACAGAATGATTTAAAGAACAATGTGATAGGTGTGGATTTAATATTTGCAATGTGTGTTGTGATTTTCAGATCCTTAACTGCTCTAGAGTCTCAGGTGGTTCTGAGGGCCAAAGCCACTTCTGGTTTTTGAGTGTTTGGACATTTTCAGCTATGCTTCCAAGAAACTCAACCATTTAACTAGGCCTTTGTAATATTTGTATTGAGTGGCTGTATTTTGAACTAGGTTCAAAGATAATATGCATGTCTGCCTAGTAGTAAAACAAGAATTCTTGAATATTTTAACAAATGTGGTGGAATCAATGGACCCATAGGATTTAATCTGTGAATATTGACCTCTCACTAAGTTCTCAGTTCAAAAGATTCACACTCTGAGATATCAGACTTTGACTGCCTACCTGTTGTGTGAAAATAGTATCAAGATGTACTTTTGAATGTTTTTAAAGGTGTTGGTTTTTTTTTTTTTAATTTAAAAATAAGTTGTAATAATAAGAGAAAATATCCAAGCATCTGAAATGTGGAACATTTCTTGAAGTTTAAATTTTTGCTTTATTCCTTGCATCATTTCTGTTCACCTGTACAGCATTTTGGGACTCATTTAAGCAGTCTGAAAGCTGGGCGTAACTGTATTCTCATGCTTCAGAAATGAGTCGAGAAAGGCTACTGTTGTTATTATTATTAAATCACAACCTTTCTTTTAAGAAAACTCTAGTTTAAAAACATGCAAAGGATGTATCAAAGAGGAGATATCTATTTCTGATATTGACTGTTATTTGTTGGCAGCTAGGAAGCAGGCATGAAGCATGTTTTTATCAACAATTCCATGAGTGACAAACATGCATAGTGATAAATGCTTTTTGAAGCATCAATTTTCATCAGAGGTGTTGGACAGGATTCCATGTTAGCTGCTGAATACAGATTTTCTTTAGGCAAAAGACAAAAAGAGGAGGGAAAACTAATGAACGGAAAGGCAAGCACATAAAGAAGTTTCCAGCACACCCATTAGCTGGTCCAAAGCAGGTACAGTCAAGTTGCTTTTTTTCTTTCTTTTTTTTTTTTTTTTTTCCCAGTTGTTTTAGTCTTTTAATTTTTGCTGACTTTAATAAATAATTTTATTTAACCAGACTGTTACTGCCAATGGCAATGTCCACAACAGGCTTGTATGCAAATCGTTTATTGTGTTGGTAGCTGCTGAGAACAGGACATTTCCTTTTCAATATTGCTGATATAATTTCTTGGGACATTTCTGTTCTTTAACTGCTCAGTAGGGCAAATGTGCACTGTTCATCATGATAAAGAGGTATGAGTTCTTGGTATTCCTGGCCATCTCTGTAATACAATAAAATCAAAATAAAGAGCCAGGAGACAATTGAGGACATACGTTATCCTCTAACGATTGCCATCTCGACTTATAGTCTGTCATTTTGGAATGACAGACTTTTCATTTACCAGCGCACAGTTCCACTGAAACAAAGTCCTCAGTTCCATCAAATGTGTTTTTTTTTTTGTTGTTTGTGGGTTTTTTTGTTGTGTTTGTTTTTTGTTTTTTTTTTTTTTTTTCCTTACAGGTTATGTTTTAAAAGCAAACAAATTATGTTTTCAGTTGGTTTTTTGTTTTTTGTTTTTTTTTTTACATATTTATAATTCACCGAGATTTCTCTATACATTTTGTAAAATTCCTAAATAAGGTGGGACTTAGTCTGGCTTTGTGTTTCAGCAATATGCTTTTTAAAGGTTCTTTTTAAATGAACAATAGAGATTAAGATCTGGAAAAAAAAGAGTTAATCTAAAGAACAGAAAATTGTAGTACAATATTTAGAAGTTTTTAGACTTTTTTTGTTAAAGAATTTTAGAATATGTTTTTTACAAGCTGTTTCTGTAAGTTTTACTACTTGCTACCTGCCATTCTCCCACTGTTCTTCCTGAAAGTCCATACCAAGCCAAGTATTTGTAAGCTAAAATAATGTATCGGATGGATTTCCCAGTAATCTGTTTGTTTGGTTTTGGTTGTTGCAACGTGTGTGTTTATTTTAAATGTATTCACTTTTATCAGTCTTCACCCATTGTGATAGGATCAAGCCTCTATTGCGAATAAGAAGATAAACACTTCTGAAATAGTAATGGAACCCATCAAAATATGAGGTTATAGGCTGTATGTCAGATATTGGTTTCCAAATAAATAATTTAGTGAAAAATAGCAGATTAGAAACAATTGAAATTTTATTCATAGATATTCTATGTATAATATCAATGCTCCTGTATTTCCTGGTTTTGCTGACTAAGTCATAGGAATACAGACCTGATCTCTCAAACTGGTTCTTTTTATCCTGGTTACTATGTTATTCCAAATTTTCATTCCTTCATGAACACTGCAGAGAATGCAGTGCCAATAATTGCTAGGCTTCAAAATTAGCTGGGTGTTCTGTTTTTAGATAAAGCACCCAGGTTCCCACATTGTGTAGGTGTTGTTGGAAAAAATCAGGTCAATTATGAGAGCATTTAAATATAAATGTAGGCACACATCGTTAGATAATTATTTAGAAAATGTTGTTTCTCCCCATAAATAATTCCCAAATGTATTTTGGACAAAGACTCAAAATGTGGATAGATCATGTAAGAGGGTAGAACAGAAAATCACCAGAGATACACTACTAAAATGACACTTGTGAAGTGGAAATTTAATTACCTAAAAGGAGAGGATTCATAGTACACTTTCTGACTAAAATATTTTACTGTAAAACAGAACAGCAAGGTAGGAACAGCACATAATGCAGTGAAATTGGAAATAGTTGCTAATGGATTGTGGAGGAAAACTGTCCACAAACCCTTCAAGCAAAACTCATACTTCTTACAGCATTTACACCATTTATGTTAAAGACTGTGGGCTTGGGGTGGGGGATATGGTTCAGCTGGGGCATGAGAGACCTCATAAGATGTAATGAGGTGTTTTGCCAAAAATGGGGCCATAAAGGTACAGAATAACTGACGTAGAGAAGTGTGTGTGTCAGGAGTGCATTTAGGATTACAGCAATGAGTGTGAGGGACATTTAGGAGCAGGCAAACAAGTGTAATAATTGATGTCAAGGAAAATGAGCAATCTGTGAGGGCAGTTTTTAGTGGACTTTATCAAGGTCTGAATCAAAATCAGAGTTCTGTGAAGAGTTACCCAGAAAAAGGAGAAAAGAAAAACTGCAGTCATTGTGTCCCAGCTTATGTTAAAGATAAGGCTGGTAGACACAATCTTACTCTTTGTTTACATTAGCTCATTTCCCTACATTAGTCACTTGTAACAGAAACACATAGTCAAATATAGCAGGAGTTTTTTGAAAATGTGTTCCTGCTTGTTAAACTTGAGAATTGTTTTTCCCTTCGATACATAATGACTTTCCCAAAGGCGAAAGTACAAATACGAATTGGATGCACTCTGTAAACTCATCATGAAATTTTGGCAAGAGGCCACCTGGGAGTTGTCTGTAGTTGCTGGAGTTTCTGCATTTCAGATTCCACATTAATGCTTTCTGGGTATATCTCATCTGTGGAAGCTTGCACTGCATGAGAAAACACATAAATTTAACAGAAATGTATTTTGCTTTTGCTCTCAAGGAATAATTTGCAGACTTTCCCTGTCCCTTGTGTGGCATTTCATAATATCATGATGATTTTCTTTGAGTGCTTTTTCTGGATATGTAGTATGAAACAAGTTTAATTAAGAAAATGGGTCAAGCAGAAAATATTGACATCTACTTAATATTCTTGCTGTTATGTATGATAATTTGTCTATTTTTTAAGATGAAACCATTATAATTTCATAGCTTGAGTACAATCCAGTAATGTAGTATAGCTGTAGAATGGTTTGCTAGAAAGTATCCATATATGGTGACTATTGCTTTTAATTAATTTTATGTATTTTATTTATTTTCTTGAGCTCATAGTATTACACTTTGTTTATTCTTTGTTTAAATAGAATCTGATATCTGACTGCTGTAGGCCATTAAGAGATTTAACTTGCAGTTAATTTATTCATTTATTCTTTGGAATGTGCTATAAATCCAAATGCAGGCCTATTACACTATAAACAAATGAGTACAATGTTCAGAAGAGATTCTCTGTATTATTAATAGCTGTTGATATTCGTTGTACACCCAATTTTAAGGAAAATAATAGAGAGTTTCTTATTAATTTAGACAAGCAAATGAATCAAAAGAGAAATAAGCAGTTTACAGGGAATCATACTAGATGCTTCAGATTTTTAGTGCATAAACACTTAATTAAAAACTGATACACCTGGCGAACAAAAAGAATGTCACAAATCAAACCAGCTTCAGCTTTGGTAGCCTGAATACACCGTAGCTGAAAGATCTGAGGTGCTTGTTTTTCTGAAATGGTTACACAACAGCAGGAATCTGTGTCCAAGGCAAACAAAGGTGCTCTGTTCTGCTCTGCTCTAGTAGCTAAGGATAAACATCATGCCAAAAGAATCCTGTAGTGCTAAAACCAGTTTCAAGTGAAGAACATATTTCTGACTCAAGGCACCATTCCCCCTGTGCAGGTCCTGCTGGTTCCTGGCCCATATGTGCACCTTTCAGGTTCCTGACTAGAAAAAAACCACTTTTCCTTTGTTGGCCTATCATCTGCTGATTCAGCAAAATAAACTTGCTTGACGAGACAATGGGTGAGTCTCAGAAGGAGCTGATGGAAAACAGATTTGCTCCATTGTTTTGGAGAGCCACGCTTGCCTATGTGTGCTGGTGGTTACTGTGTGTTTTTTTTCCCTGTCAGGTAAGGTGGGAACATTCAGATTCCATCTGTGCCTGTTTAAGACCCAATATTTTGACCCAACCTACCATCTATCACAAGGCTGTTGGCTGCTCTGTGGTGTGTTTTCTCTTGCTTATTTTCATTTAGAAAATATATAGTCATCTTTTCTCCCATGAAAATCTTTACACAAAAAAATCCGGAACCTGTATTTTCTGAGGGGGCATGGGGGAAAGGCCCAGGTGTAAAATTCTCAGATTTGCTGTTGGTTTGATTGCCATTAATTTTTTGGCTAAATAACTATGGAAAAGGGAAATAGCTACCTACAAAGTTATTTTCCTAGCCTATGCATGTTGCTTGCTTACATAACATCCCTTGCAAAAGGGGAAAAGGTGGATGTATCTGCTCAGAATGTTGTGCAATGTTCAAAGCAGCAGCTCCTGTCATCATCTTTTTTACCTTGCATTTATGGGACTCACTATAAATACCACATGAAATATAAGAAACACTTCTGTATTTAGTGCCTTATCTCTTGACTTTTAGAAAATTCTAGTTTATTAACCTGCACATTCCCTGATGAGTTGTATTACAAGTGGAAAGCTCTATTGATGGGAACACTGTAACACACTGTGACTGTGTTTTTGCAAAAGTCACTATACCCATGATAAATGCAATTCTTCTTTTTAACAACAACATTTGAGAAATGTCATAAATCCTTGTGTGAGTGTGCATACACAATGGTAATATTATGTTATTTTTAGAAAATGTCTGTTGATTAATCTAAAGAAGTGGAAAAACTAAAGAGTGACAGAACACTGGAACAGGCTGCCCAGAGAGGTTGTGGAGTCTCCTTCTCTGGAGTCATTAAAGACGTGTCCAATCTGCTCTGGGTGAACCTGCTTTAGCAGGTGGGTTGGACTGGATGTTCTCCAGAGGTGCCTTCCAACCCCAGCCATTCTATGATTCTGTCATTAAGCTGTGCTCTGTAAAAGACTTTGCATCTCTCGTATAACAATACTCTCAGGTTATGAGATAAGAGATTGGGCTTGGAAAAGAGAGGTTAGGCAGTCACCCTGTTTTTTTATTGACAAAAGTAATGTAGTTAACACTGGGTAAATGGTTATTGTTTGTGTGCATAGGCAATAATTGCATCTGACAAATAGAAGTACAATTTCAGATCTCATACACATATAACCTACAGTAAACATTTATCATACAGAACATTTAAAGGTTTGCTGTACTGGTAGCAGAGATTTGTGATGCTTTTCATTATTTTCCTAAAAAAAAATATCTTGAGAATTATAGTTGGTTTGGTTTTTATTGCAGTATGAACTGAAAAAGATCTTGTTTCCTCTGGAGACTGTGAGCAGTTACATATCATTGCAGAAGGGAATTATTTTCACAAACCAGTCTCTTATTTATGATATATAATACACCATTCTACCTAAATCCAGGAGTTGCTAATACTTCTTATATCGCAACAACTAAGAATCATCTGTCAGCAGTTTATAGCTGCATCTGTGACTCACTGGACCACAGCTGTAGCTTGTAATATCACTTTTCCGTGATTAACAGGTCTTACAGCAAGTTTTTTCATTGCTGCTTACAAAATCTGTGGGTTGCTGTAGAAATTATTGCACGTTGAGGCAGTACATATATTTGTGCATTACAGAAAGTGTGAAGAATGTCAGCTACTCGACGTTTACTTTATTTTCAGTATTCTGAAAATGAACCTCACTTCTTCATCAGTGTACTATGTCAAGGGATCCTATTACATTAAGTTTGATAAATAAACAGCATTAAAGATTGCACCGGCTGTGTAACAGGCCTGTTTGACAGTGAAAGATTTTAAAATGCCTACTTCATACAGAAAAAAAAAGAATATAGGCCCATTTTATGTGCCAAATGACAAACTATAATGATTAATAGACCCATTTAAATGAGTAATTGTCCTATGTACTATACCAGCTAATGTAGAATAGCTGTATTTGCAGCAGCTGGTAAGCCTCTTTCTGTGGAGATGCAAAAGATGAGATTTGGTAAAGATAACAAATAACAGCTGAATCAGGCCAAGCCAAGAGCAAGTCTACTCTGCATTTCCAGTGACCGCAGCGGAGTTCAGAGAACTTATTTGGCATGTCCAGGTTTTATAAACTGCCCTTTTCCCCGCAACTTTGCTTCCAAGTCTTCCATCGATCAGTCTACTGTAGATTATCATGTTTTAAAGATCTAAATTAATTCTAGTGAAACAAATGTATAGCCAAATTTTCTTTGTTCTGTTTGAGCTCTTAAGTGATCTGATTCTATTGTTGCTTAATAAAGAAGGAATAAATGTGACTGGCATAGTTTTAACAGATACACACGTTCATTTCTATTTTATTTTTCATTTCTCCAGCACTGTGATAGGAATTGCCCACTTATTGCATAGCAACTGTCACAGAGCAGCTGGGATCGTCAATTAGCAGTGACATAGCAAACAGATCTGTGTTCATCCAGGTTGGATTGGATTTATTTTTAACTCTCTCATAGCCACACATAGGCAGGTGTTTGTGAGTCTATTCACTTCTGTATTGTAGGTCTCTACATCCTCAGTTACAACATGTGTTCTACTTAATGGATTTTATGGCATGGCTATGCATCTTCTAAAGGGTTCTTTAGTGTTTTTGTTGGCTTTTTATTTATTTTGTTGTTTAATTTGACAAAAAGCTGTTGGATCCTTGATTACTGGTTATTTGCTCACTTGGCAAAAGTAGAAGCATTTTAATTATTATTAATATTTGTGGATGAATGACTCAGAAATATATTGCTTTTTTATCTACGTAGTTATAAGGTTAAAAATAATTTTCCAACAAAAAATTGCAATGAAAAATTGCAGTTCTCATTGGTGTTGATTTCCATTTTTGTAAGAACATTATACATATACACTACAGTATTGGTCTCAGAATATTGAATGATAAAACTGTAATTTGGCCAAATTCTTCAAGTAGACTCCTATGGGGATGCACAGAGAACAAACACGTTTCCATTATATTAACATTGTGCAAGCATGAACAAGAGCATTTTGTAACTTATTTTCTGCAGTCACTGTAATTGTTTACAATGAACTATGGTGGATTGAGGAGGAACCTAAATTGTTGAATTGGCATTTCAAGCTCACTTTAAACTCAGCTCTGGTCTTTTGTTACTTTAAATGTGATAATATTTTAATAACAAAGCTTACACAGCTCAGGCCTTTTCCAAAGAGATGTTTGTGATTGACCAAGTTGTGAAGAAGCACTCTTTCTACTGAGCCGTCCACTGAGACTAGAATCAAGCAAGTTTGCAGTCAATATAACCATTGTGTTCTTCCTTTACCTGGTCTACAGGCAAAGCACCAAAATACCTTCCCCTTTCACCTGACCCATGCAGGTGTGCCCCTTGTCAGTGAGCAGGTACTCCTCTGGCTTTATGCAGCTTTTCTAGGAGATATAGCCAAGGCATTGAGAAAACACTGATTAATGATTTTTGGCAAATAATTTGTTTTGTGACTTTAGGATTTGTGGTAGTGCCCTCTTGAGCCAAACTCCCTGTTACTAGTGAGAATCTGGATTGTATGATGCGGTGTGTTTACCTTTTGCATGATTTGCTGTCTTGTTGGGTTTTTCTCTGAGAAGTTTTATATATGTGAAAAACATTACTTGGGACTTTTAAAAATGTTGTTTCACCTCTTAGCTTTTGTAACCTCTGAGAGAGTTCAGACAAGCTCAGCAGACTGTGATGCCTTGCTCTTGTGAGACTGTCTCTCATTTAGGTTGAAGTGAACAAGTTTTTGTGACTCTTCATTAGTTTATATTAAAAAACCTTGTCCATAACCCAGTCAGGTCATTGGAGCTGTTCAATTAATGTTCACCTTCTCCATTTGAAACTGTAGGTGAAGATTTAAACTTTCATTTTTGATATATTTTCAATCACTTTTTTTTCCAATATATCTGTTTTCCTTTTAAAATTACATTCTTTGAGGATAAGTTACTGAGGATAATTGTCCCTATTTGGAAGAATCATTTAGACTTTTTTCTTTTCCTTACTAATTTGCAAGCAGAGGTCCACACTTCCAAATCAAAATTTAAGTGAATTGAGATTCTATGTCTTTCTTGAATCTATAAGTGTATATGCAGAGCTGAAATCAAATATTATACAGTCTGTGTTAACCTAATGCATTAACCCAAATTTATCTTGTGCAACAGCAGTTTCCCACAACATGGGGCCAGCATGTTAAGAGACTAATACCTTCTGAGGTGTTTCTGTACCAGCAATGGGAGATGTGCAGGGTCAGCCTGGGTTAACAGCCAGGCAGAAGGTATCCTCCCTGCCCCCATCCCTTTCGAGGGATGAGGGTAGAAAACAGGATTAGAAAGCTCATGAGTCAAGATACAGACAGGGAGGTGGCTTACCAGTTACTGGTGCTGGGCAAAACAGACTTGACTTGGGGAAAATGAATGTATTGCAATTTAAAATAGATTTGAGTAGAGAGAATGAGACAAATGCTGAAACATCTTTCCTTCCCAGTCTTTTCTTCACTCTTTCATTGGGGTCCCCTCTTGCCCCACCTCAAGACTAGAGTTTATTTACTCACAAATCAGCCTCTTGACCATATAAAATAGCTTTTTTTTTTTTTTTTTTTTTGAGAGTACAGCGTTTTTTACCAAAAAGTCTTCAATGGGATTTGAAGCTCGTGAAGCTTATTATAGAGAGATGTCATTAGACAAAGTTTCTAGCCCTGCCTCAATCACTGCAAAATTGCTACTATTTCACTTTGCATATTGCATGCTAATGGACTGTTTTAATAATTAATTGCTTTGTACATTATTTGAGTTAGAAAGCGAGAATGAGTTTATAGCCTTATGGCACTCTCCTTGGAATCCATGCCAAAGTTAATATTTTTGCTATTATAGAACAACAGAAGCAGGTAGTAGAATCTGAGACTCTGAACTGTGGAAAAGGAACTGGTAAATCTTTTGAAATGTATGTCTGTTATTAACTCACTAATAAAAACAGTGTTTTCTTAGGGCTTAATTCAAAGTCCATTGAAATTGATGTAAGGATTTCCAGGTTTAGGTTAAGGTCACAACCATACAGTTGTGATAAGTGACCTCCAGATAACTCTTTTCTTCTTGCCTTCACTTGTATAAAATAAAACTATCATAAGTGCATTCAATATCTCTAAAAATACTTTCAAATACAACTTCCTGAGAAGGACTGTAAAACCTAATGCAAAGAGAAAAAGAATAACAGTAAATGGTCAGTGAGCCTGTGATGCCCTTACAGAATATCTCTGCTATCATTCAAAAGCACCTTTTCATTCTTTGAAGCCTTTTGGCAACAACAACAACAAAGACAACTAGAAAATAATCTTCAGATAGCATGTCCCTGAGGCAATACAGAGTGCTGTCTGCAGAAAGAAATGAAATAACTTTCTTAAAATGTTTTGTTTCAAAAATCTACTCATAATTTTGTGGACCAGCACATGTAATATATTTCAAACAGCACAGGCTCTTTCATTCATCTTGATGCTCTTGCCCTTTCAGGTGTCCAAGGATTGATGAGAGAGGGATATCGTAGCCTGTCCAAGATTTTTCTTTAGATTTGTGAATATGCTGAAAACACACACTTTTATTCAGAGACAAAGCTGAACTTCCTTCTGCTTCTTTTCTGCAGTCTAAGATTCTTGCATTTTTTTTTTAATCTAGTTTTGTTATTTCATTTTAGCAAATTTTAATGTGGGACAGGGAAGTATTTTTCTTATACATACAAAGTGCACCCTATCCAAGCTCATGCTGGGTTTTCAGTCTCTTCTGAAAAAAAAAAAAAAAGCTTACTGCAGGATTTCCCATTTCTGATTCACTGAAAGGAGAATTGTGTGGAAATCTATGTTGTGGGGTCAGGAGAGGCAGAATACAAAGGCCAGCCTAATAAAGATTTATATGAGAGCATATAGCTGGTGAAGGCTTCTTTCTCTCAGTGTTACTTGCTCTGTTTGCCTTACATCACACTGGGGAAAGAGAATGCCCTTATTTTATATTAGGTTGTGTTGTGCACTTAAGTAGAATGTGTGTTATTTTAGCAGACACACTGCAGCAAGCTAACAGCATTTTTCAGTGCCTGCAAGGGGCATGGGATTTTTTTTCTGAGAGTCTTACCATTTCATGTAAAGTATCGTTCACTTTTCTGAGGTACATCTAAAATTGTACTAGGGGATTTTATATTTACTGTTTTCCAGAGAAAGTCTGGTTGAATTTTAATGTATTAGGAGCTTTAATGTAATATGCAACTTTTCCTAAATGTGGGCTCTCGGGATAAAAAGGTTCTTCTGAGCTGGTGAACTTGCTTGGTCAAATTACATCTGTGATGGCACCACTACTTCCCTGGTCCCTTCAGTTTGCACATTTAACAGTGATTCTAACTTAGTTCGTTATTCTAACCTGATTTATGATACTTAATTTTTTTAAAAATGAAAGTACCACACTTAGGAAACTTGGCAGATATAGACAAACAATTCTGTTTCATAAGAGCATAAGATTATTGCCTATATCCGTTTGCAAAGTTAGACTTACCCTTTGACATTAGCTGATAACCTGCTATGGGTTTTCTGATCTCTCATGAACCTGTAGTAGCTATATATCGTTTTCATATGGAGGTGGAGTTGATGGAAAAATAACCATTTACATTCAGTCAGGCCTGGAGAGGAAAAAAAGTCACTTGACTTCTCATACCCTATAGTTTTCCTGCTATTTTGATGATCATGGACTCATAAAGATGAATGGCCAATTCACTGGCACTTTTTTCAAAAACTGAGGTACTATTTGATGTGAATCAGAGCAGAAAAATAATAAAAAGTCATGCAAAAAAAAAAGAATAAAATAACATTTAGCAGAATGTTCATAAAAGATAAAATATATGTATTTCTAGGTATCAGAATACTAATGGAGTGATTAAAACAGTCAAGGTCTTTGGTTTGTGGCATTGTTTTCTTTCTATTAAACTAAAATGTAAATCTTGTAATTAGTAGGAAGACAATGGAGGAAGGAGTTGGTAATTCAGTCTATAAATTGAAACTTTTCAAGGTTGTGTCCAGGTATTCAAATTGATGTTTACAACAGATACAGCATGCAGCCTAGTTAAAATCAATAACATTAATAGATCGTGTTATTCAGAGTTATGTGAATGCCAATTAAGCAAATAAATGAACACAATGAGGTGTTGTCAGTGAGAGATCTTGAAAGGTAATAAAAATGACTGAGATAGGAGAATGTAGGTTATAGAAAAAAAGCAAGAATTCAGTCACAAAGACAATGTCACACTGATTAATAATCAAGGCACATTTGGATAAAGAACAAGGAAGAGAGGACTAGAAGTCAGCAGTGAGATCCAGGCTGCTCTAAAAGATATCTTCAGAAGTTAATTTATGCAGGTGATTTATACTTGAGTTTTAAAATAAAGCAAAATATTAAAGATTTACAAGATGACTATGACAAAGATTGTCATTGTGGAGAATGCTAAGCAATAAAATATTAATCTAGGAAGAAGGACATTTCGCTCAGGTAGAAATATATACCATAGTAAAGCACAAATACAAGAGGTATGGTTTGAAATACAGTCCTGTGATATATCTGAGGGTAGCAGAAAAGAAGGAATGCTCAAATAACTCTGTTTTTGCTCCCTACTATATTTTACTTTGGCATCTAGAGGTAACACCTCTTATGACTGCAGCTTAGCCAGAGATATTCTGGGTTCCGTGTCGCCTGAACACCTGTCAGATGGTGAATGTCTGTGCCTGCCCCTCCTTGGCTATCTTAGTATTTCTCTTTGAATTTTTCTGAGCACCATAATCCTTCTTACTCAGATTCAGCAATGTAAGCAATGTAATTCGGATCAATTACATTTTTCCCTTTTCTGTGGAGGTGAGTTTTTACCTGTCTTCCTTCAATGGTGACCAGTGAGTTGCGAGAGGTTATGCAGGAAAAGTTCACAATTTTAAACTGAAGAAACCTTTCTAATGAGCCAGCACCAGAAACTTTACCATGTCAAAGAATTCTCTTCATTCACTGAGCAAAATTTTGTCAGTCAAATGAAAAAGTAGAATCTGGAATTTTTCAGTATCTGAAGATCTTATAAAACAGTATGTGAGAAATGTTACTTTGTAATCTAGTTGCCTGTTAATTTTGTCATTAAGGTCTTTTACTACTCCTTAAGTGTAATATTTTTAGTTTACCTCTGGACATACAGTCTCAAGTACAGTTTGTGAAATATATAGGTTATCAAAGGATGCTTTAGTTTTGATATTTTAACAGAAGTTGTACCTCTTTTATTCTTCCAACTTGTATGAATTTTATTCAAATGTTGTAAAAAGGCCGTGGAAAATACTTGGCTTTGAGACCTTATCAAACAAACCTCTTGCAATGTCACTGTTTCCTATACAATAGCTTATCTTTACTTGGTAAAAAAGCATCTTTCATGTCTTTCTTTCGATCAGTCTTATTTTCCTTTAACTTTTGCGTCTCAGAGCTCCTGGCAGAATATATAGGAGAATGATTTTCATTTCTGAGCATACATCTCAAGTAATGGAAAGTATTACGGTCTTATGTTGTACTGGAAATCTGTTTCACAGCAAGACTGGAGAGAGCTGGAAAGTTGCATCTGAGTGATCCAAAAGTAGCACTGAAATACTATTTTAACTCTCCAGGAAGATGAAAGAGCTTTTTACTGTCTTGCTACTATTATAATTTCAGAGTGACAGGTGATAAAAGCTGCATTGGACTGAGTGCCTCCCACAGTTTTTAACTACATATCTGAACCATATAGGAATATAGAAGATAAGTTTTTCATCCTAAAAAAATGAATTTTTGAGGTTGTGTTTGCATGTGCAACCTGATATGCACAAAGGATACTGTAATTAGCTGTACAGACATCAATAACATACACAGATCCCTTTATTCACAGCTATTTGAATGTTGGTTTGAACAGATAAACAGAGATAATGATGAACTGCCAGTCCAAGTGTTTAGAAGGCAGGTAGTGTGACAGAAGATGACAAGGAAGGAAGGAAATGAGCTAAAGCATGAGGGGGAAAAAAAGACTTATAAAAATCTCTGGGTATACTGACAGTCACCATCTGACTTTGAAGTACATTTTGAAGAGGATAGTAGCACAATGAATATATGGAACAAAACCCACACAAGTTATAAAAACACGAATATACTTCTTCCTTGAAAGTATCTGAAATAAATTTTTGCCCCATTTTTGGAGGCTTTGGAGGCCTCTTTGTTTTTCCTCTAAAGTATTGTATACCATCTGCTATTGTTTGTCCTCTTGTTTATAAGATATACTGATAAAGCAGACCTTATAAACAGTTATAGTCTTAAATAAAGACTTAAAAATAGAAGGGAAAATTGTGGCCTACATGCTGTGAAACAAAACAGATTTTCTCAGACGGTAGGATAAGTAAGCTACAGCATTTTAGTGTTATTTTAAAGTATGTATTTCAGCTTAAAGCACTGGAATTTAATAATTAATCTGAAAGTTCCTTCTTTTGATACAGAGGGTGTTTCTAACATGTGTATGGTTTTTTTGGCTTCTTATAAGTAATTCCAGAGATATTCACCACTGCAAGAAAATAAGTTGGACTTATCAGTATTGTCAGTTCCGCGCCCCCCCCCCCCCTTTTTTTTTTTTAAGGAAAAAAAAAAGCTTCTATTATTTGCCATCTATTTTTTGTGTCTTCAGAATAGGCATTATGTGAAGCTGAGCAAAACAAATGGATTTTTTTTTTATTTTTTTAACAAAAAAGTTTACACTTAGATTTTATTGGGCTTTCTTAAAACCTGTACAATTTAAGTGTTTTACAATCCCCACTGTGCCCCACAAGATACTCGTCCCAGGTAACACAGAGATGATATGGGTCGGGTCTCAGAGTGCTTCCAATGTGGCACAGCAATAAAACCTGAGATACTGAGACCCTTAGCATGGGCATTTGCTGCTCGCTGAGGTGTCCTGCACCGTGTACTAGATGCTCAGATTCCTCAGAGGATGCATGTGACTGTTAAGCTACAGAGCAGCCATCACTGTAAATGAAGATTTCCTCTAACGGCAGACAAGAAATCACAGAACTGCCTGGAGGGAGATGATTGATAGAAAACAGACTGTAGGGATGTGTCTTAAACTTGTCTTACTCAAGTCTGCATGTTGCAGAGCAACTCAGCCATCCTGAAAGGATGTTGGAATCTGTTCTGCAGGCAAAACTGGGGCACATCTACTTTACATTCTGAAGCAGAATAATTTTTCATTCTCTTAATTTAGTATTGTCCAGAGAAGAAAAATTCCAAGTTTCTATCAGCTTTGTTAGCTCTTGGGTTCTTTCTTTAATCTGCTTCACTCAGGCAACAGCACATTCATGTATTTTAAGACTATATTAAAGCACATTGTTACAGGGGTGTTGCTTTGTTGCTTTCTTTGTGTAATAGCTTTGTGTTGCTTGGAAGCATCACACTATGGGGACTGTTAAATCAGGATTTTCACAAATACTACATTATATGATTTAAGGAGAGGAAGAGGAAAAAAAAACCAACCTGCATTGATACTTCTATTTCTTTGATGTATTAAGTTTGGTATAAGAATAAGAATTTACACTGGAGTGTAATCCATTCCCTATAGGCTAGATTTAGCAGTTCTATTGCTATACAGTTAAATCAGGAATTCTGCTGAATAATTTGATATAACGTTCTAAAAATCATATAGCCCCCCAGGGAATATAATGCAGATTTATTTGTTAATGTCAGATATAATTACTCTCATCCAATTTCCATCCATCTCATTTATGTTCAAGAATGGAACCTCAATTATTTCTTTTTATAGAGGGTTTTTAATGTGTTATTAAAACACATTCAAATGGGAAACATTTACATTATTCACATAGAAATGGATGAAACGAGGTGAGGAGGGGAACACTGACATATTTCAAACTATCTTGAAGTGCAGGTCAAATAGACACTCTGCATATGATTTCTGTGTTTGACAGTACTTAGCGTTGGGCAAATATTGGGTGTTTCAACAGTTAGGCTTATCTATTAAGCTCTCTGCTTTTAATGGAAAATTGGATAATTCAAGTGTCTGCAATACTACCTAAGTAAACTTCTGGAAAAAAGTGCCTTTGATAGCAATGGAAAGCTAACAAGCATTTTAGGGAAAATGGTGACATTCCTCTCTTGCCTCCTGGCAGTAAGGCTACTTAGAAACCTTCTAAACCCCAATGCTGAAAGTTCTTGTAACATTTCAGGCATGTTCCCTGTTGGACAAAATTAGTGTTATAATTAACCTGTTTGAAACCTGTGTATCAGTTTATTTAAAAGTACATAGTATTTTGTCACTTCTTTTTCCAAATACTCTTTTTATTGCCTTGCTTAGGTGCAATGCCCAGGTGAGAGAACAGCTCTGAAGATGAGATACATGTTATAGGTGCCTTTTAGGTACCTTACTGCAATGTCACAGCTGAACATTTCAGAAATAGTTGTAATACTAACAGTGACATCTATTTCCCATTGAAGATAAACACAAAATTCCACTGGCTTCAAAGAGATTTCACTGAGTAACTAGGAATAATAGAAAGTGACTACAATCAATCTTTCCTGAGTAAATTTTTATCCTGTTACATTAGGAACACTTCCAAAACAAATACTTTTTGTAGATTTCAGGTATATTGAGATAGCAATTCATTATTATCCATTTTGTGTTTGTGCCCAGAATAATTCTCATGAGATTCACTTAGGAAAAGAAAGCAAAACTCCTGAGTATTTCAAGAATTTCAGTTACACTTTTTCAAACTGTTGCCATGACATACTAATAGATATTTTATTATCTTACTAAATAATAATTAAAATTCCTAGTATCTGTCTAGGCTGATTAAGGTAATTATGATGCTTCTGAGTATGGCAGTACCTCAAATTATCTTTGCTGTTTACTTCTGTCTCTGAGAGCTAACTAGAAATTTTTGCATTGCCCAACTGAAGAAGTGTTGAAATTGGATAAGGTTTTCCACGCATAAATAATGCACACTTTTTTTTTTTTTCTCTTTAAGGAACTAGCAGGCTATGGTATTTAACAGCAGTTTAATTTCCTAACTCACCTAGGAAGTGTTGCATTTAAAATGTTATGTTAAAACACACAAACTTCTAGAATTTTAAACATTCCTTGAGTTTCCAGAAGGCATATATTTGCTTATATATGCCAAATACATTAGACAGATGAAGAGTCAGCTTCAAATGCTGAAGCTCAGCTGAGTCTCAACTGGACTGTTACCAGACCTTGAACTTCAGCATTGTCTGCTGTTGATATATGTTGTATTTGGTATATGAATGGCCCTAATGTTTTTCCAGAGGTCATTTTTTTGTGTGTCATGGGAATCCTCCACAGTCCCAAATACGCATAATATTAACACCTGCAAATTAGCTAACAGCTAACAGTCAGAGAAACAACAAGACACATGAGGAAATAGGTTAACTTTCCATATGTATCTCTCATTTAGCTTTTTCTTTAGGTCTTATCTATTCCCTGTTTTTCCCTTCTGGCAAATTGCTGTGTCTGTCTACTTCAGTGTGGTCATTTTGGGGCAGTACAGTATTTACTTAAAGAGCATAAATCAGTTTCTTGAACTTCAGCAGCTGAAGCAATAACACTATGAAAGACAAGAAGTTCTGATCTTTTTTTTCTCCCACCAAGAAGCAAACACAATTGGAGACAGAAGTTATTTTGCTTTCCTGTCTCACAAGAAAATATGGGCTTCATTTTCACTTGATTATTCATTTATTGCAGCCATTAATATTCAAAATTATACTAATGAAAATGTTACATTTATGCCTACCTGGAGCATTAGTCTAAATTTTGCCAGTATTGTCACTCTTTTTTTTTTTTTCTTTTGGGCAGGTGGGGATAAACGATGACTTGCACTACTGTGCCTGCAATAGACTGTTCATGATCTGGACTGTTTGCGTGTGTTGCAGCATGATTAGTCACTGTAGTGTTAGTTTTCATTGTCTCTGTTCTATTTTGTAGTGTGTAATTTCTGAGCAAAAGTGGTTGTTTCTGTTTTGAAGACTTCAGGAAATTGAGCACCTAATTAACTACCATGTATGATTTCCTCTTTACGGAAGATATGCACTATTGAGGAATATAGTATATTTCTCTATGCAGGCTTCTGTTCCTGATTTGCAGGAGAGTTTAAAGATTCCTAAATATGCAAGAATTTGTTTATAGTTGGCTCAGCCAAAGTCTTAATGTTTGTGCTGTGGAGTTCGTATCGGCAGACTGAAACTGAGATTTGTCTTAATTGCCTTTTTAAAAGCCTTAGTTTTTTTCACTGACATTCATTTAACTCAAAACAAACTCATGCATGCCAACCTAGTCAAAATGCCAGGATAACTTTATAGATGAACCTTTCCCAGGTTAGCTTGTTTGTTGTGTTGCCAGCTAAGATGCTCATGGGTGCCATTTGTAAAAATTTAGATGTATGTCTGCTAGAGCAAGGTTAAACTGACTTCTGCCTGTCACATAATCTGTTTGACTAATCAACTATGTTAAAATATTTTAAGTTAGTTACATGTACAATCACATCCTAAAAAGTTCTAGAGTAAATGCTTCATTGTGTATTATTGCCATTCAGCCTGTTGATTAGGACGCCTAATTATATTTTCCTTGATATAAAGTTCACGAGGCCTGAACAAATTAGGTTATTTTAAAACTTTTTCATCCCCTGAAGGCTTTTGGTATCTGGAGGCAGCAGCCACACCATATTTGTGACTGTTTAATTATGTGCAATTAATCGGGTCACAGCTCTCCATGTTGGAAATGATGTTCATAATGAAAATCTGGTTAAGATATAAAGTGAGTTGCATCATTTTTGTGTTTAATTTCTGTTTCCAGTAGAACTGGGAGTAGAAGAACTAGTTAAGTGTTGATGGGTCTTTCATGTTCTGCTTCTTAATTTCAAAGGTTGACATAATTTTTGCCAAATCAAACATAGGAATACTTTAATTGAAAGCAGATGGCCTTTTAAAATAAAGCAATGAAAACTTTATGTACTACAAAAAATATACCCCCCTCTTCATTTATGGAAAAAATGTCAGGCCAAGGTTGTACAAGTTAAGGATGTATGAAAACAACTCCCTGAAACATAACAGCCAATCAGTCAAAAACCCCTTCCAAAAAAGGATTCTATAACCACAGTCATCAGTATTTTAATGTGAAATGTCCATATGCTCATGTTTTGGAATTTAAACTTGATAAATGTACATAAACTGTTTTTGATCATCTACATAAATAGATGATCAGAAAAAAAAGGAAATAAGTAATATGTGTTGGTTCTTGTAAAGGCACTTCAGGCCTAATGTTGAGGAGTTATTTCAGTATCAGTTATTTCAGTATGAGTTATTTGGGTAGAAGTTAGGAAGTTAAAGGTGTCTTCAGGTAAAGAAGACAAACACTTTGGTAAACGAGTGTCTACTTGCTCATGGGGCTTGGAACATTATGGTAAAGTACATTTTAAAAACTTCCTGCAGTAATATTCAATGTTATCCCTTGATATTATACTTTCATGTAATACTTTTACGTTTTTATTAACAAGAATTGCATCTGTGCAGTTAATGTTATACTAACGGGGTAGGAGGAGAAACCACTACCACCAAAAGCTAACAAAAAACCCCCAATAAAACCACCTTTATTGTTACGTTTTGTTTAGAGGCTGTAGTAAACAGAGAGTTAAAGCTTGGCCTGAAAGCTCACATGCTGCCCATCAAGGTTTATCAGCTGAATCTAGCATCTGAACAGATGTAATTAGCTGTTACCTAAAACTGTTGTTAATCTTATTTTGTGCAAGAAAGCATTGATTCTTCCTACAGAATTGGAATAAGCTGAGAAGGAACACATTTTTTCTATCCCTGTTATCAGTATTTCTGTTGTATTACTTAAGACTTACTAATGATTATGATTATGTTATAATTAAATTTTAGCATCTTTCAAATAAGATGTATATATTCTCCTTTTTTGTCCCCTTACTATAGAAACATAATTTCAAGACTCTAACAATGCTACAAACATCAAAGATGATGATGATGTTAACTTTTGTGAGGTCAAAGAATACACAGTGTAGTATTGCTGTTGAAAATTCATTATTTTCATCCATAAAATGTTAGGAAATTAAATAATGAAACTTACCAACAAGTTTCCTCGAAACGGACTCTTAATACTTCCGCCAGTATTAGAGTAAGGCCAATAACCATCTTTTTATGAGTCAGAGTTTAATTTTTAAGGAGGTGAGAAAGTACAGTAGGCTATTGAACTGCAGCGTAAAGTATAGATGATAAATCGCTTATGTGAATGAAATAAGTAGCTACAGTTTCAAATTTGGAGTAGTGCATGCAACTGGAATATAGTGGACCAGTTTAGAGAGGGTTAAGTGGTGCTCTCAAGGGCAATCATTCCTGAGAGCAGGAAAAGAAACTTGAAAGGGTTTCTGGCAGATATTTATCTATTATTACTAAGACTAGTGCCTAGCAATGATGCAGAGACCCAGCTAAGTTAGATGCTGACTGTGAAGACTGAATGTGTGTTAAACTACACCTTACAGTCCAAAGTGAATAACTGTATTTGATTGCAGTTTTAGCTGGAGAATTCAGGGCAGTGTCCTGGGATGTCAGTAGTCATTTAGTAATTTTTCTGTTTATGTCACTATGTGGGGTTTTTTTGGTGTATGGTGTTTGTGGTATATTTGGTGTGTGGTTTGTGTTTGTGGTTTTGTTTGTTTTGTTTTGTTTTTTCCCCTCTTCAACTGAGCATTTAAACAAAAAAGTGACAGGTTTAAAAGTTTTTAGTTCTTACAACGGGTGATTGCTATAAAAACTGGCATAAATGTCTGATTGCCTTTCTCAAGCGTATGTTGGCGGGGGGGCAGATGGGATGGGGAGGGACCTTGCTATCTTATTTTTGCTGCAAGAACCACCAAGATATTCAGGCTCTGGGATAGGCAGTTTGGACAGCTGGTCCCTCTGTTTCATAACTGTCACAAAACAGTGAACCAGATGGATTTAGTATCTGTAAAAGAGACCTTTGGGAGTCTGACAATTGAAGTTTATAGTGATACAGACAAAGCCTTATGAGGACAAATGTTCATCACTTAATCACTAAAAGGATCTGAGGTGTAGCAGGGATCTTCTTTTTTTTTGGTATGTAGTCAGCATCTTGCAGAAATTACTTTTATTTGTGTTTCTTGGTTAAGATCCCTGTTTTTCTCTACCTAAGCTTGGAACCTTTGTGTATGCAGATCTTTAATACAATGTACTGTAAAACCAGTATGTATTAGTATGTTTGCATATATTTACATATTTGTTTACTTTGCACATACTGTGTAACAGTACAATTAAACTTTATCTGTTTAAATAATAAAAAGGGGCTTACTGAGAGCTCTAAGTTGCTATACCATCAGAAATGCATCACATAGAATGTTATTTTATTACATGTGAACATAAGAGCTCTGTTCAACATGGACTGTGAATCTGCACTATTTTTTGATATCTTAAAATCTCATGCTTAATAAGCACTGAACAAGACTGAATAAACACCGAATAAAAATGCCTAAAGTATAGCTGTTCAAGAAACTGAACAAAACTTGAGAACAGTGTGACAGAAAGTGTAGCAGTACTTCTACCTCGTACTTCTTTAAAGAAAGGCATAGCTGTCTTGTATTTACAGTACTCTACCAAACCTCTACTTAAATCAGCTACCATTTGGCTTGTGCTCATTCAGCTTTCCAGCAGCGTCTTTGGATGAAAATCCTAGAGTAGTTTAAAAGATCACTTCTCTCCCTCTGTATAGGAAAAATCTATTTATTTATTTATTTATTTAAATCATTCAGTCACTCTATGTATTACTGTTATTTTCCAGCAGAGTCTTGGTCTGGTACATGTGGTACACTACAGCTATTTTTGAGTAGTTCTTGCCTTTCTTTGAGTTTTCCAGATCATCTGTTGTAGGATTACTACTACTGAATAGAAGCCGTGAGTTGAGAGTCTGCTCTTGTGAGCAAGTGGAACAGCAGGAATGATGACTTTGAATCAGGATGGATAATAGAATTTGCTTCTAAGTGTGAGAAGTAAAATAGTAATTTAAACCTGTCTAATTAAGCCATGATTATTTTTAGTTTTACGAATAGCTGTGTGACATCTGTAGAATATAATAATGGGGGAGTTACGCAAGATTGTACATTAAATTCATGTTAGTAATTACAGGAGTAATGACATTGAAATTATATGTTGATGTCTTTTGCAGTTTGACTCTCTGGCAGTATGTTTGACACTGAATTATTCTAGAACAATACATCAGGTTGCATGTGAAACAGAATGGCTTATTTAAGATGTTTGCACTCCTATTATTTGCTCTTCCAAGAAAATAAACTTAATTCATTAGTTATATCTTATCAGTGGAAAACAACCTATCAGTGTATTGAGATAACAGGTCATGAATTCTGTGTATGTTCCAGAATGTGGTCAAAGTCAAGTAGCAGGCGAAGTGAAGAATATCAACATTTTCAATGGAAAAATTGATTATTGACCAAGAGCAAAGCAGAGAGGAAAAATAGTGACCTGTACACTACATGTTAGGAATGTAAAAAATGCAAACCATTGCATTTAGGTAGGTTTGCAGTTAGGTAGGTTTTCTAAACATGTGCATGCTCACATGCGTAGCCAAAGCATTTGAGAATAAAGATTTTAAACTTTTGTTCTTGATTTGGTTGTCGAAATGCTAAGTACTCACTAAAGCCCTTGGAGGTGAGAACTGAAATTCTTGCCTATTACTGGAAGCAAGAGTCTTGTTTATATGCTGGTTAAAATATATGGGAAGATTAACGTCAGGAATGTCAGCTTGCCTTTTTCACCCATTTGCTTCTAAACCGCCATTGTGTCTTTCTTGGAGGCTGCAAGCAGCATGCTGCTGAATAATGTCTCTTTATGTGTTAGCTTGCTCTAATTTTGAATCTTGAAAAGGTTCAAATTCATAAGTGGTTTTGCCTTACATTACAGTACTTGGGAGGGGTTGACTTGCTGGCCTAGGTTATGCTACTGTCTGGCTGACTTGTAGATTTTAAAGGTAATCTCAAGTGTGAAAAAAGATGGAATTGAAGTGGGACTAAAAGTGTAGTTCTTGTAGGGCAGGTTTGCAATTAGTGCTCAGTTTCTTCACATGATCGAGCAAATTAAAGCAATGGTGAACTTGGATCTAGTGTGTTATGCAGCTATAAATATAGACAAATATTTTTGAAATGAATGTTTAGCTTCAGATTTACACCGGTATGAAAGCTGAATGCAAGTTGATCTTTCTGTTAAATATTTTTTTAACCAAAATGGCAGCATGTATATGCGTAACTAGTATAACCATTGCTGTGGTAATTTGAAGGGATGCTCTAGTTCTTTATTGCTTCAAATAAGAATAATAGAAGTAGGGCTCAAATTCATATGTATTAAAAGATTCACATGTTATTACAGTAAATTGTCTGCTTATGACATCCAGTGATAAACATCTTTTGAGAGTGGATTTTAATAACTTGAAGACACTTATTCCCATTCTATTGATTTTTGTCCTTAGAAGTCCCCCTTTGGCTGAAGCTGCTTGTATGCTTTATATTTTTTTAGCTAGGAAAGAAAATTTTGAGAGAAATGTTGAGAGAAAACTCCCAGGAGGCTGATAATTAGATGGTAGGATTCTGTGGAGAATGAGCTTCTGTGCTGATAATTTGTCCTGCAATAAACAGTCTTGCTACTATCTCTCAATCATAAACCTTTACCGTAAGTGTTGGTGATGGAGGTTGCTTACACTATCCCCTCTTGCCAGTCTGGACAATGCCGGTCTGCTGATCTGGAAATTTTAGGCTTAGAGGAATTTTTGTTACTGATGTAGACAACTGAGAAATTTTATTACTGGGGGAAATAGAGTATACATTTCATGGCTCAGTGCTCATAATGGTTGGAGATTTCAATCCCTATTTGAGATAGAGGAAATAGAATTTAAGTATGAGATCCTAACTGATTTGAATCGGTAACTCCATTAAAGTTATATTTATTATACACCTCCTGACAGCTATCAAGGTTTCATTTAATAAATATAGCACTGATACTACAGTGAAATTCATGTCCACATAGGGCTGCTGATCAATTCATTTTTCATTCTTCACAAACACCTTTACGTAGCTAGAACGTACAAATAGGCTATAGACAGACTAAAGGTGTTTTGTTAGTACGTACTATGTAAAATCTCAGCCATCTTAAACTTGGAAACAAAACTGCAACCCTCACAAAAGACAGCAATTTCATTTTTTGGTATTGTACTCAGAGCACTCTGAGATGCTTCTGTGTAATCATAAAAGAGTTATTAAAGATCACATAAATGAGCACTTTCGCACAGAGATCACAATAAAAGACCAATCACATTTGTTTGCTGAGTCTGAAATGTTAGATTTTCATTAGAAAGCCATTGGGCAGCATAATTATGTGCAAAACAGACTGCTTATGTTTCAGAATTAAAATGTTTCACACAGATCTGAGTTGGATCCTTTGTAATATTAATGGCATGGAGATGCAGCTAATTTATTCTTTGTGGATAATAGCAAACCCCTCAAAACCTCTACACCCATCTTTTACTAAAATTCAAGTTGTGGAAATGGTGTATTTGGAAGTGTTTGACACATTGAAGTTTTTTTTTTTTTTTTTAATAACAGCAGGAACTTGAGGCATTTAAATAAGAATAAGCCCTGATATTTCCAGAGTATGAAATTAATTATTTTGATATTTCAGCAAGACTTGAATATACATACTGCACTTTTATTTTTCTTCCAAGCAGGGTATCATTAAATCTGTCCTTTCCTCGACTGTTTTGAACAGTAAGTCAAATCTGATCCTCATCCCAGTGATATCATTTAGAATTTTGCTATTATCTTTAACAGGATCAAACCTTTTACAAAAGGCATTAGATGAGCTGAACTGTAGAAACAATAATGGCAAGGTTAGGAATTACATTTTTAGGTTATCATAAAAAATTTGCTCCATTCAGCAACCATAAGTCAAAAAAGAAATCAATTGTAAACACAGAGGAAGATCTTTAAGGTTAAAAAGGCTACATGTTCCTTTGTAGCCTCATCTAAGTGTTCCTGCTCTGGCAGGGGGATTGGACTAGATGAGCTTTCGAGGTCCCTTCCAATCCCTAACATTCTATGATTCTATGAAAAAAAAAATCTTAATTCATCTTGTGGACAAATTCCACGGAATTAGGGAATTTATGTAGAACAGATTTCAGTTATATTTCTCGTATTGGCAATGTAATGTTTGGATGGAGAAACTTTTTTTACAGGTTTTGCTGATCAAGTAGATTTTATAGGAAGGCCTGTCAATAGAAGGGATCATGATTTTCTGCTTAGCAAATAGGAGTACTGCAGTATCATTTGACAAAATGTGACTTATGATGGCTTCAGAGCGCTTGATTGGGACTACCTGACTTGAGATGAGACTTTGAAAATAAGATTTGTTTCTCAAACTTGTTGACTTTCAACAGGAACCTGGCTATCTTCTCATGTGTCATTGTAGGGTTTATTTGTAAGAAACAATGTTAACTCTTCTGTTTAAAAGCTGTGTTTCAGAAACTCAGCAGGCTCAGTTTGCAACCTCTGCTATATCTAATCCTCTTAAAATATGTATGTGGTAGTAAGCATATCAAGTGGATATATGCAGTGACTCTATTTTTGCAGGATAGCATTGAAGGTGGGGCTGTTCAATGTTTTTGCATAAGCTCTGATCTAATAAGAAAAACCAAGGAAATAAAAAATGAATCAAGTCTTGTGGCGTAAGTGGCAGAAATAAGGGTAACCACAATGTGGACAGGAACAATGGAAATAGTGATACAGAAAGCCTCAAGTAAAGAACTTCATCCAAGCAGTGGATGACGTGTCTGTCACAGAGAAGCATGTTTAGAATTGCTCATTTGTTCAGATAGAAGTAGGAGGCTGAATGTTATTCATAATTAGCAGGCTTTTCAAATCTGCAGCAGGCTTGCATTCTGTGGCACACGTATTGATACATAAACATGGAAATTCCAACATGACATAGGTGAAATGAAGCGTCAGCTTTGTCCCAGCTATGTTGTAAAATGTAAAGGAAATAAAAATCAGTTTGACTAGCTAAATTAAAGGGGAGCTTTGGGAAGGACACAATTACCTGTGTCGCATTTGACCACATCCTTGTGCACTGACACAAAAACTTCTCTTGAAGGCATGTTGAGATTAGAGTACAATTGGTCAGGAAACTGCTTTAATCTTCTTCAGAAGAGTGACTACTACTCTTTATATGAATATATCTGAGTCTGTCATCCCCATAGGAATATTAGGATTATGTTGAATACTACAATATCTGAAAAGCCAGTCTCCTTTGGATAAGAATGCCAGTTTTGAATGGTAGCACAATGGAGATGGTCTGATTAGAAAATGGATTTGTTTTGTGGCAGAAGAGTTTGTATTAATAAAATATAATAAACAGTTGAGCTCTTTGATGTTGCTTATAGCTAGTGTAATGGTGGATCTTTAATCAGAAGAAAAGGCTGTATGTATGTTGAAAAGCATAGGACATTATAATTAGAAAGCTTTATTATAGTATTAAGTGTAACAGCATCTTAAATATGAGAATCAATGGCTAGTCAGATTATATAAAGAGTACTTATGTATTGGTGAAGATGCTTTATCTAGATAAGATTCTACTTGCAAGACAAGCTAGTTTCATAGATTCATTGTGTTTAATTGCAGAAAGATGACTCTCAAAAATGGTTTGGTTTAAGATGGGTGTTTCAGTACCCCGTTCACAGCAGAGAAGTGAAAACAGGGAGGGTTTCTGTCCCTTTTCATCTTTATTGGACTCAAATGACAGTGATAAAGCCAACACGAGTAAAGAAATGTTAAAGCAATCTCAGATTTTGTTTTACAGGAAGGATCATTGGTCTTCATGAAGAACTGGTAAAAAAATGGTTGATATTGCTATTAAGAGTTAATGAAACATATTGTAATCTTTGTTTAAACAGTTGACAGGCAATTTTCTTCATTATGTAGAAGGTGCATTTGAGGGAGAATGGCTTGAATATGCAAGGAGGTTCAATATTGGATAACACTGAGCTTGAGTGTTTGCCAATTCACAGACGATGAGGATAAAGTATCTCAGGTTTTTTGTTTGTTCATTTTCTTTATAGAAAGGAAACAAAACCCCGTCGGAGATTTAACCTTGTATTTCTAGTGGGAATTCCTGCCATAAATGTTGAATGGGATTAACCAACCTGAAATTTTTTGTAAACAAAAGCTAAATCAATAAACATGAAAAAAGGTACAATGTACATCTGTTTTATCAGGAAACATTCAAAAATAGTTGATGAGAGCACTTAAAATCCAAAGAACTTTGAAGCACAAACTTGCTGAAATGAAATTGAAAACTCTTGTTCACAGAATCACAGAATGTTAGGGATTAGAAGCTACCTTGAAAGATCATCTAGTCCAATCCCCCCACCGGAGCAGGAACACCTAGATGAGGTTACACAGGAAGGTGTCCAGGCTGGTTTTGAGTTTCTAGAGAGAAGGAGACTCCACAACCTCCCTGGGCAGCTTGTTCCAGTCCTCAGAAAAGGCTATGAGGACTTGCCTCTAATGTTAGTTTTATCTTTCTGTTGTCCTTGACCCCTCTTGCCAGGTTTAATTTTAAAGAGGCCTTAGCTTTCCTGGTTGCCTCCCTACATCCTCTGACAACAGCCTTATATTCTTGCCAAGTGGCCAGCCCCTCCTTCCATGATCTGTAAACTCTTCTCTTGTTGCATTTCATAGGATTTGGATTAAGATCCAGTTCATCAGGGCACTTGAAGCGTGGGCTTAATTTTAAACATATTGATGATTTCCTTGATTAAATTAAATTGTTCATGATGTTGAGTGCTTTCAGGGCTCTGTGAGCAGATGTGAGGTCACTGTGTGGATAGATTTCCATTGCAATGTAAAGTTCCAGATGTCTGAGAACTGGGCCAAAACAGAGAAGGTGAGTAGACAATCTGTTTCGAAAACTGTTAGGGAATGTATTTCTCACAGAGCTTGCCTACTGTTCTTTTCTGTAACCAAAGAAGTGACTTCCAATGGTATCATTAGCTAAGTGAGACGGTCCTCAAAATAAGATCCTATGCATTCATTTATGTAGAGCACATGAATATCCTCTGTGTATAGCCTTGTATTTTTATTTGTATTAGTTATACTTGTTTGGCATAGTTGCATGTTTTACATTTAGAATAAGGTGATAGTCTGTTCATATGGGATAGGAATTCGTGGCTGTTTCCTATGCATAATATATGCACCATATGTTATAAGACAGCCCTTAACTCCATGATCAAAGTCATATTTTCCCAAGCTTGATGTCCTGTATTCAGGTTGTTGTTTTTAGTGCTAAATAGAAGATAATTAAATAGAAGTTAACTGTGTCATTTTCATCATTTCTGTGATTTGTTGTCATGATGTGTTTTCCTCTCCTATTAATGATGACAAAAGAAGAAAGTGGTACAGATACGGCAACTAGGTATTTTAGATACTTCTAAGGTTCTTTTTAATATTATAATAAGAAAAGAAGTCTGGACTCTGCAAACAAACCTGGGCAAGGAGAATTTTTTTCTGATCAGATTGGTTTAGAAAATCCAGGGCAGTCAGATTTTTCTAGTCTAAATGTTGAGATATTTCTGATTTCCTTTCACACAGGTTTATACATCACATGTCCTTTGGTTTTTTTACCAAACTTAATTGACAGTTTGCCTGTGAACAGTTACTGTCACTTAATTACAGGTGCATTTTCACAGGTACATGAGCACATCTTTTCAATTTACTTCAAGCAGAACTTAATTACAATCCATAAAGGACGACTTACGATAAATAAGCTGGCAAAGTTGAAGAATAAATCTTTCCCATAAGGTTTACTTTAAAAACGATTTTTCAGGAAAAAAAAATTACATAAAACCAAAGACTTATGCCAGGTGATACAGAATAGCACAGAATAAAATCTCCTGCAAATTTGCAAGTGTGCTGAGAACTTGTTCTTTTTCCCTCAATAGTAAACGAAATTAAGTTGTTATTGACTTTCACCTACAGCTATGAATGTGAAGTCCAAAACACTATTCTCTTGGAATAGCAATGTGTTTGCATTCATTTAGTGCATACATGAACAAAAAGCATATAGAACAAAGCAAATTATATTCTTTCCTGTAAGCTCTTGACCTTGCCATAACAGAAGAGATCTTATTATGGAGGGCAACGTGAATATATTTTCAGAGTAGCAGGTAATTGCTATAAATGTTACTGGTTCCTGAAAAGAGTTCTGTTTCTTGTCTGTATAGAGCTGTTGCATTCCTTGTCATGTTCAACTACACTGTAAGTTACTTTGCACTTGAGACAATGTTTACTTGTCTTATGGAGTGTAATGTAGTACTTGTTCATTTTCTATTTTAAGAAAAAAAACTAAACATTCTTTGTGAGTTTAGACTGGTTTTGAGCTTGCACCAAACAGTATTTAGTTTCTTCTCTTTGGGAGTAAATGCCATAAAATTAGACTATATTATTTATATTTCAGGTTTTGCTCTGCTTATTTCTATAAAATCTTATTTTAAATAAAGGGGGAGAACTAAAGGTTATGACCAAAAAAATTATGCCCACATCATGGAACAAATGTCTTAGTAGAAAATTGGGCTGATTGTTCTTAATATTCAGTGCTGTGCTGCCTGAATAAAAAAAAAAGAAAAGAAAAGGTAGACAAATGACAAAAAAACCCACCAAAACAAAAAAGCAACAACCAAACAAACATACAACCAACAAGCAAAACTGAAAGTAGACTATACATCTTTACATGAAAAATGAAGAGCAATGTATTTTCATCAAAGAAAAGACTTTTGCAACAAAGAGGAAAAGCGGTGGTGGGCTTCTGAGAACCATTAGGTGACTTTATTCCACATCAGAGCCCACCAGGGTGCTGGAAAAGTTAGTTTTAAGTTTCTTGGTCCTCTGATGGATATATCTGATAAATTTTCAAAGTGTGTGCACAAAATAGGATTAGACTGTTTATACCCTTGATCCCCTTTTTTTTCTGTTCTCGATAAAGGGTTAACTTATCTCACAAGGTTAATACCTATTGTTGAAATAATTTGGCAGAACATTCATAACTAAAAATAAAGACATGGAAGTTGCTGAAAATAGCAATGGTAAGTATTGGTGGAAATTACATGTCTCAAATGGGAACTTGAGCTGATAGAAATTACTTATGTAGGTTGAAACTGTCAGTATCTCTGCTCTGTTGCACCTCTCTTTTAATGACTATTTCCATAGTTTCTTGTCCCAATTTAATCCTGACTTGATATTTTCTAAGTAATACATTTGTTAGACAGCAAATAAGTCAGGAATGATGGCAGAAACATTTTGATATTGGTGAGCTGAATTCAAATTGAGGTTATAAGAAAAGTACTCCAAGAACAAAGCAGATTCTTTTTTTTTTTTTAGCAGAGCAGCACAGCCCTACTTTGCCTGTGGCGTGGGGGGGCTGGCATGGGGAGAGTAGGTGTCTTTGCAGTGCTGTGGTATTTTTCAAACGTGTGTAGAACTTTGGTGTTCAAAACGGACTTACCAAAAGCTTAGAAATTAAGCCTTCAGTTTAAAAGGCGACACTGAAATTCTAGAACTGAACGTGAAATAGAAGGGCTCCATTTGACAGACTAACAAAACCAGGCTTCCTATTTAGAAAGGCCAGTTGTTGGAAACATACAGACTAAACAGACAAGTTCTGCAATGTGATTGTTTAGGAATTAAAATATTCTTATAGAAACATAGGCTTATTTTTTAATTTCAACTGCCCAAGAAATGTCTTGCTCTTAGAGTAAGCATCACTTGTATTTTTAAGAAGGTCTGTTCCTGCTGGTAGTAGCTCCTAGCTTAGGGAAAAAAAAATAGAATTCCCTTGCTGCTCTTGAGTTAGTTGGAATAGAAACCAAGCAGGTTATGATCCCTTGGGGAATGAACAACTCCTACGGCCTGTGATCAATAAACTCAAAATTTTTCAGGCTTCAGGAACTACCTATCTATATTTAACAAACTAAACAATCCTCTTGCTATATTCCCATATAACAAATTTTATAAGGAAATATACAAAGAAATTTATCTTAATTTTTTCTCTGATACAGGCTTCTAAATCTTACAGAAACATAGACGTATCAAAACATTATCTGCATATACTCATCCATATATTTTCATAGCTGTGCCTTATACTATACAAACTCAAGAATTATTGAAATGTAGGTTCTTGAGAACCTGTGTTCTGGTCTTGTTAGCTTCCTACTCACACCCTCCAAGGCTATAAAGCTCTTTCCCTTCAGCAGACTAATTAATTTTTTTACATAGCTAACTGGAATTCTGATACCTCTGCTGCCAGGCTGACTGGTATTATTTAGTTGCTTTCTGTGTCTGCCCTTGTCTTCACCTTTCCTGTGCAAATACACATGCACATGGAAAACAGACCAAATTAAAGTTAGTATTGAATCCCATAAAACTTCCTTCAGCAATGTTGGATTAGGTTTAATTTTTAATAATGTATTGAAACAAATATTCTTCCATTCATGAACACTTAATTCTGCAGCATCAGTGGTGAGAACATTTGTTAAACTTATTACTTGACTGCATAGTTTTTTAGTTGTTTATTTAATGTGAAACTGAAGGAAAACATAGTCCTTATGAATTAAAAAGGAATGAATACATGTAGTGCTGTAGTTAATAACTTTTCAGGATGTACTCAGTCATGTACAAGATTGGTGCTGCCAAGGTAAACAGGACTATTGCACCCTAAATTTAATTAACCAAGGGTGATTGAGGAGGCATATTCCACAACAAGCAGAGGTCTACTATTTATAGATCTAGTAGAATTTATAGGTATTTAATCACTGTCATAACCAGTGTGCTGTAATGCTTTTTTTTGGGGTAAATGCATGTGAACACATGCACAGAAAAAATAATTTTTAGATCTAATATAAATTGTAGCAAGTAGAGAAGTGTGTGAGTAGAACTACGTAAATTCATGCTAGTTGAGCTCTAAGTAGGTGAGGAATATCTTAATAGAAATGCTAACCTTTGTAAATTTTGAAGGAAAAACTGAAAAGCATTTTGAGGAAGGAATTTCTGCCTAGCCTGCTGTTCACATAAAAATCTTTTATGTGTTTTTTAGATAAAAATCTACAAAGTATTGACTAATTGTGAAATGCTTGGTAAATTGAAATTTGGAGGAGGGTAACAGCACAAAAATTCAGCAAAAAGTGATACGTCTTATGTTTAGTGCTCTTTGCATCATGTGATGACAATAGGCATGCTCTTCTGGCAATTAAAACCAAAATATGTTTTCTCAACAGTCAATAGGCCCTAACCTAAGTTAGAAAATAAACTTCGTGAATATTTGCAGGTATATTCTGGCTGTTTAATTTTAATTAAAAGGCTCCTTTTATCACCTCCTTCAGGAATTATTTGGGAAATTGTTGCTAGGTATTTGACTGCTAGTAGTTTTAGTCTGTCCTCTACACTCCTGCATTTGTGCCTTTGTGTATTTTTAGCTATGGAAGAAAAATATTTTCATTTATCAGTGATGTTACTTGAACAAAACTACATTTCCATAAATTCTTTGGTTCCTTTTTTCTTCTCTTATTAAAAGCTCCTCTTTTAATATTCTGCCTGTGCACAAATTCAGGGACTCTGAAAAAGGAAGATAATCTTTTCTTGTCCAGTAGTGCAACTAGAAAATTAATTTTTAAGTTAAAACTTCTTGTTTCAACATTCAAGTAAATTATTTATAAACTTAATAAAAATTTTCAGATCTTTTTCATAGGTCATTTTATTTTTAAAGCCAGAGGTTATTATCAGATCATCTAGTTTGAGTAATATATACCAAATAAATGATTTCTTGTCAAACTAATTGTCTCTGGGCTACGGCAAAGAGCAAGAAATATTAGGAGTCAGGCAAACATAATTTGAAATAATCTGAAATAAATTTGAGATGCTGATTCCCCAGATGCTGGCAGATGGAATCTCCTGTCCTTCCCTGTAGTCTTCCAGTTCATGTAGTATGAAGGCCTGTTCCTGTAAAAGGATACTGTTCACATCTGATGACTTACACATATTGATACCTATTTCTATTGTTAAGGAAGAGAGGAAGAAAAGTATTTAAGTAAATTGCAAACAGCCTCGGAGTCTGTAATCTTTCACCTCCTTGTGTTTTGTTGAATGTACACTTGCAATTAGCAGAGAAAATGCTGATGGTTTGACATCTGAGATTTTAGGAGGTTTGACAGTTTGTTTCCTAGATGATTTGTGAGCTGCTCTAGCTGTGTTTGTGGTGCTCTTCAGGAGTATATCCTGATTTTAAGATTTGTGGTACATATAACCATGTTATCTAGCAAAAAGTATAGAAAAATAGAGGCATAAATTTCTGATGACATGTAAATAGCATGGGGTGTGTAAATAATGCACTTATGTCAACTCAAGCTTTCTTTGCCCTTCTAAATTCCTTTAAATCCCAGAGAAAGTTAATATTTTTAATTAAAGATATATATATATATATCTATTAATGCCAGAAAAGGTCCTATTGCAATGAGATTCAGTGTTGCCTTACAGGAGGCCTACAAACTCTGGAAGCTGCTAACTGTAAACGACAGAATCAGAACATGTATCCACAGACACTTGTTCCAATGCTGAGAGAGTTTATTTCAAAATCTATAAAGAAAACTGAGCTTTCTGAATGGTTATTATTCTCTGTCTGTAGTGCCATGATAGGGATGGGGTTTCTCTTTTATGTCAGATTTTTGTCTCTGCAGATATGAATGCTATAATCAATGCACGGGGGAGCAACACTCATTTTCTAC
Source organism: Streptopelia decaocto (assembly GCF_964273445.1). Classification (NCBI taxonomy): domain Eukaryota; kingdom Metazoa; phylum Chordata; class Aves; order Columbiformes; family Columbidae; genus Streptopelia; species Streptopelia decaocto. Next base: position 17,718,383 of record NC_138659.1, read on the forward strand.
TACTAGCTGAACCGTCTACTGTTGCTTCTAGTCAGATGTGTGCAGTTGCATTGCAAGAAATGCTCTGTGCAACCATTAGTATGACTTTTTAGTAGCAACTCATGTTTGCTCGAGGGCTCTATCATCAATCTACTTCTGCGAATTTCCCTCTGCCTCTCTTCATTCTGCCAATACTGGATACAATTTCTGTGTCATGAAATAGCTGCTGTGGACTGCTATCAAGAGGTTATGTGAAGAGCTATAAAAAAATAGAGTAAGAAAACACCAAACCATGTGTAACTGGGTTTGCAGCTTATCACTCAGGAAAAGAGATAAAACTCACTGAATTTTGCAAGTCTGGGAGCCCAGGTGAGATGTGTGAGAATTTGGACACCTTTCTATGTAATATCTTTTGGGACAGCTTTTGCTAATCCTTTAGTCTTTACCATTCCATTCCTGATACCCAAATTTGTTTTTGGAGGTAGTTGATTATCTATTTCTCTTTGTCTCAAATATTTATGGGGAGGTGAACACACCCCTCTGCAATTTCCTCCTGTTGACCTGAGCATTTCAGTGAGAAAATAAGATAAATCATCTTGCCTTCTCTGTGTTTGTACCATGTTCTGTGATTTGATGTACTACTTTTCCTCTGTTGATGTTGAACCAGTCATCTTCTTACAAAGCCCAAATAACCTTCTTTGACTTTTCTCCTCAGATTGCTCAACAAGTCCCTACAGCTGCTCATTTTTATCTGCCTTCATGCTTTGCATGAACAGATGGTGACTATTACAACTTTTCTTGCTGTGTACAACCAAAATTCAGCATAGCATAGCAATGATTTACTTTGGGCTGAAATATCCCTTCACAGATCACAGTTTGTATAATTCAGTTGCTATCAGCCTTACATGTATTAAGTCACAGCCTTAGGAACTCATTAAGAGGCACTAGACTTCCTCTGAGTGACTCAATACTGTAGATTCATTATACAATGCTCAACTCCCTCCACTTGTAAAAATGAACAATTCTGCTTTTTAATAATAATATCCTCTAGCTGGCATTACTTTTATGCTGTGGCACAGTAATTGCTGTCTGTCTGTACAAAATGTCTGTCCCTTTCTAGGAGGTGAAGTTTACTAGTTGTCTGTTGGCCAAGGAACCTGTTCTGTGGCAACTGATCATGTAAGAATTAAATTTTAGAAATTAATTTTCATCCTGGTAAAGAACAGCCATTAGCAGTAATTCTTTGCAGAATTGTAAAGCCTTTAAACACTGATCGCTTGTTTTCCTTCATTTTTTTCTAATTGAAGAAGAACAATTTAGCATAAACCTTTTTATTCCTTCTTGAACAGTTCATCATTAGACAGCCCTGACAAGGGAAGCTAAGATTGAAAGGACACTGTGTTGTCACATTGCAGTTCTGATTCACAGAGTTCCTGTTCTTGCCTCTTTGTTCCTGCCTCTGTTGTACAGTGCAATGGTTTACAGGTATACTAAAACAAGTGTTCTGCACAGATCTGACAGGGACTGAATCAGGGAACTTATGTGGATAAAGAATAGTCCTTTTTTTATTTTACCCAGAGCTTTGATTCTCAGTTCAGCCTTACAAAAGCTTTACTGGCACAAGATGAAGAGGCACAATGCTGCAGAATCTGTAACTGCAGATAAGAAAAGAGCATTTCTTACACTGGCGGAGCTGCCAAACCCCTTGTTTTGTGAAACTTTTCCCCCTAGTTATCTTTTCATCAAGGAACTGATGAAATTGGATTGTAGGCCTTAAAAACACAAACAGAAAATTCCACAGCTTTGTGTTGGTCTCATGTATAATATGATCAAGCCTAGAGCATCCCATTGGAATCACTCAAAACATTTTCAAAGCCAGCTTTATTTGATTACTACTACTAAGTTCATAATCTCTAATGATAAAAAAGTCTGTCAGAGTTTGCATCCTGTGACAAAATAGAAACTACGAACTTCAGAATTAAAATTTAGATTGATAAGTGATTCTTAGATAGTTGTCTTTCCTTGGAAAAACTTTAAGAAGATAGGTGTTCATTTTTTAATATCTCTGGAAAACAATGTAGAGATAAAATGTTAAGTCTAGTGCTGGAAAACCTGAACAATTTCCAAACTTTATTCAGCACTTCTTTTTCCTGGATTATAGAAAACAAATACCTAACCCTTCTGAGATGAGTTAATCACTACTGTTGATACTGCTGCCAAACATTGACACTTGGTAGCTGTATCACAACCATCTAGAGTACAACCAATTGGAACAGTGGTGAGGACTACTGTAAAAATGCCTAAGAATTTTAAATGTTGATCATACAACCTGTATATTGAAGTAGATGTTCTTGAAACTATTCTGCCTAGCTAAGAGTATGTGTATATATGTAAAATCTGATTGTGGAATTACAATAGCTTGAATAAAATGGAAGATTAATAATGGAAACCTTTTCTTTAAAGTTATGGTGGGTTTTTTTTGAGGACATTTTTCTTTTTGAACTAATTCTTGGTGGTAGTTGAAAAACAATATAGTGATACTAGTGAGAATCTCTTCTTGATTTAAAAATTCTTGCATGGTATTGATGGATTTTTTTAAGATTGAAGAAATGAAAGAGCATTTAAAAATCCTTTATTTGTATCTGGGATTTTAAATAGACTGCATTTTTCTGACTAAAATTTTGAGCAAGATACCCAATGACTACTTCAAAGATGTTCTAGTAATGTTCCACTTGCCGAGACAATTGTAATTTAATGCAGGCAGGAAACCTCCAACCAATAATATTTTTAAATGTGTGAAGGGAGAAGCTTTGTTTACTTTTGTGGCCTACTCTGCAGCCCAAGTGTTGAGAAGGAGTAGAAAAGTGAGGTGCTAGACACAGTTGCCCAGCCAGTACAAGTTGCCCTTGCACATTGTTGTAAATGCCTCAAATTGCTGATACCTTTAAAACAAAATTTAAACCAATTTCCCTCTAAAATTTTCTGGGACAGTGGCAAATAGATGAAGCAAGAGGATGTGCTGCTATGACCAGTGACACAGAATTTGTGGTACTACCACATACCACAACTGATCAACTTCCCAGTATTTCTGCAGCATGCATATAACTTATTGTAACAAAAAAAAGGTTTACATTCTCTCAATTTGAGAGCAGTAGTGTAACTTCACAGATGTATTATAACTTGTTATAGTCGTAAATAAGTATATTTTAAATGTGATTATTGCAAGGTGCGTTTAATTAGTAATTAATCACTGAACTTTTAAGAGATTTTGATTAACCCACAGGGGCTGTTGAATTGAACTGCTGTTTGAAAGCTAGTTTGAGTGAAAAGCTACCGTGACATCAGATTTGTATGTTTTTGTGTTTATAAAGGGTACAAATTGCTGCTATTTCACAGGCAGGTCCAAGTAGATATGCAAGAAAGCAACAGAATTGGAGTATCATAGGGAAAGGAAACAATTTATGCTAATTAATACATTATACTCAAGTATCAAAGGAAATAAAGAAAATCTGAAAATAAAGCACTGAGTCTATTGTTACAATTATTAGCAGTGCCTGATGATTCAATGTCTTTCTGCATGCTCACTGGCAAGCTAGAAGATGTTTAGATTCCCTGTTACAGCTCTGTTATATTTAATTGAACTTTTTGTTTTGTTGTGAAATTCTGCCTTGGAGCTCCTCCCAATTTCTAGTAGAGAGTTAAATACCTTTTCCTATCGGGGAAGAGCTAACGGTAATAAAATAATTCTCCCTTGCTGCTTCAATTCCTGTGCTCTGTGAGTAATGTTATGTGAATTTTGTTCTCTCAGTCTTGTAACAGAAAGACTATAAAGAAATAGAAGTGGGTGTTTGAATCTCTACTGAAAAATGTTATGTTTAAGGTGCAACAAGTGAGTGACCTGAACTGACAGTGCAGTGATGCATGGCATGCTTTATTTCCGGGCTAGCTCACCGTACACTTTCAGACCTCAGCGTTTTTTAAGGTTGTTATTGGTAAATAATAGATGCTAAACTTAGATGTAGGGAAAGGCTCTGTAACCAGCTGTATCTGTGCTGTATTTTGTTTCTAGCAATGTAAGCATTGCTCTTGTCTTCCCTGTTTGTAACTAATGTATTCTGTTATTTGGAACTCTCAAGCTGCTCTTTAGCTGCAAAACCAATCAATTCATTGTACCACATTATTTCATGCAATCCATAGTCAGAAAAATTTTCAAGTAGTTATTTTTGAATACAGATATGATATGTCCACAATACAAACTATCATAAATGTTGAGTAACTTCTAAATACAGTGATACTATTTCAGTTGGTAGTTGGTGTCAGTGATTCCCAAAGCTGTATATGTAGACTTTGGTCAAGAAAAACATCCTCTTGATGAGCCCTGGAGACATTTTGCTGTCTGTGCATCAATGGGATGTGAAATATTTTTCTTTGTCTTGGTAAGCCACTGTTTATGCTTTGCCTGCTTAAAGGCAGTAGCTCTAAGTACTGTAGTCTGAACCTTGCTGTTTGCATATTCCATACCAGTGTGTAAATGTTGGAAGAACTGTAGGGGAATATAAAGCTAGAGAAACCTAACAAGTGGAAAAATGGAATAAGAGTCTTGTAATAATAGCATGTTGGTATTTGAAATGAACTCAAATAGTGCAGTTCACTTTTGTGTATGGATATTGATTTTTATCTTAGAAAACAGCTATTCATTTTAGTCTCCATTCCTAGATAAAACACTATTTTCAGTTTTTATTAACACAAAAGTTGTACCTGCTTACTGGAAACAATGTTTCTGGGAGAAAGAATTTTGTCCAAATTGTCAGGAGAAGCCTTAAAAAATGCAGTTATATCTTTGTACCTGTACGCTCACATTGTGTCTGTCTTCAGTCTAATTCTTGATGATGTTTTAAAATCTCTCTAATTCTGGGATAGAATTTCCACATTTGTGAGATATGTTATTGTTTGGTATTGGGGGGAAAAAGAGGGAGAGAAGCAGCAGCATTTTCAGCTGCTAAATTGGAATTTTTTATTGACTAGTGAAGGAACTCCAGGAAATGACCAGGTACCAAAGGAACCTGATGAGTGTGACTCATTGGTGCTTACATTGCTTGCCTAGGAAATGGTGCAATCAGTGCTCTGCAATGATTGCATTTTGGCATTCATTTGAGAACTCTGTAGAATGTATCAGAACATAATTGCTGAAATTTCCATTGGAGAGATTTCTAATCCGTGGTAGAATTTTTTGGTTAAAAAGAAGCCAAAAATGACTTTGCTTATGCTATCCATCTGCCTTTTGTTTCAGGGGAGCCTAACCTATTAGCCTTTATGAGTATAGGAATATTGATTTTGATCAGGTACTTTTTTACAGCTTCAAAACTTTGCGTTCATTTTAAGGTTATTTCAGACCTTACTCAAGAGTGTGCTCTTGGAAACTGTTGTTTCTGAGATAAGATATAAAGTTTAGCCTATATATTTTTGAATATTTTTTTTTCTTTGTGGTAAACTTTAACAAATTGGCGAATTTTGTCTTGTGTCCTGACTAATGTGAGCTTGGGTAGTACTATGCTTGCCTCATGTTGATCTGGGTAAGATAGTCATAGCCTGTTCTTGGCTGTTTCCAAGTTTTACATGATACATTGTTAGCAAGACTGTTTTCATTCAGTGCGGGAGGAACTGATCCCTGCATATATTTTGTAAAGCCACTAGGATTCTTTGGAAAATAAAGTGCTAGGTAAATATCAGACATTAAACCTATGCTGTTTTTGCTGCAGTTATGTATAGCTGATATTTTCAAATATTATTTTTGCTGCTGTATTTCTTGGTGTAATAGTTTTTTTTTTTTTTTGTATTTTTGTGTCTAAATGCTGACTAGCTTCTCTCTAACAGGTCTCCTAAGTTTTTAGACTGTATAGCACAATCTGATGACTCTTTGCAGCATAGAATACATCCAAAATTCCAGTTATCTTGGCACCAGCCAAATCTATTAGTAAACTGAGAAATTAATCTGCAGCCAAAAGTATAGTATGTATAGTAGTTGTAAAGGAATCAAACTTAAAATTTTAACATGAGGGCTAAAAGTTTTAGCTAATCAACATTATTCTAAATTGAGTAGTTGAGATCTGTTTTGTAGGAAACACATTTTTAATTTTGATTTTGTACATTTTTATTTTATATGAATGATTATATGTAGTGCACAGCTCTTTCTAAATATTCACTGAATAGAAAACTAATATTTTAAATTAGATATTGATATGTGATGATTTGTAAGCATTGAAAATAGGTGAAGAAAGGCTAATGCTCTCAGATATTTGTTAATTAGTTAAGGTATTATTAATCAATAATATGGCCTGTGGGTGACACCTTTCTTTGTGAACAAAATGTGAGTTAAGGAATTTTGTGGAAAAAGTGCAGAGGAATGAAGAAAGTAACTGCAGCAGAATGCATACTGAGTTTCCATAGATTTGCAGGTTTTAAGTGTGTGCTAATTAAGTTCTTTGGTGAATTGGAGCCTGAAGGTTATATTCATTTGTTTTGGAAGAAATCAATAGAATTGGAAGGGTATAGATTCTTTTGTTATGTGGTAGTAGACAACTTAAGCTACAGCAGTTAACAGATTCACTTTTTAGGTGAATTAGGACCGTAAATGCTGTTCTCAAAGGCAGTATAAGCAGCTTTGACAAAAGTTGCTGCTTCTAAGGCATTTTTAATTTTGATATTAAATAGGAAAATCAAATACATTGGACTCATTTACCTTGGAAACATTGAATTTTTCCCACCTAAAGCTTGGATCAATAAAGGAGGAAACTAAACTACTTTTTTTTCTTACAACAACTTGTAATTGCTTGTTGTCCTTTGCTTATTTCAAAATAGATTCTGCAATTTACAGAAAATGTAAAAAAGTGACAAAGGTACTTTTAACATTGTATTTTCTTGTTTTCTAGCATGTTTTTCCTCCACATGATGACCTTTGTCTCAAGCAGAGTGTGTCTGTAGATTTCTGAATTTTCATAAGTGGCTATGATTTTTATGCTACTTCTGGGATGGGAATATTTGAATTGCTGATATTAAATGTCAAAAAGTATAAAATTTCAACTAATTTTAACACTGGATTTGTTTCTGCTGACACTATAATCAATGTGAGCAATTTGAATGGCAGCACAAGAATTAGGCTGAAGGATACTCTAAAATACTTCAGAGAAGTGAAAAGAGGAGCTTATGCTCTTTTGGTTCAAATAGCACCTCATTTTATGGAAAGAGGTGAGTTACACAGGTCTTCATTGCAAAGAAACATTTTGGTATATGTGCTTATGCACAGTGTTAAACATGAACAGGTAAATATAGATTTAAAACACGACATTGCTAGTGTTTGTAGTGAAATGATGTTTAAAACTCAAGGTATATGCTTTTGTACTAAAAGATGACTCAGTGTTAGTATGCTAAAAAATAATAGTGATTGCAGGTAGAAATTTTAGGTTATAGAATGACTGCTCTTAAACTATTCAAATTAATGTTCTTCACCACTATCCTGACTCAGGAGCAACCCTGGATAATAGGGAAGCTTTAATATTAAGCAAATCAATATATGATTAATTCCTAAGAGGTGGAATGTTGTCATCAAGTTGTCTTAGGTACATGGATTATATGAAATATCTGTACTTTATAATCTTGCCAGGCACATAAAAATAAACAGGCTAGATGTGTGGAACTTGTTCTAAATAATTGTGTTTCTCAATAATCCTGCTTTCTGACTTTTCCTGGGTAACTAGAATGAATAAGCAATCAAATCTTAACCAGCAAAGTTGTTTCCTAAATGCTCTGTTTTCAACGTGATGATGTAGCAAAAGCTTTTGTATTAAAGTCATATCTTTTGTAATTTACAATTTTTACTCTGTATTTATCAAACACTAAAGGAAGAAAACCCAGAAGAGATGATGACAATCCAGTTGTTATAACCTAATAAAAAATAAAGTCATGTTATTCGTGTAGATTGGTTTTTTTACCCCAAAAATTTGAGTTAGAAGTTTTTTGAAAGGAATCCTAGTGTCATGAGAGATAGTCTTTGAATTTTTTAAATGTATTTTGATTCAGACTCATTAAATGATTCTTTTGCCTTAAATTCTTTCCTGTGATTAGCTTATATGAAGCTTAATGAATAGAGGGATGTTAATTTGTTTCATGTCACACTGGACTTCCCAAGAGATTTCTTTGTGTGCTGTATTACAAACTCATACCAATACCAAAAAAAAGACGTGATTAATATTGTTCCATTTTTCATTCGCGATAGCTATTGGCCAATCACAAATATTTCTGCATTTAGCAGCAGAAAGGTAGGTACCATGACTGCTTCAACTGTGGTAACTGACACTTAACAGAGAATTAGTGTGCTTTCGTTTCCCTTCAAACCCTGTTTCCCTTCAACACAAAGCATCTAGAGTCTAACATTGATGGAAAGGTGGGTGCTGCTTTGTTTTGTTAAAAACTAGACAGATGATTAAGGCCTTTTGATATATTCTTTTTGTTAAATGGCTTTTCTTCTGTGCAAAGTAATGCAAGAAGCTTTTACAGCAAGTATGCTAAAGCTTAAAAAAAATGCTTCTGTGATAAAACAGTTTGTACACAGTAAAGGAGCTTGGGTATTAATATTCTTGGGGCATAATTACTCAATGGTAAAAGTAACTTGGGAAATGCTGTAGGTTATTCCCTGGAAGTAATTGTTCTATGTGTAAGCATCTTGTATGTTCCAATATAACAAGTCAACAAAAAGGCTGATGTACTGGAATCTATGCCCTGTACAGAATATTTTGTCTCTGTTTAGTGTGTGATAAAGTACTACAATGGTGAATGACTTTCAATTCCCACACTTTTCCTTCTTGGCACTAACAAATTTTCATTCAGTGTCAAACTTTCAAGTCTGGGAGATTGTACTTTTCAAACTGAAAAGTCCCATTATTGGAACTATTTGAAAACTGTACTGACAGTAGTAAACCTGAACAGATCATTCTTTGCAGTTTTTTTCTCATATTTCCTTTGTACTGTGACACCTGTAATTAAGTCTTCTTCAATAAACAAGTTAGCAATAGTTTTTCTTGCTCGATCATGAGTACACATTCATATCTGTACTCATATTCATGTTACACTCATTACATAATCTCGCACCAATGAATGTATTTTGTGTTAGAGTATTAAACTCTAATAATCTTCTGTGGTACTTAAAAGCCATGAAGGTCTATGATTATTGTGAAAGTCCAGCATCTTCAAACACAACTTTCACAACTTAAATACAAATTTACACTGAACACTTGTTAAATCATAGTATAAAAATTATTTAGGATAGGAGTAAAGAATAAAAGATAAAATCTTGCTAAAATTCTGGGTAAGTAGAATTTCTGTAACAAGGATGTTTGACTTGAAAAATTTTGATGTGAAGTGTTTAAACATTATTGGAATGTAAAGTTATATTGCAACTGTATATGAAATTTAGAAAAACAGAACAGGAACAGTCTCCTACCCTATTTCTTGAGGCGTAAGTTGTATTTTCTAAGTTATATTTTATTCCATCCAACCACTACTTAGTATCCCCTTGGCTGTTTTTTCTTGCCTCTTCATACTACTCAAGAGGTAAGATGTGACTCTTCGTTATTCTCTCTTTCCTTTGGGTATAGTATACAATGAAGTTCTATGGGGAGGGGGGAAAGAAAAATCTGTTTGTCATTACCATTCCTTGACTGTATTTCCTTGTTTCTTTTCTCTTCTGTAATAAAATCCTCAGAGCAGATGCACTTTGTTTTTGAGAAATGTCAGAATGTTGTGAGAATATTCATAAATAAACAGTTCTTATTTGCTGGAAGCATGAATAGAATTAGTGTTCTGATAGACCAGGCAGGAAAACTGGAACACAAGGCAGGCTGGGCCACAGTGTGGTAGCTGTTCTGTTTAATATATTGTCTTTAGAAGACAGATAATATTGCATAGTCAAGCACTTGAAAATTAAGAAAGGGTAACAGTGTAGTTTTATGCAGTTTTGGCTTAGTCTTTTAACAGGTTTATCTATAGGTCTCTAGCATTATATGCAGCAGAGCCTTGCATAAGAAACAGTGTGTTTGTCTAGCCAATTTAGGCCCAGTGAATACATATGTTTTAAGTTTTGTGAGAGTTAATTCAGCCTTGTGTAAATTAACATTAGGATAATAGTCTGATATTTGCTCTTCTCTGATGAAGTCTAATGAAATATTCAACTCTTTGCTTTTTTTTTTTTTTTTTGAGTTCCATCAGAAATGATGTTACCTTACATTTCATCCTTAAGATAATGAGGAAGGTATGAAAAGATAAAATATTATCATAGAGATTTCTTTTAATGTTTTAGGTGTAGGATACAACCAATGATAGAGTCAGTAGATGCCCATGGTTTAACTCACTCTGAGGCACAAAAAGCCGATTTCTGTTTTTTGGCTTGAAACAATTGCCTATATTATTTTCCCGAGAATTCCTTTGGAGACTTCCATTCAGATACTTTACATTGCTTCCTTCTCCCAAGTTTTCCTTTAGAATTGGAAAAGCCTGTCTGTGTACCCAGGCACACTGCAATAGGTTTAGAGACCAGTGTGTTGGTCAAAAGTCAGATTCAAGTTGAATAAAATGATTCTTTTCCAGTTTTGTGAAAGGGAAATAGTTAAGTCATTTTGTACCATTGAGTTCTGTTATGTGATTGAAAGCACCATGAATTCAAATAAGGTTTAGAAATTATTAAATAACATTTATCTTCTCTTCAAAAAAGAATAAGTGAATCACACATCAGTGATTTTTTTCCTCTTTTTTGGCCACCATTTGATTTGCAGGACTTGATGGCTGCAGGAGATATTAGCTGTCCAAAAATCTCTTGGTGAAGAGATGAAACAGAACACAGTTCCTTAAATGTGTTCAGAAAATACTTTCGTATAAAGAAGTAACCGATTAGGTGTAGGCTTTTGAAGATTTAATTATGACTGGTAAGAAGAAAAGTATTAAAAATGTCAAGACTGAAGGAATGCTAAGAGAGAGCAGCTGTCACTAGTGTAAGTTATGGTCTCTGGGATAAGAAGGAGGAATACTAGCAAAGTAAACCAAATAGTTTTCAGTATGACAGGCTACATTAAACTCGGAGGTTTGATCAGTAAGATCTTCTGAGAGGCTCCCCATCTCTCCAATTAATTACATTAAAGGCACAAATGCATACTATCCCATTGCAGTGAGAAAAGTAGGAACTATATGAAGTCACTTGGTAAAGCATCCCTTTCCTTGAACCGGTTCTGATAATTTGGAGCAGATAGGAGACTAGGAGAACTGAATTTGGTGAGAACTCCTGATTTTTTTTTTTTTTTTCCTGTGTACTTCTATTTATGGCAGCAGCCAAGAATAGAAGCTTATCATGTTAAAGATGGATAGAGAAGCATAGCATTAATATATGCAGGAAAAAAATCAACTAAATGAAAACAATAGGGTATAGAACTCTTCAGAAAACTAAAAGTCAAGTCCAGTATTTTCATGGAAGTTGCATGGGGATCTACTGGTGCTTCAGCCCATATACTATTCTTCCTAAACGCAAAAACAAAGCCAAGCTGAAAGAAACTTCTAGAGTTCTAAATGCTGGAAGATATACTGAGAATTCAAAATGATCTTGTTAAATGGTGAATATGACTGGAGAGAAGTGAGGTTGGAAATTGCTCAATAGGAAAAAGTACAAGTTGTACTTCAGCCAGAAAGAAAAGCTACATGAGAAGGAACAACTAAGATGTTTTGTGAATAAAGGTTGTCATTGACTCATCAGGGCTAAGACCTCTGAACTAGATGAATCAGTTGTCTAGACTACATGTGAAATCAACTCTTAACAGTCTTTAAGTATCCAGCTGCTGCTGTGAAGAGGGAGCCTGGTCACCATGATAGATAGCCTACTGTTCTTTTTAGGTTTCAGTAAGGAAAAACTAGTTGCATTTTACCAGACAACTTAAAAAGTATGTACTTTAGGGAAAACTGCCAGAGAATCAAACAGTTAACTCCTTTATTGTCTTAAATACACTAAAGAGGCTTAAAAAGTGTGAGTGTATGAATGCCTGTGTATGTATTTTAAACAGTGTGCTATTACCATGGGATGGTCTCCAATTTAGTCCTGTTTCAATCAAAGTAAGTACAGCTGCCTGTGTTTCAGTTCTGATAGGAAATGTTGTGAATGCTAACAGAGGAAATTTGGGAAGTGAATTCTCATCCATCACTATAACACACTCTGCTGTGGACTGAACTGTGATAAGAGATTCTTGTCACGCTGCAATTTCCAGCTTTCTGAAATAGTCCTTTGTACCATCTTTTTGGGGGAGATAGAGGGTGGAAGAAACGCAACATGAACATTTGTGGGAACTTGAATGAAATTGCTGTGAAGTTGTCGCCTATGCAGTTCCTTGGACTGTATTTGATGTTTCATAAATGACAGGACGAGCTTAGTTTAAAACATGGCTTTCAGTTTGCCTCTGTATTTGATTTCTTTTTTTAAATTTTTTATTTGATTGGTGGGGACCTTCTGCATTTTCAGTGACTTTGTATCATTGTTATGTGGAAGAGCTACTTCAGGCTGTTCATGCTCTGTTATGCAAAATGCTGCTTGCTGCCTAAAGAAACTGCTAATACTATGTGAAAAATTTACTGTCCTTTTTTAGTAGTGGAGTATTTTATGCTGCATTGTGGCAAGTAAATGTAGAGAAGAGTATCTCAAAGACTTACTATCTATGCATGCTCTGAATTGTTTTTACTGATTTTTTTTGTAAAAAGTAATTTGAGAATTTAGGTGTATATTTGTATTGTTAGTGAGGGGGCTGAATCTGTGCTTTGTAAATACCCAGTGGTCATCTTGCTACTGTTAGGTGTTAGAAGGTGAAAAAAAAAAACTTGCTCAACAGTTGAATTAGCTTTATTTAAAAAATGTAATCCTTGATTTAAGACAAGGCTAGGATTAGCAAGGTATTGTGCTTAAGGTTATTACCTCATTGGAAAGCCTTCTTCCATAAGTTAGGTTATCTATAACAGGTTCCAAACTATTTCAGAAAACAAAAACCATGCCCAAGAAAGAGATGTCTTCCTCTTAAATAAAATTTCCCTGTTTCCTTGTTGCATGTATTCTCCTAGTGAATATTGAATATTTTTACTGAATATTTTGTAAAATACCTCTCAGTTATGAAATGCAATCATTATAAAATAGAAATTACATCATCCTGTTGCTATTAAAGTTCTATTGTGAATATCCTTTAAGGATGATCATATTCCTTCAATCATTAGTTTGAGTTATATGGATATTTTTTCTTTGGATAATAATATTTAGAATTTACTGTAAGGAATACTTCATTGCTCTTCAGTTGGGTTTCCAAAACACATTTTCTAGTAAAAATGCTTTCTATACTAATACGGATTTCTTAACATCATATGACACCAGGTATGTCTCTTAAAACAAAACCACAAACAAACAATACATAGAAGAACAACCAAACAAAAAGCCTAAACAAACAAAAATCTTTTGTCAATCATATGACAGCAGAAGGACAGAGGTACTGTTGGAAAAAATAGGCCACAGTTATATAATGCTAACAGGCAGCCTGGCATACATCTAGAAAAAATATGTAATTTCCCCAAATCGCAAATGTTACTCCTTTCTCAAAAACACTGAAAATCAGAAAACCTTTAATTAGAAGTGCTTATTAGGGTTAATATTTTATTAATTAATTCTTCAAAAGATGTATTAATTTCCAGGAGGGTTTGAGTACGTAATTCTGTACAGGTACATCCGTCAGTTTTTAGGAATTAACCATTTGAGGTATCTGATTTAAGATCTCAAATTACTTGTGCCTGATGTATTGTAGCTGAAGATGGAATACCCACTATGTGCTAGATCTGGCTCAGTGTGCAAAAATTGGGAAAAACAGAACTGAGATGCATACAGTGTTGTTATTGGATCTTTAGAACTGTTTTTCTTCTACAGGCACATTAAGCCACACTACTTCCTAATTAGATAAAAAATGTATGTGGCAAGATTCATGTAAATGTGCATTCTAACAATATATATTTGAGTGTTTTAAATTGCTGTCCTTCTTGTTAGCCTGTTCAAAATAATCCAGGGATTATTGGAGCACACTAGTGGATGTTCAGCTCAGCTATCTGTTTATTTCTGTCACAGCAGATAATCTGAAGAAAGTACCTTGATTTTCGTTGAACTGCTGTTGGTCCAGTGTAGCTTGGTAAATTGTAGGATATTTCCTTGTTCCTTGTATAAAAGTTTGTGCTTTTGTGGGTTGATTTATTAAAAGATCAAACCTCCATGTTTTGTTTTTTTGGGTGTGGTTTGTTTTGTATTTTATTTTAGTTTTTTTCTTTTTTGTGTGTGGGGGTTTTTTTTATTTTATTATTTTTCTTTGTTGTAGCTGTTTCTTTGAAACATGAATATTCTGGAACTACTCTTTGGGAAAAGCAAGTCTCTACCTCTAAAAGACAGTTCCCAAACAGTGTTTTTTTTCATGCCAATTAATTTGTGTGAGAGAGGATAAGATACTTAAGTTAACAAATCAGTAATTTATGGATAGGCTGTTTGTTTTCTCTCTTTGGACTTCTGATTTATTTCCTTTCATGAATACATGATAGCAGGCAATGGCAGTGATATCTTATATGAATACAGCCTGAAAGAGAGCATATTTGTAGATAATGGGCTAGCAGAGTCAGAATACAGGTATCTTGAGGCAAAAGCAAGATATGAACTCCCTAGTGAAATGTGTGGCCTGCTTTTTATCTGAAGATCTCTTTTTCTCAGAGGGCCTGGACTCCGCAGTATTTCATTGCTTCTGTGTGTGTGTATTAATACATTTTACCACTCTTCAGACCAGACTTCTAAAAGTATTTTATTTGCCATGACTGAACTTTGCACTCACTGTATTGCACTGTGGAACAAGAGGTTGGGATGCAATTACTCCTATAAGCACACAGACTATTCTGGAACTTTAGTCTGCAAGTCCTTGAACAAAACATACTGGAAGAGGTGGTTTAAAATAATTTTCCACACCTTCACTTTTGCTACTAATAAATTATTCAAAAATACACTGTATTTCCCTAGTTGCTCAAAAGCATCTCTCTTAGCATGGGAGGGCAGCTGATTTTGCAAAGGGTTTGCTTGACATATATGTACTATTTCTTGATCAGTTCTTTGGTTTCCTTAGCTTTTCTATAGTATCATCTTAGTTTCTAGCTAACATACTAGAAGCTACTTTTTAAGTTATGTAACAGCAAGATGGTGTGCCTTGATGTGCCTTCAGTGCTTCACCCAAGCATGCATATACATACATATATATATATGTATATATATTATACACATGCTTATATATATGATTTTTCTGGTTTTATATGGTTCTTGGTCAGACTGCATAATGTTCCAAATTAGTCTTAATCCTTCTTCCACATCACTGATCATATTCTTCTTTTAATTACATGAAACATATTGCCATTAAGTATTGTTGATAATTAGGTTCCTAAAGCTCATTTGTATAGAAGAACCATATGGTATACATAATGATATATAATGCTGTGATGTGGTCTTTAGTTACCCATAAGTGAATAACAGTTTGAAATGAAAGCAACCTTACATGCTCCGCTTACATTAAAAAAATTCTGAATTTGTAAAGAAATGAAAGGTGATAGGAAAAAAACCCTTTTATTTTCTGCAAAGAGAAAACAAATTTTGCTCATCAGACCCCATGCAATGATGGGGAAGTACTAAGTATTCAGTAAAGCTGGACTGGAAGTAATCTGCAGAAAAGAAGTGAAAACATGCTTTAAACCTCCATCAAAACTGTCTGAATGTGGGAGTAGGTTGGCAAGAGGTTATCAGGACAAAGAGACAGAGAAACCTCTTGACATGAGGAAAAAGTTGGGGCTTGGACTCATTGTCTTTGTTTGCTCCAACAGCTGAGGCAGGTAGTATATATGGCTGATTTAACTTTGAATTAATAACAATTTGTAACTAGCAGATTTTCTTCTGAATGTAGGAGCTGAGAGAGAATACTATTTTTTTGCCAAGCGAGGTAGGCTGCAGATGTGCTTTCTCTGTTCATAACAAAGTCTCAACGTGAACACAGTCAATGTAAACTGTGACTGACATGCCTTCATGTGGTATATGTTATGCAAACAGAAAAAAACCCCACAACTCTGACTAGTCTGTCTTCAACCTTCTGATTTATTGTAGTAGTAACTCATTACTATTGCCTGGATATTATTACTTATGTCAACATATACAGGAAGGAGATAATATTATGAATTTCTCAGTTCAGTTCCTTTTCCTGTATTTCATGGTAATCTGTCTATTCTAATGTGATGTATTCCAGATGAACTGAACAGCAAAGTCATTCATTACTGGAAAAAGAAGGGAGTTGAGTTAAAAGCCTAATTTGTCAAGTAGATGAAAATTGTCTTTATTATGATCACTTGCTGTTTTTGAGATATGGACAATTTCAGAAAGCCTTTTAGAAAGAGAAGAAAGAAGTTTCACTGTTCCAATTAGAGCTGTTTGGGAAGCACTAATTATTATCTCTTGCAGGAGAGAGAAAAGCAATGAGCACGTCTCTATTGTCACCACTAACCTTGATAAGTCCTTCACATAAAATTTCAAGAAGTGCTCCACATGTTAGTTTCGTACAATATTCATTGTACTTCTGTTGACAGAATTTAATAATTTAGAGCTGTTTAGTAGCTTTACTATTTTATTTAGTGAAATATTCCTACTAATGCTGTCTTGGGCTGAGAGAAGGTCCAATATAGACATCTATCCTTTACAGTCCAAGGGGTACAGTGTACTTGTGTGTATCTGTACTTGTGTGCCATAAAAGAAACATTCTGAAGAACTGGTTTTCAAAATTCAAGTTTTGTAATATGTACCCTAGTGTAGGACTTACCCATCTCATTTGGAATGTTCATCTGGATAGAACTTAAGAACTGTCCTTCACAGTGTTCCTGTCATCTGGAACTTAAGAGACAGATTTTGTTCTGCTTCTGCTGTAAGTGAACTTACAGAGCCAATTGAAACTTATTTGAGTTCTCTGAGCAGGAATGGAAGTAGTAGGTGAAAAACCTCACAGCAGAAAAGCCCAATATGGATTTGGGAGTACCTTATGTATAGCACTTCCTATAGCAAATAGGACACAATGATCAGAACAGGAATTACCATTTTTTGACAAGATATAGCTCTATAATTCAGTCAAGTTTGCAATTCCCAATAAAAATGTGGGAAGTTTTTATATTCTTTCAGGAAGAAAATGAAAATTTTCTGGACTTCCAAATTTTTTACATCTTGCGATGTGCTGTAATGACAATGATTTTTAGAATGTGTAGATGCATAACTTCCATCCTTATTATATAAACAAACTGTTATTGATATAAGATTCTCAAATTCTGCTTAAAAACATTTAGAGAAAGATGAGAGAATAATGAATAGAGAAACTCTGCCCATTGCATGCAATAAAATCTTGTTTAAGGAAAACCAGCTAAACTAATCAATGCTGAGCATTGTTCCATTTAGGCAGCACAATAATAATGCCAAGATTTTGGCCACACCTGGCCTGAAATTAGACAATGCTATCAAGGTGCTTAAATACAAAGGCAATTAAGTGGTCACACTTTGGATAAAGTGTTACAGTGTTTGTGATTTGACTTGTTTCCTGAACTTAAGTTTTCATGTTTTTCCCACTGAATGCTTTTTCTATTCTCATGCAAATGATTGGTGGCTTTAGTCCTCTTGCATTTGTTCCAGCAAGCAGACTCACTTAAAGTCCGTAAATGTAGTGTTAATTGCCTCATCTTATGTTGTCAACTGTTATTTATATTTTACTGGAGAGAATAGAGCCATTAAAGTATCTAATTTCTGTTTAAACTAATCGAATGAAGAGGGAGACTGAAAGCTGGGCAGAACCTGAAACCAGGAGTTAAATGCTTCAGGTGTTAAGTTTTCAGCTTTTTTGGAAGCCAACAAAAATCTTGAGCTTCAGTAGTAAGTTTAGACCGATAAAAACAGTGATCATCATCTTGTGAGTTAAAATCGTGGACCCAGTTGTCACAAATGAGTGGGCTTTCCTTTGTTATTTCTTTGTAGTTACAAAGCAAAGTAAAAAAAACCCTGAATAGTCTTGCTAGACTCTAAATTATCTTCTCACTATAAAGAGTTTTTATTTAAAACTTATGTGTCAGCATATCAGAGTAGATAGTTTACTAGCACACTCTGTAATAAGTAATCTGCAACTTGAAGATATTGGCTTACAATATCTGGGAAATGTAAAGGTTTATTTTAAAGTTTTCTAATATTTCCCACTGATACATAATTGAAATCAGTACTTGATTACATAGATTGAGAGGCTGTTTTTCGTAAATGTGAAATGAATGAAAAGTGAGCTATATGTTAATGCCTATAGCAGTGTGTTTGAGGGCACTATTTCAAAGATTTAAATCTTCATGACTTGCAAATCTCTGTATGTAAGTTTTGCCTTAATTTGGGGGGGGTGAGGGGGTGGGGGTGTTGGAACCACACACACAAAAACAACCAACCAAAAAAACCCAACAGCAGTAACGCCTCCTCTCCCCCTCCCCAAAAAACCCAAACCAACAACAACCTTGGAGGGGTTAAATTTACATGTTACCTGGAAACAGCATTATACAGAAATATAACAAGAAATGCTCAATTTGTGTATTTTCATGGAGCACGTTATCCGGAGGTTCTACTAGAAAAAAGTATAGAAAACTCATTTGGTCTCAGTGAGACTTGTTTTTTGTTTCTTCAGGTTTTGGGGATTATTTGGCATGAAATGTTGTGGTGTCCTCCCCTCTCCCTCTGTGTGTTTAATATTTGTGTGTTTAATATTTGTCCATTTCAGGAAGGGAAAAATAGCAGTTCAGTATACCTACTGAGCTCACATTATTCATGTAATACGTTGTTGGTGAGATTACTGTGTTTTAATGTCCATATTTCAGTTAACAGTTCTCAAAAATCCTAATTTCACCAGTTCTTATTTTTGATTTATTTGAACTCTTGGAATTTGGTTGAAGCTAATTACATTTCAGAGTTCAAACCTAATCAATAAGGGGGTATATGGGGAGCAAAAAGATGCCACCCACAGACTTGACCCATGTCAGAGATCTTGTCTAAAGACTAACCAGTCTTGATTTGCATGAGGTACATGGTTCTTTTAAAGGTTTAGCAGCATGGCAAGACTTGAGGTGGAACTCAGAGTGTGGGAGGAACTGGGAGACATTAATTGTAGGGCTTTGGCTTTTGAATAGGATGAGGAAACAGAAAAGAGTATATGAGAATGGCAAATGAGGAGGATGGAAATGTGCATTTTGATGGGGCAGGCTTTTGTGTAGGGAGATGTGATAGTCTAGGGTGTCTCACATCTGGATGTCTTTCAGTTTAGCAAGACTTCTTCCATGCTTGCTTTTTCAAAAGACTGTTCAACATGCCAGCCCCACTTCTACACATATGGAATCCCTGCTCTTTAAAAGATGAGAGTCATTGAAGCTGAGAGAATTTTGACATAAATGTGAGTGTGGAAGTGAGCAAAGAAACCCTGATCTTATTCCCAGCTACATATCCTGTTAGCAGCAGGTTTTGATGTGGCACAAAATAGTTCTGTAACATTGCTTCATTATTAGTGATGACAGAAGTTACAAACTTCACTTTCAGATACGTTTTCATAAGATATAGAAGCTGTTTGCCTTTAAATATCCACAAAGCTCCTATATCAAGCTCCTATCAGTTCTGTCATTTTTTAAAAATACTGCCTATGGGGTGAAAGCAGAAATCGTGTCAGGAACACTTGTGTTTTATAATCAATGAAACATAAAATGAATGCTAGAGCTGTAGAATAACCTTTACTAAGTAACGAGCCCTTTTGGAGAGGAATAAAGTCTGTGGAAAATGCAAGGGGGGAAATTTTCTGGGATTTGATGGAACATGAACCTGCACTGAAGGAGGACAGGGCTCTCATTTCAGCTTTACAATCATTAGTAATGGCTCAAGTGCTCTCAGTGTAAATTTCCAAGTAGTCAATTTTCATTGCCAACTTGTGTGGTGGTGGGTGGTGTGTTTTGTTTTGTTGTTGTTGTTGTTTTTGTTTTTAAATTTGCTATTTCATCAGTACTAGCGCAATCAAAGGAAAAAATAGACAAAAATTGGAGAGGAGAAAGGAGACTGAGTTGTGCCTGTGTCGGTGGTCATAAGCTCAATTAGTAGAAAAAAAGTTTTATGGCTTTTTTTGAATGATTTTCATTTTTTTACTTCATTTTTTTCCCCAATAATTTATTCCTAATCAGGTTTA
Organism: Streptopelia decaocto; assembly: GCF_964273445.1. Lineage (NCBI taxonomy): Eukaryota > Metazoa > Chordata > Aves > Columbiformes > Columbidae > Streptopelia > Streptopelia decaocto. The sequence continues at coordinate 17,738,710 of NC_138659.1, forward strand.
ATGATTTAACATTTCAGTTATGCATGTCTTCCCACTGGGGTTCAGTGATACAAAAAAGAACAAATTTGTCCTCATGACAAAAATGAATCCAAGGCTAGAAACTGACAAAATAAAGTATCAGTCTGGTCATTACATCTTGAGTGACTTCAAGTTTTCATTAACTGTGTCATCCAATGATTGGTCACTGTGAGAAAAGTCTGGGAAATCATTAGCTGCTGAGATCTTTCATTGTAGATTGATGTTTAGAAGATAGGTTTAGAAGACAGGTCTGGGGTAATACCTGGATCTTTATTAATAAATCTACTGACATCAAAGAAATCTTTGGCCCAGGTTCTGAGGTGAACAGCAATAGAGTGTGATTTTAGGTTTTTTGTGTGTCTATGATAACTGTAGTAACCCACTCACAGGGTGAAATCAGAAAACATTATTGATAGTGTTGCATTGTAGTTGTGTGGCATACACAATTACAGATACTTTCCTTGTTATTTGGAAAAATAGGAAAAGCACAAGTGGACAGTAATTACTTAACAGAGTTAATCCCACAATGATGTTCTATTCTGAATCTGGGCATGCATTTCCACATGTCAAGGGAGTTGTTACTTGGAATTACATATAAGTAATTTACTTGCCAAAGAGATGAACCCTGACTAACAAACACATTCAAGGCTTTCAGCTCATTCCCTGTTGCTTACTCCTTAGACTCACATCTGGTTCACTTTGTACTTCTGTGGGTTTGAGTTTATGTGATTGTTTCACTTGAGTACGAAAACAGGACACAGCTGCTTTGTCAACCCTGAGCTCCCTGATCTTGCTAACCACTTAAAATCAGCATGAGTTTGGTCGGCAAAGAAAAGAAGTAGAGAACAGAACTTTTTGTGCGTGATTATGAGTCTAACCTCTTGTTTTACCTTAAGGAAGATTGTACACTCATATAACACTCAGTGGTAATATCTGAACTTAAACTCATACAGCTTATTTTAAGAAAATTCTTATTTATAGGAAATTAATGTCTGCATTAGAGTGAACAGCAATGAATAGATCAAGAAAATCCAGGGGTGACTTTTGTTTTTAAATAAAAGGAAAGCTGCAAGGCTAGTTTTATTTTCCAAAGGAAATTTAGCTTTATACAAATGGAAGAGGTACCATGGAGGTACCATGACTGATTGATAGAATGGTTTCCTTGTGGTAGCTGAACTGAGTGTTCTGGGTGACTCCAAGTTGGGTGGCAAGTCAAGAAGGGATGATGACATAAGATAAACCTGTAAATGTTCAAGATTGTGTTTTCATCTGTTACAGATAAAACTGAAGTAAGGTTCCTTAAAGTCCTTGATTCCCTATTAGTATTTTTTTCATTTGCAATTTGCTAGTCTGGCAGGCCTGATGGAAATTGTTAATATATGCTGCAATCTTTTGTTGAGGGACCATCCAGGTCACTTGTAACAGGAGGAAGGAAATAACTTGGATTTTGATTTCTGAAGGAGAAGCATTGACTTGTTCCAAGACCTAGCAGTGACACCTGTGTTGTTGTTTGCTTGGCGTTTGAAACTGTCTTTTCCTGAATTCTCATTATGGGTTTGGACTTCTGGGTTAATTCCTTTTTGTGGTGGAAAACTGGAAGGCACAACACATTTTTCTAGTCTGTTTTAAACACTCTTCTGTGAGAAACTGAGACTTCCAACAATATATAAAGGAATTAGGACACTTCTGATATCAGAACCTATTAGGTTGTACAGATATTTTAAACTTCAGAACAAAAAAATTCAGGTAAAATGTCCTCAACTGAAGGAGATTGCATCTGTGCTTTGATGTTTCTTTCATTTCCTGTGTAAATGAGTACAAAATTCCTCTTGGGCATAGATGTGTAGAACAGATATAAAATGATCAAAAGGATCTGTAGCTCTCAGATGGCTATTTTTTTTTTTTTTTTCTGCATGAAAATCTATGAGCAATACAAATTCCTATGGGAAGTATTTTTGTGTATTCATATTCTGAGTAGACTTGTAATCTCCACAAGTCATACGTGTATCTGCATGTTATATATTTGTTCATGCCTTAATATTCCGCTTGCTTTTCTGAAAAATAAACTGTATGATAAGTTAACCAAAAAGAAGGATAAAGGAAGTTCTTGTTGTGCGCCATATACACAACACAGAGAAAAATAAGATGTAGTTGAGAAAAAATACCAGACGAGGAATAATAGTCAGTGGAGGTTCATTTCTAATCCAGTTATATTCCTAGAATTAATTCTTAAGTAAGTATATCAAGGAAGTGAAAGAATGATACTTACAGAATTAATCACAAGTTCTCCTTTAACATATTGCTGGCAAATAAAGATTTTGAACATGGTGCTCAGATGTCTAGTTGTGTAGCTTTGAAGATGAGAAATACGAAAGGGTACTTGTAACTTTGCACTATTCGGTCTGTGGTATTGTCTGTCAAGTGGAAATAGAAACAGTAGTGTTAACTTAGCAATATGTTTATAACCTTATAGTACTGTAGAAGTTAGTTTGAAAATGTGAATTTCAGGTATCACTTATTTGCAGAAAATGGGGGTATAGAATAGTGCATGAACTGCATAAACTGTTCTTTCGGCCACTACTGGACATGAGTTACTAGACCGGGATATTTGGTTTAAATGAAATTTGTTTTGTGATACCATAGGAATCTGAAAGAAGTGATTTGGTTTTTTTAACCTGTGTGGTTTTTTTTTTTTTTTTTCCATAGAGACTCTTAGAAATAAACATCCTCAAAGACACCTCCAAGTATATTTTTACAGTCTTCACATGAAGTGTTCTTACAAAATAGAATGAGTTTTAATTCTGTATTTAATTTATGGAACCAAAAATATTGCCTAAACCAGAGCTCCTCTTGTAAAAACTTAAAAGACTATATGTATTATATTAATATTAAAAAGTTAATTGTTGAAAATCCCTGTCTGTAATTGTGACCTTAATTCGTGGTTTTCTACCATCCCCCATGTCTGTCATATGTATCCATGTTTAGAAAGTAGGAAGTATTTGTAATCTAACTTCTGTGTACTTTTTGTGTTGTAGGAAAGCTATTCTCAACAGAACAGGAGCTAGGCCTGTACAGAATATCATAAAAATTCTATGGATCTTGAAATGAAACTGTTATGATTTATCGTTAGGTGCAATGTACATGACTACAGAGGAACGTCCTTCCAGCCACGTTACTGGTTTGGGGAAAAGAGGTCCCCTATCATCTTAAATAGCTGGTGGAGTGAAGCTGTTTATATCAGTAAGTGTCCATATATGAAAGGAAACACAGTTGCAAAAATGGGTAGGCTGTCAGTGCCCCCAATTACTGTTTGACACCAAAGAGCTACCACATGCAGCTCTGTTTTCTCTGCTTAGGCATGTTGATTTGAAAACAACAATGGCAATGAAACACTAAACAGTTTTTGCAGATTAATAAGAAATATATATATTTAAATGTATACAATATAAAATACTTATATGTCTGCTAATAGTACATAGAGTATGGTATTTTTTCTTTCAGTACCCCTCATTTTCTTATGTTGCGTTTTTTTTTTTTTTTTTTTTTTTAATTTCACTCTTGCATCATAGAACTGACTTCAGTAATTCTGTTTAGATGATGCACTTCTGGTAGAATTCTTGGAATCAAACTTATTAAATTGCTTTTTTAATGACAGTTTCCCTCTGGAGTGTTACTGGTGAGTTTGTGCAATATGTTTTAGAAACTACATTGCTTTCTCTGGGAAATGGTTTATTCATATAGTAATAACCCAAACACATTTTATTGTCAGAGCTTGCATAAAATTCAGTTGTGGTGCCTCTGCACATTTTCTTCTGTACAAAGAATGAAAATGTGTCTTGCTGAAAGATCATGACTCACTGGTATTGGTAATTACCCAACTTTTGTAAGCTTAAGCATAAAAAATGTGTTCCATGACTTAAAAATGACATAGTTTTCATTTTTATTTCATTGTCACAAAGAGTACTTCAATAGAGTAGGAAAATTATGATGAAGAAATTCTGGTGAATTTGTAGATGTTGAGAAAATTCACATGTTCTTTGTACTGTTATTGACCAGAGTGAGTTCATATTGGCTAACAGTTGCTCCATTGAGAATATGAACAGAATAGAAGATCCAAAAACTTATTTCAGTTGTTACTGGTGCTTACCAGCTTATGGCACTGCCATATATCATATTTTAAGATGATGTGATATACGATACCAATTTTTGTTCCTCACTTTTTACAGATCCATTTGGAAAGGTCATTGGAAAAATCTAATTAGGTTGATTCATTGCCATTTCAATAAGTACAGAGCTCATGTTATTACAGTATATATTATTTAGTTTCTTTTTCTTCCTCCTATGTTCAGAGAATCTAACTTAGCCTTTTACCTTACAACAAACTCTTTTATTTCCAGATATAGATGTTTCAATCTGAAAATGCCACTAGTGAATAAAATATTGTCATCTTATATTATCTGAATGGTTTATACTTGTAATGATGTTCCAGTAATAATGATCTTGGACTGTTCCATATAACTCTTTCTTACTTCGATGTATTCACTGGAATGTAAAATCAGTGGGTGATTGCTTCCCTTGAGGTGTGTGTAAAGACTTGCTGAGAGATTCATACTGATTGTCTTTAATCTGCCCTTTTTTAGCTTCAAATCTGTTTGAGATCGCAAATTTGACAGTATTTTCATATCAGTCCATAAGCATTTCTCTCACATATTTGCAGCTTGTAGGTTATTCTTAAGTGAGCAGAGGGAAAATGATTGAACCTTTTAGAAAAGAGTTTTCTTCTGTAGCAAGGTAACACTTGTAAAGCTCTCTAGATAAATTAAAAATTACTTAATCTGAACAAACATAAAAACAGTGTAGTTATTTGTCTTATGTAGTAACTTGGAAAGGTAATGAAGTGTGTGTGAGGGGAGTGCCTTTTGGACTTCCCTTTTAATGAAATGGCTGGGGGGCGTGTGTGTGTGGGAGAGTTCGAGTGTGTGTGTGCCAGGAACAGCCAGAACTGCCTGAGTGAGAGAGCATTTCCCAAACAATGATGATAAAGGTAACAGTCATCAGGTTATAAAATAAGTAGGTGATTACAAAGATTTTTGAAACAGAAGTAACTGCTTTTAGAAGCATGATTGAAGCATGAAAATATACAACAATCATGAGAGACCTTGGATTGAGAAGAGGGTGGCAGAGCAGCTGAGCCTGGATTAATGCTGGTGTAAACTGCCCCACTGGCACACGATTCCTACCTAGGCCAGGCAGAGCATCCTCCCTGCTGGACACAGGAAACAGCCTACATCCAGCTAGAGGAGTGACAGGGCAGGCTGCAGCAGCAGGGCCCACATCTGGGTGTGCATATGTGGACGAGGGGGGGTCTCAGCATGGGGATTAGCAGGTTGCAGCAGGGATACGCTTAAAGCTGCTGCCATCACAGTTCCGTCAGGAGATGTGTGTGAACAGGGGAACCTGTACCTCTATAAGATAGGGGAGTGCCTGTAACTGCATATAACATTTGTTGAGGGGACCAATATTATGGCTTTTGGGGGTTAGTTATTGAAGCGCGCTCAGGAAATTAGATGTACGTTAATACTTCATAATTGTATAATATTGTGGTTTGTGTTGTATTGCTTATATAGGTCTTGAAGATGTACTGATTAAGTGTTGCTAATAAATCAAACCACTTTGATAGTTAATTGATTTGCAGGTTTTGAATTGAGTAGCTTTTCCTTGAAACAAAATACTTAATATTGAGTTGCAGACTCAAAATTTTAGGAATATTTCAGCAACAAGTTGAAATGTAGTTAAACCAGCTTGTTGATATTTCCCTACCATTCTCCTCTGTGACGACTATTTTTTTTTTTTTTTTTTTTTTTTTTTTTTTTACATCATAGCTACAAAAAACACTCAACCCTTACTTCATTAATAACCCCCATGGAATACAATGTGAATTCCACATAAGCCTTCAGTTAAGCAGTCTTTGTCCGGAAATCACTTAAATGTTACTGTATTTTATTTGTATTTCTGTCTTGAGGAATTAGTGTTTAAAAAGCTAACTAACAACCAACCAAAAAACTAAACAAACAACCCCCCAAAAACCCAAAACAAATAAAAGACAAAACCAAACACCAACACATTCCACTTTTCCACCTGCCCTCTCCCCTCAACATATTTTCTAGGCAGCAAACTTTGGAGAAAAACAGAACAAAAAACCACTTTGATCTTATCTGTTATTTTCCAAACCAGTTGTCTGCCTTGGGCATCTGCTGCTTGTTCTCACAATAGTTACTTGGCGTTCTGGGTATGTCTCTCAGGACTTCAGTAAAATTACTTGCAGAAGGCCTGACTAAATGGTCACAGGGGTCTGACTTTAAAAATCTAAGAAATTACTGACTCCTGAAGGTTGCTAAGCCTATTCAGTTTCTACTGAATGAACTGAAATACAATGTGCAAGAAAGCACATTGTAAAGAAGCCTTCAAAGATTTAATATGCTATAAAAGGTGAGGTTGAATCTGCCCTGATTAGCACCTGTAAATGAGCTTGAACTGACTACAGTGATCAGCTGATGACAGCTGCCTTCTGCATAAAACTAAAGATAATTACCCAAGAAGTAATTTCCTGGATGGGTTTAGGCTTTCAGAGTTAGTTCTTTCTGTACGTATCACCGGCTTCAGTGGAAGTTCCTGTCATGCTGAAACTCTAGCAGTTGGCATTTGACATTGTCTCTTAATCTTGAACCTGAGGAACACAGCAGGAAAAATTCCAGTTGACTGCAGTGAGTTTTGCATAAGGATCTGAATCTGACTAAATTGTCTATGATAAAGAGAGAGCAGATAATTTTATTTTTTTAATTTGCTTAGAAAATTTTGGATTCAAGGAGTCTCAGAGCCCTTATGATGTTTACAGTTAATGAACCGAACTTGTTCAGCCATTTGTTAACGTTCCAGTAATTTATGGTTATTTTCCAGCTGATGAACTGGTGTCTGGAACCCAAACTGCATGGTTTTGAGTCTGTAACTTAACACTAAGGTATTTACAAGGAACTGGGAACAACATTTTAAGCAGTTTCATAACAGTTCTCTCAATTACAAGCCTCATACTGATGTTATAGAGCTGGTCAGCTTCCTAGAAATGCTTCTCATGCAGTTTTCCTGGACCAGTTCCTTCTATAGGGGAAACATTATGCAGTCTCCGCATAGTAGACAGGTGTATCATGCCTACTATGTGATCTCTTAGAAGTCTGAAATCCTTCCTTAAACACAAGCTGCAATAAGATTGCAGCAACAAAATTGCATGGAAAAGAATATCCTCATAGCAATAGTATGATGTTAAACATGAGTTCTCCAGGGAACATGTACCCACTGCACTCTGATACAAAGTCAGAATGTCTTCACTGAAGACATTTACAGCAAGTGGAAGCCGATCCATGGGTCCTGTCTATTAGAATAAATTTTTTTAAAAAATTAAAACCAGTTGAAATTATGTGGCTTTGTGTACTGTATTATTTCCTGAATTCAGGCAGCTGTGACTTCTGAGACTCTTCAATATTTAGCCCAGTCAGCCTCATGAAAGGACTAACAATTCTATTCGGGCTACTGCTGCCCTTTCAAAACAGTTTCTGAGGTATTTGTCTATTAAAATAAATACCCACCACTGGAGACACACCTAGGAAGTCCAGATTTTAAAGTGTTAAAATAAAACAAGTGTTAAGTTGTGGTTTGCTAAAGCCATCATTTTTTCTTTGAGTATTCTTTTAGGTATTATTAACCTTTCCATATAATACTTAATATGCATTTCTCACATTAAATGTTGTTTCTGTTTAAATATTTGAATGAATCTTAACTGAAGAGATACTATATAGCATCTATTAATATTTAAATGAGATGTTTGAACATTAATTATACATAATATATATGTGTGTGTATATATATATATATATATACACACACACAGAAAAATCTAGCATGAATATTATGGGCATTGAAGATCCCCCAAATCCTGATAGTTCTAAGTAACTGCTACTTGGGTGGGATATACCTTGACAGTCAGGCAAGAATGCACTCTCCAGTGAACACATGTATTAAAAGGACTTTGATTCATAAATTTGTTCTTGTAATGATTTACAAGCAATGCAGTAGACTTCAATTCAGAATTTTCCAGTGATATGTTGTGGGGTGTGTGGGTGTGGTGTGGGCTGTTTTTGTTGTTGTGTTTGGTTTTATTTAGACAAGGGGATGAAGACTTGAATGATAATCTTTGTTATTCTGGGATGTGTAATGTGTTCTTTTTTAAAAAAAATTGTAGTGGGAGTACTTTGAGGGGAAGGGGTCGAGGAAGGCGATCTGTTTCTGACATATCTTCCTATATCAAAAAGCTGTGGCTTCTAATAATTTCCAATATATCTGCTCAAATCAGTGAGAAACACTTACCCTCTACCTACTTATCTTAAATTAGGTATTGTGTTGACTTTTATGATGGATATAAACTGTTTGGACCTGAAGTATTTTCATAAAATGTTTCTAATCAGCTAATAAGCTTTGCTGTTAGAAATGTGTTGAACCAAAAAATCTTTAGGACCAATAAAATAATGTGTTTGAGACTTTTCTGTACTTGCACGTCTATATCAGTTCTTTCTGAAATATATATTCTTCAGAAGTGTAAGAACTGAACTCCTTTTTCCTCCAAGGATGTCTTCCAGTAGTTTTTCTGTTTGGCACCAGTTCTTCTAAATACATGATATTGAAATTCAAAATTATTTGGCTGTATACATTGAATTTGAGAATTGTTTCCCAATTATGTGGAGATAACTTTCAAACACAAGTGTTATCTCACATTTGTTTTCCTTAATAATTTCATGAAGTTATTACTTCTCATTGAGTAAATTCTGTTACTAGAATAGCTTTGAAAAGAGTACCAAAAAAGAACTGCAATCTTGTCAAAGTAGATTCTATCTATAATTTAAATGAATCCAAATTTGAGAGTCATCTATTTTTAATTATCTTTCACTACGGCAGAACAAACAACTGAGTTTTGAATGTGACACAGCTGCAGAAACTCTCAAACCACAAAAAGGCCCTAGACAAAAAAAGCCTTGTAATGGCAAATGAGTCACTTTTGATGGCTATTTAAGCCACCCTCAGAGTGATGGGAAATAAGGTTTTATTTACATAAAACAAAGTTATAAAATACAAAAAAGTTTAAAAGGTAGGTGCTCTCCCAAAGGACAAAGCATGAGCTGAGTAGACATTATCTTTTTTAGAAATGTGAATCAAGTTAAGAGAAGAAGCCTGTGAAGTTGTTTCAAATGACTTGCCCTTTTTGTCACTGGTTTAGATACTGGAGAGTGTTATAATGGAGATGAGTTTACTCAAGTAATATACTGAAGCATATGCTGTTTCGCTGATTTTTAAGTCCATAAATTATAACTTTGACTCTAATAACTGCTGGAAGAAACAGGAATATTCAAGTTTTTGTCAGTACAGCACATCAGCTAAAATCTCCCTGGCAAAGGAGGGAAAGATTTGATTTTTTTTTTGATTGTGCTACCACAGGTACATGCAGCTGTACCTTGTCATTACTGGGCTGATGTGTTCAGATAAATGGTAGGATAAAGTATGCTTAATGAATCATCTGAGAACAAGGCTGTTCTCCCAAGTTCAGTGGTAATACTTCATAGTTTTTTTCATCTAGGTTTTAAGGCATTGATTTGAGTCTTGCGAAGCATGCTCAAACGGTATGGATATCTCAGCCAAAAGATTAATTTAAAGCAACAGTGAAGTTTAATTTTACAGTCTGTCTTGGGTTGTTAGGGGGAGAAATTAGTTTAGCATTAGATTCTGGGGGATGAAATGCAAGATCAGGCCTTCTGCAGGTGACATCTGTTGTAATGATTTTCAGCAGTACACAGTTTTATTAGGATCTAACAAGTAGCAATATTTGTACAAACACTTGAATACATGTGGAGTTCTGGAGGAAATATATTTTTGAAACAGACTGTTACCTGTGTAAACACCTGGGCAAGAGAGAGAGGTCTGAGAATAATCAGGGGGCCTGTGTATACTGTATCTTGAGATTCTGCTGTCTACGGTACTGTGCGGCTTGTGTAGTTTAAAGTGATGCTAAGCATTTATTTAATTGCATTGGAGTTCTAAATTGTGATGTTAGAGTAGGGTACCTGAGCGGACACTGGAGAGAGGTGTTTGAAAGAAAAGTGTCTTTATTAAAAGTAGATGCACTAACTATGAATTAAGGTTAGAATGTGTCAGAGGAGATGCTGGTTTCAGTATACACATCTTTGGTGACTAGTTATCCTTACCTTCTGAGGGTATCTGTATTGATGAGAAAGCTGAGGAAACATGTGTGACTGGATATACTTTTTGCAAGAAGTCTCCTTGTCACCTTCCTGTGCTGCTTTTGCTGGGATTGAGTTAATTTTCTTCATATTGGTTAGAATCTTTTATATTTAGTAGCTAACACAGTCTTCTGTTTAGAATTTAGTATGCGAACAATGTGAAAACGCACTGAACTTCCCATGCCTTTGCCTGGGATGGAGTTAATATTTTATGTCTAGTATCTAGACTGTGTTTTGGAGTTGCCAAAAAGTGCAGTTAAACTGAGTATTTTAGATTTTAAGATTGTTTTAGACTTTAAGCTGTAAGTTGTTCCACCAAAAATGTTGGTGTTATGTTATTGCTTAGACGAGTCCTAAGAATATTCTAAGTTATGCATGGTGGAGGTGGTAGTTGTGTCTCCAGCTCTTGGGTTACCGAGAACTGGCATTCTCTTGGTGAGTCACTCCTGTGTGGGATGCTGTCAGTTTGCACAATATGTGACTGGAAGACCTTGACCCATCTTGCAAGGTAATTTCAGGCCCCTTTACGCATCTAGTGTTTTGTGCAGTGATCATACTCTGGCCCCAAATCTTTTTCACTTGAGTCTTGCAAATTGTCTGTGACATGCTAAGCTAAAAGTACCTGAGAAAATTATCAATACTCTGTGCTTTAGGAGAACTAATGGTTTGTTCTCTATTTTACTGAAAAGCATAGCTATTTATAGCATTTTCAGTCTCCCAGAAAATTAGGCTGCAAACAGCTGAACCTTCTAAGCAGTTATGCAAACTTGTGAGAGAGACCAGACTTACTAATGTTATTCAAGTAATGAAGCAAGACAAATATTATTTTCTTAGGGTTTCTCAAGTTTTAGAACCATTGCAGAAATTCTAGTCTGACTATCTTCCAGCGGTTTTGTTCAGTTCCATATAGCATAAGTGCTCTCAGGCAGAAATTTCTGAGAACAGTGGGAAAACAGAAGTTTATTTGGCTGAAGGGAATAATGAGAGTGCAGCTGGGTCATATGGAAAGGACAGGGTCTGAATCATATTGGATACTGAGGGGCTGCTTGGTGGTGGATCGTGCTAGGAGCGGAGCAGAAATTTGAGTCTTCCTGTTTCTCTGCTAAGTTCCCATTCTCTCTGTTCGGTGAGATGTATGTCTCTGCTTCACTGATGAAGAATCTTTGCATTCGGCATGTAAGGCAAACATAAACTCCCATGTAGTGTCTTGATATTAAAAAGCACTGGATTTATATAGTCACACCAGTCGGAGTTAAGCTGGGATCATGGTTTACGTAAGATGGTTCCATGACCCTTTTGTTTATCTGCACAGATAACTGAAGATCAGCCTCCTTTGTAAACGACATTTTAAAGAGTCTGACATTTAGTCAAGATGACCAAAAGCTGCTAACATTTGAAAAATCAATAATGCAAATAGTAGTCTCTTACAAGTACCACCACTGTGAAGTAATCTTTAAAATAAGGCTCGTTTTACTTTTGTCTTTGTGCTCCTGTCCTGGTTTTGGCTGGGATAGAGTTCATTTTCTTCCTGGTAGCTGGTATAGTTTTGTGTCTTGGATTTAGTATGAAAAGAATGTTGATTATCCTCTGATGTTGTGGAGTAGGGCTTATACTAAGTCAAGAACTTTTCAGCTTCCCAAGTTCTGCCAGCAAGGAGGGGCACAGGACAATTGACCCGAACAGGCAAAAGGGATATTCCATGCCACATGATGTTGTGCTCAGTATATAAACTGGGGGGAATTTGCTGGAGGACTGTGATTGCTGCTTGGGGAATGTCTAGGCATTGGTTAGTGGCTGGTGAGCAATTACATTGTGCAGCACTCATTCTGGATATTCTTTTATCATTAGTATTATTTTCTCTTCCTTTGCTGTCACTTTTAAACTGTCTTCATATCACCCCACAAGTTTTACTTTTTTTCTGTTCTCCTCATCCCACAGGGTGAGCGAGTGGCTGTGTGTGGTTTAGTTGCTGTATGGGTTTAAGCCACGGCACCCCCACTTTGCAAAAAAGTAAAAAGTCGCTGGTTTAATTAATATGCATGCTGTGTGACACCGAAGTGATTGCTTATATAGGCAGTCTACCAGTAAGAGCTGTTATTTTGCTTTGTTAGTGTAGAGGAACAAATAGTCTAATTTTAAGCTTGCATACTTGTCTTTTGTTAGCAGCAAAACTGTTACTATAATAAATCAAAGCAAGGGTGGTGACTTAGAAATGAATGGTCTGAATCATCTGTCAGCAGGCATACTGTTAATATGGTTATTGTATTTAACAAGACAGTCTACAGTCTAGGAAAGGAAGAAATGTGGTGTGGTGTGTTTTGTTTTGGATTTTTTTGTTTTTCCTCTTTCAGAAATTAAAGCCTACATAGAACAATATTCCATCAAGGAAAAAAGATGTAATAAGGATTATAAGGTCTGTAAATAATTGTTTTTTTCCTGCTGAAAAATACTTGATCTTCAAGTAGAAGTCATGTTTAAATTTCAGTTTGTGCTAATTCTTCTAATAATTTATATATTAATGCCACTACAATATTGCACATTGGTTTGTTCTATACCAGTCTCTACACATCTATAGGAAGTCTCTTCCTGAAAGGGAAGAAGCTTTTACAGGAGTCCTAGGAGAGAATACATGTGTGTTAACTTCTTTAGCAACACCCAACTGTTGTAGTTATGGTGGGGGAATACAGAGCTGACAATGACAGAATACATTGGGGATGAGTGTAAACCAAAAAGTATATGAAATGTGGTCTATTGTGTTACTATGTTAAGAGAAGTACAGTATAAAATGAAACATCACATTTAATATACGTGCAGTTATAGTGTATGCAGCAAAATAAGGATAGATTTTTGTGCAGGAAGATGCCCCATAATATTCCCTACCTTTTCCGAGAGGTTAATAAAATGGAACTTTAACAAAACCAGGACACATCACAGAACTTACAGCAGATTTTGAAAGAGTGTGAAAAATGTTGTTGGTAATGAACCTGTTATAACGGTTATGTTAGTTTTCTAAAGTCTTTAAAAGATGCAAAGTTAAGGAGCAATACTATGTATCTAAGTCCTTTTCTTATAGTGTTTATAGGCTAAAAGGTTAAGATGATGACACAGATAATATAGCTATTATGGAGCATGTGGGGGAAGACGGTGGTATGTGCTGTGTGTCTGTGGCGGGTTTTTTTTTTAATTTGCTTTTTCTTTTCCCTGAGATTTCTAAAACAGTGTGGATGCTGATGTGAATGTTTAGCTGCTTTGTTGCAAATCTCTTCTTTGGTGAAACTCTTAAATATCACTTTTTAAGTATCTGATTAGCTTGTGTAATCTGAAGTTAGGCACATACTGAAGTATCCTGGTTAGCTGGCTCTGAAGAATGTGGGCAAAATACATATGAACAGTACATTATATTGGGAGAATCAGTCTATACTCCTATTTAAAACAGTGGTTATCTCTATGTTAACATTTTATCTTGGGTCAGGAGTGTGATTTCTGAAGCAAATATTATTCTTGCAGAATGTCCTTTGGGTGGCATCATAGACGCATGAGACAGAGCTGGAGAGATGTCACATCAAAGTCTCAGAGTTGTTTCTGGGATGGCTTCACTCCGTGACAGCATGTAATACTTAAATAGCTGAAACTATGTGTATACTGAAGTGCTCTATAGAGGAGACTTAACTCTTGTCTGGCATGAGGGTATCCAAAGGAATAGTCAAAGAATTAATAAAATTATTCTATAGTGATCATTTAATAACAAATTCCATAATGATCATAACTCCATCCAGCAGAAGTAGTTTCCTACAGTGCTGGTGAGTTGGCTCTTTTATTTTCACTTCTTGAAGTACCTAATGAATGAATCAAGCAAAGCCACAGATCTGTCAAGTCATGGTTTTGACTGTGTATGAAGTCTGTGGTTCCTGGTTCCCTGGTGGTGTTCCCAGTATCTCCACAACAGCAAGGCAATAGTAGCCTCTCCCAGCAAGCCAGGTGAGCAGACTGGCTGGCTTTGCAGTCTGCTGGCCAGACTTATGACCAGCCTTCCTGCAGGTTCTGCTGTCAAAGGAGGGCATGTCTCACCATTCTCTACAAGCTTATTCCTCTTCCTGTCCTCTTCCTGTCAACAGAGCCAGGCATCATATGGTTCTGTGTCTACAAACGCAGATCACAAAATAAAACCCAGAATTAGTCGTAAATGTGTGTGCGCAAGGTGGTGGTTTTTGTTTTGTTTGGTTTGGTTGATATTTTTTTTTTTTCAGTCTTTCAGATGTAATGGTAAAAGGCTTCACAATGGCCACAATTTCAACATCAAAATTCATGAAGACAGGAATCTTGGTTTTTTTGCAGACTACTGACAGTCAGGAAAAATAAATCTGACATGCACATCTGATGAATCTTCAAGGATTAAAGAAATAATAGAAATAGTCTGAAGCTTATTGTTAAACTACAGCAGCTGGAATCACTGTTTGTGTTGGATGCTTATGGTCTTTCATGAATGTGTTTTCTTCTATATGGAATCATGAAGATGCATATATACATGTGGATATAAATGCATATGTATATATGCATATAAAAGGTAATCTGTTACCATAACAGGCAGACTGTCACTCTGTGAAAGTGGTGTTTCAGGACCTACTTCTAAGTCTTGGCTCATGAATGCCATGAGAGAAAGTCAGTTGACCAGATTTTGCAATGGCAAGACTGACAGTCTGCTCAAGTATACTGATATCTTCTGGGTAGTGTTGTCACTTTTCATAATTGCATTGGATGAGATAGAATATGACTTCCTCAGTAGATGGACACCCTGGAGGTTGTTTAGCTTGTCATGCTCGATAAGATGTGTCCTTTGCCTCTGTATTAAAGTTCATCTATATTTGTTCAAGTCATATAAAATTAGGCAAGGAAAGTTTAAAAAACTAAAACAACCCCCCAAAAAACACAACAAAAAACCCACCACCACCAACCAAATAAAACCCAACCAACCAAAAACAAAATAAAAAACAACAAAGCAAACAACCAACCAATAAATCACAAATCCTAACAAAAATAACCAAGCAACCAAAAAAAAAAAACAACCCTCAGAACATCTCTCTCTAAATGAAAAGCTGTCATGTACCAAAGTGGATAATAATTTGATAACTCTGTCAAAATGGTTATTTAAAAATTTAGAAAGAAAACAGTATTAATGTAAATGCAGTGATAAAGACAATGAGTTTATATTCCCTTTAGTTTTTACTGTTGTAACACTGTTCTGGTTCTGTGATAGTCTCTAAGTAGTTGATGAAGATGGTAACTCCCTGTTTATTGAAAAGCAGAAGTGAGCTTTACACATGACTACTTTTCCCTTCTCTTTTTCTATGGTTTTGAACAGGATTTAGGAGTTGGGGAGCCTTATGTTTTGAATAATACAAAGGAGTTTGTTTTTTTGTTTGTTTGTTTGTTTGTTTTCCTGCTATAAAGTGGCAAATACCTTTCTCAAAACATCCTACAGATTTAATGATTTTAACATTTGTACCTTGCCTTAAATCAATGTATGTTCATTTCTGCATTTCTATAGCCAGCTTTTGCCCTTCCAAAGTTTCCTTTTCACTGTGAATTAGAGTTGAGCATGCCCATACTGATGGCTTACGCTGATATGAACAGAGCTCTATTGCACTAGTTTGCTGTTCTCGCCAATATCAGTGGTACGTCCTAGTTTCAGGCTATTCGTCCGGTCTCTCTCCATGCGTAGCTTTCCTTACATGTTCTACTTGTGTATGTACATGCCACAGTGAATAGTTTATACATTACCATAATTATTCAAATTCTTAAGTCCTCATTGTCAGTTTTATATTACCTATCTAGCTGCATGCAGTGGGAATTTTTTATAATTTAGGACAATTTAGCATAAATCAATAATACAGTTCTGATAGTTAGCACTAGAAGATTTTTCTAAAAAAGTAGAAAGCTTCCCCCTGATTAGATTACTGTATATTATCCCTTGTAGAGGTTTTTTAATTACAGTTTATAATGAAAAATGCCTAGTACGTGTGATAATTAATGATATACATGTTAATAGTTTTTATACTCTCTGAAGAGCAGTTGATTGAGAGTAACAGCTTTGTGGCTTTCTAGGTGAACAAAATCACTTCCATAAATAACGTGCTACTTGTACCTGGAAATTAGTGTCACCCCTTTTGATTACTGAGTTTGCAGGCTGCTGTAAATAATAATGTTTAGATGATGCCTATCAGGTGCAATTTTGGTATGTAATTGCTGGTGTCCTCTTTAACATAGAGCTGAGAGGTATTGGGATGGGCATTGTTTACTGAACTTCTTCCCCTCAATGCATTGTAAATATTTTTACATTGGTGCTTTCAGTCACAAACTGCTATGTTTTGTGATGCTCTGTCATCAGAAGAATCAGCCCTCCTCCAGAAAGCCTGATGTGAATGAAAGCAATTACTGTTTCCTGGGACACATTGCAGATAAAAGAAAATGTAATTGCTTCAGACTGGGAAGTTAACCATAACAAATGTTGTCATCTCTTATCAATGATAACAACAGGTGAAATAAAGAAGAATAAGAAGCATTATCTTGAGATTATGCAGTGTGTATTGTAATTGTCTGTGACAGGCTGAACCTGAGGCTGGTCCTGACCCTTTTTTAATCTATTTACTCTTGGGAAACAAGAAAATCAAAGCCAGGACTTTCCCATATTGGTACCACATGCTTTGGGACAGTCTGGTTTTGTTTTGCTTATGTCATGAATAAATTTTCCTCATGAAATATCTTTATCAGGTTCAGACAAAAACATCTATTTGCTAATGATCTAGTGTACTACTATATAAAAATCAACTCATGTTAGTCTGCAGTTGAAATATTTTTATATGGTAAAGTAATCATGGTTGCAGAGAGATACTGTATAAAAAGCCCTGTTTTGTATGCTTTTCTAAGGGTAACTGATTGATGTGGAAGAGATGATTTATGAGCTTGCTGCAACAAGCAATGGCTTGAAGGCTTAACATGCTAAATAATGCATACAAGATGAAAAATATTTGTTTGTGGGGAGGAGGAGAAGAAATTGTAAAGTAACACACTAATCTTGCATCCCAGATTACTTTCATTTACTATGGTTGTCTAATCCCAGACAAACTAACTTCTCAAATGTACAAATTGAAGAAACAGCTTTAGAAATTCCATAACAGAATTGCATTGCTGTCTCACATTCTTTCTTGCAAGAAAGCTTCTGTGTAAGGTTTTATTGACTTGTTAATGATATTGTTGAAGTTTTATGCAGTTGTTTTTTTTTAACCTCTATTTGTATTGGAAAAATACCAGATGTTCTAGGTATCAACTACCTCATGTAGTAAATCAAAGTGCTGTCTTTTCTTAAACCGATTCCTGTATTCTTAATTGTTTTCTTAGACAGACTTCTTTTTGTCCTGTCAGCAACTTTCTGAAATGGGAAGTATTTAAGACGTTATTTCACTTCATCTTTTGCCTTTAATGTTACGCTTAGATAGAGGTCATGGAGACCATGTTTGTCATCAGTTATGATATCCCTTAGAAGGATTTTTGGAGCTTTTTTCCAAATTCTGTGTATTTCTGATACCTGCAAACAAAGCCTATGTGATGAGATCTTTTCATTTTCCAATTGGTTTTTCACCATTTAGTCCAAATGAAACGGTGCTTAGCTAGGCTGTTTTTGAGGGCTGGTTTAATAGCCTGATACCCAGAACTAGGCAGATCTCTTCCTGTGGCTTACTCATTTTGGATAAATGCAGGATTTGGTCCAAAATCTCCTGTGGCCCAGTCAATTCTTCATGAAAGTCTTCATGCACAATTTTTCTTGGTTGTGGTATGAAAAGGATTTACAATGGCTTATGACTTATTTACAGAAAAGGCTTGTTTATCTTCACTGTAAAGAATATTAGTTTGTCTGTGCCTGGTGATTTGTACCAATAAGTTCTATAGCAGCCAATTTATGAGTGTGTTTGTCTAAAGTGAAACCTTTGTGTGAATCTAAAATCTCTGGGCAAGTGGTCTTCAGATCTGAACTCACTATTCTTTAAAATAAACTCCACACAATTAGTGCAAAATGTTGAGGGTTTGTTGTTGTTGGTTTTGGTTTGGTTTGGTTTTTAGATTAAGACAGGTGTAACGCTAGTATGGCTGGAGAAATCATAGAATCGTCTGGGTTGGAAGGGACTTTTAAAGATCTTCTAGTTCATCCCCCTACCATAGGTAGGGGCAAGAAATGCCCTGAACAGATATCTATGAACAGATGAGAGCAGCTAGTCGTATATCTTTTGTTATCACTACAATCCTCATGGTATTTAGGGATACAATTTATTAAACTAATTAATCAAAAGATTAATAATCTTTATTTCAGGCAGTATTTTATGGGGTGATATAGATTTAAGGAATTGTAATGTTACTCTGTACCTGTTATTAAAAAAAAATATTTTACACTGGTGTATGTTTTATTCTTACGAAAATTAATATGAGAACTAGTATGTATAATAGTAGAATGGAAATAAATATATTTTTAAGATACTTACAGATTAATATATTGAGATTTTTTTCCAGATTTTGTCACATCTCATGGGATCTTACCAGGCACTACGGTATGTACAAGACTGTAGACAGGTCTTTTCTGTAAAATAAGGTAACCCACAAGGAGAACAATTGTGAAGGAACTACTTAGCATTTTAGGTAACCTACTCAGCAATTTCCAGTGTTCATTTTGAGCCAAAAAAATCTCAGCTTTCTAGGTGAAAATTTTGGAATTGAAGATGAGCTCAAAATTTCACAGGAAGTATTACCAGGGTTCAGTATTGAACCCAAATTTAAATGCTCAGTGGAGTAGTTAAAAATGCTTCCTTCTAGGTTTCTTGTCTAATGTTCTTGAAATCAGAGAGACTAGAATTGATACCTTTCAGTTTTAAGGGCCAAGCTCTCTAGTTCTTTCCCCTTTTTTTCTGGTGATGAATGTCCAAGATGATATACAAACTTTCGCTTACATTACATCAGCTTTGTCTAACTGTGGGAGTCTGGGATGTTAGTTGTTTCTTCATCATCACCACAGCAGCTTATCCAGCTGCAGCATTATGCTAGCTATGGACCGCTCAGCTCTCTAATGCATGAAAAATATATCTAATTTACTACTCAACTGAAGCATTTTGTAGCAGGTTGTGGTGTGTGGGGTTTTTTTTTTTGTTAATTATTATTATTATTTCATTTTTTTCCTCTCAAATTTCGGCAGAGCTGAAATTTAGAAAAATGATTAGACAATTTCATCTGGTTTTAGCTTGCTTGGTTTTAGCTTGCTGTTTGGTTTACTATGTTTTGTTGGTGCTTAAAAGAAGTGCGGAGAGCAATATAAAATAGGTAAACTTGCATTTTCAAGTTTATAATACTGATAAATTTGAACAACATTTAAGTGATTTGTAGATTCTGCATTAAAATTCAAGCAAATGAATTTATATGTGGAACTTCTTGGGAAGGTAAACTTGGCTACATGTAGAGGAACTTCTAAAACACTATACTTGACTGCAGGAATTCCTTAACGGTCTGACTGTGATGCAATTACCATTCTCTCGCTTCTTGCACTTTCCTTCTCTGACTGAAAAGAGATTTTATCCAGTCAAGGCATAAGGTCTTAATCTGTATTAATATTGAATCCTTACTATATATCCAGTACATTATTTCAGACAAAGATGGTAACTGGGAAAGTGTAAGCACCAAGCATGAGGGTGTCACTGTTGTCTAGGTGCTTTTGTAGGATAGCCATTTCTGTTTCACAGATGGGGAAATACAAACTAAAATCTGAGAATTTACCCAAGTTAGGAAGTGAAAATTCCCAGTATTTTACAAGAGGGAAGAATTCTGAATATTAATTAATTGTAGATTAAGGGGACAAAGGGTCAAGGAGTTCTTGCTTGAAAGCTGAGGTAGCTAGCAGATCTTCAGGCCTATGTGCATTTACTGTTGGTACTCAACTAAGTAAGGAAGCTGAATATTTTGATAGTCCTATTTGTTGGCTGTCTTCCTGGTTAGTCAAAGCTGATGCTATCTGCAGTTGCATCATAGTTTACAGATGTGTGAGATGGGGCAATATGACAGATTAAATTTGAAATTCCTAATGTCACAGTAAGACCCAGTCTGCAACAACAGGCTCTAATTTAATATTAAACTGAGAAAATAGTTATGAGAATGTTAGCTTGCTTAGCAGCAGCAAAATACCTAGATAAAATACTGAGAAATATTGTAGAAACACTTTGCTAGAAATGATGATAGATGTTAGACAACAAAAATGGCACACTGTGTTTAAGGAAGTTTGACCAAATATTACAAGACTACATTTTCAAGTCCCTTTTTCTTGATAAACTGTTAGTGAAAGAACATATACCCACAAAAACATAATTTGTTTTGCTCCTGATACAAATGTAGCAAGTATTTCTACTTATCAGCTAAGCTCACATTCTGCACTCTGAGCTCTGAAAATATCAGAGGAAAGATTACTCACAATAAATAAGCATCAGAATCCAAAGCTGGGTAACCATCTATTCTGTTAGAGTTACATCTGAAATGAAAAACTGAAGTAAAATGCACATAAAAAGATACTACTGTAACTGGATTGCTGCTGTAAGTAAAGAATAGTAGCTGGCTTTGCAGACAGTGAAGTGTTTTTGCTCTTCTAGAGCAGAAAATATTGGTTTGGGATTCTAGGAGGCATTTCTGTCCTTGGCACAATATACTGTGATATTCCTTTGTGCAGCAATGGATGTTACTGCTTGCTTGGTAGGGAAGTAGTTTCTAGTTTCACTTCTTTTGCCATTAGAATGTTTTTTTTGCCTTTCCATGTTTTTAAATGCAAAGGAGAAAGTAAATTACAAAAATGCAAAAGATATATGTAACTCAAAGACTTCAGACTTAGCACATTGAGCAAGACAGAGTGCTTCATGTGTAATGAATAAAACTGTCTGAAGTTTTGTGTTCTTTGCCTGCCCTTTTCCTTCCTGCCAAGGATACTACACAGTATTGTCTTGTAGCTGCTACTCAAGCCAGGATTTATAAAATGCCTGACAGTGTAAACGTTTATTGAGAAATAAATTTATGTAATGAAAAATAACGCAAAACAATTCAAAAGTGGAAAAGGAATGTAATATGGAACTAACTGCCTAAAAGCAAGAGCAGTTTTTTTTTTCTGAAAAACAGAATCTCTACTACTTAGCTATTCTAATGGTGTGCCTTTGAATATGTTAAGAAAATAAGTACTGAAGTAACTGTTACCTGTACTTCTAAACCATTTGCAGTGAGGTCACACTAGTGCTTCAAGATCCTCAAGAAAAACTCCAGGCTAATTGATAGCCTGTTAAAACTTGTCACAGTAAAAGCCGGAAATTATCCAAGCTAAATAGAATAGTAAAATGTAGTGTGGATTGCAGATGAGGCAGAGAACATTGTCTCATTTTTCCATGTTTGTCACACAATACTCAACTGTCCTTCAGGAACCTGCTGTTTCCAACATTCTTGATAGTGGGCTGCTTTCTTCTGACAAAATGAAAGAATTGTTGCTGATGATATTGGAAAATATTTAGAGAGAGACCGGTATCAGTATACAATGCAATAGGGTTGGAGTTACCAGTAATTCAATACGTCTTTTAAAAGTTGATGCAGTAATGAAATTGGTTTTAATGCCAGGGTTGTGATCTCACAGTTCTGGTTATAACTTTGCTGCAAGGTGCTTTAGTAATAGTTCTATATATTTTTTTACTGGGCACTTGCTTCTAGTGTGGAAATAACCTTCCTTGGACATGTCCCCTGACCTTGGTTCCAGTCAGTACGCAGGCCACTTCATGACCACAAACACTGTCACGTAAACTAGAGAGTACATAATATTCATAAAGTCTTGCTGCACATTGATTTGCTGTATGGCAGCAGTATTACAACGGTTGATTTGTTTCAGCTTGTTGGTGAGGAAATCAGTGACTGTAGTTAAAAAAAAAAAAAAAACAACCACCAAACAAACAAAAACTATAAAGAAAAAAAAAGTGCACAGGAAAAGTTTGCAGAATACACTGTTAATTTGCCAAAGTATGATAAAGCATAAACGTGTGGTAAAACAGATTTAAAAGGACCTGTATAGGACTGACCTTACATATTCATGGTTTCAGAAAACACTTACTCTCTTGAGAAATTAATATGAGAGAGATCTTTAGAAGAACATAAGGGTTGGAAGTTCTTCAAATATTTAATTTTGCTTAATCCTAATGCTCTTCAAGGCAGGGGCCTTTCTAGATATTTGGCAATTATAGATGATTCTATTTGTAAGTTCTTGCAGGCTCAAACAATTAAAACATCCAGGAAAAAAGACTGAGAGCCCTGAATGATCTTGTAGGTGTCCAGTCCTAACTTAATGCACAGTGGAGTGTTCTAGACTAAAGGAGTAAAAACTTGACTTAATGTTTCAGCCCTCATCTAAAACTTTCATTTGAACACTGTGAGTAGAATCACCAAAAGACATCATGTTATAGTTGACTGTAATTAAAGAGTGAAATGTAAAAGTTCTAGAAAAATTTGCTACTAGTTGTAATATTGTTCTCATTCAGATAGGGCCAAATTCCTCCATCTCAGCTAACTCTATGTACTCTTAAAAAAGTACCTCTCCTTTCCTCAGGAAAGGGAATTCATGTTCATAGTTACTTTAGATCTTAGACCTCCTAACATCCCTGTATTTAACTTGCATATTTTGATTTCTCCCACTGAAACCAGTGACAGAAGACAAATTCTCAGTGTCTGCAAGATTCAGTAAGATAATTCTTGTGACCTTAATCCTGGGTAGATCCAGCCATGTATTTCTTTTTAGATTCCTGTAGTGGTCTTACTGTTGGTTTCTGAACAACAGTGAGCTTAGAAACAAATTTTCCAAATAAGAAGTGTAGTAGGAAACTGGTAGATTTTAAGAACTAATCTGATTTTTTAACAGTTACTAGTTTGATTAGGATTTAAATGTATTTTTAAAATTTGAATGGTTTAGTTTCCTTAATTCTTAGGAATTTTGTTCTTATTATCCTTTGTTTTGGGGTCGTTATGTACACAGCTGAACCCATCTGAAAAATGAGAATCTGTGAGCAGAAGATGAACAATTGAAGAGTATAACACTCTTATTTATTGGCTAGCACATGCAAAAGATATCTAGGATTTAACGGTTTACTCAACAGAGGGTTAGTAGGCTCACAGCCTGGGATAAGATACCCATAGAGCCTTTGGTGGCAGCTGTCAGGAGAGGAAGACTTGACCTGCGCTGCTTTCCAAAATAGGTTTGTGATGTTGTTGACTTCCCATCTTCTGTCCGTTGCCTGTTAGGGTTTTATACCTTACCCTGCTGGTGTTTTTTTCCTGTTGAATACCAGAGCAGCTAACAATCCCCATTGTAACAACTCTACCTGTGAAGCTAATTTTACCTTTGTCTTTTGTGGCTCTGCTCCACAGCATCCCTCACAGCTTTCTTACAGCACAACAGAACCATACATGGCTTGGCCAACATATCAGAGTGAGGCCTTGGGTCCTTGGAAGATGGGCAGTACTGGGGGATGTGGGGTTTCCTGATCCATGACTATTTCCTGTCAATATTCAGAACTAATATTATCTGAAGCATAGTAAGTAAAGATGTTGAGTAAGTCTGCAGGTTATCATATTTCTCAAACTGATTAGAGGTGAGATTAAGGGTATAAAAATTGAGAGTAAAACTGTCCTTTTCACTTTCACAGATAAGATCACGTGCAATAGTTGGTATTCAGAAACTGCAGGGAAGCTGGTGTCCTGTGACGTGTGTATTATATTTTACCTGACCTTTTTTTTTTTTTTAGTTTAACTGAACTTTTTGGAAACATCCTTGGCTTATAAGCAAATTTATTTGCTTTTATATACCTGAATAAGATTAAGTAAATGTTGAAAGGTGTTTTTCATATTGAAGAGATTCTTGGGCTGATGTTAATTATCTTTCAAAAGGGATCTAAGTCAAAAGTCACAGTATCACAGTATCACAGTATGTTTGGAATTGGAAGGGACCTCAAAAGATCATCTAGTCCAATCCCCCTGCTGGAGCAGGAACACCTAGGTGAGGTCGCACAGGAACATGTCCAGGTGGGTTTTGAATGTCTCCAGAGAAGGAGACTCCACTACTTCCCTGGGCAGCCTGTTCCAGTGCTCTGTCACCCTTACTGAGAAGAAGTTTCTTCTCAAATTTAAGTGGAACCTCTTGTGTTCCAGCTTGATCCCATTACCCCTTGTCCTATCATTGTTTGCCACCGAGAAGAGCCTGGCTCCATCCTCATGGCACTCACCCTTTATATATTTATAAACATTAATAAGGTCCCCCCTTAGTCTCCTCTTCTCCAAACTAAAGAGACCCAGCTCCCTCAGCCTTTCTTCATAAGGGAGGTGCTCCACTCCCTTAATCATCTTTGTTGCCCTACGCTGGACCCTCTCCAGCAGTTCCCTGTCCTTCTTGAACTGAGGGGCCCAGAACTGGGCACAATATTCCAGATGTGGTCTCACCAGGGCGGAGTAGAGGGGAAGGAGGACCTCTCTCGATCTACTAACCACCCCCCTTCTAATACACCCCAAGTCATGAAAACTGTCATTAGCATGTAGTTAGACATTAAGTGGATGTATTTTGTTCTTTTACCTGTGCTTGCTGGTTAGTTTTAATACTAAATAAAATCCTGGGATTGTGTGGTAGAAAGCTCATGATTCAGAATTTTTCTGGCTGACATCTTAAGATCAACTCAATCAGTAAGGATCTTCAGGCTGGAAGACCCCCTGAATATATTATTGGAGTAGCTAGCTAGGTTTGAGGATGATGTAGAGTTTATTTGTTGGAGACTTGAAGGAAAAGCTACTGAAATTCCAATATTGCCTGCAATCTTTATTTTTTAACCATTTGGCTCTTAGCTAGTGCAGGTAGTTTTGCCTGTTCTGTCTTGTGCTGCATCTGACCTTTTTGTCTTTGTTATACCCTTGTAAGCTTTAAGAACTTTGTAACTGCTTTTCTCCATTAGTTTTATGTTTAAACATTAAAGTTGTGTGGTGCTTTTATATGGATATTATAAATTTCTTAGACACTTTTAATCCTGAACTTCTCCGATTGAATAAATAGTGGTTGTCCCAGATTTTTGCAGTACTTTTTATGTCTAAGTGGCTGTCACGAAATATTACACGGAGGCACCCCGAGGTTAATTTAAGGGACAACAGAGTCCACAACAACTTTCATTAAACCAGTGAGAAACAGGGTTCTTGCACTCCACAAGTGACTTAAATACAGGTTCGGATATCAGTTGAGGAAATAATTTGAAGGGGCAGCAACTAATACAACAGCGGTCCACAGTGTGCATGCACGTGGCTGCACCAAAACAATGCCGGACCCAGCCCTGGCTCCCGGAGGAGCACACACTTGCCAAACACGGTGCAGGATTATTTTTAAAAGAGATACGCGCACTCGTAGTGAGTATGGGAAGTGTACACTCGCGATTCCGCGAGGGTAAATTTATAATACACTCGCAATTGTGCGAGGGGCTCTCAGCGGCCACTCGCGATTGTGCGAGGATTAATTTAAAGTACACGTGCAAATGTGCACGGAAAATATATGTGCAAATGTGCACGAAAAGTATAAATATACTCGCAATTCCGCGAGAAGTTTTACTTACACACGTGGCGGCGAGGCAAGTGGAGTCTCCATCCCGGAGAGCGGGGAGGGCCCGTGGCTCCCGGCGGCAGTGGCCAAGCTCGTGCTCCGAGGGACCCGCACAATGGGCGGAGTCGCCGACGAGAGTCCCGTTTTTATAGGCTGATCAGATCTGACCTGTAGGCATTCTAGAAGCTTCTCTGCACCCCCACACTGTTTGTGGGATGCCCCTGAAGCCTCCAAAACATCCCCCACACTAGCCGCAGGCACCCAGGGGCTCAGTGGCACCTCGGCACTCCCTCCTCCTAATGGCCCTGGCCAGGGTGCTCTGGGGCCAAACAAAAGAAGCTGTTAGCCTCAAGTACCAGAGAAAGAGGGAGATGCGCCCACTCCTTCCAAACAGAAAGGGGGGAAGGGGAAAGAGGGGGGTGGCATTCCACCACAGTGGCAGATATGTGGCGGGAGCTGTAATCTAGTTATATGAATTTCTGGGAGCACTGGCTGTTCCTGGGTAACTTAGCAGAATTGTTCCTTTGAGGCAACTATTGGTTTTGGTCAACAGTTTTTCATCATCATAGTTATAAAAAAGGCTTGTACTTAGAAAAAACGTTCCGATTAACTAATGGAAAACAAAACAAAACAAAACCAATAAACAACCTTACTGCTATATGTTCAGTTTGTTTGAAAAGAGTCTGTCCTGGAGATGTTGTTACTGGGTCTTGGAAAAGAGCTACTAAGAGACTGACAGAAGAACAAAGTGGAAAGGAGGAAGCAGGGTAGGAGCAGTTGAAGCAAGGATGTACTATAGGACAAAGAGCACGAGTGAAAGGAACAGAGAAAAATATACTTTTTTTTCTTAAAAGTGTTGACTGGAAAGTTGGTCAGTACAACACTGCAATTAGAAATGCTGGTGTGTGCTTTGTTGCCATTAATGTTTTCACTTGAGAAGATGCAATCAAGAGAGCTGTTTTTTTTCTTGGTTTGATTTCAAGCTAATTATTTTTGAGTTAAAGTCTAAAGACCCAATATTGAGCTAGTATGTCTAGAATTTTCAAATACATCATTGCTAGAAGTTTTTTGGTCTATATACTGTCATCATTATGATGAGTTTATTAGCATTCGCTGTTGGCTTTTCTGCCTTTAAATAGTATCATTCTTTGGAGTCTAGTCACTCAAAATATGAAGTGGAATGATACTGTCTACAGTCTTTCCTGCATATCAAAGTACAATAAATCTCTTGCCAAAAGTTTTTGATAATGATGTGTAACAAGTTTAGTGTAGGCAGGGCAGAAGAATATTTTTGGATGCACTTGAAAGCTTGCAGAAAATCCCCCAAACCGTTTTATTTTATCTTAAACTTAGATACAGAACAGGCTGCTTGATATCCAAGTCAGCAGTCCCAATAAGCTAGAATTGACAGAAACTCTGATATCTGCCAACTCCTATTTCTATTTAGGGATAATTAATAGACTAAGCTATAGAGAACATAAATTGTCTAATGGAAAGTATAAGGAGACCGATGTTTCCTCAGATAAATAAAGACAGTCATTGCTTTGGAGAATTTTTCATGTGAGAATAAACGTTTTCAAATGAGCCTGAAACTTTGAGAAATCAATATGGAGACTGAAGAAGGAGCAGCATGGCAGCAGCTTTTCTCTGTGTTGGTAATTAATCTTGCTGTAGGCATCCTGTGCCAGCTAGAGTTTACCCAGCGTGTTCTGAAAGAAACAGAGGTCTATACTACAGTTACTAAAGTGATGAACAGTCCATATAATGTCAGGCGTGGATGTTTGTTAGGGTCTTTATCACACAACAAAATAATTTGATTTTTCTTCAAAAAATTGAAGAAAAGATTTTGTATCTTGTTGCTGTGGTCAGTGATAAAGCTGTTCTCACTTTATTTTTGGGGGAGGGATATATAGAGTAACTGAAAAGCACTCTAATATTATGTGATTAATAAATGTGAGTGGAGTTAATGAGCAGCATCTGTTCTTCTAGAAGAACAGCTTGATAGAGCTGTCCACTCTTGAAGATGAAGGATGTTTGTGGCAGTAGTTGTGGGCTAAAGCAGTTATTAGTTTCTTAGAAGAGGAATCTGCTTCAGTGAAACTAGCAAGGTTCACTGATTAAGAGTAGATTCTGTCATTCTTGTATCCTAATTTATCAACACATGAGCTGAACAGTTTGGGTTTTGTCTAGATGCATACAAAATAAATGAACAGAACTTGCTAGAAGTGGATCAGCTTGGATATTTGACAAGTTTGATCACTTTGAATTTTACATGTGGTTTCACTGACAGTTAATTGAGTGAAATAGTTGATGGTTCTGTTATAGAAACATCATGAGTAGAGTTTATTTAAAAACTTCTGGCATTGCAGGTTCAGGTTATGCTTTGTGCTGGTTCGGGCACTGTGACTCAGAAGAACAGTGGTACTGATAGTAATGCTGAGCCCGCTGCATGAGGGGGATGAGGGCGAGGAAAGCAGACACATCCTGCCACTGAGTGGTGATGGAGATGTGCTGCAGCAATTGCTGCAGCTTCGTTATTTTAATTAGTGCCTTCACTGAAACAGGTGATGGTTATTCCAGATGGAAATTGTGATTGTCCCTGTCTGACACATTTCCCTTAGTGGTAGTTTCTTTTTGGCAGGCACTGTCTAGCTATTCTGGTTTCTTCCATCTTGCATTTCTTGTTCTCTCCTATCCATATTCAGATGCACTGATTTGATTCTCTTTACATGCATTTGAACCTGCAGGAGGAGGAGCAGACTTGGCTCATTATATTTTCCTTTCAAATCACACAGTAGGCGTGTTCTTTTTTTGCATAAGGTGTTGGCACTTGCTTACACAGCTTTGAAGCCAGTTGCTTCTCTTTATTCTTTTCCTGTCTCCCATGTAGCTTTTCATGAAACACCTGGAAAGCAGCAAATGAGTAACATCATCTGAGGCTATGCAGATATGAACTGGATGTATTTGCAGTGTGGTTGTTGCAGACGAAGCACCTATCTACAGAAGTAGTCCATTTCTGTGAAGTACTACACTGAGAGGAAAATCTTTAATTATCTCAAATGGAGATGGCTCTGGAGCTGTGTCCCTGTCATTCTAGTATCAACTATTGCAAATATTTAGTGTAACTATATTTCTCTACTCCAGTGATGTAAGATTCATCTTTGATGTGAGCGCACCATCAGGGGTCTTTTCTTTATATACTATTCCTGCAGCAACAGCACAAACTTTACATCCTGTGTTTCATTACAGAGACATAGAAGCATAAAAATATCTGGATGGAATAAACTTGTGTTATCATCTAGTTTGTTCCATCATGCAGCAGAAACATAACCCTAACCAGTATTAGTCTACCTGTTTTTGAAAACCGCCAACCAAGGGTATTAATAGCCTACATAAATATCATGCTCCAGTGTCCACCTAAAATTTTAATTTAAGGCATTTCTTACAGTAAATGTAAATTTCTTTTGCTGCAAATGAAGTTGTTTAGTTTTTGCCTTTACATTCACTATAAATTAAGTGAATGAATGACGAGTTCTTTATGCAGCAGACTTGTGTTAGAACTTAGTCTTTTAAAGTGGTTTCTCATCTGTCTGTTCTGATCCTTTATTAGAAAATGCAGTCTGCAATTTCTTTGCATCTTTCTCTAAAGTATGATGCCCATTCATCCAGAGGAATCACCCCAGTGATGAGTGCCCTGGACTTACTGCCTTTCATGGGCTATTGCTACTAATGTGTCCTGTATAACAGCAAATCCTCCATAGTGTGCATGTATGTGTTGTGTTCCTGCCACACCCCTCATCCCCCAAGAGCATCAATTTGTTGATTTTGTGTTTTCATTTGGTAACTTACAATAATTCCACAGATTTTTATTTTGCAGTACTGTTACCAAACCTATTTATTGATGAGACTCTGCTGCGTTATGCATAGCATGTTTCCCTTAGTCAAACTGCTTCTCATTGTTTTAATGCTATTTCTCTAATTTATTGTGAAAATCCTCTTCCAGAAATCCTAACTTCCACCACAACCCCTGTTTTGCAAGCAACAATTCACTTATAGCTTTGTTTCATTATATAGATTGCTTTTGTAAACAGTGAATAGTGCCAGACTGAAAATCAGGGAAGACCTAGGGAAACTCCTCTTGACGGGTTTTCGTAGCTCAGGAATGAAATCTGAGTGATGCAAAGGAAAGGGTATCCCCTGTCCTATAAGCACTGTTGAGTGGTATTGTAACCATGGACGCTTTATGTTAATTGTAGATTAGTTTTTACTATGTATGATCTCATTCTAACAGTCTTCTACATTTCAGGCAGCCTGTTTAAATCCTGCTTTTTAGTTTAATGATTCATTCTAATTTTATGGCTTCTTTCTGAAATTACTATATTCACAAATATGGCAAAATATGCACATAGCTGTTAATGAGTTACAAAAATTATTTCATGTCATGGCTAGGTATATCTCACATTGGAGCTATGTATTTGTTCAGTGGTAGTTCATAGAGCTAATCAGAGCTTTTAATAGAGTGTGCTCATATACTTCATTACTAATATAAAAGCAGTGCCTATTTTGCAGAAAATCTAAATGAATGGTTCAGTTCAGATGAAAAACAAAAAGATGGGAGGGAATGGTACAAGAAATGATAATGCGGAAACAAAACATGGAACAAACAGCTAATGAACAGAGGACTTATTTTCTGTTATCAGTACTAAAGACAAAAGAGCTGGGAAGCAAGCTTGAATAGCTCTCAGCTTGATTGTAAGATGCTGAGGATTGAGGGAATGCCATCTGCCCTAGTGAAACAAGAAAGAAATTTACTAAAATTCAGTTCAATTTAGTAGAAATTGCTGGCAATAAAACATTGTCATGTGCAGTACTAATTTGCAAGAACTAGAGTATAAATCCTGCAAAGCTTGAACAAAATTATGTACACGAGGAGGGACATGATGGGGGTTTTAAAAGATACTGTATATAAATTTTTTACAACTTGGTTTTATCTGCAGTAGATCACAGAAATCTAAATAAAACTTTATGTATGTGTTATATACCTGAAAATGGGCATGATCAGACTGGACTTGAAACTTGTAAGTAGAAAAATGAACAGGATTTTATTGTGCATTTCCTGGAAGAATGCTAACGCAGTCCAGGAATTGAACTGAATTGTGAAATGAACTCTTTTAGATTTAATCTTTCACCTTGGATGCAAGAACATTGTAGGACATTTGTATTTTGTTGTAACTATTCAGAGATGCTTTGGACCATAACTCTGCAATTGTTTTCATTTGAACTACATAGAAAGTAGTTTCCTGCTTCTTTTTTTTTTTTTTTTTTTTTTTTCCTTGAATAACTCAAGGCATTATTTAATGCATCTGGATATAATTGGAATTTTTAGACTGGACTAAAAAATAAGAAATACTTGTGTTAATGAGTAAAATGCTTTTATCTTCAATTCTACACTTTATAATTCAGTCAAATAAGCTGTTTAAATATTTATCATACATTATGTATGTTTATAAAATGGGGTTTTCACTGAGCATAACAGATACTGCTTATTAAAAGCTTGTAGGAAAGAAAGAAAATGTCGATAACATACCCACCAAAGCTGCAACTGGTAGAGTGAATAGGAAAGATTTTTTCACAGCTTAAGTTAAAACCTTTCAAAAACATGAAGGGGAAAATACTCCCAACCTCTGAATTCTGAAAAAAAGTGTTTGCCACAGACACAGGTTTTCAGGCTTTCATTTGAAGTCTAAGGTGAAGAATGGCTCCTGGTGTTTTGGAGTTTGATTCAGGTTTTCCTTTTGTTTAAAGAAATCGGTCATGCAGGAAAACTTAGTGCTCACAGTTTCTGTCTGTGGTCAAGACATTTGCTTGTTGAACATATACGAAATACTGCTGCTTGCTTACTACAATATTTTTTACTGTAATAATTAATTCCTGGCTTTGTTGGGATTCATCAACAAAGCAGGCAGCTGGCTTTACTAGTGCTATTCTTCACATGAGTGAGGAAGTTTTAGTAACAAAAAATTGCCATAAATATAGACTAGAACCCTTAATAACTTGGTAAGAAACTTTTGTTTAATGAGGGAGCATTTTTAAAAATAAGGCCTTACTTCAAATGATTCTCTCAAAAATCCATTAAACCTGAAGAGGTGAGGAAACATGTCAGCAACAGCTGTTCTCAGGAAGTCCTGTGTGTTAAGAGCTATTATTGGAAATTGAAGGTCAAGCAAAACAACTGTGTTCACTTGATAACATGCATGTGTCCTTCACCCAGTATAAGTGAAGGAGCTTGTCGTGCCTATTGCGCTGCAGAAAGCAAATAAGACTGCAATAATATTATATCTAATAACATTTGTAGTTGGAATTTAAGAGTTTGTCACAGTAATAATAATGAAATGTAGTCACTTAAAAGAAAGGTGATATTTAATGTTTTATGGTAACTTCAAAAGGCATGGTAAACTTATTTTTAGCCTTTTGGCTGATCATTGCAGGAGAGATAACCAGGGGTTGCAGAGGCCAGTCTGGAGGAAACAGTGAGGTGTTGTTGGCCTGTCAGACAGTGACCACAGCGCAGCAGCAACCTCAGCTAGAGAGCTGGAGGTAGGAGGGGAGATTGTGCAAGAAAATGTTTCACCGAGGAAAGCTGAAAAATAATTTTCAGTGAGGACAGTGAAAATCTCCCTAACATGAAGAACAGACAGGAGAACCCTATGTAAAGTTTTGGTTGACAGTAAATACAGTGGTTCTAGTTGCTGTAGTGTAATTAGAGTTGTTTATGGGAAGCTGTCAAGATTGCATGTTGCTTTGATAATTGGCATGTAGGATGTATAAATAAATTACTTATGAACTGACTTAAGGAAAAAGAGAAAAAAAGAAAAAAGCTTTTTCAGATACACTTGCAGCCTGTTAAAGAACAATGTCATTTGTGTCAAAGATCTGAAGAGTGACAGGTCTTTGGACAAACATCAAGAGAGGAGTTTTTTGTGGAAAACAGACTTGGAGGACAGCTCCTGTGACTGTAACTTCATTGCCAGTACAGAGCAACGTGCCTCCATGTGAAACTGAAACTCTTCCGTTTGAAACCTTTGTAAGGTGGGGGGTGGCTTGGCCTGTATGCACTTAACTCTGGTTTGTTCAGAATTCAGAGTTTATTTGTGCTTATAGAGGAAGTTGTCAGTAAAAGGCAGAAGGGTGTAAGTCTTTGCTTTTGTTTTGCAACATAGTGAAATAAATAAATAAATCCCAATCAAATTTTTGCTCACTATGAAAAACCTTGTGATTTACTTGGCAACGTAAGGAGGATATTTTATACTATTTTTGAGAAGTTTTCAGTTTGAGATGCGTAAATATGTTTCCACTGCAAATATGACCAAGGACTTTGGCTTCTGATGAAATATTTTATTTATAATTTTCTCAATGACACGTCTCTATGACTTTACAAAAATAAAATGAACAGATTTTACCTTTTAAGAACTCTTCCTGGTTATGCGCTTAAAACTACAACATTCTTGTATCTGAATTATTTTTGGTCTTGTGTTCTTTATTTTATATATTTAAATACACACATATAAATATATAAATTTCTTTCTAAATAAGCATGCCTGGGTTTGCTTCTCTTGCAACTAAATTTAGTGCTAAGACTCAGATTCTGTTGTTTTTCTTGGTCTATCCTTCATTCTTCAATGTTCTGTTTCTGCCTGTTAAAAGGTGCTTTAAGTTGAAAACTGGTAGTCTAAAACTAAGCTCCATTTAGTGCTTGTGCATTAATAGTTGAACAGAACTCATCATTTGGTATTATGAAGGAGGAAGACACAGATCACTGTATTACAGTAGAGTACTGAAAATGAGCAGTTTCTGGATAGCATACATCCCTTGTGGATCTGTGTGCTGCCAATAATTTATGTTATTTCTGTGGTGAGTTTTTTTTATGTTATTTGTAAAGCAATAGATTTTAGAAACAAAACAACACAACACAGTCTGGCTAGCTGATATCACAGCAGTCTTCATCTGGAAAAATGAGTACGTTGATTGTAGCATTCAGGGTTGGATCTCTGAAAGATGTAATGGATTGTGTACAGGGAGGAAGGACTTTCTTCCTCATGTCTCTGGGTAATGTTGCTTGCATTGCTTCTGTCCTTTGCCTTGCTGGTACCCTGACCCATCTGCATGTGCATTCTTCATAGCACAATTAGCATTTACTTTATGTACCACTGCTTTTAACTTTTCCTGTTCTGGCAAATAGAAATAGGAAGACTGCACATACTTTTGGAGTCTTTACCCTTGACTGGAGTGTAAATCTTTCTTGGAGGAATGAGTATTGACTGATACAGAGGAAATTATGCAGAGGTGGTTGCAGTACTGGTACCTTTTGTTCTCTGTCTGAATAATTCATGCAGCAAAACTCAAATGCATATGTTGAATAAATATGCAAATAAATTGAGAGGAGTTTAAAATACTGAAGAATAAATGCCCAATTGTTTTTGCCATGCAAAAGAATTGTTCCTCTTGGTCTTAATATATTCAGGTTGATAACAAGTGTGGCTAAAACTTGTTTACAAATTTATTCTAATCAGTGCGATTAAAATGAAGCGTTGCTCCAGTCTTGAACATTTCTTGGAAATCAGAGGACCTTGGTATAGACTGAAATCAATTTCAAGTAATAATCGTGGCTGTAACCTTAGTGACTAATTTCTCTGTGGGGATGTTTGACTGCACATTTGCGTGATCCATTTAGCAGCAATGGATCTGATAGAAACAAGAGAAAGTTAAACATGGTGAATAACCTAAACACTGAACTGCATGGTGAAATATCAGTTTGTAGTTTTTGCCTTGTAAAATGACAGGAGATACAGTCTGGCTTCAGGCAATTTTCTAGAGATATCTAAACTGGACTAAGAGAGTGTCCTTTTTACAAAGTCTCATTGGAACTCCAGTGGCTTACCGTGACTGAAGTAGCACCTATGGGTCTTCAGGATTTGTTTCCAGGACTGAGGATGCAAACACAGCAAAAGCTATGGAAGCCTTTTGCTATTTATAACTTTAATCTGAGAACCTGAATAATAGGGGTTGTCTGTAGAATAAAGCATTATTATAAGTTTGTGTGCTCATATAGTCATGTAGGTTCTGGTTAACTTGGGGTCTATGAACATTTATGTGCATGTACCCTGTTAGTTTTTCAGCCTTTGCTTGAGATTTTACTTGTGATATTCAAACCCTGATTTCTAAGAAGATTTAGGAACATGTCTGATCAGAAACTTGAGATCGGTGACTTTGTAAGACTACCCACATTAGTAAAGAGACTACTTGTCTACTTAAGATTTGCAATGAATCTTGACATTTAACTTCAGTACAGGAATTAAAATAGAGATAATGGCTACATATGACTTATGTGGGTACCTACAGATACTAAAAAGAGTATCATCAAGTGATTTGGGTAAACAATACAAAAACTTGTAATGTTTTAAGATGTTGCTACAGGAAAGAAACTTCCTTGACTTGTAGGAACTCACCTGGATTTAATAGTGGAAATAAAAATGGTGAAAAATATCTTATAAAATACTGAACACGTGGATTTTCTTCTTGTCCTGTGTCACTTGTTATTTAAATATATAATTCTGGCTTTAAAGTTGTATTTTCAAAATTAATCACTAGTACTTTAAAAGATAGACATACACTTGATCTGTGTGTCAACTTCACTCTATTTACAGGTGATAAAAAGCTCTTTGGTTAATGCTTTCTATAATTTCCCATACAGGAAATATGAATGTAAACTTCTGCACTTATAAATGCAACTACAAGCTTGAATACTTACGCTTCAGTAGGTCTCCAAGGTGCAGAGAAACCTCAGCTTCTGTAAATGAAACTTGCAACCTTTGGAATTGGGCTTGTTTACATTTGCAAATGTGCCTGAGTGACCTGCAGACTGTTAACAGCAAACAGAAGTCAATGATCTAGACAGTCGGTTAGTGTATATACTGTTTAGGTCGAATTAGCGATGGGAATAATTCTAAACACTTCAATGCAGTTTACGTCCTTGATTTTACTTATAGAAAACTGGTCACAACTCAAGTAGATTGAACTTGATAGTATAAGATTGGCATAAATAAAACCAAAAATCCTGCAGGATTTTTCATGAAGGTTGTAGTATGTTGCTTTACTGGGTTACATGTTTTGTAAACTTGACTAATCAGCAGGAAATGTACGTAATGTGTGTTTTCTTATGCATACATATGTACATATATAACATTCATAAACACACAGAACAGGGACAAAGACTTGGATTTCTTGTTTCTGTTCTGATCTGTTTACTCACTGTCCCCTCTTTCATGAAAAAAATTTAGTCTGGTACGTTGAAAAAAATCGTCAGTGGAGGATGAGAATTAATTCTGCTACCAGCTGTGGACGTGATAGAATTCAGTGTTGCCACGTATCAAATGAAAAGAGTAGTTTGGCTACAATGAGACAATATGTTCCACAGATGCACTTTACCAACATGTTTGTGCTGGATGTTGAATAGGCACTGACAGCTAGAAAGTTTAAAACAAGCTCAGATATCTTGGCAGTAGTCGCCACCCAAACAGTTTAAGCAGAGGTGGAAGCTGTGATGGCCTTCTGAGTTCATGCTCTGTCTCATTATTTGCACTTAATACAATTTTCAAGTGCATAAAAATGCAGTGAAGTGGTTTTTTGAATGTTTTGAATGTTTTTGAAAATAACAAAAAAGACCCATTATTCACTAAGAATAAGGTTATCTCTGTGTAAACCAGGGTTTTGTTGCAATTTCTAACAAGTTGAAGGTTGCTTATACAGTGTTGAATGCAACCTGTCATCCATGCCTTTTCATGCATACAATTTTGGTGAACTACTTCAGACTTTAATGTTCATCCAGCTCTTCCTAGCTGACCCTGGGGCCAGCATTTTTCCCTTCTTCAGAATTATAGATTATAAAAGCACAAGTGCCCTTAATCCAAGTTTGTTTCTCATCTAGGTTCACTGTGATCAAATAATCTCTTAATCTTCTTTCTGGGAATGTACACATACAGTGTGACCTTTCAGAGGCTCTCGTGATTTAAAAAAAAACCAACACAAACCTTTGTAATAAAGCTGGTTCCAGGCTTTTAACTAGTAGTTCTTTTTCTGAAATCTAGTAATAAATATTAAGGTGTTACTTTTATTTTCTTCGATATTGTCAAATCTTCTGTTCATAAGTATAAACATTTCATAAGCCTTTCTGGCCAGACACATTATTAAATCATTAAACACTGCAACGCAGGGATTGAAAAAAAATCATACAAGCACCTGATTGGAGACCAAATTCAGAGACAAGGGCTGGTGGTGTGTGTGGTGGTGGTTTTTTTTTTGTGTGTTGGTTGTTTGGTCGTCGTTGTACTTTTGTTTGGTTTTTTTTTGTTGTTTTTTGTTGTTGTTGTTGGTTTTTGTGTGTGTGTGTGTCCCTTGGGATCTTAACCTAGTAAAACTTCTATAACAAAACCAATTTGAATAACTCCTTTTTATCTTTAAACTGATGCTGCATCCTGGTAAACATTAGAAACAAAAATAAAAATATGTATACCAGAGGACTTAGAGTTTATCTTGTAGGATAAAATGTGTGTGTGAGTAAAGCTTTGGTTTAGGAACAGATATTTTACATATGAGAATATTTGGTGGGGGGAGTGAAGGGAAAGGTGCACAGAAAGCTTTCCCTATTCACCTGCAGACTGCTATGCAATTACATTATTTCCGTTGTTTCAGTAGTGAAAATCATATGTGTTTCAGGGATTTTTGAGGGGTAGTTTTTCCTGAAAAGTAGGTGCTTCTTCCAGCAAGACCTTTTTATGTTGGACGTATGAAATATTTAAAGGAAAATGAAACTGTGGAATATGCAGGAAAAATTTAAGGCATAGAAATTATAGCTAAGGAAAAGGTAAGGAAAAGAAGTTGACTAAAAGTGATCCTCTTCATTGAACTGATTACAAATAGGCTGCTTGAATTAAGAAATGGGATTATGCTAATGTCATGATGTAATTGTTGAAGAATCCTCTGCCTAAAACCCAAGTAGAATAAATTTGACAGCAAGAAAGTCACTGGTATGTCTGTGTGCTACCCAAGCACCCAAAATCCTGATTTTTTTTTTTTTTTTTTTCTGGCTGAGAGATGTAAAGCTGAGACTTGATTTTAGCTACCACAATGCTTCGGCATATTCTAATAGTTAATTAATTTCATACCTTCTGTTCAACGTTCATGGTGTTGTTCATATTATTATGCCTCTTTGGTTCAAAATTTTATGAAAGATGTTTCAAGATTTCTGAAAAGGTCTTATTCTAGGTTTTAAACTCCTTTAAGTATGTGATCTTTATTAGGAGATTACAGTAGTACCTGTATAATTTTGTCATGAAAATCAGAATAAGGAAGTGTGTTAGGAGCACTGGGAAGAGCTGCATGCAAGTACTAGGGAAAGAAAAGGACCATGATGTGAAGCATCTCTTGCTCAGTATAGTTCGTTTTTGGTCCTGGCGAGTACACGAGGTGTCATCGGCTTCCTTGAATGCTGGAACCTCCTCTCACAGTTGTGTCAGTCCACTTTGCATCTAACAGCTCTAGTGGAGCAATAACTGCAATAATGGCTCTACAAGAAATAGTTTTAGGAAATCACTCTGAAGCATTATTTATTATTGTGTATGAAATTTATGTTGCTAGTGATTTTATTAAAAGCAACTGTGTTTTTAAGTGATGTGTTTTTAGAATTGCTGTTGATATTGAGTAGCACGATGTGACCTTTCCCCGTTTTCAGAAGGCTTCCATTCTTCATCTTGCTTTGTCTCCCTGTTCCACATTACATCGTTAAACTTGCATAATAATAAAACAGTCTAAAGCCTGGGATCATTTGTGCCTTTTCTGGATAGCTCTCTCTTCAGGAATTGAGTGATGCTGTCAAAGGGGAGGAGGCTCAGTGTTGGTTTTTTTTTTTTTCTTTTCTTTAAGTTGTATGTCCTTGAGATGTATTACAGTCAAAATACTCTTTCATCCCCAAATAAAAGTTTGTGCTTTGAAACTAGTTAGAAGATTCCTGCTGATGGCTAGAATCTTTTCACAGGAAGTGAGAGAGGAACAAGAAAGTGTATTAACAGATCATAGGATGATTGAGAGAGACAAATTTGTTATCTATTCAGCAGGGTATTTCTCAAAGAAAGGAGTACAATTGTACAAAGGATTGGTGAGAATTTGTCTTGGGATACTGTTCTTGTCTCTGGTTGCTCAAGATCAAGCAATGTGAATTCAAAGAAGATGGAGTGCTAAGTGCTATTCCATGGAGGTTAAGAGGGGAATATACAGCAGGCAGGATGGGGGAATGGGGAAGTCAGAGGGTGGGAGGCTTAGGGTGTGTTGATACACCACTGACGTGTGAATTGTGAAAATGAGAAGTGGAAATCTGTAAAAATACTGTTACATGAGATCCATGTAGTGTGCGTGTGATTTGAATATTATAACTATGGAAATGGATTTCACAGATGTAAATCTTGAGTGAGAATTCATTATTATTCACATGAAATTTTATGCTCGTGAACCTGTGAAGTGATTTCAGCTTTTGCAGATGTTTTCATACTGTTATATATTTGCATAATGTTTGGATAAGTGGCCTTTAACCTGTTCATTTGATCATGAGCTGTTTGATTTTTCGCTTGCTATTCATTATTTTACAGTATGAAATTGGTTACTTAAGTAATATGCTATGGCCTTTTCCTTAATTGAAAATTTATGAGATAGTGGCTTGAATAGCATTAAGCATAGTCAATAATGAAAATTAATAGATTCACTGAATATTTGAGTATAGGTAATAACCAGTATTCATATAGCTATGTAGTGTGGACAATAGTTGTATGTTATATATAATGATTTTTTTTTTTCTTATCACTAATACAAGTAGAATATTCTCTTGAGTTTTTATAATACATAAATGTTGTCCATATGGCTTGATCAAAACAAATTTTCAAGCTCATGAACAATTTCAAAGAGCAATCAAGGTTTCAGAAATTAAAGTTTCTGCAAATTTTGTGACAGGGGCCTGCAGATGGAAGGATGCCAGAACTAGATACGGCTGGATACCGCTAAATGAGCTACAGTTGCAATTGAGTTCCTCAGCTGTTCTGAGTCACAGCAACTAGCTCTCCTAAAGGTTACTGCAGAAACATGCAGCTCTGAACAGACTTTGATCCATGAGACTGTTCAGCCTTTCAATGGGTAGGAAATTTTTCAGGGAACAAGAGAACAGAGATGTGATGAGCAGAGGCAGTACAGTCCAATATAAATAGCCATCAGAAGTTAGGATATGCGTTTTCAGGAAGTGGGGGACCATTTGTTCTGCTAAGATATGATTTTGGAACTCATCTGTGCCAGGTAGCATAAAAACATGTACTGAGGATTTAATCCCTGCCTGAGGAGTTTATATTTTTTAATGTGAAAATAGAAATACAAGGTATAGATACATGGAGTATGTGAGGGAAGTAATTAGAAAATTACAATTAATGTAGTAAGAGATTTAAATGCAAAGCATAAATAGATGTGAACAGAGTAGAACTGTAAACAAGGTCAGGCTATAACAGAATGCAAATGTATTAATTCCCAGAAGAAAGGAAGAAAACTTGCTACTCTCCCATATCTGTTATTTCAAGGAAATTATTTTTGTCTAGAATTGAATCAGAGTAATAGAGCTGTGTTTCTTAACAGGAAGTTATGAATCAGAGTATGCTAAATGTACATGTAGAGAAGAATTGCTCCATTATCTTTGAATACAACCACACAGATATCTGTGTAGGTATGTAAAGATACCAGCCTTCTTTCTTACTGGTCAGTGTAAGGACACCCACTCACAGTCCTCTGTTGTACTTAATTTACGTTGTATCATTGTCCTTTATAGATTCTCTTTCATTCTCAATGACTATATTTTTTTAGCATTTCCAAAAAACAATGACATCTGCCTGAGAAAAGCCTCTGTTAAACTGAGCGGAGCCAGTTTCCAAGAGGAATCTGGGAAGGCTGAGTATAGTTTTTGTGGATGGCATGTTTTCTGGTTCTGCAACTACTTTTACATATAACATGCTTTAGTTTTGAAGTAGTGTCTAGACAGTCCAAAGTCTGTAGGAAGCGTTGTGCAAAGGTATATACAGACCAGAAGGCATAGAAACAATAAAGTAAAAGAAATACCCCAGAATTGGACACTGAGGAAAGAATACAATGGAATTTGGATAACCCTATCACCTGTACAGAGCTATGTTAAAGGTATCTGAATGTTATCTCCTATGGAGGATAATATTTGTTTTAAAATATTTCATTTTTAAATGATCTTAAACATTATTAATTGTATGAGTTTTTCGTCTATAAATACATTTAAACCTGTTTTATTCCAGCCATAGTATTTTCATGATCTTCCTAGTAAATAGTTCAAGCCATACAGCTTTTTTGACACAGGAGCAAATTATGTATTTTCTAAATTCTACGTATTTCAACTGTAATTATACCTGAAAATTATTTTTCTTGTTGACAGAGGAATGAACGGAAAGAGTTGTGGTACTGCGACTCTTTAAGTGCAGTCCAGATCAGTTTGGTTAAGAGCATTTTGTCAAGCTTATTTCTTTCTAACATTTTTGCTGTGTTCTGGCTATGAAATACAGCAGATTTGTTCTTCACAGAGCAGTTCAGGCTGATGTAACACACTGAGGCCTGTGCTACACTAGCTGTTAGTTTGTGTAAAAACATCATGGTTCAAGATCTGCCTGTCCAAAGAAACAGTAAAAGAGGGTATAAATAACTGCCTCTACCATTTAAAAAAAAAAAAAAAAAAGGTCTCCTTATAATAATGGCATTGAAATCACTGGTGAATGCTTCTCCTCAGAAGTATCCTGAGATCCTGAGTTTGGGATAAATCTCCAGCTGCATGTAAATGAAACATAACACAATTACAAAATATGTATCATCTGTGAAAATAGTGCTGAATGCAAGATAAAAGTAAACTAATTCAAGTACATTTCCCCTTCTGGGGGAGTAAAGATTCTGGGGTAAGTAAAGATTTCTTTGCCATTACAGAGAGGGTGGAAACTTACTACGGTTGGTTACTCAGGCATAAACACAGTTGTGGCTGAGGTATCTCATTACAATATTGACCGTGGCTACTCATCTTGACTTGTGCTGATTGACATGTTTCGCATTTAGAGTAGTCTGTCAAGCTGACGTGAGCTAAAACTTAAATGGATTACTTGGCGCATATATGAGAAGTTCATTTGTATCAAAGATATTGATCTAAGCTTTTTCGATCGGGGAACTGTTCGGTCATATCTTCTTCACAGATCTACTGCAGTTAATAAATTCAGGAACTTCAACACTGTCAGAAGACACTCTTAGGCTCCCAACTGCAGGCTGTATCAAGTAAATTCCCTAGACACATTCT
Source organism: Streptopelia decaocto (assembly GCF_964273445.1). NCBI lineage: Eukaryota > Metazoa > Chordata > Aves > Columbiformes > Columbidae > Streptopelia > Streptopelia decaocto. The sequence continues at coordinate 17,781,176 of NC_138659.1, forward strand.
TCCAAATTAACCTAATACCATCAGACTTAGCATGTGTATTCCCTTCTGTTCAAAAGGAAAATTATAACGGAAGATGCTACTTGTTCTGTGGAAATGAATTAGTGGGAAATTAATGCTAGTGGTTACTATGGTAGTTGTAACTTTTCTGATCCCATGGTGTTAAAATTGAGCTCCAAGCAAAGTAGGAGCAGGAGAACAAGACAAGGCAGAAATGAACAAGTGTGTTGTGTATTTTAAAGGAATAGAGCCTCTCTTGTAGTATGGGTGCTGATGGATTGCTAGCCAAAAACTCAGCACTATTTCACAGGCTGGTCCTTTGGTTCTATGTGTTGCTGTGGTCAATACTGCGAGCTCAGTCTCCTCAAAGTTGTTTTCTCAGGGAAAAAATAATATTGTAGCAGACACACAGTGCTCTGAATTAGTTTTGTTATCAAAATCCCTTTTTCAACGCAGTTTATCAACTGGTGTTGTGGGCTTAGAATATTTTTAGGGAACTGAGCAAGAACACAAATTTTGCTGCTTGAGCCAAGATCAATATATTTTAACACCTATCCTCAAGGCAATAATGATCATATTTTAAATGGTTGTTTTGAAAAGTATCAATGCTCTGAAGTAGCAGCTCAAGAACTTTGTTAGTGATGCTCCTGTGCATAAATGTGTGTGTGTCAGCTGGCAGATTATTAGTGTTGCTCATGGGAATTAATGGCAGAGCAAGCATTTGTTCAGAAACCTTAAACATGGAGGAGTGCTTGTGTGTTATAGTAAATTTCTGGCAACTACCGTGACTGATTCTTGGGCTTCTCTGAGGCTGCTTCTTTCATGCATTAATTTGCAGGGGAAAATGGTTTTACAGTTAATGAGATGTAGAAACATGATTTGGAACAATAAGGAAGCATTTGATGATTATCATTCTCAGCAGTCCATCATGAGTCTGCATACCTTTCCAACAGGGTGCAAGGGCAACCAATAAATGTTGTTTCTAACCTTTCTTCTTATTTTTGAAGCAACATAAAAGGAACTGAGGGATAGAAAGAAAATTGCCCAATGATTACATGAAATAAATCAACTAAGTCAAAATATATCGAAGGTCTCTGTTTTTTGCAGGGCGTTGAGCAACAAACCTTGCTTGGCTTATATATGAATTAGAAAAATATATGTTAGAACCAAACTGTTTAGCAAATGTCCAGAAGCTTGTAAAGGCTTTCAGCATGATCTGAGTGACTATGTAGCTAAGAAAATATGTCTGTTGCGTATGTACACCCGTTTCTGTGGTGTTATTGTTCAAGCATTGGCTGCTCTAAACAGCGCTATTCCTAGCAGCAGTGTTTGCAGGAAGAGACTATGGGAAGGTTGGATATACTTGTCTCCAGTGTTGGTCCATGTTTTATTCCAGGAAGAAAAGTTCTGGGAATAATAACATCGAATTAGCAGGAGCATTCCTAGCTGAGATTCAGGAAAAGCAGAGAGAATAATTTTGTTGACCTGCTGTGAATGTAACCCTCTTTTCTGTTTCTGTGTATGTTTCTGTTACGAAGATACCTTGTAGCTATGCTGAAATCTGAGCTATAGGGAATTTGTTAACCATTTTAAAATGCATGAATCGCTGTTCAAGTCTGGGGTGGATGTCTGCTACAGAAATGGTTGACAATGGACATTGCTGTTATTCATTGTGTGGTAGCAATTTTTGTGCAATGGAGGACTACACTTTCCTGCATTTAAGCTAGTAATCAGCTGTTCTCACTCTGATTCAGAAGTGTTCGGAATTACACTTGGCCTCTCAGTTCCAGTCATTCATCCTTTCTTATTAAACCTTATAATGAAGGTAAAAATGTTTAAACTACCATTCCCTACAGTCTAGCTAATGTATCAAACTTTATAAACTCTGAAGTGATCGGGAAAGTAACTACAGCTCAGGGGTGGTATGCCTGAATGTCATATTTGCTGCTTATCAAACGTTCAGTCTCCTTTTTCCTCTAATTTATTTTCCCATCATCTGAAAAAATATCTGAGAAACATAAATATGTTCTCAAGCTAAGCAGATTTGTTTCTCACCCACAAAATCCACAACTGCTAAAATTTAATCTGTTTTAAAGATTTAAGCCCAGCATAAGTGTTTTAATACACTGTTGGAGACAATCCAGAGATAAACTTCCAGTGAGAAAATGAAAAAGGGCGTACACATAGCCTTCCTGCATTGAGAAGTGTTATCTTTTTAAGAAGTTTTGAGGCAATTAAAAAAAAAAAGAACAGAACAAAAACAAACACAAACCAAAAGTCTGTAAACTTGCTGTATTTTTAAGCACTTCATAGAAAATTGTGTAATTCACTATTGGTAATGACAGCACGTAGGCAACATTTTCAAAGGGAGATTCAAGCCTTTTAGAAAAGTTTAAAATCGGAGGTATAGATCCACAATTTAGTAAATTTCTATAATGCTGTATTTTGGAATTATTTTTTATTGTGTTCTTGTGGTGTTCATGAAGTGTTGTGAATTTTAATGCCATATTATTAATGTTAATGCAGTGGGTTTTGCAAGGATTTTTTTTTTCTTCTGTATATGTAGGGGTCCATATTGTTGGTGGTTTGATTTTTTTTTAAAAAAAAGAAGGAAAGAAGAACAGTTGGACTATTTTAGAGGCCTTTTCCATTTCCTAAACTGTTGTGTTTACAGTCTTGTATACTTTCTTGTATTTAGTTAAGAGTATGAATGATGTGAAAGCAGCTTTTAGTTCTCTTCTGTGTTCCATGTTCGTTCTGTGGCATGAGGTGCCAAAAGAGAAGGTAAGGGCATTAGGTGAAAAGAGCAAGGTTGGGATGGCTCAGATGCAGAGTGGCCATTTGCTGGAGTTTAAAGATTAAATAAATGAAGGGGATAATCTTGCAGTCACTGGGAAGGGAAGGGCTCTTCAGAGGAGTATTAAATGACTCGGGAGTGAATAAAGTAATTAGTGGTGGTACCACTCTCACCTAAACGAAAACCCTCTATTCTCCCAAACAATAGGATTTGATATTAATTGGTTTTCCTTTTCTATAAAAATGCAAATTTTAAAATGCTTTTAAGACTCGAAATTCATTAATTACCTAATGGCAGCAACAACTTCTAGTGTTGTTCAACATGAGTGTTGACTTGGAAAATCCTGATTTCTATAATAAAGAGAAATTCTCATAGATATTTTTGTCTGTTCTAAGCTCAGCATTTTTAAAAACATCCAGTTCAGGGTATTTAGATAATATGGGTATGTTTTGCAATCCTCCCCACCTTTTCCTCCTTTTTTTTCCCTTTTTTTTGTCATTTCTTCAGCTTCGGTTTCCATGCAGTTAATATCTAGTGACACATTTCTTTCAGACGTTTAATGAGAAACTTGTATTCTATACAGTCACTCAAAGTTGATGAGAATAATTGCAATAGGATTGCTCAAATGAGTGAGACCTTCAGAAGTGGCTGCTTTCTAATCCTGAACAAAGATCAAGCATTATTTTTTCTTATGCTTGTTTAAATTTAATTACATACAAATAAGACGTAAGACTAGCAAATTCCTGAACAGAGAAAAATGTTAGATTATTCCTGTTTCCTCTGTGACTGGATTTGTAGCATCTTTCAAATATCTGCTCTTTCATCAACTTTGGAAAATTTGAGTTTGGATTTGAATGCTATAGGTGAGGAGAATAAGAGGGATCCTCCCACGTTTCATATATGTACCTTATGAGTACATGGACACACAACTGTAAAGGCAGTGCAGTTCAGTCATTTCTCAGGTCCTTGATAAACTGATGCTCTTCTAGCCTCCAGGAAGCTATACCTATGGCTGTGTATCCCGGAGACTTTAAAGAGACCCTTAATTTATGAACTGATATAAAGAAATTTTTGTTACCAGGTAATAAGTTCTGTGAACCAATGTAGGCCCTTAGGCATGATTCCATTTCATGTTGCTGCCACATCCCTACTAAAGTGTTGTAACTTAATACACAGAATAATTATGTATGTGACAGACATTCTGCCAACATTTTTCTCCACTTTTTTTCTATTTGACTGCTCGATTTATTTGAAGGTAAAAACATAATGAATGTATGTACTCTTTTGACTTTTTGTTGGTATTAAAAAAAGACATCAGAAATAAATTTTATTCAAACAGTATTCAACACAAGATAGATTTCTAGTCTCAATATACTGGGAATATTTCGAATACTTTTAATGTGGCAAATGCTACAAAAATCCTTCTGAAAGATGTAGTGGCTAATCTGTATGCAGGCTATGGAAATATGGGTTGTTAAAAATCTGCCAGTTTATTATTTAATACTGAACTTTCTGTTTGTAACAAGAAACTGAAGGAAAAAGATTGAAGACATGGAAGGGCCAAATATTTTGATAAATAGAGTGGCTAAAATCTAGTGTTCTTTTCTTTTATCTTATTACACTGCTTATATGTTTTAACTACAACCTGGAAAGAATGATAATGTGCATTAGTTGAAGATCAAATTTTAATATGATCAAGCCACCTCTTTAGGTAACATCCATTTACCTGTGCTTAAGGGATATATACTATTCATGCAGATTTCTCCTTGATTAGCAAATAATCCCAAACCAATAAAAAGAACAAGGAGCAAGATGTTTTTGTGGTTTTGTGTTTTTTTTTTTTTTGTGTGTGTGTGGGTTTTTTTTTTTTTTTTTGGTGTGATTTTTGTGTTTGTTTTGGCCCTTCTTTAATAACTGCGTTTATTTTTATAGGTATGGAGAAATACCGGTCTGGGAGATGCTCTCCCTGGAAAACAACTGTTCACTCAAAGTGTGTGCTAGGCACAGATTTAAGCAATAAAGATTTTATTCAAGAAGCTGGACACAAAGCATGGAACAGGAGCCTCCCAAGACTGAAGCCTACATGTGAGTCATGTCGAATAATTTCAAAACTTCAAATGCATCAGTTATAATCTACACCTGTTAAGGAATGGCAGGGAGAAAAATTACATCCCTATAGGGTCAAAATTTTTTTTAAAAGCTTGATGATTATGACGGGGGAGTTAAATGGAAATGGCAAAATTCAGTCAGATTTCCTGAAAGTCTGTTTGTTAGGGAGTCTGTGTTTCCATGATCCACATCCTCGGTGTTACTGTTATTTATTATATACTGTTATATATGCTGTCTTTGAGATTTGCACTGTGAAGTTAATCTAATAGCTTCTGAGAAAGCTCATACAGACAACCTCAAGGCAGGAGCTTTGAATCTTCAGGTGCTTGCAGCTGTTGTTGGTCTGAGGAGGAGTGGGTTTCAAAGTTTTAATTGAGCTGAGACCTTTAATTCGTTTGTATAATATACTTTTTGCTCCAAGTAGGATGTAATTTTATGATGATGATGATTATTTTCAAAAGCTCTGCTCTAAATGTAGCTGCAAAATGAGGACAGCGCATTTTCAGCAGTGCTGACTGCAATAGTGTAATAATAGGAAACACATAGGTGAAACTGTACTTACTGAAGGAAGTGGAGAAAAATAGCTGTCATGGGGGATGTTCTTGAAAGAAAAACATTCTTTTCCAAAGACTTATATCCACAGATAACCTTTCATTTGACAATCTGAAAAGGATCTTAATGCCTCACAGGAAACACTGTATTTTGAAAGTTTTTCTGAGCTCAGATGATGCTGAGAAACTGTCAATACACAAGTAAATATACAGTGTTTATTTACATTGAAATGGAAGGGGAGGGCAGAAAGCCCTTATCAAGGGTTTTGAGGAGAAGTGTGCAGGACCAAGGAAGCTCATGATGAATATATATGAAAAGATTGTGTACTCCTTTGTGACACCACTTAATGAAACAGTGATGACTTGGTTTTAATTTTCCAGCATTCACATGGAAAAAGCTCATTAAAAATGCCAATGCTACAGATAAGATAAAAAGCTGTAAATCTTACCACCTGGCAGCTAATTTATCTGCTATTGATTTATATGTGTGGCACAATTGAGCTACAGGCTTCAGCTGCCTGTGCTATCCCCATGCAGGCTATTGTAGGTAAAGAACACTCCTATAAAGTCTTTAAGTTCATAGGTCCTAGTAATAAATAATTCTTCATACTTCTTTGGAACTGCATCTTCCACTTAGAATCTCTTCTAGTTCTCTGGCAAGTCCAAATGTCATACCTTTTTTGTACTAGCTGGGGTAAAGGACCATTACGGAAGTTAACAGAGCTCTCCAACCTTCAAGCCTGTGAAATGCTTGGCTTCAATCGGCCTCTTTTGTAGTCAGTTTCCCTGTTTAGTGTTTTGTAGAGATCTGTATCTGTTTTGTTGACACCTGAGAATAAATACTTGCTGAAGCTGTTCAGGGAATCAGAGGTGGCTGTGGCAAAAATGCACAGGTCAAAACTGGTATCTATTCATTGCTTAGACACAATTCTGTTTAATAACAAATGTAGAGATGGTAAGTCAGAAAAGCTGATTATGTCTTTACTGTCTTTATGTAGGTTTAGGGCATTTAAAAGAGCTTATGACTTTTGCATTAACCATTGAAAGAACACATTCTGAACTATAGCACAAGTTTTGTTTTGGAAGTGTAATGACCCAGTTTGGGGGCGTTAAAAAATAATTAAGAAAAAGAAATGTAGTTTAATGAGAACTTTCCCACTTTTTAAGTGGAAAAAAAGACTAAAGCTATTTTTTGACACACTACCAGAATGGCTCTGATCTGAAGGATGCACTTGTCTTTCTGTATATTTATATGACTGTGGTTTGTACCTCATGATAATGTAATTGGTGCTAAGTAAGTTACGAAAGGAGATGGTTGCTGCTATATGCAGCTATGATCTGAAATCACAAATTTGTCACCATCATTTAGTTTCCTTACTCCTAAAGTTTGGCTCACAAGTCACTGGTTCTGCTTGAGAAGTAAGATAGTACTCATTATAATCAAAGTGAAGACCTGAAATCTCCAGCTGACTTACTAGTAAAAATTTGTAGACTGGACTGAGTTCTGGGCTCATTAATACTCAAACCTTGTCTAGTCCTTGAGCAGCAAGCTGAAAGCTGGCTGCTGTTTAAAACGATTTGCAGGCTCTGCTTAGACATAACCTGGATAGAAGTCCTCATTTGCATCTCTATTCCTTTCTAAAATGTGGTTATTAGTTTGCATCCTGTTCTGTAGTGAGAGATTTTTGAGGATGCCACAAATGTAAAAATTAAAAAAAAAAAATTGCAGCTACTGTGATTTAGTGATCCTGCATTTCAGCTCTTGAGATCTCACTATACAGATTTCATAACAAAGCTAATTAAACTGTTTGGTTTTGAAGAATATTTGGATGGAACAAACAGTTCATTTGATGCATATAAATGAACAAAGCAGTATCCTGATTTCAGTAAGCACAAATTGCTTTCATAGATATTTACATTTAGGAAAGCTTGTAAATTGGAAATAAACGACTTTCTCCCCTTCTTGTAGCACTTGTGAATATTTCACAAGCATAAAACTAACACAGTGCTGTAGCTGGTGCCAAATATGTTTGAGCCAAGCATAGCTCAAACACTCATTATGAGAGCTTTCCAAGCTGCACAGCATGTTCCTTTTCACATCTATTTGATGGTTTTCTGGCTCGACTTTGTTCTTGTGTGCAAGTATTATCTGCAGTCTTTAAAATCAGCAGCCTTGCAATGTTGTAAAAGCAAACCTCATGCTTGCAGTGTTATAATTAAAAGAAGTTCCTATGTGTTCTGTTCTACAATAGAAAACCACGTTCTTGGAGGAATAGCCTAATGTATTTTTTCCTTCTTATCTTGCTCACACTATACTTAAGTATCTTCTGGTTCTCTTTACTCTCCATCCATTCGTTTTTTAAAGGACTAACTTAACAAAGTTGTTTATATTAATAAGTTCTTTTCCTGAAGACAAATTTATTCTTTTAGTATTAAAATCTTCTGTTCACACAGGATCAGTACAAAGCATAGGCAAAATCTGAGCTGTAAAATCTTGGCCACTTTTAAGGTAGTGGGAATTTTGCCATTACACAACGCGATCACATTTTATACCAAAGCATTTGGGAAAAAATTAAACTGTGCCTAGCTCTTGTGCAGCTTCTCTGCACAAAGCTAACTTTCTCCCAGAGGACAGAATGGTAAACTAATATGAATCCTGACATGTAGTGTTTTCCAGCAGATGAGACTGGAACACAGCAGAACAGAATTCTAAATGGTTATTTTAATTAATTTCTTCAATTGTTTTGAGTATGGAGCTGCCATAGGGGAGGGGAAGATTACAAATTTATGTACATGTGAATTAAAAGTGACATTTCCTTATCTTTTAACAATTATTTTTTAATGTTTTTGAAATACATGAAACTTACCATAGCTATCATGCTTACTGCATGAGAGCTGACATTGAGTTTATAGCAGTGTAGCAAGTACGTACCATACTTTCAGCTGAACTTCAACATTACTTTAAAGTGGCATGTAGTTAAGGTGACTTCCCTTTATTGTTCTGTTTTAATGTGAGGCTCTTCTTTTAAAATGAGAGTTAGAAAATTAGAACTTCAATTGACTTTTGTTTTTTCTTTTTTTTTTCATTATCCCTAAATGAGTCTAAATGGTGCCATGAACAATATTTAAGATTTTCATCTCTGATCTGTTTTGCAGACAGATATTTACAAAAAAGCATCTCCAGGTACACTTGGAAAGTACAATACATGCATGTAATAACCACTATTATCAAGCTATTTAACAAATGCAATAGGACTTTTTAGTAGTGTTGCTATGGGTAGTATGTATTTTTAGAATACAAGCTTGGACTTCAGCTACTGTGTATGAAGCTTAAGTTAAAAAATGTTATCTACGTATATTCTAGAACCGATGAGGACCAGGTGGCCTCCTGTACCCCTAGGGAGAAATTGGTGTGCTCTGCTCGCTCCCTGAAATGCCTGTACACCAATGCACGCAGCATGGGGAATAAGCAGGAGGAGTTAGAATCCTGTGTTCGATCAGAAGGTTACGATCTAGTGGCAATTACAGAAACATGGACAGCTCACATGACTGAAGTGTGGTCATGGATGGCTATGTCCTTCTCAGGAAAGACAGGACAGCCAGGTGTGGTGGTGGAGTTGCTCTCTTATGTGAGAGAGCAACTACAATGTACTAAATTCTGCCCAGGAGCGGATGAGGAACGAGTTGAGAGTGTATGGGTCAGGATCAAGGGGGAGGCTGGCAGGGGTGACACTGTTGTAGGTGTCTACTACAGGCCACCGGATTGGGCTGAGGAAGTTGATAATGTATCCCCTGCTTTCTCTGCACAGATTTATCCTTGAAGTTTACTTAAAGATAGCTGTAAATTCTAGAGAACCTTAACCTGTCTGGATAAATGACATGGGAATAAAATAAGAGCTTTTGGTCCACATGGCACCTATACATGCAGAAGTCTACTGCCTGTTGCACCTTATCGTGCCATGCTCCATTTTCCCTGTTACCTGTTCAGCATCGCCACCAATATTGTCTGATTTCTTGTTCCCATTTTGGTATAGTTGCATAAGCAGGCAGTTGATCTGGAAAGATGAAGCACACACAACCTCAATAGATACTTGGCTGGTTTCCTTCTCACTGATCTGAACTTCCTCCCATTCACTCAACTGCTTCTCCCCCTGACTAGAATCCTGTTAATGTGAGTTCCTGTTTGTCTTCTTAGAGCCATATCCTTATTTTTTTAGGATTGATCTACTAGATGCTTTTTTTGATCAATACAGAAAATCTCTGACTGTGGCCTCCTAAGACTGTACAGTTCTAGCAGTTCTTTACAGCATGTCAGATACAGGAACATATAAAAACAGTAACAAACAAAACTAATTTATTATATGTTGCACTTCTCGTTAATGATTTTAAAAAAAAGACTAGTGAAGTGAACAATTTATATTTAGATATCAGATTAGACTTCAAAAATCAATAGAAAGGTTTGTTGTTTTTTTTCTTTCTGTATTAAAGATTGATTATTTTCCTTTGGCATTTGCAAAGAGACAAAGCTTTTGGAAAAGTCTTAAATGAGAAGAATGACAAGTAATGCAGATCTGAATCTTAATACTGCTGTTCAAAACTACAACTATATTGGAACAGTTTTTAACTTTTGATGAGTTTGTGGAGTTTCTATGTTCTATTCAATCTGAACTTGGCAAACTGAAAAAGGAATTAAGAAAGCAAGAAAAAAAAAAATTGAGAGGTTTTTGTATGCAGCATAGTGTAATATCTCCTCCATTTTATAAATCTTTATGAAACCTATTAACTTTTATCCTTGATGATTATTTAGAACAAGTTTTGTTAAATCTTTAAAAAAAGACAAGTTCAGTCAATTGATAATGAACCTCACAATATAATCTGACAAACTCTGCTCTTAATTTTTTGTTTCCTGAAGATGTCAGAACTTTAGAAATCAGGAAGATAATTATATAGTTTAATCTAAGTATTTCCTGTTACTGATTTCTATTCTTGATTTGAAGGATGAGTGAAAATAATTTGGAATAACTTTTGATTAATTGCTGTCTAGATGTGCTATACACTTTGAATAAATAGGCTGTCTTGCTTCTTTAGCTCTTAAGATTTGAAAAATGCTGGTGAAATAGTATTGAACCAAATTTAATTATTTAATAACGTAGTCACCAAAAATCCATGCAGAATGGTTGATCTGTGGTAGTTAATTTGTTTGTCTGTAACTCATATTTTCTATAACTATTTTAAAAGTTTAGAAGGAGGACTCAGGAATTGGTAATGATAGGAACATATTGTTTTGAAAGGCTTGATATTGAATCCTAGAACTAAGGTTTTCAGGTGTAGTAATTCAGCTTAGCTATAATGACAGCGACAAATTTTCTGTTTCTGCTAAAGATTTAACCCATACGCCTGAGGCTATGATATCTTTTGGATGCAAGCGTGCTTTTCCTCCTGGAATCAATATATTACAGCAAGCTGAAAAGCAGAATTAGTTATGGAAATATTCAGTTTAGGGTTAGAGTTTTTGTTGTTATTTAAACTGCTTTAGTATAAATGAAAAATACCCTACACCTTGCACAGTGTAGGGTGGGCTGCTAGGATCTGCTGCAACAAGAGATCAGTGTGTCATGGAGGCAACAAAGTCCAGGGTGCTTCTAAACTGGTCCCAAATAATTGCTGTGATGCGTAGCCTTGTGAGAATGTTACTGTGTTGTGTGTTGCAGAGTGAGCACTGCATGAATTACAGCCGGAGTTGTTCTTTTCATTTACAGAGAAGACTATGCAGGTCAGATATGCAAACTATTAATTTATCATTATAAGATCTGAGGCAGTGCTGACTGCACTTGGAGATAAGATATAAAACTTAGTGGCCCAATGAGTTAATACACAAGGTTATAAAATGGTATTTTATTTTCTTAATCTGTTGTCCTTGTTCTGCAAACCAGTCTACTTAGCCAAGTCTCTGTATGGAATGTGGTGGCCAAAGTACATTTTGGGGATCACCTATACAAGGCAAGATCACCAGTCAAGACCCAGAGATTCACAGTGAGTCAGGAGTGTCTGGTTTCCATTACTGTGGGTCAATGATATGCTGGTTTAAACTGGACTGGAAGGGGCAGCAGCCTTCATTGGTGTGAATATAACGTGTGTGTGTGTTGTACAATAGAAATCTTAGGCTAGAAATCACTATCTACTCCCATACTTGTCCTGGTTAATAATGACAAATGTTCATAATGATAATAGAGTAATAGCATCAGCACAGTCCTAATTGTTACACTAATATTTATGATTTGACTCTGTGGAGTTGCTTGTTGTATACATTTCTGAAGAAGATGTACTTTCAATATAACTATTTGCTGTTTGTATTTTTTTTTTCTCTGAAAAGTGGTGTTATGAGCAGGATATTAGGCAAGATGACCTTCAAAAGTCTCTTTCAACATGAATTATTCTGTGGGGTTTCTTTTGTACAATTTTTCTTTGAATATATGTTCATTCACACTGTAAGCAATACGGTATGTGCATATGGTTTTAGAAACAATAGACTTCACAGTGTTTGCTTTTTGAAGACCTTTGAGAGAAAGGACATGAATTGAAATGACCATGAAATGGATCTAGAAGCGGATTGATTTTTGCAATGTTTTTTGACATACTTTTCAGTGAAGCTAGCGTGACAACTGTGGTTGCTTCTAGTAACTATCGAAGGCCAAGACTAAGCTCTGTCAGAGTTCGCTTTGAGAGATTCCCTTTGGCCTCAAAGGCTTAAACTCCTGGGAAAGAAAAAAAAATGCAACTTGGTCTTTAGTTTTATACTCATTAGCCAAAAGTGAATCCTCCCAAAGCAATTTATGAAAGATAATGAAACAACTTAATTTGCCATCAAGATACTTCAATTTGCATTCTTTTCAGTTGCATTCCATCTCAATAAAATTGGATCATCATTTATCTCTAATTTTAATTCTTAAGCTAAATTGTTTACCAGAAGGTCATTTTACTGTCTCACTCTCCACCAACAATCTATTAAGCACAGTATAAACACTGAAAATAAATCAAAAGCAAATTGAGGATTTTGCTGACTTACTGAACTGGGAGTTTCTTTGTATAGCTTTTGTTATGCAAGGCAAAGAGACTGAGTTATTTGCAGTTAATTGTATGCCACTGCAATACTTTAACCTCCTATAAACTCCGGAGTGGGGAGACACTGTACATGGAAAACTCACACCTGATAGAACTAAGAGACTTGAGTCATCAGAGGGGTTGTACGTAATAATCTAAAATAAGTTTAAGAAGAGAGGAGAGCAGAGATGTCTCAGTTACCTGGACTGAGGTGGGAAGAAATTAATTTTGTGATGGCAGAATGGATTCTGAGAGGGGTGTGGAAGGTGGTAGTGGCAGGTCCTCCCCTGTTCCTTTGCTCATCCTCTGTCATAGACAACCACCTGCTTTGTCCAAGTCTAAGTCAAGTCATATCTGTGCTGGCATCTTAGTGATATTCTGTCTTCAGTATCTTATTGCACTTTAATGCCTGCTAAACTATTTTGACTGCTATATTTGACTATGTAGAGCTGTAGCCGTCAAGGAGTACATAGACTGCTTTCCAAGTGTATTACTACTGTCTGATTATTCAAATGAAATATTAAACTTATGCCAAAATGCAGGGAACTACCCTGCCAAGTTTGTTGTTTTTTGTTTTTTAAGATATGCGAGAGAAACTGTACAGCTTTTCTCCACTGATAGTGGTATGTAATAAGGAAAAAGGGTTTGTGGTACATGATTCCTGCTTGTAAATACTAGTTTAATGTAAATCAATGACGTAGAGTTATTGGGTACAATACAGACATGTTTACAGACAAATGTACTTAGTAGCATGATCACGTATTAGAGTATTAAATACTAGCTGTTGCAGAGTTCAAAATATGGAATCCTTGCTTTCTTATATTAAAACAAAGAACAACAACAAACCACTAAAACCCCCCCAAACAACAACAAACCCCACCAAAACCAACAAATCAGTACAACACAAACCACCTTTCTAATTCAGTTAAATGAAAGGAATAAATGGGTTAACATTCTGAATACTGTGAATATGAGAGTCAGAGTAGAGTGCTTTACATATCTGCAGTGGATTTACTATTCATAAAGATGGGATTCCTAGAATTCAGCAGTAGAGGAGCCACCGCATTGGGATTATACATATTAAATATCAACCTCAAGGTAAAATGCAGATGATGAAATGCTAAAGACTGCGGAGATAGAAGTAACTGTTACATTGCTGCACTTGACTGCCTGAGACAATTCTGTTACTCCAAAATAAAATATGTTCAGGAAAAGGAGATGAGGGAGGTAAAGTACAGAATTTACTGGGTTGGAAAACTATTTCTGAATGCTTGTATTGCCTTCTGTATGATTGACAGGTTAGACTGTGGGAGTCATAATGTGCTATGACATTGCTATCTTAGTCACACCGAATTATCCTTTTAGGAAGAGCAATAGATGCAGTGAATAAATTGTAGATAAATGGTAAGTGATGTTTTATGAGAGTAGACTTTATATACTTCTCATAACTACATTATTTTCATTAGTCAAGTAACAGAGAGTATTCTAGCACTGTATTACCCCAAAGGAAAAATAAACTGATTTATCAATGTGTACTGTAATTTAGAGCACAAGTTCAGTGTGAGCTAGGATTCTTGCTGTGGTAGTTTTCAAGTCATAGGTATTTGTCCCTTTGGAACCTCCATTCTCTGAAGTCATCAAAAATTAGTATAGTCAATGGAGGAGTACAGAGTGATGATTCTAATGGATGATTAATTTTAAGCTGAACTTGAACGAGATGAAAAAAACAGGTTCTTATGCTGAATATGAAGCAGGGAATTGATAATGTTTTTATTGCTTTAGTTCATGTTGAGTACAGTATTTATGGTAAAAGGTTGGTCCTAAGTTCCTTCTTTTAACTCCCACCTAAAAATTGAGCAGAATTTGTGTTCAGTTTTGCATGTTGTGATTCTGAGAAGCATTGCCCAGGAAATCAGAGATTCATTAATGTTAATTTCTGAGAATTAGTGTATTCCAAAAGCTCTAACTATGAGAGTGGCTGAATTGAATCTTACAGGGGAAACTAATGCTCTCAAAAAAATACATAGTCAAATTGTTCATCCATTTCAAAATAGAGAATTGAGTGATTAAGGCAGATCCCTGAGTGATGAGTTCTTCTCCGCAGGCTAGAGGAAGGCAGGAAGGCCTCTTAACTGTTTGCAAATATTTTTGTGCCTAATCTTAAACCACTTTTCTTGTAGCTCAAACTTTCCACCAAATTTGTGAATAGCTTTTGCAGAGGACTGTTCAGGATCCTCCAGGGAATACTCTGAACAAAGATTGAATAAACGACTGTTTTAATGTGTTTTTAAACCCTGTGGTTTCTGAGGTCTATATGTAAACAAATCATTAAAAATGTTATTTGCGTTCTCCATCAGTGAGACCTTCTTCATTTAAATCTGCAACCTTTATATTTTAATAATTGTTTTTCTTAAAGACACTCAAGCTTCATTATATTTTCAGTCATGTTTTTTCCACTTTGCATTTAGTTATTTACAGCAGAATTCATCAGCTCACACATGTTCTGCAGATATGTATGTCAATAGTCGTTAGCTTTTGAGATAACATGAATTGGGAAATGAGGAAAAAAAAATGAAGAGAGTTGTTCAACAAATTTTTTAGCTACTTAGTTTTCAGAATGTTACCTTAATATTTAATTTCTCATTTCTGTACTTTAACCAAAACTGTTCACTTACCGTTCAATATTCAGGTCACTCCTAAAGATAGTGTAATATACGTGCAAGTGGATAGGCAGTGAAAAACATGGTAGTTCTACATGCATTCAGGGACGCCGTACATATGTACACCTTGGCAGATTGTGTGCCTATCAACATATCTTCCATGCAACATGGGATTTGTTAAAAGAATGTGAAATCCCACAGAGAATAGTTACTGTTAAGTAATTACATCCATTATCATGAAGGACACTTGCTTTATCTCATTCTCATCACTTTTCTTGGAGAGGCAAAATTATTATCTCATAACTACCTGACTTGCATTGTCATATCTTATTACTTGACCAATTTAACAGCATGTAGGGCAAATACACGACAAAGCCAAAGCTCTCAATATTAATTAATCAGAAGTAGATAAGGAAGAGAACATTTTAAGGCTGAAAGAATTTGTGTCTCAGAAGGAAAGCACCATTTTAAAGAAATGGGATATTATTTAGGAAACATTAGTAAAATCTTTGTACTACAGAAGGAAATACTGGCTTTTCACTGACTTTGTGCAGGCATTTATATTTCCTCCAGCTCCTTAAAATCTCCAATAATAATTTCTGTGGCAAGATCCATTTTTATACTTCACTGCAACTGCCTCTGGTAATGATTAGGTACCTCCATGGTACTGATATGCACAGCAGGAAGATATGGCTGGGTGACTAGTCCAGCCACAGAGAAAATGAGTGTATGCGAGTACACTAACATACGTTTTTTTACCTCTCATCATCATCTATCTCAAGATACTTAAAGTACCAAATTAAGACTATAATGCCTAGAGATTTTTTTGTTGTTCAAAGGAAAAGGTTATTTCTAGTTAGTGATCCAGGTCACCTAACATTCACTTTTTTTTTTTTTTTACGATGTGTCTACATAGTATTTATTGAATCTTTTATTATTCATTTTTTTTCAGGACTTGATTTTTCACAAGCAATATGAATATCTATGAGTAATCTGGTAAAAATAATTGTATTCAAAATGAAGAAATTACTGAATTTGTTTTCATGGTGGCTAAACCAAACTCTTTTCTAAGGTCCCAAACCAATAATTTTTTTGGTTTGAGTAAATCATGTTTGACATAGGGTTTAAGTCAGATTGTTATTCATGTGATATGTCTTATATGGATATTCCATGTCCCAATTCTATTCCACATCCTTATATGTTACCAAGAGCATACTTCAACTTTGGCTTCTGCAAGAAAGACATTCCTTTATTTCAGGTTGCTAAGCACAGATTTGTATGAGAAATGTGGCAGTTAATGTGACTGCTCAGGCCTCAATTGGTTATCATACATAAGCAGGTGATTAACAGGAAACAGATACTTGAGTCAGTTGTTGAACAGAGAATGGTGATGAATAATAGATTAGATTCTTTATTTTATAGAATCCAGAATACTTTCATAATGTAGGGATTCAATCATGTAATTTTTCTTTACCCTAACATTTCATTTTAGTCTGAAACTATTGATGTGATTGTATATCTATTCACAGAGATTATGGAGCCATGTTCTACATTTTATCCTAATACCTGTTTGATAAATTAAGGAATAACCTGAAGGGCAAAGTCAAGAACTGAAGTTCACAGTTCCTTAAGTGCCGATAGCCTCTCGCCTGTTCTCTTTTCATCACTCTGCTGTCTGGCCTTCACAGAAGGACTGGACACTCTCAAGACAGTTTGTTAGTTATGGAAGCAGATTGTGGACTTTAAAACTTCGGAACGGTTTTATTTCCTAGATGACTGCTGAAACAACTGTTTGTTTGTGGTTTTTTTTTTTTTTTATTTTGTATAAACGATGCAGGCTTCCTAAAGCAGTAGAAGTAAAAGATATACATTTCCCGAATGTTAGGAAACCATTGGTAAGGTTCTCTTGCTATTAACTTGTGAGTATATCTTGCAATATACCCAATATACCAAGACAAGTAGTTGTCATTATCAGGACTTTAAAATCAAGGAAAGCATGCATAATTGAACAGAGACTTATATGGATTCCCACAGATCCTGCTGAAAAAAAGGATGAATGCTCCTACTGAGCATTGTTTCTAGTTTAATATGAGCAAAATATATTGGAAACTTTAACAGAAGCGCCATGTATCTCAACAATTTATCAGTGGATCTAGACTTTGTGAGTCTTCTCTGTGGCAACTAAACTGTCAGCTAACCTAAACATCAAATGATTATCCAGGTTTGCAAAGAAGATGAACATTGTTAAATAGTTGTAGTGGAGGGAAAAAACATTCAAGAAAGTTTTAGTGACTGCACAATTTAAGGTATTTGTGAAAGCAAAGGAATAAAATAAGCAACTTAATTTAGACACCTTACTAAGAAACCTGTCAATGGGAATATCTTATAGGGATTACCATGATGAACTGAAAAGCTAGAGGCTACTTCTGTTGGTTTGAGCAACAAAAGTAACAACAACAAAATGTTGTCCTTTTATCATGAAACTGATATTTTTATGTGAACATGTAAATTTGCATCATGAAAACAGCAGAACCACAAACATCTATAAACATTTTACAAAAAGATGTCCAACATCAAAGAACTTACAGTGAACATAATTTTTAACATATTGTGACTTAACTCTCAAGTTATGCTGTGAAAAGATGATAATTAAGCCAGAATGTGTGCCATGGCAGGACTGCTACTGTCCACCCAAAGATCACATGAAGGGGAACCAACACCAACAAAGTGTCTCTTGTATACTTTTGAGAGGGAAAATTTAAAGACTGTAATGTATCACTTGATTTAAGGGATTTAATGTCAGGGGATCGTATGGCTCTATATGTGCTGACAAACCAGGAAAGATTTAGACCTGAGATTAGAGAGAAAGCACTAAAAAAAGTATAACTCTGGCTTTCAAGCAAGGTTCTGTTGTTATGTTTTACTTTTCAGATCTTCAGAAATACCATAAAATACCCTAGGTCATGATCTCCATCCAAGCTGATTAATTTGGAACCGCTGATCTTAATATTAATAGAACTACACTAATATTTATAAATAAAATATCTGGGATTCACTTCCAATTAAACAGCTAGCTATGTGTACTATTACAAAAAGACAGGTTTTTTTCATGTAAGCTGTGAATGATCTATTTTCATGCATCATGTAAAAGGTACACAGTTTTTAATTATCTCAAAGACCAGCATTCAGTATGTTAGTGTAAGTTTAGTAATTTCAAAAGCATTTTAATCTTGTGCGATTGTTGTCCTTACTGATTACTATTTCAGAGCCATATAAGTAAACATACCATTGGAAATGTATTTGGAAGTATTTTTTGTCAAAGGTAATTTAAAAAATATTCTTTTAAGTCTGCATGTGTGCTGGATAATAGAATCAGTACATGTTACTAGATGGAGGGTTTTTTCTCTATTGCTTTTAGTTGTAATGCCTGTAATCGTACTGTAGCTGGCTATATTTTGACTTCCAGTACTGAAGTATGTTTATGAAGTTTGTGAAGTTGTTATTATGTCACTATTGGGGTACTGACTTGAGTTGACTCAGAGTTGAAGGACAGGTCATTTTTTTCCAAAGTCTTCAGTAACATCAGAGCTTACATCCAGATTTGGAAGTTCTCATGCTCACCAAGGCAAAGTTCTGCCATTCATCCCCAAAGGGTGACTTGTCAATGTAGGTAAAGGTTGTCAGTCTTCAGTTTCTAGAAAGATGGATTGTTGAACCCCACTCTAAACAACTGAAATGATCACTCCCAAGAAAAAAAATCCTCTGATGATCTAGATTTCTATTTTACTTCACCAAAACCTGGTTTTTATAAACAACTATTCCACATGAAAGCCAATGTTTTAAAATTCATGTGGAAGTCAACTGACTTCAGTATGAGTAGTAAGATTAGTAATCCTTATTTCCAGGAGGAGGTTGTAGGTTTAGGTTCTTGAACAGTATGATTCCTGTGGCTTTAAGGTTTGTCAAGAAAGTAAAAGTATTGGTTATGGGCGGGACGGGTAGTAATTAACGAAATTCTACATTGTTAAATGAATAGTAGAATTACTAGTGGTTATAACAGAGGCTAGTAATTCACTATATATAACCAAGCAGTGATTAAAGAGGAGGGATGGGGAGAAGTGGTCTCCCGTGGCTTTAGCATTTTGCTGCAGAATTGTATTGCATTGCAGGCCTTCTTGAAACAGAAATAAGTACAGAATAGACATTATTGGCAGTGTCACCAAGAATGTTGCTGTACCATTTAAATAACAACGTCACAATTATAGCAGGAGTGGCATTTTTCAAAGTTGTTCACAACAATATTTTCATAATTGTTGCATGAGTTTCTATTCAGAGGGCTGTAAATGGATGCTTCATTGTGGCTCTAATTAAAAATTAAATTTCTGTTACTAAATTATGCACTGTCCTGTGTATGCCCATATATATTTAATGTGTTTATATGTATTTAATATTACATTTTGAAGTTTTTATCATGAAACTCATTGTTTCCTTACCCTTTACTTGGCAACTTTGCATGGGGAAGTAAATAAATGGGTGACCAGCATATGTTTACAGATACAGCACATATGTGCTGTGTACAGGGACCCGGTCAAGACCTCTGAAGTACTCAACTGCAAAAAGATGTTGGTGAAATGAGAGTGTAAGTATAGAAAGATACTGTGCTTTCCTCTCTTTTCTCTCTTATTCTGCAGGCACGTCTGAGAGATGAATAGGGAAGTATTTTTTCATCAGTTGGATTCATTGTTGATATTAGGATTCAATATACTTCTCTCTTCTAGTGTGATGGGCTTTCAGTGTTGTGCGGCATCCAGCCTTGCTCTACCAAAAGGGCAGATGGTAAAAAGAGACACAATTTTTTCCTTGGATCTGTTTTAACCTTGATAAAATCTGAAAGTCTTGTGATTACGTAGTACCACTCTGTTTTCCATATTGTTTGTGGATTATTTGATGTCTAAAAATCAATGTTGAACAGATGCCTTTATGTATATAGGAATACACAGAGAGAAGATGCTTTTTGATATTTTGAGTTTAAATTGATTGGTTTTGAGCAAAACTACTTCCTTGGTTTTGAGCAAAAAACGATCCTTACGCAAGTCACAAAATATTAACAAATCAACACCACATTGAGCAATGATGTATGCTTTCCTTATTTCCATATTCTTGTGCTTCTGGATTGGATCTTTTAGGGAAAGGCTGTGTTTGTGCTAAAGAAAAAAAAAAATTACTTACAGTATGGAACAAGTGCCATCTGACAGCATATCAAGTTGTGAAATGAAGCAGAAGCAAATATATACAATGAAGAATAGTTGTTTTTTTTTTTCATAGAAAGTTGCAAAGAATGCAAGCTGTGCCAAACCAGACATCCCCCCTAATAGTAACATGACAGGAAGGCTTACAACTGCATGTTGTGTAAGTTGAAAACTCAGGCTCAGGAAATCTTATTTAGCATGGCAAATAAATGACTGTTTCTTTCCTTTATTACCATTATCTTCTCGACTGCCTTGAGAAATAGTGCAGACGTGATTACCTCTTGGTACCTATGAGGAAACTCTTTTGAGGGCATTATTTTAGCTGCAAGTATAACATTGTAATCTGGGGAAATATGCTAGTGTATGATCGTAATAATTGTAGTTTTATTTGCTTTTCAGTTTATTAGCTTAATAATTGCATTACTCCCTGGCTGACTAGTAATTTTGTTTTATTGGAAGTGATTTCAATAAGTAATTATATTAGCAGGATTGAACATCTTACTCAGCCTTTCAGCTGAAAGGTAATGGGGAGTTGTTTAATGTGTTACAATAACTTTTTTTTTTGTTACCTTTATTTATTATCCATATGCTGTGGTAACTTTCAATATGTTCTGGAAGGATATGCATACAGTAGTTGCACTGATTTCTGTCCCAAGGGTACGAGGGCTATTTTCTTTTAGTCCTGCTAGTTTCCCAGAGCACCCTGTTTTATCAAACACAAATACTTACAATAATCCTGCACTCCTTATTCCCTGGCCTCTTTATTGCAATTCTATAATAAGCAGGCTTCATTTGTACTCTAATAAAATGTACCTCGTTTGAATAAATACACATCACAGTGGATCAACTCTCCATTAAATACAGTCAGTACAATGTTTTTATTCTGATACAAAAGAAATTTAATCTGTAGATAGACTTGATTTCAGTGGTTGAGTAACAGTGAATTTGGTTTAATTCTGTGAGTTTTCAACACGTGCACATATTTTACTGCTGTCTCCCACTTAAACTGTACATCATGACAAGAGACTACTGGTACCTAATTCCATCTCACTCCACAAGTTCTTACGACAAGTTGATAACAAGCCTGTTGTGCCAGGACTGGGACCTCGGGCAGTTAGCATAAGGTATAGTTAGCACACAGGCTGCGGTCTCCTGCTAGTGATGATAATGCTGGTTTTATTAAACCACTAGCTAGAAAAATTATAAAGATTCTGCTCATGTTTGTGTTCAAAACAAGCTAATAATGAAAGTCTACCTTCGGTGGTTCTAATATTAAGTGTGCAAGAGGCTCCAGCACGACAAAAAATTGACCTTCTAAAGGTAAAATCTTAGAGCCCTGTCATGGCAAAAAGGGGGGGATAGTTACAGCATTAAATGTGAAAACAGATGATAAGTGCAAGAGCCTGTAGAGATAATTTTATCTAGATGACACTAGTTAGGCTTTTAATGCAGCAATGTGTCTAGGTCTGGTGTGCTTCAGGAAATGTACTAAAAAAATTGAGCAGTCCAAAAAAATACCCTCTGAAATGATTTTCTAGCTAGTTAGAGTGCCTTAGTTAAGACATAACTTTTGGGCAGAGTCTATATTTTCTGTGGGGTTTTTTTGTTTTTTGTTTGTTTGTTTGTTTGTTTTGTGGTTTTTGGTTTTTTTGTTTGTTGTTTTTTTTTGTTTGTTTGTTTTTTGTTTTTTGTTTTTTTCCAGCAGCAGAGTAAGAGGTAGGAAAAACACCAGGTAAGGCTGTCTAAAAGAAAATGGCATGCTTTGCTTTTTAATTACTTTATACAGTTTTAATTACTTAATACAATCAATGTAAATTGTTAAAGGAGACATGTCTAACAGGAGTAAAATATTCTGAAAAAGTTTCTAGAGGCTCCAAAAATTGTATTTCTGACAGAGGACACATTTACCTAAAGGAGGAAATTAAACATATAACCAAATAAAGAAATGGGAGAAAATTTTAAACAAAAATCTATCTGAAATATCATTAAGACCTTACTAGACAATGTAAGTAGTGACTTAATGTGGCCTTAAGACTGTGGGATAGGTTGAAAAGCTGTATCTGCTGGTAAAACAAAGGCAAGGTAAATGGTAATTGCAGATAATGGCCTAAAACCAATATAAAAGATAGTCTGGATTTTGAATAAAATGTTTAAAACCCATGGAGAAAAGCAGTAATTGAAACAAAACCCATTTCCAACTTACACATTTGAATAGTGGAATAAAATTATGCTAATCTAACATATCTGCCTTATTGTGCTTTTCTGTTCATTATGCTGCATGCATAAGTATGAGGTGGTTATTATCCCTTTGATAATAGTCCTTACTTATCTGCTTCAAATTGGTATGCTTTTTCTGAGCACTGCAAATACTGTCTGTTGAAGGATCTTGTTTACCAAATGAGCTTTCTCTGCTTGCTATATTGTATTTTAATTTGGTTTTGTTTACATCATGTAAAATGTATTGCAAATTATATTTACTAAATTGTGCTATAGGTTATTTGATGCCTACATATTACTGGGTACCTCCTACATCATCTCTGGAGGATTCCATATCCAGTTCCTAAGAATAATGCTGCATAAAGAAGTCGGTCCTGTCTGACATCCAGTCTCTGATCAATAGGCAATACTGGGCACTTCAGAGGAAAAGATTCAGGCTGTCCTCATAGTGCACCTAATTATGGCTCTGGGTGGTATTTCTTTGGGAATTCGAGCTGGTGATTGTTTTATGTGAGTGGCCTTAGTGCTTTTGTGATTTATGTGTTACTTACCACTGTGCCTAGTGTTAATGTTTTTTTTTGGTAGGGTGGTTGTTGGTTGGTTGGTTATGGTTTTTTTTGTGTGTGTGATGTTTTGGTTTTGTGGGTTTTTTTTGTTTAGTTTTGGTTTTCCCTGCTACATATTACTACATATTACTATTCCAGAGTACTGAGTGTTCAGCATTTTGCTAACACACATTAGTACTGACCACACAGTGAGACATGACTGAAGTGTTTACTGTGGCATGTTTTATGCCCTGAATTTCAGAATCAGCTCATCAGTTTAATGCTGAGCTCTTGTTAAGTTTGGCCTTAAAGAGCTATTATGATCATGGCTCAATGTAACACAGATCTAAAAATAAGTTATACAATTCTGTAAACCTTAAATCACCCAATAATTTCTTTCTTGTACCTAGTTTTTATATATTTCAGTATCTTCTGAAATATTTTATTGCTAGCACAATTTCAGCATAAGGGCTAGAGAAGGCCTTTCTTTGCTTCCCATGTTAAATTAGCTACAAAATATTTGGTCAGAGTCCTCACTTTGGAAAAAGGAATTAGAGCAACCTTGGGCAAAAAGCAGATGAGCACTTTGGCCTCCCTTACGAAAGTTGACTGCAAAGAGTGGACTATTGCACATAAAGTTTGAAGTTTGTTTTTTTCACTTTTTAAATCAAGATGCATTTGTCTGATCCTGTAGGTATGATTCAGTTGCACTGAAAAAGCATAGTATTTGAACTTTTATCATCTTTAGGCATAAGCTGGGCACTGAAATGCTGAATGAAACCTCCTAGAACTGAGCTTGTGCATTTCCAAAATTGAATTTTTCAGGCCTGGAGGGATATTAAAATTTAAAGTCTTTAAAAATTCAGTATGTACGTATTGTAGGTACCACTAGGGTAGCCAATAGTTTACTGGGAATGAGATGGCAGAGGTTCATTTTCTGTTTTTCACAGGGTGTGCCTCGAAGTTCATTTTAATCACCCTAGAGTGTATTTTTATTGTGTATTCTTATGTGAATCAATGGAACATAAAAGCTTGAATTCAATACATAATATATCAGGATATTCTAGTAGTTTATTAAGGAAAACTATCCTGTGAATTTCCCGAGTGCATTCTCCCTTTTATATATTTCACTATAGCGAACTAGAGTTGCAGACCAACCCTACAAAGTCTGGCATGGCCAGGACTGAATACTTGGTAACTTTTATTGTGGTTGTAAAACAGGGCATTTCAAGCACTTGTTAAATGAAGATTCAGAAGAATAAGCCTGCTGATGAGGTTCAGGTTACAACCAAATCAGTTTTCAATGAATGCTGAAGACAGAGGCTGTCATATTAACTAGACTGGCTCTCGTAGAAACCTGTGTGTGAGACCCCATGTTTGCAAATTGTAGGTTTCTGATAAGTAGTGCATGCTTGGCCAAAGGCAGGGTGTCTCAGAATGTAAGGGAGAACTTAAATTTGGATTCCTGACTAGGCTCTCTGCCAAAATTTAGGTATGTGAAGTAGTTAAACCTTAGGTTTTGTGGCTCGCTTTTAGATTTAGGACATCTAAAATCTACTTAAAATGCAATTTAGTATATCTAAGGATCCACTTTTTTGGATCTCATCCTAAGTACTTTGCTAAAGCACAACCATAATTATTTTTTAGAGGCACTAATGCTTTCTCACAGATGCCCCATGACCATTTTTATTCTCTATCCAATCAAATTCTATCCTGAAAGTGTAGTTGGAAATTTGGCAACAATTTTCGGAGCTGTTGTATTTTAAATAATTCTACATAAACTGAAAAGTTTTAGCAATTTTTATTTTGGAAATATATCAAAAGCTTTGCATTAGGGACATGTGTATAAAAGACTTGTTTAAATTTAATCAGTGATGCACAACCTAGATATAGTTGTGGCTGGCTTACTGCAGTGCCCAAACCCTTTTCTCAGTAGGGATGAGTGTTCAATCAAATACTTTTTAGAGCCTTATCCTGTAAAGTACAGATTAATCTCAGAATCGCTTGAGAATCTTCTCATGTAATCTGGTAAGAGCTCTGCAAGCATGGAGCACTTAACAATGCTGACCTAGCAGACCTAGATTCCTTTACGGGTTGGTTGAATATGGTTTTAGGAGAACACAACCTTCATGTCTATCTGCACCATAACTTTCTACCTTTTGCACCTTTTAAGATCTATCAGTGCATTATGTTAAATGCACAGCCATCAGCTTTCAATTTCCAAGACCTTCTTTTAGCTTTTTACTAATTTATGTTGTTACACTTCAGAAGTATTTGGTAGATGTAAAAAACTTTAAAATTTCAAGTGTTCTGTTGGAAAAATTTTTGAATTGGAAGAAAGTGATCAGAATGCACTTTTCAAAAAATAACTAGTAATTTCTTGGCAAATACTGTATCAGACTTATGTTGGAGGCGATTTTTAAAGGGGTAGTCCACAGGTTTTCTGAATCCATTTTGAAGTACTTCAACTTTAACATGTAGATAACTGAGAAAGATGGTCCTAAAATAATGTAAGTTGAAATAATCCATCAGTACTCAACAGTCTTATTTGTAGGATTGGTTACTGTAAATGATTTACTTTTGCTTTTAAACAAGACAGAGGAAATGATATGATAGTGCATATTGCAGTCTTTGGGTCTGCTGTGATGGGAGAAATAATATTCTTGAACTTTTCTGCTATTTTCAGAAGAAAAATAAGAAGCTCGGTCTTTTATGGTGCTTACAAGAAGTGAAGCTTGTATTTCTGTAGATCAAAGGTTTTGACTTGACAATAGGAACAATTAATGTCATCTACATATTTAGGCCACCTGCAAAAAACAAGTGTTTGGAATTCGAACATCATGCTATGAATATAGAGTAACATGAGTGTTTTCAAGCATAAAACAGGAGTATATGTGCTAATTTGCCAGGATGCATTGACTCAAGTGTTTCAGAACTTCCTAGTTTAAGCAACAGAAGTGGAATAGAAGATGCAAGAATTAAAGGATCTTTTATAATAGATGGAAATCTTGAACTAATCTGATCTATCCTCCAAAGTTTTTTCCTGAAGATGTGTATCTTCAAAATCTTGTTGTGCATATAAAAGTGGCCTGCCTGATATATTCATGGACAGTTATTCATTCTCTGCCTTGGAAGAGCACTGAGAGCAAATAAAATTTGTCTTTACCTCTTCGTATGCTCTCATAGTGGTAATTAAGTTTCTTGATTTCTTGGTGATAAAGGAAATAAAATACTAGAAGTAAGATCTAAAACTTCCTGGTGGCATGATTCTTGAGCTTATTTTAGGTATCTTTTAATGAAATTTTGATTTAAAAGAATGCCATCTTTGCTCATATTAAAGATAACTTTCTATTGAGTTAAATTTAGTTCTGTTTGTTAGGAAAATGCATTACCATCATTCATCAGTAAGCATTTTTATTTTATCTCAGCAGTTCTGAGCTCAGTCTGATATTAAGGTGGCATGAGCATCTGTATTCTCTAATGAGTGCTTAACACAAAACTGGAAAAGGAAAATAGATAAATAGCAAATATTAATTATTTGATACACAGCAAACACTGATTGCTACCGGAGATCCATTTGACAGGTAATATCCTGTCTCTATTTGTCAGCTGCCAGATGGACTTTGTGTCATTGATCATAACCCTTTGGACCCAGTGATTCACCCAATTTTCCTCTCACCTCCCTATCTCATATCTATATATACACCTCCAGCTTTTCTGCAAAGACACTATAGGATACTGTGCTGTTCGAAAGTTAAGCTACATCTGCTGCTCTCATCCCATCCACAGGGCCAGCCATCTCATCAAAGAAGGCATTTAGGTTCGCTATGTATGCTTTGCCATTGGTAAGTCATGCTGGTCATATCCAGTTGTGATTTTGTCCTTCATATACCTGAAAGTGATTTCCTCTGAGACGTGCTCTATAGCTCTCCAGGCAGTGAGGCGTTAGGGTGACTCCGCCTGCAAATCCATTTTGCCTATGAGTGTGACAATTGCCTTTTTCCAGTCAGCAGGACTTCTGTTTGCCATGACCTCATAATGCTGTTTGATTTTTTTCTTTCTCTATTATTATTTTCCATGTCCCACTAACAGGCAAAATATGATTCAAAAGAAGGGAAACTGGTTCTGCTTATTCATGTAGAACATATCATCAGTAGTGCACTCTAGAGAATATGGCAGAGAGTTTCAACAACGATTTTCCAGTTCACTGACTATTGCTTTAAAGAAAAGAAATGCAGCATAAGTATAGCATTAAATTAGAAGACCACTTTTAATTTTAAATTTAAGCTAAAAAAAAGTGCATTAACAAATATAAATTAAGTCAGACCACTGTTCTTCATTACAACCTCTCAATAAACTCTTTTCCAACAAAAGCTGTCAGGTGCACTATTCTAGAGAGAAAAATACATGACACTTATCCTCTCCTATAGTGTGCAGACTAGATGCAGAGACTACAGGAAACAAATAGTTATATTAAATATTGTTTGTTAACACAGTTTAACTTGATTACTTCCTCATCTGTGTTCCACTTTTTATCATAGAATGACTAAAAGTACGTTTCTACTTAGTAAACCAGAATTGAAACAGGAAGAGTGGTGGTTTGCTTTCCCTTCTATTGATATATTTAATGTATATCTGCTCTGCATAAGAAATACTTATAAACAAACAAAAAATCTGTTACTAGAGTTGGTTACATACATGTTTATTTTTGTTTAAAATTTTGTGGAGCTAATAGCAGGTGCATTTCTGTTTTATTACTGCTTAAAGATTTCAGTTGGCATGTGTATGATATATGCATCAGGTTAACTCCAGTTATGCTTTAAGTATGCTACTTGGGACTTTATTTTGATTAGTTCACTTAGGGCCTGAGCAAAAGTGCATGAAAATGTTTGTAAACTCTCTCATTTCCTCCAGTGGGTTTTAAATCAAATAACTTCCGCATTGTCTGCTTTAACCAAGAAATTCAAGGAAATACTAAACAGCCTAAACTGTAAAGAATATTTTTGAATATATTGACACTAGTGCCTCTTAGCTTGGTACCAAAGAATGCTACATGAGCAATCCATAAGAAGTTTAATAAAAACAAGTATTTCTTAAAAAATCTTAATAGTGTTGTGCTTAATTCAGTTTAAGTCTAAGATAAGAAAGGAGCTTAAGGAGTTGTAGGTGAATGTTGTTTGGGAAGGTGAAGAGAGAGAATTTGCTTCTAGTCCTCCCGATTTTATTTTTTAGTCTTTTTAGTATGCCAGCTCTGCTAGTTAGCGAACATACCAATCAAGTACAATGATTTCCATCACCATTTATAGATTTGTTTTTTCAAAGATAGGATGCAAACAAGTGTCATCCCTACTTGTATCCATTAGGTCTGCACTAGTGTTTGCTGAATAACTACACTGTCTGAAGAGGCAGATGTGTGTTTTAGTCATCTATGAATCATAAACCTGGACATATACACCGAGTTCTTTCCTGATTTTTCTCCCAATCTTTTCCCCTAGACTATGGTTACTTAGAACAAATGTCAATAAAAATTCGAAACTTCCTATTTTATACAGCTTGTTAGTTAGAAATGCTGTGTGTGTAGACATGTTATTCTGATATGAATGTCTCTTAGCATTTTGTTCACTAAATATCTCTCATCCTGAACTGATCTTGCTGCTAATAAGAAAGAAATGAATTCAAATCCAAATCATAAAAATCGGCTTTTTTTTTTTCTTTTATCTATACAAACTAGATACTAGGGCATACTTCTCAGTGAGTGCAAAAGATCTAGTTCCTGTGAGTATTGCAACAGGTTTAACAAATTATTCTGACTCTGAAAGATCTGTGGGATAGTCATGTTTTACTGTCACTTTAGCTTGAAGTGTAGGACTATGTGCACTCAATCTTCTGATTAACTCCTGAGATTAGTTAGAAATGACAAAAATATTCCTTATTACGTTTTTGTAGATAAACCAGAAAATAATAAATTTATCAGCACTTAAGCAGTTAACTGTGTTAATAGCCAGCCAGATTAGATTTATGAGTTAATATTGCATTGAGATGAAGGGGATCATATCTGCCTTGCCACATGACTGTTTCAAGCTGTCTGCAGCCTTAGGCAGACATCCTATACATGCCACACTTAAAAGGTTAGCTCTGTATCTGCAATAATGTTTAAAGCCTCAGGCTCAAATTTTACTATATTTTCCTTGATATCTACTATCACAAAAACAAAAAGTAACTATAAAGTTGTCTAACAAACCTGTTAATCTCAGTTTATAGCTGTTCTGCAGGTCTAGAATGATGTGATGTAGTGGGAGTAAAGGAAAAAATCTGTCCCTTAGGTTTTTTTTTGTAAAAGAAAATTATTATGTAGAAATTTAAAAATAATTTGCAGTTATGTGGCAATTTACATGCTTGTGTGGTAAAATGATACATAAGACCCTGCTTGCATTTTCTTTTGAAATTATTCAGCAGGTGCACAGTCCACTCTCCTTTTATACACAGATGCAAAGATTTGTTTCAGTGTCATAAACCTTTGAAAACTGTAACCCATAGCTAGTTCCTGTAATCTTTTCTGCTTTAAATGATTGAATATCAATAACAAAGATGGACTGAAGAAAGGAAATCTGTTTATTTAATAAAAGTATATAATTCTGTGTCTAAAATATTTGGTTCATTTTTCAAAACCAAATTGGATTTATAAGAAGAGGGAGGGAAAAATGTCTAAGCTGACTTAAAAGCATAGTCCAGTGAGGTTGATTCTAAACATGCCTATCTATTATAGTTATGTGCTGGGGTGATAAAGCTGCTTTATCTGAGTAAAGAATGCTTTTTTAGTTCATTATGACAGAATTTTCCATAGAATACAGCTTCTGTAATCCATCTAATTAAATCTGTCTTTAGGTCTTGTTTTTCATTTTGCCAATTAAGAGGAGATTCTAAAAAGGAATAATCTACAAGGTGGAATGAAAACAAAAGGGGACAAGTAGTCAGCATTGAAGGTCAGTGTCTTACTCGGAATACTTATTCAGAGAAATATAGTGTAATATTCTGATGATGTTTATGTCATAGATTGGATGTTTCCAATAAAAATAGCAGAAAACTTAATCATTAAACTGTAACTTTTTCTTGAGGGGTTCTGGGAGATTAGCTCTTCATTCTTGTGGGTATAATGGCAAAATAAATGTCATATCTTGAATTGGAAGTGGATGAGAATATTTTTTCAGGCAGTGTGTTATGTTTTTAAGTGTGTGCAGTTCCATTCAACCAACCTTAAAATTTTCAAGCAATCAAAATACCTTTTTTACAATTAATGTATTGACCCATTGCCAGGTAATCCTATTTTTCCACCTGAACACTAGGACTCATAAATCACTCATGTTCATTTAAGTCAATAGGACTGTAAGTCACAATTTTGAAAGAGAACTTACAGAATTACATATTCTAACAAAACGGGGTCTGCAAAATTCTTGGAGGCCTCATTATTACTTGGAAAATTCAAAGTGATACCTGACTTCTCTAATTCCAACTAGGCTTTCTCTATTGTAAATTGAAAATGGTGGTGAATCATCCTGTGTATCTTAGATAACTATTTTAGCCTACAGTTGGATCAGATTAATTCTTTAATTCTTTGCTTCATGAATAATTGCTCCACATATACTAATAACGTAAGATTTTTAGACACATATAGCTTGTATTCAAGATGCTTTTTTTTTAATGCAGGTATATGCATAACTGAAGGATTTCTGTTTTGGATTCTTTGTATAACAGCACTAAAACTATGTGTAAGATATAGATACTGTTTATATGGCAGTTTATATTTCTGCCATTAAGGATATAGTCTATTTCAAACTGTTTATCTAACTTGATTGCATATTTTCTTATTCTTAAGAGTTGTCTAAAACTTTCCTAGAATTCATAAAAGTTATTAGAAGGAAAAAACAAACAAACAAACAAACCACAGCTGACAAATTGTTTCTACTCCAAGGAAGTAATTATATTAACTAGAACCTGGTTTTACTAATCATCACTTGAAGAACACAAAATGCCATAGCAGTGAGAAATTGGTTTCGCCTACTATCGATTTGAGTAGTTTCATTAAATCAATTCAGGTATTTACTGCCAAGAATATTTCTAGGTGGTTTAAGCCAATATTTAGTGTTCACTGAGATGAAAGCGTCCATTTGGGATGATGGATACTTTCACAAATACCGTTAAATATAGGCAGAGCCTTTAAAACTTGTATTTCACCCTTTTTCTATATGGGGGTGGTGTTGGTGTGTTGCTTTATCCTGAGTGTATGGTGCAATATTTTGATTTTCAGTGTACAGACTATGGGAATCTTATGCTTATGTTAACAGCATATAATGCAATTAAATTTTTTTTAATTGGAAATAATGTGAATGTAATACTCACTTCCAAGGGAATTTCACTGTTATTTGGCATCAATTAACTTGACATAAAAAATCATTTGTGACAATTCCCATGTAAAAAATATTTATCTTAAGTGGCAAATTATGCTTCGCTCTTTTGATTTTTATGTTGATGTAATTTTATTCCACTGTAACTAATTTAACATTAATGTCCAGATTAGCATTTCAATGCTAATACATCAACACTGGGAATTGCTAGAATTTTCCCGTTACACAATTTAATTGGCATATGTAGTTGGGAATCGGGACGCACTCTTTCTCATTGGAAAGCTGGTGTAGCTGCTTTTCTGTTGTACTCTGTGTTCCTGAATAACATACTGGATGGGATTCTACATGGCGCCACTGATCTGGTTTAAGATAGGTATGAAAGCATCCCAGTATTCCTCCAGCCTCATCACCGTAGGATCTATATTCTCCAGAAATGCCCTGAGGAATGGGATAATCTCTGCAGTGTAGGGGCCTCACTCTTTGAATGAAACTGTGTGATCACTTCCTAATACCACTCAAAATTCCATATTCATGGAAATGCCTAAGAAAAAGCACATAGCCAGTCATTCTGTCTCATTCTTGCCACTAAGCATAGTGGTTCTATGGCAAGGTTTTTATTCTTGAAGGAAACATTTCTGTAGTCTTGTCCAATTGAAAAGCAGCCATCTGTTGACTTGCATTATCATAGACACTAGAAATTTTATAAAGTAAATAGTGGGTTCTGGCAATCTTAAATGATTTAATAATTTACTTTCTGTTGTATTGTGGACTATGATATACAGAATGTATAAATAACATTTTCATAAATATGTGTAAACTTAATTCAGGGAAATGTTATTGGAAGTTTACCCTAGTTGTGCATCTTCAGTGGAATTACTATCAGTGACTTTGTGAAAACAAACTGGAAACAGTGCTGATATGGTCATAACTGCACAAGAAGGTAATTCAGATTTTCTTATAATATGCTAATTCTGTCCCTCTGCAAAATGGTTTTCATTTTGTACTTTCTTTCATTATACTGCGAGGATGGAACACTGCAGAAGGAAGGAGCTGGGATGTTCACCCAGGAACATCAGTACAGAAGGTATTATATTTATTGGTAAAATAGTTAAAACTGAATCTCCACACAGGCCCTTCGTTCCACAGCTGCTTGAACAAGCTGTGGTGCCAAATTTTGTTTTTCCTGATTACAAATCAGCCCTTTGTCTTGACTGTGATTAGCCTGTGAACATGCTGCTCTTTTGGAGACTGTGTTTGCTGTTCAATGATTTCTTTATGCAGACTAGTTTTTGTGCCTCCAGATTGTTCACTGCTTGTCCAAGGTACATCTTAGGTTGGAGATAAATTTCCCTGGAAATTTACTGCTCAGGGATTCAATGGATACATATGAAGAAAGAGCAATATGCAAGCTTATATGTTCCTTATTCATAATACAGACCCATGGGTAAGTCTGCTTCTAAAAGGTCCTGATTTATGAAATAAAAATTACTTTCCATATTTATATATGTGGCTACCTGCAATAACATGATGTCTGAGTCTAAATTATCAGAAAGTGGTGTGATAGGAAATGGACACATTTTCTGAAGGAGGACGAATTTCCCATAAGTTTCAAATGATCACTTTAGAAATATTTCTCATCTTCCATAAAATTTACTCATAGGAGTTTCCCTCTAATCTGCATGAACAGGCTTCTATTATTCTTTCATTTTTCATAGCCGTTCAATTTGTAAGCTTTTCTGTCAGTAACGTTCCTTGGGCTTTCAGTTATTCAGCAGCTACTCGGTAATGCATCTTTCTATTGACAGTAGAAGGACGTCCATATGAGTGCAGTCCTGAGAAACCATCCAACAGGTTGGAGGCAATCACAAAGAGTTAATGGCAGCTGAATCAGAGACAATTCAGTTGTGTAGATTTCCTTTTGTAACAGTGTATAAACTATGAGCGAGTTCATTGGAGGTAGCTTACAGTCATAGAAGTCAGTGGAAATTAAATGGGAGTCAGGCCCTACATATCTGAGGAAGCAGTAGAAAATGAGCATGTCCCAGCAAGGCAAACAACAGCAGTTTGGAAGTTGTAAAGAAAACTGTGTCTTTGAGCAGAAAGAAGAATTTTGCAAAGAAAAGTGCAGAGCATGAAAGAGCATAAAAGACGAAAACTACCTTTGTGGAATAAAGATTAACTATTGAAAAAATACTCAGAAGAGAAAGGCACGTGAGGGATGATTTTCACTCATAGATTGATTTAAACCTAGAAGTTAATATTGTTACTTCAGTCTGAAGCTGGTTCTACTGAGTAAAAAATGTCACCATCTTAAATATGTTCCATCAAAGCATGATCTCATCATTTAACTCAAATGGGAATTTTACACTCATCTCTGAACATTTTTTGTTTTCTGGTACTCTTTTTAAATAATCAGAGCAATTTGAAAAAATGTGTGCTCTTATCAATTACTTTTAAATTTATCACCCTTGTTATTAATTTTGAAATTGACACAAAGACACAGATTTTGCCATGTAGAACATTTTGAAATTAATTAAATTGTGGCTTTGTTTACATTAGGTATTTGATTGCAATATGATATGTACATTGAAGCAGTTATTGCTGACACTGTGTATCTTTATTATATGTGATTCAAGCGCTTATTCTGA
Source organism: Streptopelia decaocto (assembly GCF_964273445.1). Classification (NCBI taxonomy): domain Eukaryota; kingdom Metazoa; phylum Chordata; class Aves; order Columbiformes; family Columbidae; genus Streptopelia; species Streptopelia decaocto. The sequence goes on from NC_138659.1 coordinate 17,815,452, forward strand.
TTACTTTGCCCCTTGATCCACTGTCACCACATGAACATATGGTTTGAAGATTTCTGAAGGGAAAAGGGACAAGGTGCACAGTGGATGACTTTGTGCTAGTTAGCCATATGCTGGGATGCTCTCAAAGAAAAGCATCTCGTTTAATTCCGTGCACCAAAAGTGCTGTGAAAGCTAAACGTGTGTTGTGGGGAGACACTTGGAGGACCTTGATCGCCTGTGTACTGGAAAAATTAAGAACTTCAGTACTTCTCCAGCTCCCTGAGATACAGGCACAAACTGCATATTTGTAGTATTCTTCATATGACGTTATGCTATTAGACAGCAGCGAGCTGTGTGTTAGCATGTCCACCAGGAGCCAAACAAAGCACCTGACAGCTGAAGACTGGGCCGAGTTGGTGACAAGTGCATTTGTGCTTTGCCCCAGTTACCAAGGGCTCGCACTTCATTTGTCCCTCAGTGGCATCAAGAGCTGGCTGTGCCCCACCAGGTGCTACTGCTGATGACCTTAATGGCAGACCTGCTGCATACAAAAAATTTCTTATGAAATCGTATAGTGTCTGAGGAAGGAATACAGCTCTTCAGAGCTATCTGCATCCCATGAGTTTGCTCTACTGTGATCCAACTCATGCTGCTCAAAGGCTAAATTATTAATTGTCATCTTCAGTCTTTCTGTCAGGTACTGGACAAGCACTGGAGGAGACACTCCTCCCAGCCTGGAGGATACAAAAACGATTTCTTCGAAATTTCAAAACCAACCAGTGGCAAAAGCAATAAATAAATTCAAGACTATACCATTTCTGATCACTGCTTAAGTCAATAGCTGTTCTATTCAGACTTTCCCTACATTACTATCTTTAATCTAGTTCAGTTACAAATCTGAGCACAATGATTTTTTTGACAACTGGATGTTTTGTCAGCCTCTGCAGCAGCAAAGGTATGGTGCACATCCATGGGGCTGTTCTGCCTTGAAAGTAGTGTTGTGTCATGTGTTATTGATACCTTTTGCAGTTGCTAGACATTTTGAGGATGAAGTAGTTTTGTCTTTGTTCCATGTAATATACTGTATTAAGAAGTAAACAGCCCATGCAAGCTATCATTTTGTGATAACTGGAAAGCTATGACCTGCAGCAAGGTAAATTGTATAGCTAACCAAATGCCAGAGTTGCTAAATGGGCCTTTATTTACCTTTAAATGGGACACTTTTGAAACACAGGCTGTTTCAGGTAACAGCTATTTAGCCTTCTGTGTGCTTGGTTTTGATCTTTTTGTACAAAACAAATTATTGCGCTTTACTGTAAGAGATGAGCCAGTGAGACATAGCTTGTGTGATATTGCAAATAGAATATATAAAAAACAGTTTAGATTTTTAAAATAAAATGAATTTATGAGAGCACATTGAAATTACTCTGAAATAAGTAGGACAGGCCAGCAACCACTCAGGAATTCAACATGAAATTTTGATTCAGATCATATGGATAATTCATACTTCACATTCCTTCTCCTTTTAGTTTAGGATAAAAGTCATGCCAAAATTCTAATCAGGACTAGTATAAATTACCAAATTACGTTTCCTCCTACTAGAAATACCTTTGTCTTTCTCTGCACCTTGTTCTTTATCTGTAGCTCTCATTCTATAAGGATGTCTTCTAAACTGCTAGAAACTCCTGTGTTTCTTTTCATTGTTCTTACCCCTTTAAAATGCCAATTTAGTTAATAATTTTCATCTAAGTCTTCTGTCTTCATTAAGGCTTTCCCATCTTCTTAGGGTTTGGTCCAAAGTGCTTTAAGGTCAATAGCATCTGCCCCATTTTCTGCACATGTAATTTTTAGAAGAGTCATTAGATTTTAGTACTCTCCATGTAACTACGAAACCCCTGGTGTCTAGAGAAGTGGGTATGGTTTCCACTCTATAGAATACTTATATTAATTTGAATAAAGTGAATTTACTCGTCACAGTTTTAAAATTCACTTCACGTGAGTGTTTTCCTTTTTCTTCACAGGCATGATCTGTTGTAAAAAGAAAAAGGCTTTGACTTTTATAGTGTGTTGTATATGAACACAGGGGACTGAGGTATGGCATAAAAAGTATATTAGTATGAGTTTGAATGACTAGTTGATTATTTTAAATAAGGTCCTGTAAAACTTTTATTTTGCCCACGGCTACAGGATGTTGTGTAATGGAAATATGTTTTGTAGCAAACTATTTCAGAAATATTTTAGACAGTTGTAAACTATTTTTACTGGTGTGATTTTTTTCATAGACTTTTAACTTGTAGAGTTCAGCACTTCTCATCAGTTGAGTTTCATACCCCAGTGAGACAGGAACCATTGCAGTTAAAAATTTCCAGAAAGAGATCTGTGGTCATTTGTAAGTTCAAAAAAACCTCTGACCATATCCAGTAGCTCTAGCACATCTTGAAACACAATCATCTGTGGTGTTGTCCACTCAGGTGCTGCACAAATGGGTGTGTTGAACTGGGTGTGCCGTCCCAAGGCAGCTGCATCTAACAGAGTTCTCTGCAAGCTCTCAGCAGGGTGTCTGTGTGAGACAGGTCATTATTGGTCTCTTCATTACTTGATCAGTGGGAATCTTGGTCTCCTATGAATTGGAAGTAGAGAAGATATTAATAAGAAATGATGCTTGACTAGGATCTTTTAGCATGCTTCTCCACAAAACATTCAGAAAGGGTAACCTTCTTCCAGTGTTGAGAAACTTGATGCCATGCATTCCTAAGATTTATAGATGATGTATAATACAGGTGTTATGTGTCTTCACACCCCTCTTTAGGTATATGCCCAACTCTTAGTAGTATGGTTACTTTGTATGGAATTGTTTAGCTGAAGTGATTCATGTCCCTTTTTCTATTTTAAGAACATATTTTAATCTTACAGGAGCAAAATATTTTTTGTGTTGTTTGGATGTTGTTTTACAGCAATGTTTAAATTAATTCAGATTTTCCTTTGTACCTGAAACTGTATGATAGGGTTGCCTTCTATTATCACTATGCAGTAAAGAAATGTACAAATTCCTTATTTTAGTTGTTCTTGTATTTAGGCTAAAAAGACACCTTAATCAATGGTAGTGTCTTCTGTGAAATATCTTACACAACGACAGTCTAAGCCAACCAGACAGTTTATTTTCCAGATGACACTGTATCTGCCAACATCAGCTCTCCTTCCTTGGAGTTTCACCATTTTGTATGTGGCCTAATTGCCAACTAGTATGCTGAGTTGAATGCAGTGTCTGCCCTCATGCTCTGCTTCAAATACATTCACTCTTTAAAATAAAATTCATTGTGTAGCTTTACATCATATAATTAACATATAACATGTCCACAAAATGCTCAACCTTAGGAGGAAAGTTCCTTGATGCGTTTAAAATATATATATATATATATAAAAATATATATATATATATAAAATCAGAATAGATATTTTTTCCCCATTCCATAAGAAAGAAGCAGTGAGTCAAATTCATCCTAACTTTAGAATCAATCTAGAAAACGTAGAGAACATGCAGTAAAAAGCAAACTTATCTGTAAAAACATCTGGAAAGTGAAAACTTGGTTTATTAAGTACTATCATTTCTTTTGCAACACTTTTTTCACTGTTGCTTTTTGAGTAAATTCCTCTTGTGCTGTGTAATTCAAAATGTATTATCTTCCTTTTCACAGTTTTTTAAGTTTTCTCAGTATCTGTGCACTATTAATCTAACTCCTCTGTGTTTATTCCTTTCAATTTTGCTTTATGCTGTACAAGAAATAAATTTGTAGGGTTGCTGATAAATGTTTTAATAGACAACATGGGATTTCTGTTAGGGCTTATAAAATAGTTTTACAGCCCATACAGTCTTGTTAATGCAGTTTTTTCAGCAACACCATTTAAAAAAAAACAAAAAACAAACTTTTTTGTAATTGTACTTCGTACATACATTTTTCTTACCTTATTTAATAAAGAGGTCTTTAGAAAATGTTATTCTTCTAGGATTTCCATACAAAGTTTATTTTGCTGGGATTTGTGGTATTAATCTGTAGAGTTGGCTTTGCAGCACAACCTGCAAGGTACAAAGCTCTAAACATAAAACACTGCTTTGAATAACACTTGGCAGTAAAAGAAAAAGTTTGTGTTATCTGCATGTGGGTGTCCAGAGTATTGTACATTGATGGCTCAGCTTCCAAAGCATCATCTATCTCCCATGTTTGAAACATTACATATTGATTATAGGATTAAGTTAAAGCCAATTTATATTTCATTCTCCTAGACAAGAAGGGAGTGGCAATTTTCTCTGAGGAAGTCAATCTCTGTCAAGGTTACACAAAAAGACTTAAGCCAAGGAAGTGCTGAGCTTTATAGAGAAGATCTGCTTGTGAAGTCAGTTGCTTCAGTACTATTGGACCCTGGGGAACTGTATGCTAGAGCAAAATTGTTGAAACAAAATGAAACATAGTTTGTCTTCTCATGTGCTACCTGAGTTCTCTACTTACTAAAAGCTATTTCTGAAATACACAGTTGAACTCAGTGAAAGCTTCAGGCACTACCCAATCTTAGACTATACATGAAAACCAGTATAGTATGTTTTATGTTATACTGTATATCAGGTTTGTTTAATGCTATAATCAAGCCAACAACAAGCTCATCTATGGAAAGAAGTGTAGCTGAGGAAACAGGACCAGAGCTCACAAACATCAAGCACAAATTATTGGTTTGACTTGGCCAGTCAGGGAATCTTCCTCTCTGTTGGCTTCTGGTTTAATAAACTTATGTGAAGAAAGTTCTCACTGCTGTATGATACAAATACTGGTTTTAAAGCTGATAATAATGTTTTCAATTATCTGTCAGTTTTAAAAGTCACTATTGTTGCCTTGATCTCTATTTGCTATCTAGTCTGTTTAGGCTGGCTGTCTTTGAAACGTCCTCTTAACTTTTTGTTTCAATATGTCATATAATTTATGGAGATCCATCAAATTGACATGGGATCAAAGGAGGGATTGCTATGAATGTAGGGGTCTGTCTTTAGAAGTATTTACTATCAAAAAGCTATCACTTGTTGTCAGTAACATCATGGGTTCTTACACACTAAAAGCAAGTCCTTTAAATATTACTCATACTGTTCGATCCTGACTTCACACAACCAATATGATACTGATAGCTCATTTTTGACAAGAGAAATACTGTAGTAGTTTTGATATAAGCATTAAGGACAAAACAAACTGTTAAATTTCTGATTCTGCTAATCCACTTAAAAACTGGTAAATAAAAGCTCTCTCACCTTGGCCCTATCTTTGTGTCTTCCCTGGCCTTTCAAAGAGATATCAGTGATCATATCACCAAAACATTACAGAAGAAAATCCCAAACAGCAACATTTTCAAGGCTAAAGGTAAAAGGCTACATGATACTTCATTTCTTTTTTATTTTTTCTTTTATTTAGTAATTGAATTAGACTTTTTCTATGTATTGTCTGCTATATGTTGTCATACTAAAATTTATAAAGATGCAAAGTGACTTTGATAATTATTTCCCATAGACATCCTGGAAACGGATACTGATTTCAGTTTTCTCAATATGTAAGTCATTAAATGGTAGAAAAAAATTATCTCTGCTAGTGCAGGGTTTGCTTAATTCTGCTCCCATTCTGTTCTGGGGAGGTCTGTGTTCTTCAGCTGGAAATTCACTGGTCTTACAATGCTACTGAGTTTCACGAATAAAATTCTACTATGTTTCCCTGTTAAAATGTAATTTTATAGTGACACTGGCATCTTTTTAGATTTCATAATGAAATATTTTCCCATTCAGTGGATATGCTTTATCACATTCAGACAGTTTAAGCCAGAAGCAGAGTTTAAAGCTTATTTTATCATGTTTCACCCACTGGGAAACCCACTGAACAGTGTGAGAATATGGTTATGTTTTTAGGCATTTTTTCCCTGTTAGGTAGCATTTGGGCCCCTAGCAAACTCTGGAATGTTTTCCACTGTTTGAACACGCCACTTCTCTTAGTAAGGCCTTTTTAAAATTCTCAGGCTTGCCAACATGTGCATCTGAAGTATCATACTTCTTTATGGAGGCACATCAAAATGAATATGGATGATTTCAAACTACAGCATGCATTTACACTAGGAGATGTATTTTCTCCAGATATATTTTCTAATCCAGTAGCTTTATGGGCAGTACAATGTCCACAAACATTGACAAAGTCAAGCACCAACTCTTTAGAGCTAGAAAACTGGCAATGAAGTTTTATGTAATGTCTATTTTATATAACTGCCTACTATCATTTCAGCGGCAAGCTGCCACTGGGTGAAACAGTTTCTGCACTGTCGTTTCCTCTGCCCTTCCTGGTTGTATACAGATTTTTACTTCATTTCAATCAGTTTTGATTATAGTGTGAGCATTTAAGAAAAAAAAAAAAATCATATATGCTTTCTTTTTGTGCAGAGAAGAAACTGTTTAGAGCTAGATGTTCAGCAAGGGCAAAAACTGTATTTCAGATATTTACCTTAGTGAAACCATTCTGATGTAATGCTGCTGCAGAATGGGCTCTCCCTCTGTGTGGATAAACTAATGTCAAATTTCAGGCAGAACAGTCAAAAGGTGTCACTGCTGTTGGTGTTAGATATACAAGGTGTAAGTGCTTATGTTAAGTCGTCTGATCAAGGATCAACTTTTTCCTTCAATTATTCAGAGTTTAAGACAATATGGCCCTTTTCCTGTCCTGGGTGCTGTGAAAATATAACTTTGTTTTTGTAGTAAACGTGTCGTGAACATGTAAAATTGTTTGGATGAAGATTGTGGTTAATTACAGGGATGTCTTTATTTAGAATCTCTGTCCTTTTTAGGCTGTTATCTAGACAAGTAAATCACATTGAGATTCACCAAATCTGGGCATTCAACTCATGTTGGCAACTCTGAAAATCACTGAAATAATTTAAATGTCTGTAATCACAGACACTTCTGAATGGCAATGCATTTTCTTTCTTTTTGACTATTTTTCGATGATTTCTAAATTCAAAATTTCCTTAAGTTATCTAGTCCTTCTATTGCTTTATTATTCTATCTGCTGTATTTATAGTTGGACAAGCATAATCATAACTAAGACTAGTTCCTCACTGGGGAAGTAGATAATAAACACAAGATTGGTGGCAAAGCCAAAGAGAGATACTATCAGAGCAGCAAGTCTGGGCCTTAGCATTTCAGAGTTCATTCTGGTTCTCATTAGTCCATGCAAAGTTGAGTGACAGGTGGTAGTATCTATGGTCTGAAATTAAATGCTTCTGTGTTTCCTATCGCCTCCAAGTCTGCATTTGTGTTACTTTGCTTATCATTTTTCAAAAATACAGATACTTTTTTGGGGAAAACATGAAATACTATACTCTTAGATATTAAGTTTCTGTGACACTTTATAATAGTATGAAATGGTTTTATATTTTCTCTGTAATATATGCCTCCTTGGAATCTTTTCTTCAGAAGTAAGCCAGTTTTCCAAATTAAGGTTGAAAAAAACCTGATTCATCTCAAATAGACCTACTGCACTGTTGTATGTTTGTGGCATGACAGATTCTACAGGTGTAGAATGAAATGGTTGCATTTGAATGTCACTGTGAATTAAGGGGGCTTGGCTTCTAGAAGGTGTTAATTGCTTTCTTACAAATTGGGCTCTTGCTTGCTGACATTTTCTCCCATGAAAATTAAGCCAAGTCCCTTCTCAAGTGGAAGGAATCCTCTCCCTTCATGCTCAGGGACCTCAATTGGCCAATTAGGGCAAAGGAACAGTCACTTCCACCTGATTTCTGCGCAGTGTAGAAAAATTATCTTGTTTTTCTTTTTTTTTTTTTTTTAACTGTAGATTATTTTTTCCCTAGTTAAGTAGTTTACTGAACCTCACTGTCTTCTGTAAGCAAACCAGTTGTTTTACTTGGTTTGTATTGTAGCTGAGGATTTACCTTTTATATTTAAACAGTAATTGATTTGATTTATGGATGTCTGAGAGCTGTGGGGACCAAACGTGAAATTCCAGTGAAACATCTGCAGTATGTATGTGGTGTAATGCTGTGTCATATGCACAGGAAATAGAGATTTAATGTATATATGATATAGTTAGATGGATCTTGCATATTGTGCACTTGGCTATGAACAAACTGCCAGTGAACACTTGTTTGTGTACTGAGGACGTACTAGTTGTTGGCAGTACTAACCTGCATTTGTATAATAGGTTTGAGCATATAGCACTGGCTATAGAAGAGGAATTGGAAGTAATTCCTCTTTAGTTATATTGTTTCTGGATCACTTGACCTCTATCTTATTTCCATGTAAGAATTTACAAAAGAATAATTTGAGATACCAGTCCTTAATTGCAATGGTTTTAAGGCAGAAAAATTGTTTCCATTTCAAAAACTTGAATTTAGCTAACTGATCTAGGTCATGGAACTCAAGGCTATAAGAAGAGAAGCACAGAAGCCTGTGCATGTTTATGTGATTGTTTAAATTAAAGGTCTCATTGCTTTAAATTGAAAAAAGATCAGAATTTTGTTAGGACCAAGTTTTGGCCTCATTAAAATAAATCAGAATTTTTTATTAATGTGCTTGTATTTTCAAGGATTTTTCTGTAATGTTGGGGTGAAACACAATCCTGGGGCATAAAATACAGTCTTGAGGCTTTACTTTTGAGGTAAAAGATAATCAAAGGTAGGACTTTGTTAGTATTAAAAAGGAAGGAGACATTTACTGAGAAGCAAGGACCGTAACAACCAAAATGCAGGTTCTTTCTGACTCCAGTGAGCTTTAGAGTCAGCCTTTTTTTCAATATAAAGGAGTGCATGTATGTGTAGACAGGGATTTCAGGAATACACTTCGAATATAATCCTAAACCCCCTTTCTCTGAAAAGCATTAAGCACAAGGTATTAAGAAGAAAATACGGTTTTAAAGTGGAAAAACCTTTTGCAGACAGGTATTTCTCAAAAGAAATTAAGTCTGTTATGACCTGGAAAAGGATTAGCAATTACTTATAGATCTGAAGGTGTTTATAATGCTGTTATTAGAAATGACTTTGTAGAAGGAAAACTATTTTGAAAGAAGAATTTGAGAAAGACAAAATTAAAATGCGGTTCAGGTATATTTTTGGTTTTGCACCTGTCATATTGTGAGCCACCCTGCAGCAATATATATATAGGGTAAAACAGTTCATGAGAGAATGTTTGTGAATTTTAATGACAGCTTCAGGGTTTTCATGACCTCTCAGCTCTGCAAATAATACTACTGGTTTGTAAAAATTTTCAGCAGAAATCATATGACAATAATAATGGTGGACTATCTGTAGAAAGATAAAGCTGATTAAAGATATGAAATGTTCAGTACTGACCTTGGTAAGATGAAGGACTTTGGCCCCAGATCAAGAGATTTTCAGGGATTCAAAGCAATAACTTTTGGACAAGTATAGTGTATTTTGCAGCTGTAATTTGAAAACAGCATGTGGCAGATTGGCATAATTTATACCAAAGCGTATTTTATTGCATAACTCAGTACTCTTTCCAGTGGGAGTCAAGAATATAACCTGTGTAGATATTGCTGAAAATTCAAGTAGTTTCCTATCAATTGTCTTAGGTACATAAATAGCTTTTAAGATCTAACCCTGTAGATGCTGTTGTCTCGTGACCAGGGAAATGCTATTGTGAATGTGAGGGCATATGTGTATGTTAATAACAAAAATGAATTAGAAGGTCGGAGATTCTCTTAGGAGAGGCTTTCCTCCCAAAAAAGTTAATGGCAGGCATTTGGGTGATTTCTGAGTTGTGTGGAGTTGAGAAATGTTTTTTCATTTTAGTTCTTCCTCCCCTGGGGTTTTTCATTCTAGGTAGCTTCTCAGAGTAACAACGACTGAATTCTGCACAAAACTGAAGAGTGATTTATGTGGGCTTAAGCATTCTTAATGGTAAGATTTGGTGAGCCTTGTCGTTGCAGCAAAATCAATTAAGTATCACCAAGTTCAATTCAGCGAAGCAGACTGCTTCAATATACTCCAGAAAGTATATTTTCACAGTCTTATTTCATTTTTGTGAAAGGCCTGTCTAGCTGTAGGCATTTTTCTTACATTTTCAATGGAATTCCATTCATCAATGATGCAAGATCATGAAATCAATATATCAGTGTACAGCTGAGCTAAATATTGTAAATTATCCATGAAGCTGTACCAATATCCATTTTAGCAAAGAGGAAAACTCATATTTGGACAAAAATTAATTTTGTCTTTTATGCAGTTTATTACTTTGCATCTTTGGTTCCCTCACTTCTATAATTTGATTTTTGAGTCACTGTTGAGATCAACAAAGAGGTTTTTGAGTAGATGACTAATCAGAAATGCGTGCCCAAAATGTTTTGCTGTCAGAAATTTCTTCCTGCATAAAAAAATATTTCACTGTTTAGTTTTCTCTGGTTGATGAACTGCAGTGTCACATGGTCCCTATGGTCTCTAAGAGCCACCCTTGCAAGCTGACTTGGAGCTTGCACCTTCTTCCTCTAACGATGCTCTTGGGCAGCTGCATCAAGTGTTTGTTCCGTAATGAAAACATAGGGATGTTCTGGTAGTTGAAATTATAATGCAGACTTCTGTCCACAGGGGCATGTTATGTGAAATCAGTTTTGTGTTAACTGCTGATTATTATTTATAATCTTAAAAAATAAATTATATTTAATATTAATACTAAAATAATTTCTACTTACCACGAGGTTTTATTAGAACTAAAAATGTACCCATTAAGGCCCAAAATTTACATTAACTTCAAAGCAATACTGCAGACCATTTGTAATAACTTCAGATTGCATTTTCACCAAGTGACCCAGTAAAGACATACATATTAGAACTGCAGCATTTCATGTTATTCCATCTATATTGTAAAGTATGAAGAAATTCATGTAGAGTACACAGAGGCATTTTGTTCAGCAGAGACCTTATTGTAAGGTCTCTATTGTAGATTTCTAAGTAGGCCTAGAACATGCAGCAAGAAGAGAAAACCAGAGAGATGCCCACTATACATCAGAACTTGCTTATTAATTTTGCTATCAAAATAAAAAGCCTGAGAACTTGTCAACAGCCATTCTGAGAGGGCTTTGTTGTAGTATTGTTTCCATCACTGTGATGAAAAACAGATTTCCAGGCTAAAGTAGTTTTCTTGTCATTATTGGAAAATGTATTTTGATGGGTGAACTTGTTTAGAAAGTTCTTTGCATATATAAGTCTTTATGTTGTCTTTGCTATGGCTTTGGATATATATTCTATTTTGTGATCTGTGTAAAATGGATAAAAGCTGAAGTGATAGGAAATGCTTTCATTAAACGAATTTATTTTTCCTCTTAGAATGTGAATGCCAGCTGGTCACTGTATTGCTAAACAGACTGTTTAAGTCAGCAGAAGGGGAAGACAAATTGTCCTAGAGCTGACAGTATCAAAACCGTCAAAACAAAAGTGAAATACTTGTCCTGTTCTGATTAATGCCATATTCAGAACAGAACACTTCTTCTGGTCTGTTTAAATCACATCAATAGCCTGATCTGACCGTCTCAACCTCTGTAAGTGACATGTCCATAACAGTAATTGGAATTTGAAGTCATTAACTGAAAGAGCGAATACCTTCAGTCCCCATGTTGCACTTAACCTCTGCCTATATTCTGGATTTAGTCTGGATTCACCTGACCTACAGTCATTTTTCATGAGTGCTTTTCCTGTCAAATCATGGTTATGTAATGGTCTCTAATTGGAAAGGGGAAAGTAAGACTTTTTTTAGCTTCTAAGACAACTATTTCAGCCTGCAATGTATTTTCTATCTGGTTCTAACTGCTGAGAAAGAGAACCTTTGGGAATGGGCTCTATGAGTCATTCTAGCACCTGCATTAATCAGCATGTGTATCTCCACACGTTCTCTGAGCAGCTGGCCACTGTATAGACCTCTTCAGAAGGAGCATAATGAAATGCAGCTTAGTGGTCAAAGCCTTAGGGTATTATGTATTCAAGATTCACCAGGTCTTTTAGGTCTTCCACTCATTATGCTCTCACTAGCTCTTTAGATGTCAGGTGTCTTGAAATTTTTTTAAATCACAAGCAACAGAGTGTTTGAGTGACAGGCATTGAGGCGTGGGATCTTCCAGCATTATGTAATCCTTTGTGAATCTTTTCATGGTTTTGGCACGGGCTGTTACCTGCTGGCTGAGAGAAGGATAAGAACTGAGAGGCAAGAACTGTGCCATAGCCTTTCTAGCATATTATAATGGCTGGACAGTATGCTCCATGCACAGTGGTTTTTTTGTGACTTCAGTTTGTAGGCATCTAATTTCCTTTCCATTGTCTTGAGCATAGGTACGTACCAAGGGAGCATGGATTACAACAGACATGGCAGGCATATACATGTCCTTCAGAAGTCAGCATTCCATAACTTAATTCTGTTTTATGTATAGCTTTTAAGTACCAAAATCTATTTTCAAATGTAATAGAGACATTATAGGCACACTGGCAATCAGTAGAATTCAGGTTAAGTAGCCATGCAGTGGATTTAGTCTTTTAATTTGCCAAGACACTTGGTAATATTACCTGTTAACCCATTTTCTACATGCTGTTTTGCAAGTAGCTTGCCTTGGCATCTCTAAGCTGTCTTGTATTTCATGTGTCTGTGTCATTTGAACTTTCTAACAACATATTAGTGATTTTTTTTTTTTTTTTTTTAATTTCAGGTGTATGATAGGGTCAATTTAAACTAGGTAAAAATGGAAATATAGTAGGTCTAGTCTCTAGCTGTCTAACTGGCATACCTCCATGAGGTTCAGTGTCACTGTGCCAGCATACACTGGGCAGGGGATATCTGGGCAAGGTTAGTGAATTAATCTTCTTGATTGTCCCCTTAATCCTCTTATCTTTCCATTTACAAATTATATTTACTAGAGATATTTATATTTTATATGGTTATATAACAGCATTTCTCAGAATGACGACTGCAGTCTAACTCCTTTTATCATCTTTGTTTCAAACATAAACCTGAACTCAATCTCTGAAGAGCTCCCTTCTAGACTTCTAGAAATACTAGTTTATAGAACTGTGTAAATACAAATCTTGGTAAGTCCTTTTACTTTGCACTTCTTCCCTGCAGTAAGGTAAGAGAAGAATGCCTGTGATCACAAACTTTGAGAACAACACCACAGTTGTAATAATATACCATGATTGCACTGTTAAATTGACTTCAAAAATGCTTTATTTAAGGCTCATTTTGGTAGGAAAATCAATCACTTTGATCACACTTTTACTATTCTTCACTCTTAAATGTACATGGAAAGTGTATTATGAATATATATGCAACACACAGAAACACTTAGGTCTCTACTTTCTAGATGATCACAGATTTACAATTTTGTCTGCGTACTGAAGCTATGTAAGTAGTGAATATCTTAACCAGCCAGACTCCATCTCTTAATAAACAAACAAAATGAACAAACCACAACACCAAACAAAAAAAAAAGAAACAAATCACCACCACCACCACCACCACCACAACAACAACAACAACAACAACATAATAATAATAATAATAATAAATAAACCAAAAACCTAAACAAAACAGACAACACCACACACACACACAAACCAAGCAAACCCCCACAACACAAACCTCAAAGTGTGATAGAGATGAAAATTCAATATTTTGCATTTGTTTTTTAATAGGCTATTTTCAGGGAAGCTAAAATAATGATGAACACCAGCATTGTACACACTTTAAATCCTCATAAAGATGAAGGTCAACATGGGATTGTGAGGTAAAAAAAGGCATATTAAGTACTTTGAACAGAAAATGCAGTTGATAATGAAATCTATAACTGGAAACCTTTTCTATGTTGCATAATGGTAACATGTGACATTTTGCTGTGCATATAACCTTTAGCTTTTCTGTCAATATTGTTTTGCTGCCCTGATTTCAGAAAAGACACTGTCAGAGTGTAAGCCATGTTTTAATAGTAAAGCAATTATTATCCCCTTATTATGTAGGAATATAACAGGTTTTTGATGTATTGAATCTAACGCTATCTTTTTAAATAACTGTTGATAAAACTATGATCTATAATTTATTAAGAATGGAAGAAAATTTGGTGTTAAGAATGTAAACTAAGCACTACAACAAATGTGTTGGAAAGAGGCACAGATATTATGGTTGCACTCAATGATCTTGAGGGTTTCTTCCAAACAAAATGATTCTATGATTCTGTGATTCAGCAAATTATGACTGAAGGGTCCAAGTATTAGCATTGATCTAAGGTTTGATATTTATTTTATTTTTCAGATGTAAGCAAGCTTAAATTTTAGATTTATAAAAAAAAAGAAAATGGGTAAGCAGCAGCAGAAACTGCATACTAGTGAGTTCATAAGCATTAAGAGGCATTTTGTTCAAAAATCTTGTAAGACTGTCCCATTTAAAAAAAAGAACTTGTGATAGCATTTCCAAATACAAGGCATGATCCCTGAGTAATTAAAATATTTTCAAGATTCAATCCTTCTGTCTCGTAGCTTTCCTTTTTTATCTTTATATTTGCTTCCAATGTGTAATTTGCATGTCGATTTGTAGAAGGATGTTTAATCATTTTTAAATTGTAGGCCCAACTTTACCTAAGCAAAATGTTTGTGATTACAACTTTTGATATTCAGAAATATATGACTGTTTATGCCTGCAACTGTGTGTTGCAGAGTTTGATCTATTTTGAAAGTTTTATTAAAAACATGATTAAGAGCAAGAACAAAATTTTTTCTTTCAATTTTAGATGCCTTTTAAGAAATATTGCTTATGTCTTGCTGCCACCTCAGTCAAACTATGCAGGTATAGTAATATAAGATACTATTTAAGGGGACTGATTGCAATGATTAGTCAGAAGTTTTGATAGCCATGTATTTGTACAGAGCAAACTTCAACTTCACTGTAAAACTAACATAATGGCATTTTGTGTTTGTTAAGATACCATGACAGAACAGAACTCTTCTTGAAAATAAAGGTCCAGACTCTGCAAAGACATGAATCCTTTGCATTGCAGAGAAGCCAGAGCAATTTTTGCCTCTTGTTTCCAGCCTGATTTAACAAAAGGGAAGAATAGTAAGGCAGTACATTTATAAAAAACACATCTTGTATTGTTTTTCAGTGTTGAAAATAATACTTAGCAAATGATCAAGCAGACTTTGGAGTAACATGACAAAAGCAAAGATGAATTCACAACAGAAGGGCCTGTCTTGCTGGGTGCTGTGATATCAATGAGAATTGTGTAAAAAACAGTGGAAGGAAATAACTTCGAGGGTTTGTACTGACTTTCAATTAGGGACATTTTTATTACACTGCAGGATAAAGCTACAGGGACCGTTGTTAACTTCACCTAATATTCCTGCCATTTATTTGAACAGAATGGGTAGTAGAGTTTATGGAGACATGAGAACAGATCCAGTTTTTGTCATCTAAGCTGTCTAGATATAAGAATCTGGCTGGGGCAGATTATCTTGCAAAACGAATCTATATGATATAGCATCTGAGGGTAAGTCTACTCTGTAATGTGCCAGAGGAAAAACTGAGCTAGTGTTAAATGAGTTTCTAATGAGAAATAGTTCAGCTGTGGCAGGATGGTAAATTATCCCCACACAGACCTGGGCTATTACAAATAGGTTTCTATTACCAAAACCAACCATTGATTATTTGCACTGTACAGATGGGCAGGAGACCTCAGGGCTACATCTTGAGTCAGGACTGCAGTGGCAGAATATCTTGTTCTGCTGCTTGCTCCAGGACAAGCTTAAAGTCCAGATTTTCTGAGCTAGACCTTTAGATTTCTCTATAACCTCCTGTCCTTGGTCACTGAAGTAAACATCTTGCTGAAAGCTTAGTCCCTCCTGAGTTTAACTAGGTTTGAAACGTATAGTTGTTTTACCTCAGCTATTTATAATACTGATGCAAATAGCTATCTTGTGAAGCAGTTTGGAAGATTAGTACTTATGTAGGGTACTTCAGTACTCATTACATGCCAATTATTCATGCTTGTCATTAAGAACCTTGTTTAGAAACTGACCTTCCTTCCTTTTAAGACTGGGTTCTGAGAGCGTTCTGATCCCACTAGCCATGACTGTAATTCATGTACCAGTTCAAATATGTGAAATTCATTTTCAAGCTAAACTGTCAGCTGGGGTTCAAATCAGAAACAACAGATGCGGCAAGGGCAAAAAAGTGAAAGCAACTTTCTATGATAATGTACCATTGAATTGGCTAAAACATGTTTCTAATGAATGAGTTGATTTCAGAAAGGCTATTCTTTCTTCCTTATAATGATGGCCTTTTAACCTCATAGTAGTCATGAAATGTCTTATTATGTGCATGCACTCTCTTCAGTGCACCAGAGGTTGCTCTTAACCTGAACAAATACTGTTGCTTCTGCTCTGCAAAGAGAGCTTCACTATGAATAATCTGCAATAAGTAATTCAGCTTTATCTCTATGAACGATTTTTATAATTACCCTTGATTAATTTTTGTACATCTGATAAAAAATGTTTTGCTAATCCCTGCAATAAGCCTTTAAAAACTCTGAACATCCTCTCTTTTAAAAAGTACACTGCCTAGCTCCTTCCTTCTTCTAATTGACTTCTTTGGCTCTGGAATATGCCCTGTAGAAATTATAGTGCCCTAAACATTCCCCTTCCTTGTAAAACACTGAAATATAAACTGTTAGAAAATGCAGTCTGAAATACCATGCTCTTCAGAGGAGGAAGGATTTACGGCCTCCTGAAAAGAGGCAGACAGCATAACTTATAGCACCAAAAGTCCAAGGATTCAGAGTAAACCCCTTCCTAAACATGAATAGAGGAGATTCATATTCAGATTATTAAATTATTAGAGATGAGGAAAGTGTTCCATAGGAAGGGATTTAAAAGATTGAAAGTGTTTACTTTGGAGAAAAAATACAGAGCATCTATCTATCTATCTAAAAGGAATGCTATAGAGAAGGTAATACTTTTTTATGTACCAGTGATGTTTATTTCTAGAACAGAAGGATTTAATGAACTTTAGAAAAGGACACGTTTAAAATGATGAATGAAAATACTCGTTCTTATTTTTAAAAGATATAACAATAGTTGATTTCAAGATTTATCATACATTTACTGAGTCCTAGACATAAGCTGGTGTCTAAAAGCCTGCAAGGCTGAACTGTGTCATTCACAAATATCATTCACTTTTTTGTCTGTTTTAATCTGAGATATTCACCTTTAGATTTAAAGATAAAGTCAACCATTTGCTGGCACTGTTGTGGCTTTTTTTCTTCCACTGAAGTGTTACCATTGGAGGCAAAGTCACAGCATGTTGTTTTGTTCTGGAAAAATAATTGTTGTGTTCCAAAGATGTCCCTGTAGCATCCCTGACAAGAAATGATTCATCTGATTATGCAGCTTGATGAGTTAGCACCTAAAAGGAAAGAAGTAAAGGACAAATTGCAGCCCCTTTCATCTTAACCTTTTCACTTGTTCATATCCTTATGATCCAGGCAGCTCAACTGATTTTTGTCTGTTCTTGCTATTTACTGTGCACCTCAGATCCAAGCACTTGTATAGTAATTCACTAGAGATGCTTAATGGAAGGTGAAGTGAAGGTAGCAGAGTGGGATTTAACTGCACAATGTATGAGTTTTGGAGATAACACCTGAGTGGCAAAGACTTATATCTGTAATGCTTTCAAATTAAAAGCAATATCCATCATAAAAAAGCAGAGAAACTGTTTCCATCTGACACCTATTGCTGCGGTAAACTTGAGCTTTAACTGTTTACTGTTTCAGTTACAGTACTGGTACAGGGGGAGGGCAAAAACAAACAAACCAAAAAACCCCACCACCACTGTAAATAATCAAAACAAACATACAACAACAAAACAAAAATTCAAACAAACACAAAAAAACCCACCTAACAACAACAAAACACCACCTACCTCCCCTCCCAAGTAGAACATTATAATAAAGGCATGCATTTTTCCCAACTCTAAGATGCTTTTAGTTTTGATCATACTAGTATTCCATTTCAGTCTCAGACTGATCACAAAAAATATCATGCTGAAAGAAAAGAAAATAAAAATAATTGTTTAATTTTAACTATAATCATTGCTGTTGCTCCCTCTATAGTTAAATGCAGGCCTTTGTCAGAAATACAGGAATTTGGCTTACAAAAGGCATATTAGTAAGAACTTAAATGACTCAGGCTTTAAAGTAAGTGGATGTATTCAAATAAGAGATGAAATTTAATTAAAGCTGATGTTATTACTAGCTGCTGTAACTCCATTTGTTAAGCGGGAAAACATTAAGGAACTATATATAGCCAGATTGAGCAAATGTTTTATGTAATTACTCCACATACATAGTTAGAGGGTATAATAAGAATCACACACTAAACTTTGGAGTGTTGGATTCTATTGCTGGGGACACATGAAGCAAGGCAAGACAGCCCTCTTCTGCTTCAGAAGCAAAGCTTGGGTGTCACTATGGGGTGCCAGATACTGTAGATGTTCAGAATATGAGTGAGGATGAGTACACGACTGAGGAACACATGCTGCCCTCACTTGCGCTTGTGAGCCAGTAACTAAAGCTTCTCTAACATGTGTTTATTACCTCTTGTGGGCAAGTCCCTGCTTGATAAACCATTTTTTCCCTCTGTCATCAGTAAAGTAGTGTTTAAAAAGAAAAAAAGTTACACTTGAAATATCTCTAGAATACAGTAGTGAACAGTCAATATTTAATATTTTAATATTTAATTTTAGGATTTCTGCAGCCTAAGAAAGACAAAAATTTGTTGCTGTATCTGTTCCCTGGAAGACTGACATTTTGGATAAAGTGGTTTCTTTTCAGGACAAAGGATTATTTTTCCCAAATATTCATTTTTGAAAGAAATACATGTAAAAAGTGTTTTGAAAATCTTAAAAGTAACTGAATTTAGGAGTCCATATTGCAAGTTTCCTGGCTCAGCCATAATGACCACCTCTCAGATCTAGCAGACTGATCAAATCAGCAAGATTTTATGGTCGTGGCTGGACAGAAAGATTAATAGCTTGGAAAGATTCTCAGATATGCTGCTGTAAAGCCAAGAACAAATCCTGCAAATCCTTGGTCTAGCTGATAGCATGGAAATTAATGAGTTCACACCTGCACAGCAGGACTAGTGGAAGTTAGGAATTCTTGCAGTGCTTTCCTTCTCTAAATCCTTACGCGAAGCTGCCAGGGCTTCCAGGCAGCCTGAAAGTCTTGAAGCCTTGTGGTCTGTCTCCTAATGTTTGGGACAGAAGGGGGAGTTATTTTGTGTTACGGATCTTTGAAGCAGTGTTCCCAATTCAAATTGTGTCTTTCTGGCAGGACAGTACAAGAGCTCAGGCTTTGTACACAAAAGCATTCCTGCCCCTAATGTAGAAGCATTGGTCTTTCAGTCACCATGCTGCATGTTAAGGATTTTCAGTCACTGCTGCCTATTATTGATCTCACTTCCATTACTATGTCTGTCTTGTGAAAATGCTAATTTTTGTGCACATGCACTTGTTTTTTGTTTTTGTTTGTTTTTTAATCAATTTACATTAAAATATTTTTGAAATAGAAATATAAAATGTTGCCAGCATGCTTTCAAGTCAAACAGGTTAGAGACACCCCATTGAAACAAATATATAAAACATGATTTATTTTTCTCTTAGAAGGTTAAATGCTAGTTTTCATAGCTTTCTAGAGAACCTGTTTAGGCTCTCAAATCCTTGCTACAGTGCTGTTTTTTAATCAGGTGAGCTTCAAGGCTAGATGAACTGAAAACTCTTTAAAGTGCTTAAAAATAAATGTTATTTGTGAAATCAGTTGCGGTACAATAACTTACATGTCTCATTTGAATATCATTGAAACAGATAGGATTTGCATATAAATCAATATTCTTAAAGTAATGTGGGAACTCATTGTGGAACTCAAAACATAACGTGCAATAAAACTTCAATGAAGTATCTTCTGTGTATTGTGGATCCTGTGAAAAAAATTGAATCTACATTTAGATCCATCTGCCTATCAATATTAAGCAAATACAATACATTTTCAGAAATACATTTTTCTTTGTATTTCTACTTGAGAAGAGTTCCATTCTAAAATACAATACAACGAAGAATATTAAAAAGCACACATTCTGATGAATGCTTCTCTAAATTGAAAACCAAGATGATGCAAGATTTTATATTATCTGCTTTCTGTTTTCCAGTCATGTTCTTTTAGGGGCAAATTTAAATAATCTCCAGGGGCTCCTCAGTCCTTAGCCCTTTACCTGTTTTTCTGCCATTATTAACTCTTGTATACTGGCAGCTCTTGCTTGAGAAGTTATCACTAACATTGACGGTCATTGTTAGGAGACAACTTTAAACTGACTGGAATATTTATCACATGGTGTGTTAGCACTCCCAGCTGAACTATAAATCATCCTAACTGACTCATGCTTTGTCACCCTCTGAAGCCTGACCCTTATTTTATTAATCCACAGGAGAAAATATATTAGAGAGGAGTGGATAAAAAGAATAATAAATTAGCTGAATATCATTAATAGACATAGCTGTCTTCAGACAACAGGCTAAATTTGAATAGTAAAAAGTCAGAGAAGTTTTGCATATTGAAGCTAAGGAAGTAATTTTTTGAAATTAAATTGTATGGTATTGTAAATTATGTTCCTTAATCTATATAATTATGTAAAATAATGCAGGTTGTCCACACCCAGTAATTGATCTGCTCATATTCTCAAATATACAAATAGTTTTCCTGCTGTTAGTTTTTCCGTTGCAAGCAGGAAGACAGATTTACATTATTTTCCTCATTCTCTGGTCCTGCTTAAAATACTATCCCTCCTAAGTATTGTACTGTTTGTCACAAACATAAAAAATCAAAAACCTAGGAAAGCCTACTGGCACAAATCTCCAATCCCACAGAGTTCATTAATTCAATTTTAAAAATGTAACAACCTTTCTTCTTGTGTCTTTTTTTAAGATACCTGTCCTGGTATACATCCTCAATTCCTAAAACACAAAGGAAACTATGAAACTGCTTGGGTAGCAGAAAATACATCTGTAAACAAACCATCTGTTCTCTTGCTATATTCAGAGTTATTGCATGGAAACAAAATGCACATTGAAATGCAGGGAATTTAGGTTTTATCTGCCTAATGCACAGTGCATCCTTCTGTGAAATACCTTCTAAAACCAACTGTACAGCAACATTAAGGTAGAAAACAGACATTTGTTTCTGTGTATGACCAAAACCCCCGATCTGTTATGAATATATGTACAAGAAAATGTGAAATCTTATTAGCTGCAGATTTGTAACTGTGTTACCGGAATACAAGCAAAAAAAACATAAAAATATTTTTCAGTATTGTTCTTGTAAGTGCGATTGTGCCAGGTTGTCAAGTATGACTTTTTCTGGATTAAAACTATTCTGATTTCTCTGCATTCACACAATTGTAAGTGCACAAGCTTGTTGGTTAAGAAAGGGGCTGCCTTTAAATGACTACAACTGCAAAGGCTCACTGTTGCCCAGCAGACATGAGGTCAGCATGTGGTGTCCCTTAGGTCATCAACTAGGGAATGGCAGAGGGACAAACTGATATGTGTGCCTGCTAGGAGGCAGGAGAAATGGGAGTGTGAATGCAAGCTGGGGATTTAAACTTATTCCTTTCAATTAAATTAGCTGGTTCCTTTCAATTGAGTTAGAAACACATGCAATCTGTTAGAACAACTCTGGTGAGGACATAATATCATAAAGTGCAATAATTTGATCATTTGCGGTCATCTGAACATCCTTAAATTTATCCCTCAAGCAACTCCATCGACTTCCCTGGAACTACTCCAGGGAGGAGTTAAGCCCAGTGCTCAGAGAAATAACAAACACCTTATACATAGGTTTGCTCCAACTGTGTTAACATCAGAGCGTCTTTAAAAAAAACCAAAAAACAAATTCTTAATTTTTCATCTAAGTTAAATTGACAGCTGATTTTGTCTAGGTGCTGGACTAGAACAGTGCTGTCAACAACAGTCTTTGTTTTTAGTGCCCAATACTGTGGTCTTTTATTTCCACGGTTGATAGTGGAGAACCTGTTTCTTTTAGTGGTTAAATAGTCTCATACTAGTTTCTGAAAAAATGTCTTTGTTCAAGCTCCTGCCCCTACATAGAGCCTCCATTGCAAGTTTTCTTTCCCCATGAAGAACAGATGCACCTGCAGTGCCCAGAGAGGAGTGACTCTAGCCTCTTGGCTCATTCACATTTTACCTTGTATCTGCAAAACTTACCCAGAAATCATGTCTGTGAGGGATTTTGAATCATGAAGTCTTTTGCAGGATGTATATCTTTGTTATTTTTCATATAGATGGAGAAAAATTGTACAATAAAATGCTACACATGTATATATTTGATGGTTACTCTCACCTAGAATCTCAAAATATGGTGTAATTGTGACAGAACAAACACATGGATGGAACATAGCAAGTTATTTGCCAGAATTTATGTAATAAAGCAGTTGCAGAGCTGTGGAGCTACATTTGACTGCTGATGCTTCTTGTTTACAGCCACAGTAATCCTCTTGTGGCTCTAAAACCCAATGCATACCAAAATTATGATTCCCGGTGATGTTGTACCATTGACCTTAAGTCTCACACCTGATCACTCTCACTTTCTGAGGTGCTTGGCAGTCAAATTTGGCTTACTCATATAAATGATTCATGTTCCTCATTCTGTTTTCATGTTGTTGTGCTTTAATAACGTCTCAGGTTTTTAGAAGCAGTTTTTTATCATTGAAATGAAAAATTCTACATTATTTTTAAGAGAAAAAAATGTCTTTCAAAGTAAATAGTTACTTACTTAATGTTATTTATTAATGTTTACAGATATATAAAGGGTGAGTGTCACGAGGATGGAGCCAGGCTCTTCTCGGTGACAACCAACAGTAGGACAAGGGGTAATGGGTTCAAACTGGAACACAAGTGGTTCCACTTAAATTTGAGAAGAAAATTCTTCTCAGTGAGGGTGACAGAGCACTGGAACAGGCTGCCCAGGGGGGTTGTGGAGTCTCCTAGTCTGGAGACATTCAAACCCGTCTGGACACATTCCTGTGTAACCTCATCTAGGTGTTCCTGCTCCGGCAGGGGGATTGGACTGGGTGATCTTTTGAGGTCCCTTCCAATCCCTAACATTCTGTGATTCTGTGATTTGGACTTCCTGTAATCATTAAGCTATTGAACTTAAAGTAAACTTTAACTAATCTGTACAGTATTATTTTATTTAGTTACTAATAGGTCTACAATTTGCCTAATAAAAGCATAAAGGTGAATTAAATTACTGACCTATACCTATCTCCAGAATTTTCCAGGATAATGAAAAGCACAGACATAGATTTTTCTGGTAAATTTTATTATTTTATTATTGACTTCATACATTTCTATTTGTGAGCATTGTAAAGAGAAAGGAATTAGAAAGGTGCTTTCCCTGATGAGGATTCAAAGTACAGTGCTTTACTGTCAAAGGTTTTGTTTTCTTTTTAGGTTGACACCATTGTGTTAAATAAACAAATGTATCTTGCTAGGATACGCAGGTCTAGATTTTCTTGTATGTAAACACATCGAATAATATCATGTCATAGAGTTAGTCATTTGAAATCAGTACAGAATTTGATGTCTCTCACTGAGTCAAAATGGCAGACTGGGCAATAAGATTGAGATCCTCATTGTGAAATCTAGGTTCTTGTAGTGAAGCAGATTCAATATTGCATTAGCGGGCTCCCTAAAGCCAAAATGGCCAGTGAGGTCAATGTGTTGTACTGACCAGTGTTTCTTTTAGAATCAGATGTCTCAAAAACTTGAGAAATTCAAGGAAAGGTGGGTTCTTTTGCAGCTTTTGGGCCACTCATGAGTCCTTACTGAGCCACTGAGAAATCAGCCAGCCTTCTGTTGGCACAAGGAGCTGTTGAAAATTCAGGTATGAATGTGAAGCATCCTGGTGTGGAAATTACACCTCATAGCGTGTAAATTGCTTTGAAAATTAAATTACTTGCAGTAATTTTCAAGATTAAAAGGAGCTCATCTTATCCTGCTTACACTAGAGAAGTCTAAATGACTTCACTCTCACCCTTGGCTCAGTTTACAGATTCTGAGAAGGAATCCACAGCATTGCTATTTCAGTGAGCTGTCTGCTTCCTCCTGCTCACACCACTGCTTTGGGGGGTTGTAGAAAGCCATGCAAAAATGCAGCTAAAACTCCATTGGGAAGAACAGCAGAGGGCTTTGATTTTTACTTGCTCATGTTGTAATCTTGAGTCAAGCTGTCTTTATGTAGTATTCACTGGTCTGATCTCTTGATGTTTCTCTGACCTATGCTGATTTCAGAGAGGCAAGATTGGAGTATGTAGTCTTGAAGTTCATGTATTGCAAGGGTACAAATAGTTGAAACAATAGCTTCAGAAGATGCACACATTTTCAGATGTAGACAAGATTTCTTATGTCAGTTTTGTGTTTAACTGCATTTGATTAATGTTTTCACACTGGATGAAAACAATAATTTATAATAATTATTGTTGTCATGTGATAAAGATTTTCCTTTGCCTGCAAATCATTTATATAGACAAGACTGGCTTTGAAAACAGTGAGGGATTGCCCTAAGTTGTATGTTATCAAATTTAGAAAAGAGACTGCTGGAGGACTGGAGCAGTGCTGGAAGTTGTAAGGGCAAGAAGAGCGGTGCAGCAGGATATACATTAGTTAGCAGCATTATGGATGTTGGAGACCATCAGGCGAAATTACAAATGGTAAGCTCAAAAGTGAACACATCTAGTCTGAGTTTTTTCAAGCAGATTTCTCAAATAACTTTATTCACATTAGTATCTTAAAAGATTATGACATGAATTACCCTTTTGTGGTACAGGTATTCTAGCCTGTCCAGTGCTGTCATGTATTGAGTGAAATAAGCAAGAGTCTCTTCAGACTTCTGAAGTGCTACCAAATTTAAGAATAAATGTGTTGCTGTATATTAAGACTATCATAAGTAATAGGCAGCAAGCATGAACGTCTTTAGACATAGTCATATAGCTAAGATTTTAATAAAAAATAAGTAAAACTGGTACAAAGTGGTCTGAAAGTACAATAGGGAAGTCATGGGTTGAACAGTTAAACTGTCTTTCAACCACCTGTATAAAATACTTCGGGCAGATCTGCCAGGAGCCAATGCAGCATTTCCAGGGGGCAGCTTTTGGAATCTGTTCCATTTCATCTAATTTAAAAGATGAAACATTTGATGTGGAAATAGGGAGAAAGTTTACATTCTCCTAAAGGAATAAAAGTTTACTCTGGGAAATATGGTATAAGTACTTGATAGATTGAATTCAGTTTAGTCAGTGCCCAGAACACTGATTGGTGGAAACTTGATGAGATGTTGGACCACAGCTAAACAATTTCAATTACTTAATTCTTATACTAACAAACAATCCTGTTAAGAAATGTCTATTTTAAATAGACTTTATAGGAAATGATAACTGCTGAAACAACAGCCTTACTGCATCAGGAAGGTATTAATACAACTTACAAAAATTCAGTAAACAGCCTTTGTCAGAATGGACTGTGTAAAGGCAAATTTTATTCAAGTTATTAAAAATAATTAATAGAATCAAGCAATAGTTTGTCCCTCTGTGATTCTATGATGAAGTCAACAGCAGTACACTAACATGAAGAATACTGACTGTTTATAATTCCATGTAAAATCTGGGTTTAAAAACCAGAGTTGTTGTACAGCATGCCTATTGGTGCTCCTAGCAGTGCAATAGTCCTGTTTCTCTCTCCTGTATTTCTATTAACCTAAATGGGAAAGTTTTAGTTCACACAGCAGGAAAGCCAGATTGTACTGTAAATGGGACTGCATTTTTCAAAGAAGCTGACCATAATAATCAGTCAGGCAATGTTCCCATGGCACACCAAGGAAAAAGGGAATCTGTGACTGTGCAACTTGTTTGGTTCAGAATTTGATTCTGTTATGTCCAACTATACCTTACTGTGGAAAGAAACTATATTTTTGGCTTGATAAAGGCAATTCCAATTCTTGGTTACTGTATGACAGGAATTATTCTGCCATTGGGGTTTGAAAGGCAAGGTGCAAACAGATGCTTATGCAGTTGCAACCTGCTAAGTGTGTGTTAAAGACCTACTCTGTATTCATGAAAACACTGAATTGTTAAGCAGAGCAAACCAAGTTCTACTGTATATACTGAGATCAACTTCCCAAGTGATTCTGCTCATAGATAAAGGAAGGGGAGCAGTTCACCCACGTTGAAGGTGAAAAGCAGAGAAGTTAAATGTAATTACTGTGCCTGAAAAAGAACTTTCTTTGTTCCTAAAGGGGGCCCAAGAATACTGCAGACTTGAACATGAAGATATAATGGACAAAGCAGAGAGATCAGTAAATCTGGAGATGAGTGATACAATAAAGGTTATTGCAGTCTATTTGAACAATTAAAACCTAATGAGTCTAGAACTGCATACTTATAAAGAGCACTACAACTACAAGGAACTAATGTGCAGCTGTCTGCTGTATTAAGTATCAAAACTACTGTAAGAGCTACTTGATAAACTAAAATTAAACTGATTCCTGGTCCTGCCTTGCAAGGAGTTGCCCGTACAATAGATGGGTAGATGTGAGGCAAAGTAGAATTGGGTTGATATACGTACGCTATGTGGATCTCAGTAGAAGGGAGCATAAACGTATACTGATCCTCAGCCAGTTACACAGCATTTACCAACGAGATCCCTCCAAACAAGCTAATTGTATGGGCTCTGACAGGGGCAGCTATAAAAAAAAGCATAACCCAGCAGATGTAAAGTGATAAAGCAATTACTCTGCATACTTCACTACTCTTGTCTTCTCTATAACTTGTGCTCTTAGAATTTTACTGTTTTCTTTATAACACACCAGGCACAGTACTAAATGGTGGAATTTTTACCTGATATGTTGATAAGCAGTAACATATTCAGCATCCCCTTATAGAGATACTGAGCAAGTATTTAATTCTGGTCCCTTTGGCCTTTCTAGTCCATGAAGGACTGAATGCAGAACCTTTGCTTTTCTTTTTTTCTTTCCAATTCTTGAATAAGCTGGTCTTGTCTTGAAACATATAGTGCATCGGATACTTCACAAAAGGAGGAAAAAATTATTTGCAAGAATGGAAGTCTCGCAGCTTCCTAAACCCCAGGTTCCTACTAATCCTATCGCTGGGAGCTCAGAGAAGCTCCATATTCCTTGATGGCATTCCTAAATAATGAAAAATATTTGATATTTGCTTTTTGGTATCCACACAATGAGCAAACACCAAAAGCTTCACAAAAAGGACACAAAATAAAAAGAAGCTTTACAGGAAGACTGGAGAAAGATACATTTCAAATCTTTGATTTATTCCACTCAAGCCATATTGTTACTTTGAAATATCTTCTGACTGATTAGCACAGAATGTTTTTCATGTAAAAAAAAAAAAAAAACCACAACAACCCCAGTTTTAAGCATTTCCTCTTACCTTCTAATTTATGTAGGTCTTGCAGCCTAATAACAGGCAAAATATAAACACTTTTAAACAGTTGCCACTGGAAAAGTTCATTTACACATTCTTATTTCCTCCAAAGTACTTTTCAGATTACTTTAATGAAGTTCAGTGGGTCTTAGACACATGAATAATTACAGTAAGATCCTGCAGGGATTACAACTGCGACATAAAGTAAACCATATATCTGTTAATTCTCTGCTGTAAGGTGGTTAGGGTTGATCTGGTTGAGTTGTGAGTAGTTAAACTGCTTTCATTATCAAGCTATAGGAAGTTCTATGGATTCTGAGAAATCTTTTTTCCAAGGCAAAGTCAAGATTGTCTTTGAACTATAATGGTTAAATCACTTCCCTGAGCTAGAGGAAACCGAACTTCCATCCTGGTGCCAATGAATATTTCTACAAAATGGAACAGAGTCAACAGGAGTAAATTTAATGCTTTCCATTTTGGGATATGTTTGTGTATGTGGTTTAAGACAAGTGCATTCATGTAATATCCAAA
This sequence comes from Streptopelia decaocto, assembly GCF_964273445.1. Lineage (NCBI taxonomy): Eukaryota > Metazoa > Chordata > Aves > Columbiformes > Columbidae > Streptopelia > Streptopelia decaocto. The sequence goes on from NC_138659.1 coordinate 17,843,556, forward strand.
GGGAGAAGATGTAACATACAGGGTTGCTGAGGATCTAAGCTTTGACTTGCATGCCTAATGACAAACACATATATCTCTTTGTGAATCTGTAATTAATGATTGAGAAATTGATGTCTCAAGTTTCTAGCTGGAGAAGTTAAAAGCCCAAATGTCACTTACCTGAAAAGAAAATTAGGATCCTATGAGATTAAGTTTTTTGAAAATCGTACTTACGCGTTCTAAGTTGCTTTACATTTGCATAGTACTCTACCTGCATGACAGTTTACCTTGAAGTAAATTTGTTGTGTAATGATAACAGAAAGATGGTGACTTAGAAGTCTTGAGAATTTTTAGTATTTAAATAATTTATTTTAAGTAAATTGTATGTGTCCTGAACTTAGATTTCCTTAAAATTTATTCACTGCTGGAGGATATTGTATCTATTTTATCAGTACTAACTCACATAGACCATATCATAAATTGTGAGTGCCTAGGTATTTATTTAGAATACTATTTTTTTATGTCAAACTAAGAAAAGCTGTAAGAAATGAAATAGAATGCAGACGCATGTACCTAGCAGTTCAACAAGCAATGCTATTGGCTATAAAGGAGGACAAAACAAAATGTTCTCATTTTGTATGATGCTTTACCACCACTTCAGGTGAAGAACATATACTTACTCAGCAGTTCAGGAATTCAGCCACAAAGCAGATAGGTAATCAAAGTTCAATAGGCACTCAGTATGATAAAAGAAAAGGTTAAAAAGTTATTCTCAGTGGTATTTGACTGCTCTTTGTACTTTGCCTTTCCCTTTCAACACTCAGCAGCCCCGCAGCATCTGGAGTAGTGGCAATATAGACTAACCTACTGTGAAATAAATAAATAAATCATAAGGGAATTTTTCACTGCATATGGTTTGCCAGAGGAAATTGTCTCAGTCAATGGTGCACAGTTTATTTCAGAAGAGTTTGACATGTTGCTAGGTCTAAATGCAGCGAAGTATGACAAAGTTGCTTCATTTCATGAAGCATCAAATGAAGCAGTGTAACATTTTTTTTCAAACCATTAACCAGCCAATCTCACTAACAATGTGTTATCAGAAAACTGGAATCTGTTTGGTTCTTTGTTTTTTTTTAGTACAAAAAAATCCTCTGTAGGTGGCAACAAAGGAAACATTTAGTAGTTTTTAAATAGACTGAGAAGTACTAAGGCATGTGCTGTTACCTTACCATAATGCTTGTGGCCTATTCCAAGCAGTGGCAATGCTGTATTTACCGAGTTACCAGGCTATGCAGAGATAAAAGCTTTTATGTCTGGAGTCACAAGATACTGGCCTTCTTATTAAAGCTCAGCCCTTCGTGGAGTCAATGACAAGATTCTAATGTGAAGGAGAAGGGGTGATTTTCTTCCCTTTGTCCACTCATGCAAGTTAGAAAATGCTCAAGCATTTGAAATTCTGAGTAAGGCAAAGAGGAAGCTGAGCTGAGAGCAACAGGTTTAATGAGCAACTATGTCAGACAAGTCATCTCCTGCAAGGCTCTGAAGAGCTATCCCAAAGGCTGAGATGAATGAGGAATATGCATGCATATTGAGAACAATAGGGATTTTATGTCCGATAGGGATGGAGCGCTCAACTGACGATTGCAGTAGCAATATTTGATTTACTTCTCTACCACTGATTTATTATCTGTCTATTTCTATTAGTCACACAATAAATATTCTGATATTTTGTCTTATTCTTGGTATTATGTAATCAGATTGAATGGTAGCAAAGATTGATTCTTGCTGTGTGCCCACATGGTTCACAGGATCATGGTATCACAAAGAGCCCCTAATAATACAGTAAATATCCAAATAAGGATAAATACTTTAAGCTGTCCAAACACGCATGCAAAGTGTGAGGAAATTTTAATGCAGTCACATAGGGCTTTTTAAACTGTAAATTTATTTGGGAAAAAAAAAATCTTGAGTGAGTCTAGTAAAGCCAATAAACTAGTTAGACTTCTGAAAATGAGATAGTAGACCTCACAATGTAAACTGTAATTAATGGCTAATAATCTTTCAGAGCTACAATTTGAAATGTGCAGTTTTATTTTCAGGCCTTCCAGTGCTTTTTGCTCTCATTTTCCTGTATTTTTTTGTGTGTTTTGCTTTACTTGTGAGTGGCTTTTTCCTTGTATATCAGATTGCATGACTCAGCAGTGAAATAAAAAAGTCTGTTGATCAATTTTAGAACACTGCAGGTGGGAGATTTTAATCTGGTCTAGTTTGCCATGACTACATTGAAGTGAATGTATCTGAGACAATTTATACTGAGACCTACCTCCTGTGTATTAAGGGGGAGGGTCTCACAGAGACCAGCCCACTCTCCCTTTCTCCCAGATGTGGCACATCTGTTCCTCATCACACAACAGAGCTGCACAGGACTGCACAATCTCCTTTCTCCTTTGCCTTTGTACTTCTTGTTCATGTTGTGGCTGCAACTGTCTGATATATCAAAAGCACTGAAAAGCTTAGGATATTATTAATAGCTTTGTGCTGAATGATGGGTTTGAAAATCATCTCAGTCCATCTGTATTCAATCAAGGAACAGTCTCTGAGTTCTTTGGGGAGAACTATCACTGTCAAGTTCAGTGCTGATGGTAAGGTCACCAAAGAGATGGTCTTAAATGACAGTGTCATGAACTTGCCAAGTGATTCTTGCCAGCTTGCTGGGGTTCCGGCCAAAGCCTTCAGCGTGATGGACAGGACAAGTACAGATGAAGCCTTTGCCCTATTGCAGCTAGAGAGAATGACTGATGATGAATGGAAATGACTCCCATTGCAATGTATGACATTATATTTTATAAGCACAGCTGAGCTGTGTCCAGCTTACTTGTGGGCCTGAATAACATTCCTTTAAATAGGGGTTCTTAACAGACATTCATACTGATGAGTGCATATTTTTTACCCACAGGCTCCTATTCACCCAATATAGAGATTATGTGTTTGCTTCAGTGCTGTTTGCTTAGGTTCGTGTGTTGTTTTGTGTTTGTTTGTTGCTCCCCCCCACGTTACCTCATTATTTGTGACAACTTCAGCTTTTGTGCATTTAGTTCTGTTGGATTGTCTATTTTCATGGCATGTGATTTTTTAATATGTATTCCTCTCCATATTTTGCATATTAAAAAAAGATCCAGTTTACAGAGGCTATTTCAAGATACACCTAGGCAAAACAGTTTTAAATTTGAATTACAAAATTTCAAAATAAATCCTGTTCTCCATTATTTAAGTAGTTCAGGTGAATAAACTCAGAAGAATAGAGCTCTGCTGTGGCGTAATGTAATTTTGCAGTACATCTCGTAATTTTATAGAACAGCTCAAACTCCATTAAATTGAAGTAATTTTTTTGGAAAAATTGTGGACAGTCGTACTCAGGAGATTTATTTATATTGAACCTAATTTAACACAATTCTGAGACTAAAAATACCCTCTCTCTTAATCTGGGGCTTTAATTTTTGTTAATAATAAAGAGTTGTGTGTATATGAACCAAGGATGCCTTTATCCCTAAGTGCTTAATTGCTGTATTCAGAAACATTCTCCTTACAACGGATTTAATATTAGGATTGTTCAGGGTTATATATGGCTTGGATTTAGCAAATAATATTAGTTATTACTTGGCTGTCATTTAGAAAAGGAAAGTTACAAGAAGTGGCTGAATAAATAAAAGACAGTAACTATATGTGTAGGATCCCTGTTAACTTCCTTCCTTGCAATATTACCTAAACATTCGTGTATGCTGTGGAAGAATCAGTTTACCCATGTGTTTTTCTTTTTTTTTTAGGAATAAGAGTTTTAAGGATTTCTTAATATTGTCTAATACTGAAAAGTTAGAAGATAATTCAGATTGGAAAAGACTTTGGGAGGTCTCATGTCCAAGCTCAAAGCAAGGTCAGCTATGGACTCAGACTACATTTCCTGGGGCTTTATCCAGATAGATTTAGAAAACTTCAAAGGACGGAGACTGCAACAGTACACACAGAAAAGTCCAGATGACAGTAATTTTAGTATTATAAATATATGCTCTGACTGCTACAGACTCCCCAGATTAACTGCACATTTGGAGCTCTGCCCTGTAAGGTTCTTGCCTGCTCTGAGCTGGGTCTGTTGGGGAAATGGTTAAAATTTATATCAGTCAGAATCTTCTAGGTGCTGCAGGTTATCTGAGGAGTGTGAAATACTGGCTACTTAGCTGGATCCTCTCAGCTAACAGTCAAGGATGTGGTTGTACTGAAATGGGAGGAATTAAACATCTTTATTCCCATTAAAGATCGGGTCAATTAGCCTGTGGTTAGACTTTTAAGTCCAGAGGTACATGCAGTTAAGCAGAGTGCCAAGTGATGGAATTGATTTGGTTTGGCACTTAAACTGCCAGGAGGAAGAGGTGACTTTCTTATGTGCCTGATAAGGTCATATCATACTTGACAAGCAAATGTCAGTGCTATTATAACCACCAAAACAATTCTTATGCAGAAGATGTCTATAAAATATGTTTACATTAATGTGAATAATAGTAAAAATCAGGATAGTGATGAATACAAGCTCAATCTGTAACTGTAAAACAGTAGCTATATAGATTGGCACCAGTTCATCTATCTTCAGAAATTTTAGTCCTTTCATTAAGGACTCCAGAAGTAGCCTCAGTAGAAATATTTACATTTCTATTTCAAAGCAAGATAGCCTCACACTGAAAATGTTTTTGTTATGGCCAAAGTGTGAGGAACAGTAGAAGTTCTTTAAACTTGCTTTTTATGGAAATAAAATACCTGATTATATTACAGATATTTTAAAGCTCTTATTAGGGTAAGTTCCAAAGCTAAACATTTCAGTACTGGGTTCTGCAAATCTTAATCTATATATCTTCATCCTCTTACTGCTTAACTTCATAGAGATTTGGGTCAAACATTTGTCTCATTAACAGTAATGGAGTTCATGACTGTAGTATAGCCATAGTGTAGAATCCAGAAAGAAAGTTAAGTAGTAGTTAGAAATAATAAAAAAATGAAAATGCCTACTATGTGCTGCATTGGAAAGATGCAGAGCAATGGTGTAATGTTCTGACTGGATTATGAATAGCAGACATTACAGTGCATTATTAGACTGGTCTTTGAAGCAGCTATGGATTTTTCACATTCTGTTTATGTTGCTTTTTCATAAGCTAAGCTTTAGCTCTTACAGTTTCATAAAGGAAGCTGCAGTTCATTTGAAAGTAAATAAAATTATGAAATACGTTTTCTATGAGTGTGGAAGAAAACTGGAATGTAATCACCAATACCTGACACACATATACTCTGTTTCTCAGCAGATGTGTTACTGAATAGAATGGCCAGACACTAACATTTTTTTATACCTTCTAACAGCATATGACAAATGTGTCATGAATAATTAGATATTACTAACTACTGAACAGTGCTTAATTCATTTACCTGCCGGTATATTTGCCTTTTCTATCTGACAGCTCAAGCTGAATAAATGCTATCTCTGGCTATGAACCACCAGCTGCACAGGGCAGAAAGGTCAGTTTTTCACATCATAGTTGAAAACTCTTTACACTGAATAGTAATGCAGCTCCTGAGTCTGTACTATTTGAAGAAAACTGCCTGGATAGTCTGTGGTATGAGCTGATACTGAATTTGGCTCTTTGATCAAATGATGTGCTAGCCTTGTGGTTTTAATGCAGCTGAGGCATGAATTAACTTCAATTAACTAAACGTCAATTAACTAAGAAAAGAGTTTCTCAAGATATACATCTGTATCTACAACTATATGTTAGTAAACTTACATATTAGACAATACAATAGCCAGGTCCTCAGCAATGAAAACTCTCTTTCATTGAAGTAAAAAATCTCTGCTGTTTTCTGCCACCTATAGACTTAGTCAACTGCATTGTTTGGAAGACTGTACTGAACTTCAAATCTTTAGATATGTGATACTAAAGCCTACGAACTCTTTTAAAAATATTGATGGCACCGTAGTGGATATGTCTATGTTTTTAAAGATTTTACTGCATTTGTTTTAAATATGTAAGGTCAGGTTTACAATATGCTGCTGGCTCAGAATATTCTTCAAACATATCTCTAACGCTACACTAGCCAATAAAATCAAATTTACAGCTGGAATGAAATTGATTACCGTAGCATCCTTTACCAATACTGTCAACAATTTACATTTTAGGCAGAAAATAAGGTCACATTAAGGGCCAAGACCCTGCTCCAAATGCCATTGTAATCAATGGAAACTTTCACACTGCAGAACACTTAAAGGTCAGGCTCTAAAGTCCGAATTCTTATCCTGGAAAGCTGCCCAGCACTCAGGGTTGGCCACTGAACAAATAGGTAAGAAAAGATACATCCTGTAGCAGGCAATAGAACTTTAAGGCTTAGAAGGAGGCAGCATTTTGCTGCAAACAGTGGAAAAAAAAAGGCAGAGAAAGGTTTTTATTTATTTTTTTTTTAAAGCAGAACTATTCTAAAAAACTCATTATTACAGTGATATTTGGATTCCCTGTGTTTAAGACAAAAATCAGTTATCATAACATTTATTTCACCTGTTTTTCATAAAGTAGCATAGTTTGTTTTTCTTTTAACATAAACCTTTAAGCATACGAGAAAATAAATATATTTGGAAAAAACACATAGACAGAAACATTACAAAAATGAACAGATGACAGTTGGATAAGAAAATGAATAATTAAAGTTTTCAGTGGTCTAGTGCATTTGCTGTGATTAAAGGGGAAACTGGAAAAAGACACATTTTAGGGGAAAAAAATGAGAGCGTAGATGATTTGGACTGCATAAACTCTCAATGTGTAGCTTGAACTATGCTGAATTCCATGAATGAAAATGGATGCTGCTAAATTAGAGGAAAAGTAAAAGAGGCAGTGAGATGGCAGGGTCTTCCCCCTGAAGATCATGATAGAGATTTTGTGATATCTTGTCACATCTTCCATAACTGTGGGAAAGCAATTCTTAATCATTCCTAAAGTTAAACATAATTTAAAGTGCGGTGAAGTTGATGCAGTGTTAGAAAGGTCATTTTAGTTTTATGAAGCTGTCTGTTAAACTTGGCTTTTCTCAGCACGTGCTATCTAGTCTCTTTCATTGCTTCTTAGCAAAAATCCTTTGTGTACATGCTTGAAAGATGCATTTTGATGAAAAGATGGAATGGGAGCTTTTGCATCTAAACTGAGGAAACAGGAATGAAAGCAGCTTTGAAATGTGCTGCCCTGCTCTGCTTTCTGCTGTTTAGGTGCAGTGCAGCTGTTTCTTTCCAGGGGAGCAGGTGTGTAATAGAGAAAGCACAACGTCTTTGCTGAAATGAGTTGCTGTTTCGTCACAAGAAGATGTCACTATGGTGGAGGAATGAGCAATTGTTCATTCACATCAAGAGAAATATTAACCAAACCAATAAGAACATTGCTTGTTTTCTAATTTATGGGAATGCACTTAGTACACATATAAAAATACATTTATGTTACACAGCACAACTTGGTTTGTGTTGGTCTTGATCCATCAAAAAGAAATCCTGAGATTACCTTTCCATCTATTTGGTGATTGACTGTCTTGGGAGTATTTTAAAAAAATTGCAAAAGATACTTCTTTCCCTTTTTATTTTTCTGTGGGAGTCATCTACCCACAGGGTTAGCCAGTACATATATATTTTTGTTTGATCTTGAGTGAGAAATAGGGAGATAATGTATTTATATTACATGAGGTTCAGAGGTCTATTGTAAAAAGTATTTTATATATTTTTATATAAAAGATTAATTACAAGATATTTATCATTCACTGTATCTCACGAGGTACCTCCATTCATAAGATGGTCTTAAAATTGCCTGTTGTGAGTCTGTGTATGCATAAGAGGACATATTGCTGATAAAGCAATTTACCCATTTCTCTGATCGTAAACTGCGTGCTGTGACTAAGCATAATTAAAAATGGCAAATATAGGAAGTTTCTTTTGGCATCACTCACGTGCCTATTGGATTGGTAAACTGTTTGACATTGGGACAATAGCTACTCTGCTGGTTCAGTCCTGTGCAGTTCAATGCTAAAATATATTTTTATGGTTAAACAATTCATTCTTTTATTTTGGTGAATATTTACAGGGCTCATATCCAAACTGTGGTTGCTCAGTGTATTCATCATCATTATTATCTGGAACCTAACTTTCAACATATGTTTTAACGACACTTGATTCTTAAAGAATGTGAAGTCTGTCCAGTGACCGTTACTTTGCATAGTTTTTGTGCATTCACTGCTTCTGTTGAATATAGTACCAGATGGGCTAAGGCATGGGTGATTATTTCCTCTAGATGCTTCCTAATGCCACTGTCTATATAGGCTATTAGTAGGAGTGATTCAGCTGATACTTAAGATCTGTTGTCTGTGCTACTTACAAGACCTAAAACTGGAAAGATCTCTTGTTTATTTCCAAAGAGCAGCTGCTTTTTTTTCTGCTCAGGTAGTGTTTGCTAGTCATCTTGCTGTGTTGGTTTTTTTATCTCTGAAGCTTTTCTAGGGTTTCATTATCATTAAGATTTCCAGAATCCTCTATTTTCTGCAAGGAGGTTACAATTTTAATATTTTTTCTTCACTATGTGAAGGTAGTCTTCCTTTTTTGATAGTGCAAAATGATGAAAAGGCTTTCAGACAGAATATGTTTTCAGTCTCAAATTATTTAAACATACTTTGTATATTATTTTACCAGCCAAATACTGGGTTCTTACCATATTTATCACTATATTTAAAAAAAAAATTCTGACAGATATTGTAGTATCATTAAAACTTTTCAGCAGTGTTGAAGGAACTCATGCCTGTAGCTAAATGGAAAAGTAATATGGTCATTTCTTTGCATTCACAATAAATTTTCTATGCTGTTCACCCCAAGGCTCTTAGTATTGAATGAAATGCACTCCTTAATCAGACATGAGTCCTCATTGTAATTGTAAATCTCCAGTCAAAAAAAAGCCTTAAGAGTACTTGCAATATAATTGTAATATGTTCCAAGTTGAACAGTTATAGCTCAGTGTTCAGATTAATATGGAGTGGAGAGACCTGATCCATACCTACAGTATACAGAACCTCAGACTTGGCAATTGGAATAGGAATATTTCTGAGGGTTGGTCTTACACATTTTGAAGCTAGCTATTTTCTTTGCTCATGTATACGTAACACACTATGCACACAGTCACACACATGGATTTAAATAAGGTGGCTATCTCATGAATGTGTTGGATAAAATATATATTCTAGGCCTCCAAAATTAACATTGCTAAGGATTGAGAAGTTTGGCTAGTCAACTGACCAAGTCACTGAAGTTTCTCATCACAGGGAAACAATCTCTTCTGTAAAAGGATCTGTGGAAACATGAGGGATGTGTCTGGAGTTTGGATGAGATTTGAGAAAAGATGGCTGGCTGATAATTAAGAAAACATCTGTTGTCTTCTGCATTTGAGTACTGCACAAAGTGATTTCTTAGCACTCTGGCACTGCTCCATGTACAGAATGCATTTTTATATAAAAATAGATAAAGATTTGTTAGTAATTGTAGTGTTGTGTTAGTAGGAATGTTAAAGTTACCAATACCTCTCTGTCTGGAAACAACCTAGATCAAAAATACCACCCTCAGAACATGGGAACTGCTATTGAAGGCAGGCTTCAGAACAGACAATTTTCTAATGTACATTTAGCTATAGGCATTCACAGTTGCACTTTGAGTAAAATTCAGATAATGAAATTTCTCATCAAGCTATTTACTCCAATTCTCCTTTGGCCCCATTTTATTCAGCATGGTTGTTACCCTCTGTGCAAAGGGAGCATGATCTATTTGCAAAGTAACAACAAGAAAGAGTGACTAATCCATTTTTCACATGTGAAAAATACATGGTATCATGATGAAAACCGGGCATGGATGAAGCAAGAGGCTTCATCAGTAGTCAGGTTTCGATGCCAGATTAAAACATTGGTAGTAAATAGCTTAAAATCACAAGACACCCCAATGTTCAGCAAATTCAAGTTCCTCTTTTGTTTCCATTTATTATTTGGAACATGGAGGTTGTGATTAGACAGGTATTTCGGTGTTGGGAACTACATACAATTTTACTAATGCCTTAAATACAAACATGCACTGTGTATAGCTATGAAAAGTAAGAAAATAGGCCTTGAACCCAGTACTAAATCTATGTTTGTGGCTTTACCTGCCTTTGTCTCCACAGCTACCCAAACCTACTATCAACAAGGTTAGTGTCCTCCATATATACCTATTTTGAGGAAAACCAAAATTCACAAGAACCGTTCTGGTTTGTGTTCTTCATCCATCTCAGTTTTTATTTTTAGAACAATCAACCTCCAGCTGAATAGAAGGAAGAGTATCCTTTGAGAAAGCAAGCAGAGAAAGGGAATAGGAAAATATAAGCAAATTGAAATTCCCAATGATGAGGGGAAGCACTTGGTGAGAGCTAGGGAAAAGTAAAAGGAAAATGAGAAAAAATAATTCCTCAACTCTTGGCTCAGTGATGCTTTCCTAGATCAAAGGATATTGCAGAAATACATCTCCTGTGATTAAAAAGACTCTACTAAGATAAGGAGCATTTGGGGGCACAGTTGGTGCTGTTGAATATTGCTTTACTAAATGTCTCCTTCAAAGAATGAGAATAATAGGCACTGATGGTTTCCAAGAATTTGAAAAAAATAACCTTTTGTTTAATTAAATGGAGAAAGTTCCTCAGTGAAGTTTTCTTATTTGATCTGAGCTTTTCCATGGAAGAACTGACTATTCAAATCACTATACTTGTAACAGTGAATGGTAATGATCTGTGCAGTCTTCAGGTCACTATGGTCAGATAATCCCAGAAAGACACAAGTTTGAATACACTGAAGGTTTCTAACTCGATATTTCGTGTTTGTTTGTTTGTTTTTTTGGGGGGGCGGGGGAGGAAGTGTGTGTGGTTTATATTTTTTATTAGCCTTAATTTGTCTTTGTGAACATATTCCAGATTACCAGATCATGACAAAAGGGTGGTGTACCTGTAATGGTATTTTATCACAGAAGATTCTATATAGAGGAATTCTGAGCGACACCACATGGTCTAACTTCATTAGAAATTGTCTATATTTCTTGTAAAGCAATTCTACCATGCTTTTCCAAATGCACCTGCAGAAGTTAATGATGCATTCATGACATTGCATTACACTGCTGTAGATTTCTGTCATTAACTCAGTAGAAAATGAACCAACCCTGAGTAATAGGGGGGCACGTTTGCTGACAGTTTTGTGCACTCCCAATGAAACACTGGCCTGCTGCTCACTGACCTGGTTCCTACACCCTCTTTCTTAACTGTAGCCCTGCAGCATTTACTCTGGGGCTCCTGTGTGAGTTTACTGCGTGAGTTTACTTCTCTAACAGATGTAGTGGTCACATTCTAGCTTCAAACTCGTCTCTCATTATTTCCCTTTTTATTATTTGAAAGGTCAATGGCACTGTTTATGCTGTTCATACTTCTGTACTCTACTTGCTCTGTAATACCTGTATTTACAATAATCCAACAAAAACATCCATTGCACAAGCATAGAGGTCCATTATGTGATATATATTTATTTATGCCATCTGAAGTTTTGGACTAATATTTTAAATGTACAAAACATGTATCAAGATAATGGAGTAGACTGTAGCTAGTCTGTGAAGATGTATATATAGCACAGAGAATATCGCTCAAAGAAACTTCTAAATCTCTCTTGCTGAGGACCGACAACAGTGAAAACCAAAAGCCCTTAAATTTGGAAAGCGCTAATCTCTCACTGATCTTGAGGCACAGTGGGATACACACTTTCATCAAGTGTTCTGAATACTGGCAAGATAGTTGGAAAAAAGAATGCTTCCTTATTTTACAATAAGCCACACAGCAAACACTGCCCTAAAACCTGGGGTAGAGGCAAAGAATAATCTGTGGGGTAAAAATTAATTTTAATTTTGTGGAAATAACTCTTGCTCCACAGAATCCTTAATCGTATGTGCTATCTCTGCAGATCTGTAACCACTATGTACGCACCCTACATGATCCCTAGCACAAGGTGAATGTGGCTGCCAAAGGCTTGCACTAAATTGGCAGTGGCAGCATAAAATTATATTGATAATTGAAAGTTGATATGAAGTATTTACAAGAGAAGTCCAGACTCTGTGTTTGCATTAATAATAATAATCCAGTTTCATCACTTAGGAGAGCTGATTTCACATTGTTGTTAGGCTTTCAGCCTATTACTGTTACAGGACAATCTGATCCAATTTATAATTCACATATAAACACATGCAAAGAATAGAAGCACATTAACTAGAACTGGATCTTAAAGATAAAACGTGGTTGTATTAAATGTCTTTCAGTATGTAACTTTTTCCTTCTTAATAAGTCTGTGGCACAGCTCTCAGAGGCTTAAAGAAGAGTGCTTTGTGGCCTTTTCTTTATCCCCAGAATCTTCATGCATAGATGTACGTCTCCGTCAATTGTCTCATCTCCAGACTAATTGTCTCATTTACATATTTCATGCTTTCTGCTCAGAATGCTCTATGGGACAGCAAAGATTTAAATTGTGTGCTGTCAGATACAACTAGTTAAGGGGGGATGCATTTTTGTTTTATTAAATATTATTATGGATTGCATGGTAGATTTAGTATTAACAAGATAACATATTATGTAGTCCTTCACATAAAACATGTTAAGAATTGTTGTAAGACGAAGCTCCCAAGAACTTAAGGTTTCTGTGCAATCAGCCCTGGTCAGCTCTTGCCCCATCCAGTATCACTCCTCCTGCATTTTGAGAATCTTGAGTTAACGACCTCTTTTCTTTTTTCCTATTTAAGGCAATGGAAAGACTCTCATACCAGTTACATTTTGCAGATGTCGTGCCATAGAACTAAAAAATTGCTCATGGTAGAATGGCACATAACTGACAACATAGTGACCTAGTGGACAAGTGAAAATACAGCAAGTTCTCAGCTGTGGTTCAGTCACACCTAATTAAAGATGTAACTTTGGTTCCTTTCATGGTCTGATGCTTGAGAAGATAGTATAATTGAACATATCCTCAATATATACATTTCCCTGCAAATTTGGGACTCAAGATACCATTTAAGTACCTAGTACAAATCTCCCCTTAAAAAATAGCGACAGTTTGAGGTTTCCAGGTGATCAAGCATGTTGCTATTATGTCCTGTTAATATTAAGTGTCTTTGGACCTTGAGTACACACCAGGTAGGCTGCTTTCTCTCAAAGGTTTCTTCAAGAGGGATTTACTTCTAATTCTACTACAAAGTAGAAACACTGGTAGTCTGCATGGTGTAGGCTGGGTGGCTGTTACACATTCTGCTTTATAAGCTTCTGTTGAGTGAGTTATTTTATATGCAGAGTGCAGAAATGTCACAGTTCACTGACTAATGGCTGCTAGCCCACTTCTTTGTATAACAAGATTAATTTGCTATAGGATAAACCAAATAAGCACCCTTGACAGGCAGGATGTGTGTCCTTTCAGTGGCTGAAACGAATGGTTATCCCAGTTAGTACTGACCTTTCAGTTCTACTGAAAGGCAGCTTAGTATTGTTCCTTCATTTGACAATTTATATTGCTACTCGTCCTCTGCTAAGTACTGCTAAAGAATGGCAGAATATGGCCTATAATAATCCATAGACCTCCACAGAGATGGTAGGTGATTCTTTGCGGGTCCTTCTCTCCCCTGAATTGTACCGTCAGTCATTTTTTTTTGTGTTCTTCCTTTATACTTTACCACTGATCTATAAAAAATAGTTTGGTGATAAGTGAGAAATTTCTGAAGATGACCTGTCTACAGACATCATGCGTAGATTGTTGTCCTTAAAAAGAAAACCCGATCCGAGCAGCTTCTAATGAGGAAACTGTTTCAGATTCACAGAAAAGGCTGTGATCTATATGTCCAGCTACGAAATCAATAGGCAGTCCCTGAAGCCACTGCACGTAAGAGCCCATCTATTATAATGCATATTTGTCTGCAGCTCTGGAATTTATCTGCAGCTCTGGAAAAAGAATTCTGCTCCAAACAGCATCAGTCTGTCTGAATAACAGATGGAATTAAAAAGAAAGCCCAAGCCAGCCAAATACACAATCCAATGCCCCAAACAAAACAGAAAAAAATTTGCAGCATGTAGCTCGTAAAAATTTTGAGCACTATTTTCCTTTACTCTTGTCAGCACTGTGTAATGCTTTATACTGCCCAGGATAACAAAGAGGGCACTTAAATGCTCTTTAGTGCACTGTTAGGTTCAAGGTGTGTGGAATTTAAGTATTTCATAGTGCTCATTTATGGTAGCTTCACATACAGCAGCTTTTTCACATGAAGTGTTGAAACAAACACTAAATATTTCGCAGCCATAAAATCAGAATTAATGAGTTAGTAAAATCACAAAATGATGCTTAATAGCTCAGCTATTGAAATCAGTATGTTCCATTTCCTTCTCCATAGAGAAGACCTTATACTCTGCTTATCCCCAGCCAACTGAAACTATAAATACATTAAACACAAAATTAGCTAATTTTAGTCGAGGGCCTTAATAGCTACAACATGCATTACTTCTGGTATTACTTCTGGTATTCACTCTACTTCAGTAATTCTACCTACTAGCCCTGTTTTTCTCCATCTACATTTTAACCTCACAGTTGCCTTATTTAGAATTCTTATGTGCTCAGTAATTTCTGTCAAGACAGAATCAAGAATTGCTAGGGCCTAATGGCTTGGACTTTAAATGTCCTGTTTAATTACAGTTTCCTAGACATTTATGCTCTTCCATATGTATTTTTGGCAGGCCTAAGAAAAAGAAGTTCATCTAGTAATATCACTGAAAAGGTATCTGGTTTTAGACCAAATTTTGTGGATTCCAGTATTAGAACCTGTGAAGGTGCTCTCTGTCTGGATAAATTCACATCTCTTTAATTTAGGGTTTGCTGTGTGCTTTTTATAATGTATGTGTGTTTGGATTGGTTGGTTGGTTGGGGTTTTTTTGTATTTTACCCTCAAGAGAAAGTATGTGCCTAATAGGCAAAGGATTTTAGAAATTATTATGTTCAAAATGTAAATGCAAATATGAATACTTTAAATTATCTGAGTTTCTCTGAACACCATGAAACATGTTAGCTTTCCATCTGTGTTCCTAGCCATATTGGAAATTATATTCCTGAAACTGAAAGCTTCTAAACAGCAAAGTAATACCTTTTCTTCTTTTTTTCTTCTATCAGGGAGTCAAATCCCCAGATCATCATTCAATTGATTATATTCAGGTGCAGTTTGCACTTAAATGAGGGGAAACTAAATCTAGATAAGGAAGTTAAAATTAGGCCTGGCACTATCTGTCCCTCTTCTGAAGGAAGCAAACAGTAAATCCATATTGTTTCTGAAAAGACAAATTCAGAATTACTTACCACTAGTTCAGCTCTATCTTCTTAGAAGTCAATAGTTAATATTGTGTTGATTTTAATGGAAATAGTTAGGTCAGTTCTGAAATTCTGAGAATCTAGGGTGACTTTAGTATCTTCCAAAATAAGCACAAAACGCATTGTGAAATCTAATAAATGCAGAGATTCCTGAGGCTGGATCCAACTAGCTCTCGTTAAAATTCAGTATCCAGCAGGTTTGTAGTTGATGCAAACTTGGAGTTCCCTGACATGAGTGTAGAGAATATGGTTTTAGAGTAGGTCCTCAGCTGCTATGCTCTGCTAGTTTGAAAGCAAATGATAATAATTCCTATTTTAAAAGTGCACATTCTTATCATTCTGAGAACGTGAGTAAAATTACATTGCTTGTAAGGAGAGATTTCTAAAAGGGGTTCTGGAATAGCGTAGTAATAATGAGCTTAGTAAAAATGCTTAGACTGAACGTGATCTGACAAAAGCAAAATGTGGCATAAGGCTAATATATAAACTTGTTAACTGAAATTATTTGTAGCTTGTCAAATGCTAAGTTGCTCAAATCAGTTCTTTGTAATTGGCTTTCATAGAAACTAGCTTAGTCTGTTATAGTAATGAATTGAGTAGATTGCATGTTTTGTGTATTTTCTCAAAATTAAAATTAAGCAAATACAGGGCTAATTATTTTGACAAATTTTGTATCTTTTAATAACTAGAAAAAATTAAAAGTTAAACTTCTCTCATTTGCATTACAGTAAAAATTAATTTAAAGGTTAAGCAAGCTTGAGAAAACCAGAAATCATCAGAAACAAATTTTGTAGGATGGTCTGTATCATCATGTTCATTTTGAAAATTAAATGACTCTACCTGATAATGGTTTTCTGCTATTTGCTTGGAGTTTGTTTAAATTGTATTCACTCTATTTTTTCCAGTCTTAAATGAATCCACACATTTATTTTGTACCTGACATAGAACTTTAATCATAGAAAGAAAACCCAGTTTTATCACTGTCCTACAAGACAATCTTCAGTAAATTGCACTGTAACTGTGTAGCAAAAATGATGGCTTGTCATGGGCTGTGTGTGATAAAGATTTGCCTGTGTCGTGCATAGGTGACTTTTAAAAAGCACTTAGGATTCTGATACTGACTAATGTCCTACCTTGCTATTAATTCATCAATATACCTTTGCCAATTATATCTGTTTCTCAAACCTATGTAAAATGTCGCTTCTAGGCATGTGTATGAGCATCTTCACTTCTCTATGATGCCTAAGAAAACTGTGTGTGTGAGATCTGTACCTTTTTAAGATGTCCCTAGGGCTCCTGTAATGAATTTGCCTCCCTTACTATGTCTGCTGCAGAGCCAAAGTATAGCAAAGAAATTTCAGACATGTGCTGTAAAAAGCACTTCACAGTGTCTGGACTAAGTAGCTTTATGCAGCATATAAAGTTGTACTGTGGTACTTCATGTTTTAAATAAAAGTAATCTGGAAGTAAAAGAATAGGGATTGAGGAATTAGAATTTATTTCACTACCCTATAAAAGATATTGTGTTATCAGTAATATGGTCTCTTACTATTGATGGGTTTTGATAGCATTAATAAGAGAATAGTATTATCAGATATAATGCTTATTGTTATATGGTTTATTGTGTAATATGGGGCTTCCATTATAAAATCGAAATCTTGTCCAAATACGACTGTATCTAGACTAACATCAATACCACTAGACAGACAGAAAGAAAAAAAAAAAACAACACACCTCTAAATAAATAATTCATGTGAAATAGGAAAAGACAAAAGGTAATTGAAATTGATGTTTAGTTGTCTGGGTGATGAAGTGGAACAAGTTGTTCTTCAGTGCTGTCAGTGAGAGGAACCGTAGGCCTCTGTGGTTAACCAACCGTCCTGCACCCACACTGGGTGCACTGAGCTGCTTCACTGAGTCTCTAAGGGTATAACAGGTATAATCCAGGACACTGTTCTCTCTGTGATTGCATCATGGGTGACATTTGTGGTCTGGTAGCTAAGTTTAAAACACCCTAGGAAGATCAATAGTACTGTTTTTGCAACAGTCAGTTCAAATATTTTCTTTACTGTTTTGGAGAATTTTTTAATAGTGGTTGATGTTCTACCCAATAGACACAATTTGCTTGCTGTCCTGATTACAGCATTGTCAAGTTGTTGTATGCAAAGTTGTTAGGCTTTGATAAAAGCTATAGCCCAATATTTTGAAGCAATAGTTTTCTATTAATCGTATTAATTATCTGTGAAAGATGTAAATATCTGTGATTGTTTCTGCAAGTAGATAAAGCGTGCATAAATAATAACTATGAGCAATAGAGGGGTGATAATGTAACTGTTATTTCTTTGATAACCTACAGTGCACAAGCAAAATATTTTTGTTCCTGGCTGCAACTGCTTAGTCAAATTATGGGACTTTTCTGCATTTTTAAGACTAAATAGAGAGTTGTGTGGTGCTTATTCCCAAGTGGTGAGTGCAAGAGTCTCTTCTGAGAGGGAGTGAGAAGGGGGAGACAGGGTGAAGGGCAGGGGTATGCAGTCTTCAGACAATACTAAAAAAGCAAATAGGAAAGCTTTGGTAAAACAAAAACTGTCACTGCTGCTTTGAAACTGTTTTGAAAATAATAATAAGGAAACAGAACTTTTGGGGGTTTAATGTTTCCTATGGAGTTTTCTCTGAACTTCATTGTGACTTACAGACTATAGAATCTTAGAAAGGATTGCTTTTAGTAGCAATAAATAATAATAAAATACATAAACAATTAAAAGTAGTTCAGCATAATTTTTGTTCTGAGCAGGAAATTAGTGGTCATCTCAGACAGACAGCCTGGCCAGTATATGTCAGTGGTATAGGTGATACTCCCTGTTTTCTATACCATATTCAACAAGGGAAAAATGCCTTTTAGAAAGAAATTCTGCTATTCTAAATTCTGCCAACTGTCAGCCTCTGCTAGCTATCTCTAATTATCACAATCCCACAGAGAACACATGGGATCTGTGATGCAGCAGTAGAAACTGAGAGATAAGATGATGATGTGCACTTGATTCGATAGACTAACCCATATAGCGTTTCTAAGAGAAGGGTCAAACAGCTGTTTCTTTATAGATTGTCATATTGTATCAAGAGCTGTAGCAATAACTTTTGCATTTTTATCCTTCTCTTCTCATAGTACTGCTTACAGAAAATTCCAGAAAAACAAAACCCATCCCTTTCTTACTGGCTATACATTTATTGCAAATCGTTATTGCTCAGCGAGTTTTTTTAATAATAATTATTCACTATAAGATTTTTTTTTCCTCATCTATTTTTCAGTTTTCTGCATTAGACTAAACTGTGATATTACATGTCACAAGTGACTGAATTCACTGACAATTTACCTCTGAAAGCAGGATAATGGGAATTACAAATGAACTGAACAATGACATTGTTAAAGGGAGAAACAAAGCATTTCATAGCATCATTTGTCTGAGATGAAAATTCTGGAACAGAAAGTGTTAGACTGTAAATTTAAAAAAACCCTATTATCAGGATAGGAACTGATATTAAATTAAGCAATTTTATTTGCTGCTTTTTTTTTCTGTGGAGAAGGTAGTCTGAAACATATGGTTTGCAGGCAGCTATTAAGCAATTTCACTTACGTTACAGAACATCTCATCTTCAACTCAGAAGAACCCAAATGCATTTACTTACTGTAGATTTAATATAATAGAAAATAGTGATTAAAGGAAAGTGGTATGTGTTAATGTAGGGTCATTAAGATTTATGAAAATTGAAGTAGATGGCTTCAGATTAGACAAGAATTCTATTTCATAAAATGTTTTTTACATTTATTTACCCTGATGGTTCGGCTAATATGTCTGCAGTCTGACTGAAGTGAGAAATGCACAGATGGAACTACAATTTTGAGTTTCACCTAAATGATATTTGGGTTTGACTGTGTCCTTCTGTTATCAAACAGTGTACAATGAAGCTTAAAAAAACCCTGACGTTGCTGACTACTACTGACTCTCATTTCAGAATTCCCATATTAAATTCTCTGTAAAAACGAACAAACAACCCCAAACCAAGGAAACAAAAGCACATCAAAACAAAGAAAAAACTTCACAACAAAAACCAACCAAACAAAAACCCACCACCGTCACCAAAAACCTCCACAAAAGAAAACAAACAAAAAACCCCAAACAACCAAACAATAAAATTAGCTCAGATACCTTAAAATTCCTCAGGAAACCTTTTCAGTTTAAAGGTTTTGCACAACTGTACCTCTAAATGCCATGAAGATAGATGGACCATACTGATACATTCCTTACTTGCTAGTATATTCTGTCAAAGTATACTGGCCTTCTGCTGTTTTGGGTCAGACCTCCATTGGGCACTTCAGAAATCTCTATTGGTGAGTGTTTTTATCCCCATGAGGCTACTTTTGAGGTCAGCATTTATAAGGAATGACTGCTGAAGGACGGATAGAGGTAAATGTTTTTTCATCAGACAAACACTTTAGCAAGTATGAATAAATAGTGGCTGAGCATTCTTCTACAGCTCATTAGGAGAAGGGGAAAATAGGTAGATGAAAGAATTTGAGAGTTCTAAACTGTAGACTGTGCAATTTACTATTTCATCTACCTTTCAAATCTAGAGGGAAAGGATATTAGATAATAATTGAAAATAGTTCTTTCTGTTGATCTTGGGACTTCCTGCCAATGGTGCAAAGAGCAGAGTTATTAAAATGAAACTATGTAATGGTTTTAATCCATTCTGTATGGAACTTCACTTTAAACTGATTCTCCTCTTCAAAATATTTAACTAATATTAAGCCAGGTCCCTGATTAGGAAGCACTTTTTCAGTGTAAACAGTCTTCATAGCAGTGTTAAAGAAAAACAAATGTTTTACCAATACTTATTAAAATGTATTGCAGCTCTAGTTACTTTCTCAGGATTATACATTATCTGATCATTCCTAAAAAAAAAAGTAACAAAATTGACAGCATCCTTTTTTTTCTACCACTGCATGAGATTCAATGCTAAATGTCACAAATGCAGACAATGACTGACAAAAACAGCAGAAAGATTATAATGAAAAGTAGGTCTGGAATACTGAATGAGACTGAAGGAACAAAAAGTCATAGTTAAACACAACTGGAGATGAAACTCAAAAGAGTACATTACAAAAAAATACATACATTGATTGTGGAAACAATTTATATTGCAGACTTAATGATATGGAATCAATTTATTTAAAATACTTTTACAATTAAAGGGTAAATTTGAAGTAAAACCATAGACTGAAATAGCTGAGATCTCAAACATGACTTCAGATGGCTGGGATATGAGTATGGCGTATCTAATGTGTATGTATGGAAAAAGAGTCTGGTTTAATAACTTGTCAATGGATGCAGCACAATCATTGGAAGAAAAGAAAGTTATGAACAGTGCAACGGGTCCTGACATGCAAAACAGAGGAGTAGTTCCATTTTATGCAGCAGGTAGCTGGCCAGTAAGGGTAAGTGGGTCTCACTCCTACAGCAAATGATTTCATGGCATAAAATATGTAGAAGTTCTAGTCTCATCACTTCCACGTCCTGTACTCAAGACCTAGACCTACCCAAAGCAAGCCTAGCATGTTTGTTTGGTTGATTGTTTTTTTGGTGCTTAAACCAATATCCAATCTTTAACTTGTTTCTGGTTCTAGATGAGCCCTTGTGTTGGGATTAGCAATGTAACAAAGTGAACTCTGGATCTAACGGCACAATATTTTCAGAAATGAAATCATTAAGGTAATCTGATAAAACTTGCTTCTCTGAAAGATTTACTTCTGGAACAAATACTGCTGTTCAGTGATGGATTTAGTTTGTTGTCTTTAGCCTTTGCCTCTTTGCACATTGTTTGGGCTGGGGCTTAGGAGGGATTCCTAATTGCTTCTTGGCTGAACTTTCTGCAGTTTCAAGTGTGTTTTTGTCGAAGACTGTCCATTAAATGGTAGAAGACATTATAGTGGATGAAAAACAAGTTCTATGGCTCCGGAGTAAGTTTTTAGTCAATTGGAGTCAAATTCCAACAGGTCTTTCAGATGACTTAGCCTGATAGAAGTGAAACCAAAACCAACAACAACAAACAAAAAACCATACACACACACAAAAAAAGACATGTAGAATTTTATTTTGTTTAAGTGTAAAAAACAAGCAAGAGTAACCTGTCTATTCTAAAAATAATCACTGTTTCCAAGAAATAAGAAAATGCATAAACAATAGATTTTGTTCTGTAGGGTTCTTGGTAATAAACAAAAATACTCTATAAACAATTATTCTAAGCTGAAAGCACAGACGTAGAAGATCTCTGATGGAAACATGGATTAGTGGTGCAGGCTGCCCAAGCAGGTTTTTGATTTTGTTAAAATAAAACTTCTGGTAAGTCCTGCAAGTAACAAAATAATAATATTTGTTCTCAGAGTAAAAGTAGTGCTGCTGCACATGTATCATATGTTCATGATAAGCTACAAAAAGGCTTTTACTCTATCTTACATTCTGTCTATTTGCATTCACTATTTGCTTCTACAGGAATATAGGCTATGGTTTAAAATTCTTTTGAATAGATAACATTCTATAAAATATTTACATG
Organism: Streptopelia decaocto; assembly: GCF_964273445.1. Classification (NCBI taxonomy): domain Eukaryota; kingdom Metazoa; phylum Chordata; class Aves; order Columbiformes; family Columbidae; genus Streptopelia; species Streptopelia decaocto. Next base: position 17,865,639 of record NC_138659.1, read on the forward strand.
CTATTATGCGGAACGTGGTAAAAGTAGTAAATAAATATATTGAGAATTTTTTTATTTTAAGATGAGCTTAGAATTCTTTACAGCTGAATTTTTTTTTTTTTTTTTTTTTTGCAAATGGATGTGTGTCTCTATGATCTTTTCACACAAATCATAGCAGTTGTCCTCTGGATACACTTCCATGAACTTTTGATTGGGTTTGTGAATATTTTCAGTGTATCTTACAAAATTCCTCCAAGCAGATACTGCTACTGCATATTTGGTTAAAAATACGATGTTTTAAGAGGAAAGATTTTTTTCTTTTTTCTTTTTTTTTTTTTTTTCTGGAAAACGATGGTTGTTTCTGTTCAGATGTGTCATCTCAGTTATGATGTGCTTGCAGAAAGGACAGGCAGTTTGAAGTTCAAACTTAACAAATGCCTGATGTTTTTGCTTTTTCATTAGTAAGAAAAAGCAGCACAAAATAAGGTCAGTCTGCATTTGACAAAAAGAAATCTATAACAGGGTGTTTATTTCATCATTTGGCTCCTTTTGCTTCTGGATTGCTGAGAGTTTGCAGGATATTTTTATCTATTAGAATTGTTATCACCCGTGATGATCTCTGCTTGCCTAAATATTTTACAGTTCCTGGTATGACGTTGTTTTTCTGTGGAACCTTTGTAAAAGCAAACTAGCAGTCTCTCAAGAATTTTTTACCTGATGTTTCCAATTTTCTTTTTTTGCTACTTATATCTTTTTAAAAGAATCAGATGCTGAGACACAGTCTTGTATTTTTCTGCCCAGCTTCATTTTACCATTGAATAAATGAGTACAGAATTGAGTATTGTAGTTTAGCTGAGCTTTATCATGTAGAGATCTAAATTTGGAGGTCTAGAGATAGGGGTAAGCATCATATATATTTTATGATATTTTGACACTCAGAGGCATCTCCTTTTCCCTGTTCTTTAAGCAGGATATTGGTTAGATTCACCTCATGGCTTATATAATCATTTCGCTTGGAAAAGATGCTCAGATCATCGAGTCCAACCATAACCTAACTCTAGCACTAAACCATGTCTCTAAGAACCTCATCTAAATGACTTTTAAACCTCTTCGGGGATGGTGACTCCACCACTTTCCTGGGCAGCCTGTTTTGTGATAACCCTTTTTGGGAAGAATTTTTTCCTAATATTCAATCTAAACCTACCCTGGCACAACTTGAGGCCATTTCCTCTTGTCCATCTCCAGCCAGGTAGTGAGAGAATTTGATGTGCAGACTTAGCAGGTCTTATTTCCTCACTTAAAACTTCTCATAGAAACACTTAATTATGTAGTTTTCATGGTTGAGAATAAAAGCTTGGTAATATCTTACTCCTAAAGTTAAATGAGGAAGAAATCTTACCTGTGCTATTTTAAAACCAGTCTCATGATAAAAATACCTGTAGTTCTAGAAAGCTTTGGGGATGATGACTTTTCACTTTTGACTGTCACATCTTAGAAACCTCTAACCACACACTTGTGATTTTTGTTGCTGTAAATGTTCTTCACATCTCAACAATATAATAATGAAACACTTATTCCCAGCTTTGTGCAGTGTGTCTAATAACAGAAGAAGATCTTAATATCACAGGAATTTATTCAAGAGCTTTTTACAAGGAAATAATTTTTTTCCTAAAGAGTCCAGCTGTCTGCCTAATTGATACAGTAACCAGGCAGCCAAGTATCTTAGACGTGTCCTAATTATAGAGTAGATGATGTCTCTTACCTCTAACTGTTTTCTTGTAAACCATGTTTGTAATAAACTCCAAGAATTGTTTATCAAAGTGTAGCATGAATCAGACAATAATAAGGATGATTTTCAAAATGAATTGGCTGTGTTATAAGAGTATATGGTACATGCAAGCTAACTTATTAAAAATGGAAAGAAAATATTCATCTATTTATCTGGGGAGCAATAAGCAACCCACTATCCAGCTACTATATTGATATAGTAACGTGACCCCAAGAGGTCTACCTTTGCACATGTTTGAAGAGGGAGATTATAAAGGTAATTAAAAAATCCTAATGGTAAATTCCAGCACAATTTTTATTGTGTTCTCATAACAAAGTGCCCCCAATGCTGATTTTTGCAATACAGAAAATCTGTCCATAAGTGCAAAACATTAGCAGAATTGAGTGCAGACAGTTAACAGACAAACAAATTTCTAATCACATTGTATTTGTAAGACAAATCATGGCAAAACATCCATATGTGTATTTCTTTTCTTACTACATGAATTCTTTCACTGGGAGTAAAAATAATATTGCAGTTTATGCTGTATTAGCAATTGCAGCTTAGTTCTTGGATTGTGTATTTTCCTTTCACTCCTTTATATAATGAGCAAGTTTTAATTATTTGATTAAAGAACACAAAGAATTCACAAATTAAGCAGAACAAGAAATAATACCAAGATTAGGTAATCAAAAAGCCATTTTGATGTGAAATTACGATGGCTACTTATTTGGAATGCTACTAGATCAGCTGTTTTTAGAAATTTAATTTTTTTTTTAATTAGTAATTATATTTTACTGCATTGCAGGCATGAAAATGAGGCAGCACGTTATTTCTCAAAAACCCATATTTTTCAGCTATTCAGAGTCTTAATGCCTTATAATGTGCTAAACCCCTGTTACCTTCATTTTATTATCTTGTAGAAACATGGAGTTGGAACATCAAGCCATAATCATTTTTCATTCAAACTGATCACAGCTTTGAAATTTGTGCTATGAAAGTAATCACATCATAAGAAAGACCAAAAATTAGATATTTGAATAAAAGGTAAATTATGATACAACTAGAACACATTCATATGTCTTCTTTCATACAGCCTTACTGGCAAAGTTGCACATATAGCATTTTCATATTCACTTGAATGTTTTAAGTTTTAATTAATTATGAATGATATTATAGCTGCTATTGCCTTACACAGCACTTTGAAAAATGTTTCTAATTAGAGTGACCTGTGACTGTTCTCCTTAGTTTGTCACTCTAAGTGCTCTCTTGAAATTTGGAATGGGATAGCGTTCAAATAAATATTAGTAATGCATAATAGAAAGTATTTGCTGTCATAATGACATAAAATAATATTTTTAAGTGAAGAATTTATTTCTGATAAAAGCACAGGAAGACAGCTTTTCTGTAAAGCAAATTTCAAGAACTATGATATTGCAAAGCAGGGATCCAATAATAGAAGTGCTTAGTTCCCATCAGACTCTGCTTATAGCAGCCCCTAGGAGGAGTGCACAGAAAAAGAGTGATGTCAAAAGAAACTACATCCCACGTTCTGTGTGATGCTTTCTTTGCAGAGTTGGCACAAAGCAGAACTCCTCTGCACAGCCCCTGTGAAATCAAGGGTGACATCCCAGCAACCTAGTCCCCCAGTAAAATGAGAGGACAATATAAAACCAAAGATAAAAGTGCAGAGCAACTTATATCTATCAAGATATGGTAAGAAAGAGTAGCATTACTGCCAGAGAGGTTTCAAAACTTTACTTTTTGCTAGCTAATTTTGCAACATAAAGAACAGAAATAATCATATGCCATATTGTTGCACTGTCTCATTACAGAGCACCCTGGATTCTGTGAACTAGATTTTTGCAGCCCTGAGGCCATGTACTGTTGGTACTCTGAAAAATAGGTGCAAATTTTTGACAGGTTCCTATCAAAACATTTGCATTGTGTCTGCAGCAACAAATTTTGTCAGGGTTCTCAAACCTCATATGCACATGAAGATTGAACGCCTATGCACACACACAAAAAACAAACAAAAAGACAACCAGCTAAAAAGAAGAAAGAAACCCCCCAAAATGGAAAAAGAAAAAAAAAAGCCCAACAGCTCAAGCCTCCCCCCAAATCTTCAACTGTAAATATTTCTCTGTAAAGTGAGGAGCAAATCTAGCAAAATTAAAAATTTGCAAAAATATGAGAATACATTTAGAGGGAAAATACCCTCCACAGCAGAAAGAGGATTCATAAAGATGTTTTCAAGTTATTTGTTCTTTCATTCCTTGGATAACTGTGATGCATGTGTCCTTTTCAGCTCTTTCTCGTTAGGAAACCATCACTTGAAGCAGTACTTCTATTTAGGAACATAGATGCTGACTTTGGGATCTTTTTAATATACATACAGTGAACTTCTCTGATTTGCTAAACATTCTACTTTACGATTGAGGTCAAACACATTCTGATTTTTCCCAGTGATTTATGAAGGAATTTTGAAAACTAATCAGGACATTTTTTCTGAATTCTGATAAAACAGAGGCTTTGTACTTTTATTTCTGCTTAGTAAGGGCTCTTTAATATTATTGCAAATTTTGAGCACCACATTTCATACTGAGCATTTGGAATTAATCCAGGGAGAAGGATAAGAATTGTCAATGAAAATGTGACTTCTGAGGAGAAATTTGGAGAACTAGGTTTAGAGGAGGAGGAAATCATGATAACAATTACTGATAACCTGAGATTCTTTTATAACATTTACTGTAGCATTATTTTTGACACTGTTATTTATAACATGAGTTTATCATATTCACCTGAGAATGAACTTTTCAAGCAATGAGGAAAACCACCAAGACCAAGCATATTTACAGCCCTTTTTTTGAGTGGTGGGGGATGCAAACAACAAGTAAAGTAGTGTATAAAGTGTTAGTACCAACCTGGGAAAAAAAATAGCCAAACTGCTGTTAGGAAGGGCAAGAGCTGAGTGCAGTGCTCAGGAGGCGGGAGATGCGAGCGATGTGCTCTGCCATGTCCTTTGACTGGCTCCTTTTGCCCTAAAGGCCCCTCATGCCCACCTCCTTAGCAGTGACGTGTCTCCCCCAAGGACAAGCTGGGTAGGAGAAACCTATAGACATGGCATTGCATATTATTTCATTGTCTTTTCTTACCTGGCGGTTCTTTTGTTTTACTTTCTAGACTATTTCTAAACACATTTAAGTTACGTGGCACAGCATTAAAACAACCCGTGAAACTAATGGTGTCTGGAAGAAAACACAATCCAATTCCTTTGTTTATGTGCTAGTCCTAAGAAAATGTTATTTTCTCTCTACAACTCATTTTTTCTTTTAAAGCATAATAATACTACCATGGTAAGCTGCTTTGAGATCCGAGTGGTCACCTGTGGCTGGTCATAACCACACACTATTCACTGTGGTCCATATCTTGACCAGGCAGAAGCTAGCATACCTTCCCTGAAGTCAGTGGATTTATACTTCAGATTTTTTCCATTTTTCTTGTTTTATGTAGACTTAACGTCTCATCATTAAACAGATTAATACATTTCAAAAATGAGGAGGTAAGAATTTGTCCTATTGATGGGTAATATTTACTTAATAGTTTAGCTTAATAGGGACACTTATCTGTCTGGTTTCCATTTCAAATTCTTACTATAAGAATGTTTTATATCTACAGACTTTCAAAGGGCCTTGGGGTTTACATTTTTCCAAAACAGAAGCTTAATAGTATTATTCTGTCCATCAGTGCTGCCAAAACACACAAATTAAAAATCTTCCTGCTCGTCTTCTGTGACAGCACCAGCCGAAGATAAGAATTGGACTGTAGAAATAAGCTCTACTGTCATCAATATTTGAAGGAAGACTGTCATCAGTATTTGATGATTTTTTTTTGTCATTTTAAACTCTTTCTATTTCCCATATCAAAATAGCTGAAACATTAAGTGTATACTAATTATGTGGAAAATGCATAGTACCATGTTGCCTTTGCACAACGTACCTTTACTTCTAACTGTAAAAATTTTGCTACATTTTGATGTGGCAGTATGATGCATCTGTGGCACAAAAGAGCCATAGGCTTCTGTCTGTATACTCTGCACTGTCTGTATAAACGAGAAAATCCTTGCAATGTGGGAACATGCTGAGAGATCTCACCCTGAACATATTTCTACTATATAAATCATGTGCAACTTTGCTTTTTGAGTTCAGCCATCTCAAGAAACATCCTTTTATTTTTTGGTCTTCCACTTCAAGAAATGAAATGGCAGAGATCAAACGCACACGATTCTTAGCTTCCTCATGTTCCTTCCTCTCAAATCCTAAAAGCCTTTTTACTTGCTTTCAGAACAGAAAGGAAATAGCTCTATTTTACTTAATCCCTCATGTACATAAAGTGGCCAAGACTAATTCACCTGAAAAATGATGAATATGAATAGGCTATTCACATTAGAAAACAATCCTGTACGGGGTATCTTGCTTAACTTGTTGCTGAGCTCTTCTAACAGGAGAATTAATGATGACTAAAAGAAAAAACAGTTATTTTAGGAGAGCTTGGTTTGTTTCCTTTTTTTTGCTCAGTTTTATGTAGTGACTTCTCAATGGGATGGAATGCAACCAAATTTTGGGTTTCCAGGCCACTGACGTATACGTGTGTGTATATATATATGTATATATATGCAATTGCAGTTTGTTTTTTGAACATGGTTTGATCAAGGATTAACATGTGTGACTGGAAATATATTTTCATTCTCTGAAATGTAATCAATGATCCTCAACTTTTTCTTCAAATCAGAAAACCTGTGTGAATTTCAAACACTGTGTGGGGAAGTACCTGGTCAGCATTTGCATTCTGTGAATTTGATAAATATACATAAATCAGTAAGAATGTGTAAAATCAATTAACTAAACAAATCATGCATAGCACTCGAAAGATGTAATTCTAAGTGCTGCAAATGCAGTCATCTGCATCTGCAGTTATGTTTACCGTGATAAGGAAATTTATTTATACATTTTAACATGCAAGGTATTTGCCAGAGACTAAATTTAAGTTTCTGTTAAAATTAACAAGAGAGTTCTGTTTCATAATCACTCATGTATGTTTTGATTAGTGAGAAGTCCAACATTTCCTGGTACTAACATCTACAGTAATGCATAGTTCAAACTTTCAAACGCAATTAGAAAAATTTAATTAGGGAAACAAGTATAACATTAATTGAATTTTCTGTATGCGCTGTCTGATTTCCATAAATAGAAATGGAAAAACCGTGTTGAAAGAACATTTCAAATTTTTGCATACATTCAATAGCAATATCTATTCAAAGCCTGTACAAATGTAGGGAAAGAAGAAAAAGACATAGGAAAGCTTCAAAGCATTTTCATTGTGGTTTCTTGGTTTGCTGAGAAGAACAGGCATGAGACCATTTCAAAGCATGATACCCTCTTACTGTATCTAGTGGCATTCTGTGGACTTCGTTCACTGTTCTCCTGCATCTTAAATGAGAATTGTGGTGGTGCAACATAGTACTTCACATCTGCTTAACACTAATGCAAATGATTAGACAAACAACTCGTTAAACAGAGATTGTAGATACACTGTCAGTTGGGAGTTGAGGATATGAGATGATAATATTTTCATTTAGGTTCTGGAGTTGCTAGTGATTGTGACAGATGCTCCTGGTGACATCAGAGGGAAAAAGTGAAGTGTCCATCTCATCTGGCTTCAAATCTGGGTGATGTTCTTCCATTTGAGCCTGCCTTTGTGAGCTGGCGAAGTGTAACTGCTGTGAGAAAGCAGCAGATGTCTGTGTGTGTTTCTGTGTGTGTACCTGCAACAGAAGTTACCCAGCAGCTGGGGCAGGCCCTAGGCCAACTGTGCTTCAGGTGTTGGTGCCATCAGAGCACAGCTCTGCCTAGCAGTTTGTTGCAGTAGCCCAGTGGTGAGGGTGGCCCAGGAGAGACGTGTGCTTCCACTGCTCCCTGAGCATCCTCTGCCCCTGGGGACCAGAGAGAAGCTGCGATCCTGTGCAGCATCTGGGGAGCCATCTGAGGAAACCTGCCAGGTCTGCCCTCAGGAAGTCTGAGCCTCATGGCACCCCATAGAAATAAATTAGTAAGTGTTCAGGCTAGTTAAACCTCCTTTTGGAAGATTCTTGTCTGTAGCTCATGATAGTATTACAAAAGTAATGATTTCTCAAAATCTAGACGTTGTACTAAATCTATCATTTAGCTTAGCTCATTCAGAGATAAAGATGAGGACATATGGAGATTCAAGGAAGGAACTTTTAGCATTTCAAAAAGGAAGTTACTGTCAGCAAGATAAAGACGTTAAATGGTCTTTATAATTTTAACGTTTTTCTTCCCCTAAAAAATTCCTAACTCCTCATAAGGAAGAAGTCATTGCAATAGGACTTCCAGAATCTTTCCTATTTTTCTCATTTGACTGTTTACTGTCTGCCAGAGAACTGGACACAAGTAGTTGCTGTAAAGCCTACCTTTATTTTTTAAGTTTTGGAAGGATGCAAGGGTGTAGTGGCAGGGAGAACTCTATCCCTTAGATGATTCCATGTATTTTAGTAACAGTACATTGCCAATGTCATTTTCAGCCAATATTTTCAAACACTGTAATACAATGTCTTTTTTATGTCAAAAGTTTATGAAGGTTGAAGTGTTAGAAATTATTTAAATATACTTCTTAATTCTTATTTCAAAATCAAATCTATAGTAGTCTTCTTATGGTGCTGAAGCCATATACAGATGAGGTGAACCCTTTCTGAATAACTGTAAAATGGTCAGAATCACCATTTAATTAAGAAGGGGACTCAGCCTGTTTCCAAACTAATAGCAGTATAAATATTCAAACTTCTAGGAGCAGCACAGAAATCTAGGTGTCAATGTAATCTTAATTTCCCTAGACATCAGGGTTTAAAATAATTTAGAGCCTACAGTAAAAATCAATTTAGGGAATTACCTTAGAATCCTTGTTGTCTGCATTCAAACTGATATTGCTTTGATTGAAGCTTGTTTATTTTCATAGGTGCACTGAAAAATTATTTGTTTCTCTAAATGCTGTGTTTTACAGCTAATGAAGGTAGGGAGGCCACACAAGTATAAAATAGAGAAGTCTTTTCTTAATATGCACAGTACAAGTCACAAGCCCAACTTGAAATCAATAGGTTTTAATATTGGAAAGGTACATCAACATCTACTCAGATTCTCCAGTACTGATATGGATAAAGTTTCTTGTTCATGTATGAGTGTCCTCAAGTATGCACTTGTTTGTTTTTTCTTCTGTTTTTGTATGATAATGAGATAATAGATCATGCTTGTAATAGAGTAATATTGCAGGAGAGAAAATAGGGTGGGTAAAGACATAACAAAAATCAGTGAATGAGTATTTTCTTAGTGTTGTGTTTTGTTTTGTTTTTTTAATAATAAATGTGCAGCGAACTAGGACCTAACATTAGTATTATGATCTCTTTGCTGTTTTGACTTGAATTTGGAAATCCAAATTAAGGAGTGTTTTAATTAGTGTAGCGGTTTTGATTGTTGTAAAGGAGTTTTGATTGTTGTTTGCTTTCATTGTAGCCCTTGTGACAGTGCAAGCAAGGCTTGTGGAACAAGAAGTCATATCCCAGTCTTCTTGATAGTTGAGTATCTTGTGCATTAGAAATACAGGACCTTTCAATAACTGGTAAGGAATCAGTGCGAGCAAAGTCTACAAGAAAAATATATCATTTTTTTTTTATTGAGAAAGGAGAATTAAGTGTTCACAGCTACTGTTCTATCACTTGTGCTTTTTCATACGCCCCTCAGAAGGAAGTTAGCAAAACGTGCGACACATACTTTATGAAGAAATATTTTATAAACAGGTTTCTAATACACATAGGACATTTCACTGGGCTTCGAGGGGAGTTGATTTAAGAGAGGGGTTGTGGCTTGTCTGGAAGGCAGCATTTCACATAATGATATGTTTTTTGTGTGTTTCATTTGCTTGTTTATTATATGTATATGAAAGAATCATGCCAAGGTTTTTTTGGTGAGTGCCTTTTTAAAGGATCAGCTCGTATGTCCTTATGGGCTGGTTTGTTCACTGTTACTTTGGATAGGTTTAATCATATGAATGGATGAAAAGCTTGCATAAACCACAACTTTTCTCTTTTGGTACATGTGGACTCTCCACTACTTATACTTGTTGCAGGTTATTTAAACGTTTTCCTGAACTGTTAATTTTTTTCAGTATCAGACACCACTTCTCAATTTAAAATAAATAATTGCATGACAGGATGCAGCATAAAGCTCAGACAATTTGACCGGTCATTTGTGGTTCTCTTCTCTCAACTGTTGCCACATATCTAAAGCACAAAATATGCTGTTAGTATTAATCAGCCATAGTATTACATCATTTATTGATAAATAGCTACAGATCAGTAAATAATGGCTCCACTGGGAAAGAGTTGAACCAATGAGGTTTTTTTCATGCATTTCGTTAAACAAAACAAAACAAACAAACAAACAAACAAACAAACAAACAAAAAAATCATAAGTGTTTCATAAATGGGAGCGTTCTTGAGCAAGCTTGCTTACTTGATTACCATGCATAAGTGGTTTAGGTGGCTATTCCAAAAGCACTGTAAATGTCAAGTGTATTTCCCCTAATCTTTGGAGTTAATCTTCATCATTCTGGCACCTCATTAAAGTCTTGATCTTGAAAAGTCCCCAGTCAGACATGCTACCTGTCTCTCTCAGATCTCAGTGAGTTATTTAACGTGTTTTCCCACCAAGTATGGGTTCATTTTGCTGATGGACAGAGGTGAGCAAGCCTGTGGATCCGAAGTCTTTAGGTCCCTGACGTATCAGTCTGGACCACTCCTTGTGCTCAGTACTCACTGTTATTATGCATGGAGTATGACAGTAATGAAGTGTTTCGTATCCTGTTTCTGCATAACTCTGTCAAGATGACCAAAAAGGTTTGTAGTAGCTTGAATCTTTTTATTCTCACAGTTAATTAGGAGAAAGTAAGTGTTGAAGCTCTATGCATTAAAATTGTTTTCTTGTAATCAATCATCCAATTGAGGAATAATCTTTGACTGTGAGGAATCTACCAGAGGTGTGGTCTAGGTGTGCTACAAAGGTGTGACTAAGCTTAAGTCAGTGCTAAGTCAGTGTGACTAAGCAATAATCACCCCCCCCCAGTTGCTTCACCTTGCTGTATATAACAAGTCTATAGTATTCCTGGAATTCATGCAAATCTTACATGAATGCTAGGAGCAGTCAGTGTCCTCATATTAAAGGAAGAGCACATTCTACTGGTCGCATCTTGTCTTCTGCTTCATAGGTCTGAAACAACCATTCCCTAATTAATCAGTAGTCCCACTAATGCCAGCTAGAATTATGATTCTCTGTATCACATATTTATCACATGATTACAGTACACAGTAAATGATCATAATTTGCTAGCAGTAACAACATAATCAAGCCAGATACCCTTTACGATTGTGCTGCATCTTACAAACTGTGAATATCTTTGTATCGCTTTCCCTCCATTAATATTCTCTATTGAAAAATCATCTATCCTACTGTTTCAAATTGTAACTATTAGGAAATAAGTGGCCTGGATAATGCATTGGCTTATTAGTTGTAAATGGCGAAAGATACATGATACATAGGTACAGCTTTCCAGAAATATTTTTAACTTAAGGTTTACATAAAAATGATGTTGCTTGTTTTGTTTTGATTCTGACATCGAAAAATTCATTTATTATTGAGCTTTGTTTGACATTCCTTCACGTTCAAACTTCTTGGGATTCTGAATATAGTCACAGCAGATATGTGTATATCTCTTATTGCTTGGCTGAGCACAGAAGACTTAGAAGCAACCCTAGAGGAAAAATCCACTCACTTGATGCATTCTTTGAAATCATTAATGATTTCTGGCTGCAACATAGAAGTGGGTCACGCTAGCAGAACAATGTAATTAACCTTTTCTATTAATTAAATGTGCAAATATGTATTGCACACAATTTGGATAGAATTATTTCTTCTTCAATGTAGGTTTAGTTGGGATAAAATAATTTTCTAACAGCTGCTGTGTGGCTTGGGAATTTGAAACAGCTTTTACTCTCCTTAAACCAGCTATCAAATACCTGGGGCTAAGAATGGCAAAATGTGAAATGTAGTCATATATTATTATATACAGGATCAATATTTCAAAAGGCCATCTAAGCTCTTTGAGAACAGAAGGATTTGCCATTTTTTCTGTAAACCACAAAAGCAGCATAGCTAGAAATACTTATTTTTCTTGTCACTTAGAGTTTAGCAGACAAGCTTCTGTGTAATGCAAGGATGGCATATGGATAAATAAATTACTCATATAGCCATCAGTAATTGGGAAGGCTCTTTGGTAATTGTGGAAGGGGAAAAATCTTGCGTAAGCCATAAAGGTAAAATGTGCCATAAGAAAAAATTAATAGCATCTACAAAAGGTGAGAGTTCACTAGCCATTTGTGCATAAATTTGTGGAAAGCATTCCCTTTTCTTCCTTTCCTTAAGTCCAAGGGTGAGCGCACTCCATATCTTTTGGAGAGAAAAGAGTTATATTTCCATTATTGAAGAAATGTGGTTCTTACTTTGTCTTACCTATTTAAAGCACAGACACATGATGAAAAGGCAACACATTGAAATTCAGGAAGCTTTACTGAAGAAGTAATGCACAGTGCCTGCTATAGATGCCATTAGACTGCTTGTGTCCCAGGAGACTGCTGCATGTCCTGAAGGCATGTGAAAACTCACAAAGCAATGAACTTGGGAGAGATCCCTACAGCTTCTGTAGATAGTTCTACCTGGAGGGATACATAGGACCCAAAAGATGGAGAGGCATTTCTGAGGAACAGAAACTTATTTATAACATGCCAAAAATTACTCCAAAATAATTGGATGTTCTTGTTTTTGCCTACATTGTCCAGAGGTGGGGGCTGGCCAGGCTCCCATATGAATTAATTTGTAGTTCAGCCTGCATGTGAGTTGCATTAAAGGTTTCTTGTTTGAAAGACAAAAAGAGAAAATTTGAGGAGTTTGTGACAGAAGCAAAAGTACAGTTGAAAGTGTGGCAACAGGAATAGTTGGGCGAGAGACTTAACCAGGAACTGCTAAACACGCAGGAAACCCACTTAGCTACTGGTATAAAAATTCATATGGCAACCTTTTGACTGACTTCTATTAAAATCAATGATGTAGCATGAAAAATTATCAATTATTGCTTCTGTTATATTGGGAAATAAACACAATTTTATAGAAAAACCCCTCCACCAGGCTTGTATAATTGCATGTATTAAATTAAAAATATTGTAGACTTCTATAAAAGAAATGAGTAAATTGCACACTTGAAGGGAAATCATATAAATACTTCCATCACTGAATATAGAGGTAAAAATTTCCCCTAAGAGGGTCACACGGCTATTTTTTGTTTTTGTGGGACATGCTAAAAACAGGGGAAGGTTTGCAGGAGTGAAAGTACTAAGTGTCGGATACCATAACGTTTTAAAATCAGCTTGTATTTTTCTTCCCCTGTTACTAAACAAAGTGTCTTTATTTTTTCTTTTAACTTTTCCTTCTTTTCCTCCTGTAGATTTGTTCTGCAGTCAGTGTGTTGCCTTTTACAAGTCAGTAATTTTTCTCATTTATACTTGTATACATTCTACAAACTGATTACCTGTACTGTGGGACATCAAATTTACTGTTTCTTGAGTTTAACATCAGAAAAAATAAACAGCTTGCCAAAACAGAGAATGAATCAAAAGTTGATTGATACCGACAGCAAGTTTAGGAATAAATACTCAGGGTTGGGGTTTTTTTGTACAACAATGGTCTTGGCTTTTTGTTAAAGACTAAGTTAACTGAAAAGCAATTCCAAAAGAGTCCAATTAGCTGGCTGCATTTTAAAAATAAATCCTAATACTATACTAATCTGTATTGCTATATTATTTCTTATGGAATTTGTCTTAGTAGTGTATGAAATGACAAAATAAGGAAAAAGAAGAAAACCCCAGCCTTCTTGTCCTTATGAATCAGTAAATCAATATTTTGGGATGAATAATTTTGTAAGAAAGCAACGTAAAATATTTCTCTCAGAATTTCAAAGTTGTCCTATTTTATGTTACAAACACCTAATTCATGACTGATGTGGAGGCACAACTTTTACCTATATGTCTTCTACATAGTTATTCTTGGTAGGGCATGGGATTGGTATTTATGTGCCTGATATTTTCTTCTGCACACATAAGACCAGTATAATGTAATGAAGTGTTTTCAATGGAAAATATTCTCTTCCCTGTCTGCTTAAGGCAAACTCTTTTCCCTAGACCTTCAGTTTCTAGGTTTACCACTTTAGTTAGGATGTGTTAACTGTGGATTCAAATATATGAATCTTCCTCTTGACATGTTTTTATAGGAAGCCTGGACAACACAGATGGTATCTGATCATCCGTTCAGAAGAATTAAAATAGGTCAAGTATGATAGTGTGCATTGGCTACAGAAGCTGGCTTACTTACAAATTGATTTACTATCCCAATAACGATTTTTTCATTACATGGTGAACAGCATTGCAAAATAATGAATGATATTTTGGTCACTGTATGTGTGTGCAAGCAGGGTGTCACCACTGGTGAATATTACAAGCAAAAGATAGATCCAGAAAAATCAAGGGACTGCATGCTTATTGTTTTTATCCTTGCAGGGAAGGAAGTTATAGCTAACAAACTATATTTGGCTTCTTAGAAGGGATGTTTAGCATAGGCAGAACACCTGCGTCCAGTTGCATCTGTGATCTCTGGCACAAATTCCTGTGTTCAGCTATGTGGATTTATACTACTTTGATACTGTTGCGCTGTCTGCAGTATCTGGAATGGCACTTCATCATGCTATCATGACAGGTAATACACACAAACTAACTATGACTAGGATATGTCAATATTTGAACCATAAATGTCATAGGAATTGCAAATGATTGCCTCCTGAGGTATTCATCTACTTTCTCAGCGTGATTTCAGGGAGCTCAGAGCCTCTGTGTTTTGGATCAGCTAGTCTATAACAATTCAAAAGGCCTATATCAACTGCGATCCCGTGATACTTTTTGTAAATAGGATCACTAACCCCATTATGCTGCCCAAATAACGAGTTCTAATAACAGTCAGTGAAGCCAAATTCCCCCTATATTCAAATGTCAGGTATAACCTTCTTCACTTCCTCCTGTGCTGTTTTCCTCTTAAACCTCACGAAAACAAAAGCATTCAAGACTTGAAGAAATCAAACCTTATTCCAAGCGTAGCTTTTTCTACTTTTTTCTGTTATTCCAAGAGGTGTTGCAAAAGCTAACCTGAACGCTGTCTACTGATTTGCTGTATGCCTAGACTGAGATTTCAAAGTCATTAAGTTACTTAGCCTTCCTATCCATCACAATTAGAACTGAACACCCAAATATCTTCAAGTCTAGACATATTGATGGAAGATAGAGTCACTATTCTCTCATGGAAGATTATTGTTAATAATTAGGATTAAGGCATTGGCATGCATATTAGAAATCACTGCAGCCGAAGAACTCCTTTATCACCTGAATCTGCAGTAGGTGCACAGACAGCTCATCAGTAGCTGTGTTTGCTTCTATAAACTGCTTCCTTTTCTTAAAATGAGGTGTATAGGACACGGCAGCTAATAACAAAAGGCAATCTCACAGCAGAGCAGCAGCGATCTATTCCAGTTCTGAATGTAAAGGTGGAAAAGCAGCTGAAAACAGTAGCTCAGACAGGCAAAACAGAAAATTAGCAAGTCCAGTTCTGAGTTTGAAACATTTCTGAATGTTGTAATACCAATTCTGCATTCATGTATTAGTATGTGTATTAACATAAAGATGTCTGTCTCCTTCCCAGAATCTCAAATGCATTATTTCCTTTCTATATTACTCTTTCTCTATGGCTTTGCGTCATTGATTTGAATAAAACTGCACAGTTTAAGGGCCATGATCCAGATCAGTTCCAGCTCACTTGGAAAGCAGGTAGTCTGAGACCATTTAGAAATCCATCAAGGGAAAAATAGTCATCTTTGAAAACCAGGTACTGAGATTTAGCTTATTGAGCTCCTCTGGAGGCAGAAAATCTGTGAGGGACTTGCCAAGAAAAAAGAAGGGGGCTGTGTAGATGTTGTGGGGTTTCCACCACTCCACAGACTTGTTAGAACAGCCAGAGAATGGAGGCAAGGACAAGAGAAGGCTGAGAAATATGGCCAGTGGTATAAGCAGATTAAGAGCCACCTAGTAAAGAACAGACATCAACATAGCATGAGAACGAGCATGTCTCCTAGTTTCAAAATGTCAGATAAGAAATGATCCTGTGCATGTGTGTCATGGAGCCGGCCATGGAGTGATTAAAATGGTAGTCAAATTTTGTAAGCAGGAGTGAAGAGCCCTTTAGAAAAGGAAATCAATTTATACTGAGTTTGTAAAATTTGCAGTGTTCTTAATGTTTTTTATAAATATATTTCAATTATAGTTTGTTTTGTTGTCAGTATCTTGCTGGAGTGTTTCTCTGGAGTACTCTACTCCTCCCTGAATTAAATATGTATTGAATTTTCAGTGTCCAGTGCCAGGGTATGATATAACAGCAAATTTGAAAGCTATCAGTGCCATATACACAGGTCTGTTTGTTTGGGTTTTGGTGTTTGTTTTTTTGTTTGTTTGTCTGTGGTTTGTTTTTTGTTGGTGGTGGGTTGTTTGTTTGTTTGTGGGGGTTTTTGTGTTTTTTGTTTTGGGGTTTTTTTAATACTAATAATGAAAAAAAAAGCTTCATGGTGTTGGTGGGAATTTTGTAGGCTTTCCAGCCACGTCTTTAGTATATCAAGCCAAGTGTTTCTGGAGGTACTGTGTGTGGCTTATGCTCTAATTCATTTCCATGTGAAAGACTTTCAGTAATTGTAGTGCTTCATGACTTCCTTCTCCTTCATTTTTTCCAGGGTGACACATTCTTATTTTGTTTTGCCTGGGTTCTGTCTTTGATAGTGATGTGATTCTAAATTAGTCTCTGGCCTGATTTAGAAATATGTCTTTCTAAGTTCTTCAGGTTTTCTTCAATGCACACTGAATGAAATAGTGTAGTATAATGGGAATAGTATAATGGTATATTACTGGCTTTTCTTAAACCTTACACAGTCACATCTTGTATCTGTACTTTTTCTGTAAAAGGAAGCTGAATTCCAGTAGAATATGTTATATCAAATTTAATTAGTATTTTGCTCTTTCAGCATTCCTTTTTAATATCCATTTTAATCACCAGCCTTCATGTTCTTGGTCTGATTACAACAAAAAGCAAAACTATTTTTAAAATTCTCTCATCTCTGTAATGGAAACTGGCATTCTTGAATAAATATTCATAAAAAGTTTGTTCCATAAAATGTGCTGAATATAAACAAAATGTGATGACAGTCTGGACTGTCAAAGAATGAACTATGGAAGGAATTGCATTTTGAGAAGAAATCCAGGCCACTCAGTGATTTGGATGTTAACAGCTCCAACAGTGAACAAGCAGTACCATGTTTCTTGTCTTTGTAACATTGTGAAATTAATTAGATTAAAACCTGGTATTAACTATGAAACTCTTGAACATTAGTTAAAATACTGCCGTAATGGATATTCCACATCTGTGTAAAACAAAGATAACAAACATTGGTATCATTGTGACAGAATAGAAACAAAACATACCAAGGAGTACTCTGTTTTTAGCTATGAGCTGATTCTCAATTATCGAGTTTAGCAACGTATAAAAGGCTTAAATCACAGTGATACCATAAAGACTTTTCTTATACCGTCATGTTCTCCTAGAAAAAGTTATATTCCTTTCATGTATCACTCCCCAAATTTCAATGAAAACCCTTATAACAGAAGATTTTGAACCATAGTAGAGCCAAAATAAAATTTGATGGAAGTGTATAGTACACACCCAAACTGTGAAAAAAATTTGAGCTTTCTTTATATTTGGGCACCTTGAGATGTTAAAATAATCTGTATTATATCTACATAACTTTTTAAAATATCACAGTTGGCGTTGAGAAGGAAAACATCCTGGGTATAATTAGCTGTTCTTGAAAGAAAAAAATATTTGCTTAAGTGTATGATTCATATCGATGAGTACTTTTAAATCAGAGAGAGGTGGATATATTTATTATTATAACAATGAAACTCCTGAATTTCTTTGGTGCTTTGAAGGAACTGGCAAGTAATATGCTAATGGAGACTACAAAGCTTTTATTTCATGCTTGTTTGCAGCGATAACTATTTCATGAGATATAATGAGGTAGAATAAAAAGGAAAACAACTGTTGGTACTTTAATAGCCTGTCCTGTAGGACAGCTGGAATTTCAGAGCTTTAAGTCTATTATGCAGAGTGTGAAATTTATGAAGAATCTGCTTTTCTGCCTTTTTCTTTTATTCCTCTATTTTTTTTATTTTTATATTGTCTTCCTGTAACTTCACATGAAAGATTGGAAGTTATCCTCCCTCCCTTAAATAGAATATTATGTAGTATACTGTTGTGCTAGTCATAAAGTCCTTTGCTTAGATTGTCATCTACAGAGGCTTGTGTAGCTTTTGAAGTCTTGGATGTGGAAATGCTTAATCTGTCCTGCATAGTTAAGGTAAAACCATTGGATTTCCACACCTGTCTCAGCATTTGTTATAATTTAACACTTGCAGAGTGAACATCTCCACAATCTACCAGGCAATATTGGAGTCATTCTATATTATATTTCTATTAGAAGTAAAATCAGTCTAATGCAAAATTAAAAGGCAGAAGAGCCACTACAAACCGTTTATTTGGGATTGTCCTTTGATGAAAGAATTGGGAAAGCAGGTTGACGCAGAGCAAAAATACATGAGTCTCAATGTAGTTTTGGAGGTAGACTTTTTGGCGTTTGTAAAAAGATGCCCAGTTTGATAGCCTGAGTAAAGACAGAGTCATCCTGATGGCAGACAGTTTGTTTCTATAAAGTGCATCAGTACAAATAACCACAAAGGCCAGTGCTGTAGAGAGCCAAATGAAAAGAAAAAGGGAAATGGAACAGAAAATGTGTTATTCCTTACCTGGGATGCCAGGTAAAATTGACCTGAGCACATCATTTTACAGCACAACCCCTAACAACCAATCTCTACAGTTGCCCACTCAGTTCAAAATTGCTCTCAGAGCACAGAATTGCAGAGAATATCCAATGTTATCATTTCCAGCATCTGCTATAGTAAATCCAGGTCAATAAATCTTAAGGATTCATTCTGCTTTTGATGTAAAGCACACATCCAGGAAATTCAGAGTGCTCTAGGGAGTCCTTAACATGTTGAAACAAGTTTTACAGGGAAAAAGAAAGTTTCTAAAAAAATATGAAACAAAAAAGGATCAAAAGTTTTAATTTCAGCTGACTTTTGTGTTGTATATATTATCTCATTTTGCATCCGCATAGCAAGGTTATTGTTACGCTGCAGTATATCAGTGAGTGAATTCACATTAAAAATGCAAAAATGAAAGGTACAAAGAAAGATTCAATGTAATTCCATCTGCAAGGGAAAAGAACAGTGCAAGTAGGACCAGTATAACTAGAAGTGATTGGAAAGCTTCAATAAAGATTTATATCTGACAAATATGAACCTACCAAAGTAAAGAAAGGAAAAAATAAAGAAGGACAGAATTGTAGTCACATGTATGGAAAATTACAAAAGAAGTTAAGAGAGAAGCCTATTTTGGGTACTCAGTTGTAGAGTTGACAGAATTCCTCAATCGATTTCTTCCTCCTCTATTCTATCTGCTGTTGGAGTTTCTGCATATCCTTGGGCTTTCAGAGATTCAGTTTATTCAACAAAGTAGTTAAGATTGTGCACTTCTGACTAGGAAAATTACAAGGGTGTAAGCATATATTTACAGCAGGGAGATAATGAAGGGGCTCAAAGGGGTAGAATTTTCAGGAGTTCTATAACAAAAACTGACGTGCTTGTTGCAGTACTGACGTTATCTTGCCTTTTCAAATTCAAGTACAGATAGCAGTTGTAAGAAAATTTGAGACAAAGCTCATTCTTACAGATGTCATTCTTTTCCTGTAGTAAACATGAACTGACTAAACAAGATAATTTTAAAATTAATGCGAGATGATGTTGTTGATATAATCTTCAACAGAATAAAAAGAGATTAAACGTTTTGCTCAGAGTCTGAAAATGCTCTGGGGACACTTTCTGTCCTTATACTGCACACAGAAAAAATGGTTTGCAGAATGTAATAGGCTTATTTTTCATTTTGTAAACAACACGTTAGATCTTGTGTCATTTAAGAAAAAGTATGTTATAAAGTAATGCTGTAAATATTGCATGGCATTATTCTGATCCACTGTGACAATGTAGATACTATGAAAAGGAATAAGAAAAATTGCTTTTTTAAGCACTATTAATCTGCCTGGGTTTAAAATTTTTAATATTTAAAGCAATGTAAAACCATTTTATCATCCATTAAACAACTTCCAAGCTTTGATTTTTTTTTTTTTTTTTTTTTTTTTATTTCCTAGATTTACAGTTTTGTTGTTTCACTGTTATTTTAGGTTGTGCACTGATTCTGCAGCTACTTGTGCAATAACAGAAAAGAGCTTTTTTGCTGGAAAAAAAAGTCCTTCATCTGGGTCTGAGATTGTCTCTTTAGGTGGTATTTTGTTCCTTCTGCTCTCATGAACATCTATTGTAATGGATTATGAAAAATACCTTGCTACGGTAGTGTGAAGGTAATTTTATTCATAACAAGAAGAGAAAGATTCTGTTTAATACATCTAACTTCTTTTAGTCAAAGATCAGGTTAAAAATATCTATTGAATTTGCACTCTCTCTGAGGTTAAATATCTTTATAATTCTCTTCATCTACATTAGTAATCCTCCTTGCCAACATAATCAAGTTTATTTGTTCCAAATCAGAGACATTTGGCAGATATAGACAGTGTTATTCCGTTGTCAGTTTATAAATGTTGAGATGTCTGGATGGCTATTAATAATATATTTCTAGGTCTGTGACTTATATCCACTTACATGTATGGGTATGGTCTCATTTACAATTATCTTTTTTAATCCTTTGCTACGGTGCATATAGATGTGAGGTGATTATAAACATTTTTGTATTAATTTTTTCTTCTATTCTTCACTATGTATGTGCCTGAATGTCTGTATGCATGTGCACAAACATTAAATGTACCTGTTCTTTTCTCACAATGAATTAGATCATAGAATAATAGAATTGTTTAGGTTGGAAAAGACCTTTAAGATCATCAGGTCCAACCATTAACCTAGCACTGCCAAGTCCACTACTAGACCATGTCCCTAAGTGCCATATCTACATATCTTTTAAATACCTTCAGGGATGGTAACTCAACCGTTTCCCTGGGCAGCCTGTTCCAATGCCTGACAACCCTTTCAGTGAAAATTGTTTTCCTGGTATCCTATCTAAACCTCCCCTGGTATAAGCTGAGGCCATTTCCTCTTGTCCTATTGCTTGTTACTTGGAAAGAGAGACTGATACCCACCTTGCTACAATCTCCTTTCTGGTAGTTGTAGAGAGTGATAATGTCTCTCCTCAGCCTCTTTTTCTCCAGGCTAAACAGCACCAGTTCTCTCAGCTGCTCCTCTTAAGACTTGTGCTCCAGGTCCCTCACCAGCTTCGTTGCCCTTCTGTGAACTTGCTCCAGCACCTCAATGCCTTCCTCGTAGTGAGGGGCCCAAAACTAAACACAGGATTCGAGCTGGGGCTTCACCAGCACTGAGTACAGGGGAATGATCACTGCCCTGGTCCTGCGGACCACACTATTCCTGATACAAGCCAGGATGCTGTTGCCCTTTTTGGCCACCTGGGCGCACCGCTGGCTCATGTTGAGCCGGCCATTGACCAGCGCCCCCAGATTAAATAGAACTGGCCCCAAAACTGAGCCCTGGGGAACACCACTTGTCAACGTCTACCAACTGGATTTAACTCCATTCACGACCCCTCTTTGAGCCTGGCCATCCAGCTAGTTTTTTACCCACTAAAGAGTATGGCCAATTTCTTTGAATGGACAATTTCTTCAGGAGAATGTTATGGGAAATGGTGTCAAAGGCTTCACTGAAGTCTAAGTACACCACATTCACAGCCTTTCCCTCATCCATTAAGAGGGTCACCTTGTCATAGGAGGAGGTCAGATTGGTCAAGCAGGACCTGTCTTTCATAAACCGATGCTGACTTGTCCTGATTGCCTGGTTGTCCTACGCATGTTATTTGGAAGTTGTACTTGTGATTTATAATCACTCAAGAAACAGTAGTCCACTAGTCTGTGTTAAACTATTAACATTATATCATTACATCAACAACATTGTTCTATTTTTAACAGCAGATATTCAAGTAGACTTGAATCCTTTTTCATTTTTATTTCTTCTTTTTTCCATGAATTAATTAAACATTTTGCATGCAATCTTCTAGTTTAACAAAAAAATCTAGCAATAGAATAATTTCAAACACATATCTTCTTAAAGTTTACTAGGACTTCAATAATAAATTCAAGGTAATGTATAAATCACTTTCACAAGAATGTGTGTACAGCATTTTATTCTTACACTTTAAAATATTTTATGTGCCCTCTGCTAGCTGTTCTGCGTTTTTCATGCTTCTTAACATCCAAGTGTATTGCAGATTGACATAAAGCCTCTAATCATTTTGTATGTAATCAGCCATTCTTTTTATTGTGTTCTGTATACTATAGAGCTGAATTTAAATAATAGTCAAGAATAGCATCAGGTGGTAATGATGTCTGCTCATCCTTAAGTTATTACTTTACTTTCAAGACAAAGGAGAAATAGATGTTTGAATTTCTGGTATCGACTTGTTTAATTGGAAAATTGGAAAAGAACATTAGAGTTCACATTTTTTTCTTTATATAAAATAGCTTTAAAATGTCTTGATAAAATACCAAATGATCCTGAACCTCTTCTGGTTTCTATGACAACCTGACTGTGGTATAGTAGTTGGCTACAGATCCTCTGAAGCTACCAGTGACTTTATTAAATATTTTGTTTTAAGCAGGGAGGATGACACTGGTTTTTAGCAGATGAGCTCTCGTACCATTGTTTTAGTGTTTGGTTTTAAATATGCTAAGTATCAAATATCAAATTAATAAGACTCAGCTCATGATATTTTATGTATAAAAAAGTAGTATTTTCAACTCTTTTTAACTAGTGGAAAATCAGGTGCCCAGACACTAATAGCTGTACATTTCTTTACATTAACAAAATACTTCTCTAAATGACACAGTTAGCTTTAACTGAATTTCATTTTGTGAGGAATATGTTCTGATTCCTCAATGAGAACAAATACTTGCAAATTTAGCAGTAACAATTTTTTTACTTGTTTTATATAGCTTTACTCTGAAACATTTTTTTTTATAAACACTGCCTCACTCAAAGAGGTTAATATTACCATGCAGTAGTGCCTTTGCAATCTGTATGAAGAGGCAACGAAAGAAAGAGATATTGGGAAGCCACATCGCTGCCAAGCCTGTAATGATAGCATTGTTTTTATCAGAAGCATAGTTGTTTTTATTAGAAGCATAGTTTGAAGAATCAGGACAGGTGAATGACAGCACAGTACCATGTCAGCCAAACATTAGATCTTTACATTAAATGCTGCAAATTGGAATAAAGAGTGAAGTTGATGGATAGTTCCAGTGGACTTTACTGTCACTTCCACTTACTTTGAATCAGGCTCCAACATTTAATAATCTCCGTTACATTTTTCTCCCAGTCTCTTAGTGCCAAAGTGAACAGACTGAGAAGCATTTGTGTTTCATTCCATCTATCGATGAGTTACTGAGGAATAGTAGTAATGCTAATAATATACTCCAACTTAAATGTGTACATGACACATGCAGAGAGAGAATCAGATCTTCAGTAGGTGAAAAATGACAAAACTTGATTGCATTTATATCTGAGTGTTCCCAGGACATAAGTTCTGCAAAGCAGCAAATTCTCCCAGATTAGAATAACCCTGAAAGCCTGGGTTTCTTACCAGGAACAGAAGAGTATTGCTATTCTGCTTTTTTGTTTTGCCTGCCTCTCCCAAACTGAACTTCATTTTTGCTAGATTGGCATGGGTCACTTAATATTCACACTAGATCATTACAAGCTGGGCATCATTTCGGTAAAACGAAAATAAAATGCTCAGAAAATACTGGAGATTTCTCTTACCGGTTCAGCAGGTCTGGTCCTGATGCAGAGCATTTCTATTTTAGAAGGTAAATTAATGGCTTAGTTCTAAACAGGTAGCCATAACACTTGTATATATCCTAGGTAATTAAAATGCACCAAAGTTTGCTGTTAGGAGTATCACAAGAGGGACACTGGGTTATAATCTGATATACAGGCTATTCTAATAATAAACTGTTGTAGACAAACTATTTCAAAAAAATAGTTGGTATTATGTGTAGTTTCATTTCCTTGAATGCAGCTCAACATAATTTTTGTTGTTTCACAGTAGTCAAAATATGGCTCAATTTAAATTGGTGAAGTGTGTAAATAAATGTTCATATTAGTAGAGGTGTTTTCAGTCTCCCAGTCCATTGAGAACAGGTAGTTTTATCCATGATAATGGCTTGCAGAAGGTACCAAATTCACTCTCTAATTCACACCGACTTATGGGAGCAGAGACAAGGAAATAACATTTTGTTAAGACAATAAATGTAGACAGTGGCAGAAGTTAAATGTTTAGAGCTCTGGACTAGTCCCAAACAGCATCTCCATGTTGTTAATGGATAGCTAATTCAGTACTTTGTGCTGCCAAAAAATGACAATTGAAGCAAAAATTAAAATTAAAATAAGAGCAGGCTCATCCACTTATTTAAAGATGATTTGGCCAAAGAATGGCCAAATAGGAATATTTTTCCAGTTTATTAGGAATAAGAACAAAGGTGTCTGACAGAGGCAGAATTCTCACACAATCTGTGTAATATCAAAAAAAAAAAAAAGAAATTAAATAGTTCAGATCATGGATCTCTCAAATCTAACAGTTCTTCAGATTAATCAGAAATTCAGAAAATCAGAGGCCCAAATTTCTGCAGACTACTTTCATTTTCCAGCCCAGTCCTACTCTTTCTCTTTAACTTCACTAACAGATCAAGGTGCTCTTAAGAGTTGTAGAAAACCAGAGCAGCACTATTGCTCTTTACAGCGTTCATTGCTGACTGGGAGCAGCTTTCCAGGAGTTGTTCCTTCAGGATACAGCCGAAAAATATTTGTGTGTTGTTTTTAATTATTGTCAGTAAAACAAAAGTGTCAAAGTGATGTACAGGTCAGTACAAGATTCTGTGTTTTCAGTGAGTAATTTTGTCTCTGGAATGAGTTGTAATTAGAGATTGTTTAACTAGAAAATTTTCTTCTTTCCCAAAGCGCTGTTCTTTTATTAAAGAAATCCTGGCAGCTATCTCTTCTATAAACACAAACTCAGATGCTAAGGAAAACAACTTGATTTGCATTAAATATTATAATCTTTTGAAACATACCACAACAATATAAACTAACATCCATGATGGTTTTATATCAGAGTGGCATCAGGGAAGAATATATGAAGGTCTACAGTAAAAATGTCAACCAAAATGGTAATATTAAATGCTGAAAACAAAGTTACTTGGTTGTTGATCCTGCAAAAGCTATAAGCTTCAGAATATGCACAGTGAATTATGCATACATAAACATTTGCAGGATTTGGGCCTGCCAGGTATAAATGAAGGCAGGCAGCATTGGGTATAGCCACTTTATAGGTAGAGTTCACCATACGGTGAACCATGTAATTGGCTAGAAACAACACAGCACTATCACTTGTGAAACAAATTTAGTTGTCAAAATGAAAGTTCTCTGAGATAAAATACAAAATAATAGTAGTAAAAGAATTTCTAGAGGATTTTCAAATATAACACACACTTTGCTACTTTGTCTCAGACACTTAAATAAAGTCAAACTTGGGAGGGAAAAAAAAAAAATCCCCAAACATACTATTCCTCTAATTTCTCCCAATGTTCCAAAGAGTTCAGACATTGCCTCTCTGAGCAGCTGGTGTGCATTGCCACTGGGAGAACACATAATCAAAGTGGGCAACAGGCCCATAGCTGTCCTTTATTGAGACAGTTTTCCTGCTTGATTTTTCTGTTTCAAAAGCCTATTCCTGCTATAACAATCACACACTTTTCCAAGAATTGTTAACACTATGCATTGGCATAAATTGACAAGAATGGTAGGAATATTAGTATACAAATACTTTTAACGATGGATTTTTAAAGTCATCCTTTAAACTTTTGTATTCTTAGGAACACATGGTTTTATAAAGGGTGTGTGTACTTAGAGATTCCTAATGTGACTTCATGACTTTTGGAGTTTAATTCATTGTTTCTGTCGTGTGGGAACATACAAGAGTGTGTGAACCTAGCTATGCGTGTTTTCATCAGCCACAAAAGCTCATTTGAAGAATGTAATTGCAGTACACATTGGCATAAGCATTCTAAGCTGCAGCTTGGTAGCATGGCTAATAGCAGTAGCATGCTATGGGATGCTTGGTTTTGCCTGGGTTGCTTGGGATATATCTAGTTGATTTTGTTATTACCTGTGCTAGCTAAATGAATGCTTGCCCCATATTTGCTGTATGATTATACAGAAACCTGTTTATAGTCCGGAAAAGGCAAAACTCAAACATACAGTAAAGTAAAAGAAGAAAATTTAATCCTACAGAGATTAAAGAAACAATTTTGCAAGTTAGTTATATGGAGTAATACAGACCAACAAACATCTTATTTTTTTTCCATCTGTTTGTTTGGCATTGATTCTGGTTTCACTTTCACTTACTACACTGGCAATGTCTGGGCTCAGTGTTCCAAGGCTGCCTTTTTGCTTCATTTTTTTCAGATGAGCTAATGGTAAGTTTTCATGGCTTTTACATTTTATTAATGGGAGGAAAAAACCCAACCAACCAAAAAGACCAAAAAAACCCCCAAACCAACAAAAAAACCCAAACAAAGCACCCTGGAAAAGGTCTTTTTAACGGGCTGATATGATGAATACACAGTGGTACAAAAATCTACATATTATAAAATGAGTATTCTTGAACTTCAGTTCAAATCAAAGCAATTTTGCATTGTGATTATACTTAGAGAGACAGAATAAAAAAATACTGAATGAAGTATTTAACCGAAGGCTTGGCCAATGACCTTATGAACACTTACGGGTATGCTTGGATTTAGGGAAAAGGATGATCCAATTGGTTTCAAAGTGTCATGAAACACATTCAGAGCATGATATAAGATCTTTTGAATTCAATATCAGGGGAAAGAAGGGCCACAAAGTGGCAAACCAACTTTCAGAGAAGTCACAGAATCAAGCCTTTAACTTTCCCAGGCTTTTTGTTAACAGATGAAAATTATGAAATTGATGGATT
Source organism: Streptopelia decaocto (assembly GCF_964273445.1). Classification (NCBI taxonomy): domain Eukaryota; kingdom Metazoa; phylum Chordata; class Aves; order Columbiformes; family Columbidae; genus Streptopelia; species Streptopelia decaocto. The sequence continues at coordinate 17,892,882 of NC_138659.1, forward strand.
TTCTTACAGGAAGCTACTGACAAACCCTATTTCCAAATCTTGCCTACAGTCAACAACATTGTCCCTGTTTCACTTAGATCTGGTAAGACTTGTTTCTTAATAGGCACACATCTAATAGTTAATGGTTTTTTTATGTGTAACTCCTATTTATGCATATAACTGTGTGTACTATATTTTATTTTAAAATACACATTACCTAGACATTTGTACTCTGCTTTAGATAGTAAGTATATTTTACCAGCAGCATTATACTATCTAGTTTTTGCTGATTCTCAGGAGAATTTTGTAGTATTCACAGCTGCCAGTTTTTTAAGCTGTCTGGCATTTTACAGTGTCTGATCACCGTTTAACATGTGCTTTAAAACAACAGTTAAAGCTTTGATTTTTGCTCTTCAGATAAACAGTAGCTGTATTTTTAATTTACAAGAGTCATTATGCCCTGAATTGCAGGGAAAAGCACTCATATTACATGCCTTACAACTGGACTGCAAAGTGAATTTAAATGGCACCACCTCTAAAGAAATACCTTTGATTTCACACGTTTAACATGATAGAATTCTGTAAGATACCTGACACCATGGCAAGTCTTAATTTTAAAATGCAAATCCACAAAGTTTAGTGGGAAGCACTCCTGCTATTCTTTATTCCAAAGAAAGCTATCGAAGTAGAGCAAAGTAAAACGAAACAAGTGAATTACTTCCTTTTTTAATACCACACATAAATCATATTTGAGACAGACTGCTGAACAACATAATTGAATTGGAGAGCTCTGGAGGATTCATAAAAGAAATGCATGAGAACTTGCCCAATTACATTAGATATGTAACATTTGCATAAACCTGCACACTCAAGATCATGCACTGTTTGAAATAAGAATACCTTTTTCCTAACCAGGTTATTTCATAGCTGATATTTCATTTTGTCTCCATGAGCTGACTTTTCAAATGTCCTATGGTGGTTGGTTTACTAATATAATCTATTAATAGTACATTTCCTATTATTCAGCCAAATAATAAGCTTATTGGAATAAGGACTAAGATGTAGGGGGAGCTTTGAAACTAAAAGCTGTGAGGCTGAAATACCCCCTCATCTTGCATCCGAATACAACAGCTGGTGAAATTCTGATTCTTTGACGTACATTCCAGAACTCTTTTATGTCAATAGGAGCAGGAGATTTTCATGAAACTCTATGGTTGGGTGCATATTTTTACAGACCATTTCAATTCTTCCATCCTTATTATAGTATTTGCATTATAAATAATATAAGTACTAAAAAACCCAAACTCGTGACCAACCGACCCAAACTGAGACTAAAGTTTGCAGTGACTTTGGGTTAGGATTGCAAGCATATTTCCATACCATAAAGCCTCAAGATACTGACATGTTGGGCATGGTGTATATGGAGCTATGGCTTCATTAAACTCTAGTAATTTTGTAAGAATTGTCTACTTTATTAATTTAAATCAGGGAAGAATGTAGTTTTCCCATCAAAATGGAGATCCAGCTGTTATCCACTGCAAGCAATCCATGGTGCACTGCTTTTTAAAAACAGCTGATTTAAAGAACAATATAAAATCCTATAAAACAAGTGGTTTTAAGATTTTTTTTCTATATATGAATGATTTCATATAATACCTTTTATGTTCTGTATATTAGCATTCTATAAACTTATGCAGCTTTTTATAAACAGCCTTAGCACAGAGAATGAAAATCTAAGTGCTCTGCTCAGCATTCTTTCTGCCATAATTAAGCCATTACACGTTGAACTGCTGCATTTACTGTCGCATTTTCAGTTCAAAGGTTATTATTTCTTTGGTAATTGAGTTTTACTGGTTTTGCATAATTTGCATTAATTACAGTAATTAATGATAATATTACTCTGCGAAGTATATCTTCTCTGTCCTGTATCCAAAAGCTGAGCTAGTGACAATTCATTGCAAGTATTGGAGAGGACAGATAATATAATATGAATAGCTTATAAAAACTGCACTTAAGTTTGTCAGTGATAAATTTTAATGGGGACAAATAATTAGAGCTATTATTCCAGCAAAAAACGATTTACAATTCCATTTACTTCTGCCTTCCATATTGAACAATAATTCAATTTTTTTGTAAACCATAATAATTTGGCTGCCCAAGATCTATATTGAATACCAATAGAGCTGGAATTGGAGAGACATAATGTTTTCCATATATTTTTTTCTCCACAGTGTGTTTGTGGAGGCTTAAGAAAATAGTAGGTAATACAGATATAAGCATGGCTTACCCAGCATCTTGTTCAATTAGCATGTAGCAATGAAAGTTAAATGTATGCATTGACATATCTTTATCCTTATTTGCATGTAGCAAGTCTACCATACTTAAGTATTCTCAAAGTAATAAACTCTCTGACAGTACAGTCTTATCAAAATGCTCTTGCAAACCTTTGGAACATATCCACACAGCGAAGTTGCGACTTCGGTATAGTCAGATTCACACCTAAACACATATTTACTCTGGCTTTTTGCTGTCTAAGACATCTTGTAATCCCTGATATTTACAATTTCTTAACATGAAAAGAGGGAAGCTAATTGGAATATTTCAGTGATGTGGAATATTTGATGGTTTGTACTAAGATCCTGAGAGGGCAGAGGAATGTTGAAAATAATTGAAAACTGAACATTTGAAATAATGAGGAAAAACAGAATGTAAATGAAGTGGTGGAGGAGATGGGGAAAGAGTACAGGATCTGTGCAGCTGGTCTGAGTGAGTAATAGTAATTGAAGGAGACAGGTAGTGAGGTAAGTTAGGGGTTCATAAACAAAGAATCAAGATTTTAAGCAGGTAGTGACGTTTGAATTTAAATCACCCATACAAATCTAGAGCCTTGTTCTCTTTTTTTAAGTAATTAATATTTTTCAACTGTGGTTTTGGGGAGAAGAATATACTGCCCATGGATCCAGAAAGGGTATGAAATGCCATTAATTCAAATAATTATTTGTTAAGTCCTCATCTTCTCCTCAGCTTCTCTAAAATTTGCTAAGGTGCTACACAGTAGACTGTGCCAGGGGGATTTAAGTCTCTTGATTATATTTTTCTGTTACTTTTCTGTTATAAAATCATAATAGTATCTTATCATAGAATTATAGCATTTTGTTAGCTCTGTTTCATTTTCTTCATTTTCCTGTGGGTTCCTTCTGCAGCTTTAAATATTTAAAACAAACACACTACCTTGGACATTTTTAATGTGATTTGTTTTCTTCCTTTTAGGAGAAAAACTATTGTGTGTAAAAATTTTGTGAAACTGGGTCTGGCAACTAGAGCCAAGCATGATGGGAGCAGGTGCTCTACAAGCTTTTCCATACAGCTCTGCCAACAGAGCTCGCTTCAGTCCGGCCAAGCTCTTGTCATCTCATTACTGACTGTCTCCTGGGCAGCCTGACAATTGGGCAAGCTTTCTTTTATGTTGATAAAGAGCAAATTGGACTGGACTGCAACTATTAAGCTCATTTCACTTCTGAAATACATTCACCTGGGCTTTTAAAGCATACTGTCATGTCCTTAAGGGCAGCAGTAGACCTTAAATGCTCTGGCCAGCCTCACCTGGTCCCACCTTCCACACACCCTGCCCTTCATCTAGGGTATCCATTTGAGCTCAGATCTGGGGCCCTGGTCCTTCCCTGGTCTCTGCCATAGGTGTTCCTGTCCCCTGAGTGGATGGCAGATCTACGCTGTAGCCTTGTCTCTAGCTCTGCCTCCTACTGCTTCTGGCTGGGCTCCCTGGACAGCCACAGTCCACAATGGGCCTGCCATGTTCAGGCTGGGTGGGGTGGTATTAGCCGGTGGGGGTACAGCCTGGCACCCTTGGCTCCTGCTCAGCCTCCTTCATGGAGCTGCCCTGCTTCTGATGCTCCGTGGAAAGCGTGTCTTTACAGAGTCTCCTAAACTTTGCTGTAGTATAAAGAAAGCTCAGAAAGGCTAGAGAACTTAGTCATCACTGTGATCTGGAAAAGTGGAAAAAATACTTTCTACATATAGATAACCATAGCATTTAATTTAGTTTTTAATCTCCTAGGTAATTTTGAAAACATAAGTTTAAGTGACCAACTCAGCATTACGGAAGAGCCCTGTGACTCGGGGCAGAAATTCAACCCTAATCCTCTTGTTTTCCCCATCTGCTGAATATGTGAAGTAGGTTTTTATGAGAAAAGAGGTAATTAAAAGTTGTTAGTGTTGATTTTATAGATGGTACTGAGAACTCATGCAATATCTATCTAGTTCAAGTTATCTGTATTCACATCTACTGAGAAAACAGGCATTGTAATATAGGAAGAAAAAACATTTCTGTCATACTTGGTCATATGTTTCAGTGCCTTTAATGTGAAATAAACTCACCTTGTCTTTTCTCCTCAAACCCTTGTGAAATCTAAAAAAGCAACTATTAGAAGAAAAATATTAAAGTATTTACAGTTAGAAAAGCCTGGATTTGTTTTTTGTCTCTGAAGGGACACTGGCCCTAACTGATAAAACATTCACGTTGTCTCCTCCTTTCTCCAGCAATACTTGCTCCCTGCAGCATGGCTCCTTTAAGCTTGGTATATTTTGTACTTGGCTGTTAATTACATCCTCCAGAAATTAAAAGCCTTGGAATCAAAATAAGCTGGTTTCGCTCAGTCTCACAAAAGTTCATGTGCTCAAGAACGGAATCAAAGATTAGGGCAGTACTTCACAGCTAATAGTTTTGGTGCTGCTACATATACTACTTAGTCTTACCTTTTGATACAAATATGCTTAGGCCTTGCAACAAAAAGAACATAACTAAATAAAATTAATGACCATGTTTATGTGGCCTTCCTGCATCCCTTCTCTCAACATCACTGGAGAGACTAGTGCTTCATAAACTGAATTCACTTTCATTCTCTGTAAAGTTATATGTTGTTTGAGTAAACAGCCAAAAATCTCAAATGGTAGCAATTTCACACCTGCTACCCCAGACCAAAGTTTATCAATTAGCACAAAACCAATGTTTCCAAACTCAAGTGTTCAGAAGTGCACTGTGCAGAGTCTCTAGCAGGTGTTGATCACAGGAGGTGCCTATTGATATTTCTTAACCATTATGTTTTGAAGTCTCTTACCATTATTAATTTCATTTCTGACAGTAAAATTTACTGTAGTTCAAATGAACCAGGACCAAAATAGATGTAAATGCACTCAATTCTTTTTGTCTTAATTTCTACTTGAAGGTTCATTTTTAATCAAAACTATCCTTCATAAACTTTATCTGACTTCCATTTATTTTCCCAGAGGCCTCATCTGAGGTTGATTGAATTCAAAAGGAACTGTTTCACTGAATTGTAAAGGCTTTGAATCAGCTTTCAAATGCTACATTTAATGTGAAAACAAATAATCATCAGTGCTTCTTTACTTTTTTGGTGTTTTTTAACAGCCCTGCAGTTGCTTTGAATATTGTGCTGAGACCATTCTCTGAGACCAGATAGTGCTCTGTTGAATTCAGCTGTATGTTACCTTTAGATATCTTGCTGTTAGTCCTTCTGCAAAACATTATATGCATACTATTAGGATTACCCACAACAGAGTAAAAGTGGAATAATTTTAAAATATTTGTTATTCACCTATCAAGCGAGGTCTTGCTCTGCTTCATTCTCTTGTTTTAAGCTCCTTTGTAGTGTTAGAGGACTCTATTCTATACCAAGTACTATAAATTGGAAGACAGTTTATTGAGTAATTATTAACAGACTGATAGAAGAATTCATTGCTTGGAGGATCCTGGGTCTGTTTCAGACTGGAATTTTCAAATTAATTAGAAAAGGAATACCTAATTCATACAAGCTGAGACAAATATTTGTACTTTAATGCCATGCATGCATGACAAATATTGACCAGCCTCCTATGTCTTTGTTTGCCCTGTTATTTTATGTAGCGTATGTGTGAAGTATTGGCAGGGGTGACCAGAGAAGAACAGACTTGTTTCTAGCCTGCTGTTAAGATTTAAGTTATGCTGTTGTGAGGGGTTACCTGGATTTTTTTTTTTACTAAACTGATTTCCATTAGTAGACCTTCCAGAACCAAAGACATTACTAAAAAGAAATCTTTCTCTGTAAAGATAAGCTGATTGCCTCTGAGGTTTGGGAAGGAAATCCTCCTGCTTTAACATGAAATAATTGAAAAAGTAGTGCTGGCTTTCTCATGTGAGGCTTGTCTTGTCTTGGTTTTTGTGGGGCTGATGGTCCCTGATCCTGGCTGGTGGTGCTTCCTGAATTGTGTCCATGTAGATATGAAGCAAATGATTTTGCTTGCTTGTTTTATGTAGTGGTATCTTCAGGATTGGAGATGTTTATCTGGTTCTATGTCTTTACCTTTCATGTATACAGAAAAAAGTAGTGATTATTTTGTGGTCTGCTTGACAAAATCCAATACACATCCCATTCTGGGATGAAACTGTAGGATGTCTGGAACACTTACAGTGTGTCTTACAGCTGTTTTATTAGAATTCAGAATTTTAGGGGTCCATTAGGGGGAGTCAGAAATGTTTCATAGAAACAGTCTTGCATCTTATGATCCTTTATGTGTGCAGGCCACATTTGAAGTTGATTTAATATGCAATGGAGAGCAAGATGAAAACTTGACCTAATTACAGAAGAACAAAGAAGAAACTTTCATGGTGTGTCCTGGCTCTAATGCTTCACTTAAGGGTGTGATTTGCCTGCAGTGATTAGTTTTAACAAGCTAGAATCCAGAATTATACTGCCACCTGGACATGGGTGACCATCAGAAAGTGATATGAGTAAGCCTGATGGTATATATTACTCCTTGCAGATTAGGTCCATGAAACCTGCCAAATCAGAGAGAAGATCAAAACAAGCAAAGAAACCATGCTGCTTGTCAAAGAAGGAAAAAAAAAAAATCCATTTTATTCCTCCCCAACTTAATCCTTGATATTCTTGTCAAATACCATTTTTCCCTTCATTTGTCACTTTCATGTTGAGCCTATCTGCTTTTCACATTATTCAGTATAATATTCTCTTAAATATAGTATTACTTTTAGTAGTATTTTGATTTTGTGAGGAAGGCCAAGAATTTCTTCAGACATGTAGAAAAAAATGATTTTCAAGTTATGAAAAGATATAAGGTGATATACTGTGATTGGAGCAGACTATTTATTTCTTTAAAGTCTTCCACTGAAATGAAAAATCTCTTAAAAATAGACATAGTCACATGTGTGCTCAGATTCATTAGCACTGGTGCTTAGCTCACATAAGAATGAAACCCATTTTAGATGAACCAAGTTATTAGCAAACTTCATCATTATTGGATGGATCTTTTAAGGTGAACTCTGCCAAATTTTACATGCAAGGTAGCAGCAGAATGCAGAAATGGCATTAGAAATGCCATTTGCCATCAGAAGATAAAGGCTCTGCAGAATCATGAGCCTCAATAGTGTAAAAGGAATAGAAGGGTAAATTCTTCACTGTACTTAAATGACAGTTTTTGTGAAAATCTACCAGATTCTGACATTTTTTAATTTCACTCCTTTTGAAGCTTGCATTTTGTGACTTAACTTCTTTCTTGACATCCACACAATGCCATTTTGAAGTCCACATAAACAAATATTAGCTATGCAGTCCATGTTCAAAATAAAAGCTACTGATCAATTCTACTTTTACTCTGGTAAGGAAAACAAGTCAACTTCCTCCTTTGCAGGATTCTCCAGTCTAAAAGCTATCTTTTTAGCTTATTCTAGTTTCTTCAACAACCAAACTAAAGAAAAAAAAAAAAACTTTTTGATGTAAAGGATTATTCTTAACTGGCCCGAAATCCTTAGCACTTCATTATTTTTATTATATTTGCATTTTTTAAAGGTGCATCTCATTAACACTTCATCATCTTAACATGATGACCTGATCACTCAAAGAAATCTTTCTCCTTTGTTCTTTCAGATTACAAAGTTCCTGGATTGTTGCTGAAGCTTTTGGCACAACATGTTATTTTATCAGCTGTTGTAATTAATTTTGTTGTTACTATGTGACCTACATTTGAACTGTTGAATTTCATTTGTTACCTGTAATCCAGCTGCCAAGGTCATCCAGTTCTGGCCACGTTCTATACCAAGCTTTTCTTTTCCTAGCTTGAGCAACATGGGCACGTGTGATCAACTGGCTTTTGGTGACAGATGCCTTTTGTTTGCTGTGACTGACAGGTGGCCCTGTCTTGGGGTAGGGATGGTTTATGAGTGCAAGTTACTTCCTTCTCTTTTGTTACAGTGTGTAATTTTCTGCAGAAAATGAAGAGAAAAGCTAATGTTCTGGGTTGTTGTATAGAAATCGGAATTTAATAGAGATAAGTGCAAAAGACTGAATTCTTAGCAAAATCAGAAAAAGGAGGAAGAGCTAGAATACAATGACTACATAAAGCCTTGAGAACACTAAGCCCTTAAGGTGTTGGCACTTCACAGAAGGAACAGGATATTGGCATGAATCTCAGATGCATTATAAACAAAATTAAAGGAATTACAAGGTCCTGGTTAGATCTCAGCAAGAGCCTTGCATGCACTAATAGCTGTGTTTGAAAAGCTGTAATTGCTCATGGTAAGATGGAAAACTGTCTAACCAATATGCTTTTTTTGGCTTAAAGTCTTAAATTAAGAGCAGTATAGAAGTTGAGCTTTTTCTTGGAAGTAGCGGACATTGGGAAAGCCTTGGAATTTGTCCACTTAGCTGGAGCATTAAAATGATACGTGGGGTTCCAATAAAATTCATCCAAGCAAACTCTTTGTAAGAAAGGAGTAAGATGACAGGATACAAAACTATACACGTTCAGATGCATATAATAAGTTAAAAAAAATCTTTCACCAATAAACTAGCAAAAGTTATGTGGAATTGCTACTCCCCTGTACATTGCAGAATTCTGCTCCCTTACCAAGGGCCTGAAATGTTGGCAGTGAGATGTTTAAGTATGTTTGATTATCTGGGCTTCCATGCTTCAAATTCATAGGAGTTAATTTTCTGTAATAAAATCTACATTTTTAGGTGGGTGACATTTAAAGATATAAATTTCTACCAGCTGCAGTGAGAATACCTAATCTGGGTTTAAATTAGCTAGTGAAATACAGCAACACTAAATTCCGAATGAGGTAGCTTAATGCCTCGCATTGGGATATCTGCTCAGAATGTGAATGAAGGCAGTGGCTGGTCAGCGTGTGTGATATGCTACAGGGACTACAGTGTATGCACTGAATGAACCTGTGGATTAAGCTAGTCCTGGAGTTTATTTGTAGTGTATTCTTTATGGTGAACTCTAATATGTTAAGTTTCTTGGGTTTTTAAAAAAAACCTTTCTAGTTTCCTCTGAAGTACTCACAGTTCTCTTTAAGAGTAATTTTAAACAAATATATTTTCCTCTTTATTAGTGAGCTGCTTGCTGTAACAAAGAACTAGTCGTGTTCATAGCTGGTATTAAGGGATATTGATTTTGCTTTTGGAGTGGTTTACTCAGATTTTTTTTTTCGATAATAGAAGAATGATTAGTCTGTGATGACTTTTATTAGATGGTCTCTCCTTAAATGAATGATTGAAAATAACAAAAAGAAAAAATCAATAGCACTTGTGGATATCTACTGTTACTCTCAGCATCACTGAAGTTCGTAGTATCAAGAATATGGACAATATGAAATTATCTGTGCCTGTAAACCCTGGAAAAGTCTACTGGTGTCTTCAGATCACCTTCTTAGCATTCAGTTTAATCGAAGTTAACGTGAAACAAATACCATGGGAACACAAAAACCATCATTACAGTTGACCTTTGTGTAATTTCATTTCATGATGACTTTTTATTCCTTCAATTCTAACTATGCAATTAATAGTAAAAGAGATAAAGGGCAATCAGTTTCCTGCCAATAACCCGGGGTTCAGAATTTCAGGCAAAGTAGATAACGAACAAAGTCCCTAAAGCAGACCCACAGTGGAAATGGAGTTTAAGAACTAATTAAATACATTAATAAAAATATGCATGGGAACTGCAGGTACTTTGGAAAAAAATAGCAGTCTTTCAAATAAAAGTACTGACACTACTGGAAGGCATAAATGATAATGTAAGCCCATCTTCAGGGAAACATTCTGCAGTCTGTTTTTGAAACATTCACATTTTTCTAACTTCAGATGTACCACACATACCTCTGGATTACAGTTTTGAAAATCACAATCAAACATCAAGAAAGGAGTATTTTTGTAACAAATCACACTTAATGTGGTTTTCCATAAAATCAGTAGTTAGATATTTTTGAGATCTGTAACTTGCAGCTACAAGGCCTGTGTGCTTGATAGTTTCCTTATATAGCAGAGGGAAATACAATTGCTCAACTTGACTCCTAGGAAATAATGACCTCAGTTTCAAATTATACAATATGGCAATGGTGGTTTGCTTGTTTAGTTATTGTGGTGGTTTTGGTTTTGTTTGGTTTTGGGTTTTGGGGGGGAGGGTGAGCCAGGGGTTGTGTATTTTTCAGAATAAATTCCCTTTTGTGTGATTATCAGGGTTTACAGTGCAAGGAGTAGCTGGTAGCAAAGAAAGATGTGTTACTTATTCAGTAAACTTAAACTGACAGAACACAAGGTATGTAGCAAAATGAGTTTATATGGCCACAACAAAATAATCTCAATGATCAAGTTTTTAGTAGAGATGAAATGGAACAGCTCTGTTATCTTAATGAAAATATTTGAGTTGAACTCTTTGACTTGATTTTTGTAAGTCTAAAGTATGACCACCTGCATATAAATTTGATTTTTCATGACATTTCAGAAAACTTCTAATGAACAAAAATCCCAATATTTTGTTTACATAACTGTCAGTTATTCTGGTTATTATAACAAAATTAACAGGATCAGAACAGTATTTGTTTGCAGAATAATGTGATAATATGATTACCCGGGGAAAGCTGGTGTAACTCTACTCAATTTTGCTCTTTTACCGACAGAGGAGATATCAGTGTGAAGTGCAGTTTTGTCATCATTATGTGACATAGCACTGCTATAAGATAAAGTTCAAACACACCATCAAGGATGAGTCTGATTATCCAGACCCTAAATAATTTCATTTAGGTTCAGTTCAGAGTAAGTCAAGTTATCAGATTTCTAAGAATGGTAGGATGGAAGGTTTTTTCAAGAACCTGACACTTGAAGGTCACTTGTTGTCCTTTTGTTTTATACATCTCTGAAATGTTTCACAGTATGTTACCATAATCCCAAGTGAAGAAAAGTTGTGCCTGGGACTAAACCCAGGTTCCATTTTAGGAAAAGAGGCAAGGTAGAAAAAAATAATAACACCTCTGTGGTATCTTATAACCTGGAAACAAAGTTTTACTTGGTCTTTATTCTTCATCCACCATTCACTAGCATCTGCACTGTCTAGAATACTGCATTAACGCTTGCATTTGCTGCCTGATCTGAATGCCATGCACCATGGGAAACTCACAGAACTTAATCAGCAATCAAGATGTATAACAAGTATGTGGAAAGCAATTATATTATAATAAGGCAATATAATAAATTAAGGTCATATTGACTACAACGAATTTGAATAATTTAATACCACTGAAACCCAATACCACAGACCTATTGAAACATTCATTACAATAAATTGTTTAGTCTATGTAAAAAGCTTAGCATTCAGTATGAATATTAGCAGCCTCTATGTCCCAGACAGCTAGACAATTAGAACTGGCAATTTTGGATGTAATATGGAAATGATGTTCTTAATGGCACTGAAGTTTTTATTGGAATGAAGGTATAGGAAACGTATTTATACTGGCAATCATGAATTACAATAAGGTATAGCATACAGGACAGTTTTCCTCTAAGTTAATATTGTTAACAAAATTGAATTCAATATTTTTGGAGAAGTAGCAGTGTTTTTTATAGCCTGTTTCTGGTTTGCTTTAAAAGTAAGTAAATAAATAAAAGCCCCACAGTTGGCTCTAAGACAAAAAAGAAGCAAGAAGAAAAAGTGTTAGTATGGTTGATGACCTAAACAGAGAGGTTTGTATTCAGTTGAGGTCCTTGACAAAAGTTTTTGTATTTCTGAGGGTCTCACTGTGTTTGGGCCTCATGCCCTCATTTGTAAAAAGGGAATGGTATAATTTGTTTCCTGTGATTTTTCTGGATAGGGGCTGCTTTTGACAGAGCTTGTCCTTGTGCAGTGCAGCTGTAGAGTGGTCCAATGATGGTTGTTATACTCTAATAGAAAGTGAAATACGCTTCCTTCAAAATTCTTTAAACTTTAGATACAAGTAATGAAAATGTTGGGGTTTGTTGTTGTTGTTTGTGTGGTTTGTTGGTGTGTGTTTGTTTTCCAAATATTCTAGAAAGTATAAAACAAGTTGTATTTCCTGGACTGACTCCGCTGTAGGTTACCAAGACAGAGTTTTACTGAATCATTTTTGTATTGTGTTCTCAAGAATTTCTGTTGATGTGTGGACAACAGTAGATATTTCCTTCCCAAAGCACTGCAGAAAGTTATCAGGATGGAGACACTTAGCAGATTTATCAAAACTTACAGAAACATTGCAAGCTCTTTACAGGAACCCTGAACTTGCCCAATGTTTTTCTATGTATATATGTACAAAACACATCCACACGTATACATATGTGTGCATGTCTATGTACGGACATGTATTAAAAACAACTCAAATAATGGACACGCAGATCTGAAGGCAATTTGTTTCCCAGGCTAGAGGTTTTTAGATCTCTCCGTATCATTGGATAATTTCATTATCTTTGCCATTCTTTCATTTTTTTATCTCATTTGTCAATATTTTCATTTTACTAACATTGTCCTTTATTAGGAATATTATTGCTATAACAATAATCTCCACTAGTGTTTATGAGGGAAATATACAATAGTAACACATGATTGCCATCCCCTTTTTAATTATTCAGCTCTTAAATACTTTTTAAAATCTTTCCACTGTAATAATTGCATACGAGTCCATTACTTTGTGTAGCCACATTAAAACACAGCTCTGGTATAGTTTACACTTTTTAAAATTAAATGCAAGATAAAGATTACATCTAACAGACAACTTTGGGTAAAGGCAAGAAACAAACAAGCAAATTACATGCTAGTTTGTAAAAAGCAATCAGCTCCTCTGGATTTTAAAATTTTTTATACTAGAAAAGTTTTACTTCTCACAGAAAAATACTGCACTATGTGCTGATCTATTTAATATATGTAAGAAGGTTTGGACTGATCCAACAATAGAAGCAGTTACTTAAATGAAGAAATCACATGCATAATTTATCTTCTGTTCTTATGAAATTTTGAGATCCGTATCAATGCTGACAGCACTATAGCACTAGTGTCTGAGTAAAAGCTAATTTAAGACTGGAAGGAAACTGTCAATACCAGCATCTATCACCATCTATAATAGCTGTAGTAGAGAATCTTCCCAAAACCTAGGTCACCTGCATTGTGTTATCTACCATTATTTGACAAAAGTCACCAGAGTTCTTTGCAGATATGCATGAATTTTAATCGTGTTTTGTTAGAAGCGCTCTTTTATCACTTTCAAATTCTCCTGTTTAACAAGATGTGTTGAACGACATATATTGGTGCATCAGACTTGCTTCTTAAGTGTGTATTACAATATTAAAAATAGACCTTAATTTGGATGCCATTTACAATTATTGTAATTCAAGTTACTTTCATTGGGTTTCTTTTTTTTTTTTGCATTTCATTGTGCTAGGTACAAACCCCAAACATCTTAAAATGGTAGAATAGCAAACATGAGCAGCAAACAATATGTGGAGTTTTGTGGGCTAGGAATACACAACAAATAAGAGCCATGATGCTTTTAGGCCAAAGTAGGAAAAAAGCAAGAGTAAGCAAACTGAAAGCCATTTGGTCAGTGTCCCACAGCTATTAAGAACAAATGAAGTGAGCTGGGGAATTCTGTAGCTGTGTGTCGTTCATTGTTTAATACACAGCAGTTGGTGGTTAAATGTGACTTGAAATATTTTGGCCAAATCCTCAAACACTAATTCTTCTTAAATCCAGAAGAGCATTTTGGCACAACCCATTGTGCCTCCTTAGCCCACTGGTTCAAGAAACCCAAGCAACAAATGGCAAACAGAAGCTGAGTTTGGTATTGTGCCCTAAATATGGGTCTGTTCTCGAGTTGATCAGTCACAGCTTTAACAAAGAACATTATTCGGGATAATGATATTTTTATTTTTGTAGTCACTTTAAGGTTGTACTTGTTTTCAGTGTACATTAGTATAAAATTGAATGGGTGTGTTTACTAACAACATCCCTATTTTATGAATCAGAAAATAATTTTAGAAATTTTGATATCTGCAGTTCACAGAACAAAATATTTCCCAAATATTCTTGAATAGCTGACCACATCTCTTTTATGAAGTATTTACTTAGTTTTAGGAATCTGCTCAGTGTTTTAAAATATATTCTGAAAGTGCTCCCCAATAAGTGTTAGTTAGAATAGGTTATTCTTTTCCACTCTGATCTTCTGAATAATGTAGGTCATCACAGGTGATACCAGCATGTGATCTAGTAAGTTGTGGCTGAAGTAGTGGATTTGTTGTCTTCAAAGGGGCATCTATCTCAGAAAGTGAATGAACTTTTCATGCCAGAACCCAAATCTTGATGCAAGAGGCTCATGTTTTAATTTTAGTTGACAAGTTCTCTTTAAAGGTCACTTAAAGATCTTGTATAAAGATGTTGCCTGATACTGTGGTGACAAAATTATGCAAATATAACTGAGCTGAATGAAGACTTAATTTTGCGGTGTTGTAGGAGTCATATAAATGGTAGTAAAGGGAACATATTGTGTTCTTTTTTTTTTTTTTTTCTTGAATATGTCTTGGAGTTTTCACACAAAAATAATGAAGATGTCTCAAAAAAGGCAATTTAATATGAAAATTAGTTTACTAAAACAAGATCTCAAGCACAAATAAAGTTAAGTCAAATTAAATATGAATGCAATTTGATTAACAGTTGTCAGATAGGAAAAGGAAAAAAAGAAATGGAAGATTTCTTCATTTGCAGGAAGTTCTAAACATATGGACAATGAGACAATTCCAGTAAATTAGCAGTCTGGTTAATTCATTAAAAAGTCATCTCTTGGGTAATTGCTGAAACTAAAAATGTTGACAGCCTATTATTGAAATCTCCACAGGATGCTAATGCAGAGTTGAGGGATTTTTCTGTTAAGCTGAATGACTCCCTAGAGTCAGAGAAAAGAAGAATGTTGGCTGCCACCCTGTAGTTTGCCAGGAAAGTGTTCTTTACCATTAAATTATAAGAATATAAGGAAGAAGTTTAAGTTATAAAAGGCTATTTTACATCAGCCTGAGATCTGAGTTTCTGCTCAATGGGATTATCTAAGTCTATAAAGCATTTTCTTTGAAAAGTTGAATTGGATTCTCTGTCTGTTGCCAGGAATAATCACGTGGAGGGTATTTTTTTGTTTGTTTGGTTTGGTTCTAACGTATCTGTGAGATAACTACGAGATAACAAATGCTGGAATTGTGCAAAATGGACGTCTGTGAAGGACAGATCAGTAATGTGAAATCCAACTGTAGTCTTAATACAACTAATTCATTTTCTCACTGTTGCCAGCTGTGTTAAGCAGCATGTAGCAGCCAAAGCCACTGTGGTAGATACTGTGCAACCGAAAAAATACTACAGGGTTATTTTGCATTCTATTATTGATATCTATCATTACTGCATGTTTCAGTTTTGTGTTCATCAGATTCCTCATATTATTGCTATATATCTTTTGGATTGCAACACTGACAGTAAACCACAACGTAGGAGCCAACTCCTTAATTGAATTTGAATTTGGAATTGGAGTCCAATCTAAATTTCCAAATCCACAAGTATAGTAGTTGTCAGAACAAAGTTTGAAAAAATGATCTATTTTTTTATAAGTAATCCAGTTCTATCTGATAGTGTAATCTTCCATAGTGTTAATCTGTTTTCATATTTCTCTTAACCATAAGTAAACTCAGAAAAAATAGCAAAATAAAGAGTTACAAACAGTATCCAGTGTCATACCCTCTCACCTCTCTTTTTTTTTAATACCTACAAAATGTCTTCAATGACTAAGAAGATACTTCATTGATTAAAAAACAAACAAGACCCAAACAAACATCAAAAAACACAAACAAAAACTTATCCAATCAATCAAAACAAACATAAAACAATAACAAGAAACAAAAATCAGCAAATTGGACTTTAAAAATACGATTAAATAATGCCTATCATTGCTGTTTAAACAACAGAAATTTCTTGTGTACCCGCATTTACAGGATGATCATGTTTGAGAGGATCTAAAAAACACATTGCTAGGGGTTTTTATTTCTCAAGTTACTCAGCCCACTGGAAGGTAATCTCCCCAAGAGATCAATACTTGCCTCAATGTGCTGATTGAATTAGCCTTCCTAACATAAAGAGAAGGAAACAAAAACCACAGCTGTCTTGCAAATCCAGCTGGGCTATTAATGAGTCAACATGTCCATTAAGATGCATTGACTTTCCTTCTATTTACATGTATAGGTAAGTACAGATTACAAACAGGAAACTGTTAAACAGGTGACACTAATTGTGCACCACACTACCACACAGTAAACTATTTTTACATACTACTTCCTGAGACTTCATTTTCAGTATTCTTGCCATTAAACAAATACAAATGTATCTTAGATGAGGTATGACAAAACTAAAGCCTAGCTAGGAAGAGTGCTATTAGTAAATTTGATGTATAATTCAGAGTATGAACTTTGTAAGATTGTATATCCTTATTTCTGTAGCTGAGTGTGATTATCCAAGCCTTTTCCATCTGTAATTGCTTTTAACCCATGATTCAAAAACCTGTATTCCTGAAAAAGCTTAGGGATCCAACTAACTCTGTAGCAACTATTTCACAACCTCATTGATAACGTTTTCAGTAAAACTGTGGCCTGTCTAGGCTACATGGTTCTTTCCAATTCAATGAGTTATTTCCTGTTCAATGAGTACACATAGCAAGGCCTTACTCATACAATGGCACACTGAAGACATGACATTCCATCTAGTCAGGATTGGTACCCTATATACTTGTCATGTTGGGTCCAAAATCCAAAAGCCACATGTGTGTAGCATGTGACATTAACAAATAGACATAGTGCTCTCAGAAGGTCTTGGTAGTTAAAGGAAAAAAAGTCTGTGTAAACAGTTCTGAACATCAGCTCTTGACCACATGTAGGTGTTTCTGGTGTCTCTGTACCACTCATACAGATAATTAGAAGAACTGTTTGGTTGGTTTCTCATGTTACAGCCCTGAGTCATTCTGAACTCTATACAGAAGGCAGGGATTTGTCACCTGATCTGGCACAGCTGTCATATAGCATTCCCAAATTTAGCATGGGTCCTAATGCCAGACATAGGAACTGAGTCTTTTCACATAACCTGAAGTAGGATGTGTTCCCTTCTATTTTAATGAAAGCTGGTTACCCTAGCTAAATGGGTGGTGATTAAATATTACTTTCCATGAACTAACTGGTGAAGTGATTTCAAATGGCTTAATTTGAATGGTGAATTATTTAATTCCTAAGAAAATGAGTAATGAATTGGCTATCTATATATGCTCAATTACCATCCAAAATTCAGAATAAGATGTTAATGATTTCCTCACCTCCCTACTATTTGCATTTAGCAAAGCAATGAAATAAGAGTTGTAATTAGAAATGAGTATTACATACCCAAGCTGCACATGCCCTCCTGGACGCTGCTATACTGAATCTACTCTGATGTGAAGGAGAGGAAGGAAAACAGAGTGGGAAGAGGCACACATCCGAGCTGAGTGATGTACATGAATGACAAAATTATTTCCCACTAAAATAATGACAGAAATAATAACATTTTAGTAATTATTGCTTACATGCTATGAACAAAAGACAATTCTTATATTTTTGCCTAATAGCTCATTGTATTCTAATCCAGTATGTTCTGGATCACTACGTGAAGTTCACTGCAGGAGTAACTTTCATGGATTGCACATAAGTATTTTGAACTTGATTGCAGGATGTTGCTTTCTGTTTCAGAATTTAGTGGATTACGTATAGCTAGTATTTTCTCCAAATAGTACAATATCTTAATTTTTATGAGGAAGAAACATTAAGAATTAACAACTGCGAGACCACATTAAGGGGATCAAATCTCATCTGGATATAGATTTTACCAAAATATGATGAGCTTGAAAAATTAAAGAGAGGGGAAAAATAGCACTTCTTCCTTGAAAGACAAATATGATTTTAACTGTATGCCCTGTGTTAGAAGCCTTGAACCTGTACCATACTTGTACTGAAAAAGATTTTCCAATAACTTTATATATGTTGCTGTCTTTGCTATGAGTAGAAACACTACAGATATCCACAAGCTACTATCAGACAATCCATCTGCTGCATGCATATAAAAATATTTGAATGAGAAAAACAGCACAGCTTTTAAATGGGAGGCAATGTAACATGGGCTTAACTGCACGCTGCGGATTATCCATTACAGAATGTCCTGTAGTGCAAGATTGTCAATCAGTGCTTAAATGGGACATTAATTAGCTCAGAATAGCTAGTCATTTTTGGTTGATTATTGTTCCAAATGTTTTATCTTCAGATAAAATATTCATAAATTTATATGGTCATCCTTTATTTGGTTCTAATGAATGAATAATATCTGACAAGTGACCAACATTATGCATTTTTTTCACTGAACATTGTGTGGTGTTTTGTATTCCACTAGCTCTCTTCGCCTTTTCTTGAAGGAGATGCTGACATATCATGGCAGGTCACTGGAAATAATCATTACACGTTAAATGCTTTACACTTGATGGACTCAGCTTAAATACCGTACAGGATCACTGTCATCTCACCATGAAATATGAGGGAAAAGAGATATGTTTCCTATAAAGTACACCTTGAGTGATGTATTCCCTTGGTTTTCTGCTATTATGGCTGAAGATCTCTTTGAAAGGGACATTTTGACCTTCCCACTTAGGAGGGAAAAAGGTTTTGCGGTTATATATTGAGATCTGTGTGGATCAAGTATGTAATTTCCTTGACTTGTCCACTGGCCGAAAGCAACATTGAATTTTTGTAATGCAGATGTACATTTTGAATACAGCATAAAATAGAGTCATGAAAACATGTGGAAAGAATATAAGCAGATCCTGCTTTTACAAAGTAACTCTGGTACACTAGTTAGGGAGCACGCATTAATTAAACAGAATCTTACCTTTAACTAAAGGAAAACCAAACAAAACCACACACGGAAACATTGTAAAATTCCTCAGAGCTTGGTTTGCTCTAAGCAGCTGCATGTGGCCTGTGCTCAGGCTAGCTGCCTGTCCATTTTGGTTTGGATCATATCCTGCATTCTAACACCTAGCTTGTGTTCATTCTTCAGTCCAGAACCAGCTCACTCTAATCATTACGAAAAACTGATAGTTCTTTTTATGTGTACTAATACAAATGGGTTTCCTGTATTAATGTGAAGAGAACACATCCATTTCCTGTTCAGTATTTTCAATGAATATGTTTATAAATTATTATAGACGGTGATAGATAGAAACTAATATAACAAGGGAACCTGGCAGGGAAAAAAATGTCTAAATGTTAAACACTGAGTAAAGATTTCTTGCCGAAATATTGTACATTGATCCTAAAATTAAATTAACAATTTTTTTTCCCAAACTTCCTGAGTTAATTAGTGTACTGGTATAAAATAATCTTCCTAGGTATCTTGCAGACTACAATCAAAAATCTACATTTGTGGCTTGGAAATATGGAAGACAAGATCTTGTGTTTTCTCCTGAGATTATTTCTGCTAGCTACCTCACTATATGTATGTGGGGTAGAAGGTGCACACAATGTTACTTAGATCACAACAAAACACACAAAGTACAATGAGGGTTTTGCATGTTCAGTCAAATAGGAACATCAATCCATTAAGTTTTCTTAATGTACATAGTTCCCTTAACCCAGTCTCACTATGAGATAATGTTGTCTTCTCTAGGACTGAATAAGAAAATGCAATAAATACCTTGCACTGATTTAGAAGGTGAGTTGGTAAAAACATTGACTACATGCATTACTTCAGTATTTCTGTGCTGTAGAATACATAGTGAATTCTCTGCCCTTCCATAATGCTTTGCTTCAAAAGCTCAGCTTTTAATTTTCTTCTAGCCCTTTTGCTTCTAGTAGAAACATTTTTAGAGTGGATATCTCTGTTTTCTTCAGAAATTCTTTGATATATTTTAAAGCGACTCTACTGGATAAGATACAGACTTGAGCTCATTTTGGAAGGCATGATGCTGTGCTAATGTTCCTTTAGCATAATACTGTCCTAATGTGACTATTTCTGGAATAGAACTCGTTTTTGTCTGATCAGCTTGGACAGCAGGTGGTAAAGTACTGATCCACTCACTTCAATTCATGTCCTTGCTGAAAACATGATTGCAGAAGTTTATTCAGTGAAAAATCTCTAGTTTGGGAATAAAGGTGACTAGAAAATAAGTTTTATTTTCAGGGAACACTTCAGTGTTCTGATATATGTTTTTGTTAGAATAAAAATGAGGCTTTGACAGTCTTCTTGGACATGAGACACACAGGATAATTAAGAATACTGTCTAGAGAACAGGGTCCTTCCTGATTCAGGTTTGTGCTCCAGTCGATTCAGCAGAGGACCTTAATCTGGGTCTCAGTTATGAAAATGTACTGAGAAATTTTATTTCCAACAAAGTGACTTATTCCAACTGAACAGAAAGCTTTAGGTGACCAGATCTGGTGGTTCTAAGAGCAGAAAGGCTTTTAAGTTAGCAGTTTAGCCCTAACAGCAAATAATCTCCTTGGCTAGTTTAAAACATGTTCTCCATCAATCCTGAGTTCACAGCAAAAAAGGTCTGAGCTGCATCTCTGCCAATAATATTGAAATGGCCTTTTTTGCTGAAGTTATTGGCACAGAGGAATAAAACAACTGTTCTTTTGAGGCAGCTTACTTTTAAATTTTGAAAGCTTCTCTTTCTGTCTTCTACCTTTTATTACAATTTTTTGCATTTTAAAGGGCAAAGCCTCATCTAGGAAAATGGTTAGACGAGAAAGTGAACTTTCTATTGCAATGCAAGTAGTCAAATTCACCTTTTCTCTCTTTTTTAAACTGGATACAAAGGCTATTTATCAAGGACATGGAAGACCAAGTCTGACTATTAATGTAGCTTTCAATCCCTAAGATTATATTCAGATGGGGTTTTTTTAATCTAACTTCACACTAGGTGTCACATAATGTTTTGAAGTCTTACTTGGAATTTTAGTAAATAGCCCTAATGCTGGTCTGTTTTTCAGTGTACTCACATTGTGTTCCAAATAGTCTTGTCCAAACATGGGTTTGAGGAAGCCACTTAAGACTTTCCTGCATGTAATGCACAGATACGTGCTTTGCAGATTAACTGGCTGTTACCACCTCAAGGACTTCTTTACTTGAGTTTCTGGCTTTAGATTTCAGCCTGTTGCAAATGTTTATGTGATGATGCAATTATTTTTATAATTTGTATTGGAACATACACTCCCAAGCGCCCCCAAACCATATTAGTTGTTTACTAAACTGACAGAAAAGCTAGGTTACAAATAGTGGTAGTTTAAAGAGTTTCTAGATTGAAGAGGTAGAACAATTCTGTTTTGTTGAAGTTCATGCTGAACAGTGCTTATTGGCTGAAGTAGGCCTATGCAAACTTGGTTTATTGCCAGTACATGAATGAACTATAAGTTGGAGAACAGGAAGAGCTCAAGTCTGCATGTGAAACTAGATACTTTAGCTTGTGTTATTTCTTTAAACGTACCTAAAGAAAGTGAAGCATGAGTCTCTTCTAGTTTTAAGGCAATGTTCGTGTTGGTAACTTTAAAGTTTGCTTAAATATAAGGGTCTAATGTGAATCCGTAACAGTGTCATTCGACACATACTTCAGCTGGGGACTGACAGTTCAGCCTCCAGGGAAGGAAATCTTAGTGAGTACTCTGATGAGTACTGAGATGATTAGAGCATCATGATCTCTTAGATAATTGATGGCTAAACAGAATATGAGAAGGAAATTTGTGAAATTAAGAAAATGTTAGGGACGGGGAATTAGACAAAGTTTGAGAATAGATTGGATAAGTAACTGATGAGTTTCCATTGTTTGGTGGCGGTTGGCATTCTACAGACTTAATGTCTACTTTCAAAAGCTATATTTGGCTTTGTTACATGAACCTGCTCTTATCTTGATGTTTCTGGTTTGGGAGAAAGAAGGCATACCCATACCCCTAGGGTGAAATCGGTGTGCTCAGCTCGCTCTCTGCAATGTGCACAGCATGGGGAATAAGCAGGAGGAGTTAGAAACCTGTGTTCAGGCAGGAGATTATGACCTGCTGGCAATTACGGAGACATGGTGGGGCAGTACACATGACTGGAATGTGGTCGTGGATGGCTATGTCCTTTTCAGGAAAGACAGGCCAGCCAGGCGTGGTGGTGGAGTCGCTCTTTATGTGAGAGAGCAACTACAATCACAGAATGTTAGGGATTGGAAGGGACCTCAAAAGATCATCTAGTCCAATCCCCCTGCTGGAGCAGGAACACCTAGATGAGTTTACACAGGAAGGCATCCAGGCAGGTCTTGAATGCCTCCAGAGTAGGAGACTCCACAACCTCCCTGGGCAGCCTGTTCCAGTGCTCTGTCACCCTCACTGAGAAGAAGTTTCTTCTCAAATTTGAGTGGAACCTTTTGTGTTCCAGTTTGTACCCATTACCCCTTGTCCTATCATTGGTTGTCACCGAGAAGAGTCTGGCTCCATCCTCGTGACACTCACCCTTTATATATCTGTAAACATTAATAAGGTCACCCCTCAGTCTCCTCTTCTCCAAGCTAAGGAGCCCCAGCTCCCTCACCCTTTCTTCATACAGGAGATGCTCCACTCCCTTCATCATTCTTGTTGCCCTGCGCTGGACTCTCTCCAGCAGTTCCCTGTCCTTCTGGAACTGAGGGGCCCAGAACTGGACACAATATTCCAGGTGTGGTCTCACCAGGGCAGAGCAGAGGGGAAGGAGGACCTCTCTCAACCTACTAACCACCCCACTTCTAATACACCCCAGGATGCCATTGGCTTTCCTGGCCACAAGGGCACAGTGCTGGCTCATGGTCATCCTGCCGTCCACCAGGACCCCCAGGTCCCTTTCCCCTACACTGCTCTCTAACAGGTTGTTCCCCAATTTATACTGGAACCTGGGGCTGTTCCTACCCAGATGTAAGATTCTACACTTGTTATATTTCATTAAATTTTTCCCTGCCCAACTCTCCAGCCTGTCCAGGTCTCGCTGGATGGCAGCACACCCTTCTGGCGTGTCAGCCACTCCTCCCAGCTTGGTGTCATCAGCAAACTTGCTGATAGTACATTCTGTTCCCTCATCCAAATCACTGATGAATATATTGAATAATATAGGCCCCAGCACTGACCCCTGAGGCACTGCACTAGATACAGGCCTCCAACTAGACTCCGCCCCATTGATGACGACTCTCTGGCTTCTTTCCTTCCGCCAGTTCGCAGTCCACCCCACTACCCAATCATCCAGACCACACTCCCTCAGTTTAGCTGTAAGGATGCTGTGGGAGACCGTGTCAAATGCCTTACTCAAGTCAATGTAGAGCACGTCCACAGCTCTGCCATCATCCATCCATCTTGTTATGTCCTCATAAAAGTCAATGAGGTTGGTCAAGCACGACTTCCCTTTGGTGAAGCCATGTCGACTGCCCCTAATGACCCTCTTATCCTGATATGCCTTGAGATGGCACAAAGGATAAGTCGTCCCATCAGTTCCATCAGTTTCCCAGGGCTGGAGGTGAGGCTAACCAGTCTATAGTTACCCGGGTCCTCCTTCTTGCCCTTTTTGAAGACTGGAGTAATATTTGCTTTCCTCCAGTCCTCATGCACCTCTCCCATTTCCACTTCAGGGGAAAGTCAGTTCATAAACGTCTCACCTAATATCACAGCACATCATTTTCGTGTAGGTCAAGAAACCAAATTAAATGTGTATCCAATGAGGTGGGATTTCAAACTTGTGGGGTTTTTTTTGTTTGTTTGAAGGGCAGGTGTACTTCTTGAACAAAAACAAGTGAATAGTGACTTGGAATAGTCCTGCATTTAGGTTTCTGGCAAAGAGGATGTTCTACACTCAGTTCCAGAAGCAGATTGCATGTTTTTTTGTGGATAAATGTTGATGCCAGCAACACCAACAGTTATGCTACATTGCCAAAAGTGCTAATTGACTATTAGTATGATATTATTCCTGGGTTGTAGAACTAACTTCTATTACTTGCACCTCAGGGAGGTTTGTCAAAAAGTCTTCTCCACACAACCACCTGCTGATAGTTTATTTAGAGCACATGGAAGTGTCACTTACTTTCAGTCAAGTCCAGCTTTGATGAGGATAAACAAAATACATGGAAGAAACAGTAAGGTGCTGTCAGATTAACATTAAAACTGCAGTATATTAGCTGTTGCAAGGAAATGTTTATGTAATTTTTGTTTAAACAATGGATTTGTTTTCCCCTGTGAAAGCATATAACCAAAATGTCTTTCATGGACCTTTGCACAGAAGTTAAAATCGTATTACATGCTGTACAAGCAACCAGCACATTTGCAATTATTTCAAACAGAAAATGTTTGGAGAGCCTGCTGAAATACAACTTTTTATCCTTTGGGATTTAATTTGCTTAGAAACAAAACATTCCCTTGAAGATAAATGGCAAGAGGCATTGATTCTACTAGCTGGAACAACACTTCCAAATTAATTGAAAAAGATTTCCTAAAGCCACTGTAATGCTTCTACCAATTAAAAATATGTCCTGATTGGAAAGTTTGGTGCTGAAGAATTATAGTTACAGCACACTGAAAACTTACTAAATTAACTTTTAATTAAGCTATTTTATATCAGACTACTTTATATCAAAGACAAGTGCAGCATTACTTCAAAGAGTTCATGCTGAACATGAAAATCATTAACATTTAAATAAAGATGTACCATATGGTTTGGCAGAAACTGGAATACACTCAGACATGAGGGCCTTCTGCATGCAGCTTCAGAATTTGGAGTCCATTATAGTCTGGAAGGTAAAAAAGCTTAAATCGTCAAAGAATATAGACATTGTCATATATAAAGAGAGAGAAATAATAATGTACCTTGAAAAACTTCTATATATGATTGGTGGATATTCAACATGTACACTAGATGCTGAGAAGTGTTGCAAGTGCAGTACAAATGCCATAGGCAAACCAATTTCCTCTGCTTTCTCAATTAAGATTTCAAGATGTCTCATGCAAGTTAGTAAGCATGGATTTCTCTGGTTTTGTTATAGAACAGTAATTTTCTCCCAGGAGATGCTTGGCTGGAATGAGGGTGGTTACCTGCAATGGTTGAAGTTGAATGTTAGGGATTTAATTCTGCTTCTACTCAAGAACTTGTGCAGTGTGGTTCACATTGCTAAACCATCTTCCTGCACAAGTATGAACTGCATATGTATGTAAATGTGTGGCTGTGCTTTGCTTTTATCTAACAGATGACACACACAGACATACCCCCATGCAGGGGTCATGCAAGTGGTATTTTCATCTTCCAGAATATTGTAACACAAGTTATTAAACACACAAAAACTTTCCTGGTTTTTAAAACAGAAGGTACTTCTGGGTAATGTGGAGTGACTGCATTTTCATGATTGAGTATTTTCATATTAATAGCAATAGGAAAAGCAGTATTAAAAGTAGGTCTGTTTTCCCACAGAATACATATAGAAGGAGAGAAACTACTCTAAAGTATGTTGGAGACCAAACCCCTGCAGACTTGGATGTGGGCATCTCGGATGAGGTTGCTACCGTGAATAAATCTAAATCCTCATAAGGTAGACTAGAAGAAGAAATATTTGATCCTTGTTTTGTTTAGTCAGACATTATTTAGGTGCTCATAGTAAATGTAATCCAATCAAATGAATATAGTTCATGGTCATTTTTATTTTGACCATTTGTTGGTTGTGCTGCTAGGTTTTTGAGGAGTGAAAAGTGAGTTTGTTAATTCTCAAAAAAAAATAGTGTTACAGGTCTTGAACTTACTGTTATTTCTCATTCTTCTAACAAATTGGCTGAAGACAGTGGAGATGTATTCCAGTTCTTTGCATTTGAGGATTTTTCTAAACACAGCCACAGTCATGTAACTGTAAGCCTGTCTTCACAGAATGACACTTAATGGTGTTTGACGATCATGCACACTTAACATCCAGTTCTTCAGAAAGTAACCTGTCTTCACAAATGGAGAGATGAGGAGAAACAGTGTATTAATTTCTATTTAAATTACAGTAGAGACTAGATTGTTTTAGAAACATCCAATAATGTTATGAATTTTAATCAAACATCTCAATGTAAATATCTTATAACAGGATCAGTTTCCTGTTTTGAAACTGCTTTCCAATTTTTCATTAGCAGAAATGATAAAACTGGAATTAATTATTCTGAAGACATGTACAATTTTTTTTTCTTCCTGAGTATTGTTTAAAGAGCAACTTCTTCTATATCCTTTTTTTTCCATTCCAGAACTTAAATTTTTTTAAGCACATAATTTCCTGCTACAGTAAGTAAATGATTTAAAGTACAGAAAAATATACTGTAAGGAGATGCAAAAGCAGGTGATGTGACTAATAGCATTTAACTTCTAGCAAGTCATATGGCAGGCCTGTGACTGAGGATAGGATGGCAGTTGAGGGGTCCCAAAATAAGCGATAATAGTCCTCAAAAATCAAATAACTGTTTAAGGTACAAAGGTATGTTAAGTCACATTTTTTTACTTGTGCATGGCTTTGCATTTGAAGGTCTTAGCTGGAGTCTGCAAGAGACAAAAGTGCCAACATAAAAAAGACCAAAAATAGTTTTGTTGGTATTTCTGAACTGTCTGGAATGTAAAAGAACTGTTGATCTTATGAGACTGCCTGGTCTTAGGAAGTATGGGCAATTCAGATAAGCTTTGAATAAGAATCAAACATTTTGCTGCTTACTACTTATCTTCAGTTTGAAACTTTGAAATTTTTTAGGCTTATCTGTCACAACAAAAAAGGGAAAGGAGGCAAGGTGCTATCATGGTCAAAAATTTGTACAGTCATCAATAGTAAAAGGTTTTGCAGTGCTCTTAGAATTTCCTGGTATCTGCACCCTGAGGCGAACAACTGAAAGTGGAGAAAAGCTTAGTTCCTGTTAATTTGACAAAATCATCTAAAAAAAATCATCTTATCTCCATAGGTGTTAGTGAGGGGAAAAAGTAAGATTTCAATTAACTGCAGGTGGAATATTAGTCCACTGTGTTTTCTTTCTTGTTTTTGGTTGCTTCTTGTTTTCAGGGTAGTTAACCATACTTAATAATAGTTATTTGAGTATTAAGCAAATATTTTGAAGTGGTCCTAAACTGAACTTTTTCCTGACAGATCTGCTTTGACATTTTGTGATAAGGGAATATGTCCGAGTTAACGCTTTGTCAGAAGGAAGTGCTGTAACATTTAGTTTTCAGGTAAGCTGCAGTGATGTCATGTTTCTTTCTTATATAGACTAAATTCCGAAATTATGAACTAAATTATGAACCTTTTCCTTTATTTTATTTTTTGGTATACCTCTCAGTTGTAGAGGATGTGTTTAAAAAAAACAACAAACATTATCACAATCTGTTCAGAGTTACTTATCAGTTTTAAAAGGTAAAGCAATTGGGACAGTTCAGTGGTATTTGTGGCAAAATTATGTTGTGGGTTTTTTTAATGCATGGTGGTGGTGGTGGTGGTTGGTTTTTCTTGTACAAAAGTTTTCCTAAATAACCCAACAGGTATTTGAGCCTAAGGTTGTTTATTATTTCTGTGATTCTTCTCACTGATGAAACTACTTTCTTCACTGATTATAATTATGGTGGGCTCAAACAGGTTGATAATTCATAGACATAGTTTTAGTGTTCACTATTCTAAGCTGGTTTAGACCATACCTCCATGATGATTGTTTTTCCACATGTGTGCTGTAGAATCACAATTCTGAATGGATAACTCAGGATATTATGCTAGAGGGAAGGGTTTTTTTAAGAGGTCCATACTTCAAAATCATCTGAAATTAAATTAAAGCAAATACTTTTGTTTTATAGAGTCCTCCTACATATGTCTGTTGTCAAGTTTCACTACATAAAGAACACATAGCGTTTGTTTTTTTCTTTCATGTTACATGGCTGCAGTATTTCTAATTTCATTTTACTTTTCTTTTTTCTGATGTGTTTTTATTTTTTGTAGAACTGTTGCAGTGGCTCTGAGCCGCCTTCTTTCTTCCACACTTTGTGTTATATTTTACATATAGCTTAAACTCTTACGAAATTCAGGTCAACACTCAGTGTATGAAGTCATGAAAACAGTTAAATCCCTGTCAACAAAAACATTTTTCTGGAGAATATTTTGGAGAATAGGGTCCTGTATCTAATCCCCATAGCTTTTGTAACTTCTACAATTATTTTATTCGCTGTTCTATGTCTCTGAAATTACAAGGGTTAAAGTGGATTTTATTCCTATAAGGTTTTGAAACAAGGATCCAAGGGATATTTTAATAATAAGGAACAAACCTTAAATCTTTTTGAGATTCGTAAATGCAATTTTACAGTAATTTTCCAAACATATTTTACACTATCATTTTTTTCTATGTAGATTAATTAGATTTATTTCAGTAAGTCCAAATAAAACCTATTCCTCCTTGTAAGGAGACAGTAATATGTAATATATATGTTTGTATAGAAATATATAAATGAGGAACTCATCTGTCTGTATGTAATAAGTATTATGCTGAATATGATTAAGTTCAGTTTTGTTTATAGAAATAAGCATATTATTAAAAATGCACTAATTTGCTTGCATTTGCTGTGAATTATTGAAATCTCCATCATAAAGACAAACTGCAGTAATATATATGTATTATTACTTACAGTATCAGGACTTACAGCAAAGAGTCAATGTATGAACTGCAGTACTAGCACTAATCCATCCCTCCCTCTTGCCCTATAAAAAAGGAAAAAAACAATGTTTAGATGCTAAATTCAAATAACATAAAAACTTTCAAAAGTTGAATCCCTTCACCTTTTTATTCTCCATATCGTTATTTACACATTATTGTTAGTCTTTCATCTTTTCTTGAGTAAAATAAAGGGACCAAAACGCTTCAGTCTGTCAGGTTTTCTAAACTCTCAATGACATTTGCAGTTGAACTCTTCCAATTTCCAATTGTATCTGCAAACATTATAATTACCTATTTCATTTATTTCTAGTGAGAAAGTCACTGGTCAGAGTATTAGTTTGGCTGTCATCAAGAGCCAAACTTCAGGGAACTTGTTAAATGACATCTAATTGAAAGTAACATGAAAGCCTTTAGGGATCGTAAGGAACTCATGCTATCCTGAAGCAAATGTTTTGCTTGAGGTATTTTTTGTCTCAATTGGTTTGTTGTATATATTCAGATACCATACTAAGAAATTGATGTTTACACTATGACAATATTAGTGAAAGAGGTGTCATTGCAAAAGTCCTTGGAACATAAAAGACAACTGTCAAAGAGTGTGCCGCTACTCAATATTACAAGTTTCTTTCACAACTGAGTCCCTCTTAAATTTAAACACTTGTATCTACGTACATGGTTCTTGCAGGTGAAATTTGTAGCCAGTGGCTGACATAAGTTACTTATTCCTCTCTAGACAGTAATCAAAGCTGTCCAGACTTACTGGAACGTTCTGATAACTTTGGGGAAAAGCCTGACAAATCACATACAGACTTAAAACACAGCAGTATTAACTGATAAAACACAAGGTATAAGGTATTTTGCAAATTCAAAGTTACTGATGCCTACACTAAGTTAAAATAAATATTAAACAGAACAGATTTTTTTGAATTACATTTTCTCACTATGTAATTCCCCTTCAACTGATTTCATTCTATTTCCAACATTTCATTAAATTGTGATTATAAACACTGCATATTTTTAACCTTTTAGTTAAAATATAATTTAGCTTGAGGATAACACCTCTTTTGCATGGCAAAGAGAGGAACATTAGCAGTGGTAGGAGGAATGCAAAGTACTAGGCAGGTGGCCATGCTCCAAGATCTAAAGGATTGACTGACCTGTATTATTTACATCAAGAAACCTTAACTCCATTATTTCCTGTTTGGTTAGAGAATTATTTAAATATGAAGTCTTCACTGAGGCAGTACAGATAGTGAACAGTATACCACAGCTGTGATATCAGTAGTTATTCTACCCTGATTTTGTCAGGTTATTGTTAGATCATTTTTTATAAGGCACCGCCCTCTGTGGATTCAGTTTGCTTCACATACCAGCAGTTTAAATCAATGTAAAGGGTTTTTTTGGTAGATTGAATAAATTTTACTGAACTAAATCCCACTCATTTTCTCTTTGTAGGTGATCTCAGATCTCTGTTTTCTCTGAAGGTAGTAATCTATTTGTCCTAGCTGTGAGTTGTGTCAGAACCTGCTTTACTTATAGCTTAATTGCTCTAAGGAGCACTTGAAAAACTTGAAGGGTCATGATAGAAGACAATGGTATCTCGAAGTGCTCATCTATATGCTCATTGTTTTTCTTATTTAACTTCAGCAGCAGATAGCTGTGCGTATGCTGACACGCTTGGAGACAAGTCAGAGCTCTAAGGTCTACTAGCACGGTTTTCTAGGCAGGATAAATACCTGTAGTAAGGAGAGATCGTATAGGTATCTTTCCACTCTGCTGTGTCATATGGCTATTGTGGTCATGTGCACAGAACAAAACGTTGTATATAATAAAAATGAGAGGTAGGCTGTTGCATTGTAAACTGCTCAATTTGTGGTTTAGAACAAATAAGGATTGGAGCAGCTCAATTACATGCTATTAACTGTCTATCAGTGAGCCAGTTATTCAGAATATCTACAGTAACGCACACAAAATGCTAATGAAGACCTACAATTTCCTAAACACTTCATAGCTACTCCTCAAATATTCTGGTGACACACTCCTGTGTGTGTACTCCTCCTCTTGCAGGCCATATGAGTTGCAAGCACCTCCCTCTGCTTCTTGGGGGTGCAGGTTCTCCTGTTTACATACCTCTCCTGTTAGAGTGGTGGGTACCCCAGTTTTATGTGCATGCTGCTGCTCCCTAAAAACTGCTAATCCACATTCTGCTGACCTGGCACTAGGGTCATGTGTGCACACCCAGATTTGGGTCCCTGGTGCTGCATCCTGCATTGTCACTCCTCTAGCTGGGTGTAGGCTGCTTATGGCATTCGATAGGGAGTATGCTCTGCCTGGCCTAATCCGAGGTCATGATGTTGGTGGGGTGACTTCTGCCAGTGCCAAACCAGGTTTAGATGGCCGCTCTGTTATCCTTTTCTCATGCTAAGATCCCTCACAATTGTTGCAAGTTTTCATTATTCTAACTCCAACTTGTTTAGTCAAGCTGAGGCATGAAATCACAGGGTTTAAGTTTGCAACTAAGCACAGTTTAATTACTGAGATAAGAATTTGTATTCTCTCGACTGAGAGTAACTTCATTTGTAAACCATTATAGGAGGTTAAGCTCTCAAAATCATGTGTCACTACTAGAAGTTTTACAGTAGAGACAGTTGCAGTAACCCTGTGGGTGTTTACCTCAGAAAATTCAGCTTTATTCACTGTGTGAAAAGTTTAAGGAAATAATAGTAACTGGGCATGTCAAAGCACGACTCCATTTCAGAAAATGGCAATGAAGCAGGCCACTGGGCTGTAACTGAGCATGTCTCCCAGGGTGTTTCTTTGTAAGTGGCTGGGGGAGGATGCGGATAGCATTAGAAATGTTATACGGAATTAAACAAGAAAGGAAGTATTTGCTAAATCATAATGTCTTTCCTCAGTGGTACTTAATACCACTTTGCGAAGCAGTCTTCCTGCTTTCTTCCCTGATACACTAATAAACAAGACTGACAATTCCTGGAATTGTTCTTTATAATGACTTATGCTTATTTGTGTAGCTTTTGGGGCTCTGCAATCCTGTAGCATTGATAATGTGGAGCTGAACCCATCGTGTTTCAATAACTGGCTGCCTTCTGCTAAGTAAATCCTGCCATCAGTATGTTCTGCAAATTTTAGGTATTCTCTAAAATAGGAAGTGATAAAATAAATTATTTCTTTTGCTTAGAAGAGAAATCCAGAAACTTGCACCAGATCATTTATTTTTTTGAAAACGTAGTCTCATGCCTCAGTTGTAGAATGAGAGGTAGAAAAACTCCAAGGAACATACTTTGGATTCAGTGGTCTTTCTGCATATAATCAGTTATGAGATTGGAGGCTTAATTAAATGAGAAATGTAACAGGTAAAGTGAAATACCAGAAGAAAAGAGAAAGCTGTAATGTAAATACATTTAATTTCCAGTAAAAGTTTTAAAACATTCTAAATGTTGCAATTGTATATTCCTTAGAATAAAGGCATGACTGCTCATGAGTAGCAAATATTTGTCCAAGAGTGTGTTGTTGCAGCAGGTAATTACTGTTAAGCTTTAGCTTGTTCAATATCTATGAAGTTTGATTAGAAAGCCTCTAAAACATTCCCAAGAGAGAGAACTGTCAATACCACTGACGTGTATCTTTTCTTACTTTTTGCAGTTCTCTAAGAAGTAATAAAAAAAGACTAGAAAATGCATGCATGGATGCTGGAACACACTCTGTTTGACACTTTTTTCTCTACTATATAACAAGCATTTGAAACAGGCTGTTAATCAGGGTGGGAGCAGGGCTTGCATGCTGCTTTTGTCTCTGAAACAATTCATTTTAACCTGAGAAGACAGAATGGTTTTAGCAGCTTCCTAAAAACTGTCATAACTATTACAATCTCTGGAATTTGATAAATCTAACCAATTTTTTCCTTTTGTGAGAAAACTATGTCTGCCTATGTCTATTCTTCTGCAAATCTTGAGCTGCCATTTCTCATTTGCCTTTCATTGCTGATGTTGCAAAATTGCTTATTAAAAATGTTTCAGAAATAAATCTGTGTAATAAAAATTCTAGTATATAATCACAGATAGTATTAGCAGGGACATAGGAAATGCTTTTTTTCCTGTCCTTTCATATCTTCCTTTCTAAAGTGCAGTAAATTTTTGACCTTTACTACTTCTAAAGACAAATTTGGTTTTATTATGCACCTTGTGTCTTGATATCTTGTTGACTATTATGCATTATGAATCTTACTGTGTAACATAGTCTGGCTTCGTACCAAAAACAAGCTATACCTTACTACCATTCATTGCAATGTCTGACTGCTTTGGAATAGAAGAAAAATCTCTTGACAGATGTCTTGACAAAGCAATAATTGAAAAGGTCATGCCACTTTTTCTGCAGCGTTTCTCTCATTTCTTTACTGGCTATGTACTGTAAACTAGATCGAATTACATCTAGTTAGGAACAGCAAGTTCTGCAATAACATTAAGACTATTAAACACTTATCAAAATGATTACACATTATATTTGAAAATTCTAAAGCTGTTAAATGGCATCTCATCAACATTACTATTCAGATCCAGTCTTCAAACTTTTTACCCTTTCTAAAGATCAAGGTCACAGAGCTCAGCTGTTCCTGTTTTATGGGGCCTTGGGGCCATTTTGAACTATTACTGCTTGAAGAATTGTTGATTATGATTGAACACTGGAACAAAAGCACATCCTAGACATTCTGAGCAAGTCTTCCTTGACAACATTGTCAGCACATAGAATAACAAATGTCCAGTATTCACTGACAATTATGTAAAAGCTTGCTTATCAATTATTTTATATTCCCTTCATAAGCCATAAATGATTAAAGCCTAATTCTAAAAATACTGCATATTTGAGTAAGTGTACCAATTCTGTCTGTTTCATCATAATCTTCTGATTTTAGAAAGCAAAGTAAAAATAACTGATAATGCTAAAGAAAATATTTTCTGTGATGTACAAGAATAATTTGGGTAAGTTTTGAATAGGCTATTTTGGAAGGCCTTTCAGCTGACTTTATGAGTTTTCTTAGACCCATAGGATGTTAATTACGTCGGCAACAGTGTCATCATTATTATGGTACCTGTAAAATAAGGTGCCTAATTATGTGGTCTTTACACTGCTTAAAAATTTACTTATTTTACTTTGTGTCAGACCTTTTTTGCATAAGCAATAACAACAATAAACATTGTTACATTCCAGCTAGCTCCATATTTTAAAATGTTTAGATAGACAATTTGGTCCAAAGTCAAGCAGGAGTTCAAAGTCACTAAGATTGTTCCCATCACATATTCTTCTAAAGGGGAAACATCAATTCTGATTAGCACATTCGGAGAGAACCTACACACAATAAATCCTGGGTTTGGTAACATTTTGTAACAAGAAGAGGTGAGTTGGAGTAGAGTATTCTGTATTTTGTAAACGTTAATTACGTAGTTGCAAAAACTGGCTTCAACTGGTTCAACTTACAATTTCCTTTCCCTTTTTTTTTTTTTTTTTCTAGTGATTAATGTATGATATACATAAGGGGATGACTAATAGAAGTTCTTCGTTGAGCTCAGCTACCTTTTAAAAAAAAAAAAAAAATCCAATCAAAATACACTAACTGAAGGAGCAAAAAGACCTTTAAGTCAAATTCTGTCCTCAGAGGCCAAGTTAACAGAGTTAAAGTCCCTTATACAAATTACTGTCATGTATATTCTGATGTGTTCCATACTTAATATATTATACACTAAAATCATACCCATTTATAGCTAGTGAGAAAAATGTTTGGTACTGAAAAAGCATTCATCTAATAACACAAATGACATAGCACCAGGACTGATGAGCTCAACTTTCATTAAGAAGCCCACTGGAGTGGAATAGCTCTACACTCAACAAATAGAAAAGCTGGTGAAGAGAAGTGAAATGAACATAGGTTTGATAAAGTCTCTTCATTGCTTTTATTATTCTTTATAAAAAGCATATTTGGTTTATTTTTAAAGTGCTTTTACATTTAGTGATGTGTTTTTATAATCTGAATCACCATGGTTTTAATAATAAAAAATTCATATTTGGTATGTTTAATTATAAGAAGATACTATGAGTTTCACCACTGAATGATTCAATGCAGGTGAGCCTTCTATCTATTGTTGTGATTTTTATCTACTCCTTTGCCTTCCCCATTTCACTTTCTTTCCCAAATAGTTTTTCTTCTCATACTGTGCTCATTCCATCTTTGGCCTAAATACTGATATACGTTGTTGGCAGCAGGGGAGGAAGGCCTGGACAGCAACAGTTGACAAGAAGTATTGTGAGAATAACTCTGTGTGACTAGAACAGCCAAAAGTACCTAAGAGGATTTTCCCAAACAGTGATCCCACTGAAGAGGATGATGACCATCCAGATTGAATAGCAACCTGCGAATTACAAAAAGACAATGAAGAAGTACCTTGAAAAGAAGTATGAAAGAGGCATGAAAAGCGTGCAACAATCGTGAGGGACCTTGGAGTGAGAAGAGCAAAACAGAGCAGCAGTTCAAATCCATTTTGACACTGGCAGAAGTTGCCCCAGGATGTGAATTCTGGGGCATGGGAATCTGCCTCCCCAGAAGTAGAGGGGTCTTAAAGCTGTGAGTATGTGTGTGTAACTTGAACATTTTATCATTACTTGTATAAAGATGTTTAGTAATGTGTAGAACTTTATTAACAGTTTTTCAGTGTGTTACTGTTTTATCTGTTTTTTTTTGTTTTTGTTTTTCCTAAAAATCTGACCCTCAGTAATTGGTTCACTGATTTTAGTTAATGGTGTATCATTAATAAATCAATAAACCACTTCAATCCCAATCTGATTTGTGCCATGTGAAGTAAGCAGTTTTTTATGCTGGTGCATGTTGTATCTAGAAGCTTTCTTTGACCAAAGATTACAATGATTAAATTGTAGATTATCTGGGCTTTGCAGTGTAGTGACATTTTTCCTGTTTGATAAAAATCATGAGGTACATATTGTGGGAGAGGAAAAAAAAAAGTAATTCTAAAAAACTTTCTCCCTCCTCAGACATCATATTTGACTTACCTTTTCTGAAAGTCTTATTTTCATCACTGTAACTGTTATAAAGTCTGCTCCTGGCGGAAGAAGTACAAGGATTATAAAAATGCCAATTTAAGTCAGAAAGTATAAATAAGTAATAAAGTATAAATAATTCTATTTATTTTTTTTCCTCTGACACTGCAAAATAAGGACTAGATTCTTAGTAGAGAAATTGCTTAATCCAGGCTAATTTTGTACAGTTGAGTCTAGCCTCATATACTTCCATGTTTTTCTGAGTCGGGCCCTTAAAAATCTTCCAGTTCTCAAATACAGATATCCATTGTGCTCTACTGAGGTATAAACAATTGAAGAAACAAATCATATAATGCTATGTATGCCTATTACACATCAAGATGTGTATGAAGTGAGAAGAGGAAAAGAAGAGTATGATGGCACAAAAGTGGTAAAGGATTATGAGTTTATATGTTGCTAGTGCTGAACCACAATTATCTTAGCCAAGAACAAGCAATTATTCAAAATAAACCACAATTTGCTATAAATACAGACTACTCAGTATATATGGGATGTAAGTCTTTCACTAATGTAAAACAGTTTGGATCAAAGGGTAAGTTTTCAGAATCATTGTGACCTTTTCATTTTCCTGAGTTATCAGCCTGTTCTTGTAGCATGGATAATTTTTACAGGCACTTTAAAAATGAGTCTGTAGAGACAGAAACTGTCTTGAAATTTTACTTCAAGTCTCTCTACTTTCAACAGTCATGACTTTTTTGCATGAAGTGCTCTCCTGTGAACTGGGAGGCAAAGATTTAGAGTCAGTGGGAAGGGCTTGGATAGACTCTTCTCAATGATCTGGCCTCAGGTGTGTTTGGCGGGGCTGCCACAGGTGGCTGGTGATGGGGTGGCCATGAACTGCTTCATATCAGTGACAATGACTTCCAGCTGGCTCTGCAGCAGAGAGAACGAGGAGAAAAAACCCAGCATATGCCAAAATTACTCAACAGACAAGTATATGATTCCCTGTATTGAAGAAGACTGAAGCCATCAAGTTGGTTGCTTGCTGCCCAGAAGGAATGGTTCCTTTCTGAGGGAAGTGCCACCAAAACTGCTGCCACACCATGTCCATATTGGGAACACCCTTGAGGGAAGTGCTGACAAAACTGCTGCCACACCAGAGCACGGACACTGTTGAGGGAAGTGCCACCCAAGCTACTGCCATGCCAGAGGTGGACACACCTGAGGGAAATGCCACCTAAACTGCTGCCACTCCAGAACAGTGATGCTCCTGAGGGAAGTGCTGCCGCAGCTGCTGCTACACCAGAGCAGGGATACTTCTGAGGGCAAGTGCTGCCAAGCTGGAGCGGGGGCACCTGTGAGGTGGCTGTGGGTCACTGCTGATGGCACACCAGAGCAGAGACAGTAACAGAGGAGCAGAAACCTTTAGGCACCTGCCTCAACTGCTACACTATCTGTTGCCTCATCAGAGGACTTTTCAGTGGACTGACAGTGCAAATGAGGTATTTTGAGAATGGGCAGGTGGTAGAATAAGGGTTTGTCTAATA
This sequence comes from Streptopelia decaocto, assembly GCF_964273445.1. NCBI lineage: Eukaryota > Metazoa > Chordata > Aves > Columbiformes > Columbidae > Streptopelia > Streptopelia decaocto. The sequence goes on from NC_138659.1 coordinate 17,930,569, forward strand.
ATCTCATTTTCCTCAATATCTGGATCAGTGATCAGAAGTTTGTGGTGGTAGGCAGTGAATTAACAAGTAAAACTCCCCAACTTTGGACTGTTTGCCCGTGTGATACTTGGATGACCCTTGATACAGACTTGATCTAAGCAGTACCTCTTACACAAATGCCCTATTTGGATCGTCATGGTGGAGAGTAAATAGAATGTTTCAAGTGCAGTTACTCGGCACTAAGAATTTTCCTCGAGAGCTTGCATGGAGCTGTCAGTGTGCTGTTAATTTGTATCCCAGCCCTTTCTAGAGATACAAAGCTAAAATTGTACACATAGCAAAATTAATTTATCTATCTCTAGATGTGAACTTGTCAACAGAAGAAGCAGGAATCACCTGCATTTGTGATGGGATTAGAACACCTCAGTAGAGGTGGAAAGTAGGCGTACCCTTTACCACTCTATGTCTTTAGGTACGAGTGTTAGAGGTTATCACTAGAGGAATAAGGGGTAATTCAAGCAGTGGTTCTCAGAGTCCTTTGAAGTAGGAGGCATCTACCAAGACAGGTGAAAATATATAGAAATAAAAAGTTAGAAATCATGCTTTAGGAATGTAAAATCAGCCTGATAGGTTCATGATAAATGCACAAGAAGATTTTTTTTTTCTTTTCCTTCCTCAGTGCATTTTGTATGAAATTTAAGTGACCTGCTTAACTTCAGCATATGTTATGGGCAACAGCTGTCAGGATATTACTGCAGTGCTACTCTATGTTTGCAGACATCAGGTAAGAGAAAATAACATTTCTGAAGTGGCGTTCTCATGGTATTTGTAATTTGAGAAAATGTTAATTATAGATTTTCATTAATAATCTATATTATATCATGTATTTCAAAAGTTAGTACATTATTTGCATTCCAACTTTGTAATCAATTATTCGTATACAGTTTCTAAATACATCAAAAAATTACTTTTCATTACTTAAATACAGTTACTGGCCTGTTTTTTTCCTCAATACTAACGTGGTTTTAGTTTACTGTTAGTCTGTAATTAGCAAATTTATTTCTAACTTATGATGATTGCTTTGGGAAATTGCTGGAGTGGAAGACAACTAGAGGTTTTCTGTGTTGGTGATGGAAGCGATGTATTTAATTTTGCACCTCCACTTGAATTATTTTTTAGAATGTGTTTTTATGTTATTTCATAAAACATACACATCTTATAGTACTCTTTGTTACTATTTATATTTACAGAAATGAACTAGCCTCTGTTAGCATTACATTACAGTAGATAAATCCATGTGGCATCAGAATCTTTCTGTGTAATAAATAGGTTGTTGTAAACCTAATAGTCTCATGTATGTTGAAGAAAATTATACTTGAATATAAATTAGCTGGCTTTAAACAGTAGAGGCCCAAGTAGCTAAATAAGCTCTATTTAGGCTCACTGTAAAAACATAACAGAAAACATATCAATTCTGATTTTGTAAGTGCATTGATTACCATTTGAGGATACATTCTTAGAATTTAGGAGCAAACCAGTATGTTAAAATATCTAATCTCACCACTAAGTGTCCTAATCCATTTAATTTCACCTCTTCACCCTTGTATTGTGCTATTTCTTCAGGTGGAATTAAAATAAGTCCTGTGGGTGAGCTAAATAATCCCTTTGTTGGTGTATGTTTCAAGTATCCTAGTCACATGTCAGTTGCATGATTGATATATAAGACAATACAAATATTATTTCAAAGGAAATAAACTCATACGAAACATTATACTAATAGAAGTACTTACTTGAGACAGGGTTTTTTTCAGTGTATGAAGTTATGCTTGTATAAAAACATACTTTAATGGTTTATCTATTGTTTTTATTTTCTTAAATTGGATGCTTAAAACTGAAAGCACCTGTGATGGCTGTACAGGAAAAATCCTCAGAATTTATAAGGTGACTTTTTTTTTTTTTACAGGTGAAAAAAGATGTATAGAACAAACTTACCATTTAGAGTTAGTATTATACTCCCTAGAACAATATTATGTGGCAGCAGTTTAAGTATTTCATCATAGTAAAGAGAACTCTTTGGGGATATATGTAGATACCATGAAACCTATGAAATATTGATGTCCCTAGAGCCACAGTGAATTTGAGATGGGGCTAGCCCCAGTTGACTACCTTGTGTTAATATTCACTGAACACAGAAATAGCTTTAGTTTCAAAACCAAATGGTAATAAATTGTTCATACTGTAGCTACCACTGTAAGTTGTCTCTGCAAACAGAGCAGCCTCTCATTAAGGATAATATCTGTTAGAGCTCAAACCACATTTAGAATAATTGATACACCAGTTCTGTTCCATTAGTGCAGATATGTATATGGACTGAATATTTTTGATCTTTTGCAGGGATTAAAATGCAGTTGTGCTGCCGTCAAAGAAGTTGTAGTGTTGAAATATGAAAGGGACAATGACTTATTATTAACAGGCATGAAAATATTTTAATGAAACTCAGATTGACTGTTGTATTTTTCTAACCTTTCCATCCCTTAATATACGGAAGAACTACATATCAGTCTTCTGTTCAGACATTATAAGTGATCAAAATACTTTCAAATGGGTCCTCATCTCTCCTCTCCCTTCATCATGGGCATGAATTCTGATTATAGACATGGAAGAAAAATTCCAAGTACCCTTGTCTTTCATTCTGATGCTTCCTGAACAGAATATTTATGTAGTGTGATTATTTGTATGGTATCCCATTTTTCATATCATATGACAATTTTTTCCTTCATCTCAAAATAGAGGTTTCAGCAAAAGGAGCTCTTTGCTTTCTCAGGTATTATCAGCTATATGCTCGAGGCCATGGTGCCAATTGCATTAGTCCTGGATTACAGTGGAATTCATGTGGAAGTACCTGTGATATTCATATGAATACCACATCAATTCTTAATCATCTGCAGCTTATAGTGAATACTAAATGAATTATTAAGAGAAATGTAACTATATTCCATCTTTGTGATTAGGGCAGCTGTGTGAGTAGAAAAGTAAGCATGTCCTTGATAAAAACAGTTGGAGAACTGGTAAAATCACAGTGCAGCATATGTACTGAAGAAAGAGATAAACTAGCACATTGGAGTGAAAATCGAAGCATGTGTGCTGGCATATTGTGTGTGTGTTAGTGTCTGTAGGTGATAGAACGAGATGGAATATCATGCTAAAATGTAAACATACAATCCATTAAAAAGTTGATTAAGACCAGGGAGACTGTGTTATGATTTATATGTACACCAAAAGTACAGCATCACTGCAAGGTACAGAGAGAACAAAATGAGCACAAGAATATTTAGCTTTTCCTGCTTTTAGAATTATGTTGCTAATTAATTTTTTCAGGACAACATTTGTGGGGGGAAAAGAATGGAAGCCTATTGGTGAGTGGGTCAGTGGGTCCAGGCACTAGGTGTGGAAGAGGAAATACAAGCGTTAGTCAGTTATTATGTGGTACCAAGTGGGTGGAGTGCTGGCTCTACTGAAAGCTTGGAGACTTCATTTTAATTTATTTTGTTCTTGGTGTTTGTTTCATAAACCAAAGCTCGCTGATGTAACTGAGAAGCCTTCTACTAAAGGGTGGATTGGACTTGCCACTTGGATGAAATCCCACTCTGCTGATGCTTTGTCCTTTCCCAAGCAAGTGGGACAAAAAAAGAAAAAAAATAAAATAGAAGAAAACCTAATGAAACTGCAAAATATTAGCTTACTGTTACTATATTTTTCTGCCTATTTTATGAACTTTCATAAGATTTCCCCTACATACAGTAAAAAAACTTATTGTCCAAGGAGGCACTAATATCTATTTCATTTTTGTAAGAGAAAATTCTTCACACTTTTAAGTGATGTCAGTTGCTAGTAGGGTTTGGTGATAGTATGCATTTAGAACTGCTAAGGTTCTTTTGCTTTGAAATGAGCATTTGTGGAGAGTTTTGTGTATTTCAGCTCATCAAAGGGATTTCTCATTAACATATGTTGTACCTGAACCTTTGAAGATAAAGTGCTTAGTAGATTGGTGTTGTATGTACATTTCATTATGCATTCCATCACCTTTATGTTATATTAAACAGTAATGAAAGTGATGTGAGGTACTTTCAGGTTTGGGAGAGGGGTTGTTTTCAAGGAGAAATTTGGGACTTTCACATTTTACTGTTTTCAGGTTTTTTTGGATGATAAAACTTTCCTTTTAGCACTTGTCTTATGATGTGGTTCAAAGCTGTAGTTGAAATACACATATCCGAAGTATTCTTGAGTAATCCAATAAGCTGGCTTTCCCCTACTATGAGAAGGTCAATAGTTCAGCTTCCTTTATTAGTATAAAAAGAAAATTAGTGATACCTATAGAGTACTGACCAGTGTTGCAATAACTTTAATAGTACATTTATCAGGATAAAGTTGATATGTTAATAGTAATGTTACACACTTTTCATCTACTTCATAGATAGAAATGAATAATTAACATGCTACTGTGTTTTGTGACTTTTTCAGGTAAAATATATTACAGTTAAAGAATACTGAGAGCTAGTCTAAATTTTTATAGCTCTGTTTGCTTTTAAAGAACAAATGTTTTGTAAATTTTTATGTCTCAAACCCTGTAACATTTATTTGGCAAGCTATTCCTTATACAGCCTGCAAAACAAAGATCACGGAAATGTCTCCACTTTTCAAATGGAGTAAAGAGAGAGACTTCTTGAAATTATGATTGGAAACAGGTCTTAAAAATTGCTTTAACTGTAAATGTTTTATGAACTTCAGCCTTTTCTATGTTAAGAACAAGATTTAATGATGATATAAATTTCAATTCTGCTGCAAATTTTAGAAAGTTGAGTTGCTGATTTACTAAAAGATGCTTCAAATATTCGTGAAAGCATTTGTGTAGCCAGTTATTGTGTATACTTTATGCAGTGAATCAGGATGAAAAAATATCTCTATATTATTACAGTTCTTATCCATGTTTTTTGAGCAAATTTGAAACTGAACACTTAAATCTATAGAGTATTTTAGATTTTCCAGGAGTGGTTAGACTTACCTTGTACTTTAATATTGCATATCTGAACATAATAAAGCAGCAGCAACCTAACAGGTCAGATCAAGGAGGAATGCCCTTAATAGTGAAGCTGTGTTGGTGACTCCCTTGTTATCTGATTTTGCTCTTAGTCTCTATTGTCACACCTGGCAATCGCTACTCCTTAGATTGTAATATCTTCAAGAAACTCTCTCTTTTGAAAAAATAAATTAACATAAATTAAAATTTTAATGACTAGCAAGTTTATGTAAATGACCCATTTTATAAAAAACTTTATGTAATTGGACACATTCGCTATTCAAGCCTAATATTAAGTGTTCTCTGCAAATCTCATTTCTCTGCTAATCTCATTATATGCAGCTCGTGAGAGTGTAATTAACATATTAATTTATATACGGATAGCCATCTAAATGCCAAGGTGTTTTTATTCAGCACATTTCTTTCCTTTTTTGAACAGGTATTGGGGAAAACAAGTGAAAGAAAGCTTTACAGGGTCAGAATGAGAAGTATTCAGATTCTTATGAATAACATGTTTTTACTGTTCTTAGCAGATGCACTTTCAGTTGTCTCTGTTTTCAGAATGTTCTGTGTAAACAAATACAGATTTTTTGTTTGTTTGTTTAGTATCTCTGTTTTAGCATGACTGTTCAGTGTAAAATACATATGATTAAATAACTTGGTTCTGTATTTAGCTAGACTTTGTAAAAAAAATAAATTTCAGTGTAAGAGTATCATCCAGTATCTCCTCCTATACTGTAAAGGCATCCATACAGCTACAGAGAAGAAAAATGCTGACCCATCAGTTCTATCTCTGAGTACCAGTAAGATAGACAGTAGTAAGAATGATTAAAAACAGTAGTGAAATCACTCGAACAGAACTATATACTTTTTTGAAATTCTGCCCATTTAGATTTAGTAGAATAATCCAATTTCAGTCGTACCATGTATCAAAAAACTATGTTGGGATAATATGTAGGTATAGACATTTAGTATCTGAGAGATTCCTTTGTGTCATTATTTAAGAACAAATATCTTATTACTTGAAATATTCATGTTACTTGAAGTAGGTCTCTGTGGATCAGTCTTTGTAGTTTTTACTTATTTTTTTGTAATGGTTTGTAGTGTTAACATGTTGCTAGCAGAGCCTCCTAGAACTCTTCTGAAACCCTGAAGTCAGACATGAGGAAAATTTGTTGGGTTTGTGTTAATTGGTCCAGATCTCTAGTGCTGTCTTAAGGTCTTGGAGATATTTACAGGACCTAAAGAATGATGTTTCTGAATACTATTAGAAGTAATCATCTGCAAGTGAATCATGGAAATCGTGTTCAATTCTTGTACTCTATAACAGCAAGTGATCAGCATCCAGGGAGCAAAACTTAAATCAGCAAGTGTTTCTGGCTTACAGTTTTTTCTTAAGTAATATACTAACGTTCTGACTGCATGCCTTGGAGCTTGTTTTGAAAAGTGGCATCAAGGAACTGCATATAACTCTCTTGGGAAGTAGCTTGAGAATGTCTACCAAATCTGTGTAGTCTGGTTAATTCCACCAGAAACACTACACCTCTCAGAAACATTACTGTTGATCGCACTTGGCATAACTGATAATACTTCAGCCCTTTACAAATAAATCAGCTGTAGGAAAGTTACATGAATCTTCTTTGCTTCTCTGTAGTTTAAATAAGAGACACTGGGAGATCAACATTGAATGAGAAACTAGGATTACGAATTTTTACCTTTCTGTTAACCACATCAGAAGGTTCTGTCATGGAAGGTAAGAGAAAGAATTGGTGAAGAAAAGGATGATTAGGTAAGAGAATTAGTTAACCTAGTTCCTGCAGAAACACCCTTTCTCTTAGAAAACTGATAAAAACAGCCTCTGAGACAAAATTGTTTTCCCAGACTTGCCTACTTCATATATGCAGGTTATTCACAATCAACTTATTACTCTTATTACTGAATTTACTGCGCTACTTTGGTTTTTTTGGTCGATTTGTTTGTTTTGTTGTGAGGTTTTTTTGTTTTATTTTCCTTTCCCTCAAGTTTACTCTATTTAGTCTGAAGTAGGATGTTTTATTGCACCTTAGGAAATATTTTCCAAAAGCGTTTAGTGGGTAATATCTAAGAATGAATAAGTTTGAGGCAATCATTAGCTGCTCCAGACAGTTGCCAAATGGAAAAGAAATTTGCATTAGAAAGAAAAGATCCAATCATAAAAATAATGTAATCCAATTATAAATAATTTGTGAATCCTGAGTTCATGGACTGTTTGCCTTATTTACTAATGAGCCTAATTAGTAAGATCCCTGATTAAAAATAAAATAAAATAAAATAAAAATCAGAGATGACAACTGTTAAAAACACTGTACCACTGCCAAAAAAGTGTTTAAAAGCCTCTATTTCACGTCTCCAATGCTGGAAATGCTCCTGACTTTGAGGATGTACTATTCCAGAAGAAAAGTAGTTGTACAATTATGCATTCACTCTTTATTTTCTGAAAGCTTGGAGTTGCTGTGATTCATGATGCTATGCTAGATTTCAAATCACAATAAATTTTGATTGTCTTGATTTAGCTTAATCAGATGGTTGACTTCATAACCTGTGGCTCTTGACTCTTCTAGGCCTTTATGATGATTAGTTCTTCCCCATCAGCTCCTTTGCAACACTTCTTGATGGTCTTGAAATATTTTTAGTCAAATAACTCATTAGTCTTCTGAGTATGATACTTCTGCTTCTGTTTAGCCCAAATCTGTGCAGATACTGTATTTTAAATTGACTCAAGAGTATGACTGTATATCTCAAAATAAAAGCAAAGCATTTTACCTGTAGCCTCTATCCTACTCTACCCTTATCACACTATTCTCTCTTCAAAATTCTGGAGGAATTCCTAGGACTAACAAGAAAGGCATAATTCAACTATATGTCTTGCATTTAAACTGTTCTGCTAGGGAAGTTAACCCAATAGTCAAGTACTTGAAAACTAATTAGAAATAGCCTACTACTGTATTCAGTGTGTTTTACAATTAAGTGCACCATCTGAAATATTTACTTGAACTGACTAACAAGTATTTAGGACTATTTCTGTTTCAATATCTATAATGTCAGATCCTTACCAACACAGGATCTCTGCTATTTAGTTTTTTCTGTGAGTAGTCTTCCATCTCTAGATACATGTCCAATGCCATACTGAAATTTCTTTTTTTTAATTGGGGGTGGGTTTGAGGGGGAACATGTGAAAATCTATGGGCTGTGTTTGAGCAGCAAGCAATGATGACATGATGTCATGTTTTAGTACAGACTACACTTTTTCTGAAATGTGCGGTACCCTACATTTGACGTTAATGGGATCAAATTTTCATTGCTACATTTACTGAATTTGGAATAAATTTTTAAAATCAGATCTACCACATTTGTGTAGCTATCATTTTCTTCTACCAATATGGTCTCTTCTACTTTGTATCGCTTGTAAGTGCCTTTATATTGGAGCAATATGGTACAGAATAGAATTTGTTTTGTTAACATAATGAGTTTTCCAAAGTTATATGCCTGGATCATCTTGTACTGTGCAATGGATAGCTTGTTTTTTTTGTTTGTTTTTGGTTGGTTGGTTGGTTTTTGGTTTTGGTTGTTTTTTTTTTTTTTTGTAATGTCATTCCATTCTTGAGAAAACAAATCTGTTTTGTTTTGTTTTTTCTTATACTAGTCTACATCACTTCATATGCTCTTCCAAAGTGGCCTTAACAAGTCACATTTCTTTCATATGCCTCTGTCCTGCTTTTGACATTAGTTTTTGAATATATAAATACCTTTTGACATTACTGACTTGTATATCAGGCCAATTTATTATTCTCTAGTACCTAAGAGACTCCTGGGAAAATATAATTTCATAACTATAGCACCACACATATTACAGTTCTGCACTTTATTTGTTCTCCATTTAAAATAGGCAAAACAAAATGTTAAAAATGTCTCTTCATACGCAAAATGAATTATACTGTGTGCTACCATAATTAAACTCGAGCTTTACAAAAATACATGGATATTGAAAATAAAAGGAAAGTTAAGCTTTAAAAGGTTTCCAACAGAAGTCTTCTACATTCTTCTGTGCATACAGAAGACCCTTTGCCCATTAAAATGATCTGATATCACTCTGAAAGCCAGCATAAGATTCAGGTCATCTGGGTGGTGCTGAATTTAGAGTGTTTGCTGTTATTTGGACCTGTCTCATTACACCGCTGTATCTGCAAAGAATTACACACTTTGCATTCTGTGTTTTGGTGGAAATCATTGTCACTGAATAGCCTGAAGAAGAAGGAAAGAAGAAAACTTCTCCTTGTCTATGCAGCTGTCAGAGACAGCTTTCTGAACAATATACAAATATGATGGAATGAAATTTGGGTGTGCAGGAGGTATTTTAATACAGACTTTTGGGTTTACATCATGACTGAGTTATGTGTTCCTTTAAAAATGAGAAAAATGTGCCATTAAAAAACATACCTTTTGCTTCATAAACTCTGTACTTTTGAGAGCATTTTTATACAAGACAGTTACATGCCTTTAAATATTCAAATATTTGTTGGTTTTGACCTGCAGTTCAACCACAGCTAGAATTTTTATAAGAACAAAGAGGTGTTACTGTTTTTAACTTGATTTATGGCAATTTATGTCACTAAGTAGCAGTGAGGCTATCTTGTTCCAGTTTTCTTACTGGGATGAGTTTATAACTATACATACTTATATGTGTGTATGTGTTTATCTGACCTAGCTACTAGGTTGTCTGGGGCCTTCCACTTCCAGGGAAGGAGTTTCAGTAGTAAGCTCTCAGTCTCATTTGAGATCACCAGGTGGAATATCTCCAAATAAATGATACTTGATTTGCTTTAAATATATGATTTTAAGAAAAATTTCTGAATGTTGTGAATCCAGGGATGCAGTTACATTTCATGTTAGGTTAAAAATGTTGGAAATTCCTAAATGTTAGGAATAAAAAATAGTTACCAACACTTTAGAAATTGCCAAAGGTAGGGACAAATATAGCTTTGGGCAAAGAAAAAAAATATTTTCTCTAGAGACTCTATTGTAGTAGAAAAAGAAAATTAGATTTTTTTTCTGACTCATGTAACTTTAACCTTTCACTGTATCTGAAGTAGCTCTGGTGCCTGCAGTCTCACTAATTTAACTTTCTTACCTATTTTTAACCAATCTTGTCATGCAGCAGGACAGGAAAAAAGGTTTGTGGTAAATCATGTACTTATTAAATAGACATATTACAAAACTGTTAAGTTTAAGTTGTTAGTTCAAACAAATTTAGGGTTAAAGGAATGAACTAGAAGACCCAGAGGTGTATAACTTTATTATAAATACAACAGTCAAAGCACCATCACATTACTGAAAGTTACCCAAATAAGTGATAGCCCATTTTGAGAGACTTGTTTGTGGTGTTGGTTTGGTGTTATTTTTTTTTTTTTTGTTTTGCTTTGCTTTGGTTTTGTTTTGTTTTTTTTTAATCCTTGTCCTTTTAATTACAGTGGATTCACTTTGGTAAACTGATTTATGTGATTTATGGGTTTGCAGGATCCTTCTATGAGTAAGTTTGAGTTTTGGTATACTAATCGTTCTACAAAGTCAGGCTTGAGGATAATACTGACCACTGTGTTCATGAGCTAGTTTGATGTGGCATTGTTACCCCTTTTTATTGACTTTGCATGTTTTCTAGAATAATATTGTCAAAAGAGAAGCATTTCATTTCACTGTGCTAAATGCAAATGAGTTTTAATTTCTTTTACTGGCTATAAAGAAGTTAGAACATAGTTCTACAGAATTAACCATCTAAAGATTTGGTAAATTTCAGAAATGTATTTTAATTAATCTTGTCTGGTTTCTGAAAAAGAGTAAAGGTGTGTTAGATGTATTTTATGTGTTGATTGCAGACTTGTGCCAATGTATTTTAAAAGATGTTTGAATAGAACTTGTTTCTTCCAGAAAATGTTGCTTGAACAATCAAAAAGTTAATCCTATTAGGTAACAATATGCGTTTCAACAGATTTCACAGGAAAACTATGACTGCCAGAAGAAATACTATTGCATAGCTAAATGGCAGAGGTAATATACTTTCAAAGAGTGTGCTGTAGACTTGGAGAATTCACACAAACTGTCTTCATAAATACTTTGGCAATGATAAATGCTTTAGAAAATGTAAAATTTGCATTTTATGAAGAGCTATCATATGAAGAATGAACTTTGAATAAATTACACTTATTTTTAGTTAATAGAATTAGATTATTTGAGTAGCATCATTCAATTAAAATAGTCAGTATTGAGAGTTCAGTATTCAGTGTTCACTGTTCAGTATTGAGGAGATGGTTGTATCTGTCTGCATTTTGGCGAAGTTGAATAGTTCTCCTTGGATAAGCATTATTTACACATTACAGTAAAAGCACCTTCTGTTACCACATATGCTTATAGTTCTTTATAATACTAATCCGTGGAGCACATAAAGAACTGAATGTTTATGAATCGCTACTATTCTCTGATGTGCAAACCAGCACAAATCTTTAATGGACTTTTCCTGTGCCAAATGTACCAATGTTATGTTCAAACACATGAATCTCGATGACAGCAGAACTTGAGAAACTAATTTGTTTCTTCTTTCCAGTTGGCTTCAGTTCACAGACTTTCTGTAATATCCTATGCTCTCGTAATATCCTATGGACACTGCAGTTTGTGTTAGTATGACAATATGGGTTGCACATTTTAAATAAATAAAACTTTAATACAAGATTTGTTATTATTTATTAGTAATAGCCTTCTGTTAGATTGAGAAACAATGTTGTTTTGTATAAAAGGTATTTTCACACCATCAGTGCTTACACCAATAGCTTCATCAAGGTCACAAAATAAGTTTGGGGAAGCTGGAAGTAAAAATTCAATTTTCCAGTTACTCTCTATGTCCAGAGACACAATGAGATCACTTGAATACAGATGAAGGTGAAGACAAGAAGTGAGTCCTTACTAGTTAGACATAGTATAGGTACTTATGACTGTTGAAGATAAATATTTACATAAAATTTTGCATTTAAAGATTTTTCTTGAATAGTTTTGGGATATTTTTCTCAAACTGGGCATTACTCCATGGCAGCAAGAGGTTATTGCACATGCTCTCTTAGGGTAGGCAACTTTCTTCTGTTCTCAGAGTCATCACAAATTATATATTTGATTGGATCTGGCAAGAGTAACTCATTTTTTCCTGAGAGGGAAAACCTAATCTGAATTGTTTATTTGTATATTTTTAATAAAGAGTTAAAGGTGAAACAAGTTTATAAAATATACACCAAGGCAATACATGGTTGCACAGGGGAAAATTCCTCCGTATGATAATGTCATGTGAGATGCAATTGAATTTTCTTCATTATTTTATTTAATTTTGCAAAGCCATTTTGTACTCTCCAGGTTGTCTTGATTTCTTTTCCCCTCTGTAAGACTTAGCAAAATGTTTTACAGATTAATGTAGTGGTTTTATTTGTCTTTTTAAGCACTAAATTAGCTCTTTTAATTAGCATCTTACAGAAATAAGATATATATATATATATATGTCATGTTTTTCACCTCAAAATACAAATAATCTGATGTCGCTTATTGTTATGATCTCCATCATAATTTTGTGATCTTGTAGCAGAGCTGGAAAAAATACATGAAACAGTGTAATCCTGTAGAGCTGACTGTGTCTTCTTGATATGTAGACAACTGCTAAATGTGAACACAGCAATATAGTAGACAGTGCTTCAAAGTTAATTTTCCTGTAAATTATTAAATTTGTTATCTTTTGAAGTGTTGTTTTTTTGTTGTGGTTGGTTGGTTTGATTTGGGTTTTGTGTCGGCCTGGACGCCTTCCTCTGTAACCTCATCTAGGTGTTCCTGCTCTGGCAGGGGGATTGGACTAGATGATCATTCAAGATCCCTTTCAATCCCTAACATTCTGTGATTCTGCGTGAATGTGTGTGCACATGCAAAGACACAGGTGGCTGATTTCATTTAAAGGCCTATGTCTGTTGTGAGACAACATATGATCTGAATTAAAATTCATCTAATGAGTAATTTAACATAACAGAGTATGTTTTCCAGCATGAAAAGTGGAATCTAGCTTTTTGATACCATGAATACATGAATAAAGAATTTTCACTAAAATTGCCTTAGTTGTAAGGGGAATTCAGAATAATATTTATTACCATTTAACTACAGGAAAACTATGAGGAAAATTTTTTGTAAGATTTAGCCAATCTAGAAAAAGATTATTTGCTGATACTGGTTCATCATGAATGGACCTCAGTTTTTTTCTTTAATATTGGTTGTATGCATTTAATTAAAGAAGCTTAGATGTTATACATTTAAAATTGCTTGTATTACACTTAGTTTAACTTGGCTTATTAAAAAAAATAAAAACAAACTGTTCATGAGAAACAAGTTTATGCAGAAAACTCACCGAAATATTTCCAGACTTTTTACTTAATCATTATTTGGCACTCTTAAGGGGCTTTTCTAATAAAAAGAAGAAATTTGGAAAAAAAAAATCAATTACTTAATCATAAAAATGAGGAGACATAATGCTATCTTGAATTATGTTTCACAACAGTTTCATGTTTTAGACTTCAATGATTTTGATCAACACTGAAGGAGCTATAATTGTAAACTTTCTCTTACTGAAGGATACAGACAGTCAAAGGTACTAAAACAAAACATGGGCTTTTATAGCTGGCATGGAGTGGCAGCATGAAATGAGCCTGCTGAGTGCTTAAATAGGAGAGGGTTCCACAGTGAAATGCATCTTACAGGCATTATAAATCAATTTGTGTAATGGAATACAAACTGCAGACAGTTGCTATTTGGATTTTATGTATTTTTACTCTTTTGTTGCTGCCTTTACAAACATAATAGGAAAGTCAAAAGAACACAATGTCAAGTAAACACGCTGAGAGCCTGCAAGGCAGTTACAAAGGTGTTTAAATAGCTATCTCAAATGTACATGATTAGCAGAAATAAGTTGAAAAATACTCAAAAAAACAAAAAAAAAAAACTTCTAATGAATCCATATGGCCTTTATTTTTCTGATCTTAATGTAATGAATGTCAGTGAACTGGTAAAACTGTCGACATACTATATTCCTGGCTTTACTCTGGCATGGTCTGTGCCCTTTATTTATCAGCTTTGCCATCAGTCTGCAACTTGTGACCCAACTGCATTTTCTTCAGAATTTACAATATTCAGATGCTTGGCATTACTGCTTCATTCTTGTTTATGTCATGTGAAAGATAACTATGTGCGAACAGGGACTTTATTTCACCTACTGATTTCAATGTTTCAAGAGAATTCTTAGCTATTGCTATAAATAGCATTTAAATGTAGAATACATATCTATAGATTATAATTTCTCCTTCTCAAAGAGAAATAAGCTACTGCATTACAGTAGCTGCCTGTATAAGCTACTGAAAGGTGTGAGGACCCAAACTCACAATTAAGTGAGAAATTCATAGAGGGACAAGATGGAATGAAATCTTTTAAGGATTAGAACATTAAGTTCAGGTTTAGTTCTTCTCTTTAATGGTCATGAGTGTCTCTAACATAATGTATCTCAGTTGTATTACTTAGTCAAAATTCTACAAGTTAAATGTAAACTTAACTTTTAAATTACTAATTAGGTGTTCAGTATGCCTATAGTATGCTCTCAAATCTGTTGAAGTGATATTGGTTTAGACTTGAGCTCCAAAGTAGCATTATGTAGGGAATATTTTTATTTCAAAATGTTTAGAACTGATAATATTTCATTCTGCTAGGATATTTCAATATTTATTGTAAATTACATGGTGACACCTGAGTCTAAATCTTGCTTTCAATGCTGTAATCTTGACTGTTCTGTAATCCTGACTGATATGTTTAGAAGACTAACTAGTACTATCCTCATATCACATATTTCAAAATATGTAGTGCAGCTGTTCAGCACTGGAAAACTCATTAGTTGATACTAATATAGTTTCCTTGTCTACCAAGCACTCTATATACAACCTGGAGGAACTTTTTTTTCCTTTTTTTTTTTTTTTTTTTTTTTTTTCAACTAATAGCATGAGGTAATTGCTTTGTGTTACCTCTGAGATACAACTGCAGAGTTCCTGGGACAGTAAGAGTGAGATAATTTCTTGTTTGGCCAGTTTAGAGCAGCGATTTCCCTCTGATTTCCCCATTCTGCAGGTGAGTGTCACTAAAACAACTAGTTGACTATTCTATGATTGCTTTCTTTCTGATTTGCTGACCCTGAAGGTCTTTTTGCGGTGTTTTATTTCTGCTGGTCTATATCAGTATCAACAAGAAGTTCCCATTTTGATGAATTAATATTTTCTGTAATTAAAAAAAAAAAAAGGCAGCTGCTTGCTTTCCACACAATGTTTTCAGAGCTGATGCTGGGGCTTTCTTTGGTGTTTTGTTTGTTTGTTTGTTTCCTAAATGTCTGTGAAATTTTTAGCTGGCAGCCATGGTTTAGATTTGCTTTGTAAGTCCATTTTAAACTATCGCTTAGCTAAGATAAACAGCTGAATAAAACAGGGCATTTCTGAAGCTAGTGGCACTGTTTAGGTAAGGAAAGCTGTAAGAGAACAATGCAGTCATAACAAAGAGATTTGAGAACTGTGCTGAAGGCAAAGAAACTGAGGGTAATGAAATCCATCAGGGAGGTGAAAAGGAGATGTATATGCCTGAGGTTTATGTGTTTCCATGTGAAATGTTTTGAACTTCAGGTTTTTTGATATGTTGTAGCTTCAAGCTATAACATATATATGACCCTGGTAGGTTCATCAGGTGCTAGGGGAGAACATGTTAATGTACTTAGGTTCAAAATGTTTGAATTTAGAACCCTAAAAGTGACCCATATTTTTATCAATTTAGGTGGAAAACTGTGATCTTAGCATAATATGTTTTTATTTTATTATACTTAGTTATTCATGGTATTCAGATCTAATCATATACTCAGAAGATTGTGTCCTAACGGGACAGTGAAGGACAATCTATAATTTGGAAAATAGTGGTTTTTTTCTAGCACACATGGAAATTAAAAGAAAGCTACTATAGGTCCCTCTTGATTAGAATTTTATCTAAAAAACATCATATTTTCCCCATGGATTGTGTCATGAACATCCATGTAGAAAATATTTTCTTGAATGTGAATGGTAGAGAATGCTAAGCTTGCCACAGAACATAAATTGCTCATCCTTTGGTTCTTGTAATGCAGGTTTTTAATACTGTACCAATTCTTCCTGGTGACTGGAAAGTAAGCAGCAAATCTCTGAAACCAATTCTAGTATCAATTCTTTCAGAAGACACACAGATACTGCAGATTCAAATTAAGACAAAAAGTAAATGGCCTGATTAGACTTCTCCTTCTTGCTTGTGTTTGTAATTGTTACTATAAATATATACTAAATATGTTATCATGAAGTGTGTATTTTAAAACAGTTTCTGCTAGTATTAGGAAACTAGCAAATAATCCATTTAGCAAATTACAATAAGTAAATGGAAATACATTTAGAAGCAATAATTTTTAAGACAAAAACAAAGACAGTTCGCACTCTACAAAAGTCTTACATTCAAATGAAAGAATTCCAAGTTTTCCTTCCCTTCATCTCTTGTTCTATAACGTACTGTCAATGGGGTACAAATAAAACTCAGAGGAACAGATATAGGGAGATAATATTTACGGTAGTAAGAGAGATTGCTTGGAACTTCTCCAGAAACTGCTGTAGTCTTCAGTTGCTGTTATTTACTAAACCCACTATCGTTGAATATTTGTTTTTTTCCTCTTCAATCCCCCAAATCAGCTTTCTTTTTATTTATTATTAAGATTTTGAGACTTTTGCATTCAATGGCAACAAATACAAGTAAATTGTTTGAAAAGCAATGAGCTAAAGGAGAGATGAGAATGAAGAAAACCAAGAATTTTTATCTTAGAGAATGATTTATGAGGTAACATTAAGAAGATAAATACGTGCAATCTGAGTAAGTGATAGCTGAGATAGAGCAACAAGCTGAGTGCAAGGGTGAACATGAAGATGAAATATATTCACAAGAAATGTAATGGCATAATGGAGTGACAACAGACAATGGAATTTTAAGCTGGTTCTTACTATATTTCTTAGCACACCTGCTACATGAAGTGAAAAATGATGGCTTGATTTAGCGATCTTAGGGCATTCAATTTGGCAAAGTAATGACATGCCTTTGATGGTAGTTGAATATTGAATGAATTCTCTCAGAAATTCCAGAAGCTGTGGTTTGTGGGGTTTTGTTTGGTTGGTTGGTTTGGGGGGGTCAATTTTTACTGCTTTATTTTTTTCCCAAATATATTAAAAAAAACACCTGTTGTATATTCTCCCATATGAACAAAGTAGTTTTCAAAATTATTATTATTTTAAAAATAAACCTGAATAATTTGAAAATATTAGTATTTAATTTTAAAACAGTATTCTATAAAATTATTGGTTCATATTTCTTTAGAGTGAAGATGTGTGGCTACAGGAGGCAGTGATAGCACATCAGCTTCGTTCTTCAAAAGATATAATACTGGTAGATTTTATTTTTGCCCTGTTTCCTGCACAAGCCTGTTAAGCCCCCAAAAGACTAATCCATTCACACATGGAGAACTGTGAAAAAGCTGGAAATTGACTTTTAAGTCAGAAAGTAATTTGAACAGAAACTTATTTGGCAGTTCTGTATAAGCATTGTTTTTTCACATTAAAATGAAACGAATACAGAAAGGTTTCTTTGGATTATTTGCCTTCGTTCAGTTTTTCAGTGAGATGGAGAACTGTTATCTGGAGAATCTCGTTCTTCAAATGCTTATTTCTGTGGTCAGTTTTCTTTTATTTTATTTAATCATGCTTAGCCGTATCCTCATAAGACCGTTGTAAAGTTTAAGTCAATGTTTTCATATGCGGAGAGATACCCAAATTGAAATCAGCAGAGGCATGCAAAGTATTACTATTACATTTCAGTGAGCTGTAGATTCCAGCCGAATGGTATTTGGTGAAAGGCTACCATGTTTTTGTTTTCTGAGAAATACAATGGGAATCTATAAATATTCTCTGCTTTCCAGTTAAATCTCTCTCTCATCCCTTCCTGTCCTGCCCCCTTGTTCTCCAACAGCTTTTGAGGGTTTGTTTGTGAATATTAGCATTGTATTCATAAACATCCAGAGTTACCAAGTTTTGTAACAAGTGTCATCTTTGGGGAAGAATATTTTGTTCTTCTTAGTCTGTATTCTATTTACAGCTCTATTTTAGAAACCATTATAGTCAGTTATACAGTTGTTATTGATTCCGTGAGGTTTGGGAACAAATCTTGAGGCTCTGATGAATAAGCATCCTTGCTTAAGACAACACTTAAACATGCATTTTTAACTAGTACAGTCAATAAAGCTTGTGTACATGATTAAAATTAAGCAGTCTTTAAGCACTGAAGAAGGAAGAACTTAATCATGCGTAAGAGTGTTTTGAACAAGAACTTGGTAATGTGGTTTTCAAACCTTGGCTATAACTTAAAATGTTTGTTTTACTGATTATGTAGAAGCTCATTTTTCCTTGGCCTGCTGCTGTGTCATTTTCTTTAGAGACCCTATGCTGTTTCAAATGAGTACATGGCACATAAAAGAGACACCTCTGGTTATTTAGGAAGAAGACAACTACATCCCTTCAGTTTCACATATAGATCAAGCAGGTCCAAGAAATGGCTATAAACTTTGGGTTTTGTCTTCCTACAGAGATGTCATCTCGTAAGAATGGAAGATACAGATTGTCTCAGGTGTTCTTATGATGGAGGATAATATCTGAGACAGAATTTAAGTTTTAGCGTTGTCATACAGCTTTCTTGGCATTCTTCTTAGGGATAGGCTTAGCCCATATTAAAGTAATTTCAGTACCACACTAACAAAGGTCAGTTTGCTGGGTTTTTTTCCCCTTTTTGTAGGCCATAAGTAGTCCTTTGCTGTCCTTTGTAGTCTTAACTGTTCTGATACCTTTTGCCATTTATCTAAGAACTGTTAGAATTTTAAATTATTATTGTAATTGCTTTGGAAAACAATCAAGAATCAGATTGCCAGATAATTAGATCAAAGACAATGCATTTTAGTGTATATACACTATGGAGCATCATGCACTGTTGAGGAAGGGTGCGAAAGAGTTGCTAGTAATTTATTGTACATTTTATTTTCAACATAAAATACTGACCCAGCTGAACCATAAGCCTTAGGTGAAGAGATTTATCTACTTCTGGTATTTACTGCTTGGAAAAATTAGGTGTGCATAATAACCAGATGTCGACCTCCAGATGTAATACAGTCAAGCTGCATAAATTCTGCAGACTCAGACACTGACTATCCCTGAGGTAGTGCTTGGTGAGCTGCTGTAAATAATTTCATACTGTGTAACCTAATTTCATGCCAGCTTTGTTTTTATTTTTTCTAGTAATTTTATGAAAAGCATGTTTTGCTAGCTTAGTCTGATTGCAGTGAAACTGCCGGAGCCCTGCTTTTTGAGAATATGAAGGCAGAAGAAACCAAAGAATGTGAAATTTCAAGTACAGTACTTGCAGAAAATGGCAGAAAAGTAATGAGTGAAGAGTCCTCACTTCTAATAAAATGCTTAGCTGTAATGCGAATATTACAGTATCAGAAGTACAATCTGGGGATTTCTTATCCTTTCTTTAATTTTTGTGTTTAGGTTAATTGATGGAGTAAAGTCTTCAAGAGCCTAAGGTACTCAATAACTTCAGTGAAGCTGATGAATGAATTGGATAGTGTAACTAACCACCAAACAGCTTTTATTTTCTAATGGGAAAGTTTTGAAAACCTGATAGATGTTTGAAGGCTGCTGATGCATAGAAGGAAAGGAGAGAGGATGACAGAACCACGGGAGAAAATCTTGAACCTGGAGATTTGTAAAAAAGAAAAATAGAAAAATAAGAAAATAAGCAATGTGGTGAAAATATGAAATTGACTTTTGTGAAACCAGTACTGTTTAAAAAAAAAAAAAAAAAAGGCAAGGCTAAAGGTAGGCAAAAAAACCCTATTGAGTACAGGTACAGATTTAATTAATCAGGTTCAGTTTATTTATCAGTTTGAAGAAAATATTTTCAGTCTATAGCAAATATTTGCTAAAGTAAAAGAATGAGGAAAATTAAGTGACTGCTTTTATGAGGGAGCTACTAAGCCTCAAGGAAGGAGGTTTCAGACACTGCAGGATACTGTGGACAACAGTCATTACACAAATTTGTGAGGCTACACTTAATAAAGTGTGTGACTGTATCAAGGCACAATGGAAGCTAGCCAGGCTTCAGAAGAGATGGGAAGACCTTTCTAGGAACTGGAAGGGACTAGACAGAATTTGCTGCCACCAAAAAAATCATTTCATTGTTTGGAAAAAAGTTGTGTCTTCACAAGTTAGGATAGAGTAGGCAGGAGGTGATTTGTGTGCTAATGTTTCTCATTCCATCTTTTGTAGGTGTGTTCTCTATATTGAATATATTTCTGGTTTTTATTTAAAATAAAATTAACTTTTCTGCATTAAAAAACAAAATCCTCTGATATTTTGATGGGGTTTGCTGTAGAGAGGAGCTCTAGGTAGCTCCACTGCAGGACTGTGGACACTTCACGGTTTGAACAGAAAGTGTTACACACCTAGTTGAAAACAGGTTTTTTTTCTAGTCTTGTACCTTTCTACACCTTTAAGTGCCTCATAACTTCTGTGAAGCTATATATTGGAAGATTTTAGAAAGTAGAGCAGATTACTCATAGCTGACATTCAGTACTGTCCTTTCTTACTCTCTTTCACATTCTAGGCAGCTTGATACCATTCTTGTCAGTTTTTCACCACTCTGCTTTAGTGTAGCTTTTTTCCTTTCACACAGCTTCCACAGCTTGATGTAAAGGTGCCTTCCATCAACTTCAATAGGAAGTTTTCTGAATTCTGAACAGGAGAGAAATCCCTTAGCCTGTCTCATGGTTTTGTATCTTTTGCTATGGTGGTTTTTTTTTTGGTTTTGGGTCATGTCACATCATCTCGTGTGTTGTGTCCCCAGTCCCACACCCTCCCCATTCTTCTATGAATTTCAGATGTATTGTTCGTATAACAAATAATTAATTTTCAGAATTTTCAGACCTGATTTAATCTATTTTAGATCTGACTCTTCATTTAGTCATGTAGGTTTTTTGGGCTTTTCTCCTGTCTTCCACTCTAATGACTCCTTCCATGCCTTCGATTTCTCACTCACTTCTTATAAAGAAGGCTTGTCTTAAATAAAACATACTTCTATCTTCAGGCTTTGGTTAGGCTTTACTTTAAAACATAAGTTAAATACCCTTATTAAAAAAATAATTAGAATATGACCTGCTAGTACTTAGTAAAAGGTTGCCAAAGACATTTGTCATCACCTTGTGCTTCAAGATTTTTTTATTTATTTAAATTAGATTAAATATTTCATACAGTTGAAAACAGTCATATGGAATCTATTATTTTGTTTCTAAGTAAACAATATACGATCAATATACATTTTTTCATCTTCATGTCTTAGTTACTTCAAATTAATTTCTATTTTTCAAATCTTTCCATAGTCTTTGTTGTGGGGATAAATAAGGAACTAATTTGTGATTTTGAACAGTGCTTGCTACAATATGCTGTAACGTCCTCAGATTGACAGAGGAATGGGCTTGCTTACATAAATTCAGTTTCTTGCAAATGTTTAATTTAACACAACATCCTTTGTATTTTGCTCTGTAGTTTTTCTACAGAGCTAATGTTCAAGCCTGACTTTTCTGCACTATGGAAGAGTATAAATTCCAAAGGGTTTTCAAGTGGTGTGATGCTAAAATTTTGCAGAGAAGAAAATGCTGTATGAGTTTTAGAACGCTCTTCAAAATACTATAGCCTATGCTTTTATTTTAGACACAGCTGATTTCACCTAGCTGTAGCCATGCAGTGGCTACCTTGCAGAACTGAGGCAGTATTAATCTTTTTTATGTAAGCCTGCATGGAGAATACAGTATGAAACTCTGTATGAATTCTGAGACATCTCTGAAACAAATATAAGCCAAGGCTGGAAGAATGTAACCAGAGTGCATTATAAGGATTAATTTTTAGTACAGGCTCTAAATGTATTATACCTTCCATAATTCCTTTATGGAATTTAAACATTTGTCTGCAAATCTTTAATGAAATCTGACATAAAAGTATATTAAGAGTGCTTAACAGAATTAAGTCCACTGGGAAAAAAAATCAGATGTGGCTTACATCATTGTCTTGTTACTCCTTTTACTTCTGACTTCACCTAATCTGCCTACTATGAGGTATGAGGTTACTTCATCATATTATGGTAGTAGAAAGTAAGTGTCAGTTAAGCGAAGGACTGTTTTGTCAAAGTTTACCATAGAAATAACAATAAAAAGAAAGTATGTAGTGTAAATCCCTCATAGCAGGTATCTAGATAAGCACCAAAATTTTACTGCGCCCACATAATGCTTGTTAAAATATTTTCATATGCTTTAATTTAATAAGTGCACATCTAATTGTATTCTTGTGCAGTTCTCCTTGTGCCAGCACACATACTCATCTGTCCCTAAAATGAGTAAGCACAGGGATCTAAACCAGCAGAAAATTACTTTACAAAGAACAGATGAAGAACTGATCAACTGGAATGCCTTTCTTCTCATTTATCTCTGTCTGGATATTCACCAAAGTGCATTGGGCAAGGACTAAGGGCTGGAGGACATGACTGTTTATGGAAACCCAGATCTGCTGCTTGACGCAAAACTTCAAATCACTGAATGGAAAATTGGTTTAAAGCGATATTATGAGAAAAGTTGATGTTTTACCTATTTCTTAAATTCCTATAAATGCATATGCATAAAGATATGCAATTATACATGAAGAGAACAAACTGGTTCTGTGTTTCCATGTTTCATAATATTTTTTTTGTTAGGATAGACTTGTATCCTGTGAGTTTGAATTAATTCTTAATCATGCTAAGGTTTATGGACAATAAGGCTTGGTGGCTGAATAGCTGAATTGTTCTTTGTTAGTTTTAAAAGCCCATGATATTTAAACTTGGCCTTCAGTACTGCCAATGCCACCTGGCAAAGGAGTTAGTTACATTTAAAATACTGCCAACCTTCCACCTCGCTCCAGAAACAGACCCTCATGATCCTTCAAGAAAGTGAACAAGGCATAAAAGAACCTTTTACAGTTCAGGGTATGTTTGAAGGGTCAAGATGAGAAGGAGGTGGAAGTAAATATACCAGTCATAATAATAGTCTTTTAATTGGACCGTATATTTAGCTATATTTTTGGACCATATAAAAGCTAGCATGATGCAAATTGGTAACTATTCAAATGTTAATAGTGTGAGGGAGAACTACAAACAAATTATTACTTCTGTTTAATGCTGCAAACGTTCCAGGAGTGTCAAGGCCAATAGACCTATGTGATTTTGATGCAGAAATTAGTTTCAAAGATACTGAGTTCTGTGTTTCTACGTGATTTTGTTGCAAGTTATATGTTTGTTTGTTTCAGATTAAATTCTAGATATATGTTGGGATTTGTGCAGTAGTATCTGTTCTGCATTTTCTCACAAGATAGGTGATTTCTGTGCATATTGGCCATTATTTTAGAAAAGCACACTGAAAAATAAATAATAGTCAGCATAGTCCTACTTATTCTAGCTACTGTTTGCAATCAGAGTAGGCATATAAGTTATTCCCAAGAAGAGTTAATATGTGGTTTGGATTGTCAAACAGAACAGCCAGTGCTTTTTTGTGCCAAGTTTAAATAATTAATGAACTCAAAGAACCAGAAGAAGATTCCATTATGATATAACTGACTTAAACTGATAACTCACACTTTGGACTAGAGACTATACTAATTTTCTGATCCACTATACCTTTGCAATTACTCCCTAATACTACACATGGATTATATTATACATGGACAGCTTTTGTTTTTCTAACTGACTTAGCTCCTCTGCTGAGAGAGAGATCCTGGGAGCAAAGACTATTTGTTCTGATAGTATTGGTCTGTGAGAGAAAAACACAAAGTATTGTCCATATTTCAAATGTAGAACTGTTTCTTCTTGTTTCTTCAACACAGTAGTAGCCAAGATTTACAATCATAGTACAGTGCTGCAATGCTATTGGTTAAACCACCACCTCCCCACATAGAAATCTTAAAGCAAGAATGTTTATGGTGGCAGGGCATGATGAATGATAAATAACAGCCCATAATTCATACACTATCTTAAACTTGAATGCTCAGAATGTAAGACAAATGATCCGTGTTTAGTATTGGTTTTAGTGTCTTGAACACTTGGATCAGATTCGCAGAGGATTGGGAGCTTCTGATAAGAAGCAGCATCTGGCTCTGTAAGAGAAGGGGAAACAACTGTGACCATTGGCTATGCAAACATCACAGTAACTTGCACAGATTCTCTTGAACCTCCTATTCTAACTGTGTATGTACAACATAACCAAAACCTTGAATGGACAAAAAGTAAATATTTCCACCCTCTTTGTGTATGATCCTCAGTATTGTAAAGTACTAAGTATACCCTCTTTCTTGCAGAAGAAGGCAGTAACTGAAATATAAAATACCTACTTGTCATATGAAACTGTTGAACTGATGAATAAAGGATGGTACATGTATATCTCCACCTATATAAATAGACAGCCACTTCACACCCCCATGTATTTTTATTACAGAAGTCAAATAGAAGACCATGCTGGCAAACAATAATAGTGAGGAAGTGAAGAAGTGTCATTGACACAAGTCACAAAAAATGTCATGTAGTACACTTTCTGTCTAAAGCACAGGAGATATCTCCCCACAACACAGGTACTTCCTAGGGAAATGTGGCCTCAATTTGGCACCGATTTTCTCTCAAATTTGTAACAGTGGGCTGCATGTGTCAGAAGAGATAGTAGGTTGACAATGTTTGGCTTATAGTATAATTATTATATGCACTACAGTACTCTTAGGTCCCTTCAGTTAATGGCTGCTTCTTTCCTGTTTGGGCCTATTTTTACCTTTTTTTCAGATTTTTTTTTTTTTTAATTAAGCCTGTTAATATTTGGTATGTCAGTGTTTTGCTAGAGTTAGTTCTCTTTTACTGTGTTTTTGTAAGGTAAACTATTTCTTGAGATCTTACCAGAAGTTCTACGAGGGTTTGTTTTTCTCTTCTTCCACTGTAATATGTTATGGATAGATGGGAACATTAATAAGATTGTCATACATTTGTTTGAAATGAAAGTAGAGAGCCCTTAGGTTAGATTATTTAGGTAAATTCTTGTGTGGATGTCTATATTCACTTGTAATTTTTATTGATTCTCGTGGGACTGAGTGCTTACTTGCTTTTGAAAAAATCTCACAACTCAAAATGCTGTAGTTTCATTGTTAGAGTTAGTTAGATAAGGTTGATCTGAGTATGTTTGTATTAATTGCTCTAGTTTGTAGCATGTATAGGAGTAAGATTTCCTTTAGAGATCCTCATGAACTTTCAGAAAGATGCAAACTGTTACGTGTTCAATTCTCTTTGGAAAAATGACTCTATATAACTTTTACAAATTTAACATTTGGAATTGAAATTATTCCCTTACAATTCTGTATAAGCTAGAAGGGCTCCAAAAGCATTTGATGTACCAGTTATAGCCTGAGTATCCTGAGAGAAGTTTACTTTCATAGCTTTAATTACCAACTTGAAGTAAAAAGTATTGATTTAAAGTTTTTACACATAGTATTTGCCATTTTCTTTCAGACATTTTTTATGACTTAGTGGAAAACTGAATAGGAGTTTTCATGTATAAATAAGTATGCATATTACAAGAATAAATTATATGTCATTATGTAGATGACAATATGATAAGTAATCAATGAGTACAAAGCTGCTCTGTATGAAAAATTCCCCGTGTTTCTTCCTTCTAAAGAATCTGGCTCAGTTACTTTTAAATGCATATTTTATAAAGATCATGTGCTTTTCCAGGTGCCAAATAGCAAACATAAAACTAAAAACTCGAGCTGAAACCTTTGTCACTTCTTGGTGTTTCACACTCTTCCCTCTTCTTAGCTATCCTTGTGTGAACTTGTTTCATTTTGAGTAACCTAATATGTCACTGCTTCAATTTAAGGCATTATGTCTTTATCTAATAAGGGACTATTGATTCTTTTTCCCAGTCTAATGAAACAACACAAATGAAAAAATGTTGTCCCTGTTTCACAATACTTAAAATTGTGTTAGAGATGGATTTAAGTAAGCAGCTAACCAAAAGCACTAGGCAAGTAAAGAAAACTGACATTAAAAACCAACCAACCAAACAAAAAAAACAAACACCACACACCAAAAAAACCCTGTTTTCCAAAAAGATAAATATACAAAAAATATTTGTAAGAAATAATTTAACTATATATATCATCCAGGCCAACAATCCAGTGTAGCAAATTGTTTTGTCTTATGGATTCTAGTCAGGGATGCTATTAATAGTAAAGGTGTCTTATGTACTAGTGAAATGAAACTAGCAATGTGTAATAGGAGTGCATAAAAAGTTAAGTTAATTTTTATTTTAGAAATCAACAATATTCCTTATATTTATGAAGTCAAGAAAGAATTGAGACCAAGAATTTACAGTACAGGAATACAGTAGTCTTTTATTAGTGTAGCATAGCATTGTGTTCATTACAAACTACAAGGGTAACAGTTCAACAAAAGATCAAGCCTTTTATATATAGAAACAGAAGACATTTTGATTTCCTAGACAATATAACATGTCAGATTTTCTTTTGAAATTTTTAATCTTTTGTTGGTTAAAAAAATTAATCTACCATTATTACTATTATCACCACTATTATATCTTTAGTATATTGACTAAGCATTCAAACTTTTTTTTTTTCCTTATGGGAAGATTGCAACAGAGTTTAATGAAAAACCAAAATCCCTAACTTTGTGACTAAGTTACAGTAAATTTTCAGTATATTTCACGTGGCCTAAATACAGCCATAACGTGAGTGGAGAAGAATGAGATTTGTATCCAGCTGTATAGCTAATTACAGGCAGTGGTGATTGGGATTTTCCTCTGGCAAATCCATACCAAATAATACTAACAGTCATCAAATCATCATAGAGTTTAGAATATCAGTAATTAAAATTATATTCCTTATCTCAGGACTTTTTTTTTGTCAGGTTTCTGGTACGTATTTAGTAAGCTGTTTCTTCTAGGCCTGTTCTGTTAGATTCCGACATGAGTTTCAACATTTCAGCAGGAAAGCGCATCCTCCAAGGGCTGTCTATGCACTTTAGTCAGTTTTTAAAACACTTATTATGCTAATCAGAATGTCCAGCTTAACAATTTACAGTGACATTTAAAAAAATCTTGTCTAAAACTGCCTTCTCCTGTGACTGAAGCAAAATCTTGTGACTTCCAGTTGGATTTGATAACTGTCTGTTGTATGCAAATTGCAAAAAAATTGCAAAAAGCAATTGTTGATCTATATCTTTAACCATCTGAATATGTGTGTAACTTTTATGATCAGTGTGTATCTTTGTGTGTGTACAATAAATAATTTAATGAATGAACAGTTGTGGCAGTTACAGCAATGAAATTCACATTTAACTCTCCAAGAATAGTCCAGTGAAAGATATGGCCTTTTCTAAGCTGCCTCTGTCTGGAAAATTTGGTCTAGTCATTAGTTCCAAAAGCTGCCTTTATGTATCTTGTTTCTGCACAGAATTTTACAGTATATGTAAGACTGGAGTTCATTACTTAATTTGTGGCCTTTTGGGAGTAATGGATCTCCATAAAAATCTAAGACTTCTGGACCTGGAGAAAGTTTTAAGTAGAAACATCTGCTGATCCATGCTGCATTTATGTATGAAGAACTGTTGGAAGCCAAACTAATAATCTGTAAACTCTCAGACATCATTTTAAAAATCCAGGTATGTCTGTGGAAACACAACCAAACTTTTCTGATCTGATCACAGAGAGCAGGTTAGAAGAATTTCAGCTGTGATGAGCAAAATTCCGTGAGATGGTGAACTATTAAAAGCTGCCTTACACTAAGACTGAAGTGGGAATAAAGTTATGGTTGTAAGTGTTGTGTATATCTAGGCATAAATTTCACGTCAACAGTGCACATAAGACGTGCGTGAATGACCCCTTCTCTTGAAGCTGAGCAAATATTTAAATATTTTACTAAACTTGACTGCATTGCTAAGTGTTATGTGTAGTAATTGCAGAGCAGACAGAAAATAGTACTGACCTTTAGATATACTTCAAACTGAGAATTAGCCCTTAAGAACAAACTTTGTGCTTCTCTTGTAATACGTTTATTAGGTTTGCACTATTAGTTTAATGTTGATTTCTGGGTGTTGTGAGGGTGGTGTGTTTTTTCTTATAACAATATCAGAAAGGTTTGTCTGTTAAAGACCTTAAAGACATCAGCCGTATCTGCACACAACTAGAATGGTCATTGTACTTCAGCTGTTTTCTTTCTCTAGCAATGCACAGTGGATACAAATCCCACTTGGTTGGCTAGTTAATGAGATTTATAGCTGGTTTGCAATGCCAGAGTGATGGTAAGTGTTCTGTAATACATTTTTTCATACTCAGAAGTTTTCTTCCTTTTTTTTGAATTTGTTTTAAAATGGCTCTTAAATTTGCTTTACATTATTGCAAATCCAGGTAGGGCCCTTACAATGACTGTACAGCATTGGAATTTCTGGATTAATTTTACCCATTACTTTTCTTTGTATTTCAGAGGCATTTCACCTTGCAATGCGAATGCTATTTGATCATTTAAGTTATTTTGGTTTCTGCTCTGAAAGTTGTGTGAGTAGGTCTTTGAGGGTAATTTTAAACCATTATTTGTAGCCCTGTTTTGCAGCAGGAAAGAGGAGAAAGCAGGGTAGCAATTGGTCTCTGTCCAGTGCAAACTGTGGAAATTGATTTGGCTTCAGGCTGAGAGTTAAAAGCAGGCCAATGCATTATAGACAATGGATCTATACCACATTGTGTTAATATACACCAGGGGATTTTTTCCTTTGCTGTTTTGCACTCAGCTTTAAACCCCAGTGTCTGATTCTGATTCTTCTTTAGCACATTCCAGTGTAAACCAGTAATGGCTCCCTTGAATCCACATTGTTATCGGGCCCATGCTGTTAGTAATTGTGACTTGTCACATAGGATAGATAAGTGGTGTCTTTGCCCCTTTTTTACCTTTGCAAAGAGGACATAAAATCCTGCTCTGCTAGTGGAACGTATTCGTTACAGAAGTTGCAATGAAACAGGCTGTTTGAGTCTTCTCTTTTAATAGAAAGTTGCCATTTATTTTTATATGAAACATTTATTAACTTATGGCTGCTGGTCTTGCTCCAATGAAACTGCTAAAGGTTTTTTAATATGTATTTTAAAAACCAAACAAGGCTACGTTAGTTCTGATAGTTGGATCCTTGTCGTCTTTGATTGTTTTATGATTGGATCTGGTCAAGCATCCTGTCTGACATGTCTCTAGATATCATTTATGTGTTTCAATTATTTTAAGATTCTAGACTTCAGACTGAGTACAAATGCTGCCGTTGAACCCGGGGAAAATGTCTAGGCATCATTCAAAGATATAGATCTGTATAGCATTCCCTCCTGAGAGCTGGAATTTAGTCAAATTGCTTGCTTTGTGCTCTGTCAGACTTCCACTTTCAGATAAACGTTCAATAAAACCTTTCACAGACTCTTGCTGAAGTTGAGAATTGTAGTGTACTAGCAGCATGAGCAAAACAGATGGAACAAGATATGTCTAACAAACAGTCCCACGCCACTTCAACAAAGCTTGGTTACCACTCAAGAAGATATTTTGAGTGTTAGAAGCCATATAGTTGCTTCATTACAGTGTTTTTGCCCAACTAATGTATTCAGTTTGTCATTGCGAGGATCTTGAATGTCTCTGCTGCTCAAGTTATAGAAATTGATAACAAGATATGTATGGTTAGGCAGTCGCTAAAGACAATCCCAGTCCCCTCTAAGTCTGTCTTTATTCTCAAACACATACTTCTTCCTTCCACTTCCCACCCTTTGTCTAGCTGTCACCTCTTATTTCATCTTTTTGATAAGCCAAATGAGATAATTCAGGTGGCAAAAAGCTAACTCAGAAAGCTAAATAAATATGCTAATCTAGGGGCAGAGAAAGAGAAGGTATATGAGAGAAAAGGATTACTGCTTTTTTATTAATGGATACGACCTTAGCTTCAGCGTACAAACAGGGTATGAGTTGTTTTTAGTTTGTTTTTTAATAAAAGAAAATGGCAGTGTAGAGCATTTAAACCTCACCATTGATTTTAAGGATTAGAACAGAAGTTAATGTATCAATGAACCTTCTGAAGAGACTGAGACTTAAACTCATACAGTGCTCTTTCCCTGTTTTTGAGATTACATAATAATTTTCCAGAGTTCATGGAGATAGAGTTTTCCCATTAAGCTTTTGATATGTGTTGGTGGCCATTAGGTCGCGCTGTTGAAGAAGGCTAAAAAGAGTTTCCTCACCGATGAGCCTCCATCAACTATCACAGACATTTTTGAGGTGACTTCATTGCCAGAATGACCTGACAACCAGTCCTCAAACCAAGTTCTTATGTTTCAGAATAATCACCTGTTCAGTGGAACTGCCCTTGAATTGCTGACCAGGGATTATTAATCTTATGATGAAGCTCTTAGGAACTGGAGTCCAAGACTGAAGAAAAAAAAAAAGCAATTATGAGTTTTCTACTGAAGTTTCCACTAAAGTTTTAAGTCTTGCAAGTATACAGAGAGTTCATGGATTTGAATGGAATCCACGAGGTTTGTGAATGTAAATTCCACATATAATCTCACAGCCCTAATACATGATTATGCCTATTTCCATAATCCTCCCAAGTTTTTATAAATACATGGTATTTCATCCTTATTTACATTTTTAAAATGTGGGCTTTTTTAAAGGAAGCATGGAATCCTTTTACATGATTAGCTGAAATCCATCCTTAAGAGAAATCTTGTTACCATTACTTTGTAAATCCTGGAATTACTATTGTATTTGTTGTGACAGGCCCTCCCTCTTTAAGAACCCATCATTAGGACAATGTGTTTTCCCGTATAATAAGAAGGACATATAAAACACAAATCCCACTTGAAAGACTAAGCTGTTTGAAGGGTTTTAGTGTCAGCCACTCATTTCTAGGAGGCTGGATTAAGAATTGGAAAAGACGTTTTCACTAGAGCACTATAGCTGGTACATTAATGTGTATCTGCATGTCAAGAATACAAAGTGTATTGAAAGGCCGACCTTTTATATTGCATATGACAACTACATGGATTTCTTTTTACACTGAGACATTGATGTTTACTACTTTCAAAAGACATTTTTCCTGAACAAATCCCACTGGATTAAATCCTATTCAAAAAAAGTGATAGAGGAAAAGGTTATCCCACATGCAAAAAAAAAAAAAAAAAAAAAGCTGCCTTTAGCTATTTTTTCAAATCTATGTTTCTGGGTGATGGCTTTTTTGGATTTCCTTCTCCTCTCACTTGCATGCTTGTGAATCAGGACCATCTCAGAAATCAATGATATTAAAGCACTCTAAATGCGGTATAAGAAAATCTTCAAGGCCTCTATGCTTATTAATATATGCCATTGAAAACTTCTAAATATTTAGTTCCTAAAGCATAGAACTCCAGTTGGTAGCCTGTGACTTTCAAGATTTAGTAGTATTTCTGTTAGGCTGATTTGATACAGATTCTGTTTGACCTATTCATATTTGTCAGAGCCATAAGCTGTAACTATACAAAAATATTCTTTTGTCCAAACTTGTTCAGAGGTGCTGCAACAATAAGATCATAAATGTAGATCTGGTGAGGAGGCAACTTTAACTTAACCTGTGATATTATCCCAAAGATAAGGGGGTGATGTGTAGTTTATTAACAAATCTATATTGGAAAACTGAGTTTTGACTGTTCAGAGCTCTGAGTCTTTGTGATCTGTAGCCAGGAATCAGGTAACAAACAGGCATTCTCTACTCGTAGCCACGTACCAATGATATAAACAGAGGATGAACTTACCCTTTAGTCATCTACAGTGTTTAAATTTTCAAGGTTATTTTACAAGCCAAAAAACCCCACAAAATTCCTTTTTAATAACAATAACTCTCTCCTTTGTGTAGCATAGTTATTTGTGTTTATAAATTATGTCCAGATGCAAATGGACATTTATCTTGAGAGGTGCTGGGGTTCTTCTGCATCGGAAATACCAATACAATAATCTTTAACACTCAACATTTGATTAGAAATTTAATACATGTGATTTAATGACACCAGAGTTTATGACATGCCTTGTCCTAGCATTAAATATTGAGTATCTTTAGCTACAGTTGGCTTTTAGGCAAAAGCTTCAGCAAATATGAAATTACAGTCCTCATCTGAAAAATTTAACTTGATTTATTTAATAAAATTTCACTGATAGATTCTACATTTGTGTTGCAATGTGAGACAATTGCAAATTAGAAATTAGGAATCTGCTGATGCTTTTGCTGCAGCTATGGACAAATGACCTTTTTGAGTACTCTTGCAGTAGTAGAAAGCAGACTTCTCTTGTCCTCAAAACTGATATTCAAGCCACTGGATCAGTAATTCAGTTTTACATCTGTTAATGTGATATCTCGTTAGAAATCAAGTAGAATCTGAGGCCTAACTTTTTAATTTATATATGTTTATAAATATTACATATATATTTGTATATTTTATTTATTTATACATTGACCTAAATTCTGATGCAGGTGCCTCGATTTCAGGACTTTTAAATCGGTTATGTTTTCTTGCTCAGTGAGAACATTGGCACCGCACCAGAATGCAGGATTTTTAAGAGAGCCTTGCTGTCTTAGTTGCATAAAGTATCTTTTTGTGTCTCTCCGTTCAGCCAGGACAAGCTGCTTTTGGTAACCAAACCCTCTACTGCATTGGCTGTGTAGATCAACTCAGTATAGTTCCAAGCAGAAATTCCTTTGCACTATATTTTTTGTTGCTGCTGAGATTTCATAGCATAGTATGTAATGGTTGGTAATAAATTTCTTTAAAAAAAGAAATGGCATCAAACATTTGCTGCTCAGATGCCTTCTTATTAACCAATACTATCTTATCTTTCTTGTTGACAAGTCTAGATAAAGAAATATCTTTAAGCAGTGCAACACGTATGCAATAGTTTTGGCTGAGAGAGAAAGAATAAGTTACGTAGCTGAAAGTTTCAGGGAAACTTGGAGGCAGTTTATGATTGGCATGTAGCAAATATAAAGACAGTAATGATGACTTATTCCAAATGGTAGTTCTTGTTTGAATTAAAAGAAAGTATTTATGTGTAGTAAAGGAAATTTCTATATAGTTTGTGTCCATTTACAAAAACTGGTAAGCATAAATGTGAATTTTAGTTTGCATATCTCTAAATGCAAAGGAATTTAATGTTATACCATTGCCATTAGCTTAAAATATATTTCTCTGGGTGTGTTTTTTACTGCTCTACACTGTAACAGACAGATTAAGAAAATTATTGCAGATAAAAAAAATATGTCTTACTGTCAAAGATAAAGGTTGAATCTATCAATTATAAAATGAAACTGCAAGAGAGAACACACATAGATAATAGGTACTTATCAATTTTTTCTAGTAGAGTGCTCCAGTTTGCCCTTGATTGCACAGTGCTGGCACAGGGAATAATTTTCAGATGAGAAAGTACATTTAAGTCAATGCAATGAAGTTATTGTTGTCATTCAAATGCTTTGCCTACATAATAGCATAGCTATTCTCAGTTTACAATGTATGGGCCGATTTTTATATAACTACTTACACTTCTGAATACTGTGTTATTTTTTTAGGGGATGTCCATGTCAGCAGCTACAGGATTCCAAGGTCATTTCATAGTCTAGCAAATATTTGTAACCATGGCAGAGATGAAAATATGTGAGTTTTTTAGAGATAACCCTTTCAGTCTTATCCACGGTAGTTATCTCTAGTATCGCTTTTTCTTGGTGACCATAATTCAGAAAACCTTGTTTCCTATCTTTGCAAGCTAGAATAAGGTTAGATCTTAATGCAGAGAAATGCTGAGTAACTAAAATACTACTGGCCTCAAAAGGAATGTGACTGACCACTTCAGTTTTAATCTTTGTATGGGGTGTGAAGCACTAAATACTGTTGTTAAGGCAAAAAGTATAATCTTAAAGGCAGGTATTAATACCATGTTTTTCATTCTTTGCCTTTTTGTTTCTTTTAAAATTTTTGATGCAATAGAGTGACAGAGCACTGGCTGTCTAGTATGCTACTATAGCACATGTTTTCTGCACTCAGCCATTAATGCAGCTTCCTTCTGAAATGCTCTAAATTTGCTTAGTCAAGGTGTGTACTTCACCAAAGCAGAGTTGAACAAATCTTACAGAGCAATTATAGTATCAATACAAAGTCAAATTCTACCCAGTAAACTTGACTGCTAACCTGGAATACATGAAACAGCATTGGTCAACACTTTGAAATATCTAACAGTTATGTTTATGGAGTTGCTATTAGCATGCTGTGAAAAATAAAGTGTCATCCTATATTTTTGAAAGATCTTCATTATGTGCAAGAACACTTTTCTTTCAAGGAAGAAATACCTTACCAAAATCAGCTATAAGTATGATTCGGAGTTCTTTACATTCAAGATAAAGCAGAACAATAACAGTTGAAGATTTCAGGTTACTATATTTAAATATTTTAAAAGTATTTATTAGAAGATGTGTTTTGGGAAAGTCTATGAAATATTCTATGAATGAGTAAAAAATCAAAACGTGACTGAAATGGAACAAGAAATAATAGCAACAGATTGTTTCTTTTTTAATCTTTTTAGTTGTTGGTGGTCCAAAATTCTAAAGTGATGAAGGCAAATGGCTGTTGGAGTATAAGATGTGTGGTTGACTATTACAGAAATGTTAATTTAAATTTGAGACTAAACCAGATATAATTAGATGCTAACTTCAGGGTTGTAGGTTTTGGTGGTAGTGGTGGTGGTTTCTTTATTTGTTTTTGTTTAAATATTTTATTTTAAATGTTGCTTTTAGTTCAGTTTATTCACACCCACGTACTGTCACACAGAAATAGATTTGCTAGGCTGGTAAAAGAAGCTTTGATTGACTTAAGTAAATTAGCCATACTGAGCAGAACTGTGCTGTTTCTAGCTAACCTGTTTGACATTAATTCAAGTGTGCCACTGAAACTGGTACACTTTTGCAATACCATTTTGTTTCTAGAAAAAATGACTTTACAACAGACTGTTCAAAAATATGTGTTCAGCAACTTACTAGTGAGAATAACTTTCTGAGAGAATGATACCCTAACCAATGGTCTAAGAATCACTAGATGTGGCATATATAAAACAAAGTTTGTGGCAAACTCTTGAACTCAGCTTGTTTTATCTTATTGGACTTCTACAGTAGATTCATATTTCTGATAAGCTAATATTTGGTGAGTCAATGGCTGTAGCATTTTGACAGCTTAAAAAGATGTTGGATAAAATACTGGATGTGTTAAAATCAATGACAACCTTCTCTGTTCCCAGATTTAATCAGTAGGGTCATCTGAGTTACTCCTTTGGGCACACTCAATACTGTAGGTACATCTGGATGCATCTGCTTGAGGGTGTCACCTTGTTGGTGTTTAACAAAGACCTGAAACAGAATGGAACAAGGCCAAACCGTAATAAGCATGGTAAAAAGAAGCGAGTTCCTACTTTGTTTCTTGTAACAATGAGGAAAGCTATGAAAAACCTTATCCAAGAAATTCACTAGTTCTAATCCTGCCCAAATAATCATGGAAGTTGAAATAGTAATGGATTTTATATTGTTGTAATACACTGGAAATAAGTATCAATTAGAATGACATTTCTTTACTTGCTTCACAGTGTGTATGATAGGAAATGCTTTACAATCTTATGTATTTTTACAAATAGGGATTGCAAGTGTATTTTCACGTTGATATGAATTAGAGGCTGTCCCACTGAAGTGTGTGAAAACCAGTGTATATCAAATGGGAATTAGTTTTGAACAACAGAATGAAAACCTTACAAAAGAGCCTGCTTACTTGCAGGTAATATGAAGCAGTAGGTTATTTTAATTACATTCCTTTTATATGGTCAGTGAGAGACAAGGGAAATTTTGCTGCCCACCCTCTGGAGTTGTTTCTGAGCTTCAGCAACCAGTCAGTTTTTAATAAATTGATATTGAAAAATTTTGCTTTTAACAAATATACAGTGACATAGAAATATTAACTTGTTTAAGATAAGCACATCAACAGAGCAACAATTTTCTCTTTGATCAACTTTCCATTCCTGTAAGTATATTAGGAATAGTTTTGTGTGATGTTAACTACTTTAGATTCAGATGTTTTGCTTTATTGTTTGGCTTATTTTGGAATATCACATTTGCCTTTGGTTGTCAATTTATTTGCACTTAAGAATATCAAGCAGTCCAGGTCACTTAGTTCTGAGCTGAAACAGGGCCAGACAGTAGCTATGACTATATATATGTTTTGCTGTTTTTTTGGTTTTTTTTGTTTTTTTTTCTAATCAGGGATATACTCCTTCTCCCCTTTCCTAAATAGGATAAAAGCTCAGTCACTACAATTCCAAATGTAAATTCGTGCATTCCGTTTCAATCTAGGGTAAATTAATGAGGATCCGGTGTTAACACTATTTATGAATCCTTAGTTCTCAACCTTCTTGGAGTTCAGACAAACTGAGTATACCCAAGGCTGTACTAAAGGGTATGACAAATTGAAGTCCTCACTAACAGCTCTTCCTCTGACAGTTTTCCCTTTGTTATTTTCTTAATGAAAGTAGAACTAGTTAAACTTTCTGAAAAATATCTTCGATTTAAACTGCATTTTTAATAAGAACAGGAGTTTACATCCTTGATATTCATGACTGAAAATGAGCAGTGAACAAGAATGGCTTAATCAAAAATTAATTTTTCATTGCATGTGACCAGATTTATCTCTTATTTTACAGTAACTATAACTAGCAGAAATTAGGGCAGGAAAAAAAGAAAAATGTATTTCCATAACACTTTGATGACTTAGCGATATATATGAACTTCTGAGTAGATTTTACTCAGTGAAGGACAGCTGTTCCTGAGTCAATCAGGCAAGTTGCATGTGTGACTTTTTGGAAGAAGAAAGTACACAAGCAAAATCCAGTGTTCGCTTACAATGTTACTTCTAATTTCATCTACTGCCAATCCATTGCTTTGACTGTGTACAAGCACTGACTTTCTCACTTCTGACCTTAGGTTGTCTTTATTGATTTTCTTTTGACTTGTCTGCTTAGTTGACTGTCACTCACTGCTGAGAAGAGAAGTGGTTTTTAAGAGCTTCTTTTAATCTTCAAAATAGTTACAATAGTAAATAAGTTATCACATCCTACAGATTAAAAAAAAAAACAAAACAAAAACACTCAAAAATCTTCAAGAGGGGCTAGTACTGTCTAAACGTCCATTAGCTCACAGAAATGTTATTGCATTGATAAAGGTAAGACTTGCCATTGACAAATAAAGCTTTCAGGGAGCTTCTAGTGTCCTTTCAACATCAAGAACAGTTGAATGAAAATTGTTTGCCGCCACATCCGAACATGCAATTTAGCAAAAAAGGTACATTTTTAGAATAAATTATTTTTATGTAAAATGCTTAGGTTTTTTGCTACTAATGTTAATGGTTTCCTAAGGTTCAGAACGATGAAGAACTTGGATCAGTGAATTAAAACTAAATATGAGTTCAGCTTTTGTTATGTAAATATTTAGTCTTTGCTTCACCATATGTGTGTATTCTTTGGCACTTTCTGTCAATGAAACAAAATGGTTGCAAAGCATTTGAAATGTGATTTAGCTTATTATTAGAAGAACGTTTTCGGAGAAAATCCTGCTAAATATGTCTGTAAGGACAGCTATAGAAATCTTAGGGAAAGTGTTGTCTGATAGGATCTGATGTTCCAACAAGTACAAAGACACATACTCCAGTGTTTGATTCTTAAATTTCAATTTGCCTTGCTTTATATAACTGACGTGATGTTCCTAATGACTTGCTAATGGCTAATGACTTGCTTTGTAAATGGGTTTCATATGTGTGTCTATACATCTCTATGTCTATATAGTATAGGAAAAAAAAAGTACAATCTCTTCCTTACAGATCTGTGCCTATCTCCCTTGCTGTCCAAATCCAACTATTGCAGCATTGTTACTGTACACTCTTTGCAGATTTACTTCTGTCAGCCCTCAAGAAAAAGGGTGGAGGGCAGGACGGTGTGGAGTCAAATTGTCACTGTGGTGCTGCTGATAGTAATTACTGAAGGGGATCAAAGAAGAAGGTCTCAGACAGCTCTTTACATTGTGTTTTTGTCTTCTGGGTTGTTTCTGTGATATTCTTATCAAGTTATTCAGGTGGACATACACCTCAGTTCAGAGCATCACTAGAGCTTTCGAACTGCTTGTTTCATAAACAGCTCTCATGACACTGCTGAACTAACTTCTTTTTGTTCCAAAACATTGTTAGAAATAAAAAGAATCAGCAATAAATCACATGTAATAACTATAACTTTTCTTTATAGCGCAGGTATCTAGTTTGTTTTGAGGAAAAAGTTTGGGAGGTGGCAATTTCCACAGCTAATCTTGCAAGATTTACTTTTAGATTCTTGGGATCAAATGTGTGAAGAAAAACCTGAGTTGACAGTTGCACACTTAACATGTGCATCTTACATTAGAGCCATTAATAGTCTATTTATGACTATTTCATGCCAAAAGGAATGTTGTTACTGTAGTCTGTGGCATCTGTGACTCACTTCTGTTTTTCTAAAACCTTCTTTATTCTGTTGCTCTCTGTACCTGTGTATCCTTGACTCTTCACTACTTTGTCAAGTTTCAGAGTTTCAAAGCACAAATGTGATACCTGAGTTAGATCTGTTGTCCCCTAACATAGTTTTGCTTTGAATATTGGCTAAGTATGTGATGATAACAACAATTGACTAGATTTTCAAGGTCCTGATGAATCAAAGGTTTTTGACAAACACTCATTAAATGATCCTGAAAATAAGCTTTAGGCTTGGATAACTGAATTTACAGTATTTGGTTTTGTACCTTAGTACTTCTCAAAGTTTCAGTTGAACATTTAAGTATGTAGCAAGAGCTTAAATCATAAAAGTCTGCAGAACAAACGCTTTGTTAACTAATGCTTAATTTGAGAAGTACCTTCTCAGTTAATGGCAAGTGAAATAAGCCTGAATGGTGCTATTTCATTCCACCAGAAGCCTGAATGGTCCATTTTCTCTGCACCTTACAGTAA
The DNA here is from genome assembly GCF_964273445.1 of Streptopelia decaocto. Taxonomy (NCBI): domain Eukaryota; kingdom Metazoa; phylum Chordata; class Aves; order Columbiformes; family Columbidae; genus Streptopelia; species Streptopelia decaocto. The sequence continues at coordinate 17,970,033 of NC_138659.1, forward strand.
ATGACACAATTACTATTGCTAGCCCTGAACTAGTAGTACAGAGTGTTAGCAGCAATTTGCAAGCCTTAATAAAGCTCATGAATGTTCACAACAGTCCAGCCAAAGTCCCAAGACTACATTTGCAGTATTTATGCAATACAAATTGTTAAAGAGGAAGATTTTACTTCAGTCCATTGACAATTCTTTTGTTGCAGGGGGCCTTCTTGCTGGCAATGGAGCAAATTCACTATTTCCAAATGTGCTCTGTAGACATGTTTTGTTTAATCCAGGGGGCTTTAAAAAGAAGCTTCAGCATAATGGGGTGATATAAAATGGCAAGTCTATAGCTGGTATAGTTCTATTGCTGAATGTCAACTTGGAAATGTAGCAGTTGTATCACTGGAGAATATGGCACTAATACACTAAGGCCCTGAGTTGCAGTGAACATTAAATGTGTGATAATTCAACAGTCTATGTTCTCTACAGTTGGACAAGGCAGCAGGAAATAGAATTTGGGCCAGCTTTTCCTGTCAATTACACCAGTGTTTTATTGTCTTACGTATGCCTTAAGCCAGCTGACTTGTTACTATGGCCAAGTCTGAATTCTAAAAGGTTACAATAATCCACATGCCTTGTCTGTCCCTTTGTTAGGCTTACTCCTGTGGTAACAGAGCAGGCTTAGAGCATAATGTCTGTATCTGAGCTACTCTGATTCCATTTAGCATATTAACTCACAGTCATTGAAAGCATACACCTCTGTAGAATACGAAAAAGTGTGTTGTAATTTGCAGACTTGGGTAATGCAACAATAAAGAGCCAGGATCACTAATGCATTCTGTGACTGACTGTGAATGTGAGTCAACCTTCAGAATAGAACTTATCCACTATTCTACAAGTTACACAAATTTTGTTGCTATACAATCAAATGTTACAGAAGAATGGGATTTGATAGATGTCTAAACATCATTACAAAAAAGAGACAAGGAGAGATGAATGCTGGAAAACTGTACAAACAGGTGGAAAAGATTGAGATTGGAAACTAAAAGGTGCCATAGATGAATGAAGAAAAGAGCACTTGTAAGAATGGTGGAAATGAAATGAGAGAGGAAAAGGGATTTGGTAAACAATTACATGTGATTACTGTAAAGCTGGGCAGGTTATATTCTCTCAGATATGTAATGATATAAGAGTACTACTTCAGTGTATTCTGTTTACAAAGCACTAAACGTTGAAAAGATATACATATCTTCTAGGCAAATGTTCTAAAATGGCAGTAATGTAATCAAATAACAGCATGATGTGCTATAAGAAGCATCAATGATATACTAATCCCATGCATGAATTGTGATAATAAAATAATTTGTCTGAACTAGAGACTGACAATTGAAAGAAGAAAAAATATTATAGAACTTGAAGGTTCTATAAACTGTTCCAAGTTTCCAGTGAAAAGAAACAAGCTCCTCCCCCTGCTAATTGCCAAGTGACACCTAGTTTTCTCATAAGTAACAGCGTGGGGAAAAAGTACTCTAGTTTTGTAATAGTTTCACTCACAAGAATTCCAACTTTATAAACTCTAAGTATTTCTTTTCTTCCCCAAATTTATAGTTTGTGAAATGGATGCAAATACTGCTTATTGCTATTAGTTTACTTCTTCCTAGGTATTCCTGTGTCACATTTTGGTGAACATTGCTGCGTAATTCAGGTTTGTCACTGGTGATGGACTTCTTAGGCTCCCTCTAACCTCGATTGAATCTTGAATGGTTTATGTATGCAAATACTGTTCTTGCGTTTATAGTCTTTGTTTGAATTGAAGCTTTCCCCAAAGCTTACTCATGTCCTTTTTTTGTTGCTGGTGTTGGTCTTAATATGATTCATGAGTTTATTTTGCAAGAGTTCAATTACATTTCATGTCCACAGCTTACCTAACATTATGTGTAGTGAATTCACACCCGTTTGTCTTTTATTTCTGACTTAAGGATTTTTTCTTTTAGATTTCTCTCCAGCCCACCCCCCTGCTGCTACCACCCCAAATTTTGCAGTCTTAAAGAGCCAGACTGGTATTTCAAGCATTCTCCTTTCTTTTGCACTGCTTGTGTTGGTTGCCTTGCAAGCCTGCAGCAACATGAGATGTTCTGCATGAAGTTGTGAGCTGTGTTGTTCTGAGACTTTCTTCTTGTTCCACTAGTTGCATTTAGGTTCATGTGTTCAAACTGATCTTTCCTTGTGCAGTACAACCTGTGCTCCAGAATGAATATGCAGATTACTGTGCACAGTGTTTTTCTGTATTCTTGTTAGAGTTGTGATTTTAATGCTATTCTGCAAACTTTGTATGCAACAGATCAGTCCCTAATAAAAGCCTTACTATAATATGATAGTACATTATTAACTGGCTTTGAGGAAGTGGAATTCAGAGTACCTATGTAGTGGGCAAGTTACTTTTTAGAAATTTGTTTTATCTATGCAAAGTTTGAAAAACTTTGAGTGGGAACTGGAATCTGCATTCCATAGAGAAGATGCTATTAAAGCTGTCTAATAAGTTTTGATTCTCTTTTGTTGATAATTTCCACATTAACCAGTGTCTTAATTATCAAAATGGTGATTATTTGCCCCTTTTCTTCCACACCTGAACTCAAAATCAAGTTAGCACGTGTTCCAGAATGCAACCCAAAGAAAGTCTGAAGGTTGGGAGGCAATGCCATTTTTGAGAGGGCTTCTAAGGAAATGAAAATGCATAAGTTGTGAACCCCTGATGGAATAGCAAAATGCCCTGCAGTATTTTTTTTAAGCCAGCAGTGTGCTAAATACAGAATTTAATTATATCTTTGGCAGTCACAGTCACTTGATTTGAAATACCAACCTCCCAAAAGGCTTCTTCGAACTATATTTCTTTGGCCTTGTGTATTTTTTTGTTCTTCACTCAGAGTGAAGAAGGTACTGTATACATGATTCTCTTTTTGCCTCATAAATATTTTCATTCATTGAAAATGTATGTTAACTTGAACTATTTTATCTTTTTTTTTTTTTAATAATAATAGCACTTGCCTTTTGAAAGGTATAATTTTAGCATCTGTAGGGCTACAGAATTGCACTTACATTGCACCGAGTGCATAAATGAAAATTGTAAATTAATGAGATAGATAAATGGAGGACTAAGAGGAAAACCTGATGTGCAGTATGAGAAATGACCACTTAAAAAGATGGTTAAGAAATCTGTATTGTTTATTACATGCCTTGCAAACACATAGTATAGGGAATGTTACACTGATACACGAAAGAAATGAAGACATATTTTCATTTATACAGAGACAATGCATAAAAAAACAAGTTCTAATTTCACATGATTTATTTAAAACTCAAATGTAAAACTCTATAATCTGAACTATTTTGATTTTTTTTTTTTTTTGGAATGGTAGAAATTGTAAAACATAAAAAATAGGATATTAGGATGCAGAGTAAGTAATTCATGCAGACTGTTGAATTTTTCCAGTTCAAAACTTCTTTCCCCAAAACTTATCTGCCTTTTATGAATAGTCTACATCATGCAAAAATTAGTATTGTTGTCTCTTCATTTATCCTAACCTTCCCATTATCTTGTCTGTCCTTGCAGCACTTCTGAGAAATTACTAAAGCCTGTGAAGCACAGACTAGACTCCCACATCAGATTATTTTTATGTTAATTGTCTTTATTAGACAATCCCATTAGAGCCTTGCCAGTGACAAAGGAGAGAATGCTTAGAATGCTACACTCGCCAAAAGTTACTGGCATTAGTAAACTCATCTTACTGCCAAAACATTTTAAAACAGTCTACACAGTAATTTCATTGACTTATAGAACTATTTGTACTAAGCAATTCATTTTACGTTATGCACTGAGAAACAAATTCTACCTTACATTGAAGATGACTGCATTGCTGTGATACTACCCTGAGCTAACTTTCTGTCTATTTTTGTGCCCCATAAGGATCTCATTAACATAGTGGAGCAGTCTCAATCAAATATTCATAACCTGTAGTAAACTGAAGTCACATTCTCCTGTTCATTGTAGTTCGACACAGATGCATGTTCACAGCTGGCATCACACGCACAGATCCAAAAATTCCATTTTTACCAGTTGGAATTCTGCTTCATAATATTTCAGGTATCGCTGTTTTTTTCTAAATTTTTGCCTAATACAAAGACTCGGTTTTATAAAAACGAGCATCTTCCCAAACAGCAGCATGTGATTACATATATTCATACATATGTTTTCTGCACTTTCTTAACTATTTTTTTTCTATTCCAAGATCTTTGTGGAAATATAATGTCATATTACTTCACCTATAACTCAGGATTATTTGTCAGGGATACAGAAACCTATGATCTTGTGAGAAGTCCAGAAACATGAAAAATGACATGGTTATAAGAAATAGCCCCAAATAACCATACCTGGAACTTGAGTATAAGGCAGTACCTCTCTAGTGCTTCGTAAAGACAGTAAAAATCTGGAATTCAGTTGTGTACTCAACTACATTTCAGACTACAATTTCAGGAGTAGGCTCTTTGAAGTAGGTGTATCTGATTCTCATTTGCATTTTGTATATAAAGGTGACATAATGCAAATAAATCAAGCTGGCCTACTTCTATGTTTGAAGTTAGGTGGGTGTTCCTGCATCTTGCTTAGTAAGATCCTCACTCAGCAGTTCATTGACTTCAAAGCCCTTCTTCTGAATCACTCAGAGTTTTTCAGCTTCTGCACTGTTTTCAGCCTCTACCAGTTGTGAGTTGTGATCTGAGTTGTCATTGTATTCCTTCAGGTTTATGTTGTGACTCACCTGAACTCTAAAATGTGCTAGCACAGAACTTGAATAAGATGAGGAAGGACCATATGTTGTATAAATAGTTGGTTTCCAAATTGTCAGAATGTATTATACATTATAGTATGCGTGTCTCACAGAAGTTTACGATGATGTTTCTTTATAATATTTAGGATTTTCTCATTAAGAGTTATGGTTTGTTACATGAGAGCAGTGTTGCACCTGAGGCCAGAACCTCGGTCAGCTCAGTGTTTTTCAAAGAGCTGTACATATGTGAATGATAGGATAACTATCACCAAGAGAATTTAGTTTTGCTCCCAAGAATTAATGAAGAAATTTATATCTGTTTTTATTGTATTTAGATATTTCTATAACTTATTTACACTGTGCAGTATGCTATATCTGTTCAAAAACCTAGAGATGAAATGTGACTTGTGGAAACTGCCAAGTTAGCTCCTTTGAGTTATCCAGGAGACTAGCTGTAAAAGTGAAAATTAATGTAGGAAGAAAGGTTCAATATGTCGTATATAAATCAAAGTAAGCACTGTAGTATCCATAAAAACTACGTGCTTTCCAATAAACAGGTATTTTTAAGCTGTGCTTGTCTTGACTCATGACAAAATTGGTAGTGTGGAGACTAGATGTAGCTGACACAATGTTTTAATCCCAGGTATGCTTACACAGTATAATAAATAACTTCCCAGTTCTGCAGAGGGGATGGTGCACTTTGGAAGGAAGGTTAAGCAGGTCAGCAGTGGTTGCAGCTCTGCTACACAGAGACAGTGGGTTGCAGGGTTCCCTCTGTGTATACTCTGCTACTCAAGATCTCTCTTAGGGTCTCTTTTGAGTTTCTCTCAGAGTTACTCCTGAATACATCAGGTATAGGATGAGGTACAAAATACTAAATTCTGACTTGTTTATTTTTTTGCTCCTTAAATCTGAGACATAACTGATGGAGATGGTTGTAATGTTGATTGGTAAGATAACACATCTGTACTAAAAAAAAAAAAATAAATCCTCAAACCAGTCAACCAACAAAACTCCCAAACTGAAGCAGCATAAATAAATAACTGGCTAATTTCTGGCAGATTTGCAGTGCTTTTTTCCTTATTTCCTACATATTCTACACATGGTTAAATCCAAAGCACTGTAAAATGGTACAAATTTCAAATTTCTGTTTTATGCTGAATTATGAGATACCTACATAAGAAAATGCCTCTTATTTCTATCACAAATCAATATTTGCGTAAATATGCAGAGGATAATGTCCAAAGTCTTGAACTAAATGAACTCAACAGACATTTAGAGGGATGGCACATAGACTAAAGGAATTATATCTGTGTATAGAGACTGGAAAAAGGGTGGTGATTAATTGGAATGCATCGGAGAGTGTGGGACCTAGGCATGATGTAGATGGTATAGAATAAGGGGTGGATGCAGTCCTGGTTTTGGCTGTGATAGAGTTAATTTTCTTCCTAGTAGCTGGTATAGCGCTGTGTTTGGATTTAGTATGAGAACAATACATTGAAAATTACAAAATGTCCAAGTAGCAGAATTTAAATACCAGAAAGTAATTGTTGCTTACTTTAATAAAATAATAATAAATACTCCTATTATGGTAAAAAAAAAGTAATTGTTCTGCTTGTAGGCACAGGCAGTGTTGAGCTTTGTGACTGTTCACCCCAACGCTGCCCGTGTTTCGCTGAGCCGGTGACGGGCGGTGCCACTGGGCGGCAGGGGAGCAGCACGCAGGCAGGGCGGGAAGGAGCCCAAGGGCCGTTGTTACCACCTGTGACCGCTGGCAGCCATTTTCTGTGGGCTGGCAGTCTCGTCTGGGACCACTAACTTACGGAAGTGCTATTGACCCAACCTCCAAGGTGGAAGTTGGGGAAGGTATAAAACATCAGTTTACCCAAAAAGCTTTCGAAGTGGATTCAACAGCAGCTGGAGTGCTGCAATGAAAAAGAAATGGTGTGTAAGGAGAGCAGGAGAGATGCCTTTGTTTGTTTGCTTGTTTGTTGAGGAACACTGTTACAGGTTTGGGAATCACGGGGAGATGAAAGAATAACATATCAGGGTTTTGTAGGAAAACAGCTTTAAAGACATCTTACTAATAGGTGTACTTTATATACCAATGCAAGTGAAGTGCCTCAGGAATATAACATTGAAGATAGATATTGACTGTTCCATATATCATTTGCATCAGCAGTGACACAGATGTGCCTTGAATTAGGACTGATGCATTTTCTAGTTTTTCTACTGAACAGCTATCAGAAATAACATATGAGTCTGCCTTTTGAAATGAAGGCAATAAAAAGTGTCTTTATTTCAGAAACAATATGTTTCATTTAGGACAATACAGTAGTGTAAGGTTAATACTTATACTCTCCAGGGTTTCAGCATATGAAATATGCTCATCTGCTTATGCCCAGAGTCTCTAAAGCAGTGCTAGTGGGAGAATGGCAACAAGAAAGTGTGGCAGATGCTGTCTATTAACCCCCACCCTTCCCACTAAGGAAAGGGAATAGGAGGGAAAGAGAGACAAGTTGGAAAGTTAAACAAACACAAACAAACACACACACAAAAAAACACAACAAAAACACAAACCAAACAAACAAAAAAAAACAGACACCAAAACACATACACACAAACACACACACAAAACAAACAAACAAACAAAAAACTTGAGCCAACTATACACAAATAATGAAAGAAAATCATGCAAAATAGGGAAAACCAATATTGAATTTCCCAGAGTAGAGCGGTGGCTGTGGCAATCTCTGGAGCTAACACTGTCTGAAAAAAAAAAAACATGTAGCCAACTTCAAGGAAATGCAGTTACTTAGAAGAACCGAGGTGAAAGGAAAATCCACTAACAGATAATTGGCCCTGTTTTAGCCCAAACCAGGACAGGTAGTTTCATCAGTGTACCTTGAATGTTATTTTTACCATCTTCCATTTCACTTTTTCTGTCTTTTATGTTTGTTCCTGTAGCACTACTCTGTCTAATGACATCAAGACTATTGTTAAGTGTTAAGACCATCAAAGAAATTAGAATTGTGACTCAGAAAAACATGGGCCACTACTGCAGGAAAAATCCATCCCAAGTTAGTTGCCAAGAAGCAACTTGTTGGTTCTGGGCCCCAAACAAGAACTGTGTTTGTCACAAGCCTTGCCCAGTCTTCCCAGCTGTACCTCTGTGTGCTTGGAAATGGCTGGGTTCTTTGGGAAGACGGCAGTTGGAGTTCTGCCTGTTCTGTTTCCAGCACAGACCATTATTACTGCTTCAATTTCACTCCAGCTAACTGTGGCAACAACAGCCAGCCTTCCTCCTATGCAGAAACAAGACAAAAAGGGAAGAAAGGCAGCAGGATGAGACCACGTGTCAGTTGTACTTAACAAGTACTGCTTGCGAAAGCCTTCAGCTGTGAGGGTATTTGTGGTCTGTGGTACATTTTTCACCATGTTGTATCAGCACTTTTCCATTCATAATTACAAGTTATCCCAAATGTTGTTTCAAAGTGCTGGTTATTTAGACTAGTATCAGCTTTTAGGTTTAAAATGCTAAAAATCTTTTCTATTCAGAACTGCCTCTGCCTCTGGAAGGTTGAAATCTATCACTTGATAATTCCCACTCTCTAGCACACTCTATTCTCTTTAGGAGTAGTCACCAGCATACGACTTCCTGTAGATTAAAGAAAAAAAAAAAGGGTACAAAAATATAATTTTCTTCTTCTTTTCGTAGGTGCTCTGTACTTAATTTAGTAAATCTTTCTTCCTGGACATGCAAGTCTCCCCAGACTATCATAAGCTCTAATTATTGCCATCTATTATTCCTTTATTTTCATTGAAATTTCCTTTTCTATAGTAATAGTTGCACTGTACATACAGCTGCAAGATTATGGTGCTTATCTCTCTCTGTGGACCATGCAATTGCCACTTAAAGCATCTACTTTCAAGGAGACATCTGTGAGTGATACAGCCACCTCTCTCCTGAGTCTGCATACTTTGTCATTAAGAATCTCAGGGTTGATTTGCAATGTAATAGTAGTGAAGTCACTCGGTGTAATACACCTCTTCATTACATACAAGATTTTATCCCTACAAAATGTCTCAGTGTTGTTAGTATACTCATCTAAGAATACCAGAGTGTATTAAAGTGATGGAAAGAAAATAACAATCCATTTGATTATAGTATTCTGTCAGACATTGGGAATTTTGTAGGGGAGAAAAGAGTTGCCAAGTACTTCTGTGTACACAGAAACATCATAGAAAACTCAGAACACACTTTGACAGTATTTATGTTTTTTCTTGTACCTTATGTAAATTTTCCTCTTCCTAGGGCTTTAATGTATTTTTTTCCAATTCTGTTTGAAGAACTCAAAAAGGAGCAAAGTTATTTGACGTATATAAAACATGGGAGTGAAAAATATAATAATCCACCTATAGTATAGGAAAGTGGTGATATTCCCTTTACTGTTTTCTAATTATCTTTGCATAACTACATAGTCTATTACAAAATTATTTCCCTGGGAGAGCTGTTAGAGACAAAACAATGCAAGAGAAGGCCAGAAGCTCAGCAGTTACACTCTGAGCAACTTCATCAGTTTAAGTTTATGGCAACTTGTACACATTGGTGAAAAATACCAGCTTCTTTCTCCTTTTAACTTATGTCACATTAAACCTTCATCCATAGTGATTCTTTGAGTCTACTGAGAAATTGTTGCCCAATGGTTTGGACATGATCAGTCATAAATTTTAACTAAGATCCTAAAAGCAAAAGTTACTAGTAATAACTAAGGTGAAGGTCTCTGCATTACCTGTGTAGCTTAACTGTAGACACATTATCTTTGTTTTTCTCAGTTCTGTTAGTTTTCCAACAGTCAATGTCTTATGGATAGGGATTAGCTTTGATTTGTATTAAGTTAGGAGAACTAGTCTTTTGTATTCAGCAAATTGGGTAGATATCTTTGACTACAGAGTTTTAAAGCAAAAACAATCAAATAACAAACTGCGACCTAAGTCATAACTCTTGGAGATCTTAATCTAGAGGTAAATGCCTGGGCATTCCTAAATTAATGCTTCACTACATTTCTGAGTCGGATCCATAGAATACTAATGGATTAACCAGTCTTATTAACAGAGACAGATATGCTATTGTTATAGGTGATTTGGTCAGCCTTGTATCTGATCTTCTGTTATTTTGTCTTGTCAAGTTCATTTCTACTAAGTGGTACAAAAAGGTAGCAGTGTGATTTGGCAGCGTTTGTACTCATGGAGTTCTCATGTTAATGGCTTGGAAGATATAAGGAAACAGAGAAGGGGACTTAGTGTCTCTCCTCTTTCTTTGCTCTCTCTACTCTGTGCTTTACAATGCCCTTCTCTCTCTTTTATTTTTTTTTTGTTTTTTTTAAATCTCTTTTGGTCATTATGTGCCTACAAAGAAAATTGCACTCAGCATTATATGAAATGACACAAAGCATTAAAAAGTTAATAGAGAAATATTTTGTGCTATTGACAGTGACAGCAAATATGACACGTTGCAATACAGTATTGTAATGGATGTAAAACAAAGCAACAAAACAACAACTAAACAAAAAAAACCAAAACCCAGCACCACCAAAAAAAGCTTCTTCTTTTCTGGTGACCTCACTGACTATAGGATCCAATCCAAAGATTGTTAGACGCAGAGAATCTTCTGCCTGCCTGTGTAACCTCATCTAGGTGTTCCTGCTCCGGCAGGGGGATTGGACTAGATGATCTTTCGAGGTCCCTTCCAATCCTTAACATTCTGTGATTCTGTGTGATAAAACACAATTTTACAACAAACAACTGACAAATCCAACTGGCAGAGATGGAATACACATTCAGATTTTACTGGTCATAAGCACTTCCTATATTTCCCAGTTTACTTTTGTCTGCAAATTTTATCTATTTAGGACTCTCTGAAGCAAAAACTGCTAATCAACACTACTTCAGTTTCAGAAAACTTAACTAATGTTATTTTTAGTTTATGACCAGGAATGCCTTGTTGGGAAAGTAAAATGTCAAAGAGGTTCAGTAAACTTGGAATTTTACTTGACTGTTTTAAAATTACATGTGAAATTGTTTATCAAATTTTGGTTTCTCAGGCAACCTATTCAAGCCATTCTCATACCTCTAATATTTTTTTCCAACTATTAAGTGTAATTTTATAGCTATTTACATGCCATTCTCAGTGGAACACTTGAATACTTCCAACAGGTCCCTTAACAAATTTGTAGAATAAGTGTCATGAAATGCACAGCTTTTTGCCTGACATGTCCAAAATATTGTATTTTTGTGGATTAGAACTGTATATGAACTCTTAAGTATATCTCTCTCTCTTTTTTTTTTTTTAATTAATTTGTAATCTCACTTTTTTTTTTTTTTTTCAAACCACAGTCATTGGATATGTTCTTGAAGCAAACCTTCTGTGAGCTGAAGAATTAAAGCTCCATTCTCTTTGTTCTACTTATGAATCTAAATGCAAAAGTAGTTCAATGCTTGACATGCTCAAAAACACTTGAGAATTGATTGTCATATATGGAATATACGCACACAGAATATGTCTGGAACTACAAGTATATTCAGAGATAAATATAATGCAAGTTCTAATTTGGATAAATGATTCTCAAAGGAGATTGCTTAGATTGCTTGGAAATGTGCAGATATGGCTAAAACAAGTCAGAGGCAAGTAGATCATGTATTATGTAGATATCCATACTCTAGTCACGCAACACCAGTTAAGTCACACAGCAGTTTGCCCTTTTTTTTCAGGTCATTTTAAAAAAAAGCCCAACCAACCAAACAAAGGGTCAAAACGTGACACTTTATTTATCCATCAGTTTTGTTATTTGGTGGCTTGTCTTCAGGTCTGATGAGAGTACTGAGAGAAATGACAAAGATGCAGAGATTTGGCTCAGTTTAGATGGTTTGTTTAATGTACTCAGACTAAATTACTCAGCTTTTTCTTTTACGTATAGCTCCCCCATTTTTCACTGTGCTCTCTTTGCTGGTGCATATATATGCTGTATGTTTCAAAGGTAGCATAAAAAGCCTGTAATAAATCTGACCAATTAGTTCCTGTGTGTTGATGAACAGGAGATGTTTCCCCATTGTTAAAGGAAAATGTGAAAACATCTATATGGCTATGACAATGGTAATTTACTACTACTTATTAAAATGATCAAGTCCTCAATATATGTTCCTAACTTATTAACGAGGGCAGGAAGAATAACTGGGTGACTTGTTATACGGCTGGTCACAGCCTCATCAAAGCTGGGTTTTCTTTGGTTGGTTTTGGTTTGTGTGTGTGTGTGTGTTTTGGTTTTTTTGTAAGTGTTTCTGGACAGAATTACACATTTGATATTTTGAGTATTGGGCTTTTATCCTAGCTTTTACACCTTACCTTCTGATTTACTTGCCTAATTCATTGTAGATGAACATCATAACATTTCACTTTAAGATATACAGAAATTACTTTAGATATTTTCAAAAATACACACCCAACAGTTTAAATAAGGTGCTTCCATTTGCTTCTCTTAATCTGATTTTGCTTTCAATTTGACAGCTTTCAACTGTTACTTTCTACTGCAGTATACAGGCAGAGTTTCACGGTAGGCATAGCAAAAAAAAAAAGAAAAGAGTGGTGAAGTTGGATATGTGCATTATATTATGTTAAAATATAATTATAAGTGTGACTGACACATTTGCAATGTTCTGTATATTATTTGCTGAACATTTCCTATTTATTTAATCTGCAAATCTCAACACAAAAGTTTTTAGAAGTATTTTTTCTAAAGTGATATAATTTTCCTCCTTTTAAAGAAAGACAAGAAGTGCAAAAGCTATGCTGTTTAGCATGTCACAATATTTTCCAACAGTGCAGAAACAATTTGTCATACAGACTGTCAATATTCCTAACTCTGAAGGAGCATATTATACATTCCTCATATTGTGACTTTATTGATCTTTTGTCATTCCCATAGAGTGAAACTGATATTTTCTAACAAAATGTAATTTGCTGGAACAAACAAGCAGTCAAGTGCTGATGAAAAGAATTCTAGGAAACAGTCACTCTTTCTACAAATGAGTTATGTTGGCTGATTCTGCGTGGTTGACATCTGCTTTGTATGCACTTTCTGATGCTCATGGTCCTTAGTAGCACTGTGCCTTTTAATTAAAAATAACTACATTTACACTTATTAGCCTCAATGTTCCCCAGCTTGTTAGTTGGAATTTTCTGAAGTTCTGATAGGAATTAGTCACTAACTTCCACTGAATTTTAATGATCTTTTGATGCCTGCCTGCAGGCAACAAATATTTCCTGAGACTGTGAACTGATGGACCTGTTTGTGTCAAGTGTGTGAGTTCTTTGTGCTGCTCAGGCATGAACTGCATTAAGGACACTAGATTTTCAAATCTGATAGTGGACTATTAGTCCAAATAATTTATAAATTTCTGGTTTGTAGGAAAATTGGGGTATTTATTCTAAAAACTGAGACTGCATGCCTTTGACCTTTGCCTAACAGCTTAGTGAGAAAGATGCAAAACCCACACTGCTGGTTTTATATTAATAAGCTGGCACAGATCATACAAAATGTTTTCTTTGCATCAGTCTTTGCAGTACTAAACTGTCCTGTGCACTTCTTTTAGATTATCTTGCATGCATGATCAAAAGAGAGGGAAGGCACTGGATGTGGCATCCTGCTTTGCCCTTCTGCATGCAGCTCTGAGAACAGGAGGAAATGGCCACGCTGGGTTCTGGACAAAGGGGGTTTTTACCATAATTCATACATCATTTTAAATTTGTTTCTGAACTAGATCTGGTACAAATTGCTCTGATAGCTTTTTCCTGGCAAACTTGTTCTGCTGATGAGATGTCATAGGAATGAGAAGTAAGAAAACAGTAGGGAGAGGGTTATTTGATTCTTCTCTTGAAAGAAGTAAAAATGGAAAATGGCTGGTATGTCTTAAAATTGGTACAGATAAGATACGACAAAAGTTAAGATAGTATAAAGCTGAAAAAAAGTGCAAGTAATGAAAAAGTTTGCTCATTTAACTGCTATAACCTAAAGACCCAAATATTGAAGCCTGCCTTAAAAAAAAAAAAAAAAAAAGAAAGAGAGAGAGAAAAAAAAAAAAAAGTATTTTATGCTCATATTCATTAAGGGTTTTGAGTATTTAAGTCAAACTAAAGAGAGAGGGGAAAAAAAACCAAAACACCACAAACATTTTTACAGGAATAATTCCACTGGTTTCTGTAAAGTACTATAGTGTGATAACTCCTGTTAGTTGACTTGAAGAATATTGAGCAAATTTTCCATTTGCCCTGAACAGAAAAACTAAACAAATATAAGAGAAGAACATTTTTTTTTTGGCCTTTGGGCCCTTTTTATTAATTGTATTACTGTGTTTTATTCCATCATTACCTTTATTTGAGTCCTTTTCAGGCTTCTTTAGCATTATTAGTTTCATTTGTAGTCCTACATTATATTTGTATTGCCTTTTGTCATTTATCATGAAACACCTTGAATTTTTAGAAATGGCAACCGACTGGTTTCTCTGCTAGATTTTCTTGGTTCTCCTCCGTATCTACAACATTATTGTCTCTCTTAAAGATTTTAAATACCTGACAGCAGAAATAAGACCATTAAGCCTCATCTCTTTGTAACTGCTACTAAGCCCACTGTAATTGATGATAAGGTTTGATTTTACATTAGTTACTCATTAATCTAAGGTTAAAGAAGCCTCAGCTTTGCACAGGCAAACTCGAGACTCGCAGCCTGTTTCTGTTTTCATTTATCGCTGTTGGAGATCTCTGCAATGTTAAAAAAAATCTTGCCATCTTCTTTTCTTTCCATAAAATGACTGAGGATAAGAGGGGACCTAGGGAGGTCACCTGGTCTCCGTATGTCACTTGTTCAAGCCAAGCCTCTAACCATCTCTTCTTTCTTAGATCAAGTAGCCATTGCTCTTACCCTATGTAAGTTCTCTGTAAAGATAAATGTAAGGCCAGGTCTGGCATCCATTTGTGTCTGATGTCTTTGATGTAACTCTTGTAAACACAAAGGATCATGATGGAGAAGAATGTAAAACATTGACCTGTTGCTTGTACCTTCCTAAACTGAAAATTTGTGAGATTATATTCTTCCATATAAAATAGAAAGGAAGTAGGAATTTGTGGTTTGGTTTGGTTTGTTTTTTTTGGGGGGAGGGGTATTTATTTTTGTCTTACTTCCCTGTATATACCTGTTACATTTAATTTCATACAGTGGGGGCAAACAGGTATTGCTTTAGGCTTCTCTGAGACCACAGGTACCAGTTGGAACAAACAAAAATGAATTGTCACTTCCCATTTGTACTATCTCACCTACTCCCACATTTGCTTAGTTAATATTTACATATCATTCCAAAGCAGGTTGTGAGTTTTGCTGTTGTATTTCTACAGATTTCTCTATTTGATATGCAAGTTAAGCAATATCACTTTCAATAAACAAACATGTTTACTTCAGGCAAACTGCAGCAAGGAGATAAAAATCAGCTATGGCTTGATTAGATTTTGTTTTAAGCTGAAAGCTGAGATGTGATTGAGTCACAGCAGGGCCAACTTGAAGCATCACAGCACGCAAGGAAAATGTGGGGATTTGATTGGATTTTTAAATAAGTGTTATTCATGCAAAAGTGATTTAAATAATCCTCCTTTTCAGAGGTTAAAAGAGCTTTAATGACAAACAAAAATACCTACTTCCCCTCCCCCTCTCCCAAACACCTTGAAACCCCAGAAATAATCAGTGGGTATTTACTGTCAAGCCTAAAATCATTCTCTGGGCCAAGTACAGTGTGTCCTGCCATAAATATCATCCTTAGTGAGTTCTGAATGAAATATGCAATGGTGTCACCATGGTGTCCTGTCCCTTTCTACATTTTTCATCTTCTTGTCTTTGCTTCTTAGTGGTACATTCTAGAATCCAGTCCTGTTGCAGGTTGAACTAACGTATTACTGATGTATTTACTCAAATTTGAAGTTAAACAAAACAAAACAAACCACACACAACTTAAAATCTAAAGTTGATTTAAATTACTATTTATCTTGCAAATAATAAGAATTCCAGGAAAGACGACAACTATTTTAACTGACTCAACAAATGAAGTCAGCAATTTGCCACAGTGATTGCACTGTGAACTTAAGAAAAATCTCAAAAAAATCATACCCAAGAATTGTGTCACCAAGTCAGAGAAGTGCTGTTGAATTTCTTCAGTGAAGGATGGGGGGGGGAACCATAGTGCTTGCCTAACTATATCCCTGGTGGTCTGTTAAGTTAGGAATATGATTCTGATTTTGAAGCAATTAAAATCTGATGAACAGATTTTTATTTTTTTTTTTAAACTTAGACTTCCAGTAAAGCAAAACTTGAGGAAATTGTGACTCAAGTGGAAGTTTGTTTGTTTGGGTTTTTTTCCTACTTTCTAGGAAGCCATGAGTTCATCTTTAACCCTTTTTTTTTTTTTTTTAAGAGGAGCTCTACAAATGTTCTCATGTAATCTGTCTTCTCAGGCTTGTGTTTTTGTCAATACCCTAGCTATACAGAAACTGGAGAAGTGGAGAGAAAGCAGCTGGAATGAGGGCACATAGTCTGACTTAAGGATGTGGAGAAAGTGTTCAATAGGAAGTACCTGACAGGAAATACTCGAGAATGGAGAGAGATGGAATTTTCCAACGCGACCTAGTTCAGCAAGGGACAGGACTTTTTATGTTGTAGCAACTTGTTTTGACCAGAGAAAGACTAACATAGTGAAATGTTTTTGGTAGTATGGTACAAACTCGTTAAATGCTTTACAAGGATTACACACATCAGTATATTAGATATAGAGTTCTGTAACTTTTTTGTGATAAATACAGATCCTATCTTATAGTCTTTGTTGCTTTTTTTTTTTTTTGATTCACCCATCTGTTGTAGGACAACAATGTATGAAAATGTCAGCAGAAAGAGCAGAGTGTTGGTTTTGGCATGTTTATGAATTACAAACGCATGTTTGACTTGAAAGTGGTCAAAGTCATCTTTTACAAAGTTAATTAAGAAAAAAAAAAGCTCCCTAATGAATCAGAGACAAAGCATTAAAGCATTAAATTAAATTTGCATACTTTGTCACAGTTGGCATTCTCCACACAAGAAGGTGAAAAGGAGCATGTAGCTGCAAATATCCTCAGAAAGAAGAGTTCATACATTGCCACTTTTGCTGCTCCCGAGTGCAATACCACTAAACATAGATAAATGAAGTATCATTTGCATTCAGAGTAGTAGGAGTTCAGTCCAAGGTAGTCACCTACACTCTTTCTTCCCTTAGAGCACAATCCATACTAGAATTATGATAGCATAGCTTCAGCATAGGAACTTACTGGAAATTTAATCAAAAGAGGGTTTTCCCGTGTTGACCTCGGAGAAGGAGTGCCCTTGCCAAAAGCCTACCCAGCTTATGTGAACAGAAAAATAGAAGTCATATTCAAATGTAACAAGCAACAATGTCAAAACTGGACTTCTGTGGGGAAAAAAACAAAACCAAAAAAAACACAACACACACAAACCTCTCTATGCAGTACTTTCCTGATCCTCCAGTTCGGGAGTAAAAGGATCTGATTGGTTTCATAATAATGCAGCTTCATACGTGATAGGTCCTAATTTAATCAAAAATCTCAAAGTCTGTTGACCCCTTAAGTAATCCTGAATATTACTTTTTATTGACACTTCTTTTGGCAGCTCAATATTATATCTAACGCTTCTGGTAGAATACTTTCTTTCAGTGGTTCTGTGCTTTTTGTACGAGCTGTTATCTATTCAGAGCTCAATCTATTTCTATTAGAATTAAAAAAAAGATAGACTCAAAATTAATCCGTGTCTTATCAGTACAGTTTTATAGCCACAGGAAGGACTAAGTCTACTTAAAAACGTTCTGTTAGTTAATGCTTGAAATGGCAGTTGCAAAAAAATTGCTGCAGATAATTTGATTGCATGGGAATGGCTGCTATCTATATGAGCATACTGTGTCAGAAAGAGTAAATAAAAGAAATTTGTGACCAGATATGCCTTAATATGCATCAAGTTTGCCCCCTATGGAAATTTCAAATGCAACTGAATAGAAAAGGTTTTAAATATTGGACACTAAGACAACAGATGTTTCTGTACTTTTTATTAGAATAAGCAACATCAGCATTTCTTTAAAAAGTTGCCAAATGGTTTCAAATCCTGCATACAATAGAGACACCAAAAACTGGGTGCATTTGATGTATACATATTACAGGAATTATATTGTTTTAAAGAGTATTAGTCAGAAAAAAATTGAATCAATGCCCTGGTGATTCAGAGCTGCTTGTTCTCTTCATACATGTGCACAGATTTGTGTTCAGGCAGCGGAGGCACCAGTCTAGACATAATTCATTTATGCATACATTCCTGTTCAGCAAGACTTTAAAATATCTTAGAAGTCCTGGTGAAGATTTTTTTTTTTTTTTGTAACCATAAAGTGATCACTGCTCAATGTAGTGACTTTGAGTATAGTTGTTGTTTATAGATTGTAATTTTTTAATTCAGAATACAAAGCCCATACACTGGAGTTGTTGCCTAAGTTATTTGGCTACTGTTGTTTTCTTTATTACCTAAGTCTCAGTTATATTTACTTTATAATAATGTTATTTTTTTTGCTTTCTTAATACTGATTTTTAGGATCTTATTTTTAATAGAGCCTCGATTTCAAAGCATTCATAAGTGTATGTTTAATGTCTGATCTTTGAAACTTCTTCAGAGAAGTGTGGCACATTGCATATAATTTTCAGAATTTGCACTCATATTGGAAATCCGAGTCCGTTTTCTTTTGTTGTCAAATAAGGCATATAATTTTTTTTCTCTGTTTGTGACTGAAAAAAACTCTTCTCAGAGCTTGCATGATAATTTTTTTCACACCATAGAAACAGCTTCTAATCTATGATTGTGCACCTTACAATGAGAAAGATTTATTTATGAAAATCTGATGAAATACACTTTTATTACAGATTTTATAGAATAAAGACATGTAAAATTATCTTTGAATAGAAAAGATTTAATAAGCCATCATGTTGTCTGCTGTTAAGCCTTTAATGTTCTCTTTTGTAATCTGACTTGAAAAAATTTTCTATTCTGATTTGTTTTGTGAGCCTTACTAAATGTTGGGACATCAGATACAGCCTAGCATTTTTGGGGGGTATCTCATCAGTATTTATGTTTTACCTTCCGAATGAGAAAAAGATCCTGAGGTGTTTTCAGGAAATGCCCCTTCCCTTTTGCATGACTGAGCTGTGTTTGGTGCATTGTATGAATGCAAATGAAATGACATTTGGGAAAAGTGGATGACTGAACTGTGAAAGTTACCGAGAAAATCTATAGCACTTACATCTGACTTGCACTTGTGTGCCAGTTTATCAAAATGTTAGTGTCTGGTTTCATTCATGACTTAAGCATGAATTGCTTTCATTTAAAAAAAAAAATAAAATATTGTGTCTTTGACATTATTTGATAACTGAAAATGTAATTTCAGTCTTGGAATACAATTTTAAAAGGTAGCACTAGTAATTTTTCAGTAACAATGAAACAACATTCTTAATTCATAGGTGAAATGCCCCAAGGCCTCTAGTTTTTATGAACAGAAGTAAACAGAAAACCATAATTTATTTTTTTTTTCCTGCAAATTAATTATTAGAGAGACCTAGTTTCATGTTTTAGTATTCCATCAACTACAAGAATAAGCTTATGGCATGCTTTGCTGCAGCGCTAAAGGCCTATCGTTTAGTCAACTGATGATATTGTCTTTTGAGAAGAAGAGGTAAAACCTATTGATTGTGCTAGAGTGAAACCACTTTAAAAGGGTCTGAGAACACAGAAGTAACGTAAACAATGCAGCTTTCAGGAAAAAAATTTAAATGCATGAGTAGTTCTTATTTATGTGACTAGTTCAGCTGACTGCATTAATACTACCTATGTGAAAAAGAGTTATTTAAAGAATCTCAATAACTGAAGTAGTAAAACCTCATTCCATTAAAAGCATGTATTCTTTTCTGCTTTTTTTAGGTAGTCCATGAGTTATGCTTTTTGTTATAGTTCAATGCGATTCAGTCTCCTTAACAAACAGTCATTTTTCTATTGATGACTTGGGGTTGGAATCAGTACTTGAATTAACATATCTACTGGGTCCTTCTCTAAGCATCACATCAGCTTTATGGAAATTCACCAAAGTCCATGGAAATTTGATTATCTAGGCTTAGAAGAATGAGTCCCCCAGAACAGCTTGGCTGAGTAAGGAAACAGGAGGTCTGAACAGCAACTTCCTTACACTGGGGAGCACCCTAGATTTGAATGGCATGAGAAAGGATTGAGTGTAACTCAGCTTTTTACCGGATTGCATGCTTGCTCTGTGTTCTCTAATCCATGTGTATCATTTTTATTGTCTAAGACTTTTAAACTAGAGAAGGAGGAGAGAGGGGAAAAAAACAAGCCTTATCTAGAGGAAATCAGGAAATCACTTTTTAGGCAGCTTGGAACCATGAGTTTTGTCCTTGAGAGCAGTGGAGGTTTTTTGGACTGTAAAGACAAAATTACCTGTAACAGAAAGTGTTTTTAAACACATGTTATTCCAAGCTAGGCAGCTGCTCACTGCATGAGTCCTTCACTCACTGCTGTGCTCAGCAGTTAACTTTGACTACTTAAAGGCAGTAGGAAATGGAAGATAACTTCAACACATTGTTTTTCTGTTCTTCTTTACTCTCTACTCAGTATTATCAAAGTGACCATATTTTAATAGCAAGAAACCCAACATAATGTAACTGAGTGGATAAAGTTTAATCTCCAAGGAAACACTTATTTTGTAGATTAATGTTAATACAAACCACACTGGAAGAAAACTCAGGGGCTGTTATTTGGAACAAGAATGACCACCTTTCTGGGATATGTAACAGTATCCTTTTTTTAGTTAGTGTATTAACTTCCTTCTTTTAACATGCTCTTTCAGTTCCATGGAATGCCAACATACTGTTGTAATAATAACAAGTACATATTATTTCCAGTAACATTTCTAGTTACAGAATTCTAGTCTGGCAGTCTACTTGAATTTTCTTAACTAACAAAATAAGCACAATTTAAAATGCCATCTAAGCAGGGGTTAGTGAGGGAAATTCGGAATACTGAGACTGAGGGAACAGCTAAAAATATCTCTGAGGTAACAAAAAAAAATAGAAAACTAAGTATACTTTATAAATACCACATACCTATGTAAGCTACTGTGCACTCTTGTTAAATATGATTAAACTGCAGAGGTCAGCAGTCTTTTACTTTTTTCTATCTAAACTTAGAGGGAAAAAAGTGATTGTAAAAAATTTTCTCAAGTCAGTATTGTTTCCAAGTGATAAACTTGCAGCATTCTTCTTGGTATCATCTTCAGAAACCCACTATAGGTTGCTGACTTCTGTTCTAATTGCCAAGCCTTACATTTGATTGCCTAGTTCTTAGATTTACCAAAAATATATGGGTTTTGTATATTGAGTAATGCAGGTTTGTTCCCTTAAGGAAATTAAATAGATTTTTAATATATAAAATAATTTTGTAATCAACATGGTATCTTAAAATTTTACAAAAACATTCATATAGCATTCAAATTAAGAAACATGAAAAATTTTCAAGTAATATATTTATCACAATGTTGATGTCATGACCAAGACTCAGTTCCAGAGAAATGTTTCAGTCATTTAGTGGACAATGTATTATTGAATTGTATCATCACCCATTAATAATTGTAGTGTTTCTCATCTAGGAAGTTGAATGATCTCTTCAAGAAGTTTGTATGTTCATTTTAGAGAGCAAACAATATTTATTTTTTTTTTTTTTAATAAACTGTCTCTTAAAGACCAGGAATATGCTCTTGAATAAATCAATATCTTCTAAAATTTTTAGCACACCATCAGCCTGATTTCTGAGAACTTTCCAAACACTTATAAGTAAATATTATCTCATTTCTTTTCCAGTTTTAGATGTTGGTGGTTGTTTTTTTTTTGATTGAACAGTACAGAGTGCTCATAAGTAGCGTGTCTAATACAGTTTCTCAAGGGAAGGCCGAGTTCAAGAAATGTCTATGCATTCCATGGTTTCTGTGGTCATTCATAGTTCTTCCATAATTGAAACACTGAGCTTTAGTTTTGTCCAGTTTTCATCTCTTTGTGGCTGCTATGAATATTCCATCAGAAGTTAACAATCTTGTAAGTCATATGGAGTACACCTTCTTAAAGATCATGCTTACATAAGAGGTAATATTTAGTCCAGTGCAGCCTGCTCTAGGTGACTTTTCTTGAGCAGGAGGGTTGGACAGGATGACCTCCAGACGTCCCTTTCAACCCCAACTATTCTCCAATTTTGTGATTCTATTTAGAATTCTAAATAGAATCACAGAATTGTTTGGGTTAGAAAGGACCTTCAAAGCTCATCTTGTCCAACTTCCTGCAATAAGCAGGGACATCTTCAACACAACCAGGTTGCTCAGAGCCCTGTCCAGCCTGGCCCCTCAAATGTTTCCAGCGATGAGACATCTACCACCTCTCTGGGCAACCTGTTCCAGTGTTTCACCACCCACATCGCAAAAAAAAATCTTATATCTAGCCTGAATTTCCCCTCTTTTAGCTTAAAACCATCACCCCTTGTCCCATTGCAATGGGCCCTGCTAAAAAGTCTCTCCCCATTCTTATAAGCCCTGTTTAAGTACTTAAAGACCACAATAAGGTCTCCCTGGAGCCTTCTCCAGGCTGAACTGCAACTCTCTCAGCCAATCCTCACAGGAGAGCTGTTCCAGCCCTCTGATCATTTTTGTGGCCTGCTCTGGACCCTCTCCAACAGGTCCATGTCCTTCCTCTCCTGAGGGCTGGATGCAGTAGTCCAGGCGGGGTCTCATGCTCAGATCTAATTCACTTTACAAAAGTAAGATTCTTTTCCTGCCTCGCTTCTGCAGTGAGGCAAACAGCCATTTGACTTGAAGAAGAAAAATGATTGTGATTATTTTTAAAATTTCATCTTCAGTTATTTGTGAATTTTTTACTTAAAGATCTGGTAAATTAAGAAGTAATTAATTTTTATTTTAAAATAACCTGAATGATCAGTCTTCCAGAAGTGTGTTCTTGTTTTCTGGGAAATGTTGCATATTTACAAGAGAATTTGTTCTACTTGTTTACTGAGTAAGTTGGGAAAATATATTCTGTGTTCTTTTTTTTCTTTTTAATTGCAAGTCTGTAATACTTACAGCCTCAAGTTTGGAACAGTTAAAATACATGTGCTGTTGTATTTCTTTGTTTCTTTGATACTTACAAGAATGTTAAGTTAAATAGTATTTACATGTTCTTAGATTTTTATGCCAAGAGAACAAAAGGTGAAGGGGTGTCTAAAAACAGTTGAGCTGACTAAGAATGTAGTGAAGTCATGAAGTCAACACAAAAACACAAAAGAAAGTGCTAAAAATTACTTCTTTTTCATTTACATCTTTTGACTTCTGAAAGATTGTGAAACATTTTCGTTACAGAAATAATAAAAATGCTACACCTTTACCATCTCTGAATTAGAATACCTGAATTGACAGTCAGGCCATTTGAATTTTGGAGGTGACAGACTAAATGCTCAGCTGAATGAGTGCTTTGTCCAGTGTGCCCAGCATGCTCATTAAATAACTGTACATCTTTGTTTTTGGAAAGAATATATTTTCTCTATTTCTGAGTATAACAGAATAACATTAAAATTTTACCTCGCCTTGTCCATGCTGATAAGCACTACTTTTCTCAGTGGTAAACAGTGGAAAAGGAACAAATAGCTACTAAACCAGGAAAGCTTCAAACAGGCAGCTTGTAATATAAATGTATTTGGGTTTTACTAGTAGGAAAATGTTTGTTGTGAAGGAACTGACTAATTCTCAAGTGTAGTAAAGAATTCTGGAGGCTATGGAATTACTTAAATATGTGGTATGTCCCAGGCAAAGGAAAACACTTCATGTAAAACTTCTGTATGCTTAGGACCTGAAGCTTCCATCCATTCACAGGCAAAAGAAAGGTAGAAAGTTACGGGTGGCCAGATGAAGGTGATCCTAAGGTGGTGCCATAGACTTTGAAAAAGAAGAGATAAGTTTCTTAATGCAGGTACTTGTAAAACAGGATTAAAATAAGTAAATAAAAGTTCTACACACCTTTGATCTATAAGTGTAAGGTTAATTGGACAAGTGGGATTTTCAGGTAGTCTAAAAGTTATGGAACTCTCTCACCTGTTACACTCAACAATTTTAATTGATATGACTAAGAGAGTGGTCTAAGAGATGCTGAGAACCACTATTTTAACAATGCAGTAGCCTCCCAGCTTCTGATCTTTGAAGATGGCTTTTAAACAGCTTGCAAAGTATATATCATATTCTCATCAATTCTTTCATGTTTACCTAACATGCTACATATTTTGAAAGAAATTTAATACAAGCTATGGCTAGATATAAGGCAACAGGGCAAAGTTGAATTTCATCCTTATATTACAGTTAAACTTAAATTCCATAGATTGTGCCACAACTTTATTATAGCTCAGTGAAGCGCCTCTCCCCGACAGCAAAGCATCTAAATTATTACCTTTCAGATAATTTGTCAGACAAGTGGAAATTTCAGATTATAGTTTAGTGCAATTTTATCAAATCCTATATAATCAAAATAACCTCTTCTAATCAAAATATCTACTAGTCTTTTCAAGATTAATTTAGTCCTCATCAAAGATTTTGCATTGATAGCTATTGAAACACTCCTGCTCTCTTATTATTCAGTACAGTTTTTTCTAGAGCTTCTTCTAGTGCTTTTCTTTCTTGCTTCAGGTTGACCAAGTGAGATTAGCCCTGAGATAGGGAAGCATGGTGCATATAGGTGCTGAGACTTGGAGATTTGACTCACAAAGGTATTACACAGTATCTCAGTGACAGTTTGTATGAAACTGTCAAGGAATTTGCCTTGATACAAACGAAAAAAGTTTATACACAGTCACAATTTTATAAACTCTAGACTCTTTTTACAAGTGATTAAACCAGAAAGCATATTTTTCCTTTAGCTTTTTGACAACTCCAAAATTTATTTCATGTAAGCTATTGTCAATTTTTTAAGATTCAATGAGTTAAATTTTAGCTTTTATCAAAAAGTGAAAGGATCTGTGATGCTTTGTTTTGGGGGTTTTTGTTTGTTTGTAGTTTTTTGGTGTTTTGTTTGTTTTGTTGGTTTTAGTTTGGTTTTTTGGTGTGGGGTTTTTTTTGTTTTGTTTGTTTGTTTGTTTTCTTTTTTACTTCTCCCTTTCTGTGATACTGTTTGAAATTAATTACATAATTCAACAGGATGAATCATCTACTCTTAGCTTTATGATGTTAAAATTAGAGTTTTCTCATTTGATTAAATGTCTGTTAAATTTCCTTTTTTTGTATCAGTAGGCTTAGGTTGTGAAGTACATAATTTTTACAGGCTTACTGGAAACTTTAGATGTAGTTAATTCTCCTTGAAATAACAGTGACTGAAAAAGAACACAGACCTTCCTGAAGTTAGTAAAATATATTTTCTTATGGTAATACAAAATATTTCCTGAAAATGTTTACTGTTATTTTTTTCTGAAACTGTGTGTCACACATAGTCCAGCTAGAAAAATTTTATTTGTCGGCTTTGAAATGCCAATAATTTCTGCACTAGTGTCCTACATAATTGAGCATAGGACTATGAATAGTGGTACTGTCCTAAAATCTGTATTCTAAATATTTACAGTCAGGATTACGTTTGACATCTCAGAGGTAGATTATATAACCCTTACAACATAGCAGTTTCTTTTCCCACTAGTCCTACTGAGACACCTACTTGAGTTATTATACAATTAACATTCTTATAAAATCAGGCACTTTTTTTAGCTTTTCAAGTAATATATACAATGATTTTGCCTAGTACTAATGCAATAGGATGTGTACTTGAAATGTCATTAAAATTGATTGATTAAACAAGATATTAAACTTGTGAGCAGGTTTCTCATAATTTGATGTTTGTATTGCAGTAGCTATGGGAACTAAAACTCCAACCGAGATCTGATCCTTGTATCTCATCTCCACAAATAAATCTGCTAGGATCATAAGAGCCTTGACATTACCTACAACAAAATGCATTAGAAACAATCATAGGATATTGAGAGCTTGTGTCTCTCCATATAGTTGTAATTTCTGAATTTTGACTCCCACACATTTGCTGACAGCATTTTCCGGTGCTAGCTCTACGTACTACCTAGTACTTCATTGAGCTTTAAAAAAAAAAAAAAAAGGCATGAAAAATAGTTTTTACTGAAGTGTGTCTTTTTCTGCTGAGCTGTTTTTCAACCACTTATCCCTCATCATGGACTGGTGCACAGGGATATTTCTTGCTGGGTGCTGGACTTTGTATTTCTCTTTGACCTTTATGAGTTCCTGTTTGCCCCTTTCTCCAGATTGTTGAGGCCCTCTGAATGGCAGCATAACCATGTGGTGTATCAACCACTTCTCTCAATTTTGTTTCATCTACAAACTCCAAAGGTGCACTCCATCCCATTGTGTGGGCCATTACTGATTATTACACAGTACTGGATGCAATACTGGTGTACACCACTTGTGACTGGACTTCATGTCACTGGTCGCAACTGTTTGAGATCAGCAAGTCAGCCATTTTTTGGTCCACCTTACTCATATTTGAACCACAAATACCAGTGTCCGTGAAGCTGTGATAATGGATTTTATGTGATTTCAAACCCATAATGCATTTCCATGTCACAGGAAATAGGAGCTTATTTATTGTGGCTCTACAAGGGCAAGTCCTGCATCTGGTAGCACTGTGCACTCCAAGGGCTTACAGACACTGCATGTATTGTAGTTCCCTTTGGCTGCAACAAGTATTTGAATACCACAGTGTGCTTCTTCCAGCACGAGTCACACATAGGTTGTAACTGCAAAGCTATATGTATGTTACACAGTCTTTTTCACCCTTCATAGAGAATGCTGCATAGTCACTTTTGTAACTGCTTAGATGTGCATCTTCTTTACATGGAGAGGGTGCCTGAAAGAGAGGCAAATTTGACATACTTCCTATACACAGCTGAGTTTATAGTTGTTTGGATGTGAATCAGAGCATGTAAAAGTTGCTGGGGTTTCAGATTTATTTTTTCTGCCTCTGATTGTAAGCTCATGATTTTAATTAATTGCTTCTCTTTTCCTCAGTAATTAGTTCTTTCTCTTCATTTTATGACCTAAGAGTCTCATCCCCTATTTTTAGTTTCTTGTAGTACATATATAATTTTATCCTCTGCGATGTGCATACACAATTTGTAATTTTGGTACTGGTCCAAACCCTCAATTAGGTAAGCCATGTGTTCTGTAAAGCAGCTTCAGAGTACAACAGATTGAGAAATCAGAATCCTGAACTAGCATTAAGCATACACAGTTGTTGTTGCTGCCTGTCCTTCCTTTATTTGGATACAGTGAAGTCCAGGACAACTGTGGGTACCTGATAAATTCTTCTGCACAGTCCCAAAAACCTTAATCTCTGTAGCTAGTAAAACTGTGCACTCAGCCAATAGGCATTTATTATTATTTATTATTTGAAGGTTGTTACACGTACTTAACCAACTACAGTTATGTCTGTCTTGGTGGTGACTAACCCCCTGCATTGGAAGTCAGTTCCCTAAATACGAAACTGTCTGGACCGTTAAAAGTATTTTTAATATTTTTCTACATGATTCAATTTTCAGTAAAAAATTGTATGAACAAATGTTTATTTCCATGTATAACAAAGAACAGAAATGAGCCAGAGACCCGTGTACCTGAAATATCATTAAAATTGGTTGATTAAATAAGATATTAAACTTGTGAACAGGAAAACAGCTATTTTATCATTGCATGACAAAGTTTAACTTAATTAGCAGTCGGTCTTGGGTAAACGCTCTTAAAGAATCATTCCTTAGCATGGGTTATGTAAATTATTGGGTTTTTATTGCATAATTTCTGTTGTTCTTGTCAAAGTTGCTCTGACAAGCTTTTTTTACTGAAGTAATGGCCATCAATAAGTATTTCTGACATAGAAAAAGCAGAGAAACTCTTGTGGTGTGCTGAGCAGTTTCAGCTTCCTGGGACATCAGTAGCCTTGATTAAATATTTTACTGACTACCCAGATGTTGAATAACACCTCTCTTTTTAAAATGCAACAATATTACCTAGTATATAAGTGCCTTGTAAAACAGAGTGCTTGCCCTTTGATCTCCCACACTAGCATTGTGCATGGTAGAGAATACTTGGGCTCTCCTTGCTGCCAGAGATAACAGATGTATCACAGAGCCCAGTATATGGAGTGTAACTGGGATATATCTTAGCAGTGCTGACTCCATCCTTTGCAGTTTTCAGAACACGTAACTGAATGATGGATGTGATATCTTTATTATACACTCTGGTGGGTGACTGTCCAACAGCATAAAGATGGAAAATCTTATATATTGTCTGGTCTTATGTTGTTTCCTTGGGGAATTTTAATGAATAAAATGAATGTACAACCAAGAACAAATGGATATAACTAATCTCTCTTCCAATCCCAGAGCAGCAGTGATTTCTGTAATTTTTCAGAAACCAAGCTGAGGTTCTTTAGCAGAAATTTCACTATGTCCTGTCAATTAAATGAAAGAAAAGGCCTACATCTTGATATTTTACAGCTGTTATATCTGCTCAAAGTGTACAAACAATAGTACTATCTTCATTTTATTGCAAAAATGCATTCATTTTACACTCAAGTTATTGACTAAAATAAACAAGATAAAGAGAGAGTGAGTTTTAAGACACCATCTCATGAAGCAGGGAGCAGTTAGATTTTTCCAGCCAAGGGCAGACCCTTTTGCAGATTCTGCACATTTTTAATATGTTATATCTCCTTTAGTCTCCTGTCTGCCTTGTAAACTGAAGCAGAACTCTCACGATTGCAGTGATTTTGAGCAAGGTGACTGCTAATCTTTTTTTTTTTCTCTTCAGTTCATTTTTCATTGTCCCATCCACAGTTATCACAGGAGAGGAAAATGTGACTGCAAGTTGTCATACTACTGTTGTAATTTTGAACCGGTCCTCAGTACAGCGTTCTGATAATATTAAAACAGGACAGTGACGGAAGTTCTAAACTTAGGCTCATGAGAAAGCCTAATCAGCCTGACATCTCTCTGCCAAAGATGTGCAGCTGCAGAAGGTAATGCAGATCTTGACTGCAGAAAGAACTACGATCATCAGCTCTAAAATTTTGTTACCTATCCAAATGTAGTTGGACTGAAGGCAGCTCATACAACCTAAGTAGACCTTCACTTTCTCAGTGATCTCTAGATGTGGAATGAATCCAGTGGTGTTTCTGTGTGGATGAAGTATAATAATTATTAACTTGCTTATGTGTTAGGAGCTTTTCAGTAATGTGCAACACCATTTGGTCGCATGTAGTTTCTCTAGACGAATCAGCAAACAAAATGTTGGGGAATAAGTGTTCAATGAAAAAATATAGATTATGTGTGATGTGTTAAATCTCACAATTTAATAATTGCAGTTCTGACATAAAGACAAACAGAAGTCCAAAAAGCAGCTCTCTAAGGACACCTCTTTACCCATGAAAGAGAAGTCATATTTGAACTAAAGGGTGCCTCATTAGTATACTTAAATAGACAAAGAGGATAAATAAAGGCTGTACATAATATTACAGGACATTTCAGTTTATAAGGATATTAAGGGATCTTGAAGCATCTTTGGCTGTATTTGCATTGAAAACCAACAAGAAAACTTCAGGAAAAGGAGCAAAAGGTTATCCCTGTAAGAAACAGAATACTCTTAAGTTGCTCCCTGGAGTGTTATTATGGCTACTAAATGCCCTGGCAAGTTTCTGAATGGTGGCAAGGGCAAGAATTCGATTTAATGTTGGTTCCAGTTTTATTTACATATATTTTTCTTATATAATTTAGTTTCCAGTTTTGTAATCAAGAATCACAACCATTGTTTGATAGAATAAGATGTTAAATTTGTTCACAATTGGGACACTTGCACACGGTTTTCTACAGTTATGCATCTGCTACTCTAGAAAATGCTACTGAAGTAACTGGTGTTAAAGAAAACTTCTTGGGCAGTCTAAAGCCCATGGAAATCTTGGAAATCTTATGTATGGAAAAGGGGACGTGGAAGAGATGTTGATCTGCAAAGATCACTTTGGAAGTAATGGCATGAAGTGCCTGGACTAGTCTCCCTGGGTTCTTGGTTTCCGATAGGAAATGGAGAAAAACTTTCTTCACTGAAAGTGTTGTCAGGTGTTGGAACAGGCTGCCCAGGGAGGTGGTCGAGTCACCATCCCTGAAGGTATTTAAAAGACGTGTACATGTGACACTTAGAGACATGCTTTAGTGTGGTGGATTTGGCACTGTTAGGCTTACAGTTGTACTCCATGATCTTCGGGATCTTTTCCAACCTAAATGATTCCATGTGATTCTCTTATGCAGGACCAGTGTCATTGAGTCAGCGCAGGATTTTTATTACATGTTGCATAAAAGCATTCAACAGCATTTGTCTTCTACAGCATATCCTGTGCTTCACTTGCATTCTGTGTGAATATGCTATTTATGATTGTATATTCTAGAAAGAGATGTGGGGTTTTTCCCAGTACAACTGGATAAAGAAGATTATACTTATCTTTTTTGTGCAAACATAAAAGAATTTCTATTATTAATTCTATTTTTTGGGGGAGGAAGAAAAAGGACATTCTGTAGAGTGCAGCTTATGTCAGTAAACTAGAAAGGTAGAAGTTTGACTTCTTTATCTTATGGAGTATTTTAGATAATGACATTCTTTAAATTCCTCTAAAATTATGAGCTTTAAATGATCTATCAAATAATTTCTTTTCAGAAACAGTATTTTATATGTCTGCCTGGTATAATTTGTTCCTCTTTTAACCTCATTAAAATCCAAGGAGATCTTCTTTTTATGGCCAAGGGAATAGTTAGTGAAGGACAAAGTAATTTCTTATCTTTTCAATAAAGGAAAGCAAAAGAACCCTGCAAGTCATTTCTACTGGGAGATCTAATTGGTATATAGTAGGTGTCATGAGTTACCATTGTTGTGAGAATTAAAGGATATTGGATCAGCTAATTAGGATTTATACAAAAGTCTTTCTGACAGAATAACCCAAAAAATTAATTGGAAAAATATCTATACGATAATGTAATACTAGCATATTCACAGGTCTTCTACTTACTTCCTTCACTCACTTTTTTTTTCTTTTTTTTTTTTTTTTTTTTTTTTGCTTCCTCAGCAACGGAGTTTTCAATTGCGGTTTATTCGTGCCATTTCTAAAAGGTGCTGATGACATGGACACAGGTGTGTTGTATTCAGGATGGCCATATTTTACTGTTAAAATTTAAAATGTGAACTTCTTTTATAGGGAAGTTATATCCATTATTGGAATACAGAGATGGAACTTAAAACTCCTTGATATAAATGTTTTTGTGGATTAAAAATAAATATGCAAAGGTACTGTGCTTTATTTGGTTTTGGTTTTGTGCCTCATTGCATAATTTAAATTAAACTCTTAAACAACTTCAGAATTCAAACTCTTCATGTCTCTTCTATTTCTTTTAAAAGGAACCTAGTATTAATGAAAATGAAAAATACAACAGACAGTTAAAGTTGCTAAGTGAGAACAGTACACGTATTTGTCATATAAGCATAAGCACTTAAAAGAAAGACAAGTTTTTTATTATCAAGTATTTGAATTAATACTTTGTCAAAACACAGTAATCTTAACTTCAGCTTGCATTTTGCAGTTATTATTTATAGAATATTAATACAAATATATAGTGTTTGATACTGGATAGGACAAGCCAAAAAATCAATTAAGGTGTGTTTTTTTGGAGGGGAAAAAAAAAAAAAAAGCAAGCAGCTATATATACAGCATACCCATCAAGCTGTGTCAGTGTGTACTCCAAGCTTGAAGAAATCTGTGAGCAGGTTGAACTCGGGTATTTTACTGCCACCAAGAAATAAGGCAAATAATGCAGGATTGGTTGGTGATGGCAGCAAGGATTGACATTGAGATGGGAGAAGCTAATTGGAGAAGTAAAATGAGAGCAAATACAGAGTGCCCTGCACTTTTGCAGTTGGTATCACTACCTTTCCTAAAACAGTTTAACTTATTAACTTTTCTGTCAACTGTAACAGGTAATACTTGTTTTTATTTGTTTACAGGGATTGTTATGCTGTGCTCTTGGAAGAACTATGGCTGGCTGGCCAAGAGGGTGGGAACTGCCTCTGCATTGCTCTTGGTGCCTTCGTGGGAGAACCTGGAGACAGGCAGACTGCAAAGCTGCTGCCACGTGTGGTGTGGCTGGGTGAGTGAGCTGAAAAGGCAGATGAAGGAGGGAGCTTGCAGTGTGAGTTGTTGCATTCTGTCACAGAGTTGTTGCAACCTGCAACAACAGGGGTACACTGCAAGGACTTTCTGCAAGGACTTTCCTTGGTTCTTGGGTAGACTGTGTTGTTCTGCAATTCCAGTGTTAAATGAGGAAATCTGAAAGGAAGGGCTTGTTCCAGGGTCACAGCATTGCCAGAGTGTTTCCCTCCCCACCTTTTTGTTTCATTCCAGGTGGTTTGTGTCGAGTGTTTGTGTGTGTTTTTGTTGTTTGGTTGGTTTCTTTGTTTGCTTGTTATTTTTCTCTCTATTTCAAGAAGTTCATACCTCAAGTTTGTCATTGTGAAACTAAGCTTTAGATTTTCAGCTTTGGTTGCTCTTATATACTAAGGAGAAAAGTGAAGGCACAGAATATCAACATTAGAGATTACTTAAAGTTGCATCAGAGAGACTTTCTCCCATATTAATAATTGTTTGAAGTTACCTATAATTGTTGCTTTTTTATAAAGGTCAAGAGGTTGATTCAGCTTACAACAGTTTTTCATTTAGTACTGTTTACTGTGTATATATTTACAGAATCAATTTTAGAGTGTTAAACTGTGACCTCAGTCTAAAAGTGTAGCTGTGCACTTGCTTAATTTTAGCTGTGTAAGTACTTTTTAAGACTTAAGTGGCAATATATAGCCGTTTAAAGCATGCAATTAGGAATAATTAATGTAGCATAGTGATTAATGAAAAGTCTGCATCAGAAGCTTATAAATCTTATGAGACTTTAAAAAACAAAAGTTAATTTAACAAAAAAAAAAAAAAAACCACAAAATCCTACTAGGGAGATGGATTTCTAAGTATGCTTTGTCGATATGCTGCAGCTGGTTATTAGGGAACCTAACAAATTAAAAGGCTAATACAGTCTAAAAACATTGTGTGTGTTAGTCTGATAACATGTGAGGAAAAGAAAAGCAGAAAAAAAAAAACCAAAAACAACAAACAAACAAAACTACCAAAACCAACACAAAACACAACCAACCCTCCATCCTCTTAGCTCGGGGCCAATAGACTTATGTTGGGTCAGGTACTGTGTTTTTTTGGATTTTTTTCCAAAGTCTGACCTGCTGCCCACAGCTTTCTTACTGGTTTCTTTGACCCCGCATCACAGGCTGTGGGTTGGAGTAGTGTCTCTCTTAAATGAAGGTTTGCAGCCCAGTCTATGTACTTTCTCTTTGAATATTCTCTGCAACCGGATCTTTCTTTCCAAGCCATTGAGTCTGTATCCCATTGTGCATTTAGTGCTTCGAGTGCTTTAGACTTCCTTTCTTTAAATTGTTCTATGCCATTTTGCAGAAGGCTTCTGTCTCGGACCTTTGCCATGTCTTGCTGTGGCCGTGGCATCCAACTGCTGATGTGACAGCGTGATCCTGTCACCAAGCCTGAAACAGGCCTTAAGTCAAGTTGTGTAACTCTGTCACTCTCCCAGCACTTAGTTCTAGTGAACACTGGAGACACCCCAAATGTTCTTTGCATGTTGTTTCTCAGCCCAAAGCACTTATTAGGCCATTTATCCTAACATTCAGTTCCTTTCTGTTGTTTTAAGAAGTTTAAAAACATTGAAGGCATTTTTTGAAGTCTAGCATTCTGGCCTGGCCCTCCCTTTGGGAAGTTATTATTTCCTAAGAATCATCCATGCATTTGATTTTGCACAAGACGAGGGAGTTGATGATCATCTTGTTTAATGGTCAAGGAAATACAAAGCCTGATAGCTTCAGAAACCTGAGAAAAGCCCTGCGTCAGAGAACACATACTATTTTTCACTTGTTGAGCAGTAGGCATAGAACCCTTTTTTACTTTTTATTTTCTACCTGGTTTTTACATTGTCATATATTTGGACACTGCTGAAAGAACCTGTTTGGCATGTTCTGAAATGCACAGTAGTTTACACAAGATGCCATAATGCAATGGATTGTTTTGCAAAACTTAATTTCTGTGATCTCATTTATAATAGGAATCTTGCATGTTTGTTGTCCATGCAGGCTATTGGCATTTAAAGAATGGTCTAAGAAATTTGAATATTTATTTTCTTGGCAGTGCACTGATCTGTCACTTGTTGTCAGCTCGGGGAGCCATTTTGTGAGCTTGTGACAATTTTATCTGTTATACTTCAGTTGGCAAGAAGTCTTGCTGGGCCACATTATGATTCCCTTGTGTGTCACCTTGTCATCTTAGAGTATCACATAATAATGCAACTCCCCATGTTCTTTTCCTGTGACAGCCAGCTGAAAACTCCTTTAATCTGAAAGATGACTTCTACAGTGCAAACGGTCAGCTTAGTAGGCAAAACAGTTTGCATTTCCTTTAACAACTTTTTTGTTTTCTACTAATTTAAAATTTATTTTGTGTTTTGACTAGGAAAATATCCTGAGTAACAGTCACTGTTGAAACGTTTATACCATTTAACCTATGGAACCATATTTTAAGTAAGTTCACCAATTTATATTTGACTTTACTAAATGAATATTATTCAGTAATACAAGCTGGTACATGCTGCTTACAAAAAAAAAAAAAAAAAAAAAAAAAAAGAAAGTAGGTTTCTCAAAGCTTTCGAAGTATATCTGGGTGCCTGTGTACCTCTGTCCAGACTCTGAACTATGCCTCTAGACTCCTTGTATGTAAAAGGTAAGGGGAAAAGTGACTGAACTACCCTCACGTCACAACTTAAGTTGCACATAAAGCTTGCATATTGCCTTGTCCCAGCCTGCTGGGGTTTGGCTTTCAAGGCTGTTCGGATGATATGTTGAAAGATGTGAGAGACAGTGAAGACAACTCTGGTAATTGTCCTACAAGTGTCAGTGTTACGTGCTTCAAGGACAGATTGGGTTTCCATACAAAATTACAACCAAGAGAAGCACTGATGATTGTGTTCATCATGCACTTGCAGTACAGTTACTATTCCTGTACTGCTCCTGTGTGTAGAAGGTACCAATTATTCCACATTACCTAGAAGTGCAGAAGAACCAGTGTTGTTATTTTTGTGTAGTACGATGCAAAGCAGCAAAGCTTTCCATGTGCTCAGGAGGTGAAGGTTGTGCAAGTCTACTGGGTAATCTGAGTTCCTACCTGCCTGCCTGGCAGCCCTAAGAAAGAACGCTGATACTATACAAGCCAGTGTGAAGTATAGTGTGCTCTTGAAACAGTACTTCTGTATTCATATGAATAATAACAACTCTCATGAGCAAGGATTTATTGGATCAGAATTAAAAACTGCAGGTGTAACCTTTTTCGCTAGGGAACACCTATCTGTGTTATTCCCAAAACTAAATACGTTAATAATGTGATTTTTTTTTTTTTTTTATTTGCATCAACATATAAAGATGTGTCTACATCATTTCCAAGTAATACATAACAGATGGTCTTGATCTTTTAAATTGCTTGAGGCTAGAACATCCCTGTGTTTTTATACAAGCAATTGGTAGCTAGGGAGAAAGGAAGCCCATTTGGTTAGGAAATGCATCTCCAGATAAAACTAAATTGCATTTAACTTGGCTCCTTGAATGCCAGTAACAAACGAAACAAAAGACAACAATAAGAAATAGATTATTTGTGCACATATTTTTGGTGGAAAAGAGAGAAGGAAATGGTTTTGGAATTGTTCTTTATCTGCAGTGTTGCTGTAGCTCAATGGAGAGTAAAATCAGATACAACTTTAAGAGAACCTTCGTACTTGTAAAAGTTTTATTGAAGATGAATAGACAGAAAATGCTAATCAAAATACACAGTTTTTAGCAGAAACATGCCATAGCATGATTGTATACTGAAGTGCTATTGAGGAATTTTTTTCACATACCCCATAAAAAAAGTGATACCAGGTAACAAAAACCTCTGTTAAATTACTTCTCTGTCCTAGATACAGATTCTAGGAAAACAATTTTGGTCATTTCCAAACTAAGAATTAGGACACAAAGTGAGGGCAAAAGAACAATGGCTTCTATTCTCTCTCCTGCTGTGATTCAAAAAGATGTCACACCATTTCCCTATCACAGGTGTGAATCTAGTTTATTGAGACACAAGAGATGTCTACAAAAGAGGGACATATGTTTGACATCAATTTCCCAGTCTACAGTCAGGGGACACCAGGCACCAGTCTGATACAAAATAGCCACTGGATCAGGAAAACAAACTCAAAAGAACAAAAGTTTGCTAAAGTAATTTTTAAGTTTCAGCTTCTTAAATGATTGGAGCACTTCTCAGCAAGTCCCAAAGACTTGTTCTTCTCATTCTATTCCTAAATGAGGTAATTAAAAAAAAAAGAGCAAGAAGAGCAGATAATAACATGGTGCATTTTATATTTTTGTATTTCAGTTGAAATTCTGCACTGACCATTACCAGTCAGTGATAGTTTGGTTACATGCTGGTTTTTGAACACCAAAAAATAGTAGTTAAGTCCATACACATACTTTTACACTCTCTTAAGATCAGAATATATTTATTTCCAACAGTTATACCATGTTTTCCATTGTATAAATAAAGAATGACTCACTAAAGCTGGGATTTTTCAAAAATAATGAGTTAAAATCTCATGGAAATTCACTGAGTTGAGTACCAAACTCTTATATCTGTTTCTATATACATTACAGCCTGATTGACCAAACAGACCATAATAAACTTGGACTGTTACAGTGATTTGTTCCGATCAGGTATATCTTAGAGTCCCTGAATACTCCTTAGATATTAAATGTCTAAATGAAATTCCAGATTTGTATGGTAGGTTGGTATAGAGCTAAAGGAGATATTATAGCCTTTTTGTTGTTGTTAAGATTGGTTAATAGTACTTGCCTCTATAATTGAATGATTGACCATGTTATAGGAAGAGCCAATCAGCCCTGCATTTAGGCCTTGAAACAAGCCCTGTAGAAAGCTAAGAAAAAGACCTCTCAGTGACTTTTGTGGGCCTTCAGGTTCCTTTTCACTCTCAAACAATATGCAGAATGTTCTGAAATTCGATAGATGTATAATTATTTCTCATTTTGTGCCTCCAAAGTTAACCTGGGAGAAAGAAAATCATTTAATTCCTTCATATCACAATTGTGCTAGAAGATACACTTATAGGAATGTATTAATTGATGTAACAAAATAGATTTTTGGATGTATAAATATCTTCCAATATGCGTCTTGAGAGGTGCAGTTATTTCACAAAATTAGCCATGCGTAAGGCATTGCCTGTCCAGCCTTGGACTGAACTGGGTGAATTAAGAAGTGATTGTTGTGATGAACAGAGTCCTTACTTTCCCAGAGTTCAGAGAGAATACACTGTGGTACAATGCATATTTTCCT
This sequence comes from Streptopelia decaocto, assembly GCF_964273445.1. NCBI lineage: Eukaryota > Metazoa > Chordata > Aves > Columbiformes > Columbidae > Streptopelia > Streptopelia decaocto. Next base: position 18,007,626 of record NC_138659.1, read on the forward strand.
CAAATACACAGGTAATGAACCCTGAAGGAGCGATTACATATAAGCAGATACTCTATGGTTAGGTATGCCCATAACAGAGTACCAATTTTGTAAATTGTATGATAGTTTTGTTCTCTACATTACTGTGTACTTGACATTGAAAGGAGATAAAACATAATTTACTTGTTGCCTGAGGCAAATTCAGCTAAGCTCCCTATAAAGTAAAAATTCAGTACAATGTTGCCATTGTTCCTGTGCTTTAGATGTAATGAAGTATATTCACCTCTTAGAGTTCTGTTGTGGCAGACAAAGTCACTTCAATGCTTTGTTTCAAACTGATGATGCAGTATAAGCAGCTATTTTAATGGGTGTGGATATCTTCATACAGAACTGTTTCCCATATTGTTGAGGCTTCTTTTTTATTTAATATTTACATATATTCCATATATGGAGTTTCCTTGATTGTACCCAGGAGGGGAAAAATGTTTTCAGAGAAACTGATGGTCTTTTTTTGGTAATTTTATTCAAATTGATATTTTCTTCATCCTGAAACAGTGACAAGAACAGATATTGACAATAGGTACTGGGAAGTAGGACTATGAAAAAGGCAGAAGTATGAAGAAAAATAGGAGCACTGGTCAAAAAAGGTCAGCTGTCTCTTCCAGTTTTAATCATAACTCAAAGAACTAGATTGTAGATAATAACAAAACATGTACAGGGAACCTACTGCTAAGAGAATACTCTGTGTACCCAACAGGGCTGCTGCAAAATAGGGCGGCAGGTGAACTGATTTGTTATTGGGAAATAAGCCCTCTGAAGCAGTAGAGTTAGTCAGGGAGCTGGAATATAATGGACATTGGGGTACAGTAAAATCTGAGAAAACAGAACTTTCTAAAGTTAGAAATTAGTTTTCTCACTATGCCTGTTGTCAGGGTAAGACATGTTTCCCTAGTAAGGAAGAATATGCATGCAATCAAAAGGGTAATTTTCGCTTTTTCACTTCTGCTGAAACAAAGACTCAACCTCAAATTTCTATCCACAGAAAGTAACAAGGCAAGATTGGATTGTCCAGTCACCTTGAAGTTGGCTGCTCTTAATGTTCTTAGCTGTTCGACTTATCCTTTGTACCTCTACTACCTCTGGGACAATTAATTAACATCACCCAATATGCTACCCTGTTCTCTTCCTTCTCATGCTGTAGCTGGTTTCAGCCTAATTCAACAAAAGATTCATGACAGGATAGCTATCATTATATAAGGTCTGTGTCCAGTTTGAATGTAGTAGTTGGAAAACTGAAGCAGACTTAACAAAGTGCTGTGCCTTTTCTCTTGACAGCTGACTCCTGATTAAATGTTGCAGTCCTTATGCCAGGTAGCTTTGAGTCAGGCTAGGATGAAGGAAAAACCTAAATAATAAACATTAAACTTGAGTTCTTTTTCCTACTTGCAATGTCCACTGTATTTTTCACCATGCCTTAGAACATAGACAACATAGAAAGCAAGGTCATGATGCATTTTTCTCTACATTGAGTAATGTTTTTAAATGGTGTAATGACAAGAAAGTGGGGGGAATCAACTGACAAAAAACGAGTGACAAAAGTGCTTAGTGATATTCCTATAGTAAGGGCAAGTGCATCAGCAATACCATGAAAAATATTGCTGTCATTAACATCACAGTGTGGGAAGATACGAAAATGCTCAGAATCTTAGAGCTTTGGAAATAAATACATCATTGTGGCATTGGACTGATAATTCATTTTTTATTCACCAAGGAAAATTATTTTTTTATTGTTTAAATAATGAGACAAAAATTTCTCCCTTTAATCATAAAATCCTCATTCTAATCTGAAAAATTCTTGATGCTGTGCCAGGGTATAGTACCATCTCTCTGCAATCTGCAGTGCTGGATCTGATGGAACTTTGTGTGGTCACTTCCATAAGAAGGATTTCCCACACATCTTTATGTTAAATTAATATGCCTCAAATCAATTTGCATGCAACCAGCAAAGATACAGACGATCCACCTGATCCTTCCCAGTCCTGCCTGCTTTATGTAGCTATTTAGATAAACGTCCTGTCGCTGCATCTTTGTTCAACTTAGGGGCTAAATCTTTAAGTCTTTTAAATAATGAATTTTCTTTGAAAGGTGAACTGTGACTCCAAGGCCCAAAACTTGGGGATTGTTTAATACATTTCAGGAATTCATTTACAATAGTTATCTTTGTGTCCCATGTGCCCTAAATATATGAGCTTAAGCATAATGAGAGCTAAATGAAGAAAACAGAACTGAAATAAGCATACCTGTGAAACAGGATATACTAATTTGGTAATAGTAAATGTAATTCCTAAAGATGTACCTGCAGCAAGCTGGGGAGCACACATTTCAAAAGGAACGGGCTTCTTGTACATGAGGATGTTGAAAGACCACAGTGAAAAATGCTGTTGAAAGTATAAAGAAGTACATCTACAGTTAATTCTGCGTGGTGATACCATTAACTAATAAAAAAGCCCATAGTCTATTGATGATATATAATTATTAAATAACCCCTAGCATTGCTTGCATTCTTACTTTTGAGGAGATTCTGAAAGAAGGAAATACTGTATTTGTTTTTGTTTCATAAGTCACTGATAGAAAGAAACAGTCCTCAAATGATTAGGACCTAAGAAGGGAGTGGGAATTAGTTACTTCTTTTTTTTCCTTTGGATATAATAATAAATAACTAATGCTGAAAAGTTCTAATTTCTTGGATAGGTTTTATGGAGTTCTGATATAGAACTGGCAATATTTTAATCTGATTTTCTTGTATTGTGAATTCTTTATCTTCCTTGTTATTTTAAAATTCCAGGACATTCCTGAGAATCAAATGCCAACACCTTGATAAAGAAAGAGCTTCTGTGACCCAAAAATTATGATTTAACATGATTTGATGAGATGCTTTGCTGGTGTACTTTCAGTAGGAATGATTCTGCCTTGTTGATGCACAAAACTTTTGTACTCATCACTTCACAGTAGCAAATTTCAGCAGTATCTAGAGTGTTATAGCCCTGGAAGTAACAGTTGGGACATGCTGTTCCCAAGTAACTGATGCTTTTTGGCAAAAAGTTTCTCCATTGGTTTAGAGTAGCAAAGAACAGAGACAGAAATTGCTGTGGGCAAAACCCAGGAAGTTGTCAGAAAGGTTTTGGAAAAAAACAGAGAAGTGTCTGTATTGCCTTCAGGATGCTGCGACCATAGGGCAGATGTGACTGCAGAATGAAATGGATTAGTCACTTGCATCCCGGCTGCTTTCAAAAATTATGGTAATGCTTCCTCTGTCAACATGGAGGTGGAACAAAATAATTTGTTAGTATTTTTTTTTAATTATTCATTTCATAGTAAATATTTTCCAAATATTTTCTTAATGTGCAAGTTTTCAGGCCATTAGTCCTGATTCCTATAAATATATCCATTAATTCACTAGTTAGTTCAGACAAACATCAGGATAAAAATTACCTGTTACAATTTTCCTCAGCCATCAGTTACCCATGCAACTGAACTGGGTGGTGTTCTTGCTGTAAGCTCAGTGCAAGGCTGATAATGTTTTTAGGCAAAAATACCCCAGGCATTCACTTTATCAGAGAATGCTCAGATTATTTTATTCATTTACATAACTGAAAAGATACAAGATGGGCAAATATTTTCAGATACTACACAGGTAGCAGTATTCACAAACATTAAGTTATAGACAGTTTATTGTTTAGAGGTAAACACCGCACTCCCACAACAAAATATGTTATGTAGATATATTTACTGAAGATACAGTTTAAATTTTGTATTAATTTTAAGTCAAAAAATCTAAACTTTTAAAAATATCCTCTGAGCAACCTCTGTTATCAATTGAGTAGAAAGAAAATGTTTTCACTGCTTTCTGTTGCCAAGATTTTTGTAAAATTTTCTATAAGTGCTATTTCATGATCATTTGGGTGTTACCCCCTAGGCAGCAGATAGTAGTGTAGATAGTCTGGTTTTCGTTAACATTTTCAAGGCAGAGGCAGGAGGTAGATGGGGCTTGCAAAGGACTTCTCCCTAATAGTTAGATATATTACATTGTAATAAATACACTCAAAAAAGTAAATGAGTACCTTGCATGAAGGATGGAATGGAAGAGATGATTCCCGTAGGTTTTCTCTAAAGGAAAGGGAATTTTTTAGAGGTGAATTCGAATAAATATTTATATAGTCCGGATTGCAGTCTTGTAAAGACAAATATCTGACCAGGAGACAATGATTGTGCACATTGCACAATGATTAAACATCTTGGATATCCATCACAGTGAAGTATTCTTTTTCACTCTGATGCCTCTGTTCATCATCATTCAATTTATTGCTATTTTATTTATGAAAAAAAAATAGTGGTTTATGATGAGTCTTAAGATTTTGGTGGCTACAGTGTCTGTGTCTGCACGATCAGACAGAACAGTTATAGAATGTGCCTAAAAAGATGGAACATTAAAATAAGTATGAGGTTTGATTGTATGTTACATCAGAAAATATGACTGAAACGGGCATAAAACCAGCTGTGGCTGCTGGGCGTTCTACATGGGACTGAACTTCTTTCTTGTGCTGTTATCTCTGGAATTCTTTAGAGATTTGTATACAGTACTTTAACAGCTTGACAATAGGTTCTTTCCTTCTTTCTTCAATAGACTGATTTTTGACAAAGCTGGATCACTTTCTGTTTTCTGGTAACAGCTTTGTGCTACAATCAAAGACTGAACATTTACCTTCTCTAAGTTCTCTCAAAATACATTCTATTTAAAAACCTTAAAATCCTATAGCTTTGGTTAAGTTGTTTACACTGGTATTGCTATAAGTGATGTGCAGCCCGTCTGATCACAGGTGTTTCATTTACATTCACCTGACTTGCTTGCCTGTAGTATCTGTGGCTATCACACAGTTGTGTGCTGAAAAGCATTTACATTTTGAAGAGCTACATAGTGAAATTCTGCAGCTTTTTTTGTTGTTCTTACAAATTGCTACTCTATGAATAGATAATAATTTCTACAAGTAGGACAACCTGAAAACAAATGCTAAAATCTGTGCCTGAAGAAAAAGAGGTTCACTAGAAAGAAAAAAGAGACATAACCAAAATAATTACATCTGTGTCCACTTTTTGTAGTTAATACTAGGATGAGCTGGAAAAGACAAACTCCTGTTAAATATGCAGATCATCCAGAATTTTATTATTTTGGTGCTTAATTCACTATTCAAAACTGAGCAACAGCAAGTGCACCATCTGGATAGTTAATGATTATAATCTTTTCTGAGTTCTGTTACCATACTTCCCAGAGTATATTTTTCTCATTTATGTTCTGTTGTCAGTCAGTGTTAAAGTTGAACAGTCGTGTGGTTACTTAGGACTTCATTTTGGTGAGGAAAATTATAGATAACGTTGCTCACTTGCAGAAAATTTGTAAGGCTGTGTCTCTTCTGTCCATTGTTAACATTTCAGTATGTGCCACTTAAGTTTTTTCAAGATCTTCCAGAAACTATTGAAAAAATGAGAACAGAACTGGGCTATGTATGAATCTCTCATTGAAAGCTCTGGAAATGAGCTATGATGATTCCAGTACTGGTTCATGACCCGTTGTGTTGTGTTCACTTGGTTCAATTGCAGTGATATCTCTAATTTGCCGGGGGGAAAGGATAACTGGTAAACCTCACTGAGAGCACCACATGCAGAATATGATGCATTTTGATATATTTTCCTTGGCCAGAGGCAGGTTAAAATTGTTCTCTAACAGCAATGGTAAACAGCATAAGCCAGGTGACTGACACACTGAACAAATAAGAAATATGTAAAACAAAAAGATACATAATCAGAAGGTGGCATCTTTACCAGTGGCAGTGTCTTTTCAGACTTTATATATGACAACATAAAATAGATCTTGAAGATAAGGTCCATGACTTCTGGATGCTGCTTCCAGGATTGTGTGATTCACATTTAAAACTTCCCTAGAAATGGAACTCAAGTGTGCAAAGAAATCACAGTATCACAGTATGTTAGGGATTGGAAGGGACCTCACAAGATCTTCTAGTCCAATCCCCCTGCTGGAGCAGGAATGCCTGGGTGAGGTCGCACAGGAATATGTCCAGGCGGGTTTTGAGTGTCTCCAGAGAAGGAGACTCCACAACCTCCCTGGGCAGCCTGTTCCAGTGCTCTGTCACCCTTACTGAGAAGAAGTTTTTTCTCAAATTTAAGTGGAACTTCTTGTGTTCCAGCTTGATCCCATTACCCCTTGTCCTATCATTGTTTGCCATCAAGAAGAGCCTGGCTCCATCCTCGTGGCACTCACCCTTTATATATTTATAAACATTAATAAGATCACCCTGAAGTCTCCTCTTCTCCAAACTAAAGAGACCCAGCTCCCTCAGCCTTTCTTCATAAGGGAGGTGCTCTACTCCCTTGATCACCTTTGTTGCCCCAAATTGGATTGATTGGAGCCATAGGTAGAGATAGCATGGAGAATTAGATGCAAGGTTTGTCCTGGAGTCAATTCACATTTAAAGACTTTCTAAAAATGAGTTTCTGAAAGCATACCTTTTATGGTACTTTATTTTGTGTGGAGAATGGTATTCTGGATCGACCTGTGTAAGCCACTACACTTGACAGAATTATTCTGTGAATCTCATTTAGCTTTCCCTGATCTCTGAAGTGTTTGTGATCCATGTGCAGTACATTTTGGCTGCTGTGCAAACATTAAGACTGTTGCTTGCATACAGATTATGTATTGTATGTTACCTGCACACTGGGGTTTCCGTTGATCTCTGCTGGTTACTTGTTTGGGTGTGTTAGGAATGAAAATTTCCTTCATTCTCTGAGTACAGTTGTCAGTACTTTTTTACTAGTCTAGTCTATGGGTCTAATAATAATTCAAGAAGTTATGTTCTTTGGATTAAAGAGAAATTAATAGAAAGGTCTGACAGTTTATGTAATTTCAGTTTTTTAGGAAAGGAGCTTGCTCTGTCATTTCAGACCTATTAATTACTTTGGGTGCTAGCTCCTAGGCACTTAGATTGTTTGGCTCTGGAAGATTATGAGAATAAGAAAAATAAAGGATCTTTTCTGCCTACCAGTTGTAATTTTCTTTGCTTCAAGTAAGCAAACATTGTGAAATGTTTGAGCTAACTCTCTATTGTGCAGAAAGGTCACATGTGACTGATGGAGAGACAGGACTGATTATATCACAGTTTAAAAATATAATTAAAATTGAGGATTTTCAAGCCTGCTGGCATTTTACTGATACCTACAGAAGCAGAAAAAAACATATTTGCTGCTAACATGTAATTTTTACATGAGAAATTAAACCTGTTTGACTGTGGCCTCTGTCTGATTTTGCTAATATAATTTCAAGCTGAAGGAGGAAAAATCAATAATTGTTTCTTTTTTTTTTTTTTTTTTAAGATACATGTTTGCCAAAGCCTATGCAGGTATTTAACATATGGTGTTGTGGGCTTCCTTTTTTCTCTTTTTTTTCTTTAAGGCTTTTACCATTTCTGCTAATAGTAAATGTACAATCCCTTAGCCACCAATCCTTTAAATAAGTCAATAACCTGAAATTGAAACATCAGAGTGTACCTAATACTTTCAGCTACCATTATAATCTGCAAGATAGTAGTTTTCATGAAGAATCTTTCAGCAGGACCTAGTGCCCGAATCTGGTAACATTTCCTCTCCTGCATCTATGAACATCAACAAAAAAGTATGTGAAAACATGAAGGATTGTGAGAGTGTTGTTGCATGAGGTCCTCTTATTACAGAGTAGATTATATATTTATGTACACATATTCTGAAATATGTTACACCACAGCGTGTTTATGAAAGCCGGAAACACTGTAACATTCTAGAGGTAGAAGCAGAATTAAATATCATCAGATGTGATATGCGCAGTTTTGACTGAAAATATTGAGATGGTTGACTAACTGGACAAAATGCTGATTTAGACTGTCAGCCTTCTGTGAGATTTCAACTACTTAGTCATTTTTCTAGCTTGTATTGTTGGCTTTGCAGGCCTCTAGAGATTAACTAAATCAAAGACAAACTGAAGTCTCTGAAGTACTCTTCTATTTCTACTATCCCAGACTTATATAATAGTTTTACAAACAAGCCTTTTCTTTTTTTCTTTTTCTCTCTCCCCTTGAGGGAGGCATTGTTCAAGACTGTGTGGGGAATCTAGCTTTTCCAATTAAAGCTGTGTTTCCTCCAAACCATTTGACAGCTAGCCAGAGACTTGAACTGCTTTGCAGGATTTTACCAGTTCTAGCGATAACCCCTTTGCCTTTAATGTGAAAAGATCCATCAAAGTCTTTCGAAATATTAGGTGTTCTTAGAATCACCAGTATAGATTTCCTTCTACCAAATGACATGCACTATACGGACTTAAGCTTCAGTGAGGAAATCATAAGTTGCCATGCATTAATGAAAACCAGAGCAAGAAGCAAGGATGGAGGTTGTCAGCAGAAGTAGCAATAAAGTTCTCGAAAGAACTATAGTGGCCTTTTTTTTTTTTTTCTTCTATCCATAGTAGAGACACTCAGTTTTTCATGTAACCATTCATCCAGGTATGCAAACAAAACCTTGTATTGTACACATGGCTTAAGGCCAAGAATATAGGTAGGGCAGACTGCAGAAATACCAGGATTGTGTTCATGGGATATAAATTTGTTATCCTAAACTTGTGCTGACTCTTTATCGGGCAGCTCCGACACCAGCAGTCTGGGACAAGCTTGGAACTAATTCAAGCAATACAAAAATTTAAGATAATCTTCTAATGCCAAAATATGTATAATAGATCAGGGTTCTTCAAATGGTGGTACTCTGTATGCAGACCACCAGGACATTTTACCAGTGATTTCTGACATGTTTCTGAGGGGCTTTCTAATTTTTGGTGTTCCCCTGAGAAAACAGCTGCAGTACTGAGGAAAAGAGGCCATGCAGAATGCAAAGGTATGTTGATACAGGGTGACATGGAATGGGACTTCTTTATAAATCTTGGTAAAATTACTCTGTGGACCTTTGTAAAAGTGATCTTGGTAGCCTGATTTAAATGAAATGCCAACCATTTGAAATGCCTCTGAAGTAACTAATGGATTCAGTTGGTTACAGACTAAGAGTGAATAGTGGAGTAAGTTTGATTTGCTGTTCCCTGGTAGGTGCCTTGGAACGATCTGTGGGGAAAGACAAACTATGATACTGAGAGGCAGTCTAGAGCACATACTAGATTAATGAAATAAGCAGAACTTAATAAATGGAAAATTCTTCTGCTATTAGATAGAACTGACAGTTATTGGAATCATATAGTAAAGCTATTCAGTTGGAAAGAAAATCATAAATAGCCTACTGTTGCCTCTAGCATTTGTTGCATTGGATTGAAATGGTTCCTCAGAAAATTATAAAATATATTAAAGCATAGAAATGACCACACACAGAAACTATTTTACTTGGCATGCTGTTTATAGCCTGAAAAAAAAAGAAACTAATGAGTTTGGTGAGCTAAGTGACATCTGTATTTTAAATATTGTTGTTCCTGTAATTTTTTTCCATTTGCCACAATCCTTTGTTACTTAGGAGAAACTAGAAATGAATACTAATGAGGTACACAATGATTATTTCATGTGTACTATTCTTTTCCTTTTAAGACATCTTTGTGTGTTTTTTCTTTTTCCCAGATGTGATATTTTCTCACAATAGCTTATATTGTTTGTTATGACTAAAAGTAGTAGTATTTTTTGACAATACCTCCCTTAAAACCAGGCTAACACGTACTGTCATACTGAGCCTCATAAGCCCTCTTCCTTTTTTTTATAAGATATTTTGCCCCCCTGAAGGACACGTGAATCATCATAAAAGAAAAAAAAAATACACCAACACACCACAACATGCAAAACAAAACATCTGTAAAACATGTAAGAAAGTTAGTAGTGACAAATGAAAGGCAATGCACTTGAACAGGAGTAATCAGCTTCACAGATGCAGTTTGAGGAGGAACCATCTAGGTTGCTTTTCAACCTTGTTAGCTCCGTAGGATTTTTTTCCCATTCTTTAAAAGCCTAAAACATTGTAGCATCTGTCACAGGTTTTTATTGCCATGCTTTATTTTAACAATTGGAAAATTCAGAATCCATAGCATTATTATTAAAATTTTGGGAGGCAATGAAAAGAAGGATAGCAATTTTCACTAATAGTGTGTTAGCTAAGTTTTATGCTTAGGTTTCCATTACAAAACCTTTTAAAAAGTTTTATTCAGCCATGAAAATATTAGATGATGAAATTCTTTCTACATGCTCTCAGCCTAGGTTTATTTAAAAAATCTATTTAGCAATATTGCATGTTTGGTTTGGGGTTTTTTTGTTTGGTTGGTTGGGTTTTTTTTGTTTGTTTTTTATTTGTTTTGGTCTGGTTTTTTTTAGCAAAGCAACAATCATCATAAGCTGTAGTGTAGTATGCACTTTGTGATCTCATGACATCACTATTTTAAGAGAGGTTCAGTATTCTGTCAAATAGTATTCTGCTTGGAAAAACTGGTTGTAAAAAATTATCCATTTTTGCATATTCCCATAGAAAAGTGGGGGTTTGGTTTTGTTTTGTCTTGTTTTTTAATTACTTTGGTTTTACTCACTGACTGCTGTATGAGATGTGGGAAGGAAGCTGCTGTGCCTTTCTGGTAGGTATACTGAAATGCAAAAAAGAACTGTTAGTCTTCTTCATGTTTTTAACCTGAACTTGGTTAGGAAAATGGAAGAATATTGGCGCAAGCTGGAAATGACCTAAAAATGTATGAGCATTTTGGGCCTTCTAATTTTGGTAGTTACAAATATGAGCTTATTACACTTTCTTGCTCTGATTTGTGATATAAGCTTAAAGCAAGATCCATAGCTTGTGTTCTGGTGACTTCACTCTGTGCCGTCTTTGGAAATAAAAAGAGAAAAGGTAATGAATGAGGACAGCCTCACTTCAGATGAAGGATGACTAGTGCCTCTCCCCATCCCAGCGTACAGAACTGTGAAAGTCAGGGAAGTAAAAGGCATTTTTTGGACTATGTTGTGTCCAAGAATCACTTTCTTCACAGTCTCTATATCAGACTTGTTTATTTGCTTATAATTTAGAGTTGAATTCACCTTATCACTCTATACAATTACCTGAAAGGAGGTTATAGCAAGGTGGGTGTCAGTCTTTTTTCCCAAGTAACAAGTGACAGCATGAGAGGAAATGGCATCAAGTTGCAGCAGGGAGGTTTAGATTGGGTATTAGGAAAAATTTCTATGAGTTTATGTCTTTACACCTGAATATCTCTAAGTAATCCCTGCTAACCTATAAGGCAAACTTTCTCCTTGGCAGATGAAGAGGTTTGAGTGTTAATTTTATTTGGTAGTATACGTTTACTCTAAAGTTGTTAATAATACACTTTATGTAACCTTAAATTGCATGCAATTGCTCAGTGTGAGTGATTTTTTACAATAAAAACATTAGCAGGAGAACTTTCCAAGCGAGCTAGTTTTATGAGGTCAATAAATTCTTAACCTTGTCAGACTTTCCTTGGTAAAGTAAGGATTTCAGTACTTCACAGGAATATGTCTTGAGTGAGTTGAAAAAGCTGAGTTAACATTAAAGATTTGCAACACCATTTGTAGGAAGGAGAAATGTTGGGTAGCAAGTTTAAAAGATTTTTTTTTTCTCAAACAACAATATTTTTCTTCTATTTTTTAAAGAAAAACTTCTTTTTCACCCCCACTGTTTAAAAAAAAAAAAAAAAAAAAGCAATAACTACTGTTTCAGGTAACAGTTCACTTATTTCAAATTCCAGTTCTATCATTGATCAAAATATTGGTCAATGCGTATTACTTGGTATTAAAAATTAAAATGAAAAAATAGAAGAAAACTATGACAACTTCTGTTTATTTGAAAAGCTATTTTAGTTGAACAAAAGTGGTAAGTGCCTTCACTTAAGTGTCTGTAGAAATATGTAGTTTCCAATATATAATTTCTCAAGAACTTTAGTAGAGGCAAGTGATACAGTGAGGAAAGAGCTTAGAATTAGGTAAATATAACCTTTAAAATCACAGAATCATAGAATCATCTGAGAAATCTGAGCACAGACCAACCTTGCTTTGTCTGCTGTGTCACTGTTTTATTACAGCACCTGCTGATGAAGCCAGACTGTTCGGCAGGATCTGATAGAGTCTTTTTTCTTTGTTATTACACACTGGATTACTGTCACACTCCTCAGTAAGACCAAAAGGTTGTGTTAGAGTACTGCATTTTGAAAGGCCTAATCTATGAATTGTCCATCCTTGCAGGACAAAAGCACTGAGCAAAACCAAAATGTTCTAAAACTGACTTATACAACAAACAGGAGCAGCCTTGTGTGGAACCATGTGTAAGTGCTAAACCAGCCATAGTGACAATAAAGAACACAGGGCAGAATCAACTTTTCTTCAGGACAAACTTACAAGCTTTTTCTTTTGTTGAGCAGGTTTTTTCGTGGTAGCTATTGCTAATGCTGTGTTGCAGTGCTGCAACATACTTTTTCACCTAAACACGTGCTCCTCAGTCATATGTTAACTATGTCCCTACTAATTCTGCCACGGTATGTTGATATGTGGGCAAGTGCAGCTTTGATGGACCTGCCGTTACTCTGGGGACAATTGCTTATCATCCCATTTATCTTCAGATTGCTGTCCTGTAATAGGAAATGTAGCTTTGTTCTTGTGGAATCCTTGCCAGAAGAAATAAATTCTTCGTATTTCTCTGCTTCTTTGGGACACACTCTGTTAAATAAATAAAACTGTAGATAACAACTAATTACTGAAGTGTTTCAAGGCACATGTTTTATTTAACTATGGGCATTACTTGTTAAGTCCAATAGGAACAGTATTTCTCCCAGTTACATAAGAATAATCAAATAGTATCTACTTTAGATAATTAAGTCAAATCGTACCTGGGTGCTTGGGATCAAAATACTTCTATCAGTCTTTTCAACTTATATCATAAAATCTCACTTCTCTAGGAACTGCTGTCAGAAGTAAAATTTTTACAAGGCTGTTTCACTCAGGACCCTTACTTTTAAAGGGCATATGGAGGTCTGGTAGTAGAAGTGATTGCTACAGTTCTTCAAAATATAAAATCCCTAAAGCATAAGGAACAGAAAGTCTCCACCTTCTTGCAAACCTTTTTATGCAGTGTTCATAGGTAAAAAGGAGCCTTTAAAACCAAAAATAATGTACCTATTCTAAATGGCACACACATTTTTTTCCATTAAATTGTGTTCTGTATAATGGCATTTTCCAGTTGACGTTCAAGCTCATATTTTTATGAATTAATGCAAAAATCACATTATTGATTAAAAAACAATTGCCTTATATCTCATACTTTATCCAGTTTTAAGTTAAAATCTAAGTACAGAATGAAGAAAGAGGTGAAAAATTAATGGAAGAATGAACTACTGATTTAAGTTAATACATATGAAATTTCATGAAAGTAAAAATCAGTCTTACTGATTTGAGGAAGTACAGGACATTTGAACCAGCCTTTATTTCTGTCTCAAATTAGCATTATGTTGCCAATATTTTATGAAAAGTAAACTTCTGTCACATCTATATTTAACTCCACCAGTGAATCTTCGAGAATTTGTGAGAAATTATAGAAAAAATAACGAATATGATTCTTTAGTAATAGTAAGTCCTGCCCTGTTTTTATCTTCTGTCTCTTCTGGCTCTCTCCTGTGAAATTAAATATTTTGCTGTCACTGATACAACTATTTATTTTAAAATTGATAAATGCTACATATATTTACCAACATAGTGAATCCATAGAGATATATAGATAGATATATGTATTGTGTTGGTATGTATTTTCACTTAGGGCCAAGAACCATCCAGAATAATTAGGTGACTATTAGAAAACCATTAGTTCAAATTTGTGTGTCATACTATCACTTAAGCCTGAGTGTCCTAATTACAATATTTATGGGAAATAAATTCAACTGAATACAAAACCTGATGACCATGTCAGCTCCAAGCCATCATCTTAGTGCTTGTGTTCCTGCTAACTCTGATATTTGCTGTAAACCCAAAACAACCACTGCGTACATGTTAATCTAATTATATCACAAATAGGCAATTAAAGTGTAATTAAACACAGCTCGGCCCTGTGTTCACAATGCAATATTCACAGGCCTAGAATCAACTCCCGCAGCCAGAAGGAAAGGAGCTCAAAGTCAGTTCACTCTGCTTAATGTCTCTTCTGCTTTGTGTTTTCAGTTCTTACTGATATATTCACAGCAATACTGCTTAATTTGTGTTGAAGAAGTGTCCTGAAAATATCTTTCTTCTTAGATCTTCTTGGGTAGATCATGATAAGTCATGTGAGAGAAGTTTATTGCACTGAAGAGCTTACAATCTAGATAAAGATAACCTTTAAAATAATTCAGAGTATAAAACCTGGAGTCTATAGATCAGCTCCTTCTCTTCGTTCAGATCCTTATATTTTCAAGGAGAGTTGACAAAAGTGGTGGCTACCTTGTGTGATTAATAGGGAGCATGTTAAGTGTTTTGTTTATTTTGTGCTAAAGTCTTAGAATAGACAGATAAGAAAAGGTTGTTTACAAGCTGTTGGAGAATGGCCAAGAGAGAAAGGGCATGAGACCCTCTCTACGGAGAGGATCTCTTCTAGTTAGCATGAGTAGGCCTCAGTTAGCATAAGCTGAACAAGGGTGGGTGAGAAGGTATTGCCTGGGAAAGGCCTGCATAAACAAGTCTCACAGTCTCAGGAGGCAGCTCCTGGGAAAGGCCGTAATAAACAAGTCCCAGGAGGCAGCTCCGAGATAATGAGGGAATTCACATACCAGGGGGGCCACAGAAGGGGATGGACTCATTATGTATGTTGGGATGGGCTCATTACGTATGCTATCAAATTGGTGTTTGACGAGTAGGCATAATTAATAGAACCACTATAAAGGTCTGTGCTCTGTATCAATAAATTGAAGCATGTTTATCATCCGCATCGGATGGCCGCATTTCTTCCTCCGTCGCCGTAGGCCCGAACCCATGCTGGGGTCTTGACCCCCGACAACAAGCAACTTTATAACTTTGCTAATTTATGACGTATTCCCTTTTGGGTCTTAATAGTAGTGTCTTAAATTAGAGGTTTGAACATACAGCATTTGTTGAGCTATATCTAATTTCAGTTGAAATGGATGTGAAATTAATATATAGTCTTATTATAAGGGAAATGGAAAATTAAATTTTACATGGAATGGAAAACATCCTTGGAAGTAACTAGTATATCTTGATATGTGATTTCCTTTCTTCACTTTTCAGTTTTAGATTTCGATGTGATTTTATCTGTGTTATTGCTATGTTTATTGAGAGCATTATAATTTCATTTTTCACTTGGCTGATAAAGGTGTTACATCTCATCCTCCTTTATCGAATGTCTTGTATTCTCTTGGACATTTCATTCCAGTCTCTTTTTTAAAATGCCATACCTTTCATTTGTCACCTTTCTTACTAACTTCAGCATTATCCATCCCTTTGATGAAGTTTGTCAACAATTTAACTCTGTTTCCCTCACTTTTTGGTTTCCTGGTGGCTTTGATTCTTGTCTACTCAACCGCTTTTGATTATTTTCTTTTTATTATTCTGTATCCTCCTGCATCAACAGTGTCTTCCTCCTGTTTCGAACTCTATAGCTATTTGCAATATTGAATAATGACCTGTTGCAGGGACAGGTTCCTTTGAGATACTATTTTCAGCACTCTGGTGTTTTCTGTGTTTATTACAGATAATGGTTTGGTATTCCTGAGATCCAGATGATTTCTTTTTGCTAAGTATTGATCAATTGAGAATTTAGTGAAAAAATTCCCTTTTGTTACCATCTTACTGTAGTCACTACTGTGCTTTGCTCTTTGATTTTTCTGTAGCCTAAATCTTCAAGGTGATGAAAATCAGTGCAATAGGGAAGATCCATTGTGTCTTGTAGGAATGGAAACACTCCAGTCCTTTACAGGACAGTTTGATTGATTGTTCATATATTTTCAGTTACAGAATGGTGGAAAATCGAACTGTCCCTTTGTCATCATATGTGTGATAATGTTATGCATATGCCATTTTTGTTAGAAAAAATGAGCATAATATTTCCAACTGAAAGTCATTAGAGTTAATTGTTAATTGCCAATTGCCAATTATTACAGAGTCGTATTATTGTCTTTCCTACCCTGGGGCTGATTTTAAAATCTTGATTTTTATATACAGTGTATATTTCCTCGAGCACAGAAATCTCTCTTGGCAGTTGAGTGTTCCTCTTATTTATTTTCTTAACATATAGTGTGTGACACACTCACTGAAATGCATTCCTCCCTAGCGAATTCTTGTAAATTCCTGCCTTCACAAATAACAATATTATTTATACATTTGCTTATGCCAATGAACTTTATTATATTTTTCCATAAGGTGGAAAAATCATTATCAGTTTTCCATATCTTTTCACTCAGAAACTCTCTTGATGCTGGTTAAGTCCTTGAGATCTTAAAATGTGATGTATTTATTTGTAATAGACAGGTGTATGTTCTGTGCTGATCAGCCTATTTTTTTGCCTAGTCCTTATCAGTATCTGGGCTTTTCTCATGGGACAGGCAGGATTTAGGCTGATTAAAACACCTGATACTATAATATTTGTTTAGTACTTAAAGACAAAATATCAAGCGCTTCCATGTTGAGTAGATTCTATACTTATCTCTATTGATATACTTGAAAGTTTAAAAAAAAAAAGGTAAAACTGCAGGCATTTAATTTTAGAAGAGGAAAAAGCCTACTTAAAACTGTATTAGCAGCTATGCAAATCTGTGTTTCTTCAGAATAGGAAATTAATGGTTATTTCCAGAAAGGTCAGCAAATGCTGTGGAGATAAATAGGTAATGCATAGATTTTCCTGACTGACCAGAAGTCTGTCTGTTGCATCAGACTTCAAAGGACCGTTGCAAGGTTATCAATTCCTTATCCTTGGCACTACTTTTTCTCACTGTAGGGAGTGTCATTATGTCTTCTCATCCCTCTGCTCTACAGTGACCCCATGATGATGATGTTCCAAATTGAGGATGATACTATGAGGAATTATTAGACAAGGTTCATTCACGTAGCCCTTTGAACATATGGAACTTCATTTGTATGAGGATAACTCTTCCAAGCTGGTCTCAGCCCAGTTCTCAGTGGACAGGTGTCTGCAGTCTGTAAATAGCAATGACGGTGCTTAATAACCCATAGCAATAGTCTCAGCAAGATGACCTCATTTAATAAAGACAGTGAATCCATTGATTAGTTCATTGAAACTCATGCATATGATTGTGCTTGTTTTATGATTTTTTTCTATTTCTTATTTCCATTTGGGTTTTTCCCATGCCACTGCAATAATTTTCAGTTTAATCTTTTAAGTGGCAGCTGCCTTGCATTTTTAGAACTTAAGAATGACAAATTGTACAGCGTACAAAATTTTAGGATTGTGGTTTTCATCATATATGGGAAAGATATCTTTTAAAAGTACATTTTTCCTTGAAATAAAAATGATTATAGATATGCCCCCATACACAAAAATGCACCATAAACTAGTTATATAACTACTTGTTTGCTGCCTTTAACATAATGATAGATGGAAAAAAAAAAAACCAAAAACAACATAGGCGCAATATTTTAAAATGTTTTGTGCATATGCTTCTTTCCACTTAAGTAAGCCTACCTGTAAATCAGCAGTGCACTGTTGGAATTTTTTTGCATGAAGATGGTATCTTCTGCCCCAGATAATGAAATATTACCTTCTACCATCACAGGTAATTCATACCTAGCCCAGTGAGCTCCAGAGAACAGTAGTACATAGAGCAGCTATAGTAAGAGACCAAAAGCAGAGATGGGGGAGAGATGGACAATATAGCCAGGGAGATTAAGGAAGGTCTAGGACATTTTCAGTGTCCTGGCACCCTTTAGCAAGTACCTGGCTTGAACTACACCAGTTTCATCTGAAAATGTAGCCGTAGGTTTGTATCTTCTGGTGTTTATTTTCACCTAAAATAATGTGATTTGGTGTAGTGTTCACAAATAGTTGCTGGATGTGTACACTGCTTTGTGCATCATTTTATTTTGCATCCATGTGTGTGTTTAGAAGTACAGTTCAGTAGTAGTTTGTGACAGATGTCCTTTACAAGCAAAAGTAGTTTGCTGTTTTCAAAGATGATCTCAAATTTGCCTGTGGAATCATTTTTATTATTATTATTATTGTCTAGCAATCTGGATTTAATTGTTCTTTGGTTTTCCTGCTTCAGAGACTGAACTTAAATGTTTTTATGAAAATCAGTGAGGCTTTTAACTTGAGTAAAATATAGAACTATGATTAAATGTTTATAAGGTAAGTGAAACATTTTAATGAAAAAAATACCTCAGAGCTCATTTGGAAGGCTTATTTTCCAAATAAGAGGCCTAATTCTAAAATGTTTTATTTTTTTCCCCAAAAAAGTGGAATGCTTCTCTAAAAGCATTGGCTAGATTCAGGTAGAGTCTTTAGTTTGATATTAGGTATTTGCTTTTTAAGTGCTTTCAAAGTTTGTCTCCTTAGAGTAAAATTGGAAAAAAACACAGACTTTTTACTGAGCAGAAAACCACTGAGAAAGAATTAAAAAGAAGACTGTGAAGACTGAAATGTACTCTGTATCATGCCCCAGCAGGATGGCATCTGTTTCCAGTCATATTTTACGTCTAGAACTGTCTCCTGAAGGAGACACCTAAAAACAAGTTTGTCCTTTGAAGGGACTCTAGAAAAGTTACTCTTTTAAGCAATATGTTTGGAACTTCTTTATGAAGTAGGAGAGAATAATTGAACTGCAGTTCTTCTCTCCTATAGCTGTACACCTTGGAAGAGAAGAAAAGGAAAAAAGAAAAAAGATTCCTTCAGATGGAGATAATGGAAATGTGCAATCACATGTTGCCTAACTTTAGAGCCTTAATGTTTGAAACTGTCCCTTGAGTGGGAAGTTGCATGACTCCACCCCTACCCCAGCTTATCATGTCTTTTATTTAGTGATTGTTTAATGTAAAATACATTTTTTAAATTACTAGCAGAGGAACAGTGTCCTCATTCACAGAACAGTGTTCAGTCTGCTCATGCAAATGAGTCATAAATGTTTTTACTTGCCTACTGCTACTATTGAATAGATTTAAAGGAAGATGGAGAGTGTCACTTTTGCAGAATGGCCTAAAGAGTTTGTGATACTCTCAAGTCTCCTCGGAGATCTGTGGTTTTTTGTGCCTGGGTATGTGCATGAATGAAACCAAAGTACTCTGAGTATTATTTGTTTTATAGGACAGCTTTTACCTTTTCTTCTTACCTTTCTTTTCTATCCCCACACCGTGTATTTCTGAGAAAGAGTTGAGCAATTTAAGCAATTTTTTGAGCAATTAAAGAATTCTAGAGCAATTCAGTGTGACAGGTTGATAGAACCTGACCGGTCTTAAGCACTGAGTTATTTCGCCATGTCAAGATTTAAAGGTTACCGGGAAGTAGAATTTTAGTTGTTGGAAGATATTTAAGACATATTCCTGAAGTACTTTAGGTACCTCTGAGGCTTAAATGGCAGCTGAAGGAGGACTTGCAACAGTGGTTTTGAATTTAAGAGTTTAGATTCTTTTTTTAATCCCTTTTTAAGTGCTGAAATCCTATTTTTGCATTTAGCAGAATATGAAGATACGGGCTTGTATAATGCCTAGTTCTTACATTTATCCATTAACTATAAAAGCAGTAAAGCAATACTGACTGTATCCCATTCTACTGTTTAGATGATTTGTCCCTGAGCTAGAGACATTTGGTTTCTTGCTCTACTAGGAAAAATAATTTACTTCATTTTTATGGCCCTTTTATTTTTTTCACCAAATTGTATTCAATTTGTGAAAGCAGGATTTTTTTGTAATGTAGAGATCTATATTCAGTATGTATGTAGGACTTAAAATCCAGAGAAGGGTCCTTTTATTTTGACTTCTGCTGATTGCTTTTGATCTGGTGCAACTCTAAGAAAACACTAAAATTAATCAGGATTACATATTGGCAGCATTGAATTTGACAGGATTACACTAGTAATCCTAAAACATAAACTGCCTATTAAGAGAGACAGGATAATGTACAAATTCTCAGCTGAGGTGACTTTGTTGGTCTAACTGCAGCAGCACAGAGCATAGCGGTATAAATTAGCTCATAATGAGTTTCGTGCTGCCCTGACCCATTTATTGTCAGTGCCTGAAATAAATAATTGGAAATGTGCTTTCGATTAAAGCTTCTCTACAGTGTACTTCAGTCTCACTGACAGTATCTAACGTAGGCTAACTCGAATTTCTCCAGAAATGCATTGTCAAATACAGCCCCCCAAAAATACTTACATTTTGTGTGTTGCGGGGGTTCAATTCTGTGCCACCTCTGTTGCATTCTCATGCCTTTGAGTCTTGTGGCTCAACAGTGGTATTTTCACTAGAGCTACCACATAAATGGCTGCAGAAATTAGTTGCAGTTCAAATACCCGTTCTTCCACTTCTGCTTTCTCCACTTTCAAAATGAACTCCTTAAGCCATTATGATTATGAAACACTTCGTTTTATTCTGTTTGTTTAGTATATGTTCTTTTACTTGGTGGACAGGCTGGAGAGTTGGGCAGGGAAAAATTTATGTATAATATCCATAATTGTGATTTTCTCGGCAAGAGTGCTATCAAACTGTGTCTCTATAAAATGGATAATCTATTGAAAAATTTTATTTGTTGTCAAATTATATCTATTATATCTCTGCAATGTCATTTAATCACCATGTTATGTGTGTTAAATATATCATAGTTGCTCCTGCCCCTTTGGAGTGAATCTGTATTGGCAATAAGACTGAAATTCCTTTAAAACTGTAATGCTTAACCTGGAAAATCTCTATACTCCCCTGGGCATGATGCAGTGTCCTGAACAAAAGCATCTAGTGCCATTTTAGAAGTACTAGGCTGTATTACCTGTCTTGCAGCTATTACTGGAAAAAAGCGTTGTCTTCTACAGGTCATGTCATGTCCATCAGCTGCACCACTCAGTTCTTATGTTGGTGCATCTGAATTGACCCCTTCAGCATCAGATTTTATCTGACCAAAACAGTGTGCCTGCTTAAGATAGCTTTTGCCTCATGCCTAAGTCACGGAGTCTCTGTTGCACAATTGACTATCTGAGTAGCCTGAGGGTTTCATGACAGAGCAGAATACGTTGGGATGACACCAGCTTGGGCATGAAATTACTATATGTACAACTATATATACACTATATACATACTGAATCCAAGCTAATAACCAATGAGCCCCCATCAGTGCGATGTGGTTTTAATTTCTTTGGGTAGGTCTTTTACCATACAGAATAAAAGCCTACGTTCAGAATTTATGCATGAATTAACAGAATTGACTATTTGCTGTTTTAAGCCAGAGGGACTTTGGTCCCTACACCCCTGCAGACATATCAGATTTTCATCCCTTGAACTGAGGTTAGATTAGGCAGACTTAAAATCTTGGTATGCTTGGTTTTGCCTTGGTACTATCTGGCAGCAACTAGATGCCTACATGTCAGCTTCAGAGAAGTTTTCTGAGATTCATTAATGCTCTGTTTTCTACAAGATAAGAACAAAACTGTTGATGGTTTTCCATTACTGCTTTTTGAGGGTGAGGCTTCATTTTGAGATTAAATTTGATTGTTGCTTAAAAAAAAAAAAAAGTGTGATTGCAATATTTTAAAAAATATTTTAAGAATGTCACATCAGGTTAGTGTTCATTAACTTCAATGTTTAAGAGGGTTTTTTTTGGTAGAGCAAAGTTATATTTTACTGTCTCTTTTTTGATAGGTTTCTGTTCATTTAGCCTAAAATCATTTTCTTTAAACAAAAACAATCAATTTTGTACACTACATCTAATGCCCAGGCTAAGGTTATCTTGTCCTTCCTAAAGAGAGTATAGATCTTAGTGTGTCTCATTTCTGTAGGGCATTCCAATGTCATGTAATTTAAGATTCTTTTAATTAACCTATTGATTTGGGAGGATAAAGGGTAAACTATTTTTCTTTTTATTGTCTTTTTCCATGATCTTGCTTTATCCTCATGAGTAAAAGAAGACATAGAAGTTTCCAGTGTAATTTTTTTCAGTGCCTATTAATATTCAAATGGGTTCTTTTGCTCATTAGTAACAGTAGTTCATTTAAAAAAAAAAAAAAATAGATTGTAAACTGGTGAATCCTTAAATAGCTAATGAATTCAGTAGAAATATTTTTCATAAATACTGAGAATATGAAAGTATTATGCTATAACATGTATATTTAATGATCTATTGCCAAAAATTACAGAATTTCCTCTTCAGCATTAACAATGTGTTAGCAGCTTAGGGGGGGGTTTAACATGTTAATGGAAAGCCTCTGATGAAAAGAACCATTGTCTTATTTTGATTTGAAAAAAAGAATATTTACGTATATTAGCATTTACAAATGGAAATCATTGGTAGACCAATTCAGTATCCAAAACTGAAATGCTGACACTTTTATTTTAATTTCTTAGAAATAAAAAGTTTGATTTTCAGAATTGAAATTTAAAAATGCTGTCTAAAACATTTTTTGCTCCTTAATTTAAAATCTCTATTCTAGTGTATTGTCTCTGCTGTGCTATTATTAAAAAATGCTTTGTTCTTCATCAGTTATATTTTCATGTAAAATATTCTGGTCAGCACCATGACGCACTTCTTTCTCTGGAAGTTTCTGTGAAAAATAGGTTGTAATGCATCAAGTTTTGCACCTGTGCAAGGTGGGGATTTAGCTGGTTTGAAATTTTCCATAAGTGGAGTTGCTCTGCTTTGTAGCATGAGTTTGCTGGCTATTATTCAAACCTGAAGTATTTTGCTGCTGTTTGCCTAAAAACAGGAAGAAGTTTGTTGCTTGTAAAGAAGCTTCTAAACTCCTGTGCTTCAAGAATCATAAAACGGTGATAGGTTTTCATCTGTGTTTACTGTATGTCTGTGTTGACTAGGAAGAACTGTTTAGAACGAAGGTACAGACTATCATGCTTGCTGTTGAAATACCTGGACAGTAACTTTATTTATCAGAAATGCAAGATTGTTACAGAAGTAGTTGGAGTCACAGTATGTTTGTTCATGGGCAACCAGCTGGAAGGTAACTACAGGGAAAATGGCTTTTTTTTTTTCCATTTGTGTGCTGGTTATGCCTCACTGAATATCTTTGAATCCGCTGAAGCATAAGACAGGCAGACTCAGACAGGTAGACTTGACAGGCTGTCTAGCTCCAAGCCTCCATGATTTCCATGGAAGATACCTCAGTAGGTATCATTACTGAAAACTGAGCAAGTTCTTGGAAGATTGGAGGAAACTCTAAGTTCAAAATCTTGGCCGAGATTGCTACAGGGTCTGCTGTATTAAAATTCAGTTTGTAGGATCCAGACTCTTAGAAAATCTATGTAGATCTATAATGATAGGTATATGTTTTAAACACCATCTTCAGAGTCTCTGGAAATTGTAACTCTGCTGTACAGTAGATAAGTTGCATTATTTTTATAATTATGTGAAGCTTAGATCTAAGCAATATTTTCTTTTTAATTACTTAATCTGAATATTGTTCCTAAGTTATTTTCCCCATACAGAAATTGTAATTCAGAATACACCTAGAATACATCATATCCAGAATACAGTTATATTAATAGTAGAGTATATATTCAGAATTATTAGGAAGAAGCAGAATTAATATTTCTCAAAGTTTATTTAGAAAAATATTTATTTATAAATAATAATTTGATAATAAAAATATTTATTAAATATTAATTTAATAATAAAATAAATATTTATTAAATAATAATTTGTTTATAAAATTTTGCCTGATTATCAACATGTAGCAGAATAATTCAAGTATCAGTAACCCCGTATAAGCATGGTATAAATGAATATGGAAAACAAATTAATTAAACAGAACTAAAATGAAAAGGGTTGTTTGAATTTGTGGGATTTATTTTGTTTGCTTTTTAAGTAGAACAGAAGCATAGAAGAGTTTGTATAGGGGAGAGGGTAACAGGTGTAGGAATGGGCAGTAGTCATTTGTCAACATAAGAAAACCATAATGGTAACATCAAGACGAAAGTTTTGCTAATAGAAGTCATGCCTCATAGTACCATTATTACTTGCCTGTGATACATGAATGATAATGAGAATTACATCACTTCTTGAATTTCTAAATTGCTTTACAACCTGATTGTTTATACATTACATTCTGCTTCACAGCTGGTAGATTTTCAGTACTTTCCAAAGGGTTTAAATTGTAGCATTGTACATCCTTTGCCTTAATTATACATGCAGATGTTGCTTCATGTTTCCATAAAACTCATGAGCCTTTTCCCTGAGGTTTGTCCCCATTTGTTCAGCTAGAGGGGCCAGGAATTTCTGGTACAGAAAGGTGAGACCACCTTTCTGCCTGTGTGGAAAACTGACTTTCCCGCTCATTTTGTTCCTGTGCTTTTGTTTTCCTCATATGTGAGCCCAGCATTGGACCTAAACTGCACTTTTTTTTCTTGATAGGATTTGTAAACATTTTTTTCCTAATGCTATTTTAATTTCTGTTTCCAAATATACATTTTCTTTTATTTGTATCACAGCAAAAGAAGTGATAAGACATACATTTTGGAAACTTTGATTTCACAGCCTTGCAATTCCAAAGTAGTATGCACAAGATTTTGTTTAATCTAGACCTAATATGTAAATCCTACCCATCTGTTTCTCTGAGTTGTGTCACAAAAGATCCAAAATTATTTGAGGATGAGTTTAACAAGAGTAACATTTGGAAAACTGACAGATTCTATAATGATAATCTGTGTAATATCTGTATGCATAAATGCTCAATTTTTTTAAACCAAATAATTTCAATTAGCCTATTTTACTACAATTCTTGTAAAATATTTTCTCATTTTAATTAATCCTTTCCTTAACACTTACAATATATACATAACTGTCATCATTTCAGTGAGGCAATTCTAATGACTTACTCGAAATGTAGAGTAGCTGGTGGTCATTTCTGTCCTATCATATGGCATTCCTGGTTAATTCCAACACGAGAGTTTCGAGGTGATTTGCTTTTTCTTCTCAGAAACTAATACAAGTAATTTTTTTTTTTTTCCTCCCCTCCAAGCTCTTTTTTTCTGTCATGGTAAGTGCAGTGCTCATTGTTCTTCTCTTATCTAAACTGATTCTGGGATTGTAACTATGAGTTGTTCCATTTTTGTAGTTCCACATGACTATGAAATACTGTTTGTTGGTACTGACCGAAAAATAACATTATTTCTAGTGGAATCAGTGTCGATCTTCTGGATTTCTGGGACTGTGTCTTGGAGATCCTTGATTTTCCTCTTCGTTGCTTTACAATTTGGCCACTTGACCCTTTCCTTTTTCATTTTCTGAAATTGTCTGTCTATTTCAATGTGCGTGCTAGTGAAGCAAAACCACTTCAGCCTCTAAAACTTATAAATTATAATGGAGGACCTGGCAAGAACATTTACTGGCTTTACTCAGCTTCTGGAGAAGCTCACAATGGAAATTGCAGAAGGCCCAGACTATTTACCCAGAAAGTAAAAGGTGCTTTAAAGAAGAAAAGTCTACCAGTCTGCTGAGAAATGAAGTTACTTGAATAAGTTACATTTACCCTTTTGAAATTTACAAGATAAAAATGGCAAAAAAATATTAATGACCTGTCAGTCTCTTAGTAATTTTTTGCACCATACAAGGAGGATTAAAGTTAGGTTCTAGCACTTCTTTTCACTTCCTGTCATTCATAGATTAAATGATCTGTAATTTAAGAGGCATGGAAAACTTTCGCTTGCTGAGAGCAATCTGTTCCTCTCAGATCCTGACAAAACCTATATTTTAATTAAAAACCTTTCACACTGCATCTAATCAGTTGAATCATGCAGTTGAATAATTCATCCTGAACATGCTTAACATATGCAAACCCTGTCTTGAAACACAAAGTATTTACTAAACCAAAAGTAATAAAAAGGTCTTGGTATAGCTCAGAAATGATACAAAAGAATAAACAGGTCTCAAGGTAGATCCTTTCCTCATGTGAATTGGTGCAGGTCCATTTAGAGTCAATACAGTTTGATTGTAGGTGTCTCATTAGCCAAACTTGTGGAAAGGTATGAATTTGTAAAACAGTGATTTGGTGATACATGCAAGAAAATACCTACCTATAATGGATGGATATATTGCAATGAAAAAAGCATCTTAATTTTGAATCTACTTTTGTCTATGTTTTTCAAAGCATAACATATTCTTGCTGGAACATAATGCAGATCATGCAGTAACATTTTTTTAAGGTTTCTGTCCTGATACACAGATTCAGAGACAGGCATTTTGAATAATTAGAGTCACTTTGGAACTTCAGATGAAGTCTTGTCTGTGCAGAAACTGTACAGAGCCAGCTGTGAATTTACTATTCGCTGCATGGTCCTCAGTACTCCCTTGCAAATATTTTTAGTTTTTACCAAGAGTGCATTCTTGTGCTGCAGCTGTCTACACAAGTGAAATTAGTCAGCATATTATTAATTCATAGCCTGGCTTGTCACGTGTTATCTTGCTATGGACAATCCTGACTTCTTTTTTTTAAACTCTCTTCCGTTTCTGGAGTTAAAGTGAAACTGCTGAACTTTATTGCTGTACATATTGCAATAAGCAGTATTCTTTACCAACCTGGTTTATTAATTTATATTGTTCACCTGCATGTGAAGAGTTCTGGAAATGTACAACTGTTCAGCTTCACTTAAATTGCAAATAACAAATTTATGTTATTACGGCTTTATAAATCCTCAGTATCCTGTTAATTATGCTTTATGGGTCTCTTAGGTGTTTGATAATCCTTGATATAGCACCATATATTTTTTCTTTATTACAATATGTTGCTTAGTAATGCAGAAATCTCACTTAGAATGCAGCTGTTTGCTTTTTTTTTAATAGTTGTCTGTCTTTACTTAAAGGATGGCATCAGTACTATGCCTCTCTCTCTGTGCCAGCAATGAGGATGATAGTTTCATATCATACTTGTCAAAGTTGCCACCATTAAAAGGGTGATAGCTCTCTTTATATGTCTTTTCAGACAGTGGAATTCATGAATCAAAATGCCCTAATAGAAGAGGAGGAGGGGAAGCATATGCATTATCTAGGAAGCTAGCAAAAAAAAAAGTGGGGGGTGGTGGGAATAGGCAGAAGTGGAGAGAAATGATACATTGGTCTTTAATGATATGCAGCTGGATTCAGTCACCCTTCCAGGCTCAGCGCTGGTAAGCACTGGGCATTCTAGAGTGCAGTTTCACAGCTGGAACAAAACACTATGTCTCAGCAAGCCAAAACCATTAGGGGTGTGAGAAAGGACTGTTTTGGGTTTAGGGCTCAAATGCTCAGTTCACATCAAGATTTCAAAAATGCTAATTTCATCGATGAGTTCTATTAAAAAAATTAAACCATTATGTGATTTATTTTTTTTTTCTTTTTAACGGGGCCCCATGAACAAGTGAAATCACAAGCAATGCATCCACGTATAAGCTACTTACAGGAATGACTGGCAGTTTTAGTTTTCACATACAAATGAATCCCTTTTCCTCACTAAGAACCTTTGCACAGACTGAGCTCTTCTCCTCTGGATGTTATGTCTTATTGTAATTAGCACCTGAACTGGTACCTTGTAAGAGAAATACAATGCTGTTTTGAAGCACATTGACAATTTCTCTTTCTTGCTTTCAGAGATGGATAGCCAACTGATAAAGGGTGAGTACCAGAAACTCAACTTTTCATTCTGTGTTTGCAGAATAATTTATATTTTAAGAATAATGTCCCTCTTTGTTCACCTGCTTTTAAATCATGCTTGATACCTCAAAAAAGTGTTGAAAAATTACTCTACCCAGCTATTTCTACAGATAATATATTTAGATTCTGACTGAGATAACTCTATTTTCAAACTGCTGCTAGAAATCTATGTGGTAGTTTGTTGCCTGATTCTGCTAATAGATGTCTGACACAAATGAGCTGGGCTGACTGCTGTCACCTAAGCCATGGTTTCCTATGAGAACTACATTGCTGCTGCTGTGGGTGTTTCCACAGTAGCACTGGCATATCAGTATGACACTGGCTTAAAGCTCTTATGGTCTGAAACAAAGTTTGTAGAAAAAGGAAAGTGATGGCAGGGTGTGGGAGGAAGGTTGCTAAGTTAGGACAGAGAATGTGAAGTCTTTATTGCTTTGCTGTTCCCTAGAATAGGGGTGACAACTTAGCTAGGGAGGGTCTGTCATGTTTCTGTAAGGAGGGTCACCATTCCCTATAGCTCCTGATCTGTTCCTGCATAGTTATAGATGTACAAATGATTCAAGTCTGAGTAGTTTGTGAGAAAAAGCATTCACTAGTTTAGTTGTAGATTGTAAAAAGTTTGAGAGAGAATGGTTATAGACAATGGCATGAGTGAGTAGTAACATAAACTTATAAGCTGTCTGGCTAGGGAGAAGCTGCTTTTGCCTTAGACAAAAGAGGGAATATTTTCTTTGTGTACCTGATCAGCTGGCTCAAGTATGGTCGAGAGGGTCTTTTGGTTCCTTAATCACTAGCACAATAAATGGAAGGACTTCACAATGAAATCTTTTGTGTGGAAATATTCATAGTTTGAAAAGAATCTGTAACTATGACTCTGGTCAGGCTTTGGATATGTGATAAGGTCCATGAAGGTTTAGAGCACTAACTTTACATTTGTGTAATGCTTTCTTCAGTCACAGGTGGAACTGAGTTTGTTTATCCCAGAGTAGATAATAGCAAGAGGCAGTCTTTAATTTCATAGGTATTTCTGCAACAGTTGTCTGTGTTTGACAATAATCTGTGCCCTTGTGTTCATGGAAGGTAGGACAGGAAATAACAGACTTAATTGGCTAAGGCAAAAAAGATCTAGATTAAATTGTGAAAAAATTTCTAATGATAATGGTATTGAAACACTGTAATAGACAACACAGAAGAGTGGCAGAGGTTTCATTTCTGCAGCTTTTAAAGACAAATCACATCACTAGTTGGAATGAAAGGTATGAATTGCGTAGGTGGGAGAAATGTTTCCTCTTTGATTCTCTGTGTGTGGTTATTTTCTGAAAGTGTAGCCGTTTCAAAATAAAAATGACAAATTTGATCTACTTAAGGCTTTTGTATATGCAACTATCTCAAAAAATAATTTTAAAATTACCTTCCTGATAAAGTAGTTTAGAGGCAGCCTTATCTTAAAATCAGGAAGTTCAGAAAAAGGAAAAATCTGGAGGATTTGTGTTGGAGGGCAGTCAGTGAATATTTGTAAGTGTGTATGTAACGTGTAAACATCCATAACATGATGAAGGTTTTAAGTGTTTGTTAGAGGTGAGAGAGACTCGTGTAAGCATAGCTATCCTCAGGAAAAAAATGAAACAATTATTTGGAACTTGCAAGATGTTGTTGTCTGTCCTGTAGTTTTTATCAAAAGGTATGTGCTCATGTAGTATAACAAATTACTTGAAATTCCTATTTGGGCTAAAATGTTATTTTAAAACAATTATATGCAGTAATAGGAATGTGTGTCAGGTGCCATATTTAATTTCTACCTCATCAAAATTATATGCGATCATGAATAATTAAAATAAACAGAAGAAAAGCATTGATTTTGAAGGTTAAAATCATATTGTCTGCAAAAAGCTTTTTGAACTCCACTTTGAAACTGTGTTATGATGTAAAGAAAACATAAAATCAAGTCCATTTTTCCCCTTAAATTCAGAATAGAAAATACGCAACATACATTTAGTTCATGTTTAGACAAATTAACTTTGTAGTTCAGTGCAAGCTACAGGCCAAATTGGTAGAACTACATCAAGTTAATTGCTGTGAAATGAAAGCTTGTAGCTGTTCTCAAAGCCTTTACATTTCTACAGTTTCAATTTGTGCAAATCAGTTTAAATTTAAAAAGGCATTATTGTAATTGTGAACAATACTTCAATTTTTAACTATTTTCTTTTCCTTAGAAAACAATTACACCTCTGGAGTTATATAGCTCTCCAAAATCTTGCAGTGAAAAATGTTTCTCATGTGATTTTCCTCCTCCATTGTCATAGTATATGGAAACTATTCTTAATAGTTTTAGAAATTAATTCTATTATTTTCTGCCTTACATTAAGGTTTTCTTTATTGGTCTGACTTCTGTAAAAAAAGCTCACTTATGCAGATGTTGGATGTGAATCAATGTTAATGGAGGTAATGGATCTTGTGAAAACATGAGAAATACATCCACTAAATTTACGCTGTTTCTTCCTTCAACTGCAGGGTTTTCTACTATTAAAGTAAAAAAACAAAAAAAAACCAAACAAAACCAAAACAAACAAACAAACAAAAAAAACAAACACCACTGCCTTAAAGCTCTTAAAGATAAAAAAGCCATCGTTTAATAAAGCAGAAAAAATCTTTGGAATGACAATTCTCAGCCTGTCACTTGTTCTTCTCTTGCAGTACAGAATCTCCTTACTGGTACTTACCCAGTACTTATAGAAAGAAAAGGAGACAGGGATTCCCTGTGCAAAGGATTGGCTTAGCTTTGGAATACATAAGTACCATCTTCCTTATGGCTTAACTTTCCTTATAGGAAGTCAGAGCAGCAGGAGACTGAACTGTTGAAAATTGTTTCTGATGAATTCTGGAGAAGGATAAAAAGTAAAAGGAATAGCACATTCACTTTGTTGCTTCCCCTTCCATTACATTCTCTCTTAACCGATATTTTTAGATTTTCCCAAAAATGTTCAAAGTAAAACTGAAATCTTTACATTAGCCTTCAGGGAACAGCTATTTGTTTTTAACAAGGTTCAATATTTCTTATAATTTATTATTAATTTCTTTCAGTGATCATAACTTTTCAAGGTAGCCATAGAGAAAAAATTTCAAAAGAGGTTGAAACTACTTAGATCACATCAGAGGAGATGAGCAAATGGCTGAGTTAGCCTTTATTCCTCTTATCCTGAGTAACCATGTCTTTCAGGTGAACCAAAGTATAATTGTTTCGTATCAGAAAAAATATTATACTTTATTTTCTTCACAACATTGTGATCTAGATTCACTTTTACGATAAAAGGATATTTTTGAATGCTGCTCAGCTCTATTTTTCTGAGATCCAAAACATAAAGCATTGTCATACATTCTAGATTACTATAGCTCTCAGTGTATAAAATGCTTTAGATATGGGGAGAGGTATAAGCACACCTTTCAGATCTAAATGGATTTCAAAATGTTTTCCATCTTTCTTTAAAAATTTCTAAGGTGTTGGTCTAGAAAGATTCAGGGTTTGCTCCAAAGCTGACAAAGCTTGTGGGCATTTTCTCATTACAAGCTTGAAAGGGAGGAAGGGAGAAAAAATGCTTTCATCAGCCTAATTTTTTTTAATGTATGAAGGGGACCAATTATATGGTTTCAGGTAATGACAAACTTCATACCTATTGCTATCAAAGCTCACAGTGATTGGTTCCAGGCTTTTGAAATTATTTCCAATAGCAACATCAGAATATTTCTATTATTGTAAAAAAAATACTTTTTCCAATATTTTCAAGATAACAGCCTGCACTGGTAGCCGAGATGATGTTGGAAACTTTTGATAAGAGAATTCACAGTGACCACCCAAAAAAGAGGAACTTCCCTTCATCTTCCTTTTAAATTTGACCTCCAGCCTTGAAAATAAAAGCTGTTACAATTCTTTTCTGTAGGAATGGGACAAGGATCTCACTGCTTCTACAGCAGAATGTGGCAAAGAACAAGCTTTTTATCCTCACTGCACTTGTGTTTGGAGATCTTCACAAGGCTAGCAAATCCTGGCTTGAATTGGCCTATTCTGTTTCCTGTGCCTAGAATTCATAGATTTCATGCTTACTATGAAGCACATAAAACTGTGTTAGGAAATTTTACTGCAGCCACAGAAATGTTTTATCCTAAAGTAGTGTGTAGCAGAATAGTGAGGAATGAATCATACCTGATGCACCAGAGCAGGATCATGATCTATTTATATGTTTTTTCTTTATGCCTCAATGAATTTCAAGCCATTTCACTTAGTTGCTCAGCTTTACTTGTACTGCTCCACAATATTTACAATAGGTGTTCTTTTATTTATCAATAGAAAGCAGAAAAACACAAGGCCTCTACAAAAAAAAAAAAAAAGGTTTTTTTTTCCATCTTTCCATGATAATAAACTCTTGCTCTACCCAAAGTGACTGAACTCATGTTTAATATTTGATGGCATATTTTGTCTCATATCTTCTCTCACAGTTTATGAAGGAAGGTGAACTGCTAATGTGCTCTGCATAACGTTTTGGCATGAAAGCATCCGGTAATAATAATGCTTACTTTTCAACTCAAAAGGAGATTTCTAAAATACAAATATTCTATTTTAATGCAATGATAAAACACCATGAATACTTCGGACATGGGAGAAAAATATTACCTCTATTATGTCATCTTTGATTTTGAAGAGGAGTTGGAAGTTATAAAGAAGTTCCACTACCTAAAATACTGATTTAAAAAAATAGATATCTTAGTGCTAATTCCTTAATGTACCATTTTTTTTATATTAGAACTGTGTACTGTAAGAGTTCTTATTTTCCTAAGAAACAGAAAGCTTTTGATTGATAATGCTATTCTAAGTATAGCCTCTGGTTCACAGTAACTAACTCCAGAGGCGGGAAGAAGAGTTCCTTGTCTGCTAAGATATTGCTAACCTTTTTTTCATCAGGTGAGGGATGTTCTTAAATTCATGCTACTTGCCAGACCATATCCCACTACCTTAGTTGAGGCGAAGGGATATTGATGACGTATACTGGAAAGCCTCAGTAGCAATGTCCTTATGTATCTTCTATAACAGTGTGGAAGTGAATTACCAATAACTATATGAATTCAGTAGAGGAATTTTAGCTGTTCATACAAGCTGGAGATGCAGACCTAAGGTAATAAGGTTTGATATGGGTTATAATTAATATATGCACTGATTTTCAAAGTGCAAGAAAGATGTTCCTTTTGGGGATACTAAGAACACTGTTTTGAGACATGAAATACTGGTTAGTTAAGGTCTGAGATTACAGGATTAAGGGACAAAGTTAAATCTAGTTAAACAATTCTCGTGTTTTAAGATTCAAGAAAGACCTAAAAAAATGAAAGCGTGATTCAGTTGCTAGTGTTAAGAAATATGGGATCCTGCCCTCTTTGAGTCTTTAAGAAATTCTAAGGTTGAGGGAGTGGTGGAAGGAGGGGTAGACAAGTATGGAGATTTTCCCCCTCTGCCCTTTTAAAGGAAATGAGATAATGAACTTCGTATGAGAAACTGTCTTTCTCCCAGAAATGTAAGACTTACTTTGGCTAAGGCTAAAATTCATCCTGCCTCAATTAGCTTCCACTTAAAACAGTAGTTTAGTAATGTGCTTGAGACATCATAATTACCATGAGTTTGTGTGTCACTGAATGCCATACTCTGAGGTAGACAATGGTAACTTTTATTTGGTGTATTAAATATTAGAACTCTCATAAAAATACCATAGCAGCTGGGTTGCTTCTTAAGAGCATGAGTTTTATATATTTCTTGAACTTATGGGCTATTTTACAAATGCTGGCACCTTGGCAGCATTCCATTTGTTTGAGATTTGGATCAAGTTTGAGGGAAATCCTGAGCACCATTATTACTTCTTTCCTCTCTAGTTATGCTTGATTTCATGTCAGAAACAATAACATAGCTACTGACCAGAAGCTTTCTGGTTCCATATCCAATTTGTTTCCTTAAAAGACAAAAAGAAACTGATCATTCCTAGAAAAAGGTATTTTGTCTTATGAATTTGTTCTGAAATGTCAATTGTTACGGTGGCTGATTTCTACCATGAAAAGGCAGTCTGGTATAATAGAGCACAGCATATAGCACAAAAAGATTGTTTGGTGCACAGAAAGATTTTTTTTTTTTGTCCACATATTTTTCACACTCTACAGGCTGTGTCAAAATATGAACCCAACACGTTACAATTACACAAAAATTTACAAACAATTTAATGAGTTATCAAGTTTTAGTAGCCTTTTTATAATGCTGTATGTTCCCTCCACCTGATGTATGGACTGTAAGCATTTCATTCATGGGTGGTTCATGGTTGCAGAGACACAGTGACTTCAAATTGGATCCATCTTTTTGAAACACCCTCTATTATGTTAAGTCCTGCAAGTTTCGTTTTAGCTCTAACCTTTTTTTTTGTACAAGATTTTAATTGCTCATCCAATGATGAACCAGACCCAAGCATGCACACTAACCTGTGATTATTGGTAGACAACAATCAATGTATTGTCCTATGATGAGACTATTAAGTCCATCTTAAAATTCCATTTGTATCCTTATCTAACTTTCTACTAAGGTCTTATCATATTAGCTGAATGTACTGTGTCTGGTTAAGGAAATAGTTATCACCTGAACCCTGGTGCCTGAGCGAGCTTGAAGAAAAAAATACCTTTGGCTTGTATCCAGGAGGAAAGGAAAAGTATTTTTCTGTCTTTCTCTTTTACAGGAAGAATATCTCAGAGTTCTCTTTTGCTCACATCACATGAAAAGTCTCCGGGCACTTAATTCCAAGATTTGCTGCAATTCTGGGCAAAGGCTGTTACTGAAATACATTAGGAGGTACAGTCAGTAATTTTTTCTTTCTTTGATGTTGGCCACAGAAGCTATCCTACATAGGAGTTAGTATTAAAGACCTAGGAGGCAAACATCACAATCTGTATAGGTCTAATGCTATGATAGAAGAATGATGTTTGATAGATCATTGACTAGAGATTACAGGTTTTCTTATTAACTACATGGCTATATTTAGAGAAATATGTTTTGACCTAATATGAAGAAAGTATGTCTGTGTTGCTATATATGCACATCAAACCCTTTCTCCACTGTAATATTTAAGTCTATCCAGAATTAATGTTTGGTAGACATGAAAAAGAAAAATGAGAAGGGAAGCATACAACTACTCAAAGCTTGTTTTGCTGACATCTAATTAAAAGCTGTATTACCACACACTACCTCTTGAGGGTCTGTGAGGCTACTATACAGTCAAGTTCTGGTCCTCTTCTGATCTTGGAAGAACTCTTAAACAAAACAAAACAAAAAACAATACAAAACACACAAAAAAACCCAAACAAAACAAAACAAACCACACCACACTGAAGGTTTATTCCAGTAATGGTTGCAAGAATTTGTTTCTTAGATATCTCTGTATGATATTTTATTTAGGACCTCAAAAGCCTTTTTACTGCTTTTTGTGAGAACAAAACAACGGTAACGTAGAACAACTAGTTAAAGCGATCCATTCAGAAAACACACCTTTAAAATGATACTGTCTTTCCTGCAGCTCACAACTCAGGCAGCTGCACATGTATTTACCAGACATTGACTGCTTCTGTTACAGAGCCTTTTAGGGGAAGAAGCTGCTTTTTACACTAGCTCAAAAAGCATGGTGGTAAGATCAGCCAGGGTGCATTACAGTGCCCCTAAGACCATGTCACTGTTATTCATATCTTCCCATTCAATTTGATCCTTCTTTGTTATTCTACTGTATGCTTCAAGGGTCTTAACTGGGCATGTGTTTTATTTAATCAAAGTAAAAGGTCTATAAATCCAGTCAAAACAAGAATATTATAAAAAGAAAAAATGAAGTATTACAGGTTTACTTTCCTAACGCCTGACAAATATTCTCTGCTCTTCTCTTTCCCCAATGAGAGAAATAAAAATTAAAAAAAAAAAATAATATAAGCAGTGTTTATTTACTGGAATACATTCTGATTTTGCCTCCATTGGATTTCTAGTTCAGAATTGTATCAGATATTAGTGGTGGAATATAGCTACAAATTTTCTTAACTTTTTTTTAATCAGAATATAGCAGACCAAGCTTTATATATTAGTGTTTATATTTTAAAGTGATGACTGTTTACTGTATGTAGTCACTCTGATATCATTGAAACACACAGTAATGCTTTGATTATTAGAAGTCTGTATGTTCTGAGGTATCCCTGATGTCCACTTCCCAGGCACCAGATCTCATCATTTAGACCTGTTACAGTGTGACTGACTTCTAGAATACCTGAAGTTTGCAAAACATATTATCATATGAAAGATCAAGTTATGTAAAAGCTGGTAACTTCTGAAGAAAAGATTATGCTTAGTTTCTGTGGCTAAAATGGGCCAACATTGTACTATTCTTTCTAGAAGACTGGGGATAGTTGGGTTTTCGGGGTTGTTTTTGTTTGTTATTTAAGAGAGTTTTAAAGTATTTATGTTACAGATGAGATTTCCAGGTTCAAACCTCTGTATCCCAGTTCTGTTAATCTAGATACCTAAACATCTGCCCTCCAAGGAAATGCATCTGAAATATATTCAGCAACGTAGCTCACCTCAAAAGTCTTTGAAATTTAAAATAAAAAGTCACAATAGTGTTACCTGCTACTTGTTGGGAAATGCATATTTAAGTAGTTTTTGTAGTTGTTCATGAAGCTTTTAGACAGATGTTCCCTCAGGTATCTGTGAATTTCAGTGCAGTGTGTGATGATGTTGTTTATGCAGATCACATATTAGCATTCTTTACACTTCACTACTACTTTAGACATCTGGGACTTTGTATAATTGGTTCTGTAAACTTATTTCACTTGTTTGTGAACTTATTTCACTTGCCTTCAGTGTGGAAATGATTCTCTGCAATATACTGTCACACGTTACTATGGAATGAAGTAAAAGTTATGCAATGACAGCTTCCTGAAGCTTACAGTACCTCTTGCCATTGCTGGGCATGGCAAGTCATCTTGAAATTCAGAGGCTGATGCCAGAAGTTGTGTAAATTGACATGCCAGTAGTGATGTCCAAAATTATTTTGCTGATGAACATTTTTCTATTTCACTGATGTGAGAAGTCCAGTGAATTCCTTTGGTTTCACCTTGCACTAAGGTTTGAGCATACCTAATTTTATCCTTTTACATGTGATAAGAAAACATCATATTGGTCAAAAGAGATTCCTCATCTTTTATAAAGGTTGATGCTACCAAGTTCCTTGTCACCTTTCCACCTGACCTCTGATCCATTCGGAGTTACTGGTTCTGGAATGATTTTTTTTTTCTTTTTTTTTTTTTCAAAAAATAGGTTTGGGATTTTTATTAAGAGTAGTCTGAGCTACTCAAATTTTTTCACTGCTGGAAAGGAATCCACAGCTTCCACAGCTGACAGGTTGTTTGTTAAGGACTACACATCCCACGTGGTAACTCACCAGAAAAAAAAATATAGTCTGCAATTTTCTCTACAATCAAAAACTATCTATTTTACCTTTGAACATTGTATTTTGAGTAAAACTAAAGATGGCACCAACTGGTATGATTATCATGAGGTAATTGGACCCAAGGGATTAGAAGCATTTGGCTACAGGTTGTACCTGTAACAACCCAGAATGTAAATTATGATAATTACTTCACAGTAAAACTCCATATAACTGCACTTCATTTCCCAAGTAGCCTGAGGTTGGCAAAATATTTTTTGATACCTTCAGCAATTTCATTTCCTTTGTACCTTAAGTTTACTTCTATTAACATCAGTTTGATGAAGAAGTGAAATGAAAAAATGCAAATATACCTGAATTTTGTTCTACAACATAAATGCTGTTTTGTAAAGAAAATGTTTATGCCCAGTGTTGTGTCAGTATTCCTATTAAAAAAAAAAAAAAAAAAAAAAAAAAAAAACCAACATTTTGCTGATATCTTGTGTCTCACATGAGTGTTCAGTGGTTATTATCTGTAAAGTCACATTACACTGATATTTTTGAGCAAGCTAGAGAATTTTGAGGCATTACAGTCAGAAGCCAAAGAGGTTAGGAGGAATCTATGAGGTAGCTTTAAAAACTTAAGCTTTTTACCCTGAGCTTTAAACATCTTGGATATTTTATTTTAGTTAGTACTACTATGCTTGTCATACCTATGTAGCCTCAACTGCTGACTTTATGCACTACAAACTCTATGCATCACTTAGACTGGCAAATGTATAGTAGCCTGACCAGGGGAATGGAGAAATCTCTAGGGTCATAAAAATGAAAAGGGTGATTTATAGCTTATGTAATGAAGCAAGTAGTTCTAGCTCTGATTACACAGCCTGGTAGAAGAAAAGGACACATTGAAGTTTTGCGAATGTTCTCTTTCACTTCCATGTGTCAGAAGAACTTCCGTAGTAGCAAGTTAAGGAGCAAATGTCCTTAACCTGTCCAGGCATCTGTATGCTACTTATCATTAGTAAAAACTGTGTATGTTCTCTGCATTTTCAGGGCCTAAAAATGGAATAACCTCAAGACATGATTAAAAAAAAAAAATAATGGCTCTGTCTTTGGCATTTCTGGTACCTCTCTCACAGAGCTGAAGTTATCCATTGGATAACACTAGTACGGTACCCCAGACAAATCTCTGTATTTCTACACATCTCACAGTAAAATTTCCTATAGCTCTATCAACTCCAGTAGTGAGAAACACTAATGTAACAATTTCAGAGAATTTCAATCTCATAGTACTTTATCACCACTGATGTAATAATTCCACAGACACTACTAGCGGGAGAAGGACCTGTGTTTCTAAGACCATAACTCACAAACTTTACTTGCCACACTGAATTATGGTGGGGTGTTTGTATGCATATTAGCATATATATGTTAGACTGGCTGTTTCACAGTACCCACCTGCATTTGCCTCCTCTCTCTTTCATTTATTTTCCAGTAAGAAGCAAACTTAACTGAATGACTACCTTGAGTAAATTTGAACAGCCTGTCTTTTCATGGATTCTATTACTTCATAAACCTTGCCTTAGAACTGACTTGTCAGTGTACTTGGGATACTCAGTGTATCCAAGTTTAGTTTACCTTCAAGTATATATTTTATGTGTGAAAGTATCAATGGAAATATTTCACTTGTAAAGTAGTTTGAAAAACTAGGTGCCTGGAATAGTTGGTGGGTGACTGATTCCAGAGTGTGTCTACCTCCATGCTAAGCATAATGAAACTTACATTAGGGAATGTTTCTGCATGTATTCCGTTAGTAGGAGACCTTATAAAGAAAGGGATTTGGTGAGAATTCCTACTTTCATTAGATTTAAGGCTTCAGTGGAGCTAATGATACTGTAACTGATGGGGTGAAGGGGAAAATAACAATAAAAACAACCCTTTTTTTGGTGGTTGTACTTTTCTTCTGGTACTTAATAACGTCTTCATCCTGTTAATCTACTTTGCAGGATGCTGTTCAACTCCATAGATGACGACACTGTTTTACAGGAGTAGCTGTGAGTTAATGCACTTCTCTACCTTAATCTTTTGTTAGAAATTATGTACTTGTCTGACTGCACTTCCTTGTGACTAAAGGAAAAATTGAACCTAAAGTTTTTAAGCAAAACTGAAAAATA
The DNA here is from genome assembly GCF_964273445.1 of Streptopelia decaocto. Taxonomy (NCBI): domain Eukaryota; kingdom Metazoa; phylum Chordata; class Aves; order Columbiformes; family Columbidae; genus Streptopelia; species Streptopelia decaocto. The sequence goes on from NC_138659.1 coordinate 18,047,167, forward strand.
AAACTTCTGCTCTGATACAAGGCCTGCAAATATGCAGGATTTTTCTTTTTTCTTTCTGAAAATATGGATTGAATTTGATTTACCCTCTAAAACTTAAATATGTGTAAGAGTACAACTGAATAGTGTTTGCTAGCACAGTAGTGACCTAAGTTGTGCAGTCATTAATTATTTCCATCACAGAAATATATAATGCCTTTAGAACAAAAGCAGACTGTCTTTATAACTCTGGGAAATCAAACATCAGCCACCCAAAACTAATAGCCTGTCATTACGTTTCTATTTACCAGAGAATAAAATTTTGTTCTTGCTGATTTGAGAAGGTTCCCTGGAGTAAATGCTTCTGTAACATACATAAATCATATCCTCCATCTAGTAATCTAATGATGCTTTGGGGGTGGCATCATTAGGCTTCCACATAATATTTTGCCTGACAAGTGGTAAAAACTGTCTTCTAATTATCAAGGAACTGAACAACAAGGACAAATAAATAATATTAAATGAGACTATTATATTTTCCTGAAAAACAAACAAGGAGAAGAAAACATACCTTTCTGGGGTCTGATTTCACTAAAATCCTGGCACCAAAGAGTATGATCTTGCTTTCAATAGGAATAGAACTAGATTTTTCTCTATTTATTTATTTATTTACTTGCCATTATTATGTCTGCCCTCATAGATAGGGTGGATAAAATGCCTGAGGTTTGTCACTGCGGCTAGATCACTGATTTTTCTTCATGTTTCTTGAAAATTTCTTCAAGATATTGATCAAAATCTATTTGATTTTATGTGTACTGCATCTGCAATGTTGTTTCCTTGAAAACACTTTTGCTTTTCTTTTTTCTAGATGGGTAATGCAGTGTCTTTCATTTCAGGAAATGTAATAAGAGGCATTAATCGTTTCCATATTGTACTTCTGGAAATCAAAGCACCAAATGTTAAATGCTCTTAAAACAACCAGAACTGCTAATCCATATAAAATGTACTAATTAAATTTATTAAACACATAGTAAAAAACTGTTAAATAGGTCCTACCATGAGAGAACATAAACTAAATTTTGGATGTGAAAAGAATATGATTTTTCAAGTTGTGTCACAGAAATAAGGTTGCCAGACTTGCCATTTCTGCTCCAGCAAGGGAGGACAACAAAATATCACTTGATCATTTTAAGCTGCCCCATCACACTGGGGAGGAAATATTTCCTTGTAGGAAGGAACTTCCTAACTTCTGCTGCCTCTTTTAAGACTGATTTCCTTAGAATCTACCTGAAATTTGAATCCAGTGTCCTCTGAAATTCATGACTGAGATACCCATCTTAAGAAAGAAAGAAAAACTATGAACAGGTAAGCATCAGATCACTGTTCCAATGAAACCACTTTATACAGGCTGATTTACTCTCACATAGAGAAGGTGGGGATCAGGCAGGATAGAAAGTTTGGACTAATTATATGGGTCTCATATCTGAATTATTCATCTCTATTGGTAATGAATTAGTTCTTCATTTATAGTCTACCAAGCTGAACCTAACTCTACGAGTGCTGAAACATATTTCTGCTTAACCATAGTACTATTGTTATTTTTTTCCTGGTGAGTTTAATCTCTTGAAATCTACACTATATTCTCCTTTTAGGGTTTGAGCAAATTTAACAGTCTTCTTTAGAAAAGAATTGAAAATTAGAAAAGAAGTAGATTGTGGAATAAAGCCCTGCTAAAAGCACGTTAAGTATCTTGCATTATCGTGATAAATCTTTCTGTCCTATCTGTAAATCATATAGTCTGGGGAGTAGAATGAGCAGTCACAGTATCATGAATCATTTTCTCCAGTGTGCCTGATTGAGATTATTTGAGGATGTTACTAACTTGTACGTACACACTTCTGTGTTTCTGCGTGCACCTCCACGCCAACTAGTTTTATGAGATCAGAATCATCTAATGCTCTGTTAGCCTATAATGACAACCATTCATGGTTTGTTACCTTCTACTCTGCCAGTTTTCAATCTTCAGTTATAAAATTAATGAAATCTCTGACATTTAACTATCTTCTTATCCATACTCCTGATAATGACCTGTATATACTTTAATTATTTCCTCATACACTTCATGCAATTAAAGGCATAAGTAATTTGTCTTTCTTCTAATACCTTTTGAGGAAGCATACATCTTAGGGCTATTTGTGTCAAAATGTTATTTTGGCTGAATCGTTGTCCTCTGTAATTCAGAAAGTTTCCTAATATGATATCCTTGGAGTATCTGAGACTAATTTAACCATTAAAAAAAAAAGTTTAAATTTGCCTAAGTTTTCTTTTGAATTATGATTTTAATTGAAACTGTTCATCTATATCAATAGAGTGGCACATTTCTTCAAGCCTAGAAGGAAAATTTTAGATGTCTTTTGAGAGTAAGTAACTTGATAGATTTTTAGATATCTCCATCTAGACTCTAGTATTAAACAGAAGCTGTGTAGATATTTTGATGACTGTAACTTCAGATGTGAGTGACTTGGTTGTGCCAGAAGGCATATATTTTTTTGGGTCTCGCCCTGTGAGACTTCTTGAATGACAAATGACCTTGTTGTCTTTTTATAATTTTCTCCATCATGTACAATGGGTTTTTTTCATTGCATAACCTATCGTATTGCTTCTCGTCTTGGTTGTTGCTTGCCCACATCTTCTGTCACAGATGAGTGGCAATGCTGAAAAAAATTTTGGCATAGATAACCACGTGGTCAAAATTTGCACTAAGTTAGAATGAAGTTTAACTCGCTCTGGTACTGTCTGGTTTTTATGCCTAATATAATAGGTGCTGTTCTGGGCTGTAGGTCAGGACTTGGTAATAGGATTTCTGTAACGTCACTATTTGTTTTTTCTTTCTTTTAGAGAGATGGCTGAAATAGTAGTAAGAGCCATTAAATCAGATTCATTTATTTCACAGCCTTGTTACTTATAATGGACCAGTGTGACTAGGCAGGAAGCCAAGTAGATCACGTTCTTCTGCCTCCATTATAAGAGCATTCTTGTTCTATAGCTTAAGGCTAGTGGTTGATAATCACAGCTGTTTTAGCTTCAAGGTAATTCTTTTCTGATGATTGTTGTGTGCTAAATATTGTTCTACTACAGCAAATAGGAGCTATTAATAATAGAAGTTATTATTTTAAAATTTCCATTATAATTTCTTTCAAATCATATAAATCAAAATATTGCATATGCTTGCTTTTTTCTTGTTGTTGATATTTCGGTTTGTAGCTTTTGTTGTTGTTGGTTGGGGTTTGTGGTTTTGTTTTGTTTTTTTTCTTTAATTTCAAGTTCAAAGCTCATTAAACCTATGTTACTTCTATTAAAATTCATAGCAGGACTAATGGTCAATGGCTGTGATACTTAGTAGTGAGGACTGTCTGTTTTCTATCATGAATCAAGAGCCAACACTCATTCATTTCACAATGTCCGTCAAAGAGCCCCTGCATGGTCATAATGTTTTCCTCTATGAATTTTAAGCAGTAAGTTGAAGACTTTACATTTGAAATTTGTTTCCAGTCCCTTGAGCCATTAGGCTTCCTTATGCAAAATAAATTTTAGTGTCATCATATGTCTTGTTACCCTTGTTTGATATCTGTAATGAGACAAGCCTTCCTTAGATTGTTAGCTGGACAAGTTTCTAAAGCCAACCAGTCATCTTTGATCCTTCAGATAGGAACAGGAAATGTCAAAGGGGCTTACTTACTCTGATATTGGCACATAATCACAGAAAAAACCCACCCTTTTTTTCCCCCCTCCAATTCACATTCAGCTGGCTCATGTAACAAATTATACTAACATTTCTAAAGTACCTTGAAGTTATAAAATGTTCTAGAAGTGTGTTCAAATAGTTGTCACGCAATAGCCTTTTTGTTTCTACGATTTCAGATCCCATTGAAACACTTGCTTCTCACTTCGCAGTTTTCTCAGCTTCAGCTGTGCCCAGAAGCCATGAATATGGGGGCTGTGAATTTTTAGAAGTTTCAGAAATTTTCAGCAAAGGGTCATTTTGGGTTTCATGAAAATTGATAAAATGGTGGGTTTTCAAATGTTGTGTTTTAGACTAGACTGTAATCTGTGGTGTTACAGGAGTTCAATACTATCTAAATTCCTTCTACAGGAGATGTTGCCACTTGCAAGACAGACCTCTCCAGTTATTGCTAGGATCCTAAATTTGATTTAGTACTCACTCCTTTTTGAAAATTTGTATATGAGGCTGATATGTATGAAACTGGCTCAACGAGCAAGCCCAACGAGTGGTGGTGAATGGAGTTAAATCCAGTTGGCTGATGGTCACAAGCGGTGTTCCCCAGGGCTCAGTACTGGGGCCAGTTCTATTTAGTATCTTTATCAATGATCGGGATGAGGGGATTGAGTGCACCCTCAGTAAGTTTGCAGATTACACTAAGTTGGGTGTGCGTGTTGATCTGCTGGAGAGTAGGATGGCCATACCGAGGGATCTGGGCCAACTGGATTGATGGGCTGAGGTCAGTTGTATAAAGTTCAAAAATGCCAAGTACTACGTCCTCCGCTTGGATCAACAAGCCAACAGCATACATATTAGTTGTTAACATGCTTTGCAGTGCTTCTGGTAGTGAAAGATGTTACATGGCAACTCATTCACCCTCAGTTTATAGGAAGAAAGGTCTGTAGCACAACTTAGATAGTACTATGTACCAAATTATGTTACTTGAAATAATAAAGTCATCCTATTGATGTAAATTATTATTTGTTTACCAAGGCTCGTAGACACTTCTCTGGATTAAACACTTCTCTATTCATTTTGAAAAGCTATCACTCATCTAACGTACAAAAGTATTCAGTTTCTCTAATTGCAACTTGAACTGGCTGACAGGTTGTTAAGCTCTCTTCTGTTTAGATGCTGAAATCTTAGTGATGCCTTTGCCTTTCAGATGTAGCACTTCACTAGACTAGTAAAGTTGCTACTTTACGACAACTTTTTTGTTGTCAGATGTTTTTTTTCTATGAGTGACATGTCTGTTTTTTTCAGAGTACTATTTCCATTCAACCATCTTTGACATAAAATTACATAGCTAAATTATTGGGGAATGCAGTCCACTGTGTAAGATAAAGGATCACAAAATGATGCCATGTTTTCCCTCTACTGTCTAGTTTGGGGTTCGAATTCTGCATTACAGAATATGGTAAATTACAGAAGTTGTAACTAAATATTGCATGGTGCTATGGGGAAAAAAATAAAATCCTTGTAGACTACAGCACTTTTCAAGAAAGTATAGTCAAATATTATTTGCACCTCAGGAGATGTAAGCTGGCTCAGCTGGGACAGAGTTGACCTACTTCAGCCAGGGGGAATAATACTGCTTCACTTCTATAGTTTCTAATTATAGATGATATTTGAATTCATGACATTGAAATATAACTAATGGTGTGACATTTTTTTACAGATTTTTGCATTAAATAAATCAATGTACATTAGAAAAAAATTGCAAAAAATTGCTTTATTGAACACAGTATTACATAATGCAGTAATCTTGTGAATTTTCTGTGGAAGTTGCTCTCTGGAACATAAACAGCAAAATTATCTGCACTGCTATAAACAATTAACATTATGCCTTCGTGATGTGCTAAATAGATCACAAAGCTTTTAGCTGTTGAGAATCTTTTTATAGAAATGGTTTGACAGAAAGTTTTGAGGTTTTTTCAAAGTTAAGAGAAATAGAATTCACACAAAAAGGTTTGATTTCTCAAGTGCTGCTTTTGCAACTAGCTGATATAATAGGAAAACGGGAGGAGGGCCAGCTTTTAATGTCCTGGGAAATTAGGCACTGTTTAGCATTCAAAAAGTATCTCTAATGTAAAAAGTAGCTGCTACAACTTCTACATTTTTTTCACCAAGCCTAAAAGTTTCCATTTCCTTATTTGATGACATTGAAGAACGGCTTCTCTGCTGTCTTGGTGCAGCAAAGACAGCTCAGCTGGGAAAAAAAGGTGGAGTCTCCTTTGGCTTGTGCCTCAAAGGTATGAGTATGAGATCCAGTTCTGAAGTTCTGGTCAGGTTCATCACCTTCAGTGTCTTGGTTCCTCCTAAATATTCTTTGACATTGTGGGGACTTGTAAAACAATAAGCAGACATGATGACACTCATGACTCATGAGCACAACCTGCTTGAGACCAAATTGATTTTTAGGGCATGGATAAGGTCTTTGTTAAATGAGGAGTACTGCAAGTAAAAGGGGGACCTTTGTTATTCAACTTTGAATTTAAAACTTGCAAAACCAGACTCATTATAATGGCACATAGTTCTAGCTAATTTTGTTAAAAAGTCATAAATTGGGTAAAAAAAGTCCTATAACTCTTCAACAAAGTGGTAGAAAATGCAGGTTTTTGATTTGTAACTATGCATTTGTGGGAGACAAGCAGTGTAAAAGGTAGACATTCCGATGGAATCTGCTTCTAATAGTCAGCAATTATGCAGCAAAATGCTGCATCATTCAGATATAACCTTTCCACATCCTGTCTGGACATACCCTCTAATCTTAAAAACACGTTAGTCACTATATGTGGTAGGTCAGAGGATAATGTTAAACTCTAAATCAGTTTCTTCTCTAATCTTTCTATGCCTTTAATGCCTTCTTTCAGACAGAAACGCAATGGCTGAAAGGATTTTGTCAGTTTCAGAATTTGCAGGAATAGAATGGACAGTATCTTTTCACACTTTTTGCTTATAATCATTAAAGAAGAAATGTCTGTAACCATTTTTTTTCCAATCCAAATAGATTATTATACCCAATGAGAAAGCGCAAGTGGTATGTTGTGACCTCATTAGAAATACTTACTATCACTACCATGAATTGCATGTTTCTTACCACCAGCTTGCTAATAATAGTGTTTCATTAGCAGCTTTCATCTGTGGCTCTTTAAGAGGTTTAATTATTTAGTAATAGTCGTACATTAAATTAATTAGTTAAGCCTCATTATATACCTTTGTGAAAGAACCAAAACATTTTTAATCTTAGGTAGGGAGAAAAAGTGTCACAGAGACTTTAACACTTCTCTCATAAAGCATGTCTGATAAACCCAAATATGGGCACTTCAGATGACTGACCTGATTTTCATGGATGTTGCATATGTGAAATCTAAATTGACTGTCTGATTTACAGAAGAAAGACTTCTAAATGATTTGCCCACAGCTGCTCTATGACCCAGATCATTTAATTCTCAGTCCCTTGCTTTAATGATACAGCATGCTTCACTCTAATGTGAAAAGTCTGTTCTCCATTATGGTTAAGACCTTTCTGCCATATTGTATGTGATACTACCAGAAAAAAAAATCAGTAGTAACTCATATTGAAAGAAGAGAATCCAGCAGTATTTGGATGGAAAATCCAATCTACCATGCTCCACTGGTGAAATTGAATCAAAATAGGGAATTAATATAATGAAAATTTAAAAAATAGGAAGTATGGCTTTTCAACATCAGAATATATTGCTGAAAAATAATGGGCCAGATGGGAGGAAAAGAACCAGATTTTTGCCAGTCTCAGTTAAAACATAGGTGAATTTGGCTGAAGTTGATCGAGTAAAATGTGCTTTAGAATAAAATCACTGCTACTGAAAAAAATTCTCATTTTTTCACCACAGCTAATGAAAAAAAACCCTCTCAAATCAATGTGTCCTCTGTTTTATCTGCAGTTTTTGTACAGTGTAAGAAGACTATGAGAATAAAAACAGAACTGTGGTCATCAAGAGGTCTGATAGTGCAAATCAGAGGAAAACTGAATCACACTAATAGCAAACAGTGCAGTGAAATGCTCTTTCAGTTGTTTGGTATATTTTTACTCATTGGACTTGCAAATTCTGTGACTGGGTGCAGTAACTTAAAAATAGAAGTCATGTCTTCTGCAATTAGCATTGGACTCTCAAAGAAGTTTGGGCTGGGTTATTTTGGGGAAGGAATGGTGGGAGACCTTTAAGGATGTTTTTTGTTTTCTTCGGTAAAAGAAAGGGATGATGAATGGTTGTATCTATAATATCTTGAATATATAGCAGATGACACAGAGAAGCGTGGTTTATATCGGCAGTAGTATAAACCCAGAGCACCTCTACCCTTTTAATTACTTTGCCTGGCTTACAAGAGAAGCTCTTTTACTGCATCTTGTGAGAGGCTTTTCAATAATACATGACAAAATAACTAGAAGAAGGTTAACAAAACAGTATGTATCAGCACATAAACCTTTTCCATTAAGCACTAAGTGCATGAATTGCCCTCATTTCTTTTCTTTTAGAGATAAGAATAGATTCATTAAAGAATTCTAAATATTTTATCACCTTTAATGTACTCGTATAGACAAGACTTAGCAATACAGTCTCAGACATAATTTGTAAATGAGCTCTTCATAAAATCTTTCATTAATCTGTCTATAAAAAGATGGATGACTGTCTGCTCAACAAGTATTGTGAAACCTGGAATATGTTGGTTTATATGTAATAAAATAAGGTAGCCAAAACTATTTAGATAAAAACAGTGACACAAAATTATAATTCCCATAGCTAGCTGAAAACCTGCCTTGTTTTCTATGGAGAAATAAGATTCTTGTTTTTCAAGGTGATGAGAACCTCATTATTAAAATGAATGGCCATAGAGTGCACTCCTTGCCCTTTGGAAATAGAGGGAAATTCTCCTCCTGTTAGTGACATACTGCCATTCTGAATTTACTTCCAACTCCAAGGATGTAACAGATGAGCCATTGTCTTTGGAATGACTAATAACTATTTAGATTACAGGTGCTACATTGATAACTGAAAATTACCTTCTCTTTGAAAGACTTTGTCACATTGTGGCATCTTGTGGAACAAATCACTCCTACAAAAAAAAAAAACAGAGCATTGTTATTGTGCTTTCGAACAGAACTTGTGACTGAGATGGCTGGAAGGGTTAAACATCTTCAAAAGCAGCATTCAGTTCAGCTAGGAAGGCTAGCAGCGGAGATTGCCTCATATGAGTAGTACTTCGTACCCCTTCCCAAATGTCTTGGCGACTCATGAGACATGAATCTCACTTGGTTCTGAATGTTATTATTTTTTTCAGGAATGTTTGGGGGCAAAATAGGGGTTAAAGCAGTTGTGAGACCTAAATTTTGGAACATTTCAAGTATCTGCCCTTCAAAACAAAGTAGTTAAATTAAGTTTCAACTATCCTTCATTTCTAATTCCTCCTCAATAAGCAGGACTGCATTTTTCCCAACCAGCAGCACACCTGCACATCTTCTGCCTGCTCATGTTCACATGATACCCAATTAACAAAATTCTAAATTTTCACACCTAAAATACCTATATCCTTCAGGGCACTGCAATGTTAAAGTTCCGTCTGTGCTTCTATTGGGTGAAGCTACCACATCAGTAGGAATCTGGTAAATAACTGACTAAGATCACAGACTGACTTATCAGTCCACTATGGAACTAATAGGAAAAAGGAAAATGACAGAGGACAAGGTAAACACCGTATGTTTATTATACAAGTGGACTGAAGAATTAAGTGCACCTTTTCTGAAATGCATGAAACCCAGCTTCACTCTGACTCCCAGGTAGCTGAAATGGAAACACAACTGGAGCACTTCTCTCTTTCCTTACTCTTTTTCTTATCCAACAGGGGAGGAATGCAATTCAGCACTTGGCTGTACTAAGTCATAAACTAGATAACTGCACAGTCTGATGGTCCTCTGGTACTTGCTAGACATTAAAAAATAAGAATATTACATCTTACTTTGAATTGTGTGCCCTGTACACTGTCAACTGAAAATAAAACCAAGGTCAACAGCTGCCAAGAAGCTGTAGGAGCAATCCACTGTCAACTACCTGTTAGTAGTAAAGAACAAAGCAACCTCTATCTAAACCACTCTTTTTGGAAGCCCAGAAAGCCATAGTATCTCATAAGTATGTGTGCTCAGAAGTCAGCTCTGATATAGTTAATTACATCTTCCATCCAGTAAATGGACAGAAGTGGCTGTTCCACTTGAGACTGTATCTCACTGTCTCAAATACAGTGGTGTGTGGTTAAGTGGGTTGTTACATTTGTGAGACAGTGAAGGCTCTTTTCATCATAAATTATGAGTAAGCCAAACATGAAGTTATGTGCCAGGGGCATGTCTGCTCCTTAATACCCTTTTTCCATAGATTTGTATTGATGAATTTATAGAACTGAACTTGAGAATATATTTGTACTGATTGAAGGAAAATGGAAAGAAGTGGAAAAACAAACTTCTTCCGTGTTTTCAAACTTTACATCAATTTTTTTTAAATAAAACTTTTAATGTTAGAGAGTTAATTATGATATTTTTATAATGGAGGAAGTAGTCTGAAAAGCTTACTTTTTTTTTTTTTTCAAAAAAAATTAAACCTTAGCTTGTGCTGATAGTTTTAGTGGCTGTTTTTTAGTTTTCTTCAATTTTACAATTTACCAAATGAAAGGCGAACTGAACTGCTTTGGTTTGTGTATTTGTTTACTGCAACAAAAAATAGAAAATAAAAATAATTCAATTAAAAACATTCCCTTGCATCTGGAAGTAGAACAAGAGAGCAGCACAGATTTCCCTTTTTAGGATTACTCTTCTAAATATTTACCTATTTTGTGTAGAAATTAGTAACTCCCAAGAGAAATAACAACGTATACACCATGACATTGGAAGAGCTGATGTAAATCTCCAGTTCATTTCAAGGACAGAGTAGCTTTGGAGGGGAAAAGGCAGCACAAGATCTGAGGTGGGTGGCTTTAATGCTTAAGGCTTGTGATTGGCAGCTGTGGTGATCACTTTTACAGAGACTCAGCAAATGTGAACCAGACCCCCAGTGGTGGGTATCAGTAAAGTAGATGGAAGTCTATTTTATAGTCCTGCAGCAGGCCATAGAACACATTCTTGTTTTAAAGGATTTCTTGAGAATGGAGTCCAAACTGCACCCTCTTTCTCTTGGTTGTATTTCTTACAGTCACAGGTAGAAGTTACTGTAGAAGAAGATACAGCTAGAGGTTATTATGGCCAGATGTATGACTGAAGTTACTTCTAGGGAATGTTCCCACCATCAGTTCTCACAGCATCTGTTTTTTGCCTTGTTTGCAACAAAAAAGAAGCTCTAATGCACTGGGGAATCAAACCCATTAACTCTTACGAACAATAGTAACTTCTTGAAGTTACCCTTGAAGATGATCAGTGCACGTGGGAAGGATGTAATGGATCAGTGAAAAGACAGTCAGACATCCCCACATACATCCACAGCTTCCTGTAAAAGAATCAGAAGCCCTAATAGGAACCGTTGTATCAGACCTCAATCTCCCCACCTTGAGACCTCTCAATGTCTCACCCACAAAACTCAAACCTTCCTGATCCTGCTTCATGGCGTTGCTCTGCTGTTGCAGCAAAACTTGGCAAAGAAAGATTTCCTCAAGAATGAGAACAAGGTATTTTTCCCCTCTCATTCTTGATGAAGCAATAATGAAATACTGTACCTTGACCTTGTTCTCTTACTGGTGAGTCTTGAAAAGATAATTTCACTTTCCTGATCCCAGCACCTTACAGTGTTAATTTCATTGGGGGGTGAATGGTTTGTATGGAGATTCTTCATTTTCTCTCTTTAGGAAAAAAATTCACACATAGATGAAAACTCAGTCTCTAAGGATTTTTCAAGAGCAAGATGCCCATTGAACACAATAGTCAGAGTGTCTCATTAGATGGCTCAGTGCAATGTGGAACAGTCTTCAACCTTCTGCTGCATAGAGTAAGTGACTGACTAGTAGCAGGTTTTCAAACATTTTACTTAATCATGTCTCATAATGAGTGCTTAGTGATGGAAGAGGGAAGGGGAGAGATATTAATGTTCTTTCCATTTCCTCTTTAAAATACTTTTGACTGACCTTTCCTAAGCAACCCTCAGATTAAGTTCCTAATAACTTCTAATTAATATTTTCCATGTGATGCTCTGCACATGAAATCCAATGTCTGTCTTCTTTCTAATACCCAGCAATTATTGTATTCAGTCGTGGCTGTTTTATGAACTTGGCCTCAACAGTGCATGTGAGGTCTTCTAAAATTCATTTTTGTTGGAGTTGCAATATAAGTGCAAAATACTATTGTAGAAAAAAATGAAGATATAATACTACTCTTTGCTGTGACAGTGAGATTATTTTTAACAGATTTTTGCTGAACAATATTAAAGGTTATCATTAGAGTCACACTGCAAAATCTGTATAGATAGATCTCATGCTCTTTCATCATCATTGCATGTTAAGTTAAAAAAAAAAAAAAAAAGGTTAATGTTGGCAAAGCATTTCTGGTTAATCAGTAGCAACACTGGTTATTGCACAGCCATAATTATAACTTCATGTGGAACTGACATCTAAAAGTAGGTAACTTTGTAACAGCAAATTTTGTTTTCAAGATTTAAGCAAGAGACAAAGTTATATCTGGTTACGAAACAGGCCTTTTCCTCCCAAATTACTCTATGTGAGTGAACAGTTCCTGTTATTAACAGGAAAATCTATTATTTCATCTGCTCTGAGTTTTAGCTGTTTCCGATGCATCTTTTATTCTAAAATATATTATATATGTAGGTAGCTGAGGAACTGAGATATAATGATCTGTCATTTTCCTGGAATACACTGAGCAGTGGCATGAAAAAGCCCTCTAAGGCTGGACCAAGGTGTTTGACCAAAAAAAACCAAAACCCAAACCCAAACAAAACCACAACACACACAAAACCCAAGACTTAATTTGAAAGTGTGAGCTGGAACAAATTGACATTCACAACATTTGAATGCAGAAAGACTTAGATGAATAACTTTTAGCATGATGAGAAGTTTTAAAGAAATCTCTTCCTACAGTTCAGGCATTAAGAGTTTATTGTACATGACTCAAGAAGCTAGCAAGTTGGGTCGTTTTGTGATATTTTGTAATAAATAATGTTACTAAATGGTACTAATTTAATTCACAGTTATAGCAAAGCAACTGGTTTTTGGTTTGTTTGTTTTGTTTTGTTTTTCAGTATATTGAGAATACATTAATTCATCAACAGAATAAAAATTCTATATGAAGCTACCAAGCAACCTACTACTGACATGTTTCTACATGTGCTGCTTTGAGAGTTCAGAAATCCACAGTGCTTGTGCCAAAAGAAACATTTATAGCTTATTGGAGTAGGAGTCCCAAACTACTCAAATGCTTCCTTTTGTATTACAAAATGATTACTATTTTAACAGTAACTTTAAGCACATATTTCAGGAGTATCACTATTCATACCATTCTAGCAGGTGCTTGTATTTTTACATGCATGACAATAATGACAGCAGACTTTGGAACAAAATGCTTGCTTCAGATTTTGGTCAATTAATTTATTTTCACCGTTTGTCAATTGTGGGGATTTTTTTTTTATTTCAGCAATTGTGATCACAGTACTTCAGGAGCTCAGTTGAGTCACTGAAACCTTAGGCTAAGGCAAATGTGAATTACTTCTTTGTACTATTTTCTGTATTTCCAGTTTTTTTCTGAAAGTGTGGAAGGCAAGAAAATATCTCTTTATATGTGTATATATATTCAGAATTTCAGTAATATTTGGAGATATACAACTATCATATGAGCTCATGCTGAAGTAATTATTCAGAATAGCTTCTGAGTATATTTCTAACTTCCTGCTCTATAATATTATTCTATCCCAAAGATACAACTTAAGATTTCCCAGGAGTGTTAAACTACAAGTTGTGGTTTTTATACCATTTGAACAAGCAATTAAAACCCTCCTGTAACAGAAACCTATAACCCACATTTTCCAAAGTCACCAATGATTTTTTTATCTTTTTATGTTGTTGCAACAAACATATCTTATTTACATTGGGTATCTTCTTTGTTTTTCCAGAATTAGTAACACTTAGTTTTGGGAGAAGCAGTCCCATGTGTCTTGTGCTACCTATAGCAAAGTTTCTATTATCACAACCTCACAGGGAATGTCTAGTTCTTCATGCATTAGTTTCAAATGCAGCACACAAGAAATCAGTGACTCTTTCTGCCTTTATAGTATTATCACTGTGCTTATTATAAGTCTGCACTTCATTGACTTAATAAATACACTTTATCAATTATCTACATACTTAAATATGCTAATTTATATTTCTTTTTTTTTTTGTTTTTCTACACATATTGCTTTTTGGTTTAAGTATTAATTGTTTAGGTGTTTTTCAGTTATGCTGCTGATTATTGTATTTTCACATTTCATGCAGCTTCAGATCAAATACTTTCTGGAATGGTTTAATGGTTTAATGTCTTATCTTATTAGAAAACCTAAATAGCTTGCCATTCTGTGTCCAGTTCCATTTTTTTAGACAGTATGAACTGAACTGGTACGCTTTTCTCAGTTCTTAAATTTGAATTTTTCAGAGCAAACATCTGTGTAATTCTTTTTGGATACACATGCATAGGGCCCTAGTAGATATAATAGGCCTGAACACTACAAATGTAGTATCTCCAAATGACAAAGTTGCCAAAATTAAGTAAATCTCTAAGCATGGAGGAACCCTGTTTTGGATGGGGTGAAGGGATCACCCCCTTGGGAGACCCATAACTTCACTATGTGATACTTTCTCATAGAAAGCACAATAGATATTCCTTGGAGTAGGGAACTCTTCCTCTAATTTCAAGACACCCATTCAAGCTATGATAGCACTTACACGTCTTCTAAACAGTTCTGATAGTATTTTTTTATATATGGACAAAACATATTTTTCTCTGTATTTTGGGAATGGCTCATTAAATGGAAATATACACCTGTTGAGTATCTGCCAGAAATACTGTCATAGAAACATATCCACAAAAGCTACTTGCTAAGCAATAACATTCATACCGGGAATGCCTTTAGGTTTAATTAGACTAGTCATTGTAAGTTAATTCAATTCCAAATAATAATGAAAATTTCCAAGTTTTCAATTAAAGCTGTTTATAACATGCAGCTGAAGCAGGTAATTTGCAAAATCACAAGCAACAGATTAGAAAAAAAGTATTGCTGGCTATGCCTCACAGACAGAATTTCTGCTAAATCTCTGACCTTTGAAGTCCTCAATTACTTACTAGAACCTGAATTTTCACCTCTGAATTTCTTTACTGTGCTTCCTAAATAACTTAAAGCAATTCCTCAGCTAAAGGTCACAGTGTTGTTGGTGTTATCTGGAATTTTATTATTTCCTCATAAACTATGACATTTATAAAATGTCAGGATCTGAGGAAATCAGGCCTATATGAACATGGAGGAAGAACTGAACCTGCTTACTTTGGCAATTCCATCAGTGGTGGTTCAGAGTTATAAATGCAGTCACAACAAACAATACAGTGTTCTCTATTGTTTGTAGTTATTCTCGGTAGAGATGCAAATTAGTGCACTTCGAACTAAAAATTAAGCTGTATCATACTTTGTTTAGAGTGATTGTGCCATGCATGATCACAGCACTTTCTTGTCAGAACTAAAGATAAATTGGGTTCCTTAATTTTCTTCTTCCTGATTCTAACCTGGGGTGACCCACGCTCAAATAACTCCTATTGGTACCAAAGTTCAGAGAAAAGTAGATCTTCCCCATGCTCAAATAACCCACAGATTATTAGCGGGGTCGGGGGGAGGCAGGGGGAAGATAGTCATAATGATAGTAAGATAACAGAAGGTGGTATGTCAGATAACAAAAAAGAGACACTAGAAGGGCAGGAGTAAGCACTGTCCCCAGGCAAGCTGCTTTCTCAGACCTGCTGCTGTCACCAGTTTCTCACCCTGCTGCCCTTTCTGGCTTGATTGCTCATTGACCCTCCATCTGAAATGACAATTTATGTTTCTGTGAAGTGAAAGAAAATGCTAGTGTTTTCTATGAATGAAGTGATAGCCCACTGATACTCATGAGGCATTGGGTACTTGACACCAAACCCACCTGTATAAAGCAATGGAAATCCACTGTCTTCAATTTTATTTGGGTTTTTTTTTGTTTTGATTTATAGCAAGGTTGGGATAAGCTCAGATGGCTAACCTGTAATTGCTTTTCCAACTTTGGCTCAGCTGATTTACTCTAGTCTGCAATTCTGAATCTTCTGACCCTTCATAAATGCCCACTGAAATCAGAGGGATACAGCACGGGCAAAGAACATGTCTGGTTTTCCTTTTAATTTTTAAAAACAGTGTTTACTCACTTCCAGGAGTCACTTTGGGAAAGGAACAACAGTTGTTATACCCATACTTCTAATTTCTAAATTGCAGATACATGCACTGACTGCATACCTGGAGCAAGGCAGGAGCGTAAAAGGTTTTGGTTAGGAACCAGGCAGGGACCTGGGCTCAGCTGAGGGGAAAGCCTTGACAAGATAAGATTTGCATCTCCTTCAAACTTTCTGTTGTCATGATTTTCTGTGGGATTAAATATTAGGAAAAGTATGGATTTTGCTTTGATACTGATAAGGATGGTGCAGTTATGCACATTTCCCTAAATATGTGTTGTTTTTTTTTTTTTACTGTTTGAATGTAGTGGGCATGCTGGTATGTTTGAACAGTTTTCCATGGTTACTGCTAAATGCACTAGTTCTTTTATTGTTACAGCATTACCACGTTGTATCCATGAACTGATAAGGCAACTTCACCTTCAGAGAAAGCAGGTCCTGTAAAGAGTCTGTTGACTTCTGAAAGGAGCATTGATTTTCAGCCATTTCCTTACGTTAGTAGATGTGTATAGGAGAGGAAACAGCTCATTATTTTCAGTACTATAACAAGATTTAGAAACACTTTTCTTAACAGAAAAAGTGGTCATTAAACATGATGGAAATACTTCAATATTTATTACTAGTATCTGTGATCACTCTCAGCCTTTTTGGATTAGTAGTCAGGTTGCATTATTCTGGAACTTTTAGTTTATAGATTCTCTTTACATAGGTTATTTGCGACTTTGGACCTTATAGGATAAAGTGTTGATTTTGTGTCATGTAATTGATAGTGCACATCATATAGTGTTTTTTCTGCTCTCTGCTTCTGATGTTTTAAAACTGGAAAATAATAATATTCAGCCAAGTCGTGGTACTTCGAAGCAAAAAATGAAAGACCTGCTTTATATCCTGGATATGTCAGGAATCTGGACCTTTTACTGAATCAATGATATCACGTACATCACCAGGTTTAAGGATTCCCAATTTCACTCTGTGCATCACACTAAAATGACTGGCTCACTGCATCAGTGCTTGTCCTTTGAGACAGTTCTGCTGATTGCCTTGGCACAATGGCATTAGCATGAGTTTTAAAGAACCTACTGAAAATCAAAGAAAGTCTGCCTAGAAAGGTAGGTGCTTGGGATTTGTAGGGACCTGTATTATCACTTGGCTTAGGCTTTCAGTTATTTGGCTAGCACTGTGGAAAGAATCTGGACGAGTCCCACAGTTTCATATTTTTCCTTCGCAATGTAGCACATCATACTGCTGTTCTCATGCTATTATTCTCATGGCCTCACACCTGAAAATTCCAGTGGTTTTGTGGTAGTTCTCATGGGAAGTGATTGCTGCTGGTGTGAAACTCACTCCTCCTTTCCCTTTTTCCTGACCTTTTGATAGCATTTTGTTCTGCACTACAGGACTCGAAGATATGTGTGCACAAAGTTAAACAACAACCAGTGTGTGCAGCAACGGCCCCTTGTAAAAACATCCTTCGATCAGTGCTAAAAGCATTATAAGCAGGATCTGCCTATAGGGAATTTGAGTGGATCCTGACGAAAACTGTATAGCTACTGTGGGCAAAATATTATGGGGGAACCTGGCAGCAATAGATAAATGGATGGACTTGATGATCTTAGAAGTCTTTTACAGGCAAAATGATTCTATGCTGTGCTGTGGAGGATGCCCAGAGAGGACACTCACCTGAGGACCATATCACTTAAAACTTTGATTATGCAACCCAACAAAAGATATATAGATGTATATATATACCCCAAGTTGACATTCATCTTGACCCTTCAAATTCCTGTTTCTCCTGATGATCCAGGGCAAAGGATCAGAATCAAATCATGTTGTCTGAGGCTCTTCCATCATTATTCTATTTAAGTTAAGCTTGGATTTTTGACTACATCAGTTTAAGTAGCTGCAAAAACTATGCAGGCAGGTATTACTAATTCAAAATCTTTGATAAGCATTTTCATAAAATAGTATGGCTAAGGGAAGTTTATTTACAAACAATTAATGAACAAAATAAAATAATTTTGTTTGCTGTAAACTGTAGTAAAGTAAGAAGAAATATATATTATCACAGCATATAAAAATCTTTAGCTAATGCTCCTCAGAATTGGGATTTTGAATTGTTGAAATGTTGAATTAGAATTTGAAAGTGTCATTAAGGAGTTGAGATGTTCTTCAGTTGCTTTTCATACAAACATATTTGTTAACACGGAGCATATGTGACTTTAGTTCATAGCATGCCTACTGGTAGTGCTCTTTTTACCTTCAGTAATCACAGCTTTTAAAATAAATTGCACATAATTGTGAAGCCAACTAGAAATAAATGGTTGGAAAAATAAAACCTTCATGGTCTCACAAATAAAGAAATGAATTAATATCAGTTTTGTGCCTCCAGCCGTACAGCTCCTTAATTATGTGGAAAAGAAGTTGATAAACCTGCCATCTACCAGCACTTTTTCATCTGTGTCCCATTCTTGCTCATGCTACTTTACCTGTGAGCTGAATACTCATAAGCCGTCTTCTAGTGCTACATGACTATGTCCTCCTGCAACAGCAGGAACTTTTTGAAATCTGTTTTTCCAGCTTCTTAAAACATGCAAATATCTTTTAGCAGCTCAGACACTTTGTTAGGTTTTACTGAAATGATCCACTCTTGCTTTGATTCTCCTCAAAGCTGTTGAAATCTGATAAAATAGAGAAAATCCTCCCAGATAAACACAATGTCATAGAAAGACCTGGAAATGACAGAGCCACTGTCTCAAAACAAGGAACATGTCCTATAAAGTGTGTGAAAGTCAATAGAAAGAAAACTGAAGACATAATGCAGACTCCTTTGTGTGACTTAGATAAACTGCTATCAGAATATGAGTCATATACTTGTATAAAAATCTCAGAAATTAATGGGAACCCTGAATCTTTTCATTGAAGAGAATTAATTAACTTTGGGGGGCGGAAGGGGGTGGAATTCCTTTTGAAAAAAAGGCTACCAAGTGATTTGTGTATTAGTTGTTTGTTTCCCTCTTTTTTTAAGAGATCATAAATAACCTATTTATAAATGCGTATATTCTAGTAATTGCAGGAAAAAGGAGCAAAAAGGCACCTTCAGAGATCATCAGGGGAATTCCTATGCTCTGAAGCAGATTAATGCTCGAGGCTGAAGTTTATCTAATTTGTTCTTAAAGCTCTTCAGTGACAGGAGCTTCAAACACTTCCTGTGTAAATCTATTTCAATGCTTCATGTGTTCATTTGTCTCTTTTTTTTGTACTCTCTGGTAGAAATGCATGAGAAAAACCTAAGATATGTTCTCATTCTTGTAGTTTTTGTTTTCTTATTATTTTTTTTTTTGCTGATTCCCATAGCTCTAGTTAAGTGCGCCCAGATTTTCTCATGAGAGTAAAATCCAATACCGCTTGACTGAATGCAAAAGAGGATGCAAGTAGGAAGATCAAGCATGGAATTTGTATAAGATAAATCCCTGTATAGTTCTATGTAGTTAGAAGATCTAGCTAAGATGCACCTTTATAACGAAAACGGAGCTTTGGAAAAGCAAGTAATGGTTGGCAGCTACCTGAATGCTTTCAGTCAGACTCACTTTTTCCCATAACATCATAAGCATGATATAAGAAAATGAAAACTGAAGTTTGGCTTTAGACATTGTGCAAAAAGATGACAGGTATCAAATATTTTCTGAATTGCTTCTCACTGTTCTATTCTGAACCTTTTGTACAGTCCTGGACTTTCATCCTCCCCAGAAGTACCTTAAGAATATTTTTTAATTGATTTTCATTAAGCAAGGACACAACTATCCATATACCTGTTTGCCTTTTTTTTCCCAGGATGGGACTTGAATCATGCTGTCTGCCTTCCATCTATCAGGTACTGTCACCACAAGCTCAGAAGAGATGCAGAGGCAGTCAGTCCAGGTCAAGGTAGTCATGGACTTGACTTCTGCTTCTCTCTCCTTTCCTGCTTCATCATTCTTTGTAGCTTACCAAAAACCTGTGCTTCTGTTCTTTGGGCATAGCCTCTGTGACCACAGCCTTGCATTTATAAAACTATTTTAACCTCTTTCTTGCCTGTTACAGCAATTATTTGTTACTGCATTTTTCATATTATTATTGATATTATTATAGAAATTATTTAAGTTATGCATTATATGGGCTGTGGTGGTGTTGTTTGGTTGTTGGTTTTTGGTTTTGTGGTGTTTTTTGTTTGTTTGTTTTGTGGTTGTTGCTGTTGTTTTCCAAACTTATCTAACAGAGACGAATATAGTGCTTCTTTGGGACAGACAAATGCCTTTTGACATAATTTCTTAGCTGTAACCCCATGCTGACCTCCTGCACTCTTAAGCCTGTAAAGAACAAATAACAGTGTAACACTGACCACTCTCTCCACAGCAAGGGAACAGTAAAGAGCATGGGCAAAACTTCAGACCCTGTGACCTATGGTGAAATCTGTTGTTTTAAAACTTGTGATCCTTCTGTCCTTAGATTCTCGGAGAGGGATGCCTTTGATATATAGCTCTGATAAGAGGCTTATTCCATTAAGCTCTAGTGATTCTAGCTTTCATGCATCATTTGTCAGAGAAAATGAGAATTTGCAGAAGTGATAGCTAGTGTAAAGTATATTGGGTTGCAACACAGACAGGAAATGAAGTTTATGTATTATATTATAGAGGGGCTTTTGCATTTTATTGTATGTGAACAAGAGAGATCTTTTGGGGTTGTTTTTCCATATCAAATTTAAAAAATGAAAAGACCACTGTTTCTGAAGCAGGTTGTATCCTCTTAACAGGGGTTAGAATTTCTATTTCAAATAAATAATCTTATACAAGTCATAAAAGTTACATTGAAATTGGAAGAAAAGGAAAGCTGTAAGCAGCAGCGTGAGGAAAATAAAACAGTAATTGACTCAGATAAGAGTTTTACTAATTCTATATCCTACCTAATATCTTCAGACACAATCCTAATGCTTAAATAATGCTTTTTTCAGGGCTATTTCAAGACCTTGTCAAACTGTTTCTCATCCTACTTGCTTAAGTTCACCCTGAAGAGGGATTTCTTCACCATACTTTTTTACTTATTAGAAGGTGGGAGCAAAGCATTGTAAACATCAATAAAGTGCATGCAATTGCATTTTAATTGATGCCTTTGATATCTGAGGAAAGATTGGCAATAGTTAAATAATTTCTTGCACAGTGAGTTGTGAAAGTGACTTCCAGTGACAAAATATATTAAAGCCTATTAAAATATCCAAGTTTTTTGGACACATCATGAGCACTGAGGTGATAGTTATTTCATTTCTGCTGCACTTTAATGCATCCATAACTTGATGGCACTTGTAAGCAATTATCTGCATTGCTTATCAGAAGAACCAATTATTAAAAAACAACAATAGCAACAAAAAACAACAAAAACAAACAAGCAAACAAAACCCCTTAGGATATCACTCTTTCTATAAGGAAATAAAGCAACTATGGCAACTTCTATAGTGAAGGAAAGCATAAGCACTATTTTACATTGTGGTCTTTGTGTAGCTGTGCATAAGAAATGATTTTTCCTGTTAGCAAATGACTATCTCCCACATTTCAGAAACAAGTTGGGGGTTGGAAAAAGGAGGGACAAAACCTGCATTCTTTCATACTGCACCCTTGGAGGAAATTTGGCTTAACAGGATTTCATGAATAGACCTCAATTATTTTTACTAATGCTGACAGCTTCCTGGAAACATTATCCAATTTCACAATGTGTTTCAGCTGCACCAATTAATGATGAAAAGCTTTTGAATTTATTTGAATTTTTTTTTCCCGTATTCAGACCTGCAATAGAAGACAAAAAGCAGGAAAAAAACATTAAGAGTGTGTGTGTGTATCATTTCAGTAACTGAGGTGCTCCCCTGGGATGTGTGAAACCCAGGTTCATTTCACCACTCACTTTGTTTTGGAGGCAAAAGTTCTTCTCTAAGACCATGGAGCCAGTACCAAAAGAGACAAATTAAAGGACAGGCAAAGTGAATAGCCAGTATGTAAAAAGCTTCTTTCTTTAAAAGTTAGCATCAGAAACTTCCAATCAATTATTATTTTAGCCATATATAAAACAATAGAATACTTTTTTACTTCCATAAGGTGTTATTTACATCAATCCTAACCATAAAGAATAAACATGTTTGTATTAAAATGTTGCCTTAAATTTTCCAAAGGTCTTGGTCCTTTGTTTAGAATGACCTTCTTTCACCTTAGCACAGGCAAGTGTTTTCAGATCTCAGTTCTCTATCCCCTTTCCTACTACCACAGCATGTTGTATTTTGTCTGAGGTTAACAAAGAATGGTGGCTTTTTTTTTTCCCTTAGAAACTTGTGATCACAAGGGAAGTACAGAACAAAGTACTATTCTGGAAAGTGGTGAAGTCTATATGCAGTATTAATAAATTTTTCTTTCTACTGCTTTTGCTGCTGAGTGTAGGTTCCTTTTTGCTGCCATGTAAATGCTATATCTATGTGAAGAAAAAATAACTATGTCGGTTCAAAATTACATTTTAAGTATTCTGAAGTGCAAAACTGAATTCTAAATTCACAAGAAGTTATATGAGAGCTCAAAGAATGGTAGGAATTGGAAGAACATTAGAACTCAGTGAAAAAATTGTGCATCTCTAAATGCTTCTTTCTGTACTTGCCTTGAGGAGGTGATTCCTATTAAATAATTCAACTACTACATTATTTGCTGTAGAAAAAATCAGTAAGAGAAATGGGGAGAGTATAACTGAAGAAGAATGCAAACAATCCCAAAAGTAAGAGGTTACACCCACTTTCTGTACCATTTTCTAACATTACAGATATTATTGCTTTCCTAGTTCAGCTATATATATTGAATGTGTTTAAATATTCCTGTTACTGGCATAATTTCCCAGTAGCCATCACAATCTCATTTTTAAAACATTACAATATAATCCAGAACCGTGATGAAAATATTGGAGAATGTGACAAGGAGATAGTGGTTTAACTTTGTGTTTGAAAGGCCAATAATTTTAGTGGCTGAAGTCATCTGATCATTTGCTTTTCTATTTATTGTCTTCAGGACAAAATATTTTGTTTCAGGAGACTAGATTGCTATTTATCTTGATTTCACAGGTTCTTTCTGTTTTACATGGCACTGAAGTGTATCCAGTTTTTCAGGATTGTGACTGCTTGATATTTGCTTAGCTTCAGAAGCATAGAACCCAAGACAGTTAAAGAGTATAGGAACAACATATATAGTTCAACAGGCATTGAATCAGACTTCTAGATACAGCTAGAGAGATTTTTGCAGTTATACGTCTTGTGTTAGAGAAAACTGTGGATTAAACCCTCTTTATTTGTTCATAAAGTGTGTGAATTAACTACACTTTTACAAACAGGTTCACGTAATTCCTGTGGTGTGAATTCTGGTCCAGTCAAGAGGATTCTGTGATGCACACAGTCTGCTAGGAACACACTTCCACTGCAAATACTATGGCCTAAAGAAAAGGGTATCTTATCCTTCATTTCAAAATCCAGTCTCACAAATGATCAAAGAGATGAAAAATATCTTATTATTTTAGGTACACCGTACTGTGCACAGTGTCTTCATAAAGGTTAAGTCTATTAACTGTGGTATCTGTAACAACCAGAAAACTATTTTTTCTTTAAGCTTTGTAGAAATTATTTTGAAAATTTAGTTTCCCAACTCAGCAACTGTGTCCATAGGAGGTAAAACTTTGTATAAATCAGAAGTAATCATCACATCATTTCTGTGCAATCAGCTCAGTCATCGTAAACCGTTATTTAATACAGAAGACACGATTATATTTCTTGATATAATTTATGCATAAATTCATTATGTACTGATTAAGTTTATTAGTAAATACACTAAACATCAAGAACAGAATAAGACAATTTTAAAGTGCTACAAAAGTATGTACTGAAAAGGCTACTTGATACATTCTAAATCCTCTCACAACTTGTTTTCCCACAAAACTTTTTTTTAAAGATTGCTGACATAGGTAGTATTTGTTTAGCTAGCAGAGTAAAATGGCAGTTTTAATTTTTTCCTCTAAAGAAACATAAAAATTTCTTCATTTATTACAGTGGAGCGTTTTAAACCTGATCTGTGCAAGGGAATAACGGTTTGGCTGTCACAGCCAATAAGAATGCAAATTCAGATGGTGTAAACCAGAGAGTTTTCTGATAAAAGCTGAACCAGATCTACCAGCTAGTTCTGTGGAGACTGATAATGCATGGATTTTACGACTACTTGGTAATATGAGCTGGTATTGGCCAGTGATAAAAGTGACAATGCTCATATTCCATTATGCCTCATGCCATTATTAGTGGTATTACACTACCATCTAGAGGCCCAGCTAAGATTAAGCTACTACCTAGGAATACCTATTAAACCTATAGAAATTATTAGTTCTACTCTGAATTAGTTCCTTATAGCCACCAGTACAACTTCTAAAGCATTTCAACAAAGCTTTTCCATAGGAGTGAAAAATGTTTTCTATTCTGCGTAACCTGAACATTGGCATGAGGGTCAGAAAAGTGATTGTTGTTTATACTTATCATTCAATTAATGATGATTACTTTACTGAGTTATTATTATGATTATTTCAGTGCATACTTGGACTTCTGTAGTTTTTAGCCTAAGGGAGAATTTTAGAAATCTTAGTGCAAAATCTTGTTTCCCCTTGAAATGTGAAGTTAAAAGAAAAAATCAATTCAAGAGCGTATTTTAGTTTTAAGAAATTGCTGTTTCAAACTGCCTTTTGAATATCAAAATATTGGCCTTTTAGGTCCATTTTCTGACAGCTGTCAAGTCCTGACAGTGGAACTACCTGAGTACCCTATAACAACTTGCTGAATATCTTCTAAAAGAATCCTTCTTGACTGGCAGGACTGAGAGTAAATTCCTGGGTGTCTAGCAGAAGGTGAGGGTTTTGACAGAAGGGCATAGATGTCCTCACTCAGGAAGGTAAAGATGCTTTTTAAATTTTATTTAACTCTGCATTTCATTATGCTTATCATTTTGTATCTTCTCATTATTTTAAAACTTAAATGTGATTCTGTGTTTTTGAAACAATTATGCCATAGGACAAACACCTTTGCATCTGGATTTGCAGATGTCTTTGGTCAAGTTAGATGATGAGCAGTAAGTAGATCACTATTCTGGTATTTCTTTGGAATTGCCTAAACATGAGCATTTAATCTGGATGGAATTTGTGGCATAGTTTCCTAGGCAGGATGTAATTCTTTATACAGGTTAGTTTTTTGTAGCAAGCCCTAAATGAAGGTGATCTTTCTCTTGCATTTAAGGGGCCTTATCTGTAAAGGTTTAGAAAAGAACCACAAGCCTGAAAACCTGTGCCTGAATCAGATAGCTCCTGCTCAGCAATCCTGGGAGCTCCAGTGATCAACATCACTTTGGTCTCCTTGAAATACAATGTGGCTTCAGATAGTGAAAGTATTTTACCAAGTGCAACAGATCATGGACTGTATAAAGGAAGATAAGGGTGAAATTCAGACATACACAGTTAAAACTGCACACAGCTACACTGGTGAAGAAACATTTCTGATCCCTCCACTGAACAAGCCCTTTGAATTACAGCCAATGACTGCTGGACAGAAACACTCAACACTTCCCGTGTGTATGTACCCCTTTGGCAACAGAAAAAAAGGAGCTCATGTTTTAGCAAAGAATGAAGCTTTAAAAATGTCAATTTTAGCTGAATTAAATTATAAAAGTTCATGATTAACCAAGTGCAGGAAGGAAGAAAGACTTGAATATTCTGCAGCTTTTACAGGAATCCACATAAGACGTTAGGAGACACTAATCCTGAAGGCTAGTTGTTTGTGAACTAACCACACATAAACTCATAATTAAATTTATGTTAAGTTTTGTTGTAATTGATCTAAGTAACTCATTATTGTCAGAACTTTTAATTATAAAATATAAATTAGCCAAACATCTCTAATATAAATTGCTCTTCCAATTTATCCTAATTTGTATAAAAACCCAGCCATGTAATAAAGTTAATAAAGAAAACTGATGTAGTTTCGGTTTTGGTGCCCATCATAAATTTAGTTTAAGAATCCAGACACAGTTGCAACAAACAAGTGAAAGATAAATTTAATAAAATTAAATTTTAACTTAATATGTTATTTCTAACCTGTGTCTAAGCTGTTGTTTTTGTTTTTGTTTTTGTTTTTCCTGCATATTGTCCTAATATATTTAAGAAAACAATTGCATGAATATGTGAGTATGTAAAGTATAAAATAGCTGTCTCATTCATAATGGGGACACCTCTGGGTGGAGGATCAATGAAGGAAGTATGTTCTGCAAATGATTCCCATTAGGCTACTGGTAGCATCAGCTATTTTAAGATATAATCTTTCTCTGCTGATTCCAAATTTTGAGTTGAATTCCTCCTGCTCCCACTACCTTGTCTTCATGTCTTGTTATATACACTAGTAAATTCAGATAATAGTTGAGGTGGTTGTATGTAGTGAGGTAATATCCTTGCAGAGACCTAGGTTCCCTAAAGTTAAAATGGTATATTTAAATTCACAAATAAATCCAGATAGAAGGCTCTATGTGGGATACATAGGTTTTAAAGAAAATTCTAGTGCCAGTTCTATGTATGCAAAAAGTTTGTGGGGATTTGGGGGCTTTGTTTGTTTGTTTCACGTGTGGTGTTGTTTCTTGTTTGGGGTTTTTTTTCCAGTACTCATAAACTATTGGGAGTTGTGTTTGGCACCTTCTGCTTGGACTTTCTGTTGGAGACCCAGCCACATGATGAAAACCTAACCATGGGGACACAGTTTTAGGTCAAGTAAAGAAATGGGACAAAGACCCACTGCCATCACATTGATTCTAGCATTGTCTGTTCACTAGGTGCCTGAGCCTAAAAATACATGGAAAAAATTAAATGTTGCCGTAATTCTGGATAGAGTGTAATTTTCACCATGGTCACAAGATGGCATCATTACAAAATGCTTCACATCAAGTAAACTAGGAAAACTATTTTGTGTGTAAGAACATTTTATCTATTTTGCCACTGCTTAGACATATAAGAATAGCTATTAATATAATACAAACAAATCTATTTGCTTTTAAATTATTATATGAAGTTACCTGCTTATGTATATCTTTAAAGTGTCAAATATCTTATGTGATGTAGTATATAAATAAGAAATAATCAATAGGGTGGTTAATGCTCTGTCTATAGTCACAATGGTCACATGGATTTCTTAAGCCAAACTCAGAAAAGGGCCAAAGTGACTATAATGGCAACTAGAGTATTTCCATAATCTATGTAAAAGCATTGCAAACTTTCTGAAGATACTTATTGCTTTGTCAGAAATATGGGGAAAATATGCTCACATTTTTGGATAAGCAGCCAAGGCTTTAATGACAAGGTGCTTGTCGCTGTTGTAAGTGAGGCAGAAACACTGGATAAGCAGCTGTGGGGCAGATTAAACTACCATGAGGGGATTATACAGATGTCTCAAAGACTACTTTGCAGTCATTTCTTAGGAAAATGGAATTCTACATTGACCAAGGGCTTCTCAAGGAGCTTGGAATAATGTACTAAAATCATGACGTTGTGATTCATAAAGTGGAAATTATCTGAGATAACAAGAAACAAAGGTAGCATATTGGCTAAGCTCCCAGCCATGTGGAAGTGAGTCCCAGCACAGAGCAGGTCACAAGCTATACCTGTTACTGCAGTAGCAGATCATGTGCACCAACAATCTAATAGTTACAAAAAAGATTAATTTTTCCCAGAGTGTACGAAGAGGGAAAAAGCCTGGAGGACACATTAAGTAATCCTTCTATTGTACTCCCCCAGTGCTAAGCTTCACCTGAACTAATGAGTTCCCTTTGTCCTTTCTGGGAGATGTCAATCCATTGGAGAGAACTGAAGAGGAGGAATAAGAGTGGTTAGAAGTTCAGAAAACATGTCAGAACTGGTAATACAAGTGAAGCCTGAGAAAGGAACAAGGTAAAAGTTATCAAATGCTTTTTACGGAGAAAAAGAATATTTTTTTCAATGTAGTTAGCTGGGACCTATTATGCAGTCACTATAGGACCCTCTGAATACGAAATACATTTCCCTTCTTACGAGAATTCAGTCTTAAGCCTTTTGATTAATGAACATAATTACCTCTGTCAAGTATGTATCAGGGATATTTTTTCCACCTTAAATCAGTATACCTTTTCATCTGAACTCTCAAGACCTTTTTGCATTTATGCAGGGAAAAATACAACTAAAACATGGACAAAGGTCCCTTAGGGCTTTGCTGGACCCTCCACTATTTCTCTAAAATTTTAGTAAAAGTTCTACAGGATGTTGTGTTCTTGACATGATGATTTGTTAGTAACCATGGAAACTTGAATACCTGACACCTGTACCATTAAGTTAAACAATGTAATAAGCTGAACCCTGCAACTCTACTCCCTTTACGTGGGGAAGGAACACCACATTACGATTGTGCAGTAATAACCTGTGAAGCTGGGAGCAGGGGGGGGAAACAAAAAACAAAACCAAACCAATCCTTGAGGATGTTGTAGTAGATGTGCCCTTTCCAGATTCTGATCTTGAATTATATGTAGACAGGTCCTCGTATTATCTGTATGGTAGCCAAGTTACAAGTCATTCAGTAACTAATGCAGATAAAACAATGGAGGCTTCACCACTCCATGTGAAGCTGAGTGTGCAACCAGCAGAACTGATTGCATTAACAAAGACTTGCCAGCTGTTCAAAGAAAAGAGTACAAATATACTGATTCTTTGCATTTGGAGTCTGCTACACCACTGGACAGTTATGGAAGCTGTGAGGGTTTATAACTTCTAGTGGGAGTAAATACTGAACTGTTAAATGCTGTACAGTTGCCAAAGTAACTAGCTATCATTCATCAACCAGCCTATACTAGCAAGAAGACGAAATAGGAAATGATATAGAGAAGTTTTACTATTATAAGTAATTGGCAGTGTGGGTGTTCATGATTAATGAAATCATGTTGTACCTGAATGCTTTAAAGGTATACGAGCCCTACGTAGAGTCACATTCGGGGTGCTCCAGTTTGGCTGGTACACCTCATGAACATGAATATCTACTCTTTTAATTCCATACTTTGCATCACATCCTCTCTCCTCGGTTGGTATGAGCCAGTTGTGAATTTTTCTAACAGTATACAGAAAACCTCCATTTGTAGAAACTTCAGATGCTTTTATTTAACCTTATGAAGTGGAATTACTTGCTTTTTTAAGCTTCTTGGGAGGCCATGGGAGTTTATGCTTATGTTGAATTACCATTACTGACAGCGTTCTTCCATTAGTAGTGTAGGCAATAATGAGGTATATAACAAAATCATAATTAATATTTTGGATTAACTTCACAAGATGACCATAAGCAAAGCCTTGGTCATCTCTTGTAGCTTAATATGAATTAGTAACTCTTTACCTGTCTCCCTGCAATGCATATTCTGCATCAAGCACAAGGAACAGTGGCTGAAATTTGAAGTGCAGCTCTTTAGACATTTATTCAAGATATGTCTGTTTCAAAGTGGGGTGGGCTGTTTCTAATATAATATCAAGAATATGCAACAATATTTTACACAGATTGTTTTATTTTATAAATTCTGCATTTATATCAGTGCCTTGAAAAAGTATTTTTTACAACCTTGTACAACTTGATGTCACAACACAGTGCTGCTTGTTTTTTTATTAATTCATTTCCAGATAGTAGTGATTGATTTCCCTCAGATATCAAATGGAATTCAATGCAGCAAAACCTCATGCATCAGTGCTCCAAAATTACAGAATGGTTACTGTCAGCCCTAGCTTCCTAGAAAATGCAGAACTGTGTGTTACTTCTGGTGCACTTGATGTCATTTCCATTTTCCTCCACTGCTGAAGCCTGCAATCTATTCTTTAGTGTTTCATTGGTGCAGTGGTAAACAAAGATGTATAAGAAATATTCAGTAATATATATTTTTGTACTTTAAAGTTGTTAAAGAGTAGCTGTAGTAGGAAGTTGTTTGTGGGAGGGGAAATATATATGCTGGGAAACAATTTTATTGAATTTCCAAGTCAAAATGTCATGAAAACTTCACTAACTCATTCTGCTAGACATTTTAAAAACTCAAAACTGTATGCTTTTTACTTTGTGTGTGACTTTATGTATGTTCTGGAACTGGAGTGAAATAGTTAAGGAAACACACCACATTTCACTGAAAAACGTGTTATAAATTTTTATTGTAGACCAGGTAACACCTTTTCATAGGTAGGTCTCGCTTTGTTGGAGAATCCTCTTGTGAGAATGGATCAATTATTACTGGCTATCACTTTCTCCACCGGGATTGTGACATTGGGTACCGAACTGCTTGGTGTGTGTTAAGGTAGTGTTGGGGAACATGGATATCTCTGAGTTATTGGCAGAAGTGAGTCAGCAAGAAAAATAGACATACAGTTAAGCATAAACTGAAAAATTGAAATAATTTTTTTTTTTTAATTGAGAGAAACAAATATGGGTTATCTGACTTTTGACAACTGGTTGAGGATTACATCTGTTGCTTATTTTGGTGATCTAAATTTCTTTATCTACTGAGTGAACTATAACCAGACAAAACTTCTCTGTTCAACAGTCATTTGGAACTGCTGATTCTAGAAATTCATCATCTCTTCTCCAGCACCAAGCCCAGAGATTAATATTCCTCAGTCTGGTCTCCAGTCCAGCTAGACTTGTATTATGTTTCTTCTAATCATGGTGAGAAGAAAGCATGTGAAGATAAGATTGCCTGCAGGATGACCCTGGGGCAGAGAGTCCTTAAATCCGTGGTGGGTACAACAGGCCATGTACAGGAAATGCCTGTACCCAGTGTGTAAATCACACAGAAAGCAGAGTATCTAGCTTGCCAGCTGAAGGGTAGGCATGTTTCTGGAATCCTGTGCCTACTTGAGACTCCATTAGAAATGCCTTCAGTACAAAACAAAGGATCCATCTAATATTTTGGAGTCAATATTTTTAAGAAACTTGCTTTTTTTTTTTTTTTTTTTTTTAAACATTCAACTGAAATACAGTCTTCTTACTGAAGGCATTAAAAGTAGGAAGTTATTCACACTGCACAGGCAGTCTCTTTGGGGATAACTTCTATGCCAGATCTTGGACAAGATCCTGTACCATATACCATTTTTTTAAAAAACTGTAGGCTTTAGTCCATGCAGCTGGTCAGATTTTTTTTTTCCCCACAGGGAAACATTTGAAATACTTTGTCTTTACCTGTGAATAATCTGATAAATGACTATTGTATGTGGAAAAACACTGAACAGTTACGGACTCTATGCAGAATCACTGAAACCCTTTCGAACTTCAGTGTGTCAATATAAAAAAAAATGCTGAGAAACTCTGCTTTTTAGTTACCTTTTTCCTTTAAAAACTGGCACTCTTTGTCTTCTGACGGCTTCGGTTCACTCTGAAACCTCTGTGTTTTTTTATAATTGTGGCTGTAGGATTTCTGACTTACTATGGAACACATTAGTTAAGTTTTGGAAAAATTAAGAGTAAGGGAGAGAATAATAGCAGATTTACTGTCGTTCCATGTGACTTGATTTCAACATCCTTACAACACTGGTAAGTGTACTCACATCCATGAGTTGTTCGCTGGGCAACTTGGTATGTTATTTTTCAGAAGTAAATTGTAGTTTTTCTACCAAATAATATAGAAGAGAATATGAACAACTTTGACTGCTTTTTTGTACATGTAGGACATCAGCGAATTCAAAGAATTTGCTTGCCCAATTCCTTGTATATGGATAATTGTAACAGGAGTGGTTTACCTTAAGCATGTTCTTCCTGCTGTGTGACAGATGGCAAAGCAAGAATGTGATCTTGGAAGATCATGTATGAGCGTGCTTAATTCTGTAGAAAGCTTGACCAATTGCGGCATTCTCATCTGTGCAGACTGGAGATTCTGTAGCAGTTTCAGATGTTTCATACACTACCAGCTTCTTTCTTGAGTACTTAAAGCCAAAATTAAGTCTTGATATCCACGGTGCCTTTTCACATGACATGGTATTACATTAATTTTATCAAATGGGTTATAAATTTATATAATTTTTAATGTGATGCATACTTCTATATGAAAACGTATCATATTTGGGTAACCTGAATGACCGAGCATGTACATATTTTGGACAGTTGCAGTTCTGGCATATTCAGGAAAATGAGAAGGACTTATGGTTTGAATTGTTCCCTTGAAGGGTGCTCTTACTTTGTATCATAATCTATTTAGGCCTCTGTTGAAAAACTAAGTTTAAAAGGGTTATATTTCACCTGAGCTGCCATCATTTGCAGCTTTGCACACATAGTACCTTTGCAGTTTTTGCAAATGTGGGGGGTTGCCTGTGTGAGATGACAGGGACTTTCCTCCAGGTAGCCTCCTCTTAGCTACTCTTGCCGTGGATGTGTCTCAGATCTCAACCTCTAAGGTGTTACTAGGCCGTGTCGTTTAACCTGGTCTGCATAAATCCAGAGACCTAACACTCAAGTCCTGGAGGCTAAAATGGGACTGGAACTAGCCTGTTCTAATACAAATGGGTGACAAGCTGAGACAGAAAATTATTTCAAAGGCTGGATTCTTGACACGCAAAGCCTTGTTGGCAGCTTTAGGCGTTAACTTATTTTCTACTACAAATTATGCATGGTCTCTCTATGGGCATTAGATAATCTTTACAGATGTAGACCAGAAGCTTAGTCACTGACATGCTCTCACCTTGATTAATATGTTTGGAAGCATCTAAGCAAAATGCATGATGGAATCTGTCACTTTTTAAACCATTTGTTCATATTATTTAAATAGTAATAGGTGTCATAATTCTGTTAAGCTAACAAAGTTCAACTACCATACTGATCAGGCCACAAGCCTGACAATCCTTAAGTCAGAGTTTCTAGACAACACATTTCTCAGTTTGGTCACTTACCAACTGTCATTTTGTTTCCAAAATCTGAATAAAATGTACCACTCAGTTTTCAAAATTGTTAGTGGAAACAACATATGTATAAAATTGTCTCTTAATTTTGTGATGAGTTACGTATCAAAGTTGTGTTTCCTCCCTGGTGTCTTGTCCCACTGTATTGCAGAAGCTGTCTTTTCGGCTGGGTGCAGTATTTGGAACATAAGCCAACGGATCAGGTCGGATCAAGTATCTGTAAAAAGAAATTATGACTCTTATTAAAAAGACTTGGCATGAGCAAGGATAAAATAAGCACATAGAGTTGTAATGTTGAAACCATCTGAAGAAGCCTTATTTTGAGGGTCCTTAGTCTAGTTCCTGTTGGAGAAGTTGGACGCTTGAGTAACATCACTCATTTCAGATGCTAATAATAAAGATTTTCACATTTCATCTGCCTAGACATCATCTGTATGTACAAGGCACAGCTAAGCCTTAATTTTGACTGACAGCTCCTTTGCCAGTACCTCTGTATTTCTTTAGGCATCTCCTTTATTCATTATGCCTTAAAGAAGGGATAAGCAGACCACAGAGCCATTTTAAAAATAATTTTATGAGAAAACAATGAATAATTCTTGTCTCTGTGGTCAATAAATAAAAGGTATGATGTTGATAATCTCGATGTAGGCTGACGGTCTGGAGACGGACAAGGACTAAGAGCTTCTAGGACATCTGAATACTTGAGGAAAATGCCTCATGAGTTTGAATCTAAACTTGAGATGTTTAAAATAACTGCTTTTCTTAGGATAACGATGGAAGAGCTTCCCATTAATTCGTAAGTGTAAATTCTGCACTGTTTTGTCAGCTGTCCCAAGTGACAAACTATCTGATCTGGGACAGCTTTTGGCCCTGATGCAGTAGCAGATTTGTGCTGCTGTAGAACTAACATTTCAGTGTTCTATCAATCAATCAATCAATGCTTTCCAGTGCCACTGCACTCCCAAAGGAGCAGACAGCTCGATTCAATGCCAGTATCTTAAACTTGTCCGAAGATGAGAAGTGCTATTGAAGCCACTAAAAATTGTATTTCAAATCCTGGTTTTGACTGTTTGCAAAAAAAAAATGAAATACTAGAAAATGACATGAGAAAGAATCCTTTCTCTCATATCCTCAAAAATCTTAGTTCTATACGTCTATCTAGCCCTTCCTTCTCATCATCCACAGGAAAATGCTTAAATATACAAATAGAGACCATGTGCATGCTGTGTGGTGCTTTTAAAAATTTGCTGTATTACTTTGCAGTGGCCCTGAAGAAATTTCCTGTTTTAACAGGCCATTAACTTCTCCCATTCAGTTGTCGTGTTTTAACCTGAGCTAGCAATACAACCATGATAGCCGCTCGCTCCCCACTTCCCCAGACCCCCAAGAGAGGAGAGAATCAAAAGGGAAGAGAGAAACTTGGATTGAGATAAACACAGTTTAATAAAATAACAAAATACTAATACACTATTAGTAACTACACATATATATGTATATGTGTGTGTATATATATATATATATATAAAATAGAAATAAAAGATACTCAAGGCAATTCCTCACGAGCTCTGTCCACAACTGAGCAGCCAGTCTCAGCAAGCCACACCTGGTCCCACAGCTAATCCCAGAGAGAGAAAAGAGAGGAAAAAGGCAGAAAACAGCAAAAAGCCAAACTAACCATCCCACACCAAAAACTCCCCCAGCTCTGACAAAAAAGAGCAAAGAAGAAAAACAATGCACACAAGAGAAAGCGCCCGAGAAAGAGATAGCGGAAGAGCAAAAACCGGAAGGCCCTCACTTCTTAAATCTGGAGCATGATGCTAATGTGATGGAATACTCCTATTGATCAGTCTGGATGTCAGTCAAGCTCTGCCTATCTATGCCCCACTTCCTCGATGCCTCACAACCGTGGGCAGAGCGCTAAGAACATCCTTTACTCTCAGACCAGAGCAATTAAAAACACTAGCTCTGTGCTGGGATGTTATCTGCTTGTTCTCAAAGTAAGTCTACATAATGAACCTTCTAGCTATGAAAAAGAAAGGTTTCTAACTGCATGAAGAAAATTAACCCATCCTCTGTCAAACTAGCTCATCAGTATAATGAGTATGTTTTGCTTCACACTTAATTCTGAAAGACCCTGAAAAATTCTTCAAAGCAGCGTGAAATAAGTAAATCACAGCATCCCTTAAGTAAAAATGAACATACTGTTACAGCGATAAACCTCGATAAAATTGTAAGAAGCCTAAATATGTGATAAACAGCTGCTAGAGCCTCGCGGGTTTATAACTGGCCATGTGTCACAGGTGCCAAATCTCAGTGGTCACCTTCCTCTCATAGGCATGTCCAGAACACTGTTGCATAAGCCATTCCTGTGTGTGATCTTTGGATGTCACTGCAGATTGCTGAACTTTGGAACTGCCAATTGCAGTTCTTGGACCTGAAACTGCCAATGTCATGTTTTTATAGGGCATCATCAGCATCAACCCCAGACCAAATAAGGAGAGTTTTAATCTCCAGGAAAAGAAAAAATAAACATAAAAAATTACATATATATATATATATATATATATATATATATATATATATATATACAGGAACAAACATCCAGTAGTGGAGTTTTGTGGTGGTTTTTTGCTGTGTGTGTTTTGTTTTCAGTTTGGTTTTGTTTGTTTGTTGTTTGTTCGCTTTGTTTGGGGCGTTGGTTTGTGGGGGTTTTGTGAGTGTGTTTGTTGTTGTTGTTGTTTTAATTATTATTTTTTTAAATAAGGAAAGGGCCAGTGTTAGCAACAATACATGTACTAATTCTGGAATGAAGAATAAGGACCGTTATTGCAAGATCCATTTTCAAGTACTAAACTCTGATATAGAAAAGAACATAATGTTCTACTGAGACCCAAGATGTTAAATGTTTTGATACAAAAATCTCATGGCTATAAAATGAAAATGCTGCAATTCAGTACCTGTTTCTTAAGGCAAATAGGCTAGATGAAATATGGAGTTATTAAGACAAAGTCTGAACATACTAAATACTTTTGTCTTAATTGTTCGATAAAAAGAGATCATTGTCCTTTAAGCTCCATCAGGTCACAACACAAAACATTAGCTTGCAAAGCTAAGAAATGTAAAGACAAAAGAAAGATTTTTGAGCAATCAACTGCTGTAAATGCTGCTTTGGGTGCAACCTGTCTCTAAAAGCTGAGAAAACTTCCTCATATGGTGGTTCAGGGTTGTATGTTACATAAGATACTTACAGGGAATTACAAATATAATAGGATCATAGTGAATGTAAAACACTTAAAATTGTATAAGCATGTGAAATCAGAAAATGAAAGTTGCACCTATAGGACTTACAGTGAATGCAGATTTTGGCTTCTGTCACAGATATGCTTAGAAATATATGGTTTGTATAAGAATAAACCATGTTGGCATAAAAGTGCAGCTAACAAGTGTGATGAAAGAGTAACCAGCTGGAGGAAGTCTGTGAAACGAAGAAGGGGAGGAAGAAAACCCCAGAAGACTAGTCTTCCAGCTGTCAGCAGGAAGGACAAATAGAAAAAGCCTTTTAATTGCTCTGGGATTTGTGACTAAGAGAACTGTACAAAGAGAACAACCTCTTCTTCCTTGACTCTACACTAATAATCCCCCATTGCATGAAGGTGAACTGGCTGCCTTGTAAAGAGTACTACAATCAGATAATGATCTGTGGTATTGAAGCATTAACAGTTATCCAGATACAAAGATCATGATCCTTGTGTCAAGTTTGAAAAACAAATAAAACAAACAAATCTGAGCTTAAGCTGAGACACAGGCCCACTCATGAAGCATCACAAAACTGAATGTACATCAAACTAGGTAACTAGGTGCATTTACAGGCTAAATATGTGTAAGTAGCACACTACAAGTTCAGTACTACTCCAAAATTGTGCAATAATGGATTGTTGAGTATCTTTGGTTTTGCCAAGAAAGAAAAATGGAATGCAGGATAGACAGATTAGGTAACAGTATGTGAATTTACTGTTTAAATATTAGTATATATCATACCATGGAGTTCCATAAAAATGAAAATAGTATTCCAAATAATTTCAGTAAGTTTTATAATAATTGCCTCTGCAGTGTGATACAGTTAATATTATGCTGTGCTTTTCATATACTACAGTCTAACACAGCACTATGATGATTCTGTATCAGGAGGGCTAATAGTTCAAACAGTTTTTCTCCTTGTGAGCAAGCAGTAAGGTGGGTCGGCATTGATGTGGAGGACCTTGCACAACTGGGCTATGTGGTTTCTTTGGTGCGGAGCAGATGGGGCATGTCAGTAGAGCACGGCAGAGGCAGAAATGGCCCAGGACCTTAACACAGCAATCACTCTGGATTTCAATATGAGACAATGCCAGATAGTTATCTAAAATTCTGGACTTTCAAAACTTTCTTGACAGGTCAAATCTGTGTTCACATTTTTTTTTTTTCCTTCTATTTAGTTTGCAAAATTCCTGGAAAGCAAGTGAAAAGATTTCCTGTGTTAAGGCACTGCCATTTGTATTTGAATTATCTTAAGCATGAATTTGACATGATATTCAGGGGTAGACTGCTGTTTACTTTTATGATTTTTGAATCCCATTTGATAACACTGATTTCAAAGTGATGATCTTTCTATTAAGACTGGGTAGCTAAATTGCAGTCAAGAATTTAATAAGAATATGTATTCTGTGAATCTATCCAGTAGCTTGGTTAGATTATCTTTTAAACACAGAGTAAAAGAAGGATGAGTGAATATGCAAGAGCATAACCAACGTGTATATTTATGTGTGCACTTTAAATATACACATATACATGTATAATTAGGTAACTATTTAACTAGAAGTCTTAATATTTTGGTGCATGGGAAGGTTTAGGGTTCTTTTCCAGCAGAAAATAAAAAAATAAATTCAGGCAGAATGTACAAACAAGACACTTTGTAGATCTTGTGATTTTTCTTTGGATTTGTGCTTTAACTTACACTATATCATTCAGCTCTAATCTTGTATCTGGAGAAGGATTGATCAGGATGTAGGAAAGGGTGTTCTGATGATCATTCATTTCATCTAGAGGACCAAAAAATAAAAAAATTAATCATATTTACAAACAATCTGAAAAGTATGATTTCCGATAAACAAATGTGATACGAGATCATCTTTGGTTCATAGAGCTATCAAAAAGTGTCAGGGGTCAAAGTGATTTCAAGTAAGTTTAGCAACTTCTTTTCAACTGTATGTGGACTGTAACTACCTGATAGAGCATCGTTTGAGTTAACTCTCAAAGTATCGGTTTTCTTTCTGAATGTTCTAAAAATGTTCTTTTGTATTTTTTCAGTCAAAGCAATTCTGAATGCATCCCAGTTTAGTGTAATTTACCAATCTGTCATGTGGCTTATGTTAGTGTGTGGGAAGCAGGGAATTCCAGCCTCAGTTGGCACTGAGTTCAGGTGATAAGCAAGGTTGAAAGCAGGTGTACAGCATTTTCATCTATTTCCAGATTTAGTCAATATAAACCTTTTTTCCCTTTCCTTACTCAACTAGTAAGCATTTTCCTTTTATCACCTGTGCCAATGGGTTGAAATGTGAATGCTGTATAAACAGAAGTCAGTGTTTATTTCTTGCCTTTTAATTATTCTTCTAATGGTATGTTGCAAATGAAAGCTGACAGATTTTTCTTTTTTTTTTTTTTAAGGTTTTTGCCTAGTTGAGTCTTGCTACACTTTTGTAGGTGCCATTGCAGTGTTTTTCATACAGCTTTCTCTTGGCACTCTTCCCGGGGGGCTAGTGTTAATGTGGTAAGACGAAAAAGGAAAGGCATTGCTTCTGTGTTATTTTCCCTCTTTAGCATTTTACAGAAAATTATTTGTCAGAGAACAGCCTCATTCTAGTTTCAATGCAATTCCTAAATATGTTGTTAATGAAGTATTCTTAATATACTGTCTGTAGGCTGTAAATGACTATATTGGGTATTTTTAGTATGTATAACTTTTTTACATGCTTTGTACAACTTTGCACATATTTGCACCACTGTAAGTACTTCTGTCTAGAAAACAGTTAGATAAGCTCACACAGGCTCTTATATATACATTAATGTGACACCTTTTTAAAAATTGTAGGGAAAATCCAATATCCTTCATATATAAACAACTCTACACCTTGACATATGTGTGAACTTCACAACAGTTCTGTCTTCATCTATAGTTCAACATGTTTATGGAAATATGGTGCAGTTGTTCAATGACAGGGGAATGTTTATATATTCGGCATACACAGATTGTATGTGCTAAATATAAATGTAACTGACATGCTGCCTTCTGAGCTTTCCATCTGAAAACAGAAATGGGTCATAACAGAACTAATTAAAAACACTCCATAAAAACACTCCAGCAAGTTTATCTCAGTGGAAAAAAAAAAAAAAAAAAAACAACTTAAAAAAAAAAAAAAAAGAAAAACAAAGCAACAACAAAGGAAAAAAAAAAAACAGCCAAACAAAAACCCCCCACATTATCATACACTTAATATTT
The DNA here is from genome assembly GCF_964273445.1 of Streptopelia decaocto. NCBI lineage: Eukaryota > Metazoa > Chordata > Aves > Columbiformes > Columbidae > Streptopelia > Streptopelia decaocto. Next base: position 18,086,917 of record NC_138659.1, read on the forward strand.
TGTTTATTTATGGCCCCCTCAGTTCTTAAAAATAAGTTCACCTTGCATAATATTAATGTTTATATTAAACTATTACAGTAATCATACCGTAACCTGCTGGAGAAAGGCCCAGATGCTTCATCCTGTTTTTCACAAGCTCAGCAAGCTCCTGTCTTTCTGACCTCCTGTAAAGGTTCATTCGTTGCTGGTTTATTTTTTCTGCTGTTTTACCCGAGTGTCTCGGTGCTCTTCTGCTCAGCCGTCGGGCCCACTGCATGCTTTTTCGTCGCAACAAGGGATGGTCAGACTGATCACTAGATGTTGAGTTACGATGATTACTACGATAACTAATCTGTTCTTTGGTGTCTCTAGTGTCTTCCCATTCTTCCACACTGATGGAGATTTGAGACTTGAAAGGAAAATGACAAGGGAGATTAAGGCAGCGATTAATTAGGAGAGGTTGCGTAAAAGAACAAGTCATTTGATTCTTGGAATCTGTAAATCCTTAGCTTGGACTTTTTAAACACTGGGATAAATGAGTTGAAGCCATAAATGAAGGTGATAAAGTTAAATATTTACTTAGGTGAGTATTCAGTTTCTGCAGTGGTCATTGAGAAAGGTGTGCAGAATGGCCCTTCCCTGTGTGCAGAATGAAAAAATTAAACTGCTTAAAGACAAAGCAAAACCAAAGAAACCCAAACCTTCTTTCAAAAGCAGCACAAAATCGTGCGCATCGCAGCCTGTCTGCGCCTGAGCTGCCCCGTGTTTTCCAGCAGCCAGGTCTCTGCAGCTGAGGACAGGAATGAAAGTCAGTAGGTAGGCTGGGTCTGGGTAGTCATGAAGTCTGGGCTGAATGTGAGCCATGAGTTAATGTGACCATATATGTGTCAGCAGAGGCAGACCTTCAGTGGGTTACTGGAATTCTGTGCATTTGCTGATATGGCATTCACAATATTCTTTAAATAAATGGTTCCCATTCTTATGAGGACTTAAGAATGTTGTATTCTCTGTAATCAAATCCCCCAAAAAAAAGTATAGTAATCTGACATACCTCGGATGTTGTAAGCTTTTGAGATTCTGTCCTATAGACTCCAATTGGAATGTCTCCTGTAGAAGAACAAAGTTTCTGATATAGTCTGGCATATGTCCTAATCCATAGATCCTCTTCTGTGATTTTCATCTGAACAAATAATAATACGAAGGAGGACTTTTAACTCTTGAGGGCTTAATGCTTGTTCACTATACTACTCTTGAAAAAGTTTTTAAACTAAACACTAGCTGGAAATGATCACATTGTAGTAGTATTGCACCTTTGCTCCACAACAAATCTGGAACTTCTATTGAGTTTGTAGACACTGTTTCTTTTGTTTTCTCCCTATTTGGGAGACATTGCAGTATGGTTCAGTATTATGAAAATACTTGTGTTCTTATTTTAAAATTACTTAAAAACATACATGGCATCTTTCATCCAGTCTTCATATCTGATGAAATTATATTAAAAAATGAACTAGACATTGGCAGCAGTAAGAAACTGGTGATGAAGGGACTGAGAATGCACAAGTATTTTGAATGCAGCCAGATACCTGTTCACTAGACTGTGGACTGGTATTGGGCAGAAGGGAGCAGGGGGAAAGTAATACACTAAGCATAAATGGCATAAGAAAGTCTTAAATTAATATCAAGTATTTAATTACTATTGCACTAGCTTCATTTCAAGATATGTGAGCCCTTTTCCAGAGATTCAACTGTCTTGCATTCACTTAACAAAGCTTAATTAATTGACCAACAAACTGATGATTGGATTCTTTTTTTGAGAACAACATCTTGCAATTCTTTATCATTTCCCAGAAGGCAACTGGTACATAACTTTTCTTTATCTGTTTGCCAACTGGGGTGCAATGGGTGTGGGAGAAATCTGAAAGCTGGGTTTGATTTTTAATAACAAACAATTTTTATGGGTTTTTTTTTTAATATGTGTATACATACATCTAAAAATAGATATAAAACTCTGCATTAGAGAATATTGACATAATAATAGCAAGATGACTTTTCAGCTTTGTCACCTAAGCTAAAGTAATTTAATACATCTTATCTTTACATAAAAGCGAGTTCTGCCCTTTATTGCCTATGATAGAAAAGGGTGTTGTGCAATAGCATTGTGTATGTGTTAGCCAGGCTGTACAATATAGGTAGTGCTTCCTTGGTTTTGTATACTTAATTTTTAAAACTGGTTGCTGAACTGTCATTGCTATTTCATATAAAATGCACTTTACCTGTGTTTTCCTGTCTTTCCTATTCTTCATTGTCCTTTATAGAGTATGTTTTTTGCTATGGAAGTAACTAAAAATGCATATGTTTTCTATCTAATGGGTGGCCTTTTTTGGACTTTACCAAGATAAAGTGCTGTACAAAGAAAGTGGAGGTATTTTGCAGGCAGTACAGAATTTTTCGGGTACTCTGTAACATTTTTAAATAACTTACAGAACAAAGAAACCCAGATCCTGGTGTGGTATCAAGTCCCAGCAGAAGTCTTGTGATAGAAATCATATAATCTTTCACAAATGACTGCAAGTTTTTTAACAGGAGAGACAGTAAAGAAAGAAAAAAGCTTTAATGAACAAATAAACCAACAAATGAACCATTAGCACCAACTGTGAATTTCAAAGAAATTGTACATCTGCGTTCATGATCAATCTCTTTAAGCATCTTAATCATTGTAGAATTAGCTATCCCTTCCTTTGTGCTAAATCTGCTTACATAAAGTAGGTTTTCTTATTTGGTTCTGCATACGAATTCAGTTACATACAGGATTCAAATAGACTAAGGCATAATAAGGCACTGTGAAAGCAAAGATGAACATTAGATGTAAGATCCATGGAAGTAAGGTGTTAGCCTTACTAGGTGTGAAGTTATAATAACGAGCTCTTGTGCAAAATAAATGCTGTTGTATGTTAGATGGAACTGCAGTACTGAGCAGCGGGCGATACTAAGGTGACACTGCTATTACGTTAATTCAAATTATTTTTTTAAGGGTTGATCTGCCTTATCTGAGGTCAGGCTTCTTGCTCTGCTAACTAAAGTGTTTTGCTGATGGATTAAAAGGTAAAAATAAAGATAAATGTAGAAGTGTAGACTAAGACGGGGAACAGACAGTACATCAGCTAAAATGAGAGGTATTTCTACTTCTTATGAGTTGGGCTGCTGGAATCAGAGGGCCATGTGAGTGCTCTGCTAACTGTGGCAGGACTGTTCATTGCCACCTCTTTTTAGGTGTGGTAGGGTGGCATTCAAGGCAGGCTATCAGTCTTTGTTGGAACACAATTAGCTCTTTTGTCTTAATGCAGATATGGAGCTAGAAAATGGGTTTTAATAAAGAAATACCTTACAAAAGTGTTATATAAATCCTTCAGAGTTCTGTCATCTGAATTTGTTTAAACTCAGAAGCTAGACAGATTTCCTCAATACATAATGATTCAACTATTTTAATTTTCGTACTGGTAATCTTCCAGTTGTGATGGGGTAAATGCCAATGATCACCTTCTTGAAAAGCACACATATTTTGTAACCTTATTAATTATCTTGGCTGCATCATTTATGCTATGGGATTATCACTAGATTACCAAATGTATTCAAAAGGATATGCTAGACCAAGTTTTCATTTTTCAATCAGTGTCCTAAAGATAACTCAAAGCTTTTGGGCCAAAATAGGAAGCACCAGATGAACCCTGCTGTTTCCCATGTCATTTACTATGTTCCTTGCATGCAGAAGAAAACGACGTCATACAGAAAAGGGTAGGACCATGAAAATGAACAGAGAGAACTAGCTGTTACAGTATTTGTAACTTTGAATAAGAAAGATAATTCTAGAAAAATAACAGTTCACCTGAGAAGTAGGAGTTCAAAGAAGGAATGTGTGGAAATTGAGTGAGAATTAGTGTAGGGGTTTTTTTTTGTTTTAAACACTTTCTGGTGAATGGTTTTACTCTGTCAAGTCATAGCATGACTGATCATGCCTAGGAGCAAATGTAAAATACTGAAGTTACTGATGACAGAAGAAAATACTGAAGTTGATGATGACAGATCTGTTTCTACCTAGGTGTCTTAATCTACTTCTTAAAAAAAAATTCCGTATGTGATGTTGATATTCTGGGACGTGATTAAAAATATGTTTTATAAGCAAATACATTAATTTCAAAAACATATATAATTTGCTAAATGGCTTTACATCTGTTGGCTTATCTGCTTTCAGTACCTGTTCATATACACAATTGTTTTATATATTAATGACGTTTTTAGAAAAGCTTAGCTCTGGGAATTTTTCTGTTTATGTTGAATTTGCTTTCAGAGAATTTATTTGGAAGTAGAATTGAGATGAAAGAACACCTTTAATGCACTAAATACCAACTAAACTAATTTTCCTGAAAGAATGTTTAGCACCTGAATACAAAAGCATCCACAGGCTACCTCTACACATAGGCAGAGCAGGTGGCTGCTTAGGTGAGCAGACTACATGGGTGACGGTGGTGTTGCTGCTTATTCTGCATAGCTAGATCCTTGAAGGCTAGTGCTAGTGCCAGGGGCTGCTGCTTGGGCATCCCAGTGTGTCAGGGTGTGCAGAAAGGTGATCATGGCTAAGGAGCGAGGGCAATATTCTCCTTTTTTCCACCCTGAAATCAGCAACTTCTACCTTCATTTGTACTGACCACATATTGTCTGATATATTGTTTCTTCAACTGCCTGAAGCCATTGCCCTTCCCTTATCCCCACTTACTGTCATCACTTCTTTTTCCATGAGGAGCTCTGTCCTGGATTCTTGGGCAACAAGGTTCAGCGCTGCCTTGTCTTCCCCCACTATCTCTTTGTAACCACTGCATGTATTTCTTTTTAGGGCTAGAACAGGTTACTTTAAGACAGGATGATTGGTCATGTGGTGGGCTAGTCAACATGAGTAAGAGGACAGGACACAATTAAGTAATAAAGGCCTCTATCAGCAAATGCAGATGACTGATAAATTACTCATGAAAGTAATTGTTGATTTTCACGGTTAGAGACACTACTTTGTGGGAATGGGCACTGCCTTTTTATTGCAGAGTAAAAGTGTTGTTAGTCTGTATAATTTGTATTTTATGTAGGCCTTATCAAAACTTACCCCTGTGCCAGTGAACGAGTGTCCACGTGCGCACTCCAGTGTCTCTATGCACATCCCCATTCACAAACAGTATTATACTGTTTAACAACAGAATTTGTGCAAGGATAAGGTGATTTTTGGGTTCATAACTGAGCTAGTACTGTTACGTGGAACACGCTCCATTACCGTTTGCCTTTGTTCCTGGTACAGACATGCACATTAATGGCTGGTACGTAGGAAAACAGGGTCATCTAACAGCTCAGTACAATGAAATAGGTGTTACATGTCTGTGTTAAAATAAGTCACATTGTTGTTCATAGTACCTGATAAAGCAGTGTATCCAACATACTGATGCTGAAAACCCTGCCGGCAGCAAATGGCAGTCGAAACATAAATGCCAGATTAGATCCCTTCTCCCGCTCTTTCTGTTAAGGAATGAAAAATGAGAAAATACTTTTAATGCTGGATTTGGAAAGACTATAACAAAAACATCAAATTATTAGTTTTCTTATTAGTTTTATTTTGAAATGGAAGTTTGGAGGTTTATTCTCCCCACTTTTAAAAATTTATTTTATTGTATCATTCTATCTCTTATTACAGGCTTGTGTGGGTTTTTTTCTTCTTCCTTAAAAGAGATTTGTCAGAAACACAATTTTTACTTTGCCCTGAGGTCTGCTTTATTACTTGCAGATTTATTCAATTCCCAGGGACTGCTGTAGATGTAGAAGCCAGAGTGCTCCAGCAGTTTTATTTCACGATAAGTGTGATGCCCAGCAAACACTTTTTGGATTAATGAGGAAGGAGATATAACTACTTAGATCATTTCTAGGAATGCAAATAAAAGATCATGGCATGAGTGCATCCTGTAGGACTTCACATACATAGATGACATTTTAAGACACAGCTATCATTAGATAGAGATCTTTACTTCACCCTGACTCTTCCTATGGTTGTTGCTTTGCTCAAGTAATGAAGTTCAGAATTTTTACAGCTTTCTTTCTAAGTAATAACAGGTGTACACACTTGTGGTTTTGAAAAGTTCTTAGTATATGCTTCCTCCATACAGGCCATTTCATTTGAAGTTAACTAATTATTCCTTTTGGGTTTGCATATTGTCAGACTACCAGAGAAAATATCTGTCCAGAGGACAAGTACATAAGCTTTTAAGTTTATTTCTCTCTTTTCTATCCCCATCTATATTTGTATCAAATCCTTTTTAGGGTTCATTATCCTTTTAATGTTTCTAAATAAATACCTGTTCCTTCAGAACAGTTAATTCTGATATGAATAAGAAAGTACCAACTCCAAACTAACCTGAAGCCTTGTTTTGGCCACTCCATCAGTGACTGAAAGAGACCTAGGGCCCATCGTGATTTAATATGTTCTACTCCAATATAGACAGTAATAAGGGAACTGCCATGATAGGCTCCAACTGTTGTGTACAAAAAATGCAAAGTTGCTTTAAGAAACACACAAGGATTTGGGGAGTGGGAGAGGCCCTGGAGGTCATGCTGAGAATATATAAAGGTGACAGAGGTAGTGGCTTATTACAGGGCCTAATCAGTGCACTGCTAGTTTTGGCAAATGTCATTTTTTGCCCATGTCAGATAAAAGACTGATCAGAAATCTGGGCATGGAAACCTATTTGCAGTACCTTTCTTGACGTCAGGGAGTTTGGATCAATAACACTTCGTCTCTAGAACAGTTTGCAATATTTTGGACTATGTGGTCTTAATTGATTCTGTTCTACCCTTTTTCCGAGAACAGATTCATTTTCTGTTGTTGATCTGGAACAGCTTTCTAAAAACCTGCCAAATGTGTACGTTAATTATTTATACAGTTTTAGAATTGTAGCTGATTAAATCATTAGAGATCCATCTAAAATAAGAAACCAATTAAGAGGTACCAATTTATATATCCCATTACTGTCTGCTATTACTTAATGTTACATCAAATCTGCTTAAAACATGAACAACATGAAAAACAAATGGAGGACAGCATGCCCTGTCCTTAATTGAAGGAGAAAAATGTTTGGCTTTGTGTGTATCACTGCAAATATACTGGGCTACCCCAGACAGATTTCTGCTAACCTAACAAGTACGTGCTTATCCCTGCAGAATATATGAAATCATAGTGTTGGTTTGATTAAAAGACATGAGTTTACATATATTTTACAATGATCACTTAAAGGTTTAGAATTTTTATCCTTCAGTTAAGACCTGAGATATTTAATTGCAAAATAAAAAAAAAAAAAAAAAATCATGGGAAACTAAAGTGTGAATCTTAGCCAAGATATTCTAAGACAAATGGAGAACATAATTTTTAAGTTTAGATCATGGGTATTTTGTTTTTCCTTTTCTCTGTTGTATAAGGGCCGTTGCTTCCTCTTACGTCAGTTCTGAGTTTGTGTTCAGATTTATTTATTTCTAAAATGAGGAAAGCTGCAGCTGCAACAGCAGATGGACTTCTCCCATTTGCATGTCTTTCTTCTGCAGCCCATTAGGTTGAAGTCAGTTTTGCACATGTGTTTCAGTGCTACCTGAAGACAACTTGCCCGACTTTTGTAGTCTTTCTCAAAGTGAGGTGCTTAATGCAGAAATAACAATCAACTGTACATTTGACTGCATTAGATAATTTTTACTCGAGTTTTTAATGGCCTTTCATTTTGCATGAGGGAGTTCTGAAACATCAAATGAACTACAGCACCACCTGTGAAGCACTCCCTGTAAATGTTAAGATGAAATGAGTGGGAAATATCACCAGCAGGCAACTTCAACAGCAATAGAGAAAATGTTCTTTCTTTAAGGTAATTTATCTACCTCTATTTTAGGATAGTGTAGTTTGGATAGGAAGTTAATTAACTGTTTAGCTTCCAACTGTATTGACAACTTTACATTTGCACAATAAATTAATAAAGTTAGGGAAGAAATGAAACTATTTCTAGTTATTTCCAGAACCTTTGCTTGAAAAATGAAGGAGCCTATGTAAAGCAAGAAAGAGAACTGAGATAAAAATCCTGGTTTCACTACATTGAAGCAGACTGCAGCCCATGGAGTATTCCAGAAGCAACTTTAGATACCACATGCGGGGAAAGCTCTTACTATTGTTATCTCCCCTTATCACTAAACTATTCAGATCAAGGGAACATATTGAAAAAAAGTAAATTGCTGACAGTTATAGTACACCAAGGAACTAAGTTAGTTTGGAACATAGCCTTGAATTAGATTCCTGTGTAAGGAAGTGGGAGATGGCCTACAAAGATATGTTTGTATGAAAAGGCTGGTTTTTATTGAATATATATTAAAATTATCTATGCGAATGTTATACAGTAAATACTGAAATATTTGAAATCCACAAAATCTCGGAAATCTACTCTACAGCTAGGAAATGGAAATTATATGCTAATTCTGTATAATGACAATGATTTCATCATATATTCAATTTTTCTAAGATATGCAAGATATCTGAGGTGAAGAGACTGGGAGCCTACATGAGAGAACCTAGCAGCAATAACTAGACTGATAGCAAGGGGAGAAAGAGATGACTGGAGTGAAAGATCCCTGAACACTGGCACAGTGATATTATCTGTCTCACTCTCATAAACTCAGAAAAGGGCCTGAAAGACCACGAAGGTGATACTGTAAGGTTTGTGGGCTGCAGAGGTAGGTAGATCAGATCACCAGCTAAGATCTGTGAAAAAGAGGCTTATCTTGGAATTTACCAAGTTAAACAGATGCACAAAATTAGTTTGTATATTCCATCTAATGTTTTAGTAATAGTATTTTGGACAAAGAAATGAAATTAAACTTATCTCTGTACAGCCTCCCTGTTCCATAGCTTGGAGATGCCAACACATGCACTAGAATATATAGAATATGAAGGTTTTATCTAGTATTTAAGTTGTGTTACTATCCTTATGGTCACTAGGACTGCCTTCGACCGAGAATAATTGATGTTCTCAAACTGTCACAGTATTGCAAATACTCCGTACAGATACCTGGAAATGTATACGCAATACGGAATAATAGTGCCTTTAAAGTGAATCACAATAAAAAAAAGGCATTATAATAAAACCTGTATACATTTTCAAGTGTTTAGTCAATTACAATATTTTCCATATTAATTGCCTGTGGCAGCATCTTAAAAACCATATTCTCTAAATATTCAGATATTCAAAAATATTCAGTTTTCCTTGAGCAAATTCTGTGTCCAACTCTGTCCAGAGGGTTGCTGGATTAATATTATGTTGTGAAGTGATGGAATGCAAATCAGATTCATTCTAATTTGGAAAAAATAATCTTTTACATTAGCTCTGCAACCATAGAATTATCTCACCATTTCCACTTGTTATAAAATCAGAAAGAGTGTTAAAATTATAACACTTAAATCGGGGGTTGGGGAGGCAAATCTCCTTACCTTTTCCAATTTGGACAGAGCAAGGGAATAGCAGTCTTTGGCTCTGAACTGCATGAATCTCATATTGGCTGGGTGAGTTAGTTCTGTGATAATGCTTAGGCTTGAGAACAACCTGTATTTTAAAAGAATGTAACAGTTACACCTCTGATTATAAAAATTCAGAAATATGAGGCTCTACATGATGCTATATAGCTTGTGCTCATGTTCATGCTTTTAATGAAGTGCCTGAAACCTGTGGTGGTTTTTGGCATAAATAAATGCTGGTATAATAGCAGAGGAAACTACAAAACATGATTGGTAGAACTCACAAAGAAGCAAACATACATTCAAAGGTTGAGCTTATAAAATATTTTAATGCTAGAAAGGAACCACTTAATTTCATTACCAGAGATTTTATTGAATAACTTCTAACATGACAAATGCAAACAACAAAAGATGCAAAACTATATAGCCTGCACTTGGTATCTGGTGTGTGTAAACTACTATTTTATTAGAACCCACTCATGTACTCTTTCCATTTTTTTTTCTGAGTTCTGTTTATATGCTCTATGTCCACAGACTGATCAATGCAGATGAAAATTGATACTTCTTTAGAGTTCAGCAATTTAAATTGCTGAGAAAATCTGTGCTTATGTATGCTTATATTGTCACTCTGAAATATTTACATATACAAAACATGTATAAGTTAACACTAATCAAGGCTTCCACTAACAATAAAAGAGTGAAGAAAGTTTAACTCTGATCTGGCTGAATTACATAGATTTTCATGAAGGAGACTAATGAGCCGCTCCCCATCCCTCAGGGCAACAAGAACTGGAAATAAATTTATAGTTTATGATAATAAATATTAAACAATGTGAAATAGAAATCAGATTATTTATTTTCTCTACAGATCGGTATCAGAAAATGAGATGTGCATTTGTAGTCTGTTCTGCAGATCCTGAAAGTACTTATCTACATGTGACAAGAGATAATTGTAGTGCTAATGACATCATTAATGAGTCTTCTGTTTAATTGAGATAAAAATTAAAGTGGTTTTCTTGAAAGCTGAATTTAGTAAGTTAGTGTCAAATGGAATGCGATGTACCTTTTTGCAAGTCTTTAGTCTTTTCCCCTCATTTTTGTAGGGAGGAACGTCACTGAAATGGCAATTCAAGCAGAGCCTAAGTGTGAGGAAACGTATGTAAAAGCTATCTGTCAGTAAGTGTTAATGCCATCTTATTGCAATAGTTTCCTAGGTGTGTTGATGTCCAAAGGTAGATTGCTAATGATCACACAATCCCAAACATGTTCTGATCATATGATGGTAGTAATGCCAGCCATCCTTATGCTAGCAGTTATCTTGTCCCCATGAGATCATATAAGGAAAAATGGACTTGGCAAACTGGCTGAGAATGTGAATCACTTAACAATGACCATTTGTGTGCACTGTAGTTTGAAAGGCATTGTGCATGCTTGGGAATTTCTGTACCTTTTTAGCTCTTGCAGTCAGAATTTGATACAAACTGAGTGGTGCGGTATTGTTATACAAAATCTACTTATGTCCTGCTAAAGATTAAGCCCTTAGGGAATTGAGTCTACACATATTGATTAAATACATGACAACCACACCCTTGAGATACAACTGTGGTATGTTTTCACTTTTATGCTGTTATAAAAACCTGTGAAGTGCTCATGTAAATTAAAAAAAAACCCTGATAATATCACACTTGCAGGTATGAACTTGTACTTACTAAGTAGCTTAACAAATGTGTTAAAGTTCTGAGGAAGGAGAACAACTTTCCTCTGCATTAATTCTGTATCATATAATTATTTAAGCTTCTACTGGCTGGAAATTTTCTTGTATTGCTGTATTAAGGGACAGGCATTCATGTTTGGAGACTAACAATATAACATGCAGAACTAAGAGCAACAGGAAATTATAAGCTGATCTGATGATAAAATATACACAACTTTCAGAAAAAAATGCAGGTTACTAGGTTTCTGTTAAAGATGGGTTTAATTTATCAGCAAGATATGAAAACCGATTTATAATAGGAAATCAGTTTCAAACACGGTATTGGTAAAATTCATATTTTACTTTGTGTGCCTTTTGGCAGGATTAGGGGAAATGAGTTCACGGCAGTCAGGGCCAGATTGCTTCCTGTCCTGGGTGTAAGGCACACTGCCCACAAGCTTTCAGCACCAGAGCAGGCTACTCCTGTGCAAAGATGCCTCTTTTCTATCCCATTCTGGTAAAAGAGGACTGAATGGGGTAGAAGAAGCCATAATCAGCCTGATGGAAGGAAGACTTGGGTTGCTGCTGACCCGGTATTTGGGAATCAGACAAGCAAAATGTACATTTAGTTCTTTCCTGAACCAAAAAGGATAAACTAAGAAAACAATGTAATGCCCCCACAACACCCCATTTGATTTATCTATATGTTGCTGCTGACTGCTAGATACCAGCCAAACTATTGACTTGTTAGGTGTGCTGCTGTCAAAGGGCTTCTTGAAGTACTTGAAACACAGCCTTCAAGACGTACGCTCATAAAAACTTAAAAACAGGGCCTCCCAAACACCAGCATTTAAACCCATTAATTAACAGAAGGCGAGAGTAAATATAAATACTCCTTGTAGTACAGAATTAGTACCTGATGGAACCCACTATTTTGTTAAAGTGGACTCACAACTGTCAAAAGGCACTCAATGGTTGGCTTTCATATTAAAAAGTGAAAAGCATGGCTAGGACACAGTCCAAAACCAGTAATTTCTCCTTGTTCTTTCCCATCCAACGGATTAAAGATTTCCTTTCTTAGTCAGTGTGATCATTTGAGTCACACTTCTTTACTCCTTTTAACTGTAATTAAGTCAGATAAGCTAGTTGTGTGTCACAGTTCTAATTGGTATGGCACAGTTTCTAGCCTTAAAGCTATAATAACCCTGTCATTATAAACAATGCATCTATCCTTAAAGTGTGTGTGTGGGGGCAACTCTTCTGGTAAAACAAGATTACTAATTTATGTAATCAGGAAATAATGCCAGAGCAGGTATATGAGAATTGCTAAGCGAGGCCAGACAGTACTGCAGCACACTTAGGTCACCTCCTCAGGCTTGTCCACAACCCTTGATGATCTGCGTCAATCAAATCAATGAGGTTTAGATTACCCTGTATCTTCTGATTTCACTTGGTGTGACTTAAGTGGAATCTTTTTCATTGATGTGTCTTCGAGAACGGTATGTATTAGCAAAACAGCAGTAGTTTAAAATCCTTTAACGCTATGGTTTGTGTTAAATGCTGTTGTTTCCCACTATGTCCCACCCCTTTTTCATTAGTTTCTGATATTATTAGCTATTATTAAGTAACAAAAAAATCTTTACACATATTTACCCTCGTGCAATGAATGTAGTTTATTGTGTAGAACAGGTAAATGCCTCTACCTTATGCCTCTTCCCAAAGCTTACTTATTTCTACAACTTTTAGATAAGATAAAAATGCAGTGAAATTATTGTATGTGTTCTAGGGAAAAAATAGAAAAAAATATAAAATACACTACCCGTGAAAGTTCACAAAGTTTTCTGTTAAGTGGCGAACCAAGATTATTTATTCAGAATTCTTTTGATATTTGTAAAAAGTATAATGCAGTCTTAAAATTATACTGAACCAGACATATAGTTAATACTTGATTTAAAGCTGCCACCTAGTTGTAAGCATTGTGCTAGACAACGGAATGATTATATGCTAAGTTGTAGTTGGATACCTATAGTACATAGTGTACTGCTATGATTTTTGTTTGTTTGATTTGTGTTTTTTTGTTTAGTAGCTTTTACGACATAGAACACAACTACAGAAAAAATCAACTGGTGCTTTGTGAGTTTTATTATTCAGCTAATCTTTCTGTTTTATATTTGGGAGTAAAATATATTTCTGAAAAACTGAGGTATGTCACAACCTCAGTGAGATACTCTAGCCCATTCCATTATTGTTTCTAAATTAAATTTAGGTGTGATTATGAAACACACACACACCTGTGTTAGTATTAGGTACAAATTCAAAAACTCAGAGTCAGAAAAAGACAGAACTAAAGTTTCTCACGTAAGATAGGTTTTCCTTCTTTTGAGCACATTCAGAAATGCAAAAAGCATTTAACTGCATTCTCATGTGGTTGCATTAGAAAAAAAAAATCTCTCCCTTCAAATAAAATTTTAATAAGTTGAGCTTTCTGAAACACAGATTCAGAAGACTTATACTATGCACCTCTCTCTGGTCTCATCTGGAAGGCTTTTGACACAGAAAATGTCAGCAATGCTGAATAATACGGCATCCCCTAGGGAAGGAACTCGTTTTGTCCAGGTCTTAATGGGATGAACAAAGGAAAGCATGAGGCTTAAGCCCCAAATCAGGGAGGCATTTCATACTTGACTGTATAGTGTGTCTGGGTTTTTTGTGTTTTGGTTTGGTTTTTAAGTAAGAACTTTTCAGTTTAAACAGACATGTATCTTTTAGTATTTGTTGGAACAAGTACCAAAACACAAGTGAGGCTTTCAACACAAAGTGAGGGTTTAATCAGGAGAGATTCTCAAAAGAACAGGAAATCTCAGTTAAGTTCTTCATCACAGCACTGCCTCATTTGCCTCTTTGCTAAACTGACCATTTTTTCACTCTGTATTCAGTTATTCCTTCATGACTCTTATTGATAGTATGTTGTTGTCATATGTAATGTTGCATACATGTGAGGTTTTTACCTCATTTTTGTTCAAAACTAAATATTCAAAATGTGAACACTTACTACTAACTTCATAGTGATGCATTCTTTACCTCTTAGAAGGATCTGCTTTTCATTCTGCCTTTGTTATTACTGTGAAAGACTGCTGCAGTGAGGAAAAATATATTTTCTCAGCTATCTTTGGTCCTAAGTCTTCAAGAGTAATTTTATTTTCCTTCCTGCAAACCTGACAGCTGACTTTTAAAATGATCACCCAGTTGTGGGATGCACAGAATTTAATCTGAGCTTTCAGGAGAATACCTCAGTACTCTGAGTGTACTGCTCAGCAGGGTGGGAAAAGGTTTGCCCATGTAAAACACAAATCCATGTAAGACAAAACTTAAATAGAAGAAAGGAAAAAAAAAATATATCTGAGTACAAAAGGCATCAAGTATTTCACAATTAATGAAGAGGTATAGATAGATTGCCAAAATGCCTTACCTAAAGAGTGTTTGAACATTTACAATAGTCTTTGCATCCGCCATGTAGTCTTCCTCAGCACTCATTGTACTTTCTTTGTCCACCACCACCATATTAGCTGCAAAGGTGACCCCACATCTTAATAAGTCATCTAGGCTTTTGTGAAGAGAAAGGGGGAGAAAGAAACAAACAACTTAAATATGGAACACTTAAATGATTAGGAATGGTTGGAATTTGCTGATCACAGGCTGAGTTGCTGGTTCCCTTCATCTCCATGTACATAAGTTCAAATCTATATCAAGCATAACATCTCAATTAATTGATAGAAAGGATATAAATTATTATTTTCCTTGAAGTCATACAGAATGCAGTAGGTTGTTACAGTCCCTCTCCTTTTGCTAAAATGATAAATTTATTTCAACTTTTAAAAATAAGCCTTTAACAGTTACTTGGGAAGACAGCCTGTGCTTACATGCTGCAGCAACTTGCTTCATTGCAGTTCATTTTGGCAATAAAAGGCCTGAAATAAATGCTTTGAGTTGCTCTTTCCCAAAATTATATTTCGGTTTCAAAATGCTAATAAATGTTCTGCAAGAACATTTAATACATTCCTCTTTTAGGTTGATCTGTGAATTGGAGGGTTGTCATGAGGTTTTTAGGAGCAGCTGTACGTCAGTAAAACTCTGCACTCTGCTGGGCGAAACTTGCTGTGAAGCCTGACCATAGAAAGTACTCACAGACCACAGAGTTACACTTCCAATTATAGCTTTGTTTCCAAAATGAAGCATGTTTGTTGTTTTAACAATAATATTTTCCCCAGGAACCAAGCACTTTTTTAAAAGTTTAGAAAACACTTTTCTGTAATGATAAAGACTGCTGGGAACCTAGTAATGTGAAATCCATTATTTCCAAGGGAAACTAAATTTTTTGCATCATTCTGTTTACTTTCTAAGGTGAAAAGCTGTTTTGGTATTATAATTGCTTCTCATTTGGCAATCTGTAATATTTATTAATTTTTAATTGTCCTGATACAGTTTTTCTTTCAGCAATTATCTTCTTAGGTTCCTACGGTTATGCAACCTATTACAAATTCTTTTTGAAATTTTGGATAAGGAAAACTCTAAAAATTAGTGGTATTTACTTTACACCTTATACATATTCTTCCAAAACAAATGCATAATGTAATTATTTTTGAATCCGTGCAGTATTATCAGTGGTTGACTACAAAACCAGAAAGGCTGTATTTTATATGGGCTACATTAACAACTTCAGTGTACAAGTAGAATTCTGACCTATAATTGAGTATGTCTGCTTTTTCTCTTTGAGTTGATCCCTGAAAGTAGAAGCATATTCTGAAATATCCAGATTTTCTGCATTTCAAAGTTTCATAAACTCAACAGTTATTCTCATTTTACCAGTTACATTCAACTGATTTGTGTTCTCAGGTAACTCTAGCTATAGCTTTCTTAATACTAAATAGATTTCTACACAGTTGGGAAATCTGTTCAGTTACAGATCTCTTATCATTTTTACCTGAAGACTGTAGAATACATTTCTACTGCTTGATGACATATTTTTATGAAGTTCATCCTAGCTACGAATTTTGGTAAAGCTATTTTTCTGCAGACCACCCTCTTCTAACAAAACGGAATGGTAAATGAGAGGAATTCCTTTGGTGTTTTTCTCTCGAAGATGATGACATTTCATGCCAGGTGGTCAAATGACAAATATCTTAGATACTTAAAACATAGTAGGTCACAGTTTGGGAATGTATTCTATACCTCTCAAATAAGAAAGGAAAATTTGTATATTTTAAATTGCAGTTCTTAACTCAAGATGATCAACTTCTATTAATTGTAGGATTTAAAAACATGTTTAGGAAAACACAGGGAATAATATGATATTTTATAACATTTTTTAAAGTCTTGTTATTGGTGAAAAGAGATGTCAAAAAAAAACCAACAAACAAACAACAACAAAAACCAAAACAAAACAAAACAAAAACCCAAAACAACAAACTACAAAATATAATTAGTTATTGCGCCAGGAATTAAAGCAATTGCATTGTCAGAAAAGATACAGAAGTTCATGCTAGCACTACTGTAAAGTGCACAATTCTGTATTATCACTTCTTTCAAAGACTATATACTTCTTTTGGTTTTTTAATGCACTCAGTTCTAAAAACAAAAGAACATCTTTAGGGAGGGATGTGGTGGCTTGCTTTTTCAAATAAACTCAGTAAATTAAATTAAAGCTTATTCTTCCATGTTAATAAAAACAGGTTAACATCTTTGAGGTATTAATTATTTCGGACACTTTGAGTCAATGCAATTATTCTGCTGGTATGAATTCTTTTTATAATTGTTGTGGAATTAAGAGTTACAGAAGTAATAGGTCGTAACAACCTGAGACAACTTTTTTGGCTTAGAGGAAGAAATGTAGCAATTGAAAAACATTTCTCTCGATGCTTGGCAAATCTCACAGTGACTGTGATATCACCAAGGTAAATCTTTAAGTAACTGTACCACTATTATAAGAAGTTTCAAAGCCCTTGTTACAACAGGTTGAGATAGAGAAACATTCAATCTCCAGAATTCTCACTGAGAAACTGGATTATGGTAATTCAGGGCAGGAAATGAGTATTATGGGTTTGTAGCCCCAGCTCAAAATTAGTTATGTAGTGAAGCAAATAATTTTCTTTTTTAAATTGACGCTCTACACACAGAAGTTTTACTAAAACGCCAATGAGCCATTGCTCTTCTCTTGTTTCTGCCGGATTTTCACATTAAATTTATGTTGCTAAACCTAGATATGCAAATATATATTAGCAGAGGTGAAGACAGAAATGTAGGAGTAGGTGATATATTAAGTAGTGGAAGATGAAGACTGTTGGACACATTCAAGACTGTCAGTACTGTCTGCATTCTGTAGCCATCTTTACAAAACACTAGTCAGTAAATCAAAACAAATTACAACTAAGTACAGAATGACACTAGAATCAGAGCTATAGTCTCACAATTTGTAGAAACATGTTGATGCATCTAAATAAGTGCTAATCTTACAGTTTTTGAAGATATTAATGTGTGCTCTCTGTCATACTTTTGACTAATTATATCCTTCATAAGTCATAAATTTGAAATCCCAAATTATAGCACACAGACACAAACCATGCATGCAAAAAGATCATCTCCAAATAGAAGACACTTAAACATGCAATGACAATACACACAACAAACCACTGAGCACTACAATGTTAAATTTTCTAACAGTTATTTCACCTACTTGTCGATAGAGCCCACCATGTAGTAAACCATTGGAAACCAACAGATTGCATCCAGAAAATGCATATCTGGCCTAAGCAGCAGATGGGATTACAAAATGAAACACAATATCACAACAGCAGTATCTTTTCTAAAACATTTTGATAAACTGGTAGCTTAAAACAAAACAAACTATTTTAAAATTTGGTAGTATAATACCACTTTAAACAGGAAATAGGATTCAGAAAGCTGTGAATCAACAGTTTGCTGTGATCATAAAGAATGATCAGATTTACCATGCTTATGTTAATAAGTGCACTTCTTAAATCAGAAATTTTATGGCACAGTACAATTGCAAATACAAGAATGAATGACTGATATCAAAGACACACTACCAACTTATACTACAATCTATGAGTTAGGAATACATGAAATAAGCAGTGAGAATTTTTAATTAAAATGTGGGAACCCAATCAACATTTATATTTTGTACTAAGACCTCCATTCAAGTCAATGAGACAATCTTAGATGAAACCTTATTTTTTAAATAGAATGTGAAAATGAAGATACTGTATTTTATTGCATTGTTTCTTTAATCATAAATTTTACTGTGTTTATTCTTATATACCAAGAAACATCAAAAATCTTAAAACATGAGATGTGTAGATAATGGAATAAGCATACTGTAATAAATTGTCTTGATAAATAGAGAAAATCGAATATAACAACAAAGCACAGAGAATTTCATTGAAGGTGGCTGATTTCATTCGTCCAGTGAAGTAAATTACAAAATTCTAATTGACTTGAATTGCAGCCTGAATTCCACCTCGTGCATGGATGAAAAGCACACTGGCTTTTTAGGTGGCTTCTGTCATCCCATGAATTCTTGCCTTTTAGAGGACTCATTGCAAATGTTTCATAGAGAGATACAACACTAAGGGTATTAGTTTAATTAGCAACCATAGCTTTTACTTTATGCTAACAAAAAGTGGTTTTAGCCATAAAATGTCACAACAGCATGAAAGTATGTAAACTCAGGCACTAAGCTGCAAAAGAGAATAAGCACTAGAGGACGCTGTGTGCTCACATTTGGAATCTTAAAAAAAAATCACAACTCAGAAATCCTTAAACCCAGTTTAGGCTTTTAGTAATCTGTATGATTCACTTTGTGTCATATGTACTTTAAAAAGCTTCTGGTTTGCAAACGCAGGTGTATACAGCTTCACTAAAGAGCTGTCTGAGGCAAAAGTGGGACACTTCACAGCAGGCCTTTGTATAACAGATCACTTCAACTAGAACATACATATGCAAAGGGAAGTGTCAGCCTGGAGTTGGAACCTGTAAGAAATTTCTGCTGCTGCCATTTCTTTGAGTTATAGTTTGATCTGATTTTATGTATATGGATAATCTCCATTTTTTTTGTCTTCCAAACTGTGATTTTAAGTACTTGAGCAGTACCAAAGTGTTGCAACAAAAAAAAAAGACCTTTCATTCATAGTCAGATTATAAATGAATCAATCTTGCCAGGGAAGAATTTGTCTTTAATGTCGAACAGCAAATGTAAGAAAGGCTAAGAATTTCAGTGATCTCTAGACAGATATGGTAGTAACAACAACATTGCAGGTTATAATTTTCTTCCATGAATTTATATAATTGTAGATAAAATGTGTGTGTGTGGAGGGGGGTCCTACTGGCTTAAAGAACTGATTACTTCAGTACCTAAAATTATTAAAAATATACCTATCTGGTCCAGGCCACTAAATGCCTTGTATTAAGTAGGTTACTGTTGTCTAAAGTGCTGTCATGTTGCTATAAAACTGTTACACAGTTTGCTTTTTACAGTGTTGATGAAGTTATTTAATTTTAGCGGTAACATTCACATAAGTTTGCATATATTTAAGAAATACTTAGCTGAAACACTGGCCATGAAGAACAAAGACATTCAAATTCACTATGGCCATTTGCAGTCAGTAAAAAGTCAAATTTCTATATGGCGGTGTCATCAACTTTTCTCAAAGATAAATGTGCCATAATGTTTTTGATTTTAAGCTGGCCATGTGAAGAGTGATCATTTATTGGAATAATGGTAAAATGAGTTTAAAACCTATCAGACACAAACAAAAGAAATACTTACGGGTTATCCAGGAGTAATACAATGGGATTTAGTTCTTTCTTTGGTCGATAATAGGCTCTGAGTGGAACAATAAAATTATATAAGCCATTTCCAGCAGTTTCTGCTGCAACTATAATCAATTTATTTTTGAATCCATAGGCTTTGGCGTCTTCATAGTAGTTATGTTGGCATCCCTAAAATCAAAATAAGAAACAAATTCTGAGAATATGAATAATTTAGCTGTGATATGAAAGGCTTTTACCCTTAGAAACAGAAAATTGTATCAGATTACCTGATATAGACCCGATTAGACATAAATAAATGCTTGGTGATGACAAGGACAAGAAAGTATTGCAGCTTAGCAAGTGCTGAACAAACCTCATTTCTCAGCAGAAACCAGAATTTAACTCTGTTCAGATGCAAGAGACAAATGAGAATGCAGTTTTATCCAACAGAAACTCCCTGTACCTTATCTAGTCTTAGACAACAGAAGGGTACTTTTTCATGCAGAAGATGACAAAATGTGGGAGAGCTTCCAATATATGGAGAGTACGGAGGATAGCCTTTGGCATACCTAGAACAGAACAAACATTTTTCAGTATAGCAAATTACTGAAACACAGTTGACTATATAACTACTGTATGCGACATTTATACCTATATCTAAGGTTTGCAGTTTTCTGTAGACTAGCAGAGTTAAGTATGTGAAATGAACTATGTTTAGTAAGGACTGAGGGAATATATTTTGTTGTTTCAACCAATTTGATATGATTTACTGAGAGCTATCTTGCTTTTGTGATCTAAAGGAATTTTGCTTGGGTTTTTTCATATAGACATGTTTGGAAATGAGCTCACATATCACAATGCGCTGTCCTAGTGCTTTGAATACGTGTACTGGAAACTTCTAAGGAAGGAAAGAAAACAGAAATACCTGTGGTACTTCCTCTCTTCCTTCTCCATCTTTCTTTCAAACACTTATCAAGAATGAGTGCGGTCACTACCTTCTTGCTTTAATAACATACTTTCAGCATGGTTGGAATAGATTTTAAATGTCAAATCCTCTTGCTGATGAGACGATCTTTCTAATTGCCATTAGTTTTTAATAAGAGGCCTTTTAAATCCTGGTATTTCAGTCTGCAGATTTAAGATGACCTGTTATTGGAGCTTTATGATCTTCCCTGGGGCATCTCATGCTTGCCACTGTTGGAGATGGGAGACTGGTAGGTGAGCCACTGGCTTAATTGTGTATTTCAGTTTTAACATCACTGTCAGTAATCCAAATAAACATAATTGCTTATGTGCATGGCAGTTACAGAATTGAATCTTCTGGTTTTGTCTGAGTAATGCATCATTACTTTCAGTAACATGCTAACAAGCATTTTAAATCACATCTAATACTTCTGTTTCATACTGTTGGATGGGGGGTGGGTGGCTGGGTTTGTTTGTCATTCCTACGTTTTGAAGTCAGACACTTATCCCCAGTGTTCACCTAGACTGTTGAATGATCTGATTATCAGTGCATTCTCAGAAGTACTTATCTGTTTACAAATTACTTGCTGCCTGTCTTTATGGAGTGTAAGAAAAAACAGGTCATAAAAATGCTATTAAAAATTGTGATACACAACTAGGTCCTTATAACTGAGTATAGAAAATCTCCAACAAATTGAAGAGTTAATATCTTTTTAATTATTTTTTCAAAATAGCCAAAATTACATTCTCCTAACAGACAAACCATTTCATAAAAGGGAATCACTCTGTAACTGGCTTTTATACATAACTTTGATAATTATGATTCATGCTTGCATTGATCTGTATGTAAAAAAATTATTCATGCTATTTATATAATTATTTATATAATAGTAGCTTTTCAAATTATGTGGTTTATTTTATACTTAATATACGTACTCAAAGCCTGCAGAGGCTTCATCATCTGATGGAGTAGTTTCATCTTCTGACTGGTCACTCAGCAGGTCACATGTCTGAAGGGAGGACGCATCTGCCACCTCCAAAACAGGCGCTATACTGGGCCGTCTGCCCTCTTTACCTCCCTCAGAAGGAAGAGCCAGCGTAGGTCCACTGGACGTCCGGCAGCCGGTGTCTTGCAAATCGATAGCCACTGTTCCTAAAGTAGTGTTGAAAGCATTTTCTCAGTGTGGTCGTCAAATCATTAGAATGAGATTCTCATATTTATTGGGGACTACCTGGCTATGTGGCCAAAGACTGAAAGCAATACTACATTGATTGCATTTATTACATTAAAATGTAACAAATATTTAAACCCGAGGAAGCATTTTCCTGCAAAGTAGCACTTCTTTTGACCAGTAATTTATATTTTCTTGTTAGCTACCTTTTTAAAATCACACCTTATATATTTAATTCATATTTAGATGCATCAACAATCTGTACATGTTTTATTAAGCAAGGGCAATTTTTAATTAAAGAAGCTTTTGAAAACTTATTACAAACTACCAGTTATGAACGACAAAGAAATTACCCATGTGATTTTTCCAGGTTTTTTGCCTTGCATACATTTTATTATGAGTTTTTTATACAACAGGCTTAAGCAGTTTAACTCCATATTGTCAAGTAAAAGAAAAACATAACCAAATTCCATTGGTTTGGGGGAGGGAGGGCTATGTCTGTTTTTTAAACATGAGGGCAAGTGTTTAGTATCTTTTCTTTCTGCATAATACTATAATTTCTTCTGTATTCATTTAAATTATAATTTTGTTTTAATACACTGATAAAAGCTTTAAAATGCACTATTAATTGAATGAGAATATATTGTGAACAGGTCGGTTGGTCTGCTGGTTTGTTTTTTTTTACTTACCCATGCTGGCTATTATACTGTGTACGGGTAATCTAGAAGCTCCATGATAAGATAATTTTGATTCATGGTTTTTTCTGTTATTTTCTTGCTTCTTAAAAGCAGAATTCTCTTCTTTGGTGATATTTATATAAAAGCATATATCTGTAGAACTCATGATATATCGAGGACCTGGATTCAGCAAAATGTTTTTGTTATCTTCCTTTCTAACACCAATCAGACAGACTCCAAACCTTAATTAGAAAAGGAAAGGCATGGTTCATTTTGCATAGTCCCGTATATACCAGAATCACCACTGTCAAAAATGAACCTCCAGTATATGTTTTGCAGATTATTAACATTTGCCAATTTTTGGACGACAAATATGTTTGAAAAATGTGATCTCCCAAAAGGCCACTTCTGATCAAATACTTCCATGAGCTTATGAATCCCTAGGCACTTGAATCCAGCGTTTTTCTTAATCTCCATGATATTCCTCTAATGCTCTTGATTTTTTTTTTTCTGTCAGATGAATAGTCCCTTCTGGGAAAATATTAGTAGAAGAATGGACATATAATATGAAAAAGTATTCATCATGTTAACTTGTTCCATTATTCATATGTAATGGAAACCATTTTCAGAATTCATTTTTGCAATTCACTCCTAGAAATGTGTTTGATTAGAGACAGAAAAATAAGGAATTAAAGCAAAAAATCTTTCTCTCACTTATTTATTATGAGAATAAACTCATTTTTCAGGGTTTTATATATATATATATATATTCATTTTGTTAAGTAGACACAACTATACATTATTTGTGTTCCATTTGTATGTTCTCATCGCAGAGCAGCACTGAATAAGTGATTGCATGACCTGGAACCCAAAGAAGATGTGTTATAGTCTAACAGAAAAACACGGTTTTAATTTGAACCATCACCGGAATATAGCATGTACCACCTCTAAATTGAAAATTTTGCATAAAATGAACGTGCCACAAAAGTGGTCAGATTTCCAGCTGACTCCTAAATTAAAAAAAATACACTGACGCCCTCCCAGCCACCCTTTTGTAGGTTGTTTTGGACAAGGAAATGGACTGGTATTCTCATATAATCTCTCTGGTTATCAGGTTTATCCTATATATCCTTCATATTCTATTCTTTCAAACTGAGCTGGCCAGATATTTATTATTACTTATTAATTATTAATGTATTTATTAATAAACGCAGAAGCAGAGTAATGTGTAATATTGCACCTTTGAATGCAGAGCTACACTGCAGGCAAAACAAATAATTATTTATTTGAACATTTAATTGTTGACAGGAAAATAAACATACTTTTTGTGTGCATGGAAAGAAGCATATGTGAAGCTTTTCCCTTCATACTCAGCAAAAAAAGTACTTTCTTCCAGGTTAATATGATACACTTCATTACCAGAGCATCTGCCATACATTTTCTGCCACTGTTCTGGTGATTGCTGACTCTCTCTGAAACATGTACAGATAAAGAGAATAATTTAAAACTTAATGTAAAATTCTTATTAATCAGAATGGTATTTCATGGCAATAGAAACTACGAATGTCTGTTAGAAAGCTCCCATAGGCTAATCTGAAATAAATACGTAAGATCAAAGCTTGGTAACACTGTAAGTACAGAGATTATTTTAATGAATTAAAGAGCATTTTTCTGCTAAGTATTCAGCATATAAGATTATGTACTTTAATATCAGGAGAGATATGGCAGAATTACTTTAAATTCACATCATAATAAGTAGATTCATTGCAATTTAAAGATGACGGGTGAAACCAACAGCATGCTCCTTCTGTTCATAAAGGTAGTCTCTTCAGGTGCTCCACGGCAGATTTTCTGGTTCCCATTTGAAGATAGGTAAAGAATCATTAAAATAATTTATGTAGGAAAGACCCATTTGGTTTAGGTCACTTTGTCTGTAAGAAAGACTTTTTTTCTGCATTTGCTTATCAGTTATCTTCAGCATTTACCCTGTGGATGTTTTCAGTTACTGTGCCTTGTATATATAACAAGTATATACCTTCTTTACTGCAAGAAAATAGATTATTACTTGAACTATATTAGGCATATAATCCTTTACTATACTCATCTAACATTCTTTATCTAAATGGACTATTAGTGGAAATGTTCCAAACTTCAGCTAACACCAAAACTTGAAGACTTGGGGCTTCTGTGAACTTCTTACTTTATTAAGTTTCATCTGGAAACAAGGTTCTGTCTGTATGAGTTCTTCTGGATATAACACTTGCATATATACACATATATATATATATACGCAAATAGTTCATAAAACTGACAAATGTTCTGGGTGTTTTGCCACTTGGGGCTAAGATATCAAGATATCAGGATACATTCCTTTGTGCTCATTTATACCATTTCAATATCTTAACACAATGTCTGGTTTTCTTCAATTTACGGTTCTCCATTCTCAGTGTAGAAACATTTTGCTTCAAGATGGAAATAAGTAAACCATTTTTATTGCAACACTATTAACAAACAGTGCACTAGATGTAGAATAGTGGAAGTAGAAATGTGATTGGAGGGAATTTTTTCCATCTTTCACCCCCCTCCCCCCAAAAAAAGAAATGTTCACCTGTTTAAAGTCTGCTTGGTTCCAGTTAGTTGTCTAAAAGCTTCCCATGGGGCTGCTCTGTAAAGATCACATTAAATTCAAGTCAGAAAGGCCATTTTCTTCCAATATTGTGTGTCATAATACAAACCCTAGTAAAGCTCTATTATTAAATTAGATAATTACGTAACATTTAAAGATAAATGTTGATATTAACAATTGAGATCAATAATAAGATTAGAAATAAGACTCAAAGTAGAATTTTGGTGTCTTACAGACTGAGGTTTTGAATTCCATAAACAGCTGAGAAGACAACGGGATTGTTTAGATCTAGTTTGTTTATTCTGAAGAGCAGCATTGAAGTCTAAAGCCAGACCACATAAACAGCAGCAAACTTCTTAATTTTAATAGCAAGTTGATCTGTCCAAAGTTGCTTAGAAAATGAACATTTTCACTAGTCTCCTCACAAATCAATACCAGAAGACAGGGTGTTTCTAACTTACATACATGTGTTTCTTTTAGTTTACTCTTTACTGTATTATCATTCAAAGATACCTTTGTTCTCACTTCCTAATTTTGAATGTGAGACTACTTGGTTAATTTTATAATACATTGAACAGATTTGTGTACTTGTACAAAACAATGAAAAATTAAAGTCACATTAAATTAGACTTTTTTAACATATTCCAGCATTTCCAAGGGATTTTTAAAAGTTGTAAGGAATAAAAAGGGGAAAAAAACATCACCAGTTTAGGAATTATGTAACTTTTTAGCAAAAATGAAACAAAGTAGTAAATATATTAAATTCAAAAGCTTAGAAAGTGATATTTTGGTAGAGAAATACTTGAATTTTGAGTGTTTTATTTTTTAGCACTGTGAAGGTCAAGACTACTCAAATCTGGAATAGTTTTGAAGGGTTTTTTTTTTTGTCCAATGTGTCTGTTTTAAACTTCCACAGATAATAGTGTGGTTTTAAAAAAGTCATATCTCTTCAACCATTTTGTCCAGTGTTAATACACATGCTCTCAGAGGTCCAAAGTTTGCCATTTTTCAGTATTTTGCAGCCCATCTGAGATTAAATGCTCTGATGAGTGCTGACTGAAGTAGAAGAATGACAACTAGTCGTTTTCACTTTTCCAGTTTTTCTGTATTTATATAGAAAGCTTGTAAGTTTCTGTACGGATCCAAAGTAATGCTGACAACTATTTGTGCAGAAAAATAAACAAAATTTTCTCCTAGTATACAATGACCAGACAAGAAATCAGTTACTTTAACAACCCTGACCACATCAATTAATTCTAATTGCAAAACAATTGCTTTTGAATTCTACTATAGTTACTTTGCCTCATAGTTGGGAATCTGTAGAAATGGTTTTGTGCTGACGGAAAATTCTCTGCTGGCTGTTAAGAGTACTACTCTTGTTTTATGTAAGTATATGAAATAACTAAAAAAGGCTCTGTACTGAGTGCATGTCAGATAATGACAGCTAGGCAGATGAAGAATGTATTTCACCATGATTCTTGGGAGGTAAGGAAAAACAGTATTTTGTTGTCATGTTATTAACAAATTCCAGTACAGATAGTGCCATTAAAATCATCTTGACATTTGTTGTTCTTGGTAGTAAAAGTTCTAGCAATAATTTCAGTTTTACGCATCCTGGGCACAGGGAAATACTACAAATGCCATATAGAAAGTTAAATAACTCTGCTTGTGAATATCAATGTATTACTGGGTCCATGGTTACTTGAAAAAGGTATGGATTTTTACTAAACTCTCAAATGTATTCTTGTGTAGTTTATATGTACACATTCTATTTCTACAGGATATATTTATATTTGGATGGTTATTCTTTAATGCTTCTCTCTGCCCACAACATTTTAATAAGAATACCTTATTATTCCAAGAACATAGCATAACAGAGACATACTAGATGTGGTAAAATTATTTTGGTAAATGTAGAGAAGTTCAGCTGTAACTAATGCAGTCTGTAGAGACACCGTAATTCCATATCCCTTCCAGCAGTGTGGTTATTTTAAAAAACACCTCTTCACGTGTATGTTTGCTTGCCTCTTAACATACAGGCACTGAATAGCAAATAATATTTTATAAAATAGGTGTTCTTGGGTCTTGTTGGTGTTTTACATAGAACGGTGTGATAGATCCACAATTTAATCTACTGAAATGGAAATATGATTTTTTCATATTTTCTTTTGTGGAAGTGGCACAACAGCATGCAACAGATGTCTAAATATTTGGGGGGTGTTTCTCCTTGAAGTTATAATATCTTAAGTAAAACTTCTTGCTATTTTTATCATGCAGAGAGTTCCAATTTCTTTTCAGAAACTGTAGTTGTCTGGGAGTCCAGGGTAAGCTATTTTCCAAAGAATATCAGCTATAATTTTATGAGGGGTTGTTGTGGGGGGTTTTTTTGTTTGTTTGTTTTTGTTTGTTTGTTTTGTTTTTTCTTTTTTGTGCATTTGTTTTTTAACGGTAGTATGTACTTACTGTCCCCTAGATGTATGAACCAGCAGTGTGATTAATGTAGAGGTAGCTGGGCATATACAATTTAGAGCTAGCATCGCATATTTGAATTCCTCTTCACACACAACGTGATCTGTAAAAAAAAAAATATATATATATATATATATATATGTATAAATTGGTTTACAAAAATATTTTCCATTGAATAAAACTATAATTTCTTTTCTTTGTCTAGGGAAATGATGAAGATGGAGACAATCAAAATTTGTTTCCAGATCTTCATCTTCTACTTGAACCCGGAGAGCAGCTGTTTATGATTTGCCCCATCTGTGCAGTCTCAGATTGTATGAGTAATTTTGCATCCAGTTCATACTTTCTGTCCTGCAGCTACACCTGGAGAGGATGCAATGGCTCTGTGAATCCCACTTCCACTCTCTTGCTGCACTAGTTGTATGAATAAGCCATGTAGGGTGGTCTAGTTTATATCACTTTCTGCAGTTTGTTTTGCTTTAGTTGTTCCACCCTCTGCAGTTTTGCAGGAACTGGTATAGAGACATGAAGCATTGTACAGAGATGTAATTTGTGTTCAGGAAATAGCCTACCTAGGATACTGCAATGCCGGGGTGCTGATCAATGACACAGGCTGAACTGGCTTGCAGACCAGTTATTTGGCAATGGCTCTGGGATTCTGCACTGCACTTCAGTGTGTGATGCAGTTTTGACTAATATGCCCCCAGGAACTGCTAACAGCTGCTGCTTCCTTGCAATCTGGTTGTTTTCCCTTTTCCATTTTATTACAATTTTGTATTATTTTTACTCTACTCCTTGTCTGCACATTAGTACTTGCCGTGATGGAGCAGCTCTATAGACATACCTATTTTTTTGTCTTAAAATTGAATTTAAGGGAGAGGAAGTGAGAAGAGAAAGCAACAGGGGCTTTACATCTAGTCCTCTATATTGGCTTGTACTTAAAACTGCCAGATTTTCTGCACGTGCTTTCAGTATTGTAGGAATTGTTATTCAACGTGGATGACTAGCGCTTAAAATTCAGATCAGAGTTTAATGGTCTCCAGTGCTGGTAAGGACATGAAAAGGAAATAGAAATCACTCTTTAATGTAATACACATAACCTGACAGTATTAAAATAGATATAAGAAAGGATAAGCGCAAAACTTACAATTTAACCTTCTTGTCAGTATAGAAACCTGAAGTAAAGAAGTTTTTTCCTACGGTCATGAAGGCATTTATTGCACAATAAGTAATTTTTTTTCTTCAGTCTACATTACTTTCATTTGATTCAGTCTACATTACTTTCAATGGGAAGAGAATTTGCTTCTGATGAGAAAGAATAATACAAGTAGTACAGCTGATGATCAAAACATAAGCCATTGCTGAGTGAAAGTAAGCAAATAATCTCCCCACCTAGATGTGAACGTACCTCTAGTTCTAGTTGCACTAATGTATCATTGAAATCCCTAGAACCACGTTACCTCTCTTACTGAGCTACATTCTAGTCAGAATTTGTATTACTAACATAGCTCTAAGCATGCCACTTGCTGAAAACAGAAGGTCATACTTTGTATTCCTTCTTTTGAGATTTCTAGAGGCTTCTCAGTATCAGAATCATTCACTGCTGAAAGGAGAAATTCATTCTCTCACTTTCTGAAGATCAAGGTCTATTTAAATGTGATAGAGAAGGAATGAATTTAGTTCTATAAAGACACTGTCAAATATAGAACAAAATGAGATTTTTCCTTCCCTAAATATATTTCAGTTAGAGCAATTAAATATTTCCTGCAGAAAACATTTCAGTCAGAAATGTGGTTTTGGCATTAATAAACCTATTTGAATTTTAAACTAGAGATTTTTGAGAGAGTAGGGTGTAGTCTACTACTTGGATAGAATATTTGCATACGATTACCATTAGTCACATGGCAAAGATTTATGAAAGTGAATACTGACTTCCTGGTATGGAAGGAATGAGAATTCTCCATATTTTTGAATTTGTATACAATTTTGCCAAATGAAGTCCCCTTATTTGTTTAGAACGTTGTTATATTATAAATAACACTTTTGAAAATAGGAGCAAGAAAAAACATAGAGGAGAATTATTCTGTCATCTGTTATTTCAGATCTTGTACTTACACCAAATTCTACATACTAACCTCAGTATATATAAATGACTATTCATAAATCATGGATGGCGCAATGCAAATCAAAAGTATAGCTCAGACTTAAATCCTCCATATGTTCTATACTCTCTAACAAATATGGTGGACTTTTTGAATGGATTTTAGGTAAAATATCATGTTAACAGAGAATATAGCAGACAGCAGAGATTGCTGTCCTATAGTAGTCATCTTGATCTCACATGTGTAAGAGATTCACATTGTGCTGTCAAGTGTTTGTACATCAAGAGCCATAGAGCTGGGACTTGTAGGACTATTTCCACTATTATTGTAGACTTTGACCTTATGTGAGCTACTTATGCCCTTCATTACTTTTTATGCATCTGTAAAATGGCTATATGAAAATAATATCCTACTTACTTCAGAAGTGTTTTGAAGCTTTTGAATTCTCAGAGGTACTTTGAGAACATCAGGTGAAAGATTCTTCAGTGATCTAATTACTATGATTAGAAATATTGTAGCCTTTTGAAACATGAGGAGAGGTACTATAAGTTTCTCCTCTTGGCTGGAGTTAATTTCTTGTATTAGACACAGATCAGGTCAAAAATAACTCATTTCTTCAATTATGTGACAGATTATAGCTTGACTATAACATTACTGTGTTTTATTCAGGACTTATTGTGGAGCTGTAGTGAGGGTTATACAGAATTTTATCTGGTGCTTTCTCTTCTAAAGTGAGTAGGGTGGCAGCTGGGTGGCCTCCCACTCATCAAGTCTGGAACATCAGGTCCTGTGTCAGTGGGTACTATAATCAACGAATTATTCATTCAGTGTGGCAGTGAAGCAGCAGAGGAAACTGCAATTTATCTTGAATTAAATATTAAATATGTCAAATCAGTTTACCGAACAGAAGTAGTTTGATTGCATTTATACTAAAAAAAAAACTTCATCTAGAATTTCCAGAAGCTGTAGTTTCTGTTGAAAATATATTTTGACAGAACATTTGTTGCTAAGTCTGTCTCAAATAGATGTAGTAATGCAGTGTGGTGAAGTATGACTCCTGTAATGTTCTTGAAGATAAAACATACTCAAAATACTGATTTATGCCTGCAGCATCAGCCATGTGGCAAGAATGTCCTAGACCCGACACAGTTATTCTGAGAAACTTTACTTTTATCAATTTGGTATGTTAACATGGACAGAACCAGACCAGATAGAGAAAAATGCCCATCCATTATCTCTAGACTATTTTTATCTGTAATTGGATAATCATCAGATGCATTCAATATCCATTTTGGTGAATCTGGACTATGTTCCTTTTGAATAAGCTACTGAAGGTTTAACGTCAGACTTCGCCAATTTGTGCTAATTCATTGGCACATTTTGAATAAATAGAGAATGTCAAAATGTATCCCCAGCCCCTGAAATTGTGATTGCACATAATTTACGAATATTGTAGCTAAAGGTGATTAATTTATTTTCTAGCTAATATACAGAAGTTCAACTCAGAAAACAGGCAATTTACTCCAGTTCCTGAGTTGCATAAAAATATTGTTCTGCTGTGGGCAATTTCCACTTTATTTCATGTTTGTGCTGAAATGCAAGGCCAGATGCATGTATTAAGGGTACGTGGCCTTTTGTAGCCCCATGTGTTTGAAGGGAAAGCAGGAAGATTAAGAAAACCGTAAGTAACCGCCAGTGAAGGAAAAGGCAGTGTTACTAAAAAAAAATGGGCATGTCAAGGCATTTGTATCTTGTAAATTACTAAGGAATTATCAAAGCACTTCAGCTTAAGACTTAAGATGGTTAACAATGGTGATACTGTGTTTCCTTGCCCATCTGGTAACTGTCATGTTGCAGTGACTGTATATTTATAGTGTTCACACCCTGAACTTGAAAAGGAGTTTGCTGGGACAAATACTTATGCCCTGTGCTTTGAACATTCCACTGAATAATCATTTTCAAGCACAGATAGATATTTCCACTGTACTAATATAGGCTTAAGTTACCATTTTAAACAAAGTACCTAAACTACACTGTAAAAAATACATGAGAAAACACAAGATGCAAGGGTGTGTGTCCGGCATCAGGTGAAAAGACAGGAAATATTCCTTTCTGACAGGCCATATTGCCCAGTGCCACTTGTCTCTGTTCTCTTGCTGTGATGACAAGAATAAGTTCTCGTACTCTCATTAAAGAGTGGAAGAATGTAAAAGTTTTGTCTACGAGATGGGAATAAATTACTTGTCCTGTATCACGTTTCTGAAGCCTTGGGCAGAAAATCTTCAGGATGATATTCTATGGGGAAATGCGGTCAGGGTCTCAATTTCAAGATCGTCTCATGCAATCTAGGATGACTGGTCACCCTATTATAAAGCTGCTGAGAAACTGGGCTTCTATTGCTTTATAAATTTTCAATATAGTTGAAAGTTAAACTTTTGTTAGGAGGACTATCCGGAACTCTTTGGTTTTTTTTTTTTCCTAAATTCAGAAACTTTCTTTTTGACAGTTATAGTCTCTAAACCTGTGCGTAAAGAAAAAAAAAAAAAAAAAGGAAAAAAAAATCCTATTACTGAGTATTTCAGGTTCATAAAAATGCACAATATTGTTTTGGGAAACCTCCAGAAGAAAGGAGTCATTTTTTAAAGGAATATAAAATTTAAAAGAAGCTTTTGCATCAAGGCAGTAATAAAGCAGCCCTGAATCATAATAGGAAAAGCACTTAGAAAAATCTTCCACATGGTTATGACAAATTTTATTCGTAAGCAGCCTGGACAGGGCTATAGTCTGCAGCCCCCACTGGGTAAGTATTTCAGAATGAAGAAGAGTTGGATGAGATTAATAACCAAAGTAGAGTCCTTGTTGGAAAAAGTATGCAAACAAATGTTCCCATGACTCTATCAGTGGCCTAACTATTTGCAGTAGGTAAGCATCCTGTGGTGGTGTTTATACCATGTTCATAACCTTACCGAATTTAAAACTGCATTAAAAATTTCCTGTGCTTCATATGAATAAGACTACACTAATCTTGAAGGAAAGCTTGTAATTCTCTGCTTTTGCTGCTGTGCAGCGTGTGTGGAAATGGATGCAGTGATCTCGGTGATCCACGTGAAATTCTTTGGGGATGTAAAGTGCTATATAAATATTTAGACTTCAATACAATACTACTGTAGTTAATATTAGAGACAGCTAATGAGGCACAGAATATACTAGGTCTACTCAAGCCCCTGAAGAAAGAACTACAGAACATGAAGGAAGGCACTAAGACACCAGATTGGTTAAGCTTAGTTGAAGGAAATATTACAAATGAAGTTTTGTTGTTTTGTTGTCGTTTGCTTTTTTTAAAAAAAATGGCCTGGATTCTCAATCTAAGACAGAACAGATACAAAAAAATACCTGTTTTGTATGCCTAGCTTCTACAGAGACAAGTCATTAAGAATAAAGAAATTCTCTTAAAAATACAATCAGGAACAACAAATTAACACAGTTACGATGAAGAAAAGTGGCCATGGCTAGGGAGAAGAGATTATGTTTGTGCTGTGTGCTTTCAAGGGGGAGATGAAAAAGCACTATCATTTTTGTCACAGCATGAGTCTTATTCCCTGCTGTGCCATCTCATAGTTTGAGATTACACTTTTATAACTTCAGAACTGCTATTGATGCTTTTTTCCTTCTTTCCAACCTAGTGGTAAATTCAGTAGCTTTTAAAATTACAGCTTTAACTGTTGCTCTGGAATTGTTCTGCACTGGAATTTACTTTTTCATCACATTCTGGGATGATGGAGGGGACTAATATTTTTCCATAGAGTTTTTTTTTGAGTTTTGTAGGAATCAGCAATCTTTTCTTCCTTAGAAACCCTTCAAGAAAACTGAATTTTCAAAATTACAGTTGAAAAGGAAAGCTTTGCTTCTACTTCAGAGGTATTTTTCCAAAGACAGGCAAAATTAGTTCAATATAAAACCATTTGCGTGGTTTTGCACATGAGCATATATATGTCTGTATGTAAATAGGTATATGCATATTTATATAGAGAGACCTACTTACATGGTGCAGAGAAGTAGTTTGTCAAATTAAAGCTGGTAATCTCTTCTTAAAAGAGAGGATTTTTTTTTGATTTCTTAATATCATTTTGCATTCATGTCATAGTTTCTAAGATATGCATTTTATTGGAAATAGAATTAAATTATATGTCTCTTTCAAAAATATTTGAAAGTAATTAAAAAAATGTTTTTCATACCACTTAGAAAAAAATCCAACGGGAAGATTTATTTTTCTTTCAGTTGTTCGTTGGATAAATTAGGCCTTTTCTGAGCAGATCTTCTCAAATACCCCTTTGTAACACTATGTTTCAGTAGACAGAAGTGATTTAAAGACACAAATATAGCAAGCTGGAATCTATATAATTAAGGATTCACAATCTGTTATATATCAAATCATTCTACTCTGTATATTATGTAATATAAAAGAGTAATAATCCTTAAAAGTGCTTTTAAATAAGACTTTAATGTAAAACATGGCATTTTAATACTGTTAGGATATATACAGCCCATGTTATTTTTAAATACTGCACTCTTAATCTGCTTCTAACCAGTAAAAATGCCTAGGGAATCTCACGTTGCTTGTGCCTATGAAACAAATTGCCAAGTACTAAGAAGTGTTTCAAATGGCTGAAATCTTACACTTACCTGCAAACTTGATGTGGAATTTATTCTCAGGTTTCAGTATTTGGACATACAAAGGACAATTTGGAGCAAAGTCTTTAACTGCCCATGCTCTCAGAATGGTTTGATGATCCTAGAATGAAGAGTATGAGATGATGACAACGAAATAGAAACAACCATGTTATATTAGGAAAAAAACTCTTATCAGACTGACTCCTCAAGAAAACTCATTTTAAGACTCTATAACACCAGCTGGTGTGGATGTTTACATACATGTTATATAAGTATTACGTATATTACATATATTTAAATACATAAATATATATACACAGGCACAGACAATGGGATGGCAGCGTACCCTAGTGGCAGAGGAGGCTGACAGCATTGTGGGCTGTTTTAACAGGAGCACAGAGAGTAGATGGAGGGCAGTGATTATCCTCTACTCAGACTGTATCTAGACACTGCATTCAGTTTTCAGGCCCTCAGCAGAGCAAAGACACATGGACTGAGTTCAGCAGAGGGCCACTGAGATGGTCAGGGACATAAGCTGAGGCCCTGTGAAGAGAGGCTGAGGGAATGGAACTAATTCAGCCTGCAGAAGAGAGGGCTTCAGGAGGTCTGACAGGCACTCACAGTACCTGTGGGATGAGTATTGAGCAGATGGAGCCAGGCTCTGCACAGTGATGCACAGCTGGAATACAAGAGACAATGGATGTCAGTTGAAAAGAGACAGGCAGGCAGTGGAACAGGATGTGCAGAAAGGCTGTGCTGTCTCCATCCTCGGACCCTTCACATCAGCCTAGATAAAGCCCTGGGCAACATGGTCTGTGATGATAACTGACCCCTGGCAGAATAGAGACCTCCTGAACTTCCTTCCTTCCTCCATTATCCTAAGATCCTAGTATAATATATTCTATTTGTTGGAAGAGGGTTTGTTCCCAGAAATGTTTTACCAATAAGGTACTTTGTCTCTCTCCTACCTTTCTGCACATGTTGAGCATCATATAATTTGGAGGGGGTGGCATTTGGATGTGGAAGAATTATGTGAAAGCTTAGATGGTAGTGACAAGTCATGTCTAATTAATCAAGAATGATGTATTAGATATATTCAAAGAGACTCGGAATTTAAATAACATGAGGACATCACAGATTAAGAGTTTAAAATTGTGGATAATTCTAAAAAAAATATAAACTCAATTAAAAGCAGATTTACATGTTTGTTCAACTAAAATATTTATATAACCAACACTAGATTTTACCCAGCTATTGACCAGGGGATTCCAGCAGATTTCCCAGCCTGTTAGTTTTGGTACTTGTTGCAACTTCTCAAGAGTGAGTTAACCACAGGATTAATTTTGTTTTCCCATAAAAGCAAAGTATGTGATAAGACATTCATATATTGAATTTCATGAAATATGGCTAATTTCAGTGTATCAGCCATCAGGTTTTATTTATTTCAGAACTAAAAAAAGGAATATTTGAGAGCTGCACACAGGAAGCAATTTGGGGGTTGAAATGCCTTGCCTAGTCATGAAATTGGTGGCATTAAAAGATAAAATATAAAGAATGATTCATTATGTTTGCAGCATCAGCAATAAGAAAATCAGACTCATGAACACAAGGGAAAATTCTCTGCCTGGAACAGAGTGTAATTGACATTTTCAAACCATAATATTTTAATGTCAACTGAGATGTTAGCAAGTAATTATTCTACTATAAATACTAGAATGGAGTCATAAGAGGAAGATCTTTTAAGGATGGCAAAATACATTATTTCATATTTTTCTTATTAACAGTTTCATAGGTGTAGAACTGCTGTGCCCCTTCAGGAGATTTCAGAACTTGGAAGTACACTGCTGTAAGTTTTCCTTGTATGCAGTCACTTTTTCTTCAATTTTTCTATAGCAACTTAACCTCCTTGGTTTTGGTTTGTGTGTTTGTTTTGTTGTGTTTTTTTTTTGTTTTTTGTTTTTTGTTTTTTTTTTGTTTTTTTGTATTTAGGGTTTCTTGCTGTTTGGTTTTAAGCGACTGAAATGCCAGCACACTTTAGAAGTAGCAAATGGCTGCCTAATGGGATGGATGGTGGTCATACAGATATACTACAGGAGAAATAAAGGGTTTGGGAGAGATTTTAAAAGCCTGTGTTGTTGAAGATGTTACCTAAACTTTTTAAGCAGAAGGTGCCAGGGAAACACATTCAGAGTCACTTGCAGTGATGGTGTGGCTTCACTGTATAAGGTTTGATATTGCTAGTATCCTCCCTTCCCTTCCATAGCAATCATTCACAGACCACACTGGCTTGCAAAAGTAGTGAGAAAAGGCTGTTTCTTGTGTGCCACATGCATAGAAATATAGTTTATATTCAGTGAAATTTAGATGATTTTTTTCTTCATTCTCAAGTACCACATATATGGGCTAAGATTACATTTACCATGGTAAACCAAAACTGTGGCAGTAAATACAGTTTCTGTTGTACATTTCAGATAAAGTTTACTCTTCCTCTTTTCTTCTCAATATTACATAT
This sequence comes from Streptopelia decaocto, assembly GCF_964273445.1. Lineage (NCBI taxonomy): Eukaryota > Metazoa > Chordata > Aves > Columbiformes > Columbidae > Streptopelia > Streptopelia decaocto. The sequence continues at coordinate 18,124,175 of NC_138659.1, forward strand.
TTTCTTAGATTTTTTAATAAATTATTTAGTCTAAAAAGCCTGCAAGAATTGTTAAAAATAAGAATGAAGAAGGCTTATTAAAAGGATTCAAGCAACACCATTTTATAAAATAAGCAAACCTAGACCCATGGAAGTGAGTGTTTTAAAACCAGAAGTCTGAATCTCAACATGAAATATTTTTAGAAAATTGTATAGGAAAGGGAAAGGCTCTTTAAAATTACAATCTCTTGATGATTATTTGGCACATTTGCATTTTTAACACTGCAAAATATATATTGCTTTCCATTTGCTAACTCTTTTTTTGAAGAAGCAGTCTACAAATATATATTAACTATAAAATGGTTACTTAAATGCCCTGTGTAGCTTCATAAGATCAGCTCAGTGTATATGTACTGTTAATATAATAACCTTGCATTGTTGTTCAGTTTTTCTCTTTTCTCTTGGTATATACATGTGTTTGTGTACAAAAGCTGGTTATTTGGGTTTCTGTTTTTTTTTGCTCAGTCACTCTCCCAAATTCCACTCTGGAGAAGCACTCCAGGGGAGAGAAATGAAAACACAGGTAGGCACTTTAATTCATTTCTTTGTTTTACAGATGTACAATTTCTATACTAGATTTCAGTTCACATTTCTCCCAAGTAAAAAGGAGGTGTATATGTACACACTATAAACAGAGATACCTGGAACAAAATTATGCTTCTGTTCACATTATAAAATATATGCTTCTTTGAGAGATGAAGGAAAACGTGTTCTCTTCTGTGTGCTTTTCCACACAATGAATGGCAGTCAGTGATCAAAAATTACCACTGATACCAATGGTGAATAATATACAGGTGATATTTAAGTTCATGTATCAAAAGCTGTAAGTTTTAAAGTGGGTGTAACAGGAATTTAAATCACCAGAACTCAAAGAAAGACCTTGATTTAATATCTATTTTAATTTAATTTAATATCTATGTTAATTTAATTTTTTTCTTGTCACACATGTTTGATAAATTAGTTATATCTCCCTATGCACTGTGTCCATCTTGTGATGCTGTTGAGGTAGTGTAACTTAGATTACCAGTATAGTAGTGTTGTACAATTTGATTAATGGAAGGGCGTAAAAAGAAGGTGCATGCTTGAATCCAACCCTCTCTGAATTTTCAGAAAGCATCAGAACAAAGCTGTCAGCAGTAGAAGTGATCTTTCTTATACAGCCTATTAAAGAGATATCAATAGGATAATTCAAAAGAAACTTCTCTTCCCACCCCTCCTTGGGTTAAAACAGCAGATGCATTGCACCTTAGTTTTGTGGAGCAATTTGATGTAGGCAGCCCATTTAAAGTCACTGGCCAACTTCATGGTGTGGCACAGAGTACTCTTCTATACTTGCCACTCAAATTTTTAAAAAAGTCACCCAGACTTGAGTACAATTTGAACTCTCTTTAAGAGCTCATCCTCCAGAATTAGAACAGATGTCTGTCCTGCTTGCTACAGCAGATGAGCAGCTTACATCTTCGTCTGAGATGTCAAAATAGCATTGGATAGAATAAAATTTGGCAGAGCTTTGTCTTGCTAGAGAAGAGAAAGTTTCTGGGAGGAGACTGGAAAGCTGGCAAATGCTCGATTAAGTCCCTATTCCTACAAGTGAAAAAGGAAGCAACTGACATTTTTTATAAAGTAACTGCATGTTATCTGTTATTGTGCTTTACTTCTGAGCTATAATTGAGATTCAAGGGTCAGAGGGCACACAGATTTTGCACTAACAATTATTAATTAATGAAATAGTAAGCAATAAACAGCCAGTGGTATCCATGGCAAATAAGTAGATCCTCTGCTGAGGACTGTAGCTGGAGAGATAAAAACCCTCATGCACTTTGAAAAATCACATGAGTTAACAACATCTGTTCTGGTTGGGAATCTCCTCAATGCATCTGTTAACTTTCATTTTGACACCTGTCAGATGTAGGAGAGGATCCAAGGCCCTCCTAACAGTTTGCCAGCTTCTCAAGTATAGCAGGGTGAAAAATCAGTTCTAGTTATAAAGACTGATACCAGGATGAAAACTGAACTTCCTTCAGCCCAGTGACAACTGAAATTTATGTACTACATTACTGAAGTTCTCAGTTGTGACTAGACCTGGAACAGTGTAGGAAATTAAATCCATTTCTTTTCAGAGCTCTAGAGGGCAGTCAAATAAAACAGACAAAAAATTAAAACAGTTGTCGTTTTCTACTTGCAGTACAAATAATTGCATTCCCTGTGAAAAGGAAATCTAAACAACAAAACCAGAGAGGTGACATCTTGTTTAAAAAAATTCAGATGACACTGCCCCTGAGTATCACTGCTAGAGTGGAGATACTGTGCCATTAGGACTAGCCAGTCACCCAACAGGGCTTTCTGTCCCAGAGGAAGGTAACAGGATTGTGTCTTTAGTGAGAATTGCCTGTATGCGCCAGATACAATGATAAATGAGCTTTGATAATAGACTGTACTGGAAGCTGAGATGTGCCAGGTATCATTTTGGTATTTCCTGGGGTATGCTGGGGGCAGAAAGGCTGCCTGGAGAGAGTTGTAGCTGGCCATGACTCTGAAACTAAAACTAGATAGTGCTGCCCAGAATGGCTGGAAGCACTGCAAGTTCACCGTCTGCCATGTAGGAATGTTCAGCAGTGCTGAAAATTGTCCTTTCTTTCTATAAATTCTGGAGAGGTTATGAGCCGAGATGAACAGCTTACCTCTAAGTGAATCCTGAGATGGTACAGCTGTCCTTAAAACTGCATAAACATACCAAGTGCAACGTAAATCACATGCTCTGCTTGTATGGGATTTCTTGTTTCTAACCATTTCACAACTGTCAAGTGTATTTTGTGAAATGAGATGTCATAGCTGATTTTTTCTGAACTTCAGGAAAGGCAATTTGGCTCTTTGATATTTTTCAGTCTCACAGAAGTTACTGGTATTTTCTCAGGTATTTGCAAGAACTGTTGCCTGTTCCTATCTTTAAGCACCCTAGCACCCCTGTCCTTTCCAAACATTGTGCTTGCCTTACTTGACTATTCCAGGATCACTTGCTGCCAATTCAGTGGCTTTCGCTAGTTTGTTTTCAGGAGTCTATTGTTGATTAATCAAGTTCAAAGCTCTTATTACAGTAAGCTTGAATATTATAGCAGGAACACAGATTTATTTCTCAGGGAGTTCAGTGGCTTTCTGCAAGTGATGGGTCCAGCATGGGTCTTTAGTTTTGAATAAAGCATGTTTTACAGCATGCTCATAGTCGACAAAAAAATTACTTTATTTTTGTTTACATTTGCTTCTGGGGGGCTTATTTGCTTAACAAGGAAATAATCATTTCTTCTTGCTAGCTGCAGCTTATGTTACTTTTTTGTTCTTTATTCTAATAAACCATATGTGTAGGTATGGAAACAACTAAGTTTAGATGACAGATGAAGAATTGTAGCAAGACAGAGAATATATTATTAAATACTATATATATAATGCAAACACCTTGTTTCTTATGTTTTACTCTGTTTTTAAAAATCAGAAAAATAATTGCTATTTGTTTTATTGTAGCAGCAAACCAGTATTTTTTAATTTAGATAGCTTAAAACATAATTGCTAGTTTGATCTTGTTAGGTGATCTGTAAGCATCTTAATTTGTGAATATTCAGACTTATTCCGATCTTCCTTTGGAGCTCAAGACTGAACCAAATAGGCAAGTGTGCAACAATACAGCATGCAGCACATGGTGTAAAATTTAAAGTTCTGTCCATAAATCCTTCCTCAGTTGACTTTTTTCCTGGATGCTTGTGACTAGTAGGTAATTTCATTAGTTTGAGGAGTTTTAGTTCATATTAAAGAGTTATTATTTAGAGTTTCAGTTCTTATTAAAATTGGTTTATTCTTTTATCACAGATACACTCAGTATTGTATCAGTGGTTTTCCTCTGTAGGCAGTAACTTACCTGACAGCAAATAACTAATAGCATGGGCAAAACCATAGTAAATTACTTGAAGAATCGTGCCTTTTTCCATATTTAAAATTGGTTAATATGAAAAATGGTCAAATGCTCTCAGATAAATTGGTTATTTGGTATTAGTCACAAATGTGTTAATTAATTTATTTATTTTAATTTATCCAGTCTTTAGTTTGTTAGTGGTAAACTTTCAATACTTCAGTAGTTTTGAATGGAAAAACCAATCTGTTGATATATGTCTCTTTTCTGATTTATTAAATATAACTCTTTGACTTGCATATCTAGAGCAAACATGGATATTAGTATTACCATTAGTAAACATGGATAAGTATTACCCTTCGGAGTGATTATTGACTGAGTTATCCATATATCTATAAGGTTTCATGATAGTGCTTACATGGTATTCTGCCGTTGTCCTTAACAAAGGAGAGAATGCATAAAAAATTATTTTATAATTATTTTATTCAGCAGGAAAATTGTCTTTTGAAAGTACTGTATTCTTACGGTACTTTATTTTTAAAGTTCTGTAAGAATGTATAAATTCACATATATAAAAAAATAATAAAATGTGCTGTTAAATCCTAACTTCTTTGGTAGGTGGGTCATGTAATTTATTTTCTAAATAAATTAGAAGTATGTATGTTATGTGAAATGAGCCACTACATCATGTTTCATAAGTTTCTGAAAACTGGCCTTATAGAATCCAATAGCAACCTTTTTGATATCTTAACTGAGACAAGAAGTTCATCCCACATGCAAAGTCTCTGTGTAAATCAGCTGATTTCAATCTTCTGTTCACAGAAGACGTCTGAGCCCCTGAGATGGAATAAGGGCAGTAAAAGTGTAAGTAGCATGCGCACTCATTTTTAGTTATTTCTTCAAAACTTACAGCTGCTGTCCGGTCCACCTCACAGCGGCTACTCAGAATGAAACAAGCTTCAGCATCATCCATTCTAGAAGTGGGGAGAGACAAGCCTGTTACATACCAACAAAATAGTTCAGTGGACTTGTCTTTCACAGTTTATAGTCTTGTACGCTTATAAAAAGAGAATACAGAGGAAGTTTAGTCTGTCTGTTCTCGTGCATTATCTGAATGTCAGCAGCAGTCACCTTGTGCACTAATTCATGGTGTACCAGGACTTCTTGACTAGGTTCCGGGAAACTTTCTTTCCCTGATGCCAGAAGCTGTGCCAAAGTAACAAAAGCAGAGTGGCCTCAAACCAAGTTGATTTGCACAATAAATATTTATCTGCCATGAGTATAAAAGGTGAATAAATAGTACTAGTCCTTATAGTGTGTAAGGGTATGACATGTACAAGTTGTTATTGATAAGAATGAATGACACGAGGCAGATAACATAAACTTGTCTTGCCTAGTGATAGTAGAAAGGTGGATAGATGTACTAGAATAGTGCATTTGGGATAAATAACAAACATTTCAGTGCAGGTATGCATTAAAGGAATTAACTGTTTTCAGTTTGTGGTCTCTTTGAGAACTTTTAATGCCCAGTTGTTCGCTAGTGGGTACGACTGGTTATGTAATAAAAAGAGTGGTTATGGAAGTGCAGAGAAAAACTGTCTGACTCAAGGTTTCATCTAAGTTTCCTTTTCCTCTCTTGTCTCAGATCTTTATATCCTTCTCCACTGAGTCCTAGTACATGGAAATAAAGAAATAAGGACTTGGTTGACCTCCTTGGGAAAAGCGGACTTTCTGGGCAAAGAGGCACAGGTATGATCAGAATGCATTTCCTGAGAAGGCAAAAAGTGAGACAGAAGCTGGGAAAAATGAACAGGCACTCTCTGCTCATTACAGCAACTCTGGAGTCTGGAATGGGACCTGAGATTCCTAAATCTTTGGTTTCTCTGCTGCTAGAAAGTGGAACTGATGGTTGTTTGTAACAGTTTAGACAATTGGGACCCTAGGCTGAGACTGAGAGCCCATTCTTTTAGGTATTATATAAACATAGAACAAAAATACAGTCCTTTTCATATAAGCTCCAAGTGACATGACAAAGGACAACAAAAGTATTTGCAAACATGGGAAGCAGGAAGAAATGGTGTGACAATACCTGAATATAAACATTATCATGGTAGAAAGCAGTCTCACTAGATATCAGAGCAGAGAGCTGTCTGAAGAGAGGATGTGATGGAGAATACTGGGCTTACTTTACAGATGTTTCTGAGAAATTCATCCTAGATTGAAGGGACAGCATGGGTGAAATCATGAGACTTGTATGCTGATGAGCAGTGTAAGTATCAATGTGATTCCTTGTGACAGAATTAGTTCTGTTTCTTTTGTTAAAGATGAGCACATGAACACTGTTCAGAGAACACCAAAAGTTTGCACAGTGAAGCTCTTGAAGGAAGCAAGACAAATATAATGTGTGTAAATTCAAATTGTGTACTAGGGTATATAAAGAAAAATACAGTATAAACTATTTACTACTTATGCAGTCAGCCAACTTTTGGTATTCCCTTACTTTTTGGTGTGACCTTTATCATGTTATTTTGACATTGCATTTCAGGTATAACATATGTATAATTTTTGATAATTAGACACTTGCATATTTTGGTGGTGGTGGTAGTAACCATTAGTTTATTTATAAGAAGAAGTTTACCACGTGCCTTGTTATCTTCTCAGTACACTATGTTCTCATTAAAAAGAAATACAGCAAATGTCTTAGGCACGGAGTTATATTTCATATTAAATGTCCTATTAAATTCCCACTATGCTTCTTCCCTCAGGAGAGGCTGAAAATTATTCTCTGACAGGTACATTCAATTATATGTGCTGCAGGAAAAAGCACAGGTCCACAGCTGACTACCTCCAGGTTATTATAAGTGAAATGGAAGATTATCTTTAGGGAACAGCCTAATTTTTCTCTTCTAATGTGTAGAACAAGCTACCAGCTATATCCCCACAGGAATTCCTTCTTGAAATCAGCAAGAAAGAAAGAAGAAAGAAAAAAAAACCAAAAACATCCAACCCAAACACCTCTCTCTAAAAGAAAATTCTTAATCCTGAAAAAAAGATTTATTGAATTTTCAAATTTTAAACAGATTTAGCAGTAACTGTTTATTCAGTGGCAGAAATCTGAGAAAGTAACACTGTTCACTAGACTGCTCACAGATTAAGTTATTGGAAATAACTCCCCTGGGGTGAAGAAGGCTGAATGACACAAATACTCAGACAGGCATTGGCTTAATTTTAGGTATCTATATTAGTTGCTAAATAAATTCTTATAAAGAACAACACATATAGTGAAATCAGTTATTTGCCAAGAATCACCTTTCTCTCTCTTTGGAGAGTTTAAAGAGACAATCTTTCTACATTAATTCCACTGTGAATTCCATCACACCTTCTAGTGATTGAGCAATAGTGGGGGGAGTGGGGTGCAGTTAGCAACTGTGACTGAAGTGTTTTGATTAATGTCATTCACTATTAACTGGCAGAGTGGATTTTGTAGAAGTAGTGAAAGTATGTGGTAAGAGGAAGGTCCTGAAAGAAAAGTATATGGAGGTATAGTAGAGGAGTTGATTATACTACCAGGCTGAACTTAGAAAGAAAACAAAACTGTACAAGGGGTTCAAACTGTGACAGTTAATTTTGTTTACTTTTTTTCCCCTTCAGTTCGTCAGGAGAACTAGCATCACATTTACCATCTTTGCTCAATGGACAAAAACAAATTCTAGCAGTTTTGGAATTTACAGTGCTGCTTTTTCAGAAGAAATCACAGGCACACTGTTTCAATACCTTTAAAAATTGAGAAGTAAAGACAGTGAAGAAAATTTAGGTCAAATGAAAGAATTTACAAATATTTTCCTTTAATAATTTCAGATATTAAGAAAAACAAATTATATCACAAAGAGCCTTGCCTTCTAAATACACATGCTTTCATTGTAGCACAACTTTTGTTTGTCAAACTTATTTATAGAACAGTATGAGTTGAAACAAAAGTAAAAATCAAGATTGATCAGTTTTTGCCTACTTAGCTCTCAACAGGTCTTGATCTTTTAGTGCTGAGCCTTGCAGATAGATAACTCTTTGGGACCACATTGGGATTTGTAACACCCTTCGGACCTGAGCATCCATCTCAGTAGGACACAAAATAACGACATAATAGTCCTGTCAAAAACATAAGGGGGAATAGTCATGTTATTTTTTTTTTATGTTACCATCTTCTGCTGCTAGAGAATGAGTCAACAGAGACTCAGGATGTTCAAAAATGTCGCTGATAATTCCCAAATTTAACTGACAAAAATTATTTCAATACATATTTAAAATGTTGAGTTATTTAATAAAAATGGCTGGACAGTTGTCAACTGCTCACAAAAGACTCCAGGGTGACAACTAAAGTCCATTTAGGAATTTTTTGCTCCCACATGAGCATGTTTTTGGTTTTTTTTTTTTTTAAGAGATCACTTAGATTTCTGTCATTCTAGCTGGAAAATGTAGGAAGTTTTTCACAAAATGGATTTTTTTCCTTTTCCTTAATGGTCAGATCCAAACTCTTGTTTCCTGTGCTACAGAAAGTCCTTGTTAGGAAAAATAAGGTTGCTCTGAAGTATACTTGTGTGTACATGTGAAAAGGAAAGATAAATGGAACATGAGAGGAGAGGCTTGTCATTGAAGTCTTCCTTAGTGCATACAGACTTTTACAGAAAGCTTGGTGCATTGGATCCAGTGCACCATCTGTATCTTTCACCTTCCCATTTCAACTGTGAAGGGAATGTATATAAGCTCTTTTAGGCTACAGAAGCAGCATTAGGACTTTTCTTCTTTGTCTCCAGTGTATCACAGGGCCTGACCTGTTCTTCAGGCTAGTTAACTAAATTTTGGATTTCAATGTGTTTGAATCCAGAAAGAACTGGATTTCTTTGTGTTTTTGCTTATGCCTCTTACTAGCTAATTATTTTGGTGAGTATTTTGGATTTGGGATTTGTCAATTGCTGCTCAGCAACTTGTAGATTGTATTTTTGTGATTTTTTTGCACTAGTTAATGAAACATGGTACCACAGGTAACTTAGTAAGAGACATAAAGATATAATAAAAGAAATGGTCTGTAGCAAAGCTAATTATAATTAATCAAAATTGCTATCCCATATAAATAAGCTTTTATATGATCAAAACAAGTGATATGACATCTGTTTGCATTAGCTAGGGAATATATGTACACTAAAAAAAATCTCTTGTGTGTAATCTTTCAGGGTCTTTGTCCTTTTAAGCATGCCTATTTATTTCTTAATGTCGACAACTTCAAAAGGATCTCATCTTCCTAATGGTGACAAAAAAAATAAAGCAAAATGCAAAACCCAAAGGATGCATTGACTTGTGAGGACTTTTAGATCTAGTCCCAAAACAACAGGAAAAAATAATGTGAGGAGTTTGGGGTAGAATATAAGGAATTTGTGTGAAAATATCTGTTTCTGAAAGATCTGGCATAATTCAACAAGACAGTATTTAAATCTATTTAGTCTGTTTACCTCAATTTAAAATTAATGTCTCCATACTGTATCTCAGCTTCTTATTGCAATTATAGATTCCCAATTCAGTCAGCTATTCCCAAATTCAGTGTTACAAATTAACGACTATTTCAGAAGCTGTCTACAAAAAATCAGTGGTTTGAGGTTTTGTTGTTGTTTTTTTTTTTCCACTCTAAGTACCTGCAATCTGGGATGAGCATAGAATTCATTTAAGAAATCCATAAGTAAGTCAATCTTCAGAGAGCTTACACACAGCACAACATGTTTTTCTGTCTGAGCTCTGTGTCGACTGTAGTTACCACCGGACTTTTGTCTCTCCATCCACAAATACGCCAGCTGTTCAAACTGCAAGAGATGACAATTGTCAGTGAAATACAGACAAGCTGATGTGCAGCACAACTGTACCAGCTTAACAACTGTATCAACTTAACAATGCATCATTCATCTCATGCCTCTATGAAAAGCTGCCCTTAGCCCACAATGTCTTTTTCTTTGTAAAAAGTTCTCTAGTAAGTGGACAAGAAGAGTGTAGAGTGATAGAAAAACATGGCGTAGAGCCAGTCTCTACCACACACAACTAGCAGGGTAAATCCATTAAAATATAATGAGATTGCAGTAAATCTCAAGATTCAAGAAAAGAATGGAGGCTGTACCTTATTTCCTTTATTTATTTTATACCTCTGACCTCTCTTTTTCCAGTGCCATGTGATATAAATGCTTCCCCCAAATATAAGATTAAATTTTCACACAATTAAATGTATACTGTAAGTACAGATACTTGGATAGAAGCACTATTTTGCTTAGTTTAGGCAACAACTCAGAAATTCTATGATGTTCTGAAGGTGACCTTCTGTATACTCTCTTATCTGTCTCATAAATTTAGATACAACTTAAATACACAGCAGCTGTTAATACAGTAAATTTGCCTTTCCCAGCTGAACAATATATCCAAGCTAACAGTAAACATTGCTTTATTAGTCTGAATCCTTTGAAGAGCATTCAACAATCGGTGCCATTGTAACGTGTAATCAAACATACAAACACCATTTCAAAACTTCTTCTAAGTAATATGCATTTAATACTGGGTTCAATTTAACTATATATCTGTGTGATAGCTGCTTTTTCTCCCCCCTTTTCAACTAATGGAGAGACTGAATCATGAATAATAATTGATTGCATATCATAGCAGGACAAAAGCTCAGGAGAGAATGCCTCCCACATTCTGTGTATGGAAAACTATATTAAACCTCATTATCACCACAAAGCTATAAAATAAAGTAGCTAATAATAGATAAATGTATGTGAAAGGGCAGTAGATTCCAGGTTCTTTACTGCAGCACTCTTATGCCTGAAGTGTCTATCAAAACTACCTGAAAGATGCAATTTCTATTTCCTAGGAAATTCCAGATTTCTTAAACAAAGCATATTTTAGTTTTTGCTAGAATATATATTTTACTAAATTTCCACTGAATGGGAATGTAATTCTGGTAGTGCATGTGTCTGCGTATGCAGCCATTAAATATTTAGGCATAACTAAAATGTTCAAATACTTTCAAGAAAATTAATGCTGAAAGCTTGAGCTTCCAGCCTCACGAGGTTTCTGTGTTGCCTGTTCACAGAGAGATTCAGTTCCCTGTTAAAGAGGCAGAGTCTGGATACCACAGCTGTGCAAGAACCTTCAGAGCTTCTTCGTCTAGCAGCTCTGCTGTGAGCTTTGATAAGCATGGACGATGCCTCCCCACATCCCTTTTTGTGGCAGAAGGTCTGGGTGATCACCAAGTGTGGAACAGCTAATAACTTGGCAGGGCTTCCTATGTAATCTCAGGGTTTCTGTCATCAAGCCTCACCTAATGAGCTGAGAAATGTTTGGTACAAATTTAATGAAACTGATTGACTCCTTGAAATACTTGGATTTTCATAAATCAGCCTTTTACTGTTGAAACCATTAGAAATCCTAAACTTAAGTAGGTATCAAAAATTCCCGCCTGTGCTGTTGGCTCTGTGTGTGTGTACTGCCATACACAGCTGTGAAGTCAATTTGCTTGAGTTGCAGATTTAATGAGATTTTTTCAAGTTAGCACTGAGCTGTAAGAGTGAGAGAGGAAGTGGAGAGACCAAGATTAGAAACAGGGAGAGCCTGCAGAGGAAATACTATACTCATAAAGAAAGTGCTGGCTACTGTTGTTTGGTGGTTTTTGGGTTTTTTTGTTTGTTTTCTAAATTGCTCCATTAATAACAAACCCATCTCTCAGGATGAAGGAAGGGGTCTGTGCTACACGACAGGAACAGAAAGCTTTCAACAGCACTTGAAAACTGTTATTAGTGTTCTGGTTTTTAGTAAAAATCTAGACTATAGGAGAACAAAGAAAAAGGAAGGAAAAAAACAGAATAGGAGTTACAGAACATGGTTATTTCTTCTGACATTTTATATGCAATAATAATAGCAACAATAAATTATTTCAGTTATTATTTTCTTTTAAAAACAGTTCTAAAGAGAAGAAAAATCCACATTTACCTGTATGGGCAACACCACAAGAGCAACACAGATCATAATGACAACAAGCAGCTTTGAAGGCCATATCCTGGGTGTAACATCCCCAAAGCCCACAGTGGAAAATGTCACTATGCAGAAATAAAGGGAGTCAAAGAGAGTCAGCCTGTTTCCTGCTCGTTCCAGATGCTGAATTCCACAAATACTATATAGAAAAGAATGAATAAAGACATGAAAAATAAAAACTGTACTTTGGGTCAGTTCAAGTTTGATTATTATATGTGCAAAGAACTACGTATTTTCAAAATTCATAAATTACTTAGCAAAGACATTTTTTCAAAGAGTAAAAATTAGTATCAAACCAGAAGTGTATTATTAATATAATTTTCAAATGTCATTTGTAATAATAGAAACTCATATTTTGATTATTTCAACATGATAGTCACTACTTTGTTGCTAGCTTTTCCTTAATGGCTGTTGTGAGGGAGAGCTAGTATATAGAACATCATGGATTGATGCAATTCCTTTCTAAACCAGAACAAAACAGATGGTGTATAGTTGCCACCATTCAGAATTTTTTATAAACGTTTTAACTTTTTCAGGGAGAGTTTGCTTGTATGGCCAAGAAAATGTACATACGGCTTTCTTTAAATCTATTGCTCTTTATGGTGGTCTCTGTCCCTTTCTGTGGCAAGAGTTACTAGCATGAACTAGTTATGAGCGTACGTGTTGCATATTAGAAGGATGACGTTGGTACAAATAGGTACTGACTGTCTAGAATAAACTGAATGTGAGAATTGCAGACTATCGAATTGTCAGCGGAATAAGCATCCAGGGTCAGCCTTCAGTGGAAGATGCCAACTGATATGAAGATTCAGCTGGCTAAAAGTACAGAACACAAATATAAGGCTTGGTAGCAGATAGCAAAACAAATGAAGTTAATTCCTTCTAGTCACACACTCCTGTGCACAAGTAAATGGTAGCCCAGTTTAACTGGTAATTTCTCTTGTAATCAGCATGATGTGCTTTCGGTTTTGAGCAGCAGTATGAGAATCTGTGCACAGGTCTTACTGCTACTTCATATGTCGCAGATTTTAAAAATATTTCACTTTGAAAAAATACACTATGATAGAGCATCCCAAGCTTAAAATACAATCTTCCCTGATACAGCAGAATTACTTAGGTCAGTTCAGGCTTTTAAATTGTATTCACCTGCATGAAGAAAATCAATGTGTGAAACACCCTGAATAGTGTTTTTTCCCCTTGGAGTTAGTGCAATGATTTCTCCTTGGAGAATTAGAGAGATAATTGATAAATAATATCACATTCCATAGTAATTATTCTAGAACATACCAAAGATGATTTCTTCATATATAGTATCCAGAAGGTAATATTCACTCATTAATATCTACCAAGGTAAGATCTTTGCATCACCAGGGAGACCCTGTGTTTATAACAGCTTTAACAGTTGTTCTTCTGTTCTCTGTTCTGTTCTCCAAAAATAATTTAGCTGTGGGCAGTGGCATTTCCAGAACATATGGATCAAATTCCCAGTTTCCTTTTCACAGTTCTAGCATTTGTAGTTTTCACACATCTCAAAATGTTCTAAAAAAAATGTTTTTAAAAGGATAGAGGGTTTTTTTTCCCCCTGTTGTTTGCATAAGTTTCATACTTCAGTCAGAACTGATTTTTCTACATTCTACCCAATTTGTCCCACATTTTTCACTGGAGTTGTAATCTAGATCTTCCATAATTTCACTATGTTCCCAAGTTGCTGCTTTTTTTTTTTCATTTTTTTTCCTTTTTTTGACAAAAACAGTAATTATATTTTTGACCCTGAGAATATTAACAGAAGGACTGAAAGGAAGTTTTCTCTGGTCTCAGACATGGAGTATACTGTAGAGGCATCCAAGTATGGAAAAAGAAGCTATTTTAATATCATTATTCACCTAAGTTATATGTAATTTAAAAGCAGAATGGTGATGGGTTTTTAATTCTTCATTGTTATTATTCCTGATCATCTTGATGCAATTTCTCCTCTTCAGTTTTCTTTTGTGGGTACATCTCACATAACCTTGACTTCAGGAATTAAGGTCATAAGGGCCAGGAAAGCAGCAATATACAGTGATATGGCTCCTACAGAGCAGAACTATTACACCACTGCAGTGTGTGTTAAACCTCTGCAGATGGGTTTGTACTGAAGCATAGTGCATGATCCTATCATTGGTAGAAATGTATTTTCTCTGATGCTGGTGCTTGTGAAATTGCTTGGTGTTTGTATATGCAAAAGGGTCAGTTATACCCTTTGTATTTAACTGGATGGATTAAAATGTAAAAAAAAAAAAAAAAAAAAAAAAAGGTACCCTAGGAGTTTTTTCACATTTTTAAGGCATAAGAATTTTTTCTACACTTTTTGTTGGCTTCTTTTTTTTTTTTTTTGTGTGTGTGTGTAAAACCTTAGCAAAATTTTTGATAGTTTGCTGGTAGGAAATCTCAAATCTTGATGAAGGAGATATTTTATTTATTATTATTTTATTTATTATTATTTTATTTATTATTATTTTATCTATTATTATTTTTTTAATGAACTTTCTGTAGCCAGCCCACCCAATCATACTTTAGCTTAACTAAAACAAGTTCACATATTGCAAACCATTTCAGCCTTTTCTAAGTGAACAGTAACATTGCCATTGAATTTAGCGAGACCAAGATTTCATTTTATCAGATGTACTCCTTATAGTCATATATATTCCTATTCCTTGAAGCCATCAAAATAATTTTGTGCCTGATCCAAAATGTTGTGGATTTAAGCTGTTTCTTGTTGAACTTGGTGGGCATGAGCCAGAGCTTCTCACATTTAGTTAACAGTATTAAAGTCAGTAAGATATGAGAGCTATTTCCTCTCTGCCAAAGCAGAAACTTGGCTCTTCTAACAACTCATTGAACAAATCAATTTATTTCCTTAAAATTATTTGCACCTTACTTGCAGTTCTACCAAACTGTACTTGAAGCCCTAACCCTGAAAACAAAGGAATGATAAACCCAAAATTAGGTTACCAAGTCTAAATTTTACCAGGTGCTTTGCTGCTCTGCCTTCTGTTTTTATTAGAGCCAGAGATCACAAAACTGCACACAAACTTGGCTTTCAAGAGACAACTTTATGGGAGTCTAATTACCAAATGAAATATTACCTCTTTTACTCTTCCCTGAAGAATATTATACTTTAATCTCATAACCAGTGTCTGTAAAAAACATTGTTCAGCATCTACAGCATGTTCCTATTGATTTGGGCTACCTGATTGCACCACATAGTATATGCAGTGTAACATTACTGGCTGTCTGTGAAGTCAAGTCTACACGGATTAGTTACTCCACTCCCCACAACTTACTGACATCTTTTAATATAACCCAATTCTTTATATGAATAGTAGTATCAAGTTCTTTTTTGTCTTGTAAATTAAGTGTTAAGCATTGTTTATAAAAGATGCATAAATACTGCATGTACCAGTACAGATAGCATACATTTTTGCCTGCTTTCTCATATTTCTTATAAGGCAACAAAGATGATGAAGGGAGTGGAGCATCTCCCTTATAAGGAAAGGCTGAGGGAGCTGGGGCTCTTTAGTTTGGAGGAGACTGAGGAGTGACCTCATTAATGTTTACAGATATATAAAGGCTGAGTGTCACGTGGATGTAGCCAGGCTCTTCTCAGTGACAACCAGTGACAGGACAAGGGGTAATGGAT
Organism: Streptopelia decaocto; assembly: GCF_964273445.1. Lineage (NCBI taxonomy): Eukaryota > Metazoa > Chordata > Aves > Columbiformes > Columbidae > Streptopelia > Streptopelia decaocto. The sequence continues at coordinate 18,139,852 of NC_138659.1, forward strand.
TCAAACTGGAACACAAAAGGCTCCACTTAAATTTGAGAAGAAACTTCTTCTCAGTGAGGGTGACAGAGCACTGGAACAGGCTGCCCAGGGAGGTTGTGGAGTCTCCTTCTCTGCAGACATTCAAAACCCACTTGGTCACATTCCTGTGTAACCTCATCTGGGTGTTCCTGCTCGGGCAGGGGGATTGGACTGGATGATCTTTCGAGATCCCTTCCAATCCCTAACATTCTGTCATTCTGTGATTTCCTGACATAATGAAATATATGGTAACTTAGACTTCATCTTTTAGCTGTTTTGATATTTTACAATGGTATTTTTGTTTCCTAATTCTTGTTTGCTTCCTCCTCCTCTTTCATCCCATGAAGAATCAGTAATTTACCTGGTCATCCCTGGACAAACATGATGATTTCAAGTAGGAGAGGAATGTTCAGCAAAGGCAATGCTCACACCAACTTGTTCATGTGGAGAAAATAAACCACTGTAATAATAAGTACACAGAAACTGCCTAATTAAAGCTTAGGGCCCAACTCAGCACCTTCTATACCAATTTTAGGTTTCCTGTAAATCCAGCAAATGTGTCTTTTCATAGCAGATCTAAGTGAGCAGTTACAGTAACACAAAATTGGTTTAATGGAGTAGATTAGTGTTTAAAAAAGCCACGGAAAACCAAACCACAGGTCTGCTAAAGCAAAAGTAGTATCGGAAAATTTATCACAAGCTTATGGAGAACAGAAGTGTGTTTTTAAACACTCTGCTACCACTCCACTTATAAAAACAAAAAGTGAAGATAGTAACACGTAATCTCTGAAGACTAGTCATGTTTAGTTTAGGTAGCATTTCAACTTTTGAGAGTTCAATCTTTGTTTTACTGGAAGTCGTCTTTCTAATTCCAGGAATCTTTGTTTGTTTGACTATTTTATGTGCCAAAACTAACTTCTCTTTGTAAATAATCTATCTCCACATGCCGTACAGAAGTAAACGCTGTGGAGTAAAATAACCCCTGAGATTGTCGGATTGTCATGTTTCAGTAGCATATTGATAGCAATTTGCAAGTATTGTATATTACCTGTCCTTGATCAGAATCTTATATTGGTTAATTTCATATTGATTTGTATTTTAATTTGTCATTGTTGCCAAACATGTTTGATTTCTACCTTTTTTTTTTTTTTTTACTTTTAGACAAAATTATTGTTTAGGGTTACAACCTCTTGAGGTCTAAAATGTACCAGAGGCTGACGCCAAAAATTGGAGATACTTAGTTGTCTTCTGAATTAGCTAGCATCTAATAGCATTTTAATTGGACTTTAACTTTGAGCTTCAACTTGTATAAATACTTTGTTGTGTTTTAAGTAGCTAGCTGCAGGGACTAGCTAATTAATATGTTGAAATCAATGGGGATTAATTTTGTTGGGTTCAGTGATATTCTGTGGTACAGGTTCAGTGCTTATGCGATACAGAAGTTACATCTGAAATAACTCAGAAATATAGCAATTCTGCATATTAAGTGTTCCCAGTAGTTTTTCACACCACAACTCTTCAAAGTTTCCACATATGGTGATGTTGGAACAAATTACATATTAAATTACAATTATTTGATTGGTCTGTACTGCCAATTGCTGTCTGTATTATTTTAAAAATCTTCTGATGCTACTGTCAGTGACCTTTTTTTCTTTATGAGAAAAATTAGAATGAACCATCAGTCAGCAAAATTTTTGATAGACCATCAGGTGTAGCAAATATCATTGGGTAAAATTGAAACACCATGAAATACTGAAGACGACGACCATGTTAACTTTTCAGGAAATACATGGTCAGGCATTTGTGAAATATTTTACCACTACAGTGGCTGTAACTATCTGCTTAAGGAAATAAAGATTTGGAAGAGTTCACCCAAGATGGTTAAAGAAATTTCCTCAGTATTTACACCAAAAATAAAATGTGGCTATAGAACCGTTCATACTTAAGTCTCACTCTGGGCAGTACATATTATCTCTTAGAAGTCTGATAAATGCATAAAAGTTCTGCTTGAAATTGGCAAAAGGTGCACACAATTTGCCGAAGTTGTTAATATTAAGCTGGTGCCAGTCTTAATTCCTTGAAACAGAAGTGATGTTAGGGCTAATGCTGTACCTGGAGAATGCCGTGCTTTGTACAGAGGCAAACAGTTTTTCCTACTGGAAGTTGTCTCTGTGGGATGTTCTGTCTTCTTTAGGGCACGAATGTAGAGCCAGATGCAGTTTTGTCTGATATTTTAAAACTAGACATTATTGGAAAAGCAGTTCTCAGTGCTTGTAGAATTAGATAATAGAATCATAAAACACTCAGTTTACACCTCACAAAACTCTGTGTTGAATACTGATATAACAAGAATGACATTAAAAGGGCTTTTTTTTTTTTCATTCACTATACCAGATACATATGGAAATATTGCATCTTGGTTTCTGAATGATAATATATGTCTTCTGAATTTTAATTATCTTCTTCCTATGAGACACTACTGACCCGTGTAGTCTTGGCCTACAAAAGGTGAAGGTGTTGCTGAGCACTTTACCCATGACCTAGAAACCTAATGATCTCTGGCAGAACCTCAGGTTCTTATGTAAATAATGAAGAATAGGCAAAGAACAAAGGATGAGCGAAGAGACAATAAAAAAATACTCTGACCAATAATAAAATGTCTATCCTGTTCAAATGCCCTGAAGCTGAGGTTCTAAGTTGATGAAAACCAAATGCTTCCATTTTTTTCAAACCCTGTGATGCTTTCTCAGGTCTTTTCTAATACATGTTTTATTCTAAACATTTATTTTCTGGAAATCAATTTTCTGTAAACAGCATTAAAATAGAAAAAAAAATGACTAGTTTAAGTAAATATGCCATTTCCAAAATGTTAAAATGACTGAATCTGATACAATATATCATGTATCATATATCAAATTTAAGAATTACAATGAGAAGTTCCAATTTGCTCCTTTCATTCCATATAGGTGGCCTAAATCTGCGGAAATAATTGAATTCCAGGACATACAAATGATTCATTGCATATAAGGCAGTGAAAGGAATGAGGGAGAAATACTGATTGGAAAGATGAAGGTTTTTATGCTGCCTTTAAAGTAAGTCAGTAGAGAAATACACTTGTTATTCTTCGTTGGTAACAAATGATCCTATGAATACAGTAGATCATGCTAACATGTTTTCAGTGACTGGACAAAAAAAAAAAAAAAAAAAGATACTGGTGGACATTGTGGCTTTTTAATATTCAAGGACAAAGTTAATGTTACAACAAGTATCTCAGGTATTTTTGTAACTCTAATGCCTCTTCATCAGACAGTCCAATGTAAATCTTTCTGTTTTTCCAGGATATTTCCTTTTCAGAGGCTGGCATATGTTGTCATATAACACTTTCCATTTTTTTCAGAATCAAGTGTAGGGAAGGAAAGGACTCAGATTACTTCACCAGGCTTTGAATCAAGCTCTTCGGCTCTGTGGGACTTTGAATAAAGCTGAGGTAGGGGTGCAGAACTCTTTCTTTCACTACACAACAATCCTAACATATCAGAAATGAATTCTGAATTTCTCTTCAGCTGGAAAGGTCACCTCTTCCTGTATTACATTGCATAGTTATCCTAAATAGTGGTGTTTGATGATATCATTAATGTGTACCCATAGTGTCTAATATAAGCATTTTCCTTCCCCAAAGTTCAGCATGTTATATGCAGCTCATGTTTGCAAAATCTCAACTTATAAAAATAAACTTCCACTAGTAAGCCATGTGACTTCCAGAAACTGCAGAACATCTTGATAAGCAGAACGGGATATTATGAAATGACCAACTGTATATAAATATTTGTTGAAACTGAGTGAGAACCTTTCTACTTCTGCTACTGAGTTTTGTGAAATAAGAAGTGGAGCTGCAATAAACCGACTGTGGTCATTGAGACTGCACAAGTAGAGTCACACTGTGGGGAGCATTCAGCTCAGTGTATTTCCATAAAGGCGTCTGTGCATACTTCAGTCCAAAGAACTGTCTGTATTTTTGTATGCCTTCAGTCTGGCCCAGAGCTTTGATGGTAAACAAGGTAACCCTTGGCATTCCAACTCCAGTGCATCAGTACTGGTTCAGATGAGAGCATGCTGGGTCTGAGGTTTTGGACTGCTCACAGGAATCAGTGATTATTCAGAAAAAGAATCATGCAGTCAGTACTTCAAACACCAGATACTCTTCACCTGCAGGGTGTTACAGAATAAGGTAATATTACATACCTGTCCTTTTGTAGAAAAAATAACTAAGTAATCCATTTATAGTATTCAGAAATTATATGTGTTGTGCTGGAAAATTCAAATGCTAAATTCTTATTTAATACACCCGATATATTATGCTTTGGAACATTATGCTTAATGTTTCTTACAATGGTTTTGAAACACTCCTCAGGGTATAACAGTTGTTAGGCAAACCACCCACAGTCCCTCGATCAAACTGAATTAACAACTGAAAGATTCATTATCTGAGTATTTGTTAAATGTGCGTAAGAAGCAACTAACCCACTGTGTAGAATCAGGATAGGAATTAAAGACAGAGGTATTGATTTATGACCAGATAGACATATATTTCATTTTCTAGTGACAGAACGCAGTCCACAGTATCCTCTTAGCACAAGTAATAAAAATCCCTATAAATATGAAGGAAACTTAAAAAACATAACCTAGCTCAATGACTGTGTTTGGATATCTGTCTGAACCTAAGTTTGTTTTGAGGTAACACATAAAAAATTATATTGAATTTCCAAAGCCTGGTATCGTACCACTGCCACTACAGAAGTAAATTATGTACTTGCCAGATTTTAATCATGCTAAACTTGGATTTTAATCATCAGATTTGTCAGAAAAAAAAAAAACCTGAATCATAGCAGGTTGGCTAAGAGAAGCCAACAGTAATCAAGAAATTTAAACTTGATCTTTTAAAACTCTGAGATCAGGTATACCTACTATGGAAGCATTACTTTTTGTCTTTTTTATTAGTTGCTCCTTTTTGAAGGAAGTAATCATTATTGGTCAGATTGCTACTGGAGAGAAGGAAGATCTAACTTTATAATCATCCTCTATGACTGTGAATTCTAACCCACATCCTGTTTCTTTCCTCTTTAGGATAGTGGTAGAGATTGTAAGAAGAGGCAAAAGATTCTCAAGTTGGATGAAGTTTCTAAAAGGACCGACATGGAAAAAATGGCCAGCATCCATATTGGATTAGGCAGAAGACTCCTCTAATTCAGTGTCCTGCTTCTACTGAGTGAGGTAACAGATTTTAATGAAAGAATAAACAAAAACAGTATGGAAAGATTCTCCCCTGAAATGCTCTGCCTGCAAAAGAACTTGTAATAATAATTCAGTATGCATACCTTAGTTGTGGCCCAAGAGCAGACTTTCTCTGATGGAGGCTCAGTCAGCTCTGTGTCCATCCCAGCCTTGGTATGCTTTCTCTCACACACATTTATTTGCTATAAACAAGCCTGCAGTTCCTGACCCTACAGAATCCTCTCTAATGTTCACATATATTCTGTACTAAAGCCTTCTATGGTAAGAGCATTTCCAGATCTCACTGAAATGTGTAGTGTCTTTCAATGCCTGGAAAATCTCAGACACCAATATTCCTTTATGGCAGCTTATTCAGTTTCTGCAGCTCTCTGTGTGCATCTACAGTGGTAGAACACTTTAGCTTCAGGCTATTTGGGTAGCTTGTCCGTAACATATCTAGTTTACTAAATTTTTTATTCCCATATAACTAGGTCATGGAATTAAATAATGTTTAGGAAGAGAGTCGATTAAATACAATTTTACAAACACTCAAGGCAGGATCAGTCTTAAATGATTTACAACCTTACAACTGATACAGCATTATGATATAGTCTATAAACTACTGATAACATGATTTTATTTTCAACCTAACTCAAGTCATAGCATATTTTAGTGACAAATTGATTTAATTTTATTATATTATTAAATATTCATTTTGATCTATCTTACACTCAAAACTTGACAAGTTCTCCTTTCCTAGTTCCTTTCTTTTAGGACAGGCTTTTTGTGGAACAAGATTTTGGAATTTTCCTCCTAGTTTTCCTTCAGTTCTGGTGGTGAAAGTTCTCTCCTTATTGGATTTTTTTTTTTTTTTTTTTTTTTACACTTCCATCCATTTTTACATCCCCTTGACAACTTCTCATTTGTTTGCATTGTGAGCGCAACTCTCTTTTGCTACCCTTATTGCTTTTATTAAAACAACTGCTTTGGGACAACACAAATTACTTTCCTCCAGTTGTAAAGTTATCTTGTTAATAGCATCATAAAAAAAAGATTAATTTCTCAGAAATTTACAGATAAGTAATATTAAGAAAGAATGGTCTTTGTTGCACTGCTTATCCTGCTGTGAAACTCAGACCAATAGTAAATACAGGCTAGAGAAAAACAATAGAACATGCACTTGGAAGACTAAAGGGTGAATAAACAGAAGACCCAGACATGTAGGCTACAAACTGATGAGAAATAACTGTTTCTCATGGCATCTGCTTGCTCTGCTTTAAATAATCTTTCTGAAAAAAAAGAGAGGGTCGCAGATATGAAGAGAAGACAGGTGGAACATGATGGACTGGCTTGAACATTTTGAGAAGCCCAAATGAAGACCACTGTGAAATGCTGCAATTATGTAGGAACACAGAGATAGCGATCTGTTGTGCTCCTTCTATTGCACAATGTTTACACTTAAAATTAGGAGTTCATTTTGCAGGTGAATATGTATAGGTCAGTGAATGCCAAAGCTTGGTGATAACCTAAATGAAAATGTAATCTGCTTTGGTTTGGATTTTATTATTGCACTAATCTTTACCTTTCAAGTAGATGTGTGTATTCTTATGAATTAAAGATGGATATTTTAAATAATAGTTCAAGATGCTGAAAAATTAATGTAAGCACATTCTCTAGTATTTTTAACAATAATTGAAACTAACAATGAAAATAACAGCATTGCATATTATTTAAATTATCACAGAATCATAGAATAGATTGGGTTGGAAGGGATCTTCAAAGCTCATTTAGTGCAACCCTCCTGCCATAAGCAGGGACATCTTCACCCAGCTTAGGTTGCTCAGAGCCCCGTCCAGCCTGGCCTGGGATGTCTCCAGGAATGGGGCATCCACTAACTTTCTGGGCAACCTGGCCCAGTGTTCTACACCCCTCACTGTAAAAATTTTCTTCCTCGTTATGAAGTTGTGTTTTAAAACTCCTTTATATAAATAATTATATAAACACATTATTATATTATTTTACATTACATTATATATTACATTATATATTACAGAAGTGGCTCCTTTATGGTTTGAGTTTCTGCTTGGAAACCTAGTAATTCTTCTATTAATAGCAATGAGCCAGAAGACTTGCACACCTCAGAATATCTGTGTCTTGTTTGGTCTGATGAGCAAGCTCCATGATTTCATCATCATTCTTCTCCTGCTCCTCACTGTTAACACTACTGGAGTCCTAATGTTGTTCTCAATTAAATGTTTTGGTTGAGCGAAAAAGCCTGAACTTTACTGTAACTACAGATCTTTCTGAAAGTCATGGAAGTTTTTATTATTCCATGTGAGTTTTCTTCTTTGGGCCACCTGCTTGGACCAAATGTTTGCTTGAAGAAAAGCCTTTAAATCTAATTTGTTTGGCGAGAAATTCAAATGAGTCTGTGTATATAACTCTTTCTAAAAATCAATGAAATCCAAAACCTCACAGGACTGTTCTGATGTGTGAGGTGTGATTGTAAAAATAATTTTGATTGTTAAATAATGGTTTGTGGTAAAATCCCAACCAGTTGCATTCTCAAAATTGCGTACTTGATTACACTCATCATTTAAAGGAAGAGCACAGCTTATATCAGGATGGCCAAAAAACAGCAGATGTATGAGTGAAGAGGGGACCTGATTCAAGTAGGCAGCAAAATAATATGGGATTAATGATCATAATACTGGAAAGATGAAGGCAGGGAGGGTGAAGAAAGAAGATCACCATGACTACCAGGACTGACAGCACACTACACGGACGGTTAGTCTTTGCTATGTTTTTTCTGGCATATTTTCCCCTTGATTGCTTAGCTGATTGAAAATATTCAGTAGGATTTTATTCTTCCTACATACTCACAGCCCTTAAAATTAGACTTCCACTCTGAATATTCAAGATGAAGTATTTCATGTTTGCCCTAAGGGTGACTGAAACTTTATTTGCTGCATTTTTTTCTATTTTTAGTTTTAGAATATTAGCTTAGTGAACAAAAAAAAATTGAGTGAAGGAGCACAGCTGAAACATGACTCCCAGTCACTCTTTTTGCCATATTTATCCAATTCTACTAAACGTACATACCTGCCCACATGTAGCTGTGGCCTCTCATCAGTAATTTTATTCTGAACTTCTTCGCGTAAAATATTTGCATTTACTTTGTTTTCACTGCTCATCATTAATGATAACAAACTTGCAAAATATAGGGCTGTATTTAATTTGTTAATATCATCACACTGCAAACTCAAAACAAATTAACTACAAGTGCTCATTCTCAGCAGTTGTCTTAGGTTTGTCATAAATGTAAGCCAGTAATAACAGATGTCCTGAAAATATGAAAAGGTAACTCAAAAGTTTACTGGAATGCCATGAAGAGTTTTGTTGTTATACTGCAGAGTTAAGCAATGTAGCAGAAAGCATGCGATTACGAGAGGCCATAATGTACTGGATACCTTTAAACAGCCTCATCTCTTATATCATCTCCTTCTCCTTTTGCAATATATTAGTAAACATACTGCTTTGCTGTGGAATGTAATTATATATGGTATTCTGTGCCCAAAGGAATGGACAATTTGATTTCATGCCTGTTGTTAAGTTTTCAGTCTGTAAAGTCAACCCACAGTTTGTACTTAAGTGTCTACTAAGTGAATACCAATTATTTTTTCTTATTGCTGTGACTCAGGCACTGCCACACTAATATACAGTATATATAATTTTTCATAGATATTGCAGAAATGTACAACTTTCACAAACATAAAAAATAGAGCTGTGTTTTTGCAAAGATTGGGAGCATATATTCAACTTTAAGCTTATGTTCTAGTTTCTTTGTAAGTATACAGTTGGACATTATACTGAGGTTGAGAGATAACAAAACTCAATAAAATTCACTATTTTTAACTTTTTTAGGATAAGTTTCTAATTGCAATGGAAGTACAGAAAACATTAATCAGAGGGCTGTTTATTTGATTTATACCCTAAATGGATTTTATTAACAGAGTTCTGCTTTTTCGGGAACTCCAGGAGAATGGAAAGCAATATCTTCTAACAGTGCTAGAAATACAAATTTATTGGAGCTGAGATGCCATTTAGAGATTAATCTAACACTCTTTGACATCAATTTGATATTAAGTTACTGTGACCAGGTCAAACAATTGACAGAACTGTGTGTTTCGGTAAAAAATTGTTTTGAATTCCCATTAAATAATCAGAGATTGAATTTACAAGTAACTTTTTTGTAATGAATCGTACTGTTAAGTCTTTACTTCCTCTGTTTAAGCTCAGTAACTGATTTTGGCATGTGACAGCAAGGGGGATGGGGTCTGTACTGCTCATGGAAAGAATATGAAACACAAAGGTGAGTTAGAGGAATCCATGGACATTTAAATTTTAAATGCATTTATCACCCAAATGTGATACTATGTGTGAATGACTGTCTATGCCTCTAGTCTTCACCTGTTCAAAAAACATCTGTCTAAACATTATAGTAATTTCCAATGTATACAGAAGTATACAGAAGAGAAAAATTAGATTTTTTTTAAAATTATTTTTAAATCTATTGTAAATGCACTAAAATCCATCTTCTTTTTAGATCATCTCATAACATCTTCCTAGCTCTGCCAAAGCCACTGTCCTTTCAATATTCCATAAAGTTATGCCTCATACAAATAGAGTGTGAGTGAATAATTCCTGGTGTCTAGTGCCAGCTTCTATTAGTATGGCCAAAGTTTTATCAACATCTTTCTTTACTCTTTCTGATTTCAGAAATACTAACTTTGCTAAACTTCACACCCTTAAAATACAGTTGGAATATGAAACAGACAATAAAAGTGAACAAATCACTGAAGAGTTGTGCTGATCACAAATCAGCATAATGAGTTACTGCTCATCGGAGAACCAGAATAACTGATGGTATCTAATAATACAGTTAAATGTGTTAGCATAAATCACCATAAACGCCAAATTTTAGAAAAGTAAAATAAATAGTTTGTCAGCCTAATGAATCAGTCAATGAAATATATATATATATATATATATATATAAAGTCTGCATGCTAATGACAACTTCATTTTTGAGCCAGGAATTGTGAGTGATGATGGTTTGCTGCCAGGCATTGAATTTTAAATGGTGAAGTAACATCCTCAACATAATTAGTCATCTGTTGTTACACATGGCATTCTATTTGCTACTGCCTAAAATGATACAACATTCTCAACGACAGCATGCGAGTATCTGTTATTACTGCAAAGATAAAATGAAATATGTGAAAGGTAATGCCTTCCTGTAATGAAAGAGATGGAAGACAAAGGTTTGTGATATTTTATATATCAAAGTGCCCCTCTAAGGGGACCTTCACCTGCTTTTATGATATCCTCCCAAAACCAAAGCAAAACTTAAGATTTTTGCTACCAATATCATGATAAAGTATTTCACAATACGCAGGCTCTGGTTGGATTCCAGATCTACTTTTATTCTAGCATTTTATTTTACCGAAGTTATTCTTGTCATCCCTTTTCTGAAGGTAACATGCATATTTTGCATATGTAACATATGCATTTTCACACAATATATCTAGTTACAAGCCTGTGATTCAGCAGCAGGTATATGTGTGTGTGTTCAGGCTTACTGAAGGACCCACATCCTAATGACTTGCATGCCCATTGAGTTTACCTCCATCACCCCCTGTGTCTCAATCTTAAAAATCTTTTCTCTAATTGCATTTTTTCTGTGGATCTTTTTCAAGTGCTGATACTTTTAAGACGTACATAGCTCTAAAGCATATTGCACAGATTAAAATATGGTAATTGATTTTTGGTAATGGAATATGGCGTTCTGTTTCTCTTTGACATTCCTTATTTGTCCTTGCTCTTTGGATTATCACTTCTAGATTTTCACCAAATCCCCCTTTATTATGTCATGAGGTTCACGTGACAAATACAGAATTATACGTTGTGGCCCCAGTTTTGTCCTTATGTACATCAGTGTGACACAGAAAATTAAAGCAGGCTTTTCTAATTTAATTTTTAATTTCACTAAGACTTACAGTCATTCCATCTTCTACTATGTCCCTGCAAAAGAACAAGGACAGGACTGCAGTTAGATTAACTTTGAAGAATCCTATGTGTTGCTTTACATGTGTTGGCAGGCTATAATTAGTTAATACTAGCAGTAGCTTATCATGGTTTCAGGTAATGTTATTACTGTATTACAAGATGTCATGATAATAAAAGCAAAAAAAAAATGTTCTCTCAATGGCATACTCAGAGGGCATAATGTTTTGCAAAATATTGTGTAACCCTCCTAAATATTCTCAGTGTATCATTATTGTAAATAATAGCATCGTTTGATATCTGTGAGAGATTTTTACATCACGTGAAATTTATTGGGGAAATATTGAGAAAGAACCTGAGCGACATTTTAACTCCTTCTTGGGCAGAAGTTTGGTTTCGAATCTATTTTTACACCTTACTTAAATATGGATATTCTGAATACTGAATTTTCAGTACCTTCACAGAGAAAAATAACATTATTAGAAGAGAATGATCATAACTGATTCCCAGACAGAGGCTGGAACTTTTAGAATGGAAAGTAATTTAATGTCTAACTCCCACCAAGAGTAAATGTCTTGCAATCCATGCTGAAAATTCTTCCTAGTATAAATTAAAAATATTGATTTAAACACCACACTACTAGACTGTTGAAATTGCCACTGCATTAATTCTCAAAGGATTATTTATCTGACCTATAACATTGAGTTACATACCATATGAAATATTAAATATTGTGTGATACAAACATAGAGAACAAAAAAATGTACATAAGTCTAATTTGTCTTTCAAATTTTTTCAATTTAACTTTGCCTACCTTTATCTAAATTCACTTTGGACCTGCTGATTTTCAGGTTAATAAATGATCTGCAACCTGTGCTAGAAAGTCACAAAGCTTTGAATGTAACTTGGAAAGATCGCAAGTACCTGAAGCCCCAGATCACCTTCCAGGGCGCAATAGAACAGAAGACATATCTCCATCATATTATTTTTTCCTTAAGGAAGAAGGGTTTTCTTGTAAATAATCTGTTGTTGACACTCCATTTTACCAAGGCTTTGTGAAGGGCAGCTTTCTGAGCTACTGTTTAGCCTTTCTGATTACTTTTGATTTTCAAAAGAAGACAGGATGACTACAAATGTATCTCTTACACTCAGAAGACAATTTAGACTGAACTCTCTATCCTTTATGACATTGTTTCACAGACCACAGTAAATAAGCTATTCAAATTATTATTAATTTCACTGGTCTCTGTGTTCAGTTTTAAATGTTCCATTACATCAGTTGTGCAAAGAATTCCCTGCATGTAGCATGGGAAAGATGCTGACCTGATTATTTTAGAAATAACTATGTAGAAACATCTAAAAGGATTAACAAAGGAAATATTATGTCACTACCAAATTAATAACTAAAATAGCATGAAAATCATTGTATAATTTTGTAGGTTTCCATAGAAACCATGTTTGACGGGTAGCCAAAAAGACTTCTGATTAGGCAACCATACTTCTGCTCTCCCTATGATAAACATGAATTCTGTTCTGCTTTTCACAAATAACCAGTTTTTCAGTAGCGTAAGTCCTTATCCTATACTCTATATGCAGCACTGTTTAACGGCACAAATCACTCATATGCTTTTCTAAGATCTGAACTCTTCAACTTAAACATAAAAATATTTTTTAAAATGTATTATGACAAATACCACACTATCAATCAAACATGGTAATATTTCTGTGTTTTCACAATACAATAGTTGTATAAAAATAAGCAAAGGCATTAATCCAATAAACAAGTTGGATTTTTTGTTACAGTTTTATCATTGTAATATTTCATCACATTTTCTCATCAAGCCTTCTCTAAGGCTTTAGCGCCTAAGTACTAATAACACAGATGTAAGCAAATGATCCTCAGTGCTAGCTAATGTGACAGGGGTGTGGCCCATCCCATAAAACTATATTCCATTAGAAAAGGTAGGAGTTTTATCTGAATTTGCAATCTAAATTGACAACTATTTGTGGCAACAGTGTTTTCACAGGCTTCTTATACAGCAGATTTTAGCAAAGCCACCTTAGAAATTTCTATACCTAAGAAAAAATAAACTCTGCATACAATTATGTTTTTCTCCTACCAAAGTTGATGAAAATATTGTCCTTGTGTTCGCGCACACGGTTTTTCCTATAAGTAAATAGTTCAGATAAAATTTAATTAAATGTATAGATTATTTGTTCACAAATAACAAATGGATATTTTATCAAATATTTTGTTATTGACTTCCCAGAGGCTGCACAATCTGTCAAATTTTCCATAACTTAAAGAAGAGTTAAGCTAGTGTCTGCATTAGACCTCAATTCTAACTGCATATATTTAGGGAAAACTAGGGATACATGCTGCCCTGATTCCAGCAGTTGAGAAGCAGGACAAGGGTAGGGTGGTAGTTGGTACAAGAGATTTGGAAGGTACAACATGCTACCTGGCATACTTCTAGATATATTTGTTTATGTTTGGAGAGCACTGCATGGGAATATTTCCTAACAGAAAATAGAGATTCTTCGTTTGTAACAAAGAAGGCCCTGACAGATCTGCTTTATTTCAGAGAAAGAAAATTGCAACCACTATTATTTTTATACTTTGCAGGATTCTTGAACAGTTGAATAATTTATCTTGTATTATTTACGGTTACTTAGAACTTTCAATAATGTTCTACAATATTCTGGGATTTAAATTCTCCATCTCCTGTTTAGTCTGTTAGATGCTGAGACTTTGTGTGCTATACCACTTTAGAATCTTTGGATTTGATCAAATGAAATAACAAAATTACAGTTTAAGTGTGTGCTTTTTTTGAATGCAGAAAATCTCTCTGAGCCATAAACTGAGGTTGGGCCGAGCACTGAGAGTCCTGTACAACAAAACATAACATCGCAGAAAGAACTGTAGACCCAAAAAAACATGTTTTATTCTACATTACATAATCCACCAACACTCTTCAAGTTCATCCTACTAAATGCTAGGCATCTTTCTTGGAGAGCTGCCATTGTAGGCTTCTGATATAATCAACAGAGAAGGGCAGAGAAGCACAGACCTCCATGTGGCAATTTATTTCCCTGCAGATCTGCATCGCCCTCTCAGGTGCCTGTCTGTACTTATGGATTGTAAATGGAACTGGAGCACTGAGATGCCTTGCTTTCTCTAACACTGCATAGGATTAATACTTTTTTGTTTGGTGTTTGTTTTGGTTTGGTTTTTGTATGTTTGTTTGTTTTCAGTAACATAGAGTTCCCAGTCTAAAGATCTTGATTTGTCTTGTTTGGACTAGATCATTGTCTGGATCTGTTTTCATCCCTACAAGCAATTTATTCGTACTGTTTCCTTCAGATGAGAATTTTGACTGTGTAATTGATATTTAGGCTACAAAATAGGCATACTACATTTATTAGAATCTGTAAGTCAGTGTGTAGAAGCATCCTAATCTGGTGTTGAAAGCACTGAAGGGTAAAAAAATGTTAGGATTAACCTCAGTGACCTTTCAATGAAGACATAAGCAAAGTTAGTGCAGGCTTCTTAGTCTTCAGTATGAAAAAAATAAATGTCCATTTCTAACAGTTTGTAGCCACCTTTTTTTCACAAGCTAATCATTCTACACTGGTGATATATGACTAACACTGATTTAAAAAGCAAAATAACTCTTAATAGATGATTCACTGTGTCACAGAAAGATGCCTGAAATAGTCATTCACTGTTATGTCTTCTTGTACAGTTTACAGAAATAATTAGTATTTCATTTGACAAACAAGTGCAAACACCATTAGCTAAATGACACAACATATACTTTGACTATGTCTGTAACTTTCACTAGAACTCTATCAATAGTAACTGCTGAACGGTCTGTCATATAGGAGTACACATCTTTTTGTGTATGTGTAATTGCTCTGGTTAGAAGGGTACTGAGGTATTTAAAGAAAGAAAAAGTCATGGATAGCCTAATCTGACTTTGAAACCAGAAGAAAAGCAACAAATCCCTTTATGCAATCTGTCAGCTACAGATACATGGAGTTAGTCTTAGGAATTTATTTATCTGCAAATGAGTTCTACCCCCAGATCCATAAACAATTACAATAAAAACTAAAAGAGTAGAACAAGACAAAAATTCTGTTATGTGATTACCGTTCTGTAATAACATTGAAAATTGTCAGCTGTACACAAAAATACAGAAGGAGCTTTTTCCCACTATATTCTGAGGGTAAAGGACAGCTTGAATCATGACATCTAAAATTTGTGAGATTAGCCAATTAGCTGTAAACTTTTTTAACTTTTCATCTGAAAGCTTACACCTGAGTTATAAGACATAAGTTGGAATGCACCTACATTTTTAACCACCACTTACAAGGTTCTGTTGTGGAAATGTAACTGATGGGTTTGTTGATGATGCATGAGGCAGAACTTAATTATTTATCTGTGGGTTTTCTGCAGGTTTTCTGCTAGCTATGGGAGAAGTTATTTTGAAAATACTTGCTACATGCAGACAGGAGCAAAGTTGATGAGGAAGAGCTCCTTTTATGCATTTATAATTTGAAATAAAGTTTTCTATAAATATACTGTTTTCTTGCAGGTATTGTACATAATATAGATCCCCCAAACAGAACTCTAAACTAAATTGCTGTTGAGAAAGGCCACCAGTCCAATGGTAACAAATGCAATGCTGTTGCCTACAGACTAGAAGAAAAAGCAAAAATGTACTGGGCTTAGACATATAAAATTTTCCTCCCTCCATTGTAAACCACTGGGAGACCAGGAGGTTCAGCCAGCTTCTTGCCCAGGGTCCTGGGTGTGCTGAGGCACCTCTAATGACCGGGACTGAACAGTTCCTCCAGATCTGAGAGATCAGAATTTCAGTTCCAGCTAGACAGACAGACAGCAAAGGCATGTTCCTGCTCACTGAACTTGCACCCATACAAAGATCAGATATAAGTATCTTCTCATATAAATATCCTCTTACTCTGTAAACTCAGGAGCTTTCAGAAAAGGTCCTGTAATATACATTCTTCAGCAAAATTGTACTTTCAGAATTATCAGTGGAGACACGTCAGCTCCAATATGCTTGTATGTATACAGCTACTTTGTACTCTTTTCAGAACTACCGGTTTCTGTTGTTTGCACAAGGAAGTAAAGAAAGCATCTCTTTCACACATCAGCAAAAACTCACTTTTTAAAAAGTAAAAATATACCCAAAATTCTGGAAAAAATTATTAAGGAGCATATCTTTTAGATATAAACTAATTGCTGGAAAGTAGTTATGTTTCAGTATTTGTTTTCAACTTTCTTACAGAAATTGCTATCAAAAGACTTACAAAAGGTTTCAGTCTCACTCGAAGCAGAAAAAAAGCACTTTTCTGCAGTTTCTCAGTACACCAGTCTAACTGAACAAGTAAAAAATGAAAGTGGAAAGAGAAGTCCTTCTGAGCTTCATACCATCTTGGACTTCTTATAAAGCATTGTAATCCCCATACAAAGCTATGTGCGGTCTCTTTCTATGTGTCTGATGAAAAAAATCGTGGTTTTGAACAGAACCCTGTGTTGTAAAGTTATATTGACTTCAGAAATGCTGAGAAGCCAATGTTCCTATTGAAGCAGATGGTAAAAGCAAGCCTGTCAACCAGGAACTAAGGGTGGCTGTGGTGTTACTATTTAATCCATACAGTGCCTGAAAGTGGTTATTTCATCAACCTTAAAGGTCATTAGGGAGGCACAGTGAGTGCAGTTATCAGTAGTGCCAAAAGCACACCATGAACACGTCCCCACAGTACTGAATTTAGTCTAAGGGGAAAGTGCTCTGAATTGTATTCAAGCTACTAATATAGGATTATTAATTTTGCATTACTGAAGCTATAGTACTTCATGGACCAAGGCAGTATCTCTACATGTAACCAAAACAATGTCATGAAAACAAATCAGTGCTAGCTTAAAAGTTTTTTGTGCTGTGCTCCATTACATGTATGGATAAGTCTAGTGCTGGCTCCCATATGTGTTTGGGAGGAATATGCTTGGTTACTACTTGCTGTTGCAGAAAATGTGAAAGATCAGCCTGGTGAAAGCCATCCTTAAGTGGAGAGATTCCAGAAATGGACTTTGCTTCATGTAAGTTCTAAACTATATATCTTAACATGAAATGCTGTCTCAAATTCACCATAGATGTAACATAAAGACATTAAGCTAATTGATTTTGACTGTTTATAGAGAATTTTTTAGATATTTAAAAAATATACTCTGTAATATAAAATCATACACAGATGTGTAAAAATGTGCAAATATGCCATTATGTGTATTCATGTAAGCAATACTAACAATTGCCTTAATAGAACTCCAGGCTCAGGCAAGCTGCAGGTGCTTGAACAGCTATTTTTAGTCATTCAAAAAATGCTTCATTTCCTTATTTATTGCATTACTGGGTGTTTTCTTCCTATCTTATTTTGTAGTCCAGCAGGGTCAGTATTAGGCCAGTATGTAATGATCTATAATGAGCTGGTATCTGTGACTGTTGAGACCAGACATAATTACTGCACGTGAGCTTGCCAGTTTCTGCATGTTTTACTGTCAGTTATCAAAATGCCTGCTGGTGAGCAGGATGTTCTGTTTAGCGGCAGCTTCTATACCTTATTCAACCAGGGACCATCACAGCGATTTCTCAGGAAACATTCTTGTTACTAGCTTACTTCAGTGAGAACTGGATACATATTTTGTTCAGCAATTCAGTAAAATATTGAAGTAGCTTAGTAAAAAAAGGTGAAGGCATATTTACTCAAGAAAGCTTTATATTAAAAAAATTAAAAAGCAAAATTAGAGCAAATTTAAAATGTCAAAGTGCTACAATGATAGAATTTGATGCATTTTGGTTCAAGTATTGTAGTCCTTATTAATATAAAATTTCCTTTTAAAGGGCCATAATATTCAGTAGGAAATTTAACATCACAAAATTTTGTTACTGTTTAGAACTGGAAGAATTTGTTATTATGCAGTTGTGTGGCCATAAGACAAAGGGTAAAATTGGACCATTCACTTAGCCACCGGTTAGAAGAAATTCCTCTTCTTATAAAGAAAAGAGAGGGACAAGACTGGAAAAGGCCTTGTGTTATTTTACACTGTTATTACCAGAAGAATTAGGCAGCATGTAACAGTGGCTATAAGAAAAACAAGCTAGAGAAATAAAGTAATAGAAAATCAATTGGTGTCTCCAAAATGACAGACCAAACTTCATCAGTGTGCTGACCCAAAGGCACCCTGTCTGGCAAAATAAATCCAGGTGATTTAGCCTTTTCACATAGAATCATCTTCTCTGTTCACTGCCCCCTTGTACACAGTCTTGTAACACACACATTCTTCCTCTATTTTTTGTTTTCCTGTATACGATATTCACTTCTCAGGCACTACTGCTGAGAAAACTCTCTATGTTAAGTAAACTACCCAGATACACTGTAACTAACTCCATTTATATGAAGGTAAGCATGACCATCCTGGGCAAGACCAAAGACTCAGGTAGTCTTATTTGTCTCCAGGCAAGGACAACAGCAGATCCACAGGGCATAATATAAAAATGGGGCAATCAAGTGATGTTTCCTTTGGATCTTTTCCTAGGGTCCAATGATCTGCAGCTCATGAATGCCATTAACTGCATATGTTTTTATTTAATACCCTCAACAGATTTTTGCCCATACTTCCCAAACTCCTGTAAATTAAGTTTTCAAGGTCTTGGCAGAAAAAACTTCCTCAGAGTAACACATTTTGGTTGTTTGAACCTACCGTCCACCACTTTCTGCAGTCTAGATTCATAAAATCTGAACTTTCTGCAATCTACGTTATTAACAGCTGTCCCCTGTACTCCTCATGGGAAACTGACTTGGTCATCAGAGAAATAAAGCTGAGATCATTCATATTTTTCTCTTGTTCTCACCAGTCAGAGGAAGGTGACCTTAGTATGGGTACTTCTGTTAATACTCTTCAAATTTGAGTGACTTTTCTGCTGAGATTCCGCTCTTGGTACATATGTAAATATGGTAATATGTAAATTTACCCTCACTCCTTTCTCCTGTGCTTTTGCATCATCTGTATTTCCTTCCTTAGAGTGAGAATTATTTCCTTTCCCATGCATGCACATTCTGTCTCCAAACCCCGTGTTATGAGGACCCCAGTAGTAGCAGGTGCTAGTTAACACTTTCACTGCAATGCATGATTTCCACAATGCCTGTTTTATCACCATGTAGTAAAGGAAGAAAAGTCAATATATATAATAAAAACAAAGGAGTTTTGGTGACTTACCAAGTGAAGATAAGACATAGTAAGGTAGATATTAAAATGAGGACTTGGTTAAACATTGCAGACTGTGTGCGTTGAATGGCTCTATGAAGATCATTCTATATTAATGGAAAATAGGTATTATTTTTAGTTTTGAATTAATAAGGCATGAACTGATTCTTTGGAGGAATTATATAGTGCTCTGATAAAACGCAGTCATTCAAATGCACTTAGAATTTGCTGATCATATAGAAGGGTGCAAAACAGCCAGCTGTGATTCTGTGATTATTCAACTAACTCTTTGTTCATCCTGGCACAACTCTGATACTATTGCAAACTGCGTTAAGGTCTGTCTGCTCACGTCTAGCTTACAAATTACAGGCTGCAAGGACCAATTAAGGCACAGAAGCTGAATTCCTTACAACTGTGTATAAATGGAAGAGTAGCAAAAAAAAACAGCCATTACAACTTTCCCTTACCATCAAAGTAACAATTTATACTAATTGAGATTTCACTTGAAGTCTTTTTTTTTTCTGATTTTGATGCAGAAAGCAGCTTAGCAATGCTTGACCATTTGTATAATCTACATACAGATCTGGTTAGCTTCCTATTAAAGCTGGACAGTGGACTGTACTGCCAAAATCCCACTAAAGACAATATGCTAAAAAAAAAAAAAAAGTAGAAACTCTAAAATAGTTATTTATTTTGTCATACTTACAATCATATTCTCTAAAGCATGTTTTGCCAGCCAACAATTTAAAAACACAGGAATAAACAGGTTTCTTAAGCCTGGCCAGAAAATCTGAAAGAAAAATTAACAAATTCATTGAAAGCTTTTCTCTTCAAGCAGCAATGAAACACTTGGGGAAAAATACTTATTATTAATGTGTGAGATATGGCTTTAAAAAACATTTTAAATAACTTTTTTTTTCTTTGTCATGAACTGTACATAAGATAATTTGATAAAATAAGGACAGTCAGTTTTTAGTTTAGACATCAGAGATTCTTATATTTTAACATCTAGCTGGTTTATTTTATTGATTGTGCTGTATTTTGAGTGAGAGTGTTTTGCTTTTCTTTGTCCCCTATCAGGGAAGAAGGGGAAAGTTATCTGTATTATTACTTCATGCAAGTAGCAAACAATATTCTTGTTGTTGACAGATTTCTGTTCTCACAGGCACAAATTTGCCATCCACATATAAGTTCCAAATTTACTTCAATTAAAATTAAAAGTGTTTGTGCAGCTATAAAAGAGCAGTGTGTAAATGTATTAATTCAAATATGTTTACCGTGATGATGAAAGGGACAGCATTAATTATTTCCAGGAGAAAGGGTATTCTCAGAATTTGCTCCCAGATATTTCCCTTCAAAGAAAAGGAAAAAAAAATCATGTTACAGTAGGGTTACGTCTAGTTCTGATGAGAAATATATGTGATATTCTAATGCCACTTATAGATTCTCTCCCATTAACCGTATTTCAGGAAGATCATTCATTTGAGATTTAAACACATATGTCAAATGTGGATATAGATTACAGGCCACTTTGGACTATTTTTCTTACTGTTTATCATTATGTACCTCATAGACAAAAATACATACTTTTAAATCTATATTTTTACTAGAGCAGTTCTCTGTTTCAGTATGACCATATATTTCCTTGATATGACCTAGTAAGTAAGACAGCTCAAATGAAGAATTCTAATTGCATTAACTAGTCAACTCATTCTCTCAGCTAATTAAGAGCTTCATTAAATTAAGTTTGCATTTTTTTCAGAGAATAATATGCTCCTGTTTCCTTCTATTGCATTTTTAGGTACCTTGGAATCATACACAGACATATTGTCTCTGCTTTTTCATTCTTCAAAAGTTAGTTTACTTCCATTTTTTACATGCACACTTACACACGGATAAAGATGTAAGGTTCCTGTCCTAAGGAATTTATCTTTTCAATAATTCTTTTTCAGTGACTCCTCATACAAGTAACAGACTACCTTGCTGGCAAATTATTTTATCTGCAACTATTTCTACTTCTTTTTCTTAGAAGCCTCTATGTCTTTAAAATCCTGCATTGTAATGTTTTAGCTTTTCACTGTGCTAGTTTTTCTTACCTTAATGCTTATCATCTAAGAGTGTCTAAAAATCAGAGACAAAGTCCTAGTACAGCATAAGAGTTGCAGAGACATATATCTAAAGGATATGCCTTGCTCAGAAGACTTTACCATCAAATCAACTGTTCTGATTACCCCTATGCACAGGTGACTGCCCTGTAGTCCATATTAACGCTTATTGTGAAGGATGAGCCACTCTGTACATCCTTCTGATAGAACTTCATAGCAAAATATAAAGCAAAAGAGGAATCAAATATGTTGTATTTTCCAAAGAAAAAATACCAGCTCATTCTCCCTTAATCATGTTTTATTATGCTCTGCATGTTAGTCACAGAAGTCTCTTTATTAATTCTAATCCTGCTATTAAGATATTAACTTATTAAGAAGTAAGTATTAAAAATATTAATGAAAATAAGTTGGGGAAAGATAACAATATTCTATAGTGAGTCCTTCCTTCCTGTATCTTCTTTTATCTCTATTTTGTATTTTCTCATTTCCAACTGTTTCAGAGAGAGAAGTAAGGAAGACAATCTAATGTTTAATATTTTAATTAGGACTACAAGATCAAAGTTCTGTATTTCTGTCACAAACACTTCGTTACATTTCAGGGTTTCTTGGAAACTGGTCCTGCTTACATGATATTAGAAGCCTTCCCACATATTTCAATGGAAGTGGTACTGAACTTTTCATTCGCTTACTGATAAATACAGGATGGGAATAATACTACTTCTGTTCTACATCTGAGTAGTGATTGTGAATGATTAAATGTTGGGATGAAAATCCATACATTTAAAAAAGAAGGTATTGAAAATTCAATGACTTACAGCTTTACAAACTCTGTATATCAAGACTTCATCATACGTAATGCAATAACAATGTAGCTTATATTATGGAAATATTGCAAGAATTTGCAGTCAAGCATTATCTTTTCAGTTGCAATTACATAATAATCTTTGCTGTTAAAATAATAATCAGATATAACCACTGAAAATTAAATCAAGTTCTATAGCATATGATATTCTTTTTCCATTGTTAACTTTTCACATCTGGAAGCCATTGGACCTACGGGGCAAGGATCATTGTCTTCCATGTAATTGTAATTAGTAGGAGTTAAGACACATTTGAATAATCTTAAACATTTCATGTGATAAGCAATTCTGTAAACAGAAGTGAAATTATGAGACCATAAACTGAGGTTTAATTTGTAGAAATAATAAAATCGAAAGAAATTTGATTTTCCCAACTAACCCATCCTAGGTTTTCACCAGTTTCTTCATTTTTAATGTTAAGAGCTTTCTTTTCTGTGTTATAGAAATGTCACATAATTTACTTGTGCAGGCAAAATGCCTGTGCAGATGTGCTCCAGGTACTTAGCGATGTCTGCAGCTCTAAGATTCTGGCTTCCACATTCAAAGGCGTCATGTCTTCTGCAAAATTGCCTTTTGCAGTGAGAATGTATGCTACTGGCACAAGCAGCTAAGACTGCCTGTGTGCCAGTGATACAGTAGGATTGCCAGATATCTATGACAAGTTTTGGAAATCAAAATTTCTAATGTAGACATCTCTCAGAATTTTGGCCAACGGTAAACCCTTGTGTAATGGATTAAGATGTGAGAATGCAGATTGTAAACCATTCATTCTCAGATCCAAGTGATCAGCAGTGCAATACAGTGCTACATTCTTTGCATTCCTTCCCACGTAAAAGCAATCAAAAACGAAAAATTACTGTAACCTAGTAGCATCACATACTATTATGTCCTCATTCTTCTTCATGTTGAATCATTTCTCATATGTCATTAATCAAGTATTAGAAAGGCAAATTCCTTGGAGTATTCTCTCAAATGACTGCTTTATTTATTTTACAGGTTATTTGTGGAATCCCAGGAATGTGCACACAAATGCAAACACAGTCAACTTTTTTCTTGTTTCTTCCTGGCTTTTCCTCTGACTTGTTCCTAAATTGTAAAAGCTTTGGAAGTGTTGGCATGAAGAAATGTCACAGATTTACATGAACCAAGTCTCCTTCGGTCATCCTGGCTGTATAGAAAGGGCTTACAATGGGTGAAATAACAACTGCCTTGGCTTCCTGAGACTGCTGTAAAACTGGGGTAAGTGGCTCTATCATAACATTTCCAGGACCAGAGGGAAGGAGGTGTTTGCATCAGGTGGATTGCCAAAGTGCATTTCAGTACTATCATTTTTCCTTACATTACTCTTATTCCCTCATGGAGACTGGAAATATAGCCATCATAAAATTGTCTCAACTTCTGTGACAGGTATATGCAGCAAATCAAGACAGCAAAGCTTTAAGCCCATTGCACGCTAATAAGTAACTTCTCATGGGAGCTGACTTGCCACTATCTCTCTCAACTTCTGTACTCACTAAAATTGTTGCAGACCACAAGCCAAATGGATACGGATAAAATTCTGCCCAATAAACTCAGGAACACTACAAATTGTGATTGCTCTTTACTGTTTGGGCACTAGATTTGTTAATTTTGGATTGTTTCTGCCTATAATTGATTTGCATTTGTAACCAGCAACACCTTCATAGTATACACTACAAGGATTAAGAAGTAAAGTTTCAAGCCTCTTTGCATTATTGGGCGCTATGGAAAACATTTATGCCATAATCACTGATAAACACACTAAAGTACAACTCTCTAACTTCAGTGGTGGCTCTGATAGCTACTGAATGTCAGTAAATCAAAAATTACAAAAAAAAAAAAGAAAGAAAAAGAGTGCTCCAAGATATTTTCAGCTTCAGAAACACCTCTTTTCATATTTACTTTGATTAATTATTTTATTAATAGTATTTTTCTCCTGAAGATACTAAAAATGCAGAGTACCTAAAATTGATTAGGCTAGCACATAAAATATAATGACGAAAATTGAATAAAAATATTAGGAAAGTATTATAACTTTTTAAGAAGAATGCAAACACAAAAATATACTGTATCCGCATCAGATGATTTCAAGGCATTTTGAAAAATGTATCAAAACCATCAGAGAGATGGATAACACAAGTATGTAGGTATCCATAATTAAAAAAAAGAAAAAAGAGTACTGTCTTGGCCTAGTTTTTTGGTATGTAGTTTCAGAGGCCTGAAATTTGAGTTATAGATACTGAATAGCTACAGTTTTGAGATCAATTACAATCATGTCCATTGCAATATGCATAGACATATAAGACTGTGCACTTGGAAAATCCATATCCAAAAATTAAGGTCACTTTTGAGAATCTGTTTTCAAATTACAATGTGTAAGTGAACAATGAAAACAACTACAATTTCATTTCTGACTTCCACTCTAGATATTACTGTCATAAATTCAGGAAACATGAGCAGGGCTTCCTGTGACAATATGCTGTCCCGTATATGTGTGTTTTTCTCACCTTCCTGCTTGTGTATCAGTGTGGGCACAAATGGGGGCACATGAATTTTAGAATGAAAAATTTAACTCGGTTGATTTTTGTGATGAAATATGCCTAAAAGTAACTAACAGTACTTACCTTGTAGCTTAGATAACTCAGCAGCAGAGTTTCAAAGAGACTTATTACAGCCACAGAAACCTTAAGTGAAGTGACAAAATATGTGTATTAATATTGACTTTGAAACAATATATGAATTAACTATTACAATGAAAAATAAAAGATAATAAAAAGCAGCTTTTGTATGCATTCTCTGAAGCCATCTTGGCTAGGAGCATTTAGCATTAAGCTTAAATATTGTTATTTTTCTGACTAAAGCACAGGCTGTGACATGAGTCTCATTGCTCTTTTCCAAGAATACCACCACAGGGAGCCTGCAGGGTGGCCTTTCCATGGTTTTTAGAGAGCTCCATACACGGTCTGCCAGTATGTTTCTCAAGTTTCAGTTGTCAAAAGCTATTCATAAGCAGCTTATGAAAGTTAAGCTCATCATAAGAGCAAACAGTGACTCAACAGAGCTTGATAATTCTAGGAGAAAAACTTATCTAATTCTACAATACTTAGATATGGCTTTAATACTTTGTAAATATATTTTAAAGCTATATAAATTTGAAACAGTTTGCTCAGATCAGCTTATCTTTATGCTTTTATTGTACTTAGTCAAGTAGATTTCTTTGTTAACATCAACTTTTCCAAGTTTCCTTCAACTTCACTAAAATGTTATAAGTCATTGTTGTCTACCGTTATTAAATTAAAATAGGTAAAATGGCCATTTGCATATTACCTGTAATCCCCATAAAGGCAAGCTTCTATTCACCCAAATAATAGGAGACCTGTTCATTAAAATAAGAACAAAAAAAAAAAAAAAAAAAAACAAACCTATAAAAATCTGGTTACTGTTTTGAACAAAATCAAGAGAAAAAAAATTGTACATGTGAATGGAAATTAGAGAAGCCTTATTTTTTAGAAACATTCCCAGTAATAAAAATTTTAAATCAGTAGTTATCTACTGAGTACTGACATTGCTTGTATTGCTAATCCAGAGCCAACCATTGAGTTCCCATGGGAGTAATCCAACACCCAGTGACACCAAAATCTTTCAATGGATTCAGTGGTGCTAGTTAATCCCCTATAATTCCAGAAAGAAAAAATAAATTTGCACAGATGCGAAGCAATAATATTTATGGTGGAAAAAGAAACTTGTCAATTCTTTTGTGTGAACCTTTTGCTACCTATGTAATGATATAAATGGTATCTAACTCATAGGGGATGACATCTTGGAAAAATCTCATATTGTCATAGTATTTACTAAGCACAATGGTAACAGGCACTTGATACAGTACCACTGGAATCTGGCATACTCGATGGTACAATAGCTTACTGTTAGTCATTTACTGCTAGTCATAATTATGTTTTAAATAAGGACATCCAGTTTTTTTCAGCAAGGTATAAAAGTTGATGGAATTCAGACCTTACAAGAGCATCCAATCCAGCAGTTCACTTATGCAATCAGAGAAACAATTAAAATATTAAAGGCAGTTTTGAATATTCAGGAACACAGAAGTAATTGCTTGACAGTTATGGAAACATCACTATTATATGTTAAAATGTCACCATTCCAGATGGAAATGGATTTGTCTTCCTGTTTCCCTCCCTTCCCCAGTATTACGTGGACTTCTGGTTTGCCTTTTTAAATTAGGAACTCACCAATCAATTGTTCCAGGTGTGTAGTTTTGATTGGAACAACTCCAGTTTAATTCCTTACTGATATTTGTCATCCCATCCATGCAAAGTCCATTTTCATTGGCAAATGTATATGGGTACATGATTGTAAAAACATATGGGAGGAAAGGGATATTAGTTACATTATTAACTGTTATGTAAAATGCATGCAATAGTTTGAAATTCTAGGCAATGGATATAGACATTTTAATAAGTAAAATAACTTTTAGAAAGTAGTTCTGTATGTGTTATGTATCTGTAGATAAAGGTCTATGAAGCATTTCAGGTTACATTTTTTAAAGATTTTCAAACATGTTCCAATTTAAAAACAAAAGTACTGAAATTATACTTTCAAAAGCAGAACTAAGTGCACAATAAATACTGAAGATCCAGAGATACTAGAAACCCTATCACATGGATAGGCTGAGATAGAAAGAGCATATATACCTCCCATACTCTCAACAGGAAAGATTGCATCAAACTACACTTTGTATCCTCTTGTGACGATGTGAGGAGGGCTGGAGATTCATGAGTGGAAGTAAGAAACTGGTGATATCTATGTAAAATAATAGCTGCTAGGTACATGTGATGTTATCCTGCCTTGAATTGCTGGCACAAATCCTCCCTTCAAATGGTCATGTAAGGATGTGGGAATATATATTTGTGTAAATGACGAAATACATGCTTGTTTATCCTTGGCAAGCAAGGTCAGCAGAAAAGAATTCTCAGACCACAGAATAGTCATAGCTGTATTTTTACCAACTGAGTGGGACAGGTGATAAATGGTACCCATTAATAAGGATGCTTTACGTCTTAAGCTCTTCCCTGTACACCCGGTGTGCCTGAAGGAGTAAATGAAAGATACTAACTTGTGCAGGCATTTCTGAAAAGCAGGAAATAAATATGCAGGGAGGGTCTGTGATGAAAGGCATTCCTCCCAGAATTGTCACTTTAAAAACAACCAGATGATAACGTTTTCTGTGGCTGTGCTCTCAACACATTGAGTAATTTCTTTCATCAGGCTGTGACACAATATCTAGAAAGAACATTTTTCCATAACACTGCATTTGTAATAATGCATTGTGGCAGCAGTTCAGGTATCAAGCCCTCAAGATTTCTATGGCCAAAACCATTGACATTAATCGGGTACTATTTGGTCACAGGGCTGGTTTATCTGGCATGGCTTCTACGACTGGGGTCTTAGTGAGCATGCAGAAGTGACTTACCTGAAAGAGATATAACAAACTAACGAATCTCTTAAATGTACCACAACAGAATATAAGGGAATTATGTATATAGAAAAGACAAATACACTCTCTGGCTGGTGAGTTGTTAAACATTTACATTGAAGGAACAAATATGTCAGGAAAGGTCTGGGGAACTAAGCAGTTTCCAAGATGCAGAAAAATATTTGCATATGAATACAAAAACATGGAAGTATGACTGTGGCAGAAGTGCTAATGTTCTAATCTGTTCTGTATACCTAGACATAACTTTGCAGTATAATATGTTCATCTGGGCTCACTAGAGTTCTCATAACAAAACAACACCAGCAGCTTCTTCATGCCAGAAACTATCATTAGCTGTAAAATTTTAAGTCCTTGCGTTGCTGTGGTACTATGTCCAAATTTCCCTTATCCATCACTGTTACAGGTTTTGCAAAATCTGTACTGCTTGTTTCCTCCCTACACATTTCCTCTCCTTGAAGAGACACTTTCTAAGACACATGTGGAGTCAAGAAATAGTTTTTGCAGTTCTTGTTTTTCCAGGGAGATTTTTTTCTGGCCCTTTTTCAAATGTTCTAATTTCTTACAATAAATTTCCACCAAAATAAAAAAATCTCAAATGCATCTTCTGTACTTCCCATTCACACATTCTTCTCTCATGCACTTCTGAGTAAAGCTAATGTACTTTTGGTCTCCCTTCTAAGTGTCTAGAGAAAGCAGAGGGCTAGAAAATTGTCATCAATGTCATCTGCATGAAAGGTCAGTTTCATGTATTTGTCTGTTTCGGGGTCTGGGGTTTTAAGTAAAGTTATTTAAGTAAAATCCTGAAATTGTTGTTGCATAAACTGGCAACCAGATATTTTTAATTTTATTTTTATAAATATAAACATTAAAATTATAAATAAAAATGTTATGTAAAAATACAACTACAAATATAAGTTTGCACAACTATATCTGATGCACAGTTTCTGAGAGAATAGCCAGAATGATTTTAGCAGTAAAATGAAAAAATAATAGTTTTTTTAGATCCTATTTCCATTCACAATGTAAAAGTAGCTTTATAATTCTTTCAAAATACCTTTTATGTCTTTCAAAAGACATAAAAGCAAATCCCTGTTCACAGAATATCAAAGATTTATAAATTAAATTCATTTGTTTCTTAGAAATTAAACAATGTTTTGAGAGCAGAAATAACAAACCAAACAAACAAAACACATTACCATCCAAGTCCTTGCTTCGGATCATCCAGGAGCACACGAATTATGTATAAGAAACAGCTTAGTAGCTTGAGAGAAAAATTGAATAATCTTATTCTCAGACCTATTTTAAAAAGAAAAGAAAATACAAAAATAAATTTAGGTTCTTTTCTGTTTTAACCACTTTTAAAGTAAAACTAAAAGGAACTAGAATAGCCATGCTGCAACAGACCAATGGTTGATCTAGCCAGTAACTTGTCCCAAATATGGGCAAGTAGCATATCATACAGAAGAATTGTAAGAATTGTAAGAATTGTAAGCCTGTCAGATACACATAGAATACACCTTTCCAGCTTCCAGAAATCTCTGAGTTAAGACTCCACCTGTTTCAATGTAAAGAACTACTCAGTCATTTGTTTGCAAGCTGTTCTATGCCATTCATCATTCCTGATGCCATTCTTTGGGTCTTTTGACAAGTTCACTTTTTTCAAGGGGAACCAAAACTACACATGCTATTTGAGATGAGAGATATAGTGACATGAAGAAGACATACTTTCAACAATAGGCAGAGGAGATACAACGGCAAGCATTTAAATATTAATATCTGAAAGTCTTCATGCAGTAGCTTCTCATACAGAATATATTAATACTATCCCAACTTATAAAATATTAAACTGTAGTCATTTAACGTTGAAGTTGTGTAATTATGCATCCAAGGATCAGGATATATGAAAGTCATGCTGAATGCACAACTGAACCGAACCAACAACTACTACAGACCATGTAAATATTGAAATGTTCTAGCTGAAAGGATATATCACAAATACGATCGCAAAATATTACAGTATTTCCCACAAACATAGGTCGACTGCACAAAGACAAGATTCCTTCAAAAAGGTCCACATGGACACTTGCTTCTACCACACGGGAAATTTATTTCAGTGCTAATTGAAGCCTTTGTCTACTACAGGGGAACTTAGCTTTATTTTAATCAGATTTTGCAGTAATTAAAGGATTAGAGTTTAAATTCTCAGTCTTGTTATTACATATGTTATATATATTATATATATGTTATTATATTCAATAGTCTTTAAATTTTGCCAGTGTAAATATTTTTATCTATTTCTTGGTTTTTTCATTCAGGTAAAACTGTTGGTTCACTACAGTTAAGTGAGGGTAGGTCACTTGTGAACACTTCTGTCCAAAGCACAATACCATTAACTGAGTCTTACTTCATTTGCACCTAGTCATAGTAAAGAAGGTATCTTATATCATTGTGTTGCAAACATGTTAGCAGGTCTGCTGAACTCAATGTAATTACTTCTGTGATTTAAGACCTACAGCTTCATTATGCATACCCAAATCTGTGAGTATACATTCCCTTTTAAATAAAGAAACATAATTATCTTATGGTGATATTACATACTTTTTTGACTTCACTCAGTTGTAAGTTCAAAATGAACACCTTACAGAGAAAACTAATAAATCACCCTTTGTATCTACTAGTTCCCTTCCCATTAAAACACGGTGTACAGCAAACATAGAAAATAGATTCTTAAATATTCGGCCATACAATTGCTAAAAGAAATCTTAAGATTTATTACACAACACTGCTTACTACTTTTACCTATGAAGTTGCTGTTGTCACATTAGAACTGGATGGACTTTTACAGCACCTTGTCATCTGTAAACTAGGGGTTAAAATCCTGTGGTCCCAACCATAAAAAGTACTGCAGCTGTTATCAGCAATTAGGTTTGTGAACATTAACCTAATGATTCTTGCAGTCCAATCAAGAGTAATTAGCCACAGATTATTTATTCTCCAACATGAGTGAAGAGATTGAAGCAGTAAATGGATTGAGAGGCTGTAAAAGGTAGCTAAGTGTGCTCTTGTGCTATTATTTGACTAGGAGGAATCCCAGTACTTTTCTTGGACAATGCTAAGGGTTTTTTTTTTCCGCATTCTTTTAAAACTGTTGCTGAAGAAAACAAGAATTGTCTGTACTAACCCTTTTGTGGAATTCTGCTGGGGTATGAATAGTTGCCACAACAACTCGGCTATTAAGCAAGAAGAGCAGATAATGTTTAAAACAAACAAATAAAAACTAATCTCAAACAAAGAAGTCCACCAGGATTTCTTTTCCATACGTATTTTGTGTTGTCTAACTTTCTTAGGTAACTGCAAAAGTCTGTTGTTTGTTTCTGCTGTTTTTTAGTTCTTTAAACACTAAACTCAGTGTGAAACACTCCTGCACTGATAATGGACTAATTTCTAATCATAATTTGAAATTATATGTTGGTTTAAATGCCAAAAGAAAGTGGTGCTTTTTTGATTAACAACTACATCAGTACCAGGGATCCATGCTCCTGCCTGCTGCCTTAAACTCTTAACTCTCAAATATCAGTCCTGAAATATCAAGAACTACCTATGTATTCAAATCTTTAAGTTCCATAGCTCTATTCCAGGCTATGCCTAAAAGTGCTTCTGGTTCTGGGCATCTCCACAGGAATGTCTGTTTCCCACAGAACATAAGCCAGGGTTTTCACACCGGACATGCTTTTGTCTAAGGGTTCTCCTTAGCATAGAGTGCATATCATGGACTGGGTTATCTATAAAGCAAGGCAATAGGATACCTCTTGTACCATATGTGATTGGGTCACTTATTACAATATAAATAAGGAAGACTTCAGATCTATCCTGTTTCAGAAGGTCCCAATTCTGTATGCTTCAGCCTTTAGAAACAGGATGCACTGTCAGAGGGAGCATATTTAGTCTCATTCTGGCTAAAGCTTTAATAATTAATGTAGGACTACCAAGTGAGTATACTCTGTGGTCGAAATTTTCTGTAGCCTGATAGTTGGTGCTGTCACCTCTGAGTGAGAATAAATGCATTTATTCCACTGTCATGGAGATCTAGGATTTCAAATATGGGACGGGAGGGGACAGTCACTATAGAAGGTATTTAAAATAGTGTTAATTTATTACTATGTTACAAAGAAAATATTTCATACTTTGGTTTGCTGGCTGATTATTTTTGTCTTCTATTTTACATGCTGCCAGTGGATCAACATGGTGTGCTACACTTAATTTCTTTTTTTCCATTCACAGCTAGATTGTTCAAGTAGCAGGGCCATTTGCACAGAGTACCTCTGTTCTGACACTGGTGCCTGAAATTTGTGTTCAGTTATATCAATCATACACTGTTATCCAGTTATGTTATCCACTTCAATAAGATTGTAATTTCACTCTGTCCATGTAACCATGGTGTTATATCCTTTGTCTTATTTAAAATAATAAATTGATAATAACAGTTAAAAATGTTTGTTTTGTGGAAGAAATATAATGTTAGTGTTTCCTTCTCAGTCTGAACATGTATTTGCTACTTTTTGCAGGCGTTTTTAAGTACAGAGTGCTTAAGTACATTATGCTTCATTAGTACTGGCTCTAACTTTCTTTCATTTTCATTATAAATTCTTGATGTTTCCCTTGTAAGCATTTTTAGAGATTAAACCTCTGATTTAAAGAACTGATCTAAATCAAAATGAGAGTGATGAATACAGCAGTTGAAGATTTCACTATCACCTTCCATTATTCTTTTATTCACACACACTATTCTAAGTCTCTAACTTATTTTGGGGAATTTTTAGCAAAA
Organism: Streptopelia decaocto; assembly: GCF_964273445.1. NCBI lineage: Eukaryota > Metazoa > Chordata > Aves > Columbiformes > Columbidae > Streptopelia > Streptopelia decaocto. The sequence goes on from NC_138659.1 coordinate 18,172,816, forward strand.
TCATCTCAGTAGCAGCCAGCCTTAGGAGCTGGATCAAAATATACTGTTATTAACGTATATCGTGATGATGGTTATCTTCTATTCCCACTCCACTGAATTGAAACTTCACTTATTTTTTCCTTTGAGACTTATTTTAGGTTGTGATAATGTAGTCTGTGAGCCTGGCAAGTACAAGCAAGACATACTGATATGTCATCTTCTCTTTTTCATTTTTCCTTTTTTTGGCAGGGACTCAGGCATGCTGGCTGATGCATTTGTAAAATGCTTTTCCTGTATTGGTTGAACTTGATTAGACATTTACTTGCAGAATTTTGAGTGGAAGCTAGGTTGACAGATTAAGTCTTTTTTTATCAGTTTATAGAAATACTTTCAGAACCAGAATAATGAATGAACCAGTTGATATTTCATGCTACTGGTCTGCGTGTGATTTAGCTCAATTAGTAGTCTGTAGAAAATCCATATAAATTCTAGAGTTGATTGCTCTAGTTGACAAAAACCATGTGTTATTTTACTCTGTGTTAAATTCACTTGCAACGTCTTAAGGATTAGCAAAAACTGTTTGAACGTGTGTAGTTTGATTTAGTTACACAATCTGAAAATTTGCTGATACTACTGACAATTATTTTCTCGATAGCAATTACAACTTCAGTATGTGAAGGAAAGTTTTCAGTGCTCTCACTGAACACTAAGATCTGTATATATGGGGTTTTGTTTAAATCTTGTTAAGATTGAAGTAGGGAAAAAAGTTCTTTCATTTATCTCAAGCAAGAACGTACTATTCAGAATCTCACCAGTGAAAAGAGATTTACAGTGAATCAGGTCATAAATTTATAGACGTTCTTAGTAAGTAAACAAAAGTGCAACAAATCCCTGTTTTGTGGACTAGGTTAGGAACAAAAGGGCTATTTATTGCTTACAGCTTCTCAGACTGCCCTTCTAGCCAGTAGGAATATTCTTTTCTAGTTTAGGATGTTTTTTCTGTTTTGTCTCTTAGTGCATTTACACACTGCATCAGGCACCTGAATGAAGATGACTTTTCCCCTGTGTGTCTATGTAAGTGTAACAAATAAAGCTTTCCCCATGAATGAACTTCCAGCAGCTTTGTTAAACCTGTTTCTCCAGCTAGACACTGTCAAATAACTCCAAAGCTCAAATTGAAAAGATCAGTTATTCACAGTACAGTGCTTTATCTTTATCTTTTTTTTTTTGGTTTAGGGAAATATTTTGCTTATCACAAAATGGAAAGTTAGAAAACCTTAGGCAATAAAAGATCATATTCTGTGATGTAAAACTAGTAGTTAATACTAGCTGTTACAGATAAAAATATTATGGTCTGCATTATTTTTAAAAACTCCCCAGATTTTGTTTGTCTGAGCTTTTTTTAGATAGGGACACCAAAAAAATAAAGTTATTTCTTTTCTCCTAACTGTCCTTTCCTAGACACAAAGCCATGGAACCATCTTAACTGTATTACAACGGCCAAGATGTATTCTTTCTATTCTAAAAGCTTTCTGTATTAAGGTATTGTAATTTTAGTTCCTTACAGTTGTAGGGCAAACGGAGGTAAATTCGACCCTGCTACACAGAGGAGAATTGAGGTCAGTCACTGCTCTTCTCAGCTATGAAATTCACTGATAATATGCAATGCTTCCATCCCCTTGGACTTGCTACATGGATGTAGATAAAGAGATTATTATCTTAGTTCCTCCACATTATTCTCTTCTATGACGGTCTATAAATTTAAGTGTATATGTCAATGAAGACAGTGTTAAATCAGACTAAAGACAAGGAATACATTTCCAAGGTACCACACTCAGGAGAAAGAGGTATGTCCGTCCTCCCCACTAGTTTTCTTTCAATTTTTTTTTTTCTTTTTTTTAGTATAGGTCAAGTTTGAAATTTATTTAGGAATACTTAACAGAACTAAACACTTCAAAAAGCTAGGTACTTCTGCAGCTTTTTTTCTCCAGCATCTTAGAGGCTCTTTGCTTTCCTAGACATAGTGTCATGGCTTGTCAATTAGCATTGCAATGTCAGATTCATACAACTTAGTCAGCTTGATCATGATACAGAAATAAAATCATGCCACTAAGTACTTGATCCTACAAAATAAGTATGATGTTGTCTTTAAGTTTAAATAATACTTTCTGAATTTATTTTGGATATTATGTAAAACTGACTCCTCTACTGGGTAAAATTTTAGCTCAGAACAAAACTAATGATAATTTTTTTTGTTGCCTTCAATGGAACTGAATTCTACTCAAAGTATCACAATTATGCTTAACAGAAATGAATCCAATTGCTTACTTGATCTTTGGTTTTTGATGAAGAAGAGCTTTAGTCTCTCTTTAAATGTGTTTTCATTCATATAGAATTCAACTTGCACCCTGAAATATAAAAGGAAGTATTAGAATTGAATATGAAAGATAATAGATTATTTTTTCAAAATTATTTGTTCCCCTAATCATCTGTTCTTTATGTATAACTGCAGGAATACATACAGGGTGTTTGGCCAAAAGCTCCCTTGGATTTGAATGACTAATGTTTAAAGATTAAAAGCAAAACAAACAAACAAACACAATTTATTTAGTTTGTCCCCTTTACATGCAGAATCATTTTCATACTACTTGGACACTCTACACTGCAGAATCAGAAGTGTCTATAGCTTTGGTATTTTCATTGGAAAACTGTTCTCATATCTGCATCTTTGTAAGGAAGATTTCCTTGATATTCAGGTTAAACCTTCCATCTCAGTTTAATTCCCTTCCTGTAACATTGACATTTTAATGATTCTTCTGTTTTCTGTCTTGTTCATGTCTCTGTTAAGCATTTACATCTCAGTCTTCTTGTCTGTGTTCACCTTTAATCAAATGCTCATTCACCAAACAAACCACCCCCTCCGAACTTTGCTTTTGTCACAATGGAATACCAAGACCCAAAAGCAAAATTATATTGCAAACATACAATACCACACACAAAATAACTCCCCTTCCTGATTATATTAGAGCAATAGTAACCTCTTTTTTTTCCTCCCTTGCCCCCAAATTTGCCAGGATGTATTTCATGTTTCTGTCCCTCAGTTCCGTCCAAGCACAACTCTGCAATAGTTCTACAGACCAGAAGAGGCATTGCAGGGGCTGGAAAGGGGAAAAGAACGCGTGTATTCACTGTATAGCAAAACTTAGACTACTCCAGAGTTGTGGAGCTGGACTGCTTGCAGTAGGATGAGTGCAGCCTTTCCACTGAAGGCTCTGCTCTACCCAGCTGACTGGATCTCCCTGTCCTATCCCATTTCTACTCCAACAATGAATCACTTCACCTCGGCACAGTTTCTGTGCCGCCTTGAGAAGTCAATTCTCAGTTTGAGAACTGTTCTGTTATCATGTGACATCATAAGTGAGATACTTCCTTCTCACTTTCTCTGTACACCATCATGTGTTACAAAATTGCATATCCTTTTTCTGTTCAGAGGCATACTTGATCTTTATTTGAGTATTCATTTTCAGCAGTCTTTCTTTCATCAAATGACTGTACTTCAATTACTTGTTCTTAAATGTAGTCATGTTTTTTCCAGCAGGATCCTGACTTCAGTTTTTCCTTTCTTCCATGTGAAGCCTTTGCTGAAACAATTTTTATCTAATCTATTTTATCTATATAATCTATGTTTTCTATAGTTTCTCTCTTCCCCTCAAATACTTGCCTAATAACATATATATATTTATGGAATTGGAAGATTATTTAGTTATGGGCTCCAAAATGGATGGCATCTTAGGTAATGTGACTTTTTCATGCTTGCTTACTTACTACCAGAAATTGAGGCTTATCACTTTGTAGGACAGCATCAGCACATCATAAGAAGTCTCCCTATGATTCACTTAGTGAAGTCACTTAATTTTAGCTAATCACTTAGCTTTTGTGTGGATTATTGTAACTGTTCCTTGTAGAATGGAGAATTACACTGCTTCCTATACAGAGGAACCAAAACCATAACCTTATTTTTAAGAATCTGTATTGTAACTAAGCTCTATAACTAACAGAATTTTGAATTTATTTCTATTCAATGACACATTTGACACAGCAGTAAGAGCAAGCTCTACTCTGCACCACCTTTTCTGCACTATCTGCTTTACCCCTTCTGCGGTAAGATCTTTAATTTGTTGGAGCTAAAGAACCCACCTGCCCTCTGTTTTTTAAACTAAGAGTACCTGCAACTGCATATTTCAAAGAGCTAGGGCCCAGAGGAATGCCCTAGAACTGACACCAAATTAGAGGAAATGGTGAAAAGCAACTTGTTTCTGGGCTTCTATTGAGCTTAAACATAGACTAAGTGGTGTGTTGTTCAAGACTGTGGGAGTCATTGCCATTAACATAAGTACAATTTAGACAGTTGGTAACCTTAAGGCAAGGCAAGGAAGCATGTCTAGGGGTTAAGTAGTAGGTAAGCAGGTTTCTGGGGGCCTGAGCTCTGCTTCAGTTCTTTTCTGCACATTTCCCAAGATACTTACTATCATTAATGCAGTGACAGTTTTAGTAAGAAACACTTCCCATGATTTGGCAGCTGCCACAAGCTAAGTGTATATACTTAATCTTCAAGGACATATTTCAGTAGGTAAACAAAGTGGCATAAGCTATTGAAGTAAGGGATGTTATTTAAAAGGAGCACAGTATCAGTGATCTTTTTACACATTTTAAACTAATCTCAGATTTTGCAGTAGGAAAATTACAGTAGTCACTTATCATGAAAGAACAACATATTAACAGTAAGCTGTGATTTAATGATAATGAGGAAAGAGGATGTGGGAGCTAATCACCCTCCTATCACTACCATTATGAATTGCTCTGATAGCCTTCTAACAGCTGTCTACTTCTCTTTCCTTAGCAACCTGTGCTCACAGCAGACTGGGATTCCACAGTGAAGCAGTTTCTATGGCAAAATGGATTACAAATGCTGCTAACACCAGTTCTGTGGCTCAACTCCTCCTTCCCCTGACTTTTTGTAAATGTAAGTAAAAACTATATTGGCCTTCTACCTTTTCAGGAAATACATTATGTCTCTGTAATTATGTATCTTTCCTGATACTCTGGCTACCAGACAGAGAATATTTCACTTGGTTTCTTAAGGGTTACTATTTACTAAGTAAAGCTAAGAATGAAGGGTTGAAGGAGCCACTGGCATGGGTAAGGGCAGAAACTTTCAGGTACTGAAACCTTTTTTGTAATCTTTTAACAATTAAAATTTTACCTCAAGTATTTGCTCTTTCTGTCTTTTTCCAACTATGAAGTGTAACCTAGAAAAAGAGTATTTCAGGAACACAAATTCTGATCCTTACTTGCAATATTAAGATCATTCAGGAGTAGTGAAGGGTTTGAACAAGCTTTTTCTGGACTCAATTAAGTATGAGTTAGTAAGGATGTTTCAAGTGAGTGAGTGAAATTCCATGCTACATCCTTCCATAAAACTTGATTATTCTGTTGCAGGAAAAATACTACTAGGAATTTGATTCCAGGCAAATAGTTTTGATGAAGTGGCACACATGCAATACAAGGCGATACTGTATGTGTATGCAGATCATCCAGCCTATGGATTAGCTTAGGTTTTGTTCTATATTTCTAGTGTAAGTAATTTAAAAGTGTAGTTTTAAAAATCTGTGCTTCACGTTTTATCTTCCTGTAAAAGACAGTTGTAGTTCAGTTTACCCTGACCAAAAGAAAATCAAGCTGAAGGATTAAAACACTGTTCCTTGCGGATGGTTACTAGGACAGAAATGTTTAATGAACATAAGATTTTGTGTGTGCAGTCAGTTAATTGCTTCTGACTTTTTCTGCGTATGTGGTAGGCATTGAATATTCCATGCTGCTTTCAGAAGTTAAAGACCAGGTCTTATGCTTTACTGCCTCTTTCTTCAGTTCTACTGAAAATGCACAAATATGTAGTTGACATACCTGTGGCAAAAACAACTGAAGTTATATGATTCTCTTAAAAACAGTGTGGTTGTGTGTTGTGGGGTTTTGTCGTTGTTGTTTAACCTTCTTTTTAAAATTAAATACTGTTAATAGTGGTCTTCCCTAGTTTAAACTCAACAAACAGTGATGTCGGCGGAATCCTTCAGTTTGTAAGAATCATCTTGAAGTACCCGAAGTATACATTGCACTCTTCTAATTCAGTCAAGATGTAATCTGAGTAGTGCATTTTAACGTAATACAAAGTATAGCAGGAAAATACTAATTCATGCCAAGGACACTAATGCAAAGCACTTACTCTCATGACGGTAAATCACTGGGACCAATCTGTCTGTACTTCGGTTACTTAACTGATTTTGTCTGTATTTTTCCATTGCTATTTACAATGTAATTCTAACTCTATAGCCACACTTGGCTATAGTAACAAGATTGCTTTGCACCCCCAAATCTACAGGTTGTCTTTCTTTTGTGTTAAAAAATAGCAGATTTGGTAGAAATAATCCCTTCAAAAATGGAAGTTTCAGTTGGATTTATCACTATGTGCATGCTGATAGCTGTAAATGTTTATGCTTACTACTTCTTGACATTGGAACCAAGAAAAGGTGTTAACTGTAATAATTGGACCAATCTGAAGAAAACTATATCAATTTATTTAAATCCATCTTTATAGGAAGGGACATTTCATGTTTTTCCTATGGAAAGAACCTTCTAATATAGACACAGTATGCTTTTATTAGGATTTGCCAATCCAGTATATGTGAAATCATGTTAGACTTCAAACCTGAAAGTTTAGTATGTAGTGTTTAGATAAGTGCTTAAAAATGAAGCATTTGAAGTGCTAAAGTGAACCGCTATTGTCAGAGCTTATTTTACCAGAGGTAAGGAAAAAAAAAAGGTCATTTTCTTTTTCTTAGAGCTTTTAATAAAAGATTAGTGTATTTTAATGATTACTATCTTGGGTAGCAGCTCTCTTCTTTTTGAAGTTATGCAAGTTCTGATATACTCAGAACTCTGATTTCTTCAGAACTTCACAGAGAAATGGTCATTTGACTTTCCAGGCCTGCTTGTTCCATCAGAATCAATATGAGAGATCAAGACTGCTTGTTGAACGATACCTCATCTTGTGCTCAAGGAAATGTCAGTAAGACAAGTAGTTTTCCATTACTGGTTCTTAACTTGGGGGAGGCCTTCCACTTGTTTCTGGTAGGAAACTGGTCATCAGTTGCACAGGTCATGATGAACACTGAACAGATAAAGTTTTGAGTTTTTCATTTCCTCTCCATGCTGAATGACAGCACCCCAAAACAAATGGTAGTAACTGGGGGAAGCAGGGTGCTCATTTCCTCACATTTATTGGAAAGACAGAAAAGATGCTCTGTCTTTTGCAGTCTCCTAATTAAGTAGTCCATTCTCCCAGTGTGAGCATGATATGAGAGCTGTGGAGATCAGAGCCCCAACATTTTTCTGGGTACTTTAGGACATAATCTTTGAAAGTTATGAAGTTACTATAGCCGTTTGCTATGCGCTACGCTGATCATTTTTTTTCAAGATGACTTCTAACAAGTGTAGAATAATTAAAGATGACATGTATAAGGTATTTTTCTGATAGGGGAGCTTATTCATGGACTATAAATAAACCAATGAATATTTTCAAGATCTCTGCAAAATTACATTCATGTAATACTGTCATGTAGATTCTTTATAATATCTAACATTGTGAATGTACATGATAGAACACAGGTTCCACACCTTCTAATAATTGCCTTGTAGTATGCAGTATTACTTATTCACTCTTTATTTTTTCAAACTAAATTCTTGCAGTACTGCTCTAGAACAACTTATGCAGTATAATTGTATGGTTCAAATTTGAACTGTCATGTAACAAAGACAAGTTTGGTCATCTTAATACTTGAAGTGTCTGCTATGACATCTGTTTCTTTGTTCTTTTCTTTCCACAAATATATTTCTTTAGAAGTTACCTTCTGAATCAGTGAATCTGAGTTAATCTATCTAGTGAAGTTTTTCCAGACTTACCTACATTCACTTGACTGTGTAACTGGATGTTACCATAGCTAATGGATTTACAGAGATCAGGTGTTATCAGTGTCACTGTAAAAATTCCCTGTATTATTGAAGACAGAAATAGCATCAACTGAGTTCACCTTAATCACAAGTTACAGAATAAAGGATCAATGATGCATAAATAACCTTGTAGCTTATAACTGTATCTGTTCTCAAACCCTTTTTACTGTATCTTTCCAATAACTGTTGCTTGTTTCAGTTGAAACAAATCCAAGACAGAAAAATTAGAAAATAGGACCAACAAAAATTTTCAGATTGCAGAGTAAAAATTTTCCCCTGCAAGCACAAGAAAATGTAAAAGTTAACTTTTTCTCTACTTAATGGTTCAAAAGCCAAAATTCTAAAAATGTCAGCTTTTAATAAATATGTTCTTCCTTACAATTTAAATAGTATATGTGTATCTATATTTTTATGTATATAAATACTAATGTATTATAAAACCTGACTGTGATGCAGCCTCATGTTCCTTTTTTACAATCAGCTAGCCTCAGATACATAAAATTATCTTTGAAACCTATACAGGTCTGTGGCAATAATTTAATATTACCACAACAGAGATGTGAAATGACATTGACATTGTTTTCCAAGCTTTTCTGTGCAAAATACCTTCCCTTTTTTTCCATTCCTTTGAGGGGAAGACTGATAGCAAGTGACTGAGACTCGGTGGTGAACAGTATGCATGCTTTTCAGTCTAATAATAATATGTCTTTTAAAATTCCCCATTCACAATCAGCCTTACAAATTCAAAAAGAAAATTATCATCCTAGTCCTGCACCCATGAAAACCAGTGACAAATTCACCATTCTAGTAATGGTGCAGTAATAAAAAATGCATTTGCAATTTGTATTCTTCATCATTAGAAACTTCTTTTTTAATCAGAAAGTACTATGATGTTTTACTATGGGGAATAGATAGAGCAATCTCTCTCTCTCCATTTTAGTGGCTCTGCGAATACCAGATGCTTGACTTTTTACTGCAAATACACTTTCCTTTTGCAAGTCTATTACCTAAGTTCAGAAAGTTAATAGATGAAATGTGAATGATGCATTAAGAAATAGTGCACTTTCAAGCTGAATTTTGCAAGAAAATCACATAAAATACTTGAAGTTCAGTAAAACTTCAGGTTGTTTGTTTTGTTTTTTTTTTTAATTCCCAAAGCATACACATTTTGAAGTGAATTTTTTGCATGTGAATATAGCTCTTTTTAGGCCCTGGACAAAAATACTTCACATTTAGGATATATAGAGCACAGAGCTACTGCAATGAAAATCTATTATGCAAGGCTTTTTAACTGCGTAAATCTAAATACCAGAGAACTCTGAGTAATAGGGAGCTTGATTTCAGATGTTGTTCAATTCTATGTAGTTGTGCCAATCAACCATACCTAAATAGCAGGAATGTTTCTTGGGTTTTTTGTTTTTGTTTTTACAATGTTGGCAACTACTTGGCAAAAAGAGACTTGAAACAAACTTGTTGAGTATCAAGCATACTGTGATAAAACCTTTCCATTGCTGTCAGCCTGGTTTTAACTCGATATTAAAGTGCTAGGAGCAAAAGACATAGTAACTCATTACCAGCTACCATATCTTTTTTTTTTTTCTGCTCAAATTTTACTTTCTTTTCAGCAGGACAATTTCTCTATTGCTTTCCTGAAATTATTTTTCTGTACTAACTTTCCTCTTTGCCATTCAAAAAACGTTTAATTTTTGTTTCAAGGGAAAGGTTGCTTTGCTATGAAAGGCAACAGGACAGCTGGTGATTCATGAGTAATGAAACTGCATTAGGAGCGAGACGATTAATGTGCTTAACATGCTCGATTCCTCTGTATCACAACTGTGATGTCCCTACCCCCTGTTGATGTTCTAAAATCAAAGTTAGATGACCGATCCTCCTCCTACAACTACAGTGGTCAATTCATTCAATACGTCCCCTCTGTGAGGGGTACCCTGTATACGTGGTATAAATGAATTAGAAATTACTATTCTTAGAGTAACAATATATGGCTCAAGTTGTTGATTTACAGTTTAACAGTATTTTCTACTACAGTATTTTAATACTAATCATTGCAAACCTTCCATTTGAAGATATTTATTCATGCTTCCCAAACTTGTTTGTTGTAACATTGCCAACTAATTGTTACCTTAGTATCTCGTTCTCTCAAAAAAACCCTTATTTTCCCAAGTAGAAACACTTTCGTCTGCACTAAAGACAGTCTGTAGGGTCAGGGGTAGTTTTAGGAGTCATTTGTAGCCCTTCACCTATTTACCGCCTTGCCCCCAACCTCTTTCTTTGGTCCTCTGAGAACCCTCTCCTGCTACTCCCTGTTTAGCTCACAATTTACTCTCCACCATCCCCTCATTCCAACTCCTTCTCCTTCCTGTTCTTCCATCCAAATTTTAAGAATATATCCAATCCCTTCTTCAACAGTTCCTTTCCCTTGCAGAATTCACCCTGCCTTGCCTTCCTCTATGCACTACAGAATTTCACTATTTCACTTGAAAACACTGAGGAAATGGCACACTGTCCCTCCTGTAGTTTCTTCACTCTAATTCCCTACATTGACCTTTGCTTTCAACACTTCTTTACACTCTCACTGCCTGGAACTGTAACTCAGGACTGTTTTTCTTCCTTTCGTGTCCTTTTCTGTTCTCCTTTGGAAACTTCCTACCATGGTCAAAGTCTCAGTCTCTTATTTTAGCTCCTGCTTTTGCAGGAAGAACTCATTCTCTCCCACTGTACCACCACCTCTAACTCTAACCACAATTAAAACAGAATGTATAGCCTTCTCTGTAGGCTTCCTTCTATGCCACTGTTAACAACGTATTTGTCACCGAGTGTCATTAATTGAGTGTTACATCTGGCAACTTCTCCCTTTTCATCTTCCATCTCTTCCAGTCACTTTATCTTTCAGCTTAATAGTAAACTAAAGGTCATTCCTGTCCTGAATTCCTAGTGTTCAAAATCTTGGTCTGTGCCACAGGTACCTCTGGACTTTACTAATATTTAAGTTATTATTCTGTGACCTTGAGAAATCTCAGTCCTTTGAGATGCTTGGCTTTCCTCCCCTCTACAATTATTTCATTAATTTTCAGCCTACTTCCAGTATTGCGCATTAGGATAGCCCACAAATATCAAGGCTTTAATAAATAAACTTAATGGTGACCACGTATTACAATATCCACTGTACGTTCAAAAACATGGATGGTAGTGATGGAATTGTATCATTCCTACTCCAACACTTAACATGTGATGTTAGTTCTCTGTAGATTTAATTTTAATAAGTTTGGAATCAGTTTGCATGCTCCCCATTTAATGCTTTTCTCTTACAAACCAAGCAGCTAAACACTATGAGGGGCATTGTCATGGAGATTATCCAGATAAAGATATAAACAGGTGTTCAGATAAATAGCCTTAAACTATTCTGGTAGATTTTGTCATCTCTAGAATATTAAATAAAAAATAATATTGAAGACTCATCGCTCACTTTAGATATTAGAGTTTACAGGTACACACACTTGTACTACATATAAAAAACCCCAAATACTTGTGAACGAAATATGTCATCTTTGTTTAGGCATAGGAATTACTTATTACTTGTATTTTCTTTCTCTTTTTCTTGTGTGGGTATAGTAGTCCAGGGTTTAAAACAGCAAAAAACACTGTGTGTGTGCACAGGTCTCATGTCTAATGAGAGAAAGGATGAGCCCAACATGTCCTGACTTTAAAAAAAATGCTGAGCAAACTCTCTTCTTCAATTTGGTCCCTTGCAAGCAATTCAAGTTAGCCTCCGATTACCAGAGAAATCCAAAACACTATTCATTTAAACTCTGCTTCTCACACGTAGGACAACTGCATCTGACTATTCTGTTACTGTCCTCCTGTAATTTGTTTTTATCTTCCTTCTTATTTTTCAAGATTGCATTTTTCTTCAAAAACAGCAAGTATTAAACAAAGCTGAGAGCTGTTTGTACATGGTATCTTCACAGATTAGATCATTTACCTCTGTTTTATTTTTACTTTAAAAAATAAGAAAATAAGATTCAGTTTTCTGAAAATGCAGCAGAAGGGAAAAGAAAAAAAGAGCAGATGGACAGGAAAAAAAAAATCAAAAAAAAAGGAACAAAAAAATTTGTGGATGAATCCAAAACTGTCATTTTTTCAGTATCACATGACCAAGTGTAAAATACAATTTTTAAATACGACTCATTAATATGTTACCTGAAACAAAGAACCAGCCTCCTATTCGGTCTGATCCAAAGCCCACTTAGATAAATGGAAAGATTCTATTCACTTAGAGTTCCACAGCTTGCTTTATTTTTACTTCTGCTTGGGTTTTTTTTGTTGGTGGTAGTGATTTTTTTGCTGTTATTATGCTAGTTATATCAAGTCAGAAAAACAAATTCTGAATTTTTTTCCATAATGACATATTGGGATTCAGTAACTTAACCTACAGTTTTATCAAAGACATAATAAATTATAGGGAAGTATTAGCCGCACCTACACATAAGGAAATAGAAGCTTATGAAAAATACAGCATTCAGTGTAAACAGATTAATTTACATTATCTTTCTATGGAGTCTTACTGATTCACATTTTATAAGGAGAACAGAACACCTGAAATTTCATAAGTCTTCGTAGCCTTAAATTTATTTCCTGTACAAATACGGTTACTATGCCAGACATTATGCTGCCTTTTTTTACCACATTGACCTGGTGGGATGTTATCTATATACTGTGTCCTTCCTTTTGGGAGTTGTATTCTTCTCGTATTTCTCTGCTCAAACTTAGTTGTCATGATTGCTTTCTGAACAACTGTATGGAGATGATAATACAATTCTTAGTTGTTAAACAGCTTCCCACAGAGTTCAGCAGTAAAAATGGCAAAAATAAGGCCATCTTTACTGAAAATACTAAGTTTTATAAGAAGCGTCAGATGAACTGGGATAGCCTGCAGTTTCAGAAAACATTGTTTGTCCTTCAAACATGGAAGACTTTCTTCCCAAAGTTAACCTAAAAATGAGTACATTTACACGTAAGATCCTACTTTTCTTTAAATTGACCACCAACCAAATAGATAGATCTAAGCAATCTGAATTCATTGACCCCATTCAGACTGACCTGGGTTGTTGTTTTGTTTTTTTTTTTTTCATCTCCTAGAGCTGCTTCCTTTAAGACCCACAAAATGTCTATATTATGGATATTTGGAGGAGAAACAAAGCCTGAAATTTAGCATATTTCTCTGAAACAATTATATACCTGAAGCATATATAACTATTAACCTATTAATTTAACAAGGGCAAGTGTAGAGTCCTGCATCTGGGCAGGAACAACCCCAGGTTCCAGTATAGGTTGGGAGATTACATATTAGAGAGCAGTGTAGGGGAAAGGGACCTGGGGGTCCTGGTGGACAACAGGATGACCATGAGCCAGCACTGTGCCCTTGTGGCCAGGAAGGCCAATGGCATCCTGGGCTGTATTAGAAGGGGGGTGGTTAGTAGATCGAGAGACGTCCTCCTTCCGCTCTACTCCACCCTGGTGAAACCACATCTGGAATATTGTGCCCAGTTCTGGGCCCCTCAGTTCAAGAAGGACAGGGAACTGCTGGAGAGGGTCCAGCGTAGGGCAACGAAGATGATTAAGGGAGTGGAGCACCTCCCTTATGAAGAAAGGCTGAGGGAGCTGGGTCTCTTTAGTTTGGAGAAGAGGAGACTAAGGGGGGACCTTATTAATGTTTATAAATATATAAAGGGTGAGTGCCATGAGGATGGAGCCAGGCTCTTCTCGGTGGCAAACAATGATAGGACAAGGGGTAATGGGATCAAGCTGGAACACAAGAGGTTCCACTTAAATTTGAGAAGAAACTTCTTCTCAGTGAGGGTGACAGAGCACTGGAACAGGCTGCCCAGGGAAGTTGTGGAGTCTCCTTCTCTGGAGACATTCAAAACCCGCCTGGACATGTTCCTGTGCGACCTCACCTAGGTGTTCCTGCTCCAGCAAGGGGATTGGACTAGATGATCTTTTGAGGTCCCTTCCAATCCCAAACATACTGTGATACTGTGATACTGTGAACCTTGAGAAAATAACATCTGAACATATTGCAACTGCTGGATCTAAAAATCCAGCTTCAAAATGAAGCCAGTGAAATGTCTTCTGTATTTCCTTTGATCTGATACTAACACGATGCCTTACAACTTGAATCAACACAATTCCCTCAAAAAATATTTTGTCTGCTATAGAAAAAACCTTGCACGTAAAATTGATCTCTATTCAATGAAAGTTTGGCACTCAGTCTACAATTCACATGTGCCTATTCTGCATTAGCAATCCAGGTATAAACTACATTTTCAGAAACTAGTGGACTTTCCTGCCAAGTCATGGGAAAGTAAGCAGAAAAATTCTTGAGACACTATAACCATCAAGTATGTAGACCTCTACTTCACCAGAATGAAGTTTCTAATTTTAGTCTCCAGTGAGGTCATCTGTAGTCTGTATGTACATCTCTATATACCTGTGATACATCTGTCTTTGATTCCTTGATTATTTGAGCTCTTGCCTGTTTACTTCAGCAAAACTGTAGAATGTTTCTTCAGGTTAGGAGAGATGAAGGAAGAAAAGCACTCAGTTTCACTTTCTGTTACCACTGTTGCCATTTACTCCCTTCTTTCCACCTTTAATCCTCACAACTTCCTCTTGCCGCCCCCAGCTGTCACCACAGTTTTCTTTGTCACCTCCTAATCCCCTCCAGAGAAGGATATGATGAGCGTGGAATAAGTGCCAAAACTGCTCTCCAGGGCCCTGCGCAGCAGACTCGAAGCAATTTATACAGCTTGAAGAAGGCTGGCTTAGTTTTATGCTATGTGGAAGGTAAATCCACGTACACAAAATACCTGGGTGGGACTGGCAAGATAAGACATTATATATTCAGACAAGTTACCCAAAACCTTTTTTTGACAGGTGACATATAGTGCAATAGAGCTTAAATAAAAGTCAGATAGCCAAAATCACTATTGCAGTAGTAATCCACAAAGGCCAAATCATAAAACTTATTGTTTCTTCAGTTGTGTGTTAGAAAAAACAAACAAAAAGCAAGCTGTACACCCCCACCGCCCCCCCCCCCAAAAAAAAAAAAAAAATAGAAAAGAGAAACAACTGTTACGATGGAGACATATAAAAGAGACTCACAAAGCAGCATACAATGTGGCAAATAAAAGGAGCTGCCCAGACACTGTGGAGAGAAGCTACTTTACACAGAATCTTGGGCTCAGACTGACGGAACAGAGGGGCCCTTACTTTTGCAGCCTGCAGTGGAGGGGGAATAGCAGCCCCGAAAAGAGGAGAGGCCCAAGCCTTAGCTTTTGACTTGAGCTTGCTATTACCTGCACTACGGAGAAAGAGCTGCTGCCAGGTGCCTGGCAATGCAGAGGTGTTTATGACATGAGGCTATACTTAGACTGCACTTCTATGTCTACCAGTTTCAGTTTGAACTAGATGAACTCTTTAATGTTGTGATATGTAAGGGATAAACTTGCAGTCAAGTGTATACACAATATGGAAAATATGTATGTGTTCAGTGTGGAGTCCTTTACTAGTCAGATTTGGGATCTCTCTACAGAAGCAGCAAAATAATTAAGGAACATTCAGATGCATGTCCTCACTGAATCATCTATTTGGTATTTATCGGCTTACTACTGGCTTTCAGGAAAGTCATATATGCAGATTTTAGTTTTCAGATGCTGTTTGTCTTATATTTGGAACTAGACAGTTGTTTATTTATCAACATGTAGTTCAGTGCTTTCTCTGCTGCTCTCAACAGTGCAATTTCTTGCCAACTATCCTTAAATCTATCAGTACTGACACTTGATTTGCTTAGTACCAGATAAGCCAGTGGTATAGACTAGTGTATGAATTAGATGTAAACACAAAATCATTTATCTGTCAACCACATAAAACAGGCTTGTGCTGACTGCTGGCAGACAGCAGTAGATGCCTTGTCAAGTTAGGATCTTGTTTAATGACCAGTGTAAGGACCTGCCATCTCCACTCATGTCACCCTTAAAAAGGTGTGATTTCCAGATCAGTCTAGAGAATTCGGTCTAACTGAAGACTATTTATAGTCTTTCCTTTGGAGAGAGAGAGTTTTCAATTGTATCAGTTTGTTGATCAGACTCCTGAGCTGTGATTGTCACAGCTAATGCAAAGGCATAGTAGGAGCAAACACTTTGGCATAGGGGAAAATGCAGGATCTTAGTGGAACTGCAGTGTTTGACTGACTTACAGTGATTATGAACTACCTTTTTGTATTGGTGCAAAAGACAGCACAAATTTGCTGCCACAAAGTTAATGGACCAATTCTTCAGTTGCCCAGATAATTAAAATAATGAGAGAAAAGGATAGGTGCGGAGATGACAGCTAAAAACTCTTTTCTAAGATTGTTCAGTGTGATGTTCATGGAATTGCATTCATAAATATGATTTATGTATCTGGGTTTATGTTGCTATCAAGTCTTTTTTAAAAAATTGGTGTTATCCATAACTGTTTAAAACTAAACCTAAAAATAAACTGTTGTGCATACATTACCAGTGAGACTTTTACTGGCTATGCATACTTCCATCACTGGTTCTTAGCTAGCAAGCCTTTTAGGAAAGGCCTTCCACTGATCCTGTAAAACATCTATGCTATACATAATACAGTAATAATAGCTGTCATAGTTCTACTATACATTCACTCCAAATTTTTGCAACTGGCAAATTTATACATTTATAAACAGCATTTTGAAAATAAATTAGTTCATTTTTGTCTCCTTCAAATCTGGAAAAATGTTATTATCTTATCTTTAAAATTAATCCTGTAAAATGAGACAGTATTTTTATAGGCCAAATCCTTAAACAGTGTTCTTAAAGTGCTAAATATTTCCAAGTGGTTTATGAAAAATTCATATCTGTCACTATTTGGATATCACAGCTCCTGTGGGGTAGTTTAAACGGAATATATCACTAATAGCCATCCACCAAAAGCCCATTTGACAAACACGAGTTACTTCTGTCCAAGATAGTACAGATGTTTCTCTGTAACCTTTCCTTAAACACACTACCTGTATGAGGCTGTCTAATAACGTTTTGTAAATGGTAACTAATACAAAAGTTCCAAAGCACATTTTAGCACTTCAGAACACAGCACCAGAGACACTTTTGTATAAGTAGGAAAATGTTGATAATTTGTTTCAATAATAACTATATTGATGGTAAGAGCAAAATTGAGAGAATATGGGAATATATGTGGGAATGCCCAGGGAGGTTGTGGAGTCTCCTACTCTGGAGGCATTCAAGACCTGCCTGGACGCCTTCCTGTGTAACCTCATCTAGGTGTTCCTGCTCTGGCAGGGCGATTGGACTAGATGATCTTTCGAGGTCCCTTCCAACCCCTGACATTCTGTGATTCTGTGAATGGGATGAGTGTTGACGGAGGAAAAAGATATAAAAGAGGGTATACCAGAATGAGGCTATATTACAATAAGCATGAGTGTGTTACTTGCTCTGCTTTTACATTGTCTCCTCTTATCACTTACCACTGTCTACTAAATAACTGATCAAACAGACCAGTTTAATCTGCTAAATAAGAGACTAAATAGTCTGCCTCAGTGTAGACATTCTTCGATTTTAAAAGAAACCTATTTGAGCTAAAACAAGTATGACTTGCAAAAAAAATAATATTGCAAGAGATTTCACTCTTTCAAAAATGGGAGTTACAAAACTTTACAGTCTTAACTTTCAGCTGTATAAATTTTCGCAGTCAACTGAAGCAGCTTTATACACTGCTAGCTTACTAAAGTAAAGTATGATATAGTTCCCTGTTTCAATTTGTAATGTTCATAAAATCGATCCTTTTACAGGCATAGTCAGAACTGTGTTTGAAAGAATTACAAGAAATAAGATGCATAAACACAGTATTCCCAAATGGAGGTCTTTATGGGTTATGGTTTTTGTGCTAAACTGATTCTGGAGAAGCAGTAGTTACCTGCAGCCAAGAGCTGAATCCCCTGTCCTACTCTAATGCACAAATATGTATCTACACATGAAGGTTATCAAGCCACAGTTCTGTCTAGAGGAAGGCTGTGTTTCATTTACTGCTGGAACCTCATTTATTTACTTTTCCTTCAGTCATTCTTTCATCTTCATGTTTGCTGTCTTAAAATGTTCTTGTCTCTAAAAGTGCCTCTCCAGTATCAGTCTTTTATATGTCCTCAGGATTAGGGGTAGTTCAGTACCCTGAGTTCTTCACTGTTTGATTAATATTTGATCTATGTCCTGTTCTCCATCTATTTGCTGCACATCACTTGATTTCCACCACATTATTTTCAAAATGGGAATCATGTGCTCCTCTGTTTCCCTACAGTACTTTTCTACAATGGACTGACCTTGATTCAAGGTCTCTGAATTGTATCAAAATACAAGTAATAATAAAAATGTAAGGCATGTATAAAGTTCAAAATCAGATTTTTGTATATCACAGTGCTTTCCTTCCAATGTTCTTTTGTTCCTCACGTTTTTCTCTTTATGAACTCCTAAGAATGCTTTGTCTTAATTAAAATGTAAGAGTCTCAAGAATCCAGTTCTGTAGCCACTTAAGTTGGAGAGCACGTTAATGTTTTAAATGGATAGGAACTAATGTTCAATGTGGATTGATTTCAACTTCTGCGGAGCTGCATAAGCCATGTTCTTAGGACAAACATTTCCCCACAATTCCTAATTGGACGTGAACAACAAGCATGGGTATAGTAATCTCAGATATATGGTTAATATTATTCGGTGAGTATCATAATTCTGCTTAGTTGTATATATATCATACTCGTAAATTTGCTACGATATTAGGAGTTTCCAGGCACAGAGACTAGGCTACAATGTCAGACACTGAATTGACATATTTTGTAACCACAATATTAGAGATAAGAGCAAAGAGTTAAAAAAAGCAATTAAATAAAATCATGGCAAAAGGCAAACAAAAATATTCTTATAATGTACATTAGGGATTATTAAAATGTAAGTACTGGTTAGAATGTCAACAAGAGATGAAAAAGAATAAATGCTACCCTTGCCAAGACCTACAAGTTGGATTTAGCTTGGGAACAAACTAAGAATGAAGCAAATGACAGATATAAATAGAGTATGAGCTGTAGCACTCTGCTCCATTATGAGATAATTGGAAGAGATAGATAAGGGGGAAGTCTGAAGTGAACATCATGTACTTAAATTTTTATAAGGCATTTGAAAAAGTTCTCTGGAGATTGACACTGAAGGTAGAAAATCAAATGTTTATAATAAGAAAAAGTAAACAACCCAAAAAGTAAATAAACAGGGTTGGTGTAACACAAAGTGAATGCCTATCTTCAGAGAAGACATTTTCTTTTGTAAAGAATGTCTAGTACAAATGCTCTCATGGCTACGGGAACATACTGTATCTTTTTTACATTTTTAATATAGTAAATTAGGTTGAAAGTCAAACAAGAAAAGAACCTACAAAATAGGAAGATGACTTGAAAAATAAAATAGTAAAAAAATCCTTTTTCATAAAGGAACACATAGTGTTTCTGTAGATAGAACAGAGCGAATCCTAATAGAATAAGCCAGATAACTTCTTATAGACTTAGCAAAGAGGAGGCTGATTGCACCTATGAAGCAGACTAAGCAAGACAAAGTTAATTTTTACACTAAAATAACCAACAGCTATTAATAAGTATTTTGTAACTTGTATACATATATTCAGTTGCAACACAGAAGAACTATAAATCCATATACTTCAACCCTCTTCCTATGGTGTGAATATATTGATCATTTAGGCAGCAATGTGTTCATCAGCATTCATTAAACAGACTGACTTCTGTACATCTGGAGGAGATAAAAATGATTTGTGGTCAAATGGGACAGACATATACTTCAGGTATAGAAAAAAAGCAGTTGAAACAGGCTGTTAGAACACTGCATATCCCTAGGTATATCTGTTAGATGTGTTTTGAAATATACATTATAATCACTAATGTGAAGGAAACCACCTCAGTTAAAATGACCAAGTGTAAAATGTCTTGTCTTTGAAAAGGTCCAGATTCTTATCATTAATGAAGCTATGAGATAATGACTGGTTTGGGGAAGTTTGCTGAGGAAGCTGTAGCCTGACTTCAGTCTAGACTCAGAGATCAAATAAACTGGTTGACCCAGAGTTTTGGGATTTTTTTCTCAGATTTTTTTTTTTCTTTTTGCAATTCTGCACAGTTGAAAAGAAAATTAATATAATTTGTCAATATAATAACTTTGTTCCAGTTGACTGTGTTGAACTATTTCTCCACTGGAATTGGAGAATTGCGTCTCAGATATATTCAACTATACTGTTAAACAGTGTTCTTACTCCACTGATGGAGTCTACTTATGTCAGTATTTCAGCATTTAGCCACCAATCCTTCTTATGCTACCATATTCTGGGTGAGATGATCAAATACTAATGGGAAATTCTCTATACCACCCTGGCTTTTCTCCTTGATGCCTTTGAAAGTCACCAAACTTTAAATGAATTTACCAAATTAACTTTAAACACAACTACATTTTTTTATTCTGAATATCAACTTGACAGTGTAATTTTATTTTTTATGTTTATCTGTGTAACATCTTATCAAAACCTCAGACTTCAGAGTAAGATTTAGATCATCTGTTTATTGTTGGAGAGCTATCCAGTAATTTAGAAGAGCTTGCTTTGTAATGTTAATGAGAGCAAAACACCCTCTTAGCTACCACCCCAATGCCACTTACTTAAAATGTTAGCTTAGCTCTGATTCCAGATATTTACATCATGATATAAAGCTTTACACACAAAAGAAATGTTGAAAGTTTCAGATCATTATTTGACACTAATCTTCAGCCTGAGGTACCTTCCAAATTAAAATAAATTAAATTAAAAGAAATACTGGACATGCTTTGCTTCATAATATAACTAAATTTTCCAGACTCCTGCTATTCCATATTAGCCAGTTTACATTCTTTTAGACAAAGGGCAAGACCAAGTGCTAGAATGTCCAGTTGTCATTTTCATATCTGCTCCTTGTTTAGCATTGGACTTATAGAGCAATTACATTTTCAAAAGTGCCCAAAGAATCTCCATTCTTAAAATACTGAATAACAAGAAATTAACATTTATTTTCCGTATTTTGACAGACAGACTTATCTGTGAACTTATCAATCTTCTATAATATTCTTAGATTGTCAAACACTGGTCATTAAGATGTTACCAGCAATATTCTCTTTAGGACCTAAGAGCACGTACTGGTAGCACCACCATTTAAATGTATTATATTACGTAACATAAAAGAGAGGGGTTAACTGGCATAATGCTTCATGAACCTTAATACAGAGTAGCATAGAATGGGGCCAGTAATTACTAGCTTACACACATCCCAACTTTGTAGGGGGTGAAAATGTACACATATGTGTCATTTATCAAAAGGAGACTTTAAATAGAACAATAAACTATTATTTCACATTTTATAATAAAAATATCAGCATATGAATTCATAGGACATTTGTTTAGTTGTGTTTATTTTTTACCTATTATACCTATATTTATGCTAGTGATAAGGGGAACTGAAGCTAACTTTGAGTTTTCCATATATTCAGAAATCTGTGTAGTTATATCTGGTGCCTTAGTAAGTTACACTGGGTCAAGGTGCAATGAGTAAAGTTGTTCATAAACCTCAATACCGTATTGCCTGGTGTGCTTTCTCTGCAACAGAAAATAACCTCTTCTACTCAGACTAAGATTCACAAATATTTCCATTGAAATAAATAGAACTAGTTGTAGTAGAAGATTATATTTAATGTAAAAAGATTAAAATCTCTCTGCGAGTTATTTAAAAAGTTCTGGGTCATGTGTATGTGTGTCTCATTTCTCCATAACTGTCAAAACATTTTTTGCCTAACGGTCTTCATGTGGCTTTAGTGTCTTTACAGTATTTTGATGAATACTTAATGATACACAGGGAATGAAACTGTGGCCAAAACAATGTTGTACAATACTGATGTGGTATTCTATAGTCTTGCTCCATGGATCAGAATTTTTACAAATCCACTTAAGACAGCATGGTAATCTGATGGCTAAAACGTTGGTGCTTTGCTTCTACAAAATATAATGCCAACTCTAAATCTGTTGGAGGTGAAGGAGCAATAATGAGAAGAGGGCAACATGGCAAATAAGGAATAGAGTTGGTGTTTGGGTTGTTTTCCATTTGTGCATAATTCCTAAAGAACAATGCCTTTTACAGGTTATCCA
Source organism: Streptopelia decaocto (assembly GCF_964273445.1). Taxonomy (NCBI): domain Eukaryota; kingdom Metazoa; phylum Chordata; class Aves; order Columbiformes; family Columbidae; genus Streptopelia; species Streptopelia decaocto. Next base: position 18,195,166 of record NC_138659.1, read on the forward strand.
CATTAGGTTTTGCAACAGGAAATAAATGCTGAAATCTTTTTTTTTTTTTGGTCCTATGACGGAAAGTGAAAATTGATACAGAACTTTGTGGAGCGTGAATCTTGATCAGAGAAGCAGAAAAGCACTTGAAAAAGATCTTTCAGCTTAGAAGAGATTAGCCTTCCAATTAAAATCGAGGTTTGTGCTAATTCTCATTAAACCACTATTCTGTATAATAATTTAGACTTTCTTCATTTTATTTTGTGGGAAAGATTAAAATAGCTTCTTCAGAGATACTGGAAATTTATTTACCAAGTTGTGTGGTAAATGCTCGCAGTCCTTTTCATCTAAAATAAATGTCTAGGTAATATTGATCACTCGTCACCTTCATATAAACTCTATGAGGAAGAAAACTTCCACAAAAATACACAATGAAGTCTAGTTTTTATAGTTCCTTCTTTACTCTTGTCATAGCCAGCAGTATTCCCAAAAGAGAAATATCACTAGTTTATAACAGTCCTCTTAAAAATAATACTAGATTTGCTATTTTTAGAATTTTTAGGAACTATTAATAAAAATATTACCCCATTATCTTTTGGATTGTATTCCAGAAATGTGTACTGGTCATTGTCACAAAACACACTGGAGCATGGAATAACACTTATATCAGACTGTTCAAACTAATTTTTTATTGTGCAAACATTTATTTCTACTGCAAGGTACATTTTCCTTCTACTAATAGAAGTAATACTATATTAGGTAGGATGCAAGAATATGACATCCAAAACGATACAATATAGTTAGTTAAAGTGTTTCATTCATTTTTTTCTGTGCTTTGCTTAATTCCTTACTTGTCTACAGCTTTATTTAGATTAGCAATATTTGTTTATTACAGAGTAAGAAATTATGGGAACCATGCCTGATCTGAAAATAAAAAAATAGTAAAAAGTCAAATTAAATTTGTCGGGAACTTCCCACAGATACTTTAACAAGCCTAGAAAGAACTTATCTGAGATTCTATATATAGTTGAAGTGTTAAGAAGTGAAGAAAAAAAAAAAAAAGGCATATCGCACATGCTTTTTACACATGCTCAAGACCAGGGTAACTTTGGAAAAAAGATTGTCTTTTTTTCTTTTTTAAAAGTTATATATTCAAACAGTCCAGACTTGCAATCTGGAAACACATAATGCTCCAAAAGTTGCCATTAGAATGCCAACAACTCTGAGAAATAAATATAGAGCTGAATCTGAGATTGTCACAATTTCCCTGCAATTATGGGAGCTGTATACTTTTTCAGTCTCCCACGATTGTGTGTTTAACAGCTACACAAAGGAAAAAGGCAAATATTTAATAAATAAATACAAAGAGGAATAGTATTCAGGCAAAGACTCAGAACAAGGTATAAAACAAAAGCCCAAGACTGATAGTAGGTGTCTTGTCTGTTGTTTCCCACAGAGGAAAGTTGGTCAGAGATTCCGTTTACTCTACCAAATCAACAGGAGAAGAGTGCTGATGACATTTCTTCCTGATGACACTTCCTAAAAGAATTGTGCATTGATAGATATGTATCTTCATTCTCTAGTATTTAAAGATGCTTTGGCTCCTATGATAGGATTCCTGAATACTTGCAGCTTAACATATGTAGGTAGTGTAATATATCTAACAGTGGTTTGGCATTGCTTTCTCCCTTTCAAATGCAGCTTGCTGCGCACTACAACCATAGTATATTATTATTGTTTTACATTTAAAAAAATAACAAAATTCTAATACAAATTGTAAATGTCTCTTTAAGGAGTGCAAATTATTCAAGAACTTTGAACACATAATAGAACAATTATTTTAAAAAGTCATTATTATCTCTGAAGTGTCACCTGTCTGATATGTTCTCTCCATGGCTAATAGGGTACATATAATTACAGAGCTCATATAAATCTCAGTCTTCTTACTCAGACTGAGCTATTACACTTCCTGATTAATCAGAAGGCATGGTTTTGTCTTTTCATTAGGCTTTAAAAAAAAATAAATTAAAACATCAATTTTCACAATATTTTAAAAGTTTAATTCATCTTGATTCATATTAAACACCACTTAACATCTCAGTACTCTGTGAAGTTCTGCTCATCAGTAGTATGGCTGGTAGAACAGTATGCCCAATATTTAATTTTTCAAAATAATAACTTCAAACTTCCATAATATGCCTTGTTTGTGTTTAGAAAATAATTTAGCAGGTGCCTGTTCAATGCAAACACTATTTTTTTTTCTTTAAATGTGACTTCCCAAATGAATGCAGAAATTTCAGAGTTTACTGGCTTTGGTGGGAGTCAAATTATTTAAAATCTCTTTAGGTAACTGTATTGGTGTGGTGGGTTAAGACAGGTATTGTTCTGTCATCTGCTTTTGAAGTTCTCTATAGATCTTGCTGCTGATCAGACTTAGGTGGAATATATGGATACAATGAGGAGAGATTTGTGTTTATGGACTGGACTGGCAGCATTGGTATGAGGATGTCTGATAACCAATCGTCTAATGTCTAGGGCGATACAAGAAGGCACAGTAGTACCTCCAGCTCTTCCGTCTCTCCATATGACCATTTCTATCACTGTAAAGTGGCACTGCCATCTAAGAAAATAATTTCTAAATGCTCAGTTCACTTTAGCCTGAAATCAAGTAGCAGCAGGTTGCTAGACAACTCTACATTTGTGTCATTTCTGTCTTGGAAGAAGACATTCACCTCATAATTTTTTATAATGGTGATCTTCTAACAGCTCGTTTTTGTCTGAAATTAAGAGCAAAACCTGAGGTCTTCCGCAACAGTCTCAGACTAGCCCACCAAGGGCTAGTATGTCAGAAGTCTACCTGTTAGAGGCTCACCACAGTTTCCTCTCCTGCACCCTCAGAGATACTTCCCCTATACTCTGAAGCATCTCTGAAACAAGTAGCCAGCCTTGTTCTTCCCACCACATGCAATGCTCTGCCAACATTACACTAAAATCCCAACATTCCAAATGACCAATTGAGCTAGTCACAAATACATAAAAATAACAGCACTTGAGTTTTCATAAACAGTAACTGCCACAATTAATTGTATTAAATGAATTCATAATGTCAGCGCAAATGTAACTTTGTTGTTTTTTCTGGACTCAAAACTATGATCTGTGAACTGCCAAGTAAGAGGAAAAATGGGAAGCAAAAACTAATGAAGCCTTAAAAATTAATTCAGTGCATTTTGAATGTTTCTATCATTTTAGCTAAATTGTAATTTTTTTGCAATCTGTGGTCAGTCTCATTACAAAAACAAATGATCATGTGGGTCACAGTTTGAATACAGTTTGTAAATTAATTCCTCAGTGTCAGTAAGATACATGGTACCAGAAACTACTCTTATGAGATAAGCTCCACTTTTATGATACTCTTAGATTTCGATAGTCTTTATAAACTGTGTTGACTAGTCAATATCTGCTAATTACAGAATATCTTGTTCCACTTTTTAAAACATTGAACAATATCTACAAAAATGTCTTTTAAAATGTTATTTAACTGATTAAACCCCATTTGAAGAAGTGATCAAATGCAACATTTTTGTACACAGTGAAAACATAGCTTGCTCACTTTTCAAAAGGGTACATTCAACCAAATACAGACCTCAGCCTTTAGACCATCTCTGTTATAGCTGTCCGTGCTTGATAATGAGAATTATACAGCAATAGTGATTAAGTGACTTGCGCCTTTAGCTTCTTTTGAATTTGGTGTGAAGATGGGACACTGAATCCCCTTCCATAGTCAGGGAAGGTTGTGTATTAACAAGTGCTGTCACATAAGGAACAAATATAACCACAGGCTTCCATTTGCAACTCAGCTTGTTGTTTTTCCCATCTGTATTTGTTTCACATTTGGTTTGGCAGCACTGCTTTTATCTGTGCTGCAGTTTTCTCTAGTCACAAGGGGAAGAGAAAACAAAGTGAGAAAAACGTAAAACCTCTAAAACATTTTTGGCTATTTAGAACAATAAAAAAAGTGAAGCTATTCTACAGTGTTTACTCCTTATTAAATATTTTAACAATCACTACATTTTGAAGGAGCTCTGTAACTTAGAGCTGCTGGAAGTATGGTAAATGCTATTAACTTAATATCTTTAAAAGGTAAAGGACAAACACTTTTATTTGCAAGAAGCTGAAGCGCTTTGACTCGGGGTTTAGAATTTAGGAGGCAGGGCAGGACTTTCCTGGCAGAGCTAATCCGTAGTGAGGACTGCTGTTCACATCTTGTAATTGCCTCTGCCAGGCATATGATCCTTGTGCTAAGCTGTTAGATCTGCAGTTATTAACGGCTGAAGCGAGCCGAGACTTGTAAGACCCAGGTAGAGGGGTAGGCAGTTTTCTTCTTTTTGCTAACTCAGTAGGTAAATTGCACTTATGTTAACCTAATGCGTTCCCTCCCGATCTACCACAGCTTGTTATTCAGTGAGTCAAGCACAATCATGTCAGACTTAGCAACCTGCTTTCTACCACAAAAATACAGCACTTCCTAACATTTCTTTCTAAGTGGAGCCAGGATTTGTCCCTCAAGAGATACTTCAGAGTAAATAATAATATCACTGTTTTTATCTGTGAGTATAAACACTGGTTTTTGTCTCATAATGAGTGTTTCTGTTTTACTGCTACTTCCCACCAGGAAGCTGACTGCTAACATAATTAACAGATGATTGCATGGGGGAGGCTGAAATCTTTAACAGCTGTTTTCGGGCATTCTGTACTAAATCTTCTGTGCTGAAGAACATTTACAGTTTTTTAATGGCATTCTGTCCAGTGGCACAGAGATTATGGGACCATGGTGTGTGTGCCTACAGGAAGACTTAACTTGTTCACTTACTTGAAAAAATAGGAAGAATCCACTTTTAAAGCACGTAGTGGATTGGTACAAGTACTTGAGCATACATATCAGAATTCAGTACAAAAGATCAGCTTTAACTGTGAACTCTAAAAACTGAATGTGTAGTGCTGAAATGGTTGGCAGATTTATTTTACAATAAAAGTATTTTGAAGCTTTAGTAATTTCTGATGCTCCAGGTGATCTATTGCTTCGTTGCAGGATAAAAGGGAGACAATGTGAATCCATGTTACTATTTGTTAATTAATAGAAGAGTCATTCTGAGAGTAATGCATAGCGCAGCACAAAAGTTTCCTGTTATAAAATAGAGTAATTGTTGTCTGTGATAGAATAATCATTATAAAATTGAGAGAGAAATCATTTGGGAAAGAACTGCTTCAGTTCTCCAAGGAGTATTATAGTGTCTGCCAGAAGTCAGGTAGCATGCATCAAATTCTAGATAGAAAAATAAGAGCTTTAGAGTAATAAGGGTATAATTAAGTAATGATGGAAGTACGAGTCACATTTACAAACTGTGTATCATGTTGTCCCAGAGAAAGAAGACTACTTGATCTGTGGGAGTTTTTAAGCTGAGACACTGAAACATTTTCTGCGCTAGTAAGCTTTTGCTGGGGCATACCACCGAAGTCTTCCTCTGCCAGAGTTATAACAGCACTGAGATGTTCTTCTTCTCTTTTCATGACCCTCTCCCAATTCCAGTGTGTGCTAGTTTAAGTAGAATATAGAAACAAAGCATTTTTGCTTCCATTGTTGTTGCAAGGATGATGCTAAAACAGAAATTAGCAGGAGGCTGACAGAACTACTTTCTACAAAGCATTACCTCCTCTTCCTTCCACACAAGTAAATTGATTCCCTCTTTTATCTATAAGAGGGACCCAATCCTAAAATAAATTCAGAAGAAAGGTGAGTATAGAGGTATATTAACAATTTACTTACGTGGAACTGTGTGCCTAAACCTGCCACAAAAGTGTAAATTTGAACCTCTTGGTATAGCTGATGCAGTGGTTTTATAAATGTTAATTTTTTTCTTTAATGCTTTTTTAATTTATGGTGGTTTTGCACAGTGAGAAAGGGCTTGGCATGTACATGCAGCAATTTTTTTTCACAGCTTAGAGCAACTCAAACTTTCCAACTACTATGCGGGTCTCACTGCAGATGTGAAAACACTTGCTCCCTTAGTGAACTAGACCATTAAGATCTTGAGCAGTTTCAATCGAAATCAAGCTTTTAAAATAGAATTTAGGCTTCTAAATCACTTATTTTGGAAATTTACTTACAAGGACAAATCAAGATAAATTTGACAATATTTGCTTAAGTTCTTTTCTTTTGTAGCCTCTGTTAAATTGAAGAACTCATAAAATTTAACACATTTTCTAAAATGAGGAGGCCAAAATGACGAAAGTATTTCTTGAGGAAAAGAGGAGGATTATTTTAAAGAAATCTTTATAGAATTTTCTTTTGAGGAAATTGTAATAGAATTTTTTTGTACAAGTTGAATCTAGACTCAGATATTTTAAATCAATTGATTCAGAAATGTGTGGGCTTTTTATCCCCGTTTTAGATTAACAGTCTCAGGTGATTTCCAAAAGGAAAGGCAAAAGAAGGGCTTTACTCACTAATTCACACTGTGACAAATGCCTATTAAAGTGCCTTCTGAGATGTACAGTAGGGAGTTGTTCCTTTAAAGTCACCAGTCAACATGACAGCCAGAAGTATACAATTGTCCAAGTGATGTGTGGAGGTGTTCTGAATTATGTGAATCTCTTTCCAGATAGGTGGTGATGTTCATTTATGCAGTAAGCACATTAGAAGGGAAAGCTGATTTTAATTTATTCCTTTAAATACCCAATGTAAGAACAGTTCTTGCACAAAAGTAATATTTAGCTCTATAGTTTCATCATGAAAGTACATACTGTAGCAAAATTACTCCAATGTTCATCTCAGTACAGGAGCAGGATTTGAAATGTATTTTCAGTACCAGTTAATGTGTCATTATTGGCATTGGAACTGGTATGTTCCAGTACCAGTTATGTGTATACATACATACAGAAAAAGATTATAGACTTGGAAAACGTAAATTTTTGTTCCTTTAGTGTGAAATTGTAAACACTTACTGCAACAGCTTATATAAAAGTTATGAAATCCGATGCTTTGAGGGTGGGGATTGGAAAATATATTTGGTTTCTCTGTTGATTTTTTGTTCTCTCCATTCCATTTGTTGTATGTGATTCTGAAGTGGCACAGTAATAGTGATTTTTTTTTTCCTAGAACGTATACATACATATACAGTGCTAAACTTCAACAGGCAGTAGAATGAAATAGCAGTATAAATAGATATTTATGACTGTCAAATGGCTTGTTCATATGACAGACTGTATTAATTTAGCAATTCAATGGTGGAATGTATACTTCAGGGTCTCTTAATATTGCTAGAAATATTCAGCATTGATAAAATCTACCTTGCTGTGCAAGGTTCAAAGAAAGCCGAACATACTGCTTAATCTTACCTAAACCCAAAGGGACTTAAAGTGTAAAAGGTATATAAATCAAAAAATAGTATATACATTTTTATGCAGTCAATAAAATGAATCTCGCTCTGCATATTTTAAAAACATCCATATGTTTGTTTGTTTCTTTCTTTCTCTAAAATGTTGTGTGGAAAGAATTATTCCAGTAAATCAAAGTTCTCTAACAGCAAGTTGTTGGTTTGGGTTTGTGTTTTTTCATTTTTCAAAGACTCCCGGATACAGCACACTTATTGCCTATGTATAAGCGCTATACTGCATATTTCAGGAAGGAAGGCACCAAGGCTAAGCAGGTCTGTACTTTACAAATGGATCTCTCTGCACCACAGTCCACCATATATGCATTATCTGAATGTGTGACTGTGCAGAAAATATAGGAGACCAGAAAGAGAGGAACTAGCAGTACAAATGGGAGAAGCAACGTATTATATTAAAGTGTAGAGATTACCTTCACAGTGACTTTGACCTTCTCTGGGCACCTCTTTAAGAAAGTTAAATTTGCCCAGGCACTGACGTTAAATGGCAAAACAGCCTCCATATATATCTGGAAACTGTTGCAGCTTCCCATATTGGGTGACTCTCTGCAACTTGTCTGCACAGAGCATTTCCTTGGATGCTCAACTACCAAATCATTCCTTGGCTATGGCCAAAGCATGCAAGTGAAAATTTGAACAGTTGTATAAGCAGTTGTGCCTCAATGGTGGGAAATACTCCTGGCTTGCTTGCTTAAATTTACTAAAACAAATGCAGCTTTTATCTGTTTATAAGTTTATAAAGAATGGACTACACATCTGTACATAACTGGTTTAAGAAATACGAGGTAAGTTGTGCTCTGAAAGATACTCAAGCACTGAATTTACATGACTGATCTTACTAAAAAAAGCAGTGATATCATCAGAACATAAATGCTTTTTTTTTAAATTTTTAACTTAGAATTCTTTCTTTACATCTCTAATATCCTGTGGTTTTGATACTGTGAAGTACACAGTAACTATATATGTACACAAGAAAACATTTTTTGTGAATAACCTCTTCACAGTATCTTGCCAAGGATTACAAGGGAACCTAAAATAAATAGCCTCTTTTCTCCCATCTTCTGAAGCAAATTATTTATCAGCTTTGAGCGTGTCAGGGCTTCTTGAGTAGGTAGGATATTTTTTGCTTTTATTTGCATTGCTCTTCAACACAACTGGTAGCACTAAGGACTGGTGATCAGTAAGTTTATGAAATATTTTATTACATAATTTACTGCTACAATCCTGATTCAGTAAAACTTCACTGAATTAACAGGTGAATAACTTGTGTTGATCAGTAAATTCCCCCTTTATTTCTGCACCCTTTCCTAGCAGCCAAATTGAAAGACAAATTGCATTATGATGGTCAAGAAACACCTCAGTATATCCAGCAAATCAAAGGTTTATTTCAGTTTCAGATACTTTCAATAACGAAAGCAAAATGTGAGATTCACGAAAGGAATCAGTGATACTTACAAAATTAGTGAAAAAGTCAATGACTGAATCTTCTTTTTACCCTCAGAGCAGTGACTGGGATATTCACATGGCCAGAAGAAAACTGGTACGTTACCCTCCCTGCCACAGAAATCACCCATTTGACACACACACAGTCTGGATACAGGGCTGATTGTTCACATGCTATCCTGTGGCAGATTTTCAGATTGATCTAGGCAATATTTAAATATTTCACATAGTGACAGGAAAACAGGTGAGTTTTTCTCAGAGTCATCTCTCTGAGTAAATGAATATTTAACTATTCCATATAAAATGTGTGTACTGTAAGCATCAAGCTTCAACTGCACAGTTTTCAAAGGGAACCAGGTCCTTTGAAAATCTAGTCTTTCAGAAACTGAAACTGGTTTTAAGATCCATTTTTTTCAGAAAAAAAAAAATCGCTCAGCAGATTCATGAATGTTAATAAATTATTCAGAATAGTTTATTTACTGAACAAACGCATTTGCCAAAGACTCACCATGTTCTTCTGCACAGAGCAGCTTCTTTTATGAAAAATAATATACAATCCAATTTGGCAGTTTGTGGGATATGAGAGACCAGAACCCATCTGTTACTGAACCCAACTGCTTGGTTAGGAATCTAAGCTATGCAAGTAGAATTATTTGTCTCAGAGAGAAATGCAAAAGCAGTGAGATGGACATTACTGTACTGCAGAAGTATAGGTAAGAAATGGACCACAAGCTAGACACCAGAAGAAAGAAGCTTGAGTGAAGTTCCACCATAGTAGAAGTTCTCAAGAAAATGAAGATTAGAAAACTGTCTCCAAACAGGTACAAATCTAAGAACCAGATTCCTGAAATTAGAGTCCTGTTATATTGAGCTAAGCATTTTAGCATGTGAGCATTTTATAAATGAACAGGATCATTTAAAAGAAATAGCTGATTCTTCTCCTAAAGAAACATAATCAGTAAGGTTTTGAAATGGTATAGTATGCATATATTACAAATCCATCTGTCAGCAAAAAAAAAAGAGGAAAGGTCTATATAATTTCTATCATATTTATTATTAAATACTATCATATGACTTAGTGGCAAACTATGTTATCAAAACTGTGATTTGATGATGCAGGGTGGTTCGTGGCAGATGAGAGGAATAATTCCATCTCCTCTCCACTTTGAAGAATCAACAAGCATCTGAAAACCCAGAGATGGAACATATGCCTCCCAACCAGCAAAAAGTGAGCATCTTTTCAGAAAGGGCATAATGGAAGGAGAAAAGAGAGAACTCAAGGATGAACAGACTAGAAGATCAAAAAGGGAATGGGACTAAGAAGACAGAGTTCAGCTGGTAACAGACCTGAAGTTCACAGACCTCACAGACGGAAAACCCTTGATATAAATCAGACTTCTGGAGCTGAAAACCTGTGGAAGTAAGAAGTTGCAGTGAACTGGAAATATGCCAAAAAATATTTCTGTATCTCAGTCAAGGGCAAACAATCTCCTAAAATGAACTATCTTGATCACTTGCCGTTATATAGCCATACTATGAGGCTACTTCAACTGTATTTTACTGCTCAGATATTCCATTCATAGTTAATATCCATTCAAATGAAGGGGGTGCAAGCAACACCTCTGGCAGTATCTGTATTGCACACTAAATACAACAGAATACAAAAGATATGCTTCATCAAAACCAAATTTGAACCATTTACATAATGGTGCAAAGAAAAGACAAAAAAGCAAACAATTAAAAATAAGATATACTTATGTAATACTAATCGTTATGAATTAATAAGCAATTGATCTCAGGGTCCTCACAGGTCTGCAGCCTTTCTCATTAAATATTTCCTGAAAGTATGTCTAATATTCTAAATATTCCATTTGACAGTATTTCTATGCAGAATATATATGCTTTTTCTATAATGGACTGTAGCAAAGTACAAGCAACATAGGATTGGATTAAAGTGATATCCTCCAGTACAGAAAAACAAGAATCTGGACAGGCCCGTATTCTAAGGTGGACAAACAAAAGAAAATACTCAAGATTTTTTAAGAATGGACTTTGTTCATTTACTGGAAAGTCAGCATCAGAAGAGACTGCTATGGTAACTTGCAGAGCTGGAGGAGAGAGTGCTGCTAAAACAGCCTCACGTAAAGTACAATACTGATTGCGTTGTGGGGAAACACCTGCACAGCCTTTCTGCCACAGTGCACCTGAGTCCAGCCTCACCACAGGACAAGACCTGAAGACCTAGAATGTAATTTCCAGCAGCCATTTTCAGACCTGGGTTCATATTTTTTATTTCAGATTTGCCAAAGATCTGTCTTGTAATGCTTCTATGAATATTAATAAAAAGAATTAAAAGTAGCTATTCATTTTCCACTAGTCATTTGCTGCAATTTTCCAACAATTACCATACTCTGTAATAGTGTTATGCTGTAATTCTGCTGTCAATATTTTGTAAAGATTATTTGTTTGCATTTTGTTAAGTGCACACAAACTTGAAATAGACATTTCTATAGCTAAATGGATGCTATGGCTTGTGCAGTTGCTTATACACTGTTTCCTATCTGAGATCAGATCATGCTATGGAAGAAGTTCCATAGAAGATAACTTCATAAAGTTCAAGTCAAACAACTGGTATCAGTGAAGTGCTTGACGGAAGCTTCAGACTAGAGCTGGTGAAAGTGTTAAGCCACAGTGTGGTCCAAAAAGAAGTAAAAAGAATATTTCATTTATTTTAGCCATCAAAACCCTAGCTAAATAAATAAAATTGATAAAATAAGACAGGCTGCAGGGTCTTTTCCTATTCCAGTAGAAAAGAAAATGTAGGTATAAGATGCTAAGATCTACATTTTCTAAAATCTCAAAGAATACTGCAATCAGAAGTTATGAATACAGAAAATGCTTGTGGTTTAATTATTTTTTAAACTATAAAACTATGCTTTGATAAATATACTCTTTAACTCTCCATCATGTTATTTACAATGCTGCCATTTCCAACCGACAGCATTCATATTTGTAACTATCTTAAGATGTTATTCACCATTTCATAACTCTCTGAATAAATGTTTAACTGCTTCAATGTACAGCATATTCTTCTAAACAAAGGTAATAATTAGTAATGTGCATGATCTTGTGATTACCAATAAATGAGAATCCATCTTTCTTTAGGAAAGTAGCTAAAATCTAAAATATGTAGACCAGCATTAAAATCAAAGTTTCTCACTGTCGCGTTGAAGACTCATTCTGACAACATAAATACATTGAATTTAAATCAATCAATATGCTCTTATACATGACCAGATAATTTTGCTTTTGTGTCATTTGACCACAATAAATTGTTACTACAAAGCAGACCTCACACATAATTTTGCAAGATGGGATCGTGTAATAGCCTATTGACACACTAGGCTGTATGGTAAAATAGTGGCATGATGCTGTTGGCGTTCATGAACGCTGTTCATTTAGCATTTTGAAGTTAAACACACATTCCTGGTTGGTTTGTTTGTTTTAACATAAGGGGGTTTTGTCTTTTAAATATAGTATTTGACTTGACGCAAACAAATACTTTTTTCTATCGGATTGTAATTACTTATTCTGATAGTCCTTCAAATACTTCATAAAGGAATAAATCAATGGTAGTTACATACAAGCCTAGGATCTAGCATGAAAAGAAACTGCATGTAAAGAAGCACGCATACTGGATAATAAAAACAGTCTGTGACCCTGGCAGTTAGCTTTTCGACAAGCGACAAAAGCGTATTTTGTTTGGGGTTTCCGCTCAGTGCATGTTATCCTCCGGAGATGGTATTGTGCCTCTTCTACTCTTCCTCCTACTGTAGCCGTAGAGAAGAGAAAGGTACTGCCCTTCTGCCGAGGCAGCAGTGCCCGAAGGCTGCGGGATGCCCCGTGCTTTGCCGAGGGGCGCCGGCCGCGACTCACCTGCGGCTGCGGGGCGGGGCGGGCGGCGCATCCCTTTCGCACCAAAGTTTCTCACCGGGGCTGGCCTCCCGCGGGCGGTGTGCGCCGCTGACCCGCCAGCAGCGGGGCCGAGCAGAGCGCCCCGCCGCCGCCCCGACCCTCCGCAGGGCCCGCGCCGCCGGGCCGCCCGTCTCAGGCGGGCTGGCCAAGGGGCAACGGGCGTCTTTGGCGGAGCACCCTTCGCTGCCTCTCGGGCTGTCACCGCGACCCCCCGCGTACCGCGCAGTCACCTGTCGTCGCTCTGCCAGCCTTGGTCGCCCAGCAGCAAGTCCCGAAACCGGTACCGCGGGGGCAGCGGAGGCACCTCGCTGTCCAGGTCCACCATCCTTCCCGGAGGAGGGGAGCACCCGCCGCCGCCGCCGCTCCCCTCCGGAGGGGCGGTCACCCCCCACCCACCCAACCGGGCGGGGGGAAAAGCCCAGCGCGGCAGGAGGGACGGGAGCGGCACGGAGCAGTCGCCCCCAGCCGCGCGCGGGCGCTGCGCGCACCAAGGCGTTCGGAGCGCGCGGCGGAGCCGTCTCCCGGCAGCTGTGGGGAGCGCCCCGGCGCGCGAGCGGCCGTTAACGGACCGCGGTTGAGAGTTCCCGTCCCGGGGGAGCCAAGTGCCGGGGGCGGCGGCCTCGGCGGCGCGCGCCCGCCCGCCCACTCACCCGGCACGAGCGCGCGCGCGCCGCAGCTGACAACAAAGAGCCGTTCAGTGCTATGCAAGTGGTGTTTGAGCCGCCGCGGGCCGGCGAGCCAATGGCAGGGGCGCGTATTAGCATATTGGAGTGACGGCGCGGGAACCCCCGCCTGCCGGCTAATGGCAGCTCCGCATCAGCGGCCGGGCACGGGCTGTTCGCTCCGCACGGAGCGGGTAGGGGCGGCCGCTTCGAGCCGCCGCGCAGACGCCCCCGCGGCTCTGCCACGCTGGCCTGGCGGGCTGAGTGGGGCGCGCCGGTCCCTTCGGGGTGGCGGTTCGGCCGACCTTGCCGGGCGTCGCCGGGACTCGGGTGGCCCCGCGGCAGGGCAGGGGGCTCCGCGGGGGAGTATCGTGCAGCACCCGTTTCTGGTATGCACAATAGCACTTGTCTGGAAGAGCCCCCGAGCACCAGGTCAGCCCCAGCTCCTCCTTTGGGGGTGTTATAGTGGCTTCCTCGCAAGTCTGTCTCCTCTAGCCAGCAACCTCCTCGTCTACCGCTTCCTCAGAAGTGCTTTTCTGTAAGCCCCGAAATTGAAAAAATGAGGTGTCTTATCTTTGCGAGCTATAGGTGGCCCCTGTGCAGAGCCCGTATTAATGGTAGCGAGTCATCTGAGTTTACTCGGGTCTTTCTTCCCTTTGCTTCTTGCTCAGCTTCAGTCAATCAGTCACAGGTTTTTAGTGCCGCCTCTTCTGAGCTCCCAGGTGCAAACGGGAACGCCCTTGGTCAATTTCCACTCAATTAATTGGGCGCTGTAAATATCAGGAGTGGTGGCTCAGGTTCTGTAAAAACTCAGGAAAGTTGGATTCTTCCAATGGTTGGAATTCGTAGGCGATACCTGAAAGTGGGAGACACTGATATGATTTGCTTGAATTCACTGTCACCAAACCGAAATAGTGAATAATTATTTTTTAGCTTTGGTGTTAAAGGTCCACTGTAATCTAGTGGACTAACTGTCATACTTAGTATCTAATGCCACAGTTCTGGCAAACATAAATATTACTACATTTTTGCAGCCTCTCATGATTTGTCTTCCTGGGTTAGGTCATCACCTAAACTATTCAGTCATAGCATTCCTTTCCTAGAATGAAGTCGTGCACAGTCTTAACACTGGTGCCATTTTTAAGTGTGGATGGGGTTTTTGGATTTTGCTGGATCAGGGGCTAAGTGATAAACAAGAAGTGATTTTCTAAATGTAGTTCCTATACCACGTATTTAATTAGGTGCTTGCTTTGATGCTGTGCATTGAAGAGGGAACCTTTTATTTTCCTTTCAGTTGGATTTCTGTGTAGAAGGTAAGCTAGTGAAAAGCTGATGTGGCACATACAGTATCAGCTGAAGTATGGCAGCCTGAAGTGTATCACATAATAATGTGCCCTGCTGAGAATCCATCTCTGAGCTTCATGCTGTGATGCAAGGATTTCTACAGGTAACCAACAGGTAATCCAATTCAAGGCTCAGATTCTCTCTGCTGTTACAGACAATGCATCTTTACTTGCTTCTTTAGTAGAAAGTTCTGAAGCATAGCTTCTCTGATTGCTGTTCCTTTAAAGAATGCAATCTTGTATCCCAAGCCCTGTAAAATGCTGGGATCACTGTGGTATCATGCTTACCCTTTTTCACAGCTTGCTACATTCAGCATTTACAATGGGCTTCTCAGAAAGGCTTGTTAGATGAAGCAAAACAGATGCGTGTATGTGGCAAGAGTTCAAAGGTAGCTCTTCGCTTTGCCTGGTATAGGAAATAAATAAAATAGTGAATTACCCTGCTGCCATATTCTTGCCAGTTTTACAGTGTTCTGTTCTGAGGTCAGAGCTCTCTAAAAGTCTAATTAAAAAAAAAAAAAAAATCAGGATCTTCCTTTATTTTCTCTGTGCAGCCATTTTTATTCTTCCTCAGCGGCTTCAGTTGAACAGGCTGTCTCTTCTAAGAAAACCTTGTTTCTCTGCCTGGGTATCTTTCCATCTTGAAAAAACTTAAGGTGGGGTGGAGCCTGTATGTATAGGCTAACTGTAGTCCTTTTCTGAAGCCTATGAACCACAGATTGTTTGGAAATTAATGGTGTTTCTACTGTGTCTTCTAACAGTCTCATTATTTTTTTCACCTTAATTGATTAATTTAACATTTGTTTTAACACTTGAGGAGCTGAGCAGCAGTAGAAGCTTTTGCAGTTTTTCTACCACAGAAAAGCATTTCAGAATGGTGATAGCTGACTGGTAAACTATCAATCTGGTAAATAGTTGAGCTGAGGTAATAGAAAGCAAACTCATAACTGAGACTATAGTCATGCAGCTTATATAGAAGCTTAATTTGTGTTCCTAAGTAATATAAACTCTGCAATATAAAATTAGCCACTTGTGAAGCCTGGTCACTCTGAAAAGCTCTAAGTATATAACATTGGACAGAGACGAGAGTTTAGTTAGCTAAATCTCGCATTTTGATTAGCAACTCAGAACGCCTAGGAAATTTGTCTTCAAGCTGAGGAGATGCTTAATCATCTGCTCAGAGGCAGGTGCTGTTCTGTGTGAACTGTGATACCAGGTCACTGTGCTCAAGCCAGGCATTCCTGCTGCTGTGTTTGTGTTAAAGAAAAGCTGGGAGCCATGAGCAGTTCTTGCAAAGAACAAATGTAGGTTTGTACACTGAGAAGTGTCAGAAGCATCTGTGGTCCTGACTTGGGGACTAAAAATACAGTTTTAATACTTTTTTTTTTTTTTTTTTAACTGCCTGGTAACAGGTGGGTAACTCTTTTCAAGTACTTGACCCTGAATTTGGGGATGAGGGAAGAGAGTTAAGAACTGTGTTACTGGGTTTATTGCTATTGACTGCATACAAAACTTGGATGATAGTGACGTACAAAGAGAAGAAGAAAAAAAACTATGTTTCTTTTCTAGGTTACTTACATTTTTGATGGCATATAAGTAAAACAGTCTGGCACAATGCAAATGGCTTCTGGACTTTTTGAGCAGTAGCAGTGTATATGGAGGTATAAATAGGCTATTAATCCTGTTCTTAATTCAAAAAGTTCTGCCCCTTTATCTAAATCTGAATTATGAATTTACTGTAATAATAATAAATCAGATGATGGGGTTGTTTTTTTATATTTTCCTCAAAAAGCTTGTAAGGTTTACTTTATTATTGATCAGTTTTATTATTGACACTCACTGGGACATTCTTTACTGTTGGTATTGATACCTAAGATTATTCAAGTAAATCAGTGCCGAACCTGACTGCAAGGAGTTGGAGAAGAATCTGGCCCATGACAAAGTGGTGAATTTCACCCTCTTCAGGTGTTGCTGGTCCCTCTGCACTGTGGTGCTGAAATAGTCCTGTCAGGCACAGTTCTTACGCCTGTTCCCTCCATTGCTTTTCAGCTATATACCATGCCTCAGGGACCTGTCTTCCCAGCTGAAAAGCTTCTCACCTAACTATTGTTTTTATTCTCCTAAATAATATTATGAGATTGTGGTTGAGGTAGGAAAGAACACTGGTAAAGATAAACTTTTAAAACAAAACGTGAAGAGGGATGAGGCATTTATGAAACAAATGCACACTAAATCCTTTTAAACAGTTCTGTAATGTAACTTGTACTTACTGTCCTTTCAAGAAAGATAGTCTAATATTATCTGAATGGGATTCACTTACTGTAAGGAGCAGTCTAGGCTGCAGTGAAAAACTGTAAGCAGAAGTGCTTGCTTTGCAGTTTACTTGCTTTCTGCTATTTGTCTGTTGGTGCTAGTAAAGGATTAGGCAGGGTGAAAAACTGATTGACAGAAAAATAATAGAATAAAACTCAAGCTAGTTTTGAGGCTTTTCACAGGTGCTCACTCTTTCTACTTTTTTTTTTAACCCATAATTAAGGAGTATCTGCATGTTTATGTCAGTAATGAGAACTTGTGGATCTCTCACATTTCTGCAAGTTGATCAGTTCTCAATTAAGTCTATCTGTGTGGTTTAGGGTTTAAGACCAGAACTGGGGACTAGAGTACTGACAGCGTTGGAAAGCACACGAGGCAGTTCTGCAACTTTGCCGGCTGAATAGAATATTTAGGGACTCAGCATTCACAGTTCACCTTTTCGTAGACTGTACTTAAACAATATGTGATTAACTTTAGCTGCAATATCATTTCCAAAATAGTCTGCAAAGCTAGAGTCTTCTGTAGGAAAAAGCAGAGTGACATTACCTGTTAAAAATGTGCCTAAATGAAATTCTGAAATGAAGAGTCCTTGCTGATAGATATTGTTTATCTCAGAAAACAGACATTCAGCATTGAAAAAGGTATACTTCTCAGTTAGAAAAAGAACTTTTTTTTTTTTTAAGAAAGCTGTTAGTTTCTTCTCCCTTGATGCAAAGGAATTGCCACTGCAATGCTACTTTTGTCTTCCACATCCTTTTCTCAAAAAAAACATGCTAGTGAGTTAGGTCAACATGAGCATATTGGTTTTATACCTTTTTTTGTTTGTTTGTTAGTTTAAATGTCCCTTTGTTTCAGCTTACCTGATTCTTGGCTGTGTAGGGATGAGGCCCATTTTTGTTTCATTCTGAATCTTACAGTACAGTCAGGGGGGGTCTGATTATTACCATAGCATAAATAATAATTATGTTGTCCAGTAGTTTCTGCAGAAAGAAATGCCCTCTTTGCTAGGTAGCTGGGTTGTCTACTCTAGTAGTAACAGGAATAGTTGATGATAATTTTAGTTGTCCTTTAAGAAAGCACAGCCATTGAGGGAATACTACTAATACAAAATGAAACTTTAAAAATAAACAAACAAAAAAACACACACAAAAAACCCAAACAAAACACCACAACTGGTATTCATAATTTTCTACAAGCAGCAGCACAAGCTCCAGACTGCTCTATGTGTTTTTTTTTACCAAAATAAGTATTTATTTCTAAACAAATCTTGCTATTCTTACATACCTTTAAATCTTTAATGACCCTATTTACTTTTTATTGT
This sequence comes from Streptopelia decaocto, assembly GCF_964273445.1. Lineage (NCBI taxonomy): Eukaryota > Metazoa > Chordata > Aves > Columbiformes > Columbidae > Streptopelia > Streptopelia decaocto. The sequence continues at coordinate 18,213,650 of NC_138659.1, forward strand.
AAAAATGCATTTTGATTTTTTATATCTCTTCATTTTACTGTCTGATATGCCTTCCAGAGTACAATACTGCAATGTCTGGAATTATTTAAACTTCAGGGCAAAATGTTCTTGGAGTTCTCTTATCTTTCAACTTGGTGCCTATTTTTTAAACGGCCTCGCAGTAGCAGACTGTTCTGCTGGCGTGAAAGGTTTAATAGTGATTCAGAAACAGTAACAGACTGAAATAGCCCGAAGTGGGAACAGAGTGTTAGGGTCACTGTAAAGCTGGGGCAGAAAGAGAAATGTGAGGAATTTCCAATTTGATAATGCCTCTGAAAGGATTAAAAAAGTTTGGAGGTGGCTTGGGGTTTTTTTGTCATGTGTCTGATTAAACTGAAACCTTGGTAGGTAAAGGGCATGTTTTCCATAGCCTGGTGAGCGTGAGACTGTACTGCAAGCACGGTCCTTCTAAGGCTGTTTCAGACATGGGGCACACAGCATGACCTGATCTTTGTATTCTTATATGCAAAACCATCATAGCTCAGACCCAAAAAGGAACAGCATCCACTTCAGGGCTACCCATGGTCCTGGTGCATCACAGTCCTGTGACATCTCTGTTGACCTGGAAAGAAATAGCAGCATTGCAGCAAGGGAGAGAGCTGGTGAGAAATGGTGATAACCTGTGAGCTGCCTTCCAGTACATCTCCCCTTGGCTGTGAGTAGGAGGACTTCATTCTGTATAAGAGAGCTGCTCTTTTTTTTTTTTTCTTTTTAGACTAAGAACACCTTTTCAAGTAATTTTCACTTTGCTTTTGAGTGCAAAGCACCAAGACAAGAGAATGACATGGTACTTAAACAAGTGTAACCACAAGTGTGGTACAAAATACTTTTAGAACTGGACAGGATATGTCTCCTGTCATTGCTGCAAATCTGTGCCTGAATACATTATCTAATTTGCATTAGAAGAAGCTGAAGGACTATTCAAAGAATTCCTAATATTGTTTTTCTGTTTGCAAGGTTGCTCACATGGCACATCCTTGGTAAAATGGCCTAAACAAAAACAGCTGTCATGATGGGAATGTGAGTTCAAGCATCCAAAAGTGCCTGAGAGTGCATATGCCACAGTTGAGTATATTAAAGGAGATGACGACCATAAACCAAATTAAACAGTAACCAGGGAGATATAGAGCGAATTTTGAAAGCAAGCTGGTGCCAGTTTGGAAAGAAGGGAAAAATGAAACTTTGTAACTATGGGGAGAACAGTGGGAACAGAGCAAGTGGTCAAAACCACAGGAGTTGGGTTTGACACTGTTATGTGTTCACCCACTGGCATGAAAAGCTGTGTCTGGGCCAGGCAGAGCATCCTCCCTGACCATGCCAGGGCAGGGTCTCACACCCGGGTGTATGTGTGACCTTGTGGGGTCCTTTCTCTCTGTGTTAGCAGGGTGCAAGGCATAGCACCGGTACACATAAAGCACCCACATCTGTACAGAAGGTGTGTGAGAGGGGGACTGTGTCCGTAACCATGGGTGGGCAGATGCACAATTCTGTGTGCTTGGTTAGAACTCTGGGGGATTGGTAAAGAAAGGCCATTTAGAAATATGTTAGGTGCTCATTAGCCTTTTGTCTCTTAACAGTGTCTTCTCTGTTGTACTGACGATACTGAATCTGAATGTATATTTCACTGATTGCCAGTTAATCATGTGCTATTAACAAATCAATAAACCATTTTGATTGTGATTCAGTTTAAACTAAGTGAACAGTGCAGTTTCTCCCTGTCACACTGTTAGGTTGTAATCATAGATATTACGTGCTGTGTAATGGCATTGTGAGTTAGAGAAGTTGCCTGCCAGTGGAAGGACAGACAACTGTTGACAATGAAAAGAATCTCACTATTAATATAGTGAGATAGACCCTTTCGTTAAGACTTTTGGGCAAAACAATGACTGGTTCTAGAATTTGGTGTGCTGTAACAATATCATTTAACTCAAGTGTGACGGCAAGCATGCTGTTAGAACATGCTGAACTTATACTGGTCAGAGATGGTATTTCAGCGGTGACTAAGGTCCTATTACCAGTCATAACTAGTTCCCTACTGGAAGACACTGACTTCCTTAAAAATGTGTCTTCATAACACAAAATGGCTTCCAGACACTGTTGCCAAAGTTATTCAGGTTTGAACAAACACTGAACTTTTATGTCAAAGCCCCTGCATTGAGTAGGGAATGAATAAAGTCTTGAGTAACCCCATGACTGACACTTCTTTGTGCAGCTGCCTTTGGTTGCACACCTACTTAGATGTTCTACATTTCTTATAAACAGGAGGCAAGAGTACTCCAGGGATGATGTTTTTCTGTCTGCCCTAGATGTCCTGAGGCATGGCTTGCCTATGCATTTTGGTTTATTAGAGGCTGGAGGTGGCAAAGGAAGTCAGACATGATTAAAGACATTAGCTTCGAATCTATTGATATCCCATGAAAGAGGTGAGGAAGGGAAGAAAGATTAAGTTATTGATTTTATTTCAGTTTGGTTAGGGTACATTTAATCGATGACTCAGGAAGATCACAAATATAAGACTGGAAAGGACCGAGTCTGGTCCCTTGCTTTGTGATCAAAGGTGATTTCTTTGTATCAGCCTACATTATGCCTGCACAAAGATTACTTCAAAGCCTTACTCCTTAGGTGAGTCTTCTAATTTTCAGCTTAAATTTATTGATAGGATGTTTATACCTATCTGCTCTTGTGTGCTGGTGTTATCTTTTAGCTTAAATAGTTTTAACATTGCCTGTATTCATAGACATCAGCCAGGAAATTTATGGTACATTTTCAATTTGGTTCCCATTTTGGTTTAGTTGTAGCTGAAAGTATCTCTGACTGTTTCAAGCCTGTAGTTGTTTGGCAAGTGCTTTAGTAACCCAAAAGCAGTTTAATAAAATCAGAACTACTTTGAGCTTCATAGCATCAGAACATAAAACATTTAAAATTGTAGAAATTGTAAGACCCATGCCTGCAGCACGGATTTTTACAGCTAATTGGTTTGAGCCACAGTTTCTGGGTTGGAATCTTGAGTGTCACCTAGCTGGCTGCCTCAGTGTTTTTCCCCACTCTCTGAGCTTCCCACAGGGGTTCAGGAACTGGAAAGCAGCAGCATCTCTGCTTCATTTGAAAAGCAGTTAGTACCGCCGCTGTGACAAGGAAGGTTAAACCACCCTAACTTCCTCATCACTGCAAGGAAACTAGCTTTTGCACCCACCAGCCCACTGGTACAGATCTTGTAAAAGCAGGCATGGACAGTGATGCGGAAAGATTGATGCAGGGAAGCAGGACTGTCATGGTGTGGTTAGAGCACTGCTGTCTGCAGCACCATGGGGTTCTCCACACAGAAGAAAAGTACTTAAAGATTTGATCGGTGAAGTTCTGTGCACAGCTGTTTCTTAGAACGCAGGCAGGTGCAAAAAATGTCTTTCTACTGATTAGGTGTGCACCACTAACTGCAAAATGGATGCAGCCCCATCATCACAGGGTCATGGAGCAGAGTGAGAGTTTGTTCTCCACACATATGAGTCACCTGGCAAGAGAAAGGGGGAGGGAAAGGAAGAGCTGTTATGCTGTCTGGAAGAGTCCTGGGAGGTGAAACAGCTGAATGCCAGTTTTCACTAAGACCAGCCCTTTGAATTGATAACTGAAAACACAGCCCAGGTTAAAAGAAAAAAAAAAAAAATCCAGCTGCATTTTGAGAAGAAAAAAAACCTTTAAACTGCTATGGAATTCAGGTTTTACTTGAGATCTGTTCTCTCAACACACTCTTTCTTATCTTATATCAGTAGGTTGACTAAGCCAGTAATTTTAAGGGTGTGTTATGTGGTCTTAGGGTGCATATACAAGGTAGGCCTGGGTACACTCTGTGCCAGCCAGACATCACCACTATGAGGTATCTGGTCTGCAGCTGGTTTGTGTCCATCTCCTGAGAGCACTTAGTACTCTTACCTTTTTTTCCCTGACTCTCAGTATCAAATAATTGTCTTCATATGATCCACATTTCCACTGGAGTGCACTTCTTATAAAGCCAAGACATTTAATGAAAATATTAATAAGCCTGTTACTTACATGAATACATGAGGAGGTCCTCTGTTAGTCCAGGTCAACATATAGTTCTTTTAGAACAATCTTTATTGTTTTTCTTTGGACAGGTCATGATCCATATTATAATTCATTTGCATCTTCACCATCTTATAATTTCTCATGTGATACTGAAGCATTTCAACATCATTTAGGTGTACTTGATCAAGTATATTTCCTTTGCTCTGGGTAGTTGGTTATCTTATGCAAGAACCAGTGAGTTAGTAGATCAGTTTGTATTTTTGTCTGATTTTTATTTCAATTATTTTCAACATAGATCTGGATTGGTATGTATATAGTAGAGAAGTTCAGTTTTGCACACATTTAATGTGAATTCCTGTTTTTTAGCTGAGCATATCAGACACAGGGAACCACAAAATAACTTCTTTTGGATAACAAAAAATATAAGCTTATCTTAGTATGGAAGGGGTTAATATGAAAAAAATGAGGTATGATGTACAAACAAGCAGACTGCAGGGAAGGACTCTGCCAACCAAAATTGCCAGACATTTATTTATTTATTCATTCACTCAGCAAAGTTTGGAGAGGAAAAAAAGAAGGGAGAAAAAAAAAGGCAAGAACAACAAAACTTGTGTGTTGCAAGAGGATTAGGGGAAGTGACTGCTGAAATCAGGGTATAAATGCTTTGCAAGGTCAGTCCTGGAGCAGACAGTGAGTAAAATAGAAGTGGAAATAACACAAAGTAATCAAAAAAGTAGGCTACAGTCCTATATGTGTTTGTTGAGTTTCTGAATGTCCAGGATGTCATTCCTGGGTTATTTATCTCTGCTTTTATGTTGGATGTACTGTACTGCAGAAAGAGGTAAGCTTTCATGTAGAAAAAAGAAAAAAAAAATATTTCTTAAAATGTAGGTAAAGATGGTTACTAAAAAAAATATGTAAATAAAATGCTTGCATTGTAGCCTATTTTACTGAACTTACGACAACAATTATTAAGATTTCTTCTGGCAGATTTAGCATATTTAGTATTTTGTATCCTGTCATAGGTATTATTTCACCTGTTTATTTGGATAACAACTGCTGTTATTTGTCTGTTGCATAAGTTTTTTAATAGTTACTATTCTTTTAAACTAGAGCCAAACAACTGATTTCTTATTAATAATGTTTGTTAATTATTCTAACATCTAAAACCTGTAAACAGCTGGTAGATTAAAATAGAAAATATTAAATAACTGTGCATTTCTTTCTGTCTGGAATAACCCGTGAGATAACCTGAGAAAGACGAGCGATTACTAAAATGACTGAAAAGCTTACAAAATATCTGTTGAAGGACAGACTGGTTTTAATCCATTAAATGAGATAAATGTTTACAGGTATGATTTAGTACATGTTTAAAGAGGTAGGTAGTATTCTGGATATCTTTTCAGAAGCCTCTGGTATTTTCTGCTTCTCTGTTCAGTTTATTTTTCTTGATATGGTGTTTATATTGTTTAAGGTATGTTTAGTAATGTAATTCTTTTGCTTTCTGTCTGGGTTTCTTTACATAGACGGTTGTGGAAAGGGTGCTGTGTGTTTTTGAGCTAGTCTGTCTTTTCTCAGTTCAGGTTGTTTTTAATTTCCAGTGAAGATTATGAAGATCTTATTAGTCAAAACAATCGGATAGATTTTACTTTGAAAAATTGAAAAATTTGGACTTTAATAAAATGTATTATCATTTTTTTTTCTACTTATAGTAAATACTGCTCCAAAGCAACTAATAAAGTCTAATTCGTTTGCAAAGTAGTCTAGAAAAGTCCTGGAGTTTGAAAAGAAAGTTTGCCTGAATTTGCACTTCCTTTTCAAAATGCTTGGTTTAGATCAGAGAGATTGCATAGGAATGTGAATGTAGCAATATTTGATTTATCCAGGACAACTATTACCATGGGTCATGCAGGGTTCTTAGTTCAAGCTTCATCTTGAAAGCCTATGTGAGTTGCTAAAGAGCTGTTTTTTTTTGGACAAGGGCTGAAAAATACTTCTACCTGAATTCATAGTTTGTGCTTGACTTTGTGGAAGTTGCTACCAGCATAATAATGACAGGAAAGCAGCTTCAGAGATTTCTGATTGAGGTCAAGTCACGTATAAATAGTAAATGATTAATTCCAGCTCTTCCAGTCTCTCGCTAAAGGATTTGAAGGTATGCATTTAGTGGATGCTTTCTAATATAAAAATAAACCCCTCCCAGTTTTGCTAAGTACACATGGTGAGTGCATGATATAATTTATATAGTTTTGAAGTACATCTTGTCAGCAGATTTATTCTTCTGAAGCTACTGTATTAACTGCATTAAAAAAAAATAGCTGTAGTCAGAAATACACACACATGCTGTGACACTTGATGGGAACACATAGTTCAACATCAGGGCAGGGGTGGTAAAGAGCAATCAGAGAGCTGAAATAAAACCCAGAAAGAAGCATGTCTTAGTAACAATGAAGAGACTGTCAGGAGATTATATTTTGTGCTTTTTTTTTATTATTATTGTAAATGAGGAGGAGTTGAGAGGCCTCATTCTGCACACAGACAATAAAAATATAATACAACTCAGAAGTAAGAAGTAAGGGAGTATAGAGCAGAGTAGATAGTAAGGAGAACAGAGCAGAGCAGCTCTCTCTGTACTAAATAGTCTATTTTAAAAATCATAGAATTCAGAGCCCAGTTTTTCATCTTGCAAACTGAAAGCACTGATTTTAAGAAACTCTAATTAAAAATAGGTAGAATTAGAAAAAAGCATTTTCTCACCATAAAAAAAAGAACTTCTGGGAGGATAAACTAAATATTTTCAGCATGTTTGAAAGACAGAACTAGCTAGAGGAGCCTCGTTCATTTCACTTATTCATGCATTTTGTAAATATTTTGTTAAAAAGTGAATGTGTCTTAACATTACTATGTCCCTACTACGTTTTTTGATAGTAGGGTAATACCCTCTAGTGGACAAACCCGATAATTTTTACTTAGATATTTGTAGGAGGAAACATACTAGAGCAGTTGGAAAAAAACTTGAACATGTGGGCATACCCTTTCTTCAGCACCTCAGCAGTATCATCAAAGCTTGTCTGCTTCTTCTGGCTACTTAAGACAGCCAAAATAAAGTTTTTAGATTTCACAGCTAACATTCTTTTCTTTATATTTTCAAAATGCCATCACTACAGAACACTTAAAATTATACAGGGTTTGGTTTGGTTTTTCTTGTAACAACTATTTTTCATTATTTTAAAACATTTTTCTAAACTTAATTCTCCAATTTGGTAGGTATTCCACTGACTGAAATAAAAACATTGAGTGTTCAAGCGTATGTCTTTGTACAACCAAAGTACAATTCACTTTCCACACCTTGATGTGCAATAGTGAATATACAATCTGCTCACTTTGTACTAGCAATCACAGCTACTTTATCTGTGTTTGTGATCTCTGCAGTTTAGTTCAGCAAACCGTGACTCCACATCCTTCTCATAATGAAAGATCCTAAATATTTTTCCCATAGTCCCACTTTCAGGCAGCACCTGGACAACTCCTAGGAAAGCTCTGGTGAGAGTATTGCTGCCTTTTCAAACTCATGACCTTATGACTAAACTGGTGAGAGGACTTCTGTGCCAGCTCTCTACTGAGTAATGAATCTACTCACCAAGAGATTTCCTTCCTTTGTGGACATTTCTTCTCCCATTTATTTTCTGTACAGAGGTTTCATTTCTTTTCCAAGACTTCATTTCTCAGAGGTTATTTTATTTATTCTCGATGAATTCTTACTTTTCATGTTCACGTGTAAAACAGACTTAATTGCATCTAATTATATGACTGTCCAGACTCTGTTACTCTGGGTAAAGCTTCAACCTTTAAAATAAGTACATTTCAGTCACCCAAGCACAGAGAGTTAGTCACTGAAATTAGCTAAACCAAAAGTTTCTTAAGAAAGCTGTTTTAGTCTTTCATTAACAGCTACCCAACACTTGTTTCTTTCCCCTTTAATCTGCTTTGTCTTGTTCTCAAACTGTTGAGGAACTTCTTAATAAAATTAATTCAGTCCCATTTCTTGTAATTCATATGGGCTTGGCTGTACATTTCATGGACACTGAAAAAGGCCCAGGAAGGAGCCTTTGGGGGAGAACTGTATAATAGTGAGCTAATGAGAAATATCAGACAACACCATCCACCCCCTAAACTGAGTCAAAATGCTTTGAAACTAGCGAAAGTCAAAGTGAATACCCAAAATTAATTAAATTATGTAATAAGTAACTTGCCATAAGAAGTAATCTCATGGACAGGAGTAAATAAATTTTAGAATATCAGGTGATCTCAACCTAGAGAGAAAGTTTAGGCAATGTGAAGGTGAGGGGAGATTTGACAGAACTTGGTCAAGTGATACATATACTTAATGTCAGTAAGGATGACAGTGGCTACAGAGGAAAATAGTTTGAAAGGAAACTCCACAGAGTGCACAGTGTTGTTCTCTGTGGTAATGGAAGGACGGGCATGGAGGAGCTCCCGCAGATGGAAGCAATGCCCGTGACTAGTACCAAGGCAGTAATCTCAGCCTTTCTAACTACAATCTACTTCATGAATTAAAGGTGTCCTGTATGGTTTCTTGGCACTTGCTTGACTATTGTTATGTCCTTATAAAAGCCTACTCATATTCCTACAAAATGTGGCTTCTTGGCAGTTTCCTATTTTGTGATGATTAAGTAGAAAACATGCTTGTTTGATTGCAAATATCCTCAGAATTTCTTGCTACATTTTCTATTGTAAAATTATTTTGGCATTTGTAGCATGTGCGTCAGTCACCAATATTTTTGTTTACAATTTTTAGCTTGTAAAGAACCTCCTCCTAGGCGGGATAAAGAAGAGCCTACTGAAAGATGGGACAAACCTCCCTATCCACATGGTACTCAAGTAACATACAGATGTCGGCCTGGATATATGAAACTTGGACGAATTGTGTTTGAGTGTGCTGATGGAGCATGGAAGCAACAGCTCCAAGGGGCAGAATGCAGAAGTAAGTACTTAAGCAAAATTTGTGTAGGGATTTGACCTGACAGATCACAGTCCTCGCCAGTGATGTCAATGTGAAATTGCCATTGTATCTTTACATAACACTTACTTATTTCAGCATCCTTTAAAATATCATCCTAAAAAGTTTGCATGCATAAGGAAAAATTTTTGGAAGTTCCTTTTCTCCAGATCAAAGGATCATTTTTTAATTTTCTTTACAGGAGACTATCTTACTCTAGGCCAGCCTTATTCACCTGAATTATGTTACATTACTAAGTTATTAAAAGCTTCCTTCCAAAATTTTAGAAAAAGTCTAATGCGGATGAAATTTACAGTCTAAACAGAATAAAGCACTAAACCAGCTTCTGAATGCTAGTCAAGAGACAGTATTTTCTTCCTTTCAGTTTATTCAACTAGTTCTATGAAAGATATAATTTCTTGGAAGTGGGAAGCTATTTTTTCCCTGCCTTTTCTTTTAATCTGTGAAGGAAAAGTCATGATTAGGCTGAGACCTGCTATTTATTAGCTCTAGTAAGCTGTTAAGAGTTTAGAAGCATCTCACACTCTCAGATAGAATTTATTAGTGAAGAAACGGAATTTTATTATTTTTAGTCAGCAGATACTTCTTTTCTGTAATAAATGAGTTTTAAACACAAACTTTAGACACACAAGCTTTTCTTCTCATATATCTAACATGCAAAATTTTTGTTAGTAGACTATGTTTGGTTTCATAACATAAAATTAAGTCCCAGGTGTCAGTTGAACTGACATGAATAGAAATCATGAGTAAAAATAAATTAATAAAATTGTAACTAGTTTCTTTTACATTTTTTATTTAGTCACCTTCTCAGTTTTCATATGTATCTGTATAACTACTCAGTGAACACAGATCTTTCAACATATACAATATTTTGTGTTGCTATTTAGTAACATTTTAGTAAATACTGCCACCCAATGAATAAATACTGAGACTGGCAAGGTGCACGTGAAGGAGAAAAGGGATGCTCTGCCACAGGCCACACTATGCATTTTATTTTGCAGTCTATATCATGATATCAAAAATGGATGAATGAGAGGGATGGTGTGTTCATCTTTACAGTTCTATTGGGAATCCATGACAAATAGCTAGGGCCAGACTACAAGAAATGTCCTGTGGTGAACTTTGTGCATAAAGGACTGAGGACCAAAAGACTCCTGGAGCCTTAGTTCATTCCTCTTTACTCATCAGAATCCCCATCAGATTGAAGAAATTTGATTTTCAATCATAAATAGATTCTGCAGGGAAGCTTTGGACCATTTTACATCACAAGTGATATGAAAAGCTGAAGTTACACCCTGCCATTACATTTGTTATTAAAATTTAAGGTGAGCTTAGCCTTTTTAAACGGAGGAGCCGGTTTTGAATTTTTGAAAAGCCCTTACTGCTAATTACTAGAAAAGTGCTATCTTTTACACTTTCACATTTGTATATATAGTATAAGTAATGCTGCTTCTTCTTCCTTCTTCTTCCTTCTTCTTCCTTCTTCTTCCTTCTTCTTCCTTCTTCTTCCTTCTTCTTCCTTCTTCTTCCTTCTTCTTCCTTCTTCTTCCTTCTTCTTCCTTCTTCTTCCTTCTTCTTCCTTCTTCTTCCTTCTTCTTCCTTCTTCTTCCTTCTTTTCTTCTTCTTTCTTCTTCTTTCTTCTCTCTCTTTTTTTTTTTGTTTGTTTTTTGTTTGTTTGTTTGTTTTTGTTTTGTTTTAAACCAGATAGGCCCTGTGGACATCCTGGAGATACTGAATTTGGTTCCTTTGAACTTACCAGTGGAACTGCATTTGTATTTGGTGCCAGAGTTGAGTACAGATGTAATGATGGGTAATACTTATTTAATTCAGTATATGAGGGTAAACATAAGGTGTTAATGTTAAAATAAGTGTCAGTTATAGATTTATTGTCTGTAATGCAGCTACAACTTACTAATATTTAATGCTTCATTATTGTTTAATTTAAATTTCTATAATTACAGTAATATTAAACATAACTCTTTCTCATGGCTGGTGCTATTGGAGTTACTGAACTCATGCACCTGGAGGTGTCATCTGAAGTGTCTAAAACATATAAGACTGTAGCTAACCTGAAATCGTGGTGGTCTGAGTAGAAAACAAAAATAGTGATCTGTTTGTAAAGCTGCCTCATGTCTCCACTGAGCAGTTAAGATGGAGATACAGCTTTGTATACTGGAATCAGTGCTTTCAGTAGGCAGCCATGATGCAGTTATCTTTTGTTTTGTTTTGTTTTGTTTTGCATTATGAAGTAAAATGTGTTGTAAAAAATGTTTGAAGGAAGACATTTCTGTTAAAATCACTAACATGTCCTCACTGAGCACCTGGAAAAAATTCTTCCTCCTCTATTCATCTTCTCCAATGAAAACTGCAGCAAGGCAAATACTGTGCTTAGTTAAGTATGCCTATGGATTCCTTCCTCTTGAAATGCAAATCAGCTATAAGCATGGTATGATGATTTAGCTATGCATTTGCAGTCTTATAGATTTCTTCCTACTTTCTGATTTTTTTTTTTTTGCCATATACAATCTAAATAAACAAAATAGGCAAGAAGCAGGCCAAAACCCCACTTTTCTGTCATGTTTTGGTTAGTCTGTGCAAGAACATATGAAACCTACTTCCTTTGCTTCAAAAACAGCAGCACTGCTGTTTCTGTCACATAATGAGACCGTATTCTAGCATTATTTACTTTTTATTCCATAAGATACCGGATGGTCAGCCAAAGAAATTACCGTGACTGTCAGGCTGATGGATGGAGCAATGACATCCCTCACTGTGAAGGTAAATGGAGATGGACATTTAATTATTTTTCAAACTGTCTTTTTATCTGTCTGATACTATCTAGAACGAGTGTGTGATCTCTCTACTAGTATTAATTCACAATTAAAAATTTATCAATTCAAATTATGTAGCTGTGAAACTCTTACAGTGACTGCTCAGCCTTTTTAGTCGAAGGAGCACTGAAGCATTTGTTAAACAGCATTCACAAATTGGACTCTTGTCACGCCTTGCCTAAAGGCCCTGATAGAGTAGCTGTCTGCAAAACATGGCTACAAAACACAGCTGGGGTGAGACATTTTGAATGTTTGTGACAGCATGTATTCATTTAGCTGATTTCCTCCTCCACTCTTGTGAATATCCTAGCCATTAAAATTTCATTATAAGTTCTCTCCATTAGCATACTATAGAAAAACTTCAGTAAGTAAAAATGAGAGCAAGATAGACCCAGACCTCAAGAGTTAGTAGACTGAATGGCTTAGATGATACTTCCCTGATTTTGAAAAAATTTCACCACTTCCAAACGTGTCTGATTATGAAAATAAGTTTCGTTTCTTCTCAAAGATAATTTTTAATTGGTATATTTTAGCATATCTGTGCAGTGGTGAAATTTCTCTCTAGGTGAAGCATCTACTGTCAGGAAAGAGTACTCAAATCACAAATTAAAGTAGATATCTGTCTCTTGTCTAGAGTGTTTTGTCTGTGTTTTGACATTCCCTTGGTCTTGGATATTTCACATTTAGCTTAGTGGTTTCTGAGTGTCCTCAGTTTTAGGCATACAGGCGTTTGCACAGTATAGAGCAATGGTTTCCAACATTTTTTGTCACATGTCACCAAGATACAGATTTCAAAGTCCTCGTAAGATTTTTCTTTCATAATTGGGGAGTTTTCAGTAGGCTGAAATGTGATTGGCTATGAAAGAAGGTATTTATATAATGTCCTAATTGTGAGGAAACTAGAAGATAGAATGTGAGCTCATAGAAAAGGCAGATGGCTTATAAAATGGATAATGTTGTCAGAGAGAAGCGGGAGCTATGGCAGGCAAAACACCAGCCACTTTCATGTATGCTCAGTGATATCTATGTGAATATTTAAGAATGAGCTTTGATAGTCAATTATCCCTGAATAAAAAATATCTGATTGCATACATGAATTCTTCCTTTTTTCTGCAGTTACAAAGTTAGGAGATACAAGAGATCTAAATTCATGGCTGACATTGTGTTTGTTTACTCTAGTAATATAATTGTTCTGATATCCTTAACTAGGATTTTTAATTAGTAACTGAACTGTGGTAGTCAGTTTATAACTCAGCACTTTTCCAGATATTTATCTATAGCAAATTCAGTTTTGTATAGCTCTACAGTAAATTAACCTATTTTGGCAAAGTTTAATGGCCCTATATGTCAGTCAAGGCTCATCTAACCATCCATAGAATTCATGGGATCATAGGACAATTTAGATTGGGTGAGAATCAGGAGGTCATCTGGTTTAAGCCGTTGCTTTGCCTTTAGCTTTCAAGGGCAGAGAAGAAGATGATGATGAGAGCTGGTCTACAAGCTTCCTCCTATGTCAGTCTGTCTTTTTGCTTAGGGCTTTGCATTGAATCACAGAATTACAGAATGTTGGGGATTGGAAGGGACCTCAGAAATCACCTAGTCCAATCACCCTGCCAGAGCAGGAACACCTAGATGAGGTTACACAGGAATGTGTCCAGGCAGAGAAGGAGACTCCACAACCCCCCTGGGCAGTCTGTTCCAGTGTTCTGTTACCCTCACTGAGAAGTTCCTTCTCATATTTAAGTGGAACTTTCTGTGTTACAGTTTGTATTCATTGCCCTTTGTCCTATCATTGGTTGTCACCAAGAAGCGCCTGGCTCCATCCTCATGACACTCACCTTTTACATATTCATAAACATTAATGAGGTCATTGTGTCTGTTGCAAGTGGTATGCAAATATATAAAAAGAGTCTATACTTTTAAAATGTGTAAGGAAATCACAGTGAGTTTTCTGTATTTTTAACTTTTTTGTGTGACAATTTATTTTACAGAATAGACCTCAAAAATGACTGCTTTTTCCTTTCCTTTTGTGATGTTTTGTTTTATCTTCTTTTTCAGTGGCAAAGTGTTTACCTGTACAAGCACCAGAAAATGGAAGAATAATTATGACTGGTGCATTTGAGCTGGGCCGAGAATATTCCTTTGGCCAGGTTGTGAATTTTGAATGTAATGCAAAATACAGGCTTGTTGGATCTAGAGAAATAATTTGCTCTTCTAATGGAAAATGGAATAGTGATGTGCCTCAGTGCCAAGGTAAAAAGGACACTGTTTATTATCTGTAATTTCAAGTTTTATTCTCACAGACTTCTAAGGACTGGTTACCATATGGGAAACTACAAAGCTTTCACTTTAATCCACAGCAATTAAGCATAGTTTGTCTGTAAACAATCTCCATTGCATATATACAGAAAAAGTAGGATAAGAAGGAAAAATTGGAGACTATCAGGTGCTAATATAGTCATAATGGACCATCTGTTTGTTCCACATTTTGTCTACAAGCTGTATGTTTTGCCAGGCTGCAGTCAATTTCTTTGAAACTAGCTTCAGTATGTCACTATAAAATTCACTTCAGTGTTGATTTAACCAAAGTAATTACAATTTTGAATCTATGTGAACCATGTTTAAAAAACAAGTATGATTTTAAAACACTCATATTGTTCAGGTATATAAAGTACAAAGAAATTATGATTTTTTTTTCTTTCTTCAGGCTAATGTTTTTTGACAGGTTAAAAGGTTAATTCATGTTTAGTTTTTACAGAACCACAGAATCACAGAATAGGTGAGCTTGGAAGTGACCTCTGAAGGTCCATCAAAGCAGCCAGCTAGGGCAAGGAAGCTTATGGTAACAGTAACTGTTAAATATTCAGTCCATCAAATTTCTTAGATTGTTAATATGTTATCAGATTGGGAAGTCAGAAGAGCTTTCAGAAGAGCAGTACATATGTCAGAATGTCAGATGCATGTATGGATTTTTCAGAATTTCAGCACTGCATTTTGCTGCTTTGAAACCCCCATTTATTATAATTTGAACAGCATAAAGTGGGATTATACACAGGTGCTCATAGCATTTGCAGGATATCGTGAATTTTATTAAACAATGACAGTTCCACTGAGCTATATTTCATCCTAAATATAAAGTAAATCCAGCAAAGGAATCCAAGAGAACTCTTTGATGTCCTGCTCTGTGCCCTAGAAAACAAAGCCTTGAATATTTTCCGGCTTTAGGAGTGCAGTTTTTGGAAACTGCAAGATCTTAGTGGTTTTATTGGATTTGGCAAGGAGCTGGGGATGCTGAGCACAGTATCACCTCAGTTTTCCAGGTGGTTTAATTCTTTTTTCCCTGTTGATGCTATGATTTAACTAATCGTCTACTGGCTATGAGAGCACTTTAGGTTTGCTGGAAATTACAAGGAATGAAATTATCCGAAAAATGGAAAATCTTAAATTTCAGCTAGCCTGGCTGTTTATTTTAGACTGTCTCCTGCCTTATATACTGATTTTGAGATCCATCAAAATCCAAAGCAGAGGCCTCAAATCTGTTTCATGAACCAATTTGCTATTGATGCTGCACTACACCGTACTCTACCTGGCATCCATAATCAGGTCGTTGAAGAATTCTCAAATACCTTTCAAACACTTTCTAAATTAAAACAGTTTTGTGAAGTAAAATTAAAAAGAAACTAACATAAACAAACAAATAAACAAAAAGAAACAACCTAAATTTTATTCCCATAGGCTTTTATTCTCAGCAAATAAAACCAAACAAAAATAGGCGGCTTTTGTCTTCCTCAATTTCAGAGATTATCTGTGATGTGCCAGAAATTCCACATGGATATGTACATTCTCCAAAGGAATCTTACAAGGAATCTGAACAACTCCGGTTTGCCTGTGATGAAGGATACAGATATGGTGAAAGAGCAGATGTACGATGTACTGAATCAGGATGGAATCCAACCCCCTATTGCACAGGTTAGCCTCGCCTAAAGTTATTTTGCGCATGTGTTGTGTTTGGAAGTAATTTCAGAGATTAGTAATGACAAAAGTTAGTTTATTCATAACAAAAGAAATCCATTCACATCTGACTAATGTTTCATGAAGATCTGGAAGGATTACATGTTACAGGGACCAGATAACTGGATAAGAATTTTCCATGGAGACCAGCAGCAAAAACAATTAATTCAGTCTTTTGTTACTTTGATGTAGTTAAATAGGTCTATAAAGCAACAGTTGCTCTGTTATACTTCATAAATTAGTCTGTCGCTAAAATACTTCATGCAGCATTAGTAGCTGTTATTTTCTTTTTTTTATATATGATTCTGAATGAGTGGGCAGAATATAAACCATTTGGATAAATAGGAAGGAAAAAGCTGAATCTCTTTACCTTCAACAAAATACTAAAAAATATTTTAGCTAAGGAATGGAAAAATCAGATGCTAAAAAGAATACTTAAGCATGCAGGAAAAGCAACAGCAACAGAAGTATTAATACCACAGAAATTAAAACTACAGAAGGAATCTGAAGCTTTTAATGGCATGGGAAAATTAACATTTGAACCCAACTTCTTAGAGAAGTGATACGGTTTTTTAAGTCCTATTGTCTTCACATCAAGTCTTGATACCTTTTTAAAGAATGTTTAACATGAGCATTGGCTGTGCTATATGTTGGAAGACTGGGTAAAGAAATGTTTGTTTGATACCATAAGAATTGCAGCATTATTAATAAAACTGGGAGAATAGTCTTAGCTTGATGACCTACTGCATACCCTTTCAGAAATGACTGGAAATTACAGAAGTATCTTTCAAAGTATCTTTCAAATGAAAACTTAAGTTTGTAAGCTGCCTTTCAAAAATTCTTCTGAAATAGTAAGATGGTGTTGTAGGAAAAACAATCTGAAGTTGACATGGCCATTTCCAAAGGAGTTCAAGCAAATGTGGAGTAGTTGAAATTCAGGATAAGTAGTCCATGGAGGACCATAAGTGTCTAAACTGAAAATTACAATGGAATTGTCGTGCTGGATTATACATAAAGCTGGAAACAATAGCACTTTCTCTACAGCCATTGTGTCAAGAATTGTGTACAACATAGATTTGAGGTTCACTAATCGTAAGAACCGTGGACATGAAGTAATGTGTAGACAGACCAAAGTGACGCAGTGTGTGAATCCTGCAGCTGTTCATGACCCTTAGTCTAGGATGAAGACAGCAATTTTTTAAATGTCATTAGAAGTGTAATTGCTCAACTGCATGGTGTTCAAGCTTCCCATCAGAAACTGCCTGATAATCCCTACAAATTAGTATATTTATAATGCTGAACTCCACCTTGCTTTCTAACTTCCAAATGCCTTCTGAGCAGTTAAGGTGACAAATCCGTAGTTTCTCAGACTAGTCATGTTTGACATCAGCTCTCTGGGTCATGGATTTTATTTTAGTTTCACTCAACTACAGCACTTAAAGATTATTATCAAAGCTTGAAATCCTGCAAACAGAAATATGCATGTTATGACCCAGTTGCAATAGTTTGATGTAAATTTGGGGGAAATCATTGGTGCCTTGAATTGTATTAAAGAAATTGCCAAACACTTGAAACTGGAAAAAAAATGTTGTCAATATGGTGACATTATAGGATGTTTTGTATCACCCACCTTCCTGGTACCTCTTGCATAAAGATTGCTTTAGAAATAGAGAGTTGTCATTCTTAGTGCCCATCCAGTTCTTCACCTTTCTGCTTCAAGATTAGTGATGATATTAATTAATATACATTGCCTACAGTTTAGCAACATACTGTTTTTGAGAAGTGCCACACAAAACATTCTTGCAGACACTGATCTACTGGGCTCTGATACTTGGGGCATTTTCAGATGGTGATTCTGGATCCTACTTGACTCACCACTGAACGCAAGTGACTCAGCAGTACATGCAGACAGCTGATTGACCCCCCTTCACTCCACAGCAGGACCACCCACAGTTACCTTATAGTCATCCCCTCCCAGCCCTGAGTGTGGTGGTGGTATTATCTAAACTGGAAGTTAAAATAAGAAAAAAAAAAAAAAAAAAAAAAAAAAGATAGGCTCTGGTTTGGAAAGAATGTTTGCCTTGCTTCTCCGAGCATTGAGAGATCATGAGCTTCTTGGAATAGCGTTGTCATTCTTTCTCAGTTGTTAAAATACTTCCAGTGTCAGTGCAAGACGCTAATCTTAATCACAGAGCCTTTGAATGATCGGTTCCTAGTTTAGTAATTTTTTTCATTCAGGACCTGCCAGTGAACCTGCCGTCCTTTGGGACAGTGTGAGAGCTGTGAGTGAGCCCAACATAGGTCATTTTGAGCTCAAGCTGTGGAATCACCTGCTGGAAAAGATTATTCTAATTCAGTTTGATCACCTCTAGTTCTTGCTCCAGCCATTCTCTTTGCAATTAAGTTTTAATCTTCTAATTATCGTTACATCAGTAACAGCAGTCACTTTCCTCTTATAGAACCATAGGTTTCTAAGAGTGGGAGAGTAATGTAACCTTTTCTTTGCCCTAAGAAACATGTTTTTAACAATTTTATGCAGTTATGGTCAATATACCACATAAATGAGAGCTTATGCATTAAATATAAATGCATTCTTCAAATTCACATCCAATTTTTCTCTTTTTATTTAGAAATTGTATGCTCTCCTCCAAGAATTCCTTATGGGAACTTTAGACCTCAAGAAGACACCTATGTAGTAGGTGATATAATCACAGTACAGTGTAATTCTGGATATTATTTTAAAACAACTACTGGCAAAACCACAGCTGAATGCACCAAGAATGGCTGGGTTCCTGATCCAGGTTGTGTCCGTAAGTAGCTCTCATGAATGAAGACACAATATGCAGAGTTGTTGGAAATATCTTAGTGAAAAAGAAGTCAAGAGAAAAACTTAAAAATCATGAGACTTGAGAGTTGCTTATTCATTGTGTTTCTTCATGATGTAAAGCTTAATTTGATGGTTTAAAAAATCACCTGTAAAAATAATAAATAAATCTACATTTACATTATGTTTATAAACACAATATGTTTATAAACACAAGTATTACCATATTTGAAAAATTTTGTGATAAAAAGAGCTATAGCCAGCTCCCTGTCAGGAAGATTTGTGGTCCACCTGAGGAGTAGCATGCCAGTCAAGATAAGAGGGCATAGTGAGTGTTAAAATTTTCCAAAAAAGGCAAAATATAGCTAATGATTGGAAGATATCTTTCATCATCATTATCACAGCTTTAGATTTTTACTTGTAGTTGTATGTTGGTACATCATGGACAATCAGTTGTCAAGCATGTGTTGATACTGTTGGTGTTGAATTCTATTTCAAGAGAAGCCGTGTGACTACCCAGTTATTGAAAATGGCAAATTAAGTAATTCATTGGAGTACTACAGAAGCTACTACTTTCCGATGAGGTTTGGGCAGCATGCTGATTACCACTGCAATGATGGTTATTCAACCCCAAGTGGACAGTACTGGGTTCAAGTAGTCTGTTCTGAAAGGGGCTGGTCTCCAGAGCCAAAATGCCTCAGTAAGTACATGTCTGCTATATTTGCAATTCTGTTATAATTATCAAAGTTCTGTGCAACAGAAATTGTGCTGATGGAGCACAAGGTGGAACAAAGAACAGTTTGTTAAAGTAGCCCTGCTTTAGTTGACCCCTGGAACTGCACTCCAGACTCTCAGAATATCAGCAGAGTTTGAACTGTCAGCTGGTGACACTCTGCAGTGTGTAAGGCTGAAATGATGCTTTTGGATTTTGGAGCTCCTATATGCCTACAACTATCCATGATATTAAGAAACACATAGGAAAAGTTTATTTTCTCTAGTTCTGGATCCTGTGCATACACCTTCTTTCATCTGCACACACAGCCGCACACACAAACAGAGAGTTTCCACTCTGTGTAAATACGTTCTTCCTTCCTTGGCTTGGGTACTTCATCTAGAGGTTCCTCTCTGACAACCATTGCCTGGTCCCTTTGGATAACCTTTGGAGCTGAGAAGGTGGCACACACTCTTGCAATAGGTCAGATACACTGACTTAAGGTTTAAACTAGAAAACAGATTTAAAGCAGTGAGCTGAGGCCTCCTCTGCTAAAACACATGTGCATTCACAGTAAAGTGGTATGGTAGGGCTTGGCAAGTTCAAAGAAGAGGTTGCACTTTCCCTGCTGCCCTCAGTGGAGTGGTGCTCAGTGTAGGAAACGAGTGGAGTTTGTCTCAGAGGAATTCCTTCAGGCATCTTCCTCGTGTCTGGACTCCTGGGGCACAGGATGCTGGAGAGCCTACATGCTTGGGTGCTGCTAAAATCTCATTTGCACAGAGATATTAACACCTCCTGGAGGCAAATGCTGAAAATCACTCAGGGCAGACATCAGCATTCCAGAGACAGAGCAGACAAACCAGAGCTGGTGTACATGATGCTAGATGCACAGAAGTTAGCCAGCCTTGCTTATGCTCTCTAGGTAAGTGATATTGTTTACTAGACCACTTCTTAGCACTTTATGTAGTGACTTGCACTCCTGTTCATGTGATTCGTTTACCTAAGGGCGGTGAAACAAAACATGCTTTCATTCAGGTTTGAACACGAAGGTCTTTTTGGATTAGAAGGATACAGAAAGATGCCAGGAGGCTCTATTTTAGTAACTGTCTTTCTAAGAATTAATTTTTCTCAGTTCTTGCTGTACTTATTACTGTCGTTGAATGTAGTTACCTTCCTTCTTCAGAAAACTGTCATATCAGACGCCTGGAAAATGGTTACTTCTCACATAACAGGAAGTCCATTTACAAGGAAGGTGAAAGAGTTAAGTATGTCTGCAATGATGACTATTATACTGAACATGAAGATGGGGAAGTTACATGCACAAAGGATGACTGGTCACCTCCTCCAAGATGTATCCGTAAAAGTGAGTGTGCTTGTATTTTGCTGAGGTTTATAGCTAAAACCAGTAAATCCATCATCACGTCACCTACATGCATTGCCACTGCTTAGCAGCTCTAAGTCTGGGTGCTCTACAGCTGAACCAGAAGGCTGTGATTCTCTCACCTGGCTGATGCAGCTCTCATGTCCCTGCATGCTGCTGAGGTCAGTCACTACACAAACGTGCAGAATGTGACCCTGTAAGATGTGTACATGTGGCTAGTTCAGATGTCCTAGAACGTAAGCTCTGATCTTCAGTAGTGAAATCTTGTTGTTACATAGGTGTGCAGTAGTATAATAAGTAGTGATCATTCCCCTGGCACAGCCTATCTGTAATTTCTTGTCTTCTTTCATCCTCTCTCTGTCCCATGTGATCCCTGTTTCTCTTGCTTCCTTTCCAGTTGGCATCATGCTGGACGAGGGGAGGCATGGGAAGGTTACCTCTCCTAACTCTGTTTTCAGCTTTTGTTCCTGACTCACATTGAGCCTGGTGTTGCTAGAATGTCTCACAGGAACTTTAAATACTTTAGGTAATGATTCCATGTGGACAAGATAAATAATTCAACCTAACTTTTCTTAGATTGTAAAAATATTTTTTTAGGAAACAATCCCACCCTGACATAGACACCGACCACAGGATGCTTTGGACCACCACCCACTGAGATTTGGACGTAGCAATGAGCAGGCAAAATAGAATTTTATGATTCCTAGTGTTAGGCAATCTTAAACATTATTTTTTGTGTGTTTATACCAGTAATGTGAAATTTAAACTTTTCAAGCTGTTGCACAAATGTATCATTAACTCTGCTCCCAACATTCAAATACATCCTCTAATGTTCCTCAAAGTCTTTTTTGTGTGTGTGTCTTTATTTACTTGACCCTCTAATGTGCAAATATTGCTGTTTGTTGTAGTGTTAATTTCTTAAATTATTCTGTGAAGGAGTTTGTTTATTAGGAAAGAATTTAGCATACTGTAGAAGTTTTCTTTCAGGATACAGGACCAGAACTTGCAACCAATACGACTGTTTTCCATCTGTTTAGACTGGCTTAAACAATGTATTCTAAGTGATGTTAAATCAGTTACAACATTGGTTCTGTCTGCATAACTGTTTTAGTGTGCAAGAAGGGGTCCCTTGGTACACACCTGCTTTAGGGCTGCACCGTGTGCACTCTGAATGGTTTCTCTTTGGTAGAACAGAGGTGGTACCTGCACACTGTGGTGATTTCTGGCGTGCCCCTCCTTGCCAGAGGGACAGAGGATCCTCTTTATGCATGCCCAACATGAATTTCATTTCTAGTGAAGACCAGGTGTGGACACACAATTTTGGAAGCTTACAGGATTGCTGCAAATCAAACCTTTGTCCATCCCTGTTTGTGCTGCATGAGTTTGTAACTGTGAAATTTGGCTTTTCATGTTCCACTTGTCCCCCAGGAAGAGAGCTCAATGCAGAAACAAAACTTCATGTGCTCCTAAAAGTGTTCTAAATCCTATGGCTGTTTCTTTTGTCCCCCTCCTTCTGTGTATTATAAGCATGCAGTTTAGCAGTGTTTTACTTGGAAAAAAATCTGTCTATCTCTTTCAGAACAATGCCGGAGTATCTATTTTGACAATGGTTATTTCACCTCGCGAAAGGAAAAATTTCATTTACAGGAGAAGGTGACCTACAGTTGTCTTACTGGCTTTGTAACTCCAGAAGGACAAGAGAGAGGAGTGATACGGTGTCAAGAGGATGGTTGGACTCCACCTCCAAAGTGCATCAGTGAGTAGCATAAACGTTTCAGAGGTCCCTATCATTGCTGGCACAGGCGTGATGCCCTGTGTTCTCAGATTTTTGTCATCTAGATTGGTAGTTTTCTTATTAGGCAAAGAAAGACTAAAATAGAGGACTGATCCTCCAGAGATTAACCTTTCTGGGGCTCAAAAAAATAAAGCAAGAAAACATAAAGGAAGTTAGTAAGGCAGGAAAATATCTACTGTCTTCTAGGTGAGTTTTGGTTTTGGACCTCTAGCACAAAGTAGATGATAATCACTGTCCTCTCCAGTGATTCCTACCTGATACAAGGTACATATCGGCCCAATTTACTCCTAATTCTTCCTCCTTTCACACTTGTGAGGGAAGATTTGCGAAGAAATGCCTGTGAACCAAGGGATTCTGCCAAGAACTTTCTTTAAATGTGAACAAATTAGAGAAAAAAGGGAATAATTGTTTGGAAAGATGTTATCACTATGCATAAAAAGCACTATGCATATGTCTACCCTGGTGTTAAAAAGTACATTTGTTAAAAACACTAGAGTGCTTTTTCCTGAAAATGCCTCAATATTGTTGTTGCCTTTTTCTTCTTAAACTTTCCTTCCTCTCCTGAACAGGGGTATAGGATAGTAAAAGAAGAGACTTAATCTTCCTTTGTTATGATACCGAGGCTCATAGTATTGACCAACTTCAGCTGAGATATATATATCTATATCTATATATCTATATATAGATATATCTTGTCCTTTTGTTTCAGACTGCCTTTACCAAGGATTTTGCACCTTTTTTTCTGACCTCCTTACAAATGACCGTGGGGAACAGGAGTACAAACTGTTTGTTGTGACACTAATAATAATAATATGTAGTATAAGGAAAGGAATGAAATCTGAGGAAGAAATATTTATGCTAGATATTAGCTCTATAAACAGTTCTGAAGAATAATGCAATAGATATAGTATGAATATGCTACATATGATGTTCTACATTCATATTCTGGCAATGCAGAATTTTTGATGTTTCAAAAATACCGAGTAGTTCAATAGACTAGCACATACTAAAGCACCTACAGAAATGATGGTTCCAAAGGAAAATGATTCTGGATCACAAAATGCTCTAACTTTGTTTTATTCCACAGAATCATGTCAAACACCTCATTTGGACATTTTGAATTACCATGCAAATAGAACTAATTTCATACCTGAAGACACAATTGAGTATGCATGTTTGGAGGGATATCAAACTGCAAATAAGATGCCAGTTGGTACCTCGAGGTGTGGCATAAATGGCGAGTGGAGTCCAACACCCCAGTGCTTTGGTGAATATTGTTGTGTTTACTAATCAGTGTTAACTCTGTATACACTTTGTGAAACTTTTTTCTTTAAGGCTTTCTTTAGTTGTCTTCTGATCATTAGTATTTCACGTACGTTTTAAGAGTGTACACTTTATGCTAAAATATTTTCTCTTTGTAGCAATAGAATGTGACATGCTGACATTGCCCAATGGAGATTTTTCTCCCAAGAAGGGTAAATACCACAATGGAGATGTTGTGAAATTTACCTGTGCAAACAGTTATGTGAGAGTGGGACCTGCCTCTACTCAGTGCTATTACTTTGGATGGTTTCCATCCCCACCAGCATGTAAAGGTAATTCTTCCTTTAACTTTATTGTAGTAGAAACATATGAAAATACCTCGGTCCTGAAGACTTCCATGGGCACCTTCTATAAGCCAGTCCTGCTCCCAAGAAAAATTATCCAATCTTCATCTATAAAAGGGCAGAAACTGGTCCTCTTTGCATCATTTCATAGTGTTTTGCTATTTTATGTGAAAGGTTCTGAACAGTTGAACTTACAGTGTTGAACCTTTTGTTAGCTTTAATTATGCCCATTGGAGTTCTGCAAATAACTGAAAGTGAGCTGCTAAATGGCTTGTGCAAAATTTCACTCAGGTTATTGACTATAACATATGAAAACTATTTATTATTCAAAAAGGCATAAATAATGTGCAATATGACAGCCAGGAGAGATTAATGTAATTCTTCTCTTACTGTATTGTAAATGTCCTAAGTTTTGCTACTGCCTAATGTTGACACCCAGCAGATATTGTAATCTATGTTCCTTTTTATGATCACTTGATATTGGGGGGCGGGGGAGTAAATAAAATTGGAGATGACACAGAGCTGGACTCAAGCAAAGAAATTCAGTGAAAGGTTTTCCCTGTGATATGCCTCAGCTTCATCTGGTAGGATGAACAAACTCATGCAGAAGGGAAGCTACGTGCCTCTATTCTTTTCACCTTTATAAGGACAGAGCACAATTTCTTGGCATCTGAAAAGAGTTTATTTTACTGGTGCTATGCCCTTTCATGACACAGCTCAAGAGGTTGAAGGCATCTCATATTCCTTACCTTACCTCCCCCCAGTTTTCTTGTTGTCTTCTGTGATCTTATCCTTCTTTTTGCTCACTCTCTTTTACATTTCAAACCAGGTATATTTCATATAGTTGGCCCTTTAGCTCAGGAACATTTTAAGCTCCCTTAACAAGAGTTTCATTCGCTACATCAGAAGTTAATTCCTTTAATATACAGTACATATCACGTGCTGGTTGATTTTTATAACACAAGTTATAATTGCAGAATTTTCACCTTCAAAAAAAAAAAAATTAAAGTTTTCATCTATGTAACATCTTTTTTCTCTTAAAACTGGGTTGGTTTTATAACACACTTCTTTTATCATAGCAGGAAATTGACAGTGCATGGAGGTAAGAGATTAGAGTGAACCAGCACCATGCATATCTGTTTGTGACTTCCAGCCCAATGTGAATCCAGATATTCAAAGGCAATAAACCAACGACCTGTATAACCTGTTCTACAGATATTTCTTACCTTTAAACAACAAATTCAATTTCTTTTGTGTTGCACTTAACAAATAACTGTGCTAAAAGGACTGAGTGCAGAGTATAAACGTGATCTCTTGATTTCAGTGAATGCCAGAGGCTGTGGACCTCCACCCGAGATTACCAATGGAAGTATCGCTGATGGCTCTGTGGAACGGTATCGGCATGGGGACAGAAAGCAATATGAATGCAATGTCGACTTTAAATTGGTTGGATCAAAGGAAATAGAATGTGTTGATGGACAATGGTCATCTCCTCCCTCTTGCATTGGTAATCTATATAACTCTTACTTTTGAGAGGTCTATAATTCACTGTAGGCTAATACTTCACAGCTGTTTTCACAATTTCATATTTGCAGGTAGAACATGTTATGTTCAAAATAATTTTACAGGTTAAAAGTAACCAGACACTATTTGTAAAGCCCAAACATTATTAGTAGTATAATTGAAATCTCAACAATCCAGCCACAGTTTTTGAGTCCAAATCAAATTATTATAGAAAGAGAAAGAAAATTAATATGTAATATATAAATAATAATAATAATAAGTACATAAATGTACAGAATATCTAACTAATACAAATAATTTATAATATATAATTACAGTTGTTATACACAGACTTTGTCTTACCACTTTTTCCGGTGTTATTCTCACCCTTCCACTGTCTCTTTGGGTCCTAAAGTCAATGGCTTCAGTCTCTGGTGTTTTGGAGGGAAGCTGCTGCACCTTATCAATACCTCAAGTAATTGACTGGGAGGAATAAGATATTGATGATGATGATTTCCTCTTTTCCTTACAGAATCTGCTTGGGGCAATTTTTAGGTTTGCCCTTTTTACACTAGTCTGCAAGTTCTGAATTAGATATGTTAAGTGTGTTTTAAATATGTTAGGTACTTGTTCTTTGTCTTTGTGTTACCCTAAAAACCAGTTGTCATCAGATCCAGGTCTAAGCTGGTCTTCCGACTCACCAAATGCATATATAGTTACTTTTATTTAAGTTCTTTCAGCTATTCTTATATGACTCCAGTATTATTGTGGAATACTTCTGCTCTTTTTCAACAGAAGACGAAACGCCATGTGGATCACCTTCCTCTATTCCAAATGTTGTTCTTCAGCAGGAAGACCAGGCCCAGTTTTCACATGGTGATGAAGTAATTTGTGGATGTAAACAGGGCTCTGGCCAGTCTAAGGCTATGAGAATAAAATGTCGTAGTGGAGAATGGAAGCCTTTACCTCTTTGTGCTGGTAATCTATTTCCATAATACTTCAAATAAGAGTGTAACATAGTTCTGCTCAAAATTTCAAGGACTTCAACAATCAAACCAGGACAATATGTAGGCAGAGATACTAAGTTTCAGCCATCTTAACTAAGTTATTTTTACTTATTCCTCTTTTAAATGTGAACATATCCTTCATCCTAGACAGACTCTACACCTACAACTTTATAAGTGTTCTGAGTAGGTTTGGGGAAGGAAAAGGACACTTGCACAGTGGGTAGAATAAAGCATGGGGATACATCTTTGGTGTATAGTGGCTTTTATCCATTTTCCAGTGTTCCTTGTCCCTTCAGAAGCCTTGGGACATGCCTGCAATAAAGTAGTGTGCCTGTTGCTTTAATTACTGCTAGGTTTGTGTCTCTGTGTGCTATTTGGCTTTTTAAAAATCCTGCTGTGAATAAGCCTAGCACACTGTGGCTACTAATATTGCTTTTATTAGTAGCCACAGTGTGCTAGGCTTATCCCATCCTCACTATTTCATGTGGATTAGTCCTTTCCATTTCTCATCAGTAGTTTTCTCCTTTTTCTCATCTTCCAATTTAGTTTTGCAATCCATAAATTGAATTAATGTCTTTTAAAAAGATCTACAACAAAGCCTTTTCTGAAGAAAAAGGAAAAAATTACATTGAAGTCAATAATTTAAGAAAAAAGAGATAGTGGACAAGAAGGAGTGTTGTCTGGGAAAAATTACTCCAGAACTTCACTTAAGAGAACACAGATTATGATATATCTAATTCTTGGTTGCCCGTTTCTTCAGAAGGGTTTTTGTACTCATCAGTGATTTGAGAGACTGTACCTTCACTTACAATTATACTGAGGATTGAGTCTGGCACAAAACACAGTCTGCTCAGCTTTCAGAAGTAGCTTGTGTTCTGTCTCTCAGAGTCACCAGTCAGGGACACAAGACCTGGTTATGACTTGGATGTACTTCCACAGGAGAATGATACCTGGTACATATTTGGTGTTCAGTAGTACTTCCTTTATGCTCCTGTTTCTACAAGCAAAAGAAAGTTTATTTTCTTGCTCATCTTACTACCTTTTATAGGTTTATGGAAGAAAGAAATGGTTCTTTTTTATAATATCTACTGCATACAGCAAAAGAGATCCTGTCAAATTAAAAATAAATGCTTTGTGAGTGCAAACAATGTCTGCTTTAGACAGTGGGGGGAAAAAATCATTCTGTGGTCTATGAACCTCAGGAGTTACTTCAAACTACAGTAAACAAAAAAAACACTTGGACATATATTAGGAAATTGAAGGCCTCTTCATCAGTGACTGTGCATGTACATGTTACCTGACCTAAATCTATTTTTTAGCTTTTTATTGATTTTTTTTTTTCAGATCCATCTCCTCGGTGTGAACTTCCAGCGAATGTTGCCCTAATGCCTGCCAAGCCAAAAAAGCAGGCTAGATTCCATAGAGTTATACAGTATGTATGTAAATCAGCTGACAAAAGCACTAAACAGGCTACTTGTGTCTCTGGAAAATGGTCACCAGAGATTGAATGTACAGGTATGGTTTTGGATTTGCATACAATTTCTTCTTTTTATGTAGGAAATATAAGTGTTCCATTAAAGCTTCTTAGCATTGTTGTGTCGCTAATCTGAAATAGAAATGTTTACATGCTTATATATATATATGCTTACTTGATTCTATGCTAAAATACAGTCATGAATAATTATGGCAATAATTTGAAGTTATATAGGCTTAGAGACACACTATTTTAGTGAGGCAGATTTATAATCTCTTCTCTGACAACTGGAACACTGTCATTTCTGATGTGAGAAAAGATGCAATGATAAATTTAAGGTCGGTTCTTCAAAAGGGCTTTACCCTGGTGCAAATGAGTGTAGCACGTAGCTCAAGCTCCAGCCAAAGTTCCTTTATTTCCTGTAAACATTCAAAACTTTTTTATTCCTGATTTTTCTTTTTTTTTTTCCTTCTTTTTTTTTTTTTTTTTTTTCTTTTCCAATTACTTCCTAGTGAAACAACAGAGTTGGGCAACTCAAAAGCGCAGACATAGACGAGACTGCCCTTATCTAGTAGACACCAGAGGTCAGATGCCTGCAGGGACTGCCTTTCTGAACAGCAGAGCAGGATGTTGCCTGTAGAAGGCATTGACTGTAGAAAAATCATTGCCTCATTGCCTGCTTTGAGTAGGCCAGGTTCATGGGAAATGGTGCATGGAAGTGGGAGAAGTGTACGGAGTGGCATCAGTCAAGGGAGCGTTCCCTTTCAAAGCCTAGTGTCCTTACCTTCCCAGTTTTCTGGAACCACTAGAAGCAAGAAACCAAACCCCTTGAGGTCTTCTTCTTCCTAGATCTACCTCTTTCCCTCACTTTTTCTTTCATCTGGCAGGAGCAGCCCTCTGTTGCTTTAGAAGGAAAATTTAAGTTTGTTTCTTAGATAATGATAATAATTAAAGCTTTAGATAGCTACTGAAAATTATCACCAGTATTGTCTTGGTTGTTATTGTTGTAATCTGTGATGAACTGTTACATTTTATGTTATGTTCTACTATAACATCACTATGCGTCCTCAGCTGAGGAGAGCACGTGCCCAGCTCCACCTCAGGTGCCTGGTGCTCAACAGATAACAGCCAGAAGAAATTACAAGAACGGGACTAAAACAGCTTTTTCATGTCTGAAGAATTTCCAGCTCATTGGTGCAAATGAAATAACATGTATAGACGGCAAATGGCAGTCACCACCTCACTGTGTGGGTTAGTAGTGGATTTTTTATCCTATTTATTTTGTTATTACTTGCAGTGTTTGTTATGCATTTGCAGTCATCATTAGCAGGAGGATGATATTATTTATGTTAAGATTATCATGAACAGGTAACTGCAGAAAATAAATAGAATGTAAGTTGCTAAAGAAAGTGTAGTTAACCAACTGCTGGACAGTAAGTCTTTTTATTTACACAGACTTATCTAAGACAGCATAGAAAACTTTCAGGTAGTCCCTCAAGAACTGTGTGTTTATTTGTTTAGTATGTTGCAGAATGGAGTCTCAGTTTTGACAGAGGACATGCAATAGTATCCTGTTGAAAAAAAAAACAAAACTATTAATTTATTGTGTAGTTGTGGTAGTAGCATGTTTTAAATTATTTTTTTTTCTTTTTTTCTTTTTTTTTAATGGCTTCATCCTGTAGCAGAAGTATAAATGATATGGCATAACTCAGGCCATCTATTCTGAGAAATGGTGAGGAATCTGTAGTCCAGTTGCTAAAACATTAGCAGTGCAGGAGATATCTTGTTCATTGAGAGATAGAATAAAGTGTTTTCAGAAATAAATAGGAGATAAATGAGCACAGGAGAAATGAGGTGCCAGCTGGTGACTGATGTGCACAACAGGCCAACCATGTCTGTACTTTTAAGCTGCAAGATTCTGATGCCACGTCATTACCCTTCTTTTGCATTGCCTGTGAATCTTCATCAAGTGCCAGACATAAGGAAAAACAACAACAACAAGAAAATTGCTCGAGCTGTTCATTAAACAGCTTTACTGAAATAAAACTCCCGGTCCCAGTTACTGAACAGGAACTTTGACTGTAACTAGATATTTTGCATTGTGGAATTTAGTGCAAACATATGCTTCAACTTGAAATTGTGTCAACTGATAAAACCTCATTTACTAATTAACTAAAAATGCATATAAAATGTAATTTAAGTCCACCCACTCTACAGCACTGTAGGAGAAGGTGGCATTGGACAGCCCTAACTCAGGAGGGCTTCATAGAGATTTATTCCATTGTCTATATTGGAAAGTACATTACAATGCTTTCTAAGTTCTGTTCTCTTTTTTAACATCTCATCACAAACCCCCTCAGGACATGGGTACAGCTTCATTACTGGTGGGAAAATGTAATAGCTAACATTCTAGAAACTCACTTTCAGTATCCCAAAGCAAGATAATATCCCTTCTGTTTCTCTGCCCATGAAGTTTTTCCCGTTCCTCATACTAAGCTGTAACTGTAACTCCTTGGTATGACCTGGAAACTAGCTTTAATCTGTTTCAAAGGAAAACTAAACATTCCCATGTAGGAGAGAAAGGAGAGAGAAGTTTTGCTTTGTGTATCTTCATCTTCATTTCAAGCTATTTTATTTAGGCTTGGATTATTTTTTTTTTCTTTTCAGTTTTAGACAACTTCTGTCATTGGAATATTAATTGGTTTACATTATTGTTCATCTGTTTTTTCTGTGTTTTATAGAAAGACCATGTTTGCCACCAGAACCCATAGACTGTGCTGATGTTCCCAGAATGGAAAATCAAAACTTAAAAATTAAAAAACAAGGGAAAACAATTTATCTGGCTGGTGCTAGACTTAAGTATGTTTCTCGATCTGGATATATGTTAGATGGACCATTGGAGATTACCTGTTCTATGGGAAACTGGACTACAGCTCCTATATGCTTGGGTAATATCAAACCATGCTTTTTTTTTGAAGTACATTTAGCAACGAAGTTGAAACAATTTTAAACTGGAAGTTGACTAATAAGAGCCAGGAACTCCATATTTTGCTGTGGAATCTTATCATCCCTTGTGGATGTCTTCAGAGCAATCCTGATTGGATGCAAGGTGGACTTTTTGAATGCCGTTTAATTTTTAAATATTCCTTTGTATTCTTGCAGTCTTTGCTCAGTTCATATCTCTGCCAACTAAGTCCTGGGCACATCCTCGTAATTCAAGAATCTGTTTTCTACAGAGTCCACTAGTGTCTAGGAGTTGCTTTGGCACTTTAGTTGTGGAAACCACTGAAGTGTAGTAAGTGACACAAGCCTTTAATAACATTTCCTGGCACAGTTAGAAACAGGATCTAGGTATGTGAGTAACTGAAGTCCATGTCTGTTTAGGGGAATTACTTATTTAATCTTCTGTATGCTACCTTTTATATAAAATCCACTGTCAGTGGATGACTATGCTGATGTTGTAATAGAAAAAGCTCTCCAAGGCATCTCTTTGGTGGAAACAGTACATTCATTTTATGTGTATCACATTAGCACAAGCATCAACTTTCTGTGTCTTTTCAGAACGGCCATGTGGAAGTATTCCAAAAGTTGCCAATGCTCAAATTCAAGGGAGAAACAAGGCAAGTTATGAGCCTGGTGAAACAGTTAGCTACCAGTGTGACGAAGGGTTCCTTATTGTTGGTACACCAGAAATTATTTGCAGAGAAGGAAATTGGACAGCACCACCATTCTGTGAAGGTATAGGTTTTACTTCTAAGAAGTCCATAATCCTTTTTAATCTTTAATGTTGTGAATTAAAATAACGTCAACACAGGCATGCAGATGAAACAGGCCAATAGAGCCAGCAGGTGATTTGTTTTGAACGGGCTCTTACAAGGCCTATTTTTCTGGCTCCTGAGAAATAACAAGCAGGGAAGGTGAGTAAAGAAATAATTTCCGCCATGGGCTGAAGTTGGTAGCTGGAACTTAGCTCAGTGCTAACTGGTAGGGTATCTTATTTTCACATCACCAAGAATGTCAGTTGCTGAAAGTTGCCTTCACATAGTCAAAAAACCCTTTCACTCTCCAGCCCTTTGGCACACAATGCTGGATAGCACCTATCTGCGCCTTTGGCTGATCTCTGCGACTCCTTTTCTCTTTTTAGTCACTATAGGCAAAAATAATAGTGACTGGTGAAGAGTTGCAGAATAAAGACCATAATATTATCTTCCTTTTCCCCTCTAGAAAATTGTCTGCATTAGGAAAACAATTTCTGCTCCTCAGGCATAATGGTGCTCTGAAATGCAATATTTTGTGATTGATATATTGCTGGACTACTGTTCTTAAATGCACCTCTCTTTTCAGATGTTACCTGCGGAACTGCACCTGAAATTCCCAATGCTCATATTGCAAGCACTCAACAGGAGAGGTATCTGCCTGGTGCCAGAGTGCAGTATGAATGTGAAAGCAATTTTCAGATGATGGATATAAATTATGTCACTTGTACAAATGGACAATGGTCACAAGCACCAACCTGCAGAGGTAGGAATCTCTGCTTTCATCTTGCCTTTTAGCATAGAGGGGACTGCTTACCTAAATACTCTAAAGACTTAACCTATTTTAACTCTCTTTTCTTCATGTACCTGCAAACATGACCGCACAGTGTCTCTTTTCAGATGTGACGTGTGAACCTCCTCTAGAAATTGCGGGTGGTAAAATTGAAGGTGTTAAAAAGTCAAGGTATTTGCCCGGAGAGAGTGCTCGCTACCAGTGCTGGCGAGGCTTTCAGATGACGGGATCTGCCAGTGTAACGTGTCAGACCGGGAACTGGACAGAGCTGCCAAAGTGCAAAGGTACCATTTCTCTTTCTCTTCATACAGTTGCCTGTCAGTGAGACTGTCATGAAGCTGAGTCAGTGGCATTTACTTCTCCAAATTTCATTCTCAATACTGTGCACAAATGCAAGATATCTGGCACACTCAGGAAAAGGCGTTTTCCCAGGTTTCTCTTCAGATGAATTTACCAGCTGCATGACCCAGGTGGCTCCACAGGAGAGGGCCCCAGCTGGAAAACCACCCCGAGGCTGAGAACAGTTGCTGGCCAGGTGTAATTTTGAGACTTCTTAGAACCTGCTTTCTGTGCCTGCGTGATGAGAAGAGAGAGAGAGAAACGTTGCCCTCTGTATTGGACAATCAAGCCCGCAGCTTCCCTGCTAGTTGACATCCAGTTGATGCAGATGATGCATTGCTATATCATATGTCATGGAGTCAAATCAACTATTAAATGAATTGAGGGTAGAATTTGAAGCGTAAGCCAATCCCTAATTACTGTACTGTGTTGGTGCCTCCTAGGCTTTCATGAGAGTACTGAAAATGTCCCCTCTTTTCAGGTATTTGCTTTTCTCTCTGCTTTCCTCTGGGTCTCTCAGAGGAGTGCCAGCATACTGTCTGGTAGTATTTGTGGTCAAGCCACCATTGCAATTAAACTCTGGTGACTTCATCTCTGATTGTGAATTTTCTTCCAGGTGAAGGGGGGAAGTGTGGCCCACCTCCAGTTATTGAAAATGGAGACCTTCTTTCCTTCCCCATGCAAGAATATTCCCAAGGTACAACTCTGGAATACAAATGCCCCAGATTTTATCTCCTGGAAGGATCTCAGTATATCACGTGCACTGATGGGCAGTGGACAAGCCCCCCGGTTTGCTTAGGTAGGTTGAAGCTGTGAGGCCAAAGGCTGTGCAACTGCTCCACTTTTCTGCTTCTCAAGATCCTGAGGGCATTGCTTGTGCAGCATCACATGTGCCAGGGTGCAATGGTGGCCAGAAGGAATTTTGTCTTGAGGTTAGCTTGTGTAGTCCCTTCTGCTGCCCGCTGTCTCTCATTGGGTTCAGGAGGAGCAGAGCTGGTCAGAACCCACTGTGTGAGGGCTCTCGAGTGCTCCTGAGCTGGGGACACTGCTCCGGTCAGTGGCTGTGAGCAGGGAGGGTGGCTGTGAGTGTGTGGTGGTGCTGGGGAATCCTGGGGTGCATCCGTGACATGGCCAGGAGGAAACACATTTAGAGAAGTGCTGGGCAGAGGCAAAGGAATGATCTAGAAAAAGACATGGGGAAGTTCATTGGTGCCTGGTGACTTTCCCCACCCACGCTTTGACCTTGCCCTGAGTGACTGTCAGAGTGAAAAGACTTCTCCGTAGCTCTGCCAGGGGTTTCAGCCCTGGTCTTTTCTCCCTCTAGCTTGGTGCAAATGTCTTTCCTGTTGTGGCTAACAGATGCACAGAGCAAATAGCTGGAAGCATTTTGTGATGCAAAGAACTTGTGTAGGCTCTAGGGGAAAAAAAGTTACCCATGGTGCATGTGTATGAAGTGATGACGCTCTGCTCTTGCCTTTTCCAAGTGGCCTGTACAGCATCTGAAGAAGACATGAGCAGCAATAATATTGAGCTGAAATGGGTCAGAGGAAGAAAGCTGTATTCCACATCGGGGGACTTTGTTGAATTTAAGTGTAGAAGAGGATATGTGAAGGACCCAGCATCTTCTCCCTTCAGAGCGCAGTGTGTGGAGGGGATGTTGGAATATCCACGGTGCAAGCCAGGAAGTAAGTCATCTGCACTCCAGCCACAGCTCAGCTGCTGTGTTGTTGGTGAAGCCCAGGGGAAAGTCTTTAGGTTTTCTGGGGAGGAGCCGAGTGTAGGAGCCTGAACTGGAAACACTGCTGGGAAAAGGGCTCTCAGGAGCTTTCAGCCAGTGCCAGCAGCTTCAGGGCATCAGCTGTCCTGTGGAGGTGAACAGGCAAATAATGGAAGTTCTTTTGCAGGGAACTGTATATTGGATAAGAGTACTATGGAAGGGAACCATATTCAGCTACAGTCACCAAGGTTGTCGAGCACGTCCACCTATCGCTCTGGGGATTATATTGACTTTGAATGCAAATGGTGGTACCGGAAAGTTTCACGTGCTGAGTCATTTCGAGCAGAGTGCCTGGATGGAGTGATTCAGTATCCTACATGTGAATGTAAGTGCTCAGTGCCAAGGACACGAGGGGCTGTAAGAGGCAGCTTTGCTGAAACTGCCTGTCCTCTGCTCTGAGGAACCACTGCGGTGTGCCACGCTTGGTCTTCACACCATTCCCCCTTTTTTCTCTTTATGCTGCAGATATGCTTGGATAAATGGAAATGGCATGAAGGAGCCCAGCTGTGGAAATGACACGACATAGTGATCTGAGCTCAGTTTTTGCTGATATTTCCTGTTTTGCTGTTCTTTGTTTGGAGCTTAGCCAGTGCTCTGTCTTGGAATTAGTTATTTTTTCTTTTCATGATTCAGTGATTGTGTTTACATTTTATCCATCCAAATGGTTGTGCTTACTTTTTATCCATTCTCTATTGATCTCAATTTTATTTTTATTAAGAATTGTGTCCTGTAATAGGCTGGCCTCACTGGCATACTGAGACAAGAATTAAAGCCTGCAGGCAATTTGATTATCAGCAAGTAGAATGAGTTTGGTCTTGTCTGCTCCTAGCTTAATTTCCTTGTGCTTGCCTGGAAACTCCCCTAGGGCCATGGCAGAGGTGAGTGTCCTGATTGCCTGATCAGGATAGTGAGTGGTGTCTCCTTTAAAGACGTGGCTAGAGCAATCTCTAGATAGCTCTAGATGTGATCTAGAGCAATCTCTAGATTGGAGACCCAGTTCCTCTGGGGGACTTGAGCCTCCCTGCCATTTGCTAGAAGGGCAAAATGATGGGATGCAAGTAACTGGGATTTCTGGATGGAGGCAGGGATGGCTTCTTGGTCGACATCCCCAAATGGGACCTGCGATCCTTATATTTTCCAGGAGAATTTGTGATGGTGTCTTGATGGGGCCTGGCCCTTATTGATTTTTTGGTAATTCATCCAATGATATCATATTGCAGCTGATTTATGGGAACAGCTAAGACACTTGTGTATCATTGGTGTCTTGCTGGGCAGGGGAAGGTTGAGTGGTTTTGCTGCTTCCTGCCTATTGGGCTTTGTAAATGATAAGCAGGTTCTTTTATTGCTCTTCACTTTACTAAGAGTTCTTTAAAATCCAGAGTGGGCAACACACCTGGCGCTGCAGCAAGGGGCCATTTTGCATTGGCCTTTGGTGCCTTCATCCTGAGAGGTTTGGTCTTTTTTTTCTTTAATCTCATCTAATTCTGCTATGGTTATGAAAATCAACTGAACCAGAATGCTTTATTTGTATGGTTAAAGGAGCCTATCTCAATATTCATGTGAGGTATAAATATGGATTGATTTTTCTCTGAGTAAATGAGGCAAGAAATACTTATTCTGTTGTTGCTTTTGCTGGATGATAAGGAAGAATTCAGAACAGCTAACTGTTGCTTTGGCAGCCTCATAACCAAATAACTGGACATATTTATCTTAGAATAAGATGTGAAAAGAACAAATGCAAGCTGGCTTATTGCACACAGGCAGGTCTTTTGCCACAAGCACCTGGAGAAGAGTCTAGTTCAGCTCAAAACCAGATAAATCAACACTGAATGACCTCTAGATCAGTGGCTGCAAAGTGGGGTGCATGCACCCCAGGGAGTTTGGAAGATAATCCATTGGGATGTGGGAAGAAAATATTAGAAACTCTATTTATATTTAGTTTTGTCAAGAAAAAAAAAAAGTATATGAAGTTTTGCTGGTATTTAATATTCAGATTTGACAGTGGCGATTTTACTTGGCCTGTATGTCAGAGGGTTCCACGTCTGCCTAACATCACTTTCTGTTGACAACGGTCATGTTATTCTGTAACCTGCAGTATTCGAAGATCATGTTCGTGTAGGCTGACTCACGGCAGATCACATAGACCGCCTTTGATCTGTCTACTTGGAGCCTGAATCAAGGGAGCAAATAGGCCTTTGAGTGCAAGATGGTTTCTGTGTCTAGGAATTAATTGCATTTGCTCCCCTTGGCATTTTTGTCAGAGGAGCAGTCGTTCCCTTTAGCTAACTGGACTGTGGGAGGGAGATAGCGTATTTAATGTTAATTTTGAAAATAAAAGAAAATGTGAGGTTTTTTCCAAAACCCGTGTTGCTAAGTCTGGTTCATATGATGGGAAAATAGTGCCAGTACTTTTGATGCGACACAATAAGCTACTGTAGTGCATTTATTTTTTGGACTCATTTTAGCAGTCTCACATCATCTGCCATCTACTGTTGCCAGCGGAGACAGCCTCCCTGGCTATAGCCAGAGCCCAGAATTGGAGGTCTGGTGAGAATACAAGTGTAGCAAACTGTATGCAATATCAGTAACAGGATGAGAAGACATCTTGACAGTATATGAACAAAAACAATATTAACCAATATGATGAACACAGTGCTAGTGATAATAAAGTGATAAACTGAATACAGTGGTCAACTAAATCACCTGTACTGCACACTCCAAGTGAAAAAAATCCAAGTGACATGAATGCAAGGATTCCTTTTAGCATTTCCTGTACAGCTGCACTGAAGGCACCTTGATGGGAATACCTACACTTTTAAAGTGAGTCCTGGTCGGAGCGCAGAGCACTGCCCCACTGCCACCTCACTGCAGCTCAAGTTCATCGTGAGGCATTTCAGGGATCCAACTGCTACTCTGTGTTCTTGAAAATACCTGTGACAGCACATCAGAAAATAGAGGTTAGTGCAAAAGTAATTGCAATTTTTGCATTGTTTAAATTTGCCATTTGATATTAGAATACATTCTGAAATAAATGTGCTTTTATTATACATAATTTTAATGCACTTTTCTCACTTCATGTTTTTTTGCTACTGACTTATTACTTGTTGTTTATTTTATTTTAGACTATGAAAATGATGTTACAGAAAAAACAAATTCAAGCAATTTTCTTATTCAAGTTGAAAATGGGTCATAAAGCAGTGGAGGCAACTTGCTACAACACCACCACTTTTGGCCCAGGAACTGCTAACGAACATACCATGCAGTGTACATTTCAAGAAGTTTCACTAAAGAGACGATAGCCTTGAAGATGAGGAGGGTAGAGGCCAGCCATCGGAAGTTGACAGTGACCAATGGAGAACAATCATCGAAGCTGAGGCTCTTACAACTACATGGAAAATTGCCAAAGAACTCAACATTGACCATTCTATGGTCATTCTGCATTTCAAGGAAATTGGAACAGTGAAAAAGCTCAATAGGTTGGTGCCTCATGATCTGACCCAAAATTTTTAAAAAAGTCTTTTTCTACATGACAACAACAAACCATTTCTCAATCGGATAGTGATGTGTGATGAAAAGTGAATTTTATAAGACAAGTGGCAATGACCAGCTTAATGGTCGGACTGAGAAGAACCTCTAAAGCACTTCTGAAAGCCAAACTTGCACCAAAAAATGTCATGGTTACTGGTTGGTGGGCTGCTGCTGGTCTGATCCACTGCAGCTTTCTGAATCCCAGTAAAAACATTGCACTGAAAACTGCAATGCCTGCAGCCAAAACTGGTCAACAGAAAGGGCCCAATTCATGTCCATGGCAATGCCCAGCTGCATGTTGTACAACCAAACCTTCATATGTGGAACGCAGTAGGCTACAAAGCTTTGCATCATTCACCATATTCACCTGACCTCTCCTCAACCAACTACCTGTTCTTCAGGCATCTTGACAACTTTTTGCAGGGAAAAACACCTTCACAAACAGAAGGGTGCAGAAGATACTTCCCAAGAGTTTGTTGAATCGCAAAGCATGTATTTTTATGCTACAGGAATAAACAAACTTATTTCTCCTTGGCAAAAATATGTTGACGGTAATGGTTCCTGTTTTGATTGATAAAGATGTGTTTGAGCCTAGTTAGAATGATTTAAAATTAATGGTCCAAAAACCACGTTTACTTTTATACCAGCCTAATAATATCCCTGCTAACAAACACTATGTTAAAGAAAAAGAAATGTAAAAGTCGAAGATGGTCAGTATTGTCTTTTCTTTCCCTCCCTCTCTCCTTGCCTGTAGCTAAATGATACAATTGAATTACTTTTTATTTGTTTCCGCCCTTAACCTTTCTGGTAAATAAGATTGCATTGTTTTTTTGTTTTGTTGTTGTTTTCTTCTCACTGAGAAAATAGTGTTGCGGTGAGCAGTTGCCCTATCACAAGTGAACTGAAAGTTCAGTCATTGACTTTATTCAGTGGCACAGTTCAGTATTTATCTTGTGTGTGTGAGAGAAATGAACAAGGAAGTCAATACTTTTGTATGAAAAGTAAAATTAAGCAAAATGGTAATTTTATGGCTTTGTTCAGATTACTGAGAAATATCAGTTTTAGGATGTAGGATTTCAGGAAGAGTTTGTTTTCCAAAAGCAATTAATTTTTGTCTAAATACCCAATGAGGACAGGGTGCTGGCTACAGTGGCCCTCATGCAGTTCTTGGCTTGGCTACAGACAGTGTGACCTTTGCAAAATACGTGGGATCTGTGCTTTCGTTTCCAATTTATAAAATGCATAAAATGTATTTGTGCCCAAGAGAGGTTGTCTGTTATTAGTAAATGACAGTGTGTTGCTTTATGTTAATCTCATAAGAACAAGAAATAGTGCTTTGTTACAGTTGTGCAGACAGTTGTTCAAGCAGAAGTCGAGCAGAGACTTGCTGCTACTGCTGGTGACCTGAGTCAGTCTAAATTACAGCAGCAAGTGGGCTCATGTATTAACAGATTAACATATTTGCAATCAACTAACTGAAATGAGCAGCCAAAGTGTTACAAATGGCTCAGTCACACAAACAAAGGCTATGCTCATTCACATGTGCTTTCTGCTTATTTTCAGAAATGTCGTGTGAAAGGTTCCCAGGTTACTCATGTGTCACTAGGAGAAAAGGCAGGAACAGTTATGAACCTAGATATTGGTGAAAGCCATGTTTTGTTGTTACCAGATGACTAGTAATTACCTGTGAAGTAGCGAAGAAGTTCAAGGAAGTTTGTTTTTTTTTTTTTTCAGCCATAGGTCAAAATATATGACTGTATTTTTTTTTTTTAGATTATAAGATGTGGTGCTGTTATCTAAGACATTATTACAGTACCTAGAAAGCTAAGGTACTTATTTCTGAAAAAACAACAGGGTGTTATCAATTGTAGCAAGATCTGGGCCTTACTAAGTCACGGAGAATAATTTGTAGGCATGGGAACTGGGCAGAAGCACTAGAATGCAAAGGTAATTTACCTTCCAGTTTTATAAACAGCCTATGTGTTATCATCACTTAAAAGAATGAATCCTGTCTGCAATTGCTAACCTAAAGATAGGTAAATCCTTTCCGTTTTAGGTCAGTTTGCTCAAACGACAAAGGTGAGAGTGACTTGGAGTTTTAGGCTTTTTGAAGCCTGCACAATTAGTTGAGTCTTGCTTTAACACGTATCTTGAGACTGTTGGATAAAGTGTCCTTTAGCTGAATGTTGCTCATTTTAAGCTAAAAGGATTGTGTAATGCAACATGCAAATGTGTAAACAATTGCCTCTTTAGGCCTGCCCTGACTAGTGATAAGATTTTGTATATAATGCCTTTTACTTTTCTTGCTGGCATGCTGGCTGTATTCCAGCACCCAGACTTGCGCAACTCTGTAATAAAGCCGTGTCTCATCTCTGTATGCTCAATTTGGCTTATATGTATGCACACTGGATAAAGAACACTGTTTTAGGGACAACATATAACCAGTTTCATATAATCAAAAAAAAAAACCAAAACCACTTCATTTTATGTAAACACTAATGCATCTAGTAACATTTAGCGCACTAAAACACTTTGTGCCTTTTCAGCTTTTCTTGTAAATGTGTCTTAAAATATTCTTTCACGTTGTGATATGGAGCTATCAGCACACCTTGTATGGGAACATGCTGGCAATAGACTCCCACCTCTCTGCTCGTCCTGCACTCACAAGGAGATGTCAAAGCTGAATGATATTAAATGTGGATATGGTATGTGAGTCCAGAAAACAGTCCCACTGTGTTTAAAGGGTATTCTGGGTAGACAATGGTTCACAACCTTGAGGTGTTTATCCCATCATCATGCTCAGAAAGTTCACTTGCTTCCTCCTGAATCTCAAAGAATGAACTGCAATTTTCTTTTCTGGTCCTCGATGTGTATGAAAATGTTTCTACCTCAAAACTAAAGGAGAAGAAGAAATATTTTAGATTCCAGTTCTGATCAGAAGAGAACTAAGAAAATGCTCTTCTTTTCAACATGAATGAAATGCAACTAAAGCAATCTAAATGTACCATGTTTGCGACCAAGTATGAACAGCAATAGCATCTGCAGTGCTATAAGGCATCCATCTGTACATGTCAACAAAATTATTCCAGTGATACTGGATATATACTTGTATATTTCAAACATACTTGAAAAATACTGATAAACATTTAATTTACCTGCTCTGGTCCTGGATAAAATAAGCAAGTCAAGGTGATTGCACAGTAAAGAGCTCCTTGCTGGCATCAGCGAGTCTGTCAGCCAGCAAAACAATAATCAAGAAAAGACCAGATCCTCCACAAAATTATCACATGGATTACTTCTAAAAATGCAAAAGCCTTTCCTTTTTCATCCTGATCATAAAAAAAAAATACAGCAACTATTTAGATGATATAAACTTGAGATTGAGTTAGTTATGCCAATTTTCTTGAAAACAGATGTGCTTCCCCCATCCGGGAAATGGGGACTGCCGCCTCCTTTTGGTAATGGAAATAAATTTCACTATCTTCTCCTTGAAAGAATACACACTGGCTTCAACAGTAGAACATGGATTTCTAGATTTCTGTGAAATTAAGGAAAATAATATGGTCAGATAAAATGCTGGCCAATGGAGAGACGTACTAATTAGGTATCTGAGCATATGTATTCTGTAAGATGAGATGCAAACAGAAATACGAATATAATAGAAAAACAAAGACACAAAAAGAGATACTTACATATTTAACATAAAGTGCTTTACTCTTGCAGCCCCCAAAATCTCAAATCACAGAGGGAGAAGGTATATATAACAATTTTATATGAAGAGCAGCTCTGTACCTTGATCACTGTTTATATTGAGCAAGCATGCTGAGGCAGAGCTTCGCAAGCTCTTGCTTCATAAGATGACTAATAAAGATTTTAAAAAGTCATTACTGACAATGAATAAATGTTATAAAAACCCAAAGTTTTTTTTTTTTAAATCAAGCCATTAATATTTCAGTCCATTATCAAAACTCGAACTGCCTTCATTTATTAAAAGATATAATGAAAAGTTATTATATCTTGCCTGTTTTCCTCAGAAGGAAGGAATTCTATTATATTATGCACTAAGGTACAAATATTGAGATTGAGAGACAGGAATTGCTTGCATTATTGTTTGATAATCTAATTCTTAATTCTGTTACTACAGAAGAAGTCATATCTTAAATAAGTGTGGTGGGTGGGGGGGGTCTTCTTTTGTTGTTGTTGTTTTTTGGGTGGGGGGTGGTTTTTTTGGTTGGTTGGTTTTGTGTGTGCGTTTTGTTGTTGATTTTTTAGACCTCTGCTGCTTTGACATGCTGTCTCACTAGCTAAAGAGAGAAAAAAAACTAAGCTAGAACAAATTTCAAAGAATTCTAATACTCTTGCTTACTGTGGGGCCCAAAGGTGCTTCCCCCAGACCATTACAGCCCCAGCACAGCATTGCCTAGGGCAGTACCACAGCGCAGCAGCTCTCAAGGAGCGTGGCCAAACCTCAGAGGTCTGTTAGACTACAGCATACACATAATGCTGGGCATTCATCTGTGAGCAGAGGACAGGATAGTGTTACAGAAATTAAGACATCATATTGTTGATGAACACTGAGGCAAAGAATATATCAAGTACTTCAGCTTCATGCAGGGCGGCTATGACTAAATCACCTAGCTCATTCAGTGTCAGGCCACACTTTTCATCTTGGTTGTTTTAGCGCTAGTGTAGCCATACGACATCTTCTGGTGACCCTCGATGTCCCTTGCCAGTGTTACTCCAGGTGAGTTTCAACACTATCCATACACACCAAGGCCCTGCCATGGACAGTTTACCTTGTAGCCTATAGTTGCAACATTCTCCTGTACAGGAACTTCTTTTCTGCTTCAGGTATCTACCTGATTAGTCAAGCCATGGTCCTGACAAATGTGTTTTTCCTTCTGAGCACCAGAATCAGATGTTATTCTGCTTTGAAGATTCTGTCCTTCAAGATCTGTAAGCCTTTGTGGACTCCTCTATGACTCCTAAGCAAAACCACCTCCTCATTTCCTAAATAAGCAAAATCTACCACTTCCTTTTGTCTCTCTCCTCTGAATTATAAAGTCCATTAATACATGCACCCAAGGTTGCCATGAATTTCCACAACTGCAGACAGTTGTACCTTGCTTGTGGACAGCAGGTGAAGCTGTGGGCAGCACAGCTTGGCCCATTCAGGATGTGGACCCAGAAGTCATCCCCACCTCCATCCAGAAATCCCAATTACTTGCATCCCAACATCTTGCCCTTCCAGCAAATGGCAGGGAGGCTCAAGTCCTCCATAGGAACTGGATCTCTGATCTAGATACTTTCTTGAGCCTTTTAAAGGAGATGCCACACACTTGCTCATCTGATCAGGCAGTCAGGACACTCACCTCTGCCATGACCCTAGGTGAGTATCCAGGCAAGAACAAAGAGATGAAGCTAGGAGTAGACAAGACCAAACACACTCTACTTGCTGAGTAGGTCAGTTTAATTCTCGTCTCAGCAGGCCAGCCTATTTCAAGATGCAATTGTTAAAAAAATACCAGTGAGATCAATAGAGAATGGATAAAATGTAAGCACAACCATTTGGAGGGATGAAATGTAAACACAATCACTGAATCATGAAAAGAAAAAAAATAACTAATTCCAAGACAGAGCACTGGCGAAGCTGCAAACAAAGACCAGCAAAACAGGAAATGTCAGCAAAAACTGAGCTCAGATCACTACATTGTGTGAGGGATCATCCATTTCCACAGCTGGGCTCCTTCATGCCATTTCCATTTATCCAAGCATATCTGCAGCATAAAGAGAAAAAAGGGGGAATGGTGTGAAGACCAAGCGTGGCACACCGCAGTGGTTCCTCAGAGCAGAGGACAGGCAGTTTCAGCAAAGCTGCCTCTTACAGCCCCTCGTGTCCTTGGCACTGAGCACTTACATTCACATGTAGGATACTGAATCACTCCATCCAGGCACTCTGCTCGAAATGACTCAGCACGTGAAACTTTCCGGTACCACCATTTGCATTCAAAGTCAATATAATCCCCAGAGCGATAGGTGGACGTGCTCGACAACCTTGGTGACTGTAGCTGAATATGGTTCCCTTCCATAGTACTCTTATCCAATATACAGTTCCCTGCAAAAGAACTTCCATTATTTGCCTGTTCACCTCCACAGGACAGCTGATGCCCTGAAGCTGCTGGCACTGGCTGAAAGCTCCTGAGAGCCCTTTTCCCAGCAGTGTTTCCAGTTCAGGCTCCTACACT
Organism: Streptopelia decaocto; assembly: GCF_964273445.1. NCBI lineage: Eukaryota > Metazoa > Chordata > Aves > Columbiformes > Columbidae > Streptopelia > Streptopelia decaocto. The sequence continues at coordinate 18,258,353 of NC_138659.1, forward strand.
CGGCTCCTCCCCAGAAAACCTAAAGACTTTCCCCTGGGCTTCACCAACAACACAGCAGCTGAGCTGTGGCTGGAGTGCAGATGACTTACTTCCTGGCTTGCACCGTGGATATTCCAACATCCCCTCCACACACTGCGCTCTGAAGGGAGAAGATGCTGGGTCCTTCACATATCCTCTTCTACACTTAAATTCAGCAAAGTCCCCCGAGATGACATACAGCTTTCTTCCTCTGACCCATTTCAGCTCAATATTATTGCTGCTCATGTCTTCTTCAGATGCTGTACAGGCCACTTGGAAAAGGCAAGAGCAGAGCGTCATCACTTCATACACATGCACCATGGGTAACTTTTTTCCCCTAGAGCCTACACAAGTTCTTTGCATCACAAAATGCTTCCAGCTATTTGCTCTGTGCATCTGTTAGCCACAACAGGAAAGACATTTGCACCAAGCTAGAGGGAGAAAAGACCACAGCTGAGACCCCTGGCAGAGCTACGGAGAAGCCTTTTCACTCTGACAGTCACTCAGGGCAAGGTCAAAGCATGGGTGGGGAAAGTCACCAGGCACCAATGAACTTCCCCATGTCTTTTTTTAGATCATTCCTTTGCCTCTGCCCAGCACTTCTCTAAATGTGTTTCCTCCTGGCCATGTCACGGATGCACCCCAGGATTCCCCAGCACCACCACACACTCACAGCCACCCTCCCCGCTCACAGCCACTGACCGGAGCAGTGTCCCCAGCTCAGGAGCACTCGAGAGCCCTCGCACAGGTGGGTTCGGACCAGCTCCTCTCCTCCTGAACCCAATGAGAGACAGCGGGCAGCAGAAGGGACTACACAAGCTAACCTCAAGACAAAATTCCTTCGGGCCACCATTGCACCCTGGCACACGTGGTGCTGCACAAGCGATGCCCTCAGGATCTTGAGAAGCAGAAAAGTGGAGCAGTCGCACAGCCTTTGGCCTCACAGCTTCAACCTACCTAGGCAAACCGGGGGGCTTGTCCACTGGCCATCAGTGCACGTGATATACTGAGATCCTTCCAGGAGATAGAATCTGGGGCATTTGTATTCCAGAGTTGTACCTTGGGAATATTCTTGCATGGGGAAGGAAAGAAGGTCTCCATTTTCAATAACTGGAGGTGGGCCACACTTCCCCCCTTCACCTGGAAGAAAATTCACAATCAGAGATCAAGTCACCAGAGTTTAATTGCAATGGTGGCTTGACCACAAATACTACCAGACAGTATGCTGGCACTCCTCTGAGAGACCCAGAGGAAAGCAGAGAGAAAAGCAAATACCTGAAAAGAGGGGACATTTTCAGTACTCTCATGAAAGCCTAGGAGGCACCAACACAGTACAGTAATTAGGGATTGGCTTACGCTTCAAATTCTACCCTCAGTTCCTTTAATAGTTGATTTGACTCCACGACATACGATATAGCAATGCATCATCTGCATCAACTGGATGTCAACTAGCAGGGAAGCTGCGGGCTTGATTGTCCAATACAGATGGCAACATTTCTCTCTCTCTCTTCTCATCACGCAGGCACAGAAAGCAGGTTCTAAGAAGTCTCAAAATTACACCTGGCCAGCAACTGTTCTCAGCCTCGGGGTGGTTTTCCAGCTGGGGCCCTCTCCTGTGGAGCCACCTGGGTCATGCAGCTGGTAAATTCATCTGAAGAGAAACCTGGGAAAACGCCTTTTCCTGAGTGTGCCAGATATCTTGCATTTGTGCACAGTATTGAGAATGAAATTTGGAGAAGTAAATGCCACTGACTCAGCTTCATGACAGTCTCACTGACAGGCAACTGTATGAAGAGAAAGAGAAATGGTACCTTTGCACTTTGGCAGCTCTGTCCAGTTCCCGGTCTGACACGTTACACTGGCAGATCCCGTCATCTGAAAGCCTCGCCAGCACTGGTAGCGAGCACTCTCTCCGGGCAAATACCTTGACTTTTTAACACCTTCAATTTTACCACCCACAATTTCTGGAGGAGGTTCACACGTCACATCTGAAAAGAGACACTGTGCGGTCATGTTTGCAGGTACATGAAGAAAAGAGAGTTAAAATAGGTTAAGTCTTTAGAGTATTTAGGTAAGCAGTCCCCTCTATGCTAAAAGGCAAGATGAAAGCAGAGATTCCTACCTCTGCAGGTTGGTGCTTGTGACCATTGTCCATTTGTACAAGTGACATAATTTATATCCATCATCTGAAAATTGCTTTCACATTCATACTGCACTCTGGCACCAGGCAGATACCTCTCCTGTTGAGTGCTTGTAATATGAGCATTGGGAATTTCAGGTGCAGTTCCGCAGGTAACATCTGAAAAGAGAGGTGCATTTAAGAACAGTAGTCCAGCAATATATCAATCACAAAATATTGCATTTCAGAGCACCATTATGCCTGAGGAGCAGAAATTGTTTTCCTAATGCAGACAATTTTCTAGAGAGGAAAAGGAAGATAATATTATGGTCTTTATTCTACAACTCCTCACCAGCCACTATTATTTTTGCCTATAGTGACTAAAAAGAGAAAAGGAGTCGCAGAGATCAGCCAAAGGCACAGATAGGTGCTATCCAGCATTGTGTGCCAAAGGGCTGGAGAGTGAAAGGGTTTTTTGACTATGTGAAGGCAACTTTCAGTAACTGACATTCTTGGTGATGTGAAAATAAGATACATTACCCTACCAGTTAGCACTGAGCTAAGTTCCAGCTACCAACTTCAGCCCACGGCGGAAATTATTTCTTTACTCACCTTCCCTGCTTGTTATTTCTCAGGAGCCAGAAAAACAGGCCTTGTAAGAGCCCGTTCAAAACAAATCACCTGCTGGCTCTATTGGCCTGTTTCATGTGCATGCCTGTGATGGTGTTATTTTAATTCACAACATTAAAGGTTAAAAAGGATTATGGACTTCTTAGAAGTAAAACCTATACCTTCACAGAACGGTGGTGCTGTCCAATTTCCTTCTCTGCAAATAATTTCTGGTGTACCAACAATAAGGAACCCTTCGTCACACTGGTAGCTAACTGTTTCACCAGGCTCATAACTTGCCTTGTTTCTCCCTTGAATTTGAGCATTGGCAACTTTTGGAATACTTCCACATGGCCGTTCTGAAAAGACACAGAAAGTTGATGCTTGTGCTAATGTGATATACATAAAATGAATGTACTGTTTCCACCAAAGAGATGCCTTGGAGAGCTTTTTCTACTACAACATCAGCATAGTCATCCACTGTCAGTGGATTTTATATAAAAGGTAGCATACAGAAGATGAAATAAGTAATTCCCCTAAACAGACATGGACTTCAGTCACTCACATACCTAGATCCTGTTTCTAACTGTGCCAGGAAATGTTAATAAAGGCTTGTGTCACTTACTACACTTAAGTGGTTTCCACAACTAAAGTGCCAAAGCAACTCCTAGACACTAGTGGACTCTGTAGAAAACAGATTCTTGAATTACGAGGATGTGCCCAGGACTTAGTTGGCAGAGATATGAACTGAGCAAAGACTGCAAGAATACAAAGGAATATTTAAAAATTAAACGACATTCAAAAAGTCTGCCTTGCATCCAATCAGGATTGCTCTGAAGACATCCACAAGGGATGATAAGATTCCACAGCAAAATATGGATGTCCTGGCTCTTATTAGTCAACTTCCAGTTTAAAATTGTTTCAACTTCATTGCTAAATGTACTTCAAAAAAAGTTTAGTTTGATCTTTAGCAATCCTGTAAGCTTCCAAAATTGTGTGTCCACACCTGGTCTTCACTAGAAATGAAATTCATGTTGGGCATGCATAAAGAGGATCCTCTGTCCCTCTGGCAAGGAGGGGCACACCAGAAATCACCACAGTGTGCAGGTACCACCTCTGTTCTACCAAAGAGAAACCATTCAGAGTGCACACGGTGCAGCCCTAAAGCAGGTGTGTACCAAAGGACCCCTTCTTGCACACTAAAACAGTTATGCAGACAGAACCAATGTTGTAACTGATTTCACATCACTTAGAATACATTGTTTAAGCCAGTCTAAATAGATGGAAAACAATCGTATTGGTTGCAAATTCTGGTCTTGTATCCTGAAAGAAAACTTCTACAGTATGCTAAATTCCTTCCTAATAAACAAACTCCTTCACAGAATAATTTAAGAAATTAACACTACAACAAACAGCAATATTTGCACATTAGAGGGTCAAGTAAATAAAGACACACACACAAAAAAGACTTTGAGGAACATTAGAGGATGTATTTGAATGTTGGGAGCAGAGTTAATGATACATTTGTGCAACAGCTTGAAAAGTTTAAATTTCACATAACTCGTATAAACACACAAAAAATAATGTTTAAGATTGCCTAACACTAGGAATCATAAAATTCTATTTTGCCTGCTCATTACTACGTCCAAATCTCAGTGGGTGGTGGTCCAAAGCATCCTGTGGTCGGTGTCTATGTCAGGGTGGGATTGCTTCCTAAAAAAATATTTTTACAGTCTAAGAAAAGTTAGGTTGAATTATTTATCTTGTCCACATGGAATCATTACCTAAAGTATTTAAAGTTCCTGTGAGACATTCTAGCAACACCAGGCTCAATGCGAGTCAGGAACAAAAGCTGAAAACAGAGTTAGGAGAGGTAACCTTCCCATGCCTCCCCTCGTCCAGCATGATGCCAACTGGAAAGGAAGCAAGAGAAACAGGGATCACATGGGACAGAGAGAGGATGAAAGAAGACAAGAAATTACAGATAGGCTGTGCCAGGGGAATGATCACTACTTATTATACTACTGCACACCTATGTAACAACAAGATTTCACTACTGAAGATCAGAGCTTACGTTCTAGGACATCTGAACTAGCCACATGTGCACATCTTACAGGGTCACATTCTGCACGTTTGTGTAGCGACTGACCTCAGCAGCACGCAGGGACATGAGAGCTGCATCAGCCAGGTGAGAGAATCACAGCCTTCTGGTTCAGCTGTAGAGCACCCAGACTTAGAGCTGCTAAGCAGTGGCAATGCATGTAGGTGACGTGATGATGGATTTACTGGTTTTAGCTGTAAATATCAGCAAAATACAAGCACACTCACTTTTATGGATACATCTTGGAGGAGGTGACCAGCCATCCTTTGTGCATGTGACTTCCCCATCTTCATGTTCAGTATAATAGTCATCATTGCAGACATATTTAACTCTTTCACCTTCCTTGTAAATGGACTTCCTGTTATGTGAGAAGTAACCATTTTCCAGGCGTCCGATACGACAGTTTTCTGAAGAAGGAAGGTAACTACATTCAACGACAGTAATAAGTACAGCAAGAACTGAGGAAAATTAATTCTTAGAAAGACAGTTACTAAAATAGAGCCTCCTGGCATCTTTCTGTATCCTTCTAATCCAAAAAGACCTTCGTGTTCAAACCTGAATGAAAGCATGTTTTGTTTCACTGCCCTTAGGTAAACGAATCACATGAACAGGAGTGCAAGTCACTACATAAAGTGCTAAGAAGTGGTCTAGTAAACAATATCACTTACCTAGAGTGCATAAGCAAGGCTGGCTAACTTCTGTGCATCTCGCATCATGTACAGCAGCTCTGGTTTGTCTGCTCTGTCTCTAGAATGCTGATGTCTGCCCTGAGTGATTTGCAGCATTTGCCTCCAGGAGGTGTTAATATCTCTGTGCAAATGAGATTTTAGCAGCATCCAAGCATGTAGGCTCTCCAGCATCCTGTGCCCCAGGAGTCCAGACACGAGGAAGATGCCTGAAGGAATTCCTCTGAGACAGACTCCACTCGTTTCCTACACTGAGCACCACTCCACTGAGGGCAGCAGGGAAAGAGCAACCTCTTCTTTGAACTTGCCAAGCCCTACCGGTAGGTAGGAACTTTACTGTGAATGCACTTGTGTGTTAGCAGAGGAGGCCTCAGCTCACTGCTTTAAATCTGTTTTCTAGTTTAAACCTTAAGTCAGTGTATCTGACCTATTGCAAGAGTGTGTGCCACCTTCTCAGCTCCAAAGGTTATCCAAAGGGACCAGGCAATGGTTGTCAGAGAGGAACCTCTAGATGAAGTGCCCAAGCCAAGGAAGGAAGAACGTATTTACACAGAGTGGAAACTCACTGTTTGTGTGTGCGGCTGTGTGTGCAGATGAAAGAAGGCGTATGCACAGGATCCAGAACTAGAGAAAATAAACTTTTCCTATGTGTTTCTTAATATCATGGATAGTTTTAGGCATATAGGAGCTCCAAAATCCAAAAGCATCATTTCAGCATTTATACACTGCAGAGTGTCACCAGCTGACAGTTCAAGCTCTGCTGATATTCTGAGAGTCTGAGTGCAGTTCCAGGGGTCAACTAAAGCAGGGCTACTTTAACAAACTGTTCTTTGTTCCACCTTGTGCTCCATCAGCACAATTTCTGTTGCACAGAACTTTGATAATTATAACAGAATTGCAAATATAGCAGACATGTACTTACTGAGGCATTTTGGCTCTGGAGACCAGCCCCTTTCAGAACAGACTACTTGAACCCAGTTCCGTCCACTTGGGGTTGAATAACCATCATTGCAGTGGTAATCAGCATGCTGCCCAAACCTCATCGGAAAGTAGTAGCTTCTGTAGTACTCCAATGAATCACTTAATTTGCCATTTTCAATAACTGGGTAGTCACACAGCTTCTCTTGAAATAGAATTCAACACCAACAGTATCAACACATGCTTGACAACTGATTGTCCATGATGTACCAACATACAACTACAAGTAAAAATCTAAAGCTGCGATAATGATGATGAAAGATATCTTCCAACCATTAGCTATATTTTGCCTTTTTTGGAAAATTTTAACACTCACTATGCCCTCTTATCTTGACTGGCATGCTACTCCTCAGGTGGACCACAAATCTTCCTGACAGGGAGCTGGCTATAGCTCTTTTTATCACAAAATTTTTCAAATATGGTAATACTTGTGTTTATAAACATAATGTAAATGTAGATTTATTTATTATTTTTACAGGTGATTTTTCTAAACCATCAAATTAAGCTTTACATCATGAAGAAACACAATGAATAAGCAACTCTCAAGTCTCATGATTTTTTAAGTTTTTCTCTTGACTTCTTTTTCACTAAGATATTTCCAACAACTCCGCATATTGTGTCTTCATTCATGAGAGCTACTTACGGACACAACCTGGATCAGGAACCCAGCCATTCTTGGTGCATTCAGCTGTGGTTTTGCCAGTAGTTGTTTTAAAATAATATCCAGAATTACACTGTACTGTGATTATATCACCTACTACATAGGTGTCTTCTTGAGGTGTAAAGTTCCCATAAGGAATTATTGGAGGAGAGCATACAATGTCTATATAAAAAGAGAAAAATTGGATGTGAATTTGAAGAATGCATTTATATTTAATGCATAAGTTCTCATATATGTGGTATATTGACCATAACTGCATAAAATTGTTAAAAAGATGTTTCTTAGGGCAAAGAAAAGGTTACATTACTCTCCCACTCTTAGAAACCTATGGTTCTATAAGAGGAAAGTGACTGCTGTTACTGATGTCACGATAATTAGAAGATTAAAACTTAATTGCAAAGAGAATGGCTGGAGCAAGAACTAGAGGTGATCAAACTGAATTAGAATAATCTTTTCCAGCAGGTGATTCCACAGCTTGAGCTCAAAATGACCTATGTTGGGCTCACTCACAGCTCTCACACTGTCCCAAAGGAGGGCAGCTTCACCGGCAGGTCCTAAATGAAAAAAATTACTAAACTAGGAACCGATCATTCAAAGGCTCTGTGATTAAGATTAGCGTCTTGCACTGACACTGGAAGTATTTCAACAACTGAGAAAGAATGACAACGCTATTCCAAAAAGCTCATGATCTCTCAATGCTCGGAGAAGCAAGGCAAACATTCTTTCCAAACCAGAGCCTATCTTTTTTTTCTTTTTTTTTTTTTTCTTGTTTTAACTTCCAGTTTAGATAATACCACCACCACACTCAGGGCTGGGAGGGGATGACTATAAGGTAACTGCGGGTTGGTCCTGCTGTGGAGTGAAGGGGGGTCAATCAGCTGTCTGCATGTACTGCTGAGTCACCTGCGTTCAGTGGTGAGTCAAGTAGGATCCAGAATCACCATCTGAAAAAGCACCAAGTATCAGAGACCAGTAGATCAGTGTCTGCAAGAATGTTTTCATTCTTACATACTGACAATCCAATCCCATACAATTTCTGTTTGCAAAATGGGAGGAGTAACCGCATCCACCAGCAGGATTACTATCAGCAGGTATAATTGTGGTTGGAAAACCAATTGCCCATTGAATAAACAGTCTCTAACAGTTCAGGTGGATGCAGTTCATGCACATGAACAACTGCAAAATTACACATAAGGTCTACTTGACAGATCAAAATTATTCAAGTATGGTTCATATTTACCAATGACACATGAAGGAAGTTTGATATCCCCATTAAAACACTGCCTGATAGGAGAGGCTGTGAGTTTAAATCCTGTCACGCACATAAATTTCTGCCACCGACCACTTTGAATCAAAAATGAGTGTCTTTGTCCATTGGAGAGAAGTAGGTTTTTCACTTGCAGTTGCTGTTTTGTAATGATACATGGTGCTAGGGAAACAAGATAAAAGAAAAATGGTAGAGTATGAATCTTGGGTGGCTTTTAGCATGTGAAGCACCTCCTCAGCAAAGACTATGCAAAACCAGCCTGGTTGTGACTCAGCAGTGATTTTTGAAAGTAAAATATAGACAACATAAACATTTAATTTCTATCACAATTAATTCAGAATGTTTAGTTTTAGGTAGTTTATCAATGATGTGGCACAACTTTCAAGCATATTCTTATTTATATGTATAAAAGAATTGGTAGACTTTGCAAACAGCAGTGATGATCTCAAGAGGTACTGATTTCAGGAGACTGTATTCCTTTTAATAATTATTTAATGAAATCAGTAGGAGTAAGTCTCATTTCATCCCTGTTGAGTTTCCATTATCTAGGATTAAAAATTAAGTTATAAGATTCCTAACAAAGAGCTCTACTGAAGAAAGTGAAGACAGCAGAGCAGTTTACCACAGCAGTTCTCCTCCCACCTGTGAGGGACAGTTAGGAAATTATATGAAAGGATGCTTTAGCAAATGTAATCTCTGGATAAAGAGATTACATGATTGAGTGTAAGTGATTTTGGGCCCCTAAAGCCCAAGATCTACAAGCTGAGAAGTATTGAACCCAGGGATTAATTTCAGTCCTTTACAGACTTGGTAATCAAACAACTAATGTAAACCTAATTCTAAAACTCCTGTTTTAAGAATGATCAGAATTGTCTACCAGTACAAAGTCAGCTAGCAATAAAAGTTACACTTACCCAAACATTGTGGTGGCCCAGGTACCCACATTTTTTCATGGCATGTTACCCATTCTGATCCTGATAAAGTGTATCCAGCGTTGCACATGTACTGCACTCTGTCACTTTCCATATATCTTGATTTATTCCCACTAGTAATTTCTCCAAAGTCAATGACAGGTGGGTCTTCACAGGCAGTTCCTGCAGAAGCAGTGCACAGATTCTTGTTATCTGACTGCACCCTGCCATTTTCTTCTTATCCTGATTTATGCCTAACTAACAATTTCTTCAAAATCAAAGCTATGTGGGTGTTTGCATGCCATTCCAGCAGACACCATCCACAAGTTATTGTTAATTGATAGACACAGAACAGTACTGACACTTGCAAATAATGGAACTATACAAGTTGGATGATATTCTGATGACCTACGTCCCTCCATCTGAGAATATACTGTACTAATAAACAGCACTATCTTCTCGCTCTAAGAAATTCTCAACATCTTTACCATTTTCACAGTCTTTACATTGAAAAATATTACAGAACTGAAAACATTTTAACTGAAAATATGAATAAACATCTGAATTTTTCAGAGTGCAGTTTCTGTTTTCCAGCATTATACTGGAATAAGTTTTTACATCTGCAATCACAATTCTCAGTTTTCTTTAATACTACAAATAAGTCTGTTCGTCCTGGGTTCCTAAAATTAGTTCCACCATTCTAAATTGAAAGTATGAGGTATATATAAGTAACTACTTTTAAAGGCAGAGGGGGTAGAAGAATCTGAATACGATGAATAGATTTAAATGGATAAATCATGGAGTTTAAAATTGGTTATTTAAACAAAGGTATATAATTCAGTGAAGATCTTCTTCAGGCAGCATGTTTATTGTATCATGCAGCTTATTGAAATAAAGTACCTGTATTTTTAGAGAGTTGTATAATATTTTGAAAAAACGCTGTATGTATTTAGAATATCAGCAGCTAAATTGAAATGCAAAGGCATTTATATGGATTAATCTATTTGAAGTTAGTTATGGCTTGTAATAAGTTCGGTTCTTTATGAGAAGTTTAGGCAGAAGACAAAGAAGTAATCTCACAAGAAAATACAAAGCAAATATTTTAACATGCATAGTTCTAAATTGTAACTCTTATAGTAAGCTTCTGAAAGGAATTACATAAGAAGTAAACAGTATAGTGTGGTAGTGTTGCTGTTGGATTTTTTGTTGTTGTTTAGTTCATTTTTCGTGATTGTTGCCAGCTACATCAGTTGAATGCATAGATTTCCATTCAATAACTCACCTTCATGTGCAGTACAGCCCAGCCACAGCAGAAACACCACGGTGCAGCTCAGCAGTGCCATTTCCAAACTTTAGAAGTTGAAGATGTCCTCTGCCACAGCATTGCTATTTTCTGCACTCTGAATTGCATGTCCTTTTATTCACTCCCATGATTCCTGAGGATGTTCTTGCAGTCTCCTCCCCTAATTTTCTTGCAAGACAGCAGTCAACCTGTAAAGATAAATTATGCAGTTGTTGCAAAAAGGCTTCCAGTTTTTTGACAAAACTTTTCAGACTGAACTTGACACAGAAGCACTATGAAACCCATAGCCAAAACCTCACGGTATGTGTATAATACAAAACTTAGTGCACTTAGCTTTTCAAGCCTAACATTTTGTTATGGGCAAAACCACCTTATATGCAGGGCCCATAATTTATTATCGGTCTACTTAAAATCTTAACAGCCTAATAAAAATACTAATTTATTATTAGTCCACTTCCAATAATGCTAACACTCATAGTCCAAATTAATGCAAAAAAAGCTTCAGTAATGCTTTAAAAAACAAACAGTCAAACAAACAAAAAATGACCCCCAAAACCCACCACTGTCCTAGCACCTAAGCAGTTCCTCTGCTGTTACACTCCTCCTTCCCCTGCTCTCTGGCTGACAGCACCAATCTTTCTCAAGGAGGCTCTCAAGGCGGGGGGAATGCCACGTGAGCCATTAGTGTACCAAGGTTTTTGTTGGGAAGCGTTCAACGCAAGTAGCAAGGGTTCCTTCCTTCTAAGTACTGAGGTCTCCTTGTGTTTACATGTATGTATTTTCTTAATACATCTCACTTTTTAAAATCCCAGTTGTTTACATCTGTTCTCTAAAACTGGGTTTACTGGATAAGACCACGTCACACTTCTGCTGGGGCCACTGCTTGAACACTGTGGGGTTTTTTTACAGTCTTTGACCTCTGTTCATCTTCGTGTCATCCTGCATTATCCTTTCCCACACCACACTTTAGTCTGGAGTCACAGGTAGTTCAATAACTGCTTGTTACCAGTACAAATCAGAGCTAAACCAAAAAACATCTAGGTAGCCAATGGGGTGATTGTTAAACAACTGCTGTCACAGCTAAACAAACTAAAATCAGCTCAAGGTAATCCCAGGCAAGTCCAGAGATCCTGCACAGTCAGGTCAATGTAGAGCCTGTGCTATTTTATTAGCAACAGCAAAAGCCATATTCATTGGGCTACACCAACAGTATAGCTTGGACTGAGCTGAGCTACATTCTCATGTGGCAATACTAAGATTATTTTCATTATTTCATTATTTCCTGTGGAGTTTCTTACACTGTGGAGTTTTTTAGGTCATTCTCTTTTTTTTACTCCAGTGCACTTGCTGCTCAGAACTATTATGAAGAAGGAAGAGCAGTGGTTTTGATTTGTTGGTGTCAGAACAGAAAGCTTACAGTAGAGTTCACTGTCCTCCTGCGCTACCCAACCTGCTGCTTAGTAAAAAAAAAATTACATTACATGCCACTGAGTAGTGTGGTACTGCTCTTGTATCCACTCTACCCAAAATTCCTCAAAACAACCACCTTCTCCTTCTGATATCAGCTATGTTATCGGTGGCCTGTGATACCTCACTGACTTTAAAACCCAGCAAATTCATGTCAGGACTTCAGAAAGTACATCACTGCTTATCACAATGTAGGAAATTACTCTGAATTCTGCTCCCAATAAATGTTCCAGTGACTGACATTTAAACTCTTTCCCTCCATTTCCCCCAGTTCTGCTCTTTAAAGAGAAGGGGCTTTTTATATTTACCAAGTATTCTTGTGCTTCATCCAGAGCTCCTCAAAGGCAACAGGTCTGGCAACAGGCCCATGAGCTTCACTACATGAAATATTGTCAAGCCAATATAAGTAAATGAAACTTCACTGGGGCACAGGTTCACTTTGGTTAAAACATGTCAGTCTAAATCAGCAAACACAGCACTCAAAACTTCAAAATAGGAAGTGCCCAATCTGTGACAAAAGTCAGTTTCCTCAATTATGTACCGTGGAAGCAAGAATTTAACTGAAAAAACACAGATTACAATCTACAAATAAATCTGAATGTCTTTTTGGCTGACATTTGCAAAAAAAAAAATGCATAAACACAAGGTTTAGGCAAGAGGAAAGGCCTCTCGTGACAGAACAACAGCTTTAGACTGAAAGAGGGTAGATTTAGATTAGATGTAAGAAAGAAATGTCTGGGTTTTTTTTACAACAAGGGTGGTCAGACACTGGAACAGGCTGCTCAGAGAAGTTCTGTGTGCCCTGTCACTGGAGATGTTCAAGGTCAGGTTGGATGTGTCTTTGAGCAACCTTATCTAGTGAAAGATATTCCTGTCCATGGCAGTGTGGTTGGACTAGATAGTCTTTAAAGGTCCCTTGTAAGCCAAATTATTATACTATTCCATGATAATAAATAACAAGCTGATACTGAAAAGAATTGCACAAGTCAGACTTGGTGCAGAAGTGTTATCATATCACCTACCTACTCTCAAGCCAGCACTATGACTGTAAATGAAAGAGCTGAGAGATTTTTCTATTCTGATGCTATTGGAAGTCTCTGATACACAAGGAAAGTGCCAAAAGAAACACACTTTTTTTCATCATGCCCCACACACCCAAAACCAACCCATTATTTTCTGAATGTTTCTTAAGAGAAGGCTGGGAGGAGACCTTATTTCTGGTTTTGGCTTCCTAATGGGAGACTACAGAGAAGATGGAGCCATAGTCTTCTCAGAGATGCACAGTTATAGGATGAAAGACAACAGACACAAAGCAGCAAAAGAAGTTCCAGTTAGATATTAGAAAAGATTCACCGTGAGGGTAGATAGACATTGGAACAGGTTGCTAGAAAGGTTAGAAAATATATCCTTGGAGATACTGAAAACTCAGCCAGACAGGCTCCTGAGCAACCTGATTCTTATTCTGCTACTCTATGCCTAACTATACAGAAAACCAGCAAAAGTTCAGGAGTGTTAATGGGCTAAATTGAGATCTTTGGTGTGTTGATGGTCATTTTAAAAGTTATTCTGGCATCACAGTTTAAGTCTTTCTCTGCTTCCAAATATACTTAGGAGGTCAGAATCCCTCTTGGGCTTGCACATCACTGAGCCTCATTTGCACATACTCCAGGTACTCTAGCACAGAGCTTTGACAGATGTGGTATCAGCATCCCACCCTCAGCAGGACAACAGCACGCCTGAGCTGCGTGCCTGCAGCAGCTTCTCTGCTGCCACAGCAGCGTGTGGAGCTCATTGACGTCTTCCCACAATGCCTGGCCACGTTTGCATGTGTATGTTGTGGGAAAATTAAGGTAGTGGAAAGGAGTCATCAACAAAGTTTCCTTACCTTTCAAAAAGCAACTTGATCACTTCCCCTGTCTTCATTAACTTCTGTAAGAATTCTGCTTTCAGTCAGTTTTGCAATGTTCCTGTTGCACAACTTCCTTTTTCAAGATTTCATACATATTTCTGAGATGTTTCAGATTTTAAAACAAAAGCTGCAGTTCTCATTTTGTTTCACTTAATTCTGCTGTGCCAATTAACAGAAATAACAAAGCCCCAGATTTCAAATTGCAAGCAACAGGTTTTGTTGTTTTTTTTTTTTAAATAATTCATGCAAAAAAAATTAAAATGTGGAAATGAAAGAAATTAATATTTTAATATTCTCTTTACCAGGGAAAATAACCGAGTGCTGTCCTGAACATGCTGAAAAAAAATAAAACAAAAATAAAACAAAAATAAAACAAAAATAAAACAAAAATAAAACAAAAATAAAACAAAAATAAAACAAAACAAACATACAAACAAAAAAAAAACACAAAACAAACAACAATCAACAAAAAAATCCAAACCCTTGAGAACAAAATAGTTAAATACACTGGCATAGGCTGGTGTTAGGTGACTAGGAAGATGCTGATGCCATCAGGCCTGAACAGGCACCATCACAGCGATATGTGGATGCTCCGCCTGTTTGTCTCAGGTGTTTTCCCCGCTAGCCAGTGGATGTGCCTTCCCCCCCTGCCCTGACCAGGAAAACAGGTTTGATCTCTCTGGTATGGTCAAGACTACAGATTTGGGGTTCTGGCCTGATCTAAGCCAAGGTAATGAAGTACAGAGCTGCCTGACTGGTATCCCCAGAGAGTCTCAATTATATAAAGTGTATACCTTAATACCCACCCAAAGATATTGATTAAAAACTTATAATCAATCATTTTCTTTAAATGAGTTCTTGCATTATTTCTTAACTGAGATAGACCAATTTACATTACAGTTGTTGTACACATGACCTAGAACTAAAAGCTATAGTGAAAGTCTAGTTCAGATCTAGATGTCCCACATCAAAAGTTCATTATCTAAAATTGCTCTCTCATAGTTACTTTCCTTCATTTTTAAATACTGCCTTACAAAGAAATTATTTTTTCATATTTTGAAAACGTTTTGGAGTGTTATTTTTATCAACATTTTCCCGCCAAATGTTTGACTGAGTTTTGATTAAATAAGCGGAATTTGTCTATTTCTTCAAAGCTTTAATTTCTTTGTTGTTTTATTTATTCATGTGGCACTTGAAAGCCTTGGAATACTATACAGAACAGCATGCATGCAATGACATCACAGAAAGATAAAGCTTAGAGGTAAAATACAGAAGAGAACCTCACAATGACTTTTTTATTAAAACATACTAAAATGGACAAAAGGCAAACATCATCTGTATTCCTGAATTTTCTCCATATCTTCAGTCACACAACACATTCAAAGGTAGAGCACCAGGAGTATGAGTGTTTCAGTGTCATAGAAAATCATACAAAGTAGTTGGACTAGATATTTTAGTAGTAAAAATGCACTCAATTAAGAAACGAAGATGCTTGCTTGATTTTTTTTTTTTTTAAAGAATGGTAATTAACTACTGTGTAGAATTTGTATATTTTTAGGTTTTAAATAGTTTCATAGATCCATTAAACACATTTTTAATACTTTTTTTTTCTTGCCCCTCAAGCCTTGTCGTTTAGAGGCTTCTGACCTGTAAAAGGAGACATGGGTGCTGTTAAGATGTAAAAAAAAATTCTCCTTTCTCTCTGTAGAATTAGAGTTTAGCATGCTTTAACATCACAACATTCAAGGACACAAATCTCAATTTAGCTATATCCTGTAGTCACAAAAGCACTCATATTATTAAAACCACCAATATCCGCACAAAGGGCACTACTCGCTCAGCATCTTCTCGTCGTGGTGCTTTGCTCAAATCCTCCAGAGTGTGATGGATCCTCAGGATGATCACTGTAATCCTTACAAAACTCTTTAATCTTAGATTTTCCACAGGTATGCCAATATTGCATTTTTCTGCTGCATTTCCCATCCTCATACCACAAAGCACTTTCACTTCTCTCCTCCTTCAGCTGAGACCCAACAATGCCACTGAACACTCATTTCTCAAAAGTAACTGTAGTGATCCAGAAAATATAAGGTCATCTTAATTCAGCTGTTAATACCAGATAAAGAACATGTACATACCTTTCCTATAGGGTTTCCTGAAGTCCATACTTATTTTCCTCTTTCAACGCATCTTGGATATGTCAGCTGTCCTCTCTTACACTGCACTTGAAATAAAGTTGTACCAGATTCTGCTCCAAAATGGTTCTGTTTACAGTAAAATCCAACATAATCCCCATGGTAAAAGTAAACTTGATTCCCATAGAACCCTTGCAGCAGCACATTATTTTTCTCCATTTCATCTTTTGACAAAGTACATGGCTCTAAAGAAGAGAGATGTAATTGGTGTCAATAAATCCATTATTTCTGAAGTTGCATCATTTTCGCTAACCTACATTAAAATTGTACATATTTCCCATTCTCTTAACATATTATACATGAAACTGCTGTATTTTTGGATACTGCAGGCATGTCACATTTAAGAAAAAAAAAAAATCCAGACAAGCTTACACTTACTTATATCAAAATTTTCATCTCTAACTGAAAAAAAATGAAGTGAGATCTTAAAGTTCTATTTGACAATACTCAATTTATAAATTCTAAGTATCTAAACTTAGAGAGAGTTGGGGCTGTTGAGCCTGGAGAAGAGAAGGCTTTGGGGAGATCTTATAGTGGCTTTTCAGTATTTAAAAGAGGCCTAAAAGACATGTGGGAACAGACATTTTTTGCACGACCCATTGCCATAGGACAAGGGTCGATGGTTTTAAACTAAAGGAGAGGAGATTCAGGCAAGAGATGAGGAAGAATTTTTTTTTACGAGTGGTGAAACACTGGCCCAGGTTGCCCAGAGAGGTGGTAGATGCGCCATTCCTGAGAACATTCAAGGCCAGGCTGGACGGGGCTCTGAGCAACCTGATCTGGGTGAAGATGTCCCTGCTCATGGCAGCGGGGGTGGACTGGATGTGCTTTGAATGTCTGAAGGTCCCTTCCAACCTAAGCTACTCTTATCTATAATTCTATGAATTTTAGAGAGAAATAAGTGCTTATTTATCATATCACACCTACCTATACAAACTGGTGGTGAAGTCCACTGCCCTTCAGAGCAGTAGATTGTCTCAGATCCTTGCAAAAAATGATAGTCAGAGCAACTATACTGAACTGAAGAACCACTGTCATACTGGGTCAGGGGTGGGAGAGTAAGAGCTCCATTTGCAATAGAAGGTGGAGAGTCACATTTTTCTGTAGGAGCTGGAATAATGTTAAAAACATTTGAGAAACATTCAGCTTAAGAAGCTAAGAAATCAGCAGCTTTAAATGCCTGTCAACACTAGATATCTACCAGCTCTCATTGTCTTTTCTTACTATTTCATTATGTCTCAGATCAGAATGCAATCTCCTGCTGAATTCTAGCCATAAGAAATCCCTTGTGTGCATTTAATCGTACACAGTCATCTTTCTGTAGAGCTTTGAGTTCCCTGGTCTTGCAGAACAGCTCCTGTCCCTTTCCCTGTCAAAGAAAGGTGTATCGTTTTTCTGTGTTTGGATGTATTTAACACTATAGCTATCTTGTGCAAGGATATCTGTGTACATCTGTATTGCTGAATCCTAACCATCTATTATTTACAAAAACTTCTAGGCCTGCACTTCCAAAGCAAATTGTTTCTAAATAGGTCTGAGACTAATTAATTAAAAAGGCAATAAAAAACTATTGTTTTACCTTGCAAAATGCATTTTGGATATTTCAGTCTGCCATGGTTGCACTGTGTCCTCCCAGGAGACAGAACGGTAGTCTGGAGAAAATTGTACCCCTGTTTACATTCAAACTCTACGAGATCACCATGTAGGAAAATTAATTCTTCCTGTCTCCATTTCAACTCTATGTTGTTGCTGTCCAGATCAGTTACATTAAGAGTGCATGGTTCTAGGAAATAAATGTGTACTTCAATTTAAAAAGTAACCTTAAGTGATTTCTTAGCATCCTTTTGTAAGAGTCAAGAAAGAGAAATCTAAATCAATAGTTCTAAAATGTTTTAGAATCTTGTAAGAAAAAGAACTATAGATGCATTAAAAAAAAAGAGAAGGCAAATATAAAGAGATGGGCTGAAGTAACACAAACAATATGCAAAAAAACCCTGAACTGTGAACGGTAAATCACAGAAAACATACACATCTGATAGAATCTGGTTTCTACAACTATTGTAAACATATGGCAGCCTGGCTTTACCATTAAAGAAGAAAATAATTTCTTTACTGTAACTTGAAAGGACTTCGTATAATGAAAATATGCATCCATCATTCATCCATCAAAATTACCCTATTAGATTTGGCCCACAGGTTTGGTAAGCCTTTTGAGGATACTAGTAGTTAATACACAGTAAGTTTCAACTAAAGAAGTGTTTTGACAATTTCCTTTCTTCGCCTTTTTTCTTTGCTTTGTCACTTCTAAAAAAATGTATAGATCTTCCAAAAACCCTTTGGAAGTTTTGTGTTCTTCTTTGGGCTCTTTTGTGTTATTCAAAGTCAATATTATTTTGGTTGCTTTCTGTCACATTTCTTAAAATTTAGTGCCAGGATCACATGAGGTAGCCTTGCTTTCCATTAGGCAGTTAAGCTCATTAACTTTTGGAACCACTGTTCTACTTAAATGAAGCCTGACAGAGGGACAGTTATAGAAATATATTTCTACAAGTTCCACAACAACCATTGCCTGATAAAGGCCCTTATTAATGCTTTGCTGAGGGAACGGCAAGGAGAAATCAGTTATTATGCATTTTTATGACAGCACCGTAAGAACAAATAGGCATGGGTATTTTCCTGAAACTAAGTACAGTGTGTGCTCTTTCTAGTCCGATTAGGTGAGGGTTGAAAAGAAATCTCATAAAACATGGAAAGAATGATGTGGTTATTTGGATGCTTAGGAGACAAATGACGTTTATAGGAAATGAGTTTTCATTATTTCACAGGATTTGTTAAATTTGAGTATTCAGATCTAAGAATGCTGAACTGGATCTTTTGATCCAGATGAGGTACACTTTATTAATTTAAAAATAAGTAACAAAAACTGAACTGTCTATTTATGTCCATTTTCACAGCAGCTTATAGACTTGAAGTCAATTTAACAAAGGATGCTGGTAAAATAGAATTATTTCACTACAGGAAGAAAGGAAGGAAAGATACACAAACAATTCTTATAGGTTATCAGTAGTAGTATTCTTGCTAGTATTGATAATTCCTAATAGTGTTTTGAACAGCATACCTAAGCGCAATATGAAAAAATTAAAGTCCAGAATGAAATAATAGATGTAAAGACACATAATAAAACAGAGGCTGAAGTTTTAAAAATGAAGGTCCAAGATGTCATTGTATTACTTGTTAATCATATCTAAAAGCCATTTTCGCAAAGACTGCAGTCATTTCTTCTAAACATCTATTGAAAGACAAGAAGAAATCCACTCAATTGAGAATATGGGAGAAAGAAATTAAAGAATCCTCCTAGGTAACAGAGACAGCTATGTTCTACAATAGTTCAACTCAGGAAAACAGAAAAATCTATTTAATTGGCTGTTCATAAGAACAGGCCAGAAGACACTTGCAGGAGTGGTGTAGGTATATTTGATTTTGGGTTTTTGTTTTGGGAATCTTTATTAACTCAAACGAAAGAGAAAAGGTGGTCATGAAAGAATTATCTAGAAGTTCTTCCCAGTTTTGCCTTTCTGTATTACGTGTGACAAAGCTTTCTTTTTCTTACAAGACTTACCTAAGCACATTGGTTGTTCGGTCCAATTTCCTTGTTCACAGTAAACAGTACTAGGTCCTTCCAAAAAATGGTAACGCTGACAACTGTATTCTACTGAGGAACCATTCTTGTAACTTGTCAATAATGGACCAAGAAGAACACCGTTTTTAATCACAGGTGGAGAGGTACAGTTTTGCTGCATTTCTAATATGAGGTAGGGAGATCGGTATTTAGATCTTTAAAACAATATTAACACTGTTGAAAATATCAGACTAGCAATAGACTCAGCAGAAATTTACATACAAATAAAATGTAAACCAATGTAATTTCTTTTTCAAATTTTGTTTTCAGAAACTCTACACTTGCCTTACTGAACTGCAGACAGGCACTCTATTTCCTTCTACGCTCCTCATCTATGTCCACCCTTGACTCTTGGTGGTTTACACTCAATATAGATTAGTTCTTTTTCTGTGATGAGACAGTCTTTATTTGTTGCTTCATATGGTTAGCCTATGCGTGGTTAGAAATAAAGAAAAGAAACCTCGCTGGAACTATTAATCAAAAGATCAGTAAAATACTCCTGGATTTGCATGTTTAGACAACATTAACAGAAGGGGTACAGAATGACTGAAGGTAAATGCTAATGTATAAAATAAAATTACAAATACAGCACAGGCTTATAGGTGTAGTTTATAATCACTATAAACAAGCAACAATGGCCTTTCAGTCAGCCAGTCAGACTGCTATTAATACACTGACATCTGTAGCATGTGCAAATGTTTTCAACAGTAAGGAGCTGTACTGCAGCAAAAGAGTAGTCCTAAAATGCCTATAATAGCATTGGAGAGTATTGAAGTCCCTTTTAAATAGAAAAGTAACATTCACCTACTCGTATCTTCGTCATGATACGTTTTGCTTGTCCTTACTGCTGTTTGTCCTTCGAGTGGTGGTGGTGCCTCAGGCTCCCGGTTATCCATAGCTCCTATATGCATAGCAGAAACTAAGAATCCGTTTTCTCAGAAATAACTCATTTTTAAATACCAAAACAGAGAGACACTGATGCGTTATAAGAGGTAATAAGATCAATGTTCCAGGGAAGAACTACACAACATATATTTCAGTTGAATTCACCTAGGTCATCCTTTCTTTTTTTCTACGTGTCCTGGTTTTGTTAAAAAAACAAGTTTCTCTTTCAGTGAATTTTGCCTGTCAGCTAAAGCCTTCATATTAACTGCATTTTCCTGGAGAACCAGACACATGTTTTGGTAAACCTAGCAATAGAATGCAAACTTATTGATAAGCATGGATGGACATCTCACGAGAGGGGCAACGAGAAACCGGTGACCAAGAAACTGACCAACTGTGTATAACATTCCATTCACGTGAATACTTCATATAAAAGTGGGAGCTCACGAGGATCTCGTCCCTTTTCCTTTTTCCCTTCTGCTTATGGCTGACATGAGGACCTTGCTAGTCGTCCCTGCAAACTGAGGCCTAGTGAGAGACTGAATCCAGCTCCGCTTGGCTGCAGAGTCCAATCCAGGACTTTGGTTGCCGGCTCTGCAGTTGCTGAGACTTTCAAGATTGGTTTTGTATATTTTGTATTATTTTCCCTATTCTTATCAGTAGCATTAGTAAAACATTGTTAATTTTTCCAACTCTCTTCTCTCTGTCCTTCTTTCCCTCCCAATCGCCTGTCCTGAGTGGGAAAAGGGGAGAGGGAGGGGCAAAAGGGGGAAGTTGCGGGGGGTGGGGGAGGGGAGAGGAGGTTAACAATACATCTGCCAGGGTTTTATTGTCACCCCGCAATCTAAACCCTCGACACTATGAACAACAGATTATTGGCAAATTATGCAGCACTTTTCCTCTCCAGCATTTTAGCACAAGAAGACATACAGGGTTTTGCAGATATAGAAACTGAGGCTCTGTGGAAAATTAAAGCATTGTTTGAAGAACTATTTCTGTTCAGCTGTCAGTCTTCATAAAAGTACTAACCGATACAAATGGGGGGTGATGACCATTTTCCTTCTACACACTGGATTTCAGTTTCAACAGTACTTTGACACTGTATACGAGCTTTGTCTCCGTTATGATATGTTCTTTTAACTGTGATGATATGGGCATGAGGAGGAAGCGGTGGTGGAGGACATTTGTTTTTTACATCTGGAAATAAAAAATGTATACTGTTTTCTCACTAGTCAAAACCACATACACATTTTTACTATACAATATACAAGCCTATCACTCAAAAGACATTTTTTGTTGATCCAGAGTAATTACTTACACTCATGTCCTTAACAAAATGGGAGACCACAACAAAAAAGTGATTTTACATTCAACAAATATAAAATGTAGGTATTATGCTATTGCACTGTTATAAACCGCTTTGTAATTTCTCTGCAAAAACTCAGTAAAATGTTCCTTCAGGAAATGGAGATTTTTCATAAACTCCATTGACATAGTATTTAAAGCAACTTATGTATTAATTCTAACACTACAGAAGTAGCAATAATCATAGCCCACTTCCTATCTCCAAATTAAGTTTGTGATTACTGTATCCTCAAAACTAGATTTAGGCCATGTTTTAATTCTCCTGAGCACCCCACCTTCTCTGCACTCACTCAAAATTCCTGTTGTCTCGTCAGAATAAATACAGGGCTGGTGTCCTAATACATGCCATTTAAGTGAGATATTCTAGTGCATTTTAAATGCTACTCTGTCTTCTGGGAAAGGAAGATTAATTTTTAGAAAACATACTTCACAGGAAAAATTCCTGTAAAAATGTACTGGAAAAGAATAGCATAGATCGAGCTTAAACCAATAAAAAGGGTTGATTTCCCTTTCCTCTGTTATCAATGCCTGGCATCATTTGTACATAAAGCAGAGAATTTGTTACCACCAGACAGTGAGATCTCCTAAAGCTCAGAACTAATCCTCATGAAGAGGACAATATCCAGATACGACCATGACCCACAACTATCAAGGTATGTTGAACAATATTATAAATTCTCAACTAGTCTAAATGTTGTGTTGTACTTTTTCCTGCTGTATGCTATATCTCATCTGGTTCACTAGACTTTTCATTCTTTCAAAAGTTTATTTTCTGAGAATCTCTGTTATCCCCCAATGAGTGGGGAAGTGATGGTAATTGCTAAAGTTGTGTTTCTGTCCTCAGGATGACCCTTCTGGTTAATGCTGATGAAAACATGTACTGTTTGGTAAGGCTGTAAAACTTGGAAAAGTACTACAAAACCCCAGCTCTGGAGAAACGCAGAGATTTTTGTTAGATTTTCTTCTTAATGCCTCTCAAGAGGCATGATCCCACCTTACCAAGTAGGATTAAACATGCTTGATTAGAACTTCATGTAATATGGTTTAACTTGAGCTTCAGGGGCTGAATGACTTCCCTGTAATTGTCAATTCCTGCTTCTCCAGGGTACAACATACAGATGAACAACAGCAAGAGACAGTATCTGCTCTGTTGTTAGAGTCTACCAAAAACTTCTTCCAGTTATCATTGCCTCCCTCCCTGTCACCTTGGCTCCACTTGCTTCAGCTACCACTTGATTTCTATTTAAGCTGTGAACTGGTACAAAAAGCATCTTTTCCTTTTGTATTTATAAAGCATTTCATGAAAGAAGACGCTAGTATTTCACTAAGAATTTGACATAATAAAACTATAAAAATAAGGTACCTTCACACACTGGAGGGTCTGGGTACCATCCAAAATAATAACATTGAATTAGGTCAAATACACTGACAGAATAATTTTGCTCGCAGAAAAAATGAACAACATCTCCCTCTTCATAGATTTTCTTCACAGGATAGAAACCTCCATGTGCTATTGCACTCAATGAGGAGCAAGTTATTTCTAGGAAGAAAAGGTACAGCAGTGAAATCCAGTTAAAGAAGGCTTCCCCAACCCTCAACAGCTTATATAACAAGCCTTTTCATAACTTTTTGTTCATTTGTAGAATAAACCACATTTCAAATATTATTATTTTCCAGTCCATTACTTACTAGTGCAGTTTGGAGGAAGGGACCACCCATGTGTTAGACACACTGCTTCTTCTGTAGTGTTTCCTCCTGCAGTGTGGTATCCCTCATCACATCTGTACAGCAGTGCTTCATTCAATCGAAGCTCTTGTCGGTCTGTGAAGTAGCTGCCGTGATGTAAATTTGGTACTTGACATGACTCTTAAATAAATAAAGCATATACAAAATATTAATCACTCTTTTCATTTCAAGTTATTTACCTAACTTAAAAGTGGTCATATCCAAAGCAATAATCCTTACAAGTAATAAATAGTTAAAAATACAATAGTTTACACAAGTTTTCCAGTCTTCATTTAGGAAGTCTGGGTAACAATAGATGCAATTTCATTTACACCAATTCCTTCTACAAGATTGTTCTGGAGTAATCGAAAAACATACGAATGACAACGCAGTCATTGGTCCCAGCCAGCATGGGTTCATGAGGGACAAGTCTTGCTTGACAAACTTAATTTTGTTCTGCGACAATGTTACCCACCTAGTTGACCAAGGGAAGCCTGTCGATGTGATCTTTCTGGATTTCAGTAAAGCCTTAGATACTGTCTCTCACAGCATTATCCTGGACAAAATGTCCAGCATACAGCTGAGTAAGCACACAATGCAGTGGGTGAACACAATACAGTGGGCTGGGCTCAAAGGGTTCTTGTAAATGTGGTTGTGTTGGGCTGGTGACCAGTCACTAGCGAGGTTCTGCAGGGATCCATCTTAGGGCCAGCACTCTTCAATGTCTTTATAAATGACCTTATAAATGACTCAGGACTCAAGGGATTGCTTAGTAAGTTTGCTGATGACACAAAATGGGGAAGAGCTGTTGGCACTCTTGAGGGCAGAGAGGCCCTGCAGAGGGATTTGGACAAATTGGAGAACCGGGTAATCACCAACGATGTGAAGATCAGCAAGAGCAAGTGCCAGATTTTGCACCTGGGACACAGCAGCCCTGGCTGTACATACAGGCTGGGGGATGAGATGCTGGAAAGCAGCTCCACGGAGAGGAAACTGGGTGTTCTGGTTGATGGCAAGTTGAACATGAGCCAACAGAGTGCCCTGACAGCCAAGAGGGCCACCCATGTCCTGGTGTGCATCCAGCACAGCATTGCCAGCCAGGTGAGGGAGCTGATTGTTCCTCTCTGCTCTGCACTGGTGCAGCCTCCCCTGGAGCACTGGGTGCAGTTCTGGGTGCCACAAGATAAAAAAAAATAATACTAAGCTACTTGAGAGCATCCAGAAAACAGCAACAAAATTGGTGAAGGGTTGGGAGAGGAAGCCGTATGAGGAGCAGCTAAAGTCACTTGGTTTGTTCGGCCTGGAGAAGAGGAGACTAAGAGGAGACCTCATCACAGTTACAGCTTCCTCACAAGGGGAGGAGGAGGGGCAGGCACCAAACTCTTCTCTTTAGTGACAAGCGACAGAACCCAAGGCAGAGTTTGGCCTCACAGGTACAGCAAGAACAGCAGAATGATATGTATATGAAAAAGATTATAAAGGAGAGAAATGCAGAATCCTACCAATTTTTTTAGCGCAGCTTGGCTGGGACGACCATCCTTCTGGCTGACATTGTACTGTATCTTCAGTGCCACCACTAGGAGTGTGGTAGCCTGGATTACATTTGTATTGCAGTTTCTCCTCTATTTTGAAGTATGTTTCTGTACCATAAAAAAAGCCATTTTCCAAAAGTGGCTTGCTACATTTTTCTAAGAGAAATGAGATAGCTTAGTTAGAAAGAAAGAATTCATAGAATATTTTTGTTCTCTGATAAGCAAGAGAAGGGGGCTTTTGGCTAACCTGATCTAATCTTATTTTCTTGACCTATTGAAGAAACTCTACCACAATCATCAAACAATACCAATGGTAATAACCACACACACAAGAACCAAGGAATCTAGAACTAGGGAGGCTCTACAAGATACACATCTGAGAGGAAATTGTCCATTAGTTTCCCCAAAATAAGGAAACTAGGCAACTTCTTGGATTTCTTAGAAGAATATAACAGTAAAAGCCCTTATAACATGTATTATTGTAAAAATATTCCATATCTAAATATGTGTAGTTTGTATACATAAAGGGTTGGTTTCACCTTGTCCACATTTTATCCCTCCTGCTATGCAGCTTCTGTTCCTGTGTGTTCAAGGAAACACAGCTGTTAACAGAAGCAAAACTGAGGTAAGTAAAGCCAACTCACTGTAGCACCGGGGCACAGGAGACCATCCTTTGGCTGTGCAAGTTATTCTTCCATCTTGAGTCCCACTCTCAGTTGTATAACCAATCATACAAGAATAGGAAAGTTTTTTTTCCTTATGCATGGGGAAATAATAACTTTTGAAACTATAATAGTACTGAGCAATCTTTCCATTTTCTATGTGTGGCAAATCACAAGGTTTATCTGCAAAAAGATAGAGATATTTCTCCTTAAAAATCTCAGCCCAGATAATTTTATTTTATGTTAATTTATTTAATATCAGTTGAATTGATTCAGGCTTTCAAACAAGGTGAGTGAAATTCTGAAGGATGATGTAGAGTCTTGTAAAAGACTCACCAAAATGAAGATATATGACAATTATATCAGCTTTGGTCTTCAGATTCACAGGAATATCAGCTGTAGAGTCACACTTCCTAACAGGAACTGGACAAAACTGATCCAGGACACATTGATTTGACTTTTATTTAGGCCAGAAGATGTAAGCATGAGCACCTTTTGCTGCATAAACCTGCAGTGGCAACAGTGTCAAGATTGGCTATGCCATAGCCCCTCATTCAGCAAATGTCACCAGAGCAGCGTGACCAACTGCCAGGAGGTAATATAGGAGTTAAACTTGCTGAAGAACAAGAACTGAAGAACAGTCAAGGGAAGAGAAAGAAGAAATGTAGGTTAAGGAAAGAAGAAGCAGAACTGTTCCTTTACTCAATGTCACTAGCATTTACTGCATCTACTAGAATTTTCTGCAACTTTAGTATTTTTACTAAATAGAAAGTGGTTTTTTTAAATAATTCTCTTTCTCACACAGCCACTCCATCACATCTGAAAAAAACAACCAAAAATAAACCACACACACCCTAAGAAAACAAACCAACAAAACCAAGCAAACAAACCTGATGGTAAGTAAGATTTTTAAGTAATTAAAAAGACAGAGATTGTTGCTACATACATACCTTTTGTTCAACTTTCCGGAGGCTATCAGTGTAATTTCAACTGGTTTACCAATAAGGACAAAATTAGTGAAGACTGGGCAACTCCCTCAGAGGCCACAGATACTTGCAGTTAAATATACATTAGCAAAACCAAGACGAGATGCAACAAAAGGGACACCTTTTCAATTAATAGAGGTGCATTTTCATACACAGTCCATAGCTTTGTGAACTTACAAGTTCAAGTGGTATGTAAACTCTATAAACCCAAGAATTATAGGGAATACTGAAAATAGGGATAGAAAATGCAGAATTACCCCAGATTAACCTCTGCAGGTTCCATTGAACTTCTACTCTTCTGTTTTGTGGTTAGCCAAAACACTTAAATCACCAAGAAACTTCATTATAAAACACGTTTTAATAGCACAAAATTCAATTTATCTAGGTGCCTCAAAACCACTCAAATACATTTCAAAAGAAACTTTTTCTGAATAAAAGTCTGAAACCTCAATATTAGCTTTAATATTAATACTAGCTTTTTGAAGCTTAAATAGCCCCGAGCTACAGCTAGAGTTATCAGCCATCTCACAACATTAAAATTAAAAAGCAGCTTTTAGTCTTGGTAAACGTATGAAAGATATTGCACTTAAGTTACCTAGACTGCACATTCCAGATCCAATGTACATTTATTAGCAAGAGATTTCAGTTTATTTACCTTCTGCAAAGAGTTTGCCTGAATACATCGTAACTAGGAAGAAGAAACAGCTTTTAAATCTCATCTTCATTACTGTCTCCATTAACCTTCCACCACCTGTGAAAACTTCACAGGTATTACTTTTGTAAATAATTAACTAGACTTCAAAGGTATTCACAAATAACTTAGTGTCCATGGTATTTTGTAACAAGTTATTTCACTGAAACCACTACTTTCATTTATTTTAGTTCTCGGAATAACCTAACATGAGACCTCCATCTGGCATACTTTAAAGCAGTAAAGAGGAAAGAATTTATCATTTTACAGTGAAAGCAGACAGCAAGCTTACAGAACAATTTAAACTAGTTGAACACTGATCCACCCAGAAGCTTCCAGTTTCAAGTTTAAAGGGCATTCTGTTATCAGGTTATTTATCTTGGCTGAAATAAGAGGAAGTGGGAAATGTCCCCCCCCCGCAGCCTAGGCTCATATAACCAGTCAGTTGCATTCTATATGTTATTCATTCTGGAGGCTCTTACATTGAGAACATAGTCTTAACTGTTATCTGTCTGTTGGGTTTTACTGTACACAGCTAGCTCCTTTTGAGTCCTATTAAAAAACAAAACAAAGAAACAACCCAATGAAAAAACCAACACACAGAAGTTAGAACATAATTTACAATGCATTATCACCTGACTAATGGCTGTCAGTTGATTTAGCACTACATTCCACCCTTGGGAGGCATAATCTTTAAAATTTGAGGGTGGGAAGGTGTAATTTTACAGTTTTCATTTTCTTGGCCTTACTCTAAGAAAATGCAATTTCAAGGCAGAAGAAAATATAATTTAAGAGACGTGCTGTGATGAACGCCATGTATTCAGCCAGATGAGATGCATGCTTGTATGTACTATCACTTGATAGGAACAAAGTACTCACAAATGACATCCCTTAAAATATCTGGTCAGAATTTCTAAACTCACTCTTACGATGCCCCATTGTTCCATCATAGCCTTGTATTTTTTTTTTTTTTTTTAATGGGAATTATAAAAAGATAATAAAATTCTTACAGTCACACATGATCCCCCAAAACCTTACAAGAAAGTATACTCAAGCTTCCCCAAAACAGTACCCAAGTTTTGAAATCCACAGACTATGCCTTCCTTCCTGCCTATACCTCTCTGGATCAGACAAGCCAAGATAACTGTCCCAAACAAACAATTGTTTTAAAGAGTTCTATAATATTTAAGCAGACTGAGGAATACCATGCTATTTGTGAGATTCACAGTTGTGTAATAACAATACATTGCTGCAGTAGTGAAATTTACAGGGCTTATGATTTTATTGTACAATTGATTTTGGTAGAAGTACAAAATAGGATTTCAAAAGCTGTACACAATACAAAGAAGTTACAGAAATGTTAATTGCAACTTGAAAAAAACATTTTCAAGGGTAGCTTGACACTTATTTGTTTTCTTTCAAAGTCATTTAGCTGTTCACCACATACATGCTATACAAATACATTTTCATATACATCATTTACATTTCAGCAACAGGCAATACCCAGTGTATCCATCACCATCAGAATTGCTTGCAGAGGATCCACAACTTCTTGCATGTTATCTCTCCTCAAAACCCAGTCTGGCTTAATTCTGTGAAAATATTAGTTGCTTGTCATTAAAATTTTATAATACCACATCAAAAACAGCAGGCTGATTTTTAAGCTCTTACCTTGAAACTGTTTTTATTCTTAGAGGAGTTACTGGAACAAAGGAAGTTCCACTTAAAGTGTTTGTTTTCTGCTTCACAAGTGTTCTCTCCGCATCCATTTTGTGTTTACGAGCTGTAAGTTTATATATGCTTTGAATGCAAGTAACAGCTCTTGGCATGCTTCGGATTTCCTGAGAAAAAGTGCAAATAGCACACAGTTAATAATACAAATTTGAAAGCAACTGAACAAATCAATAAATCTGTTTTATTCAGTAAAAACTGAATATTTATAATTTAGGCTTAACTTCTACTCACAAGTACAAATAAATCATTTTAAAGCCAGCACACCTACAACAAGCCAGTCGTCTAATGCTTTCAAAATACATAACAACTGGTATGCGACTCCAGATCTCAGGAAATTCAAGCTCTTACAAGTCAGATTTTACTAATTTCTCATTAAAACAAAATTTCACATATGGCATTGGCATATGCCTTCAATGATTGTTACAGAGAGACAAATCAGTGTCTTTACTCATCTTCATAGCAATGAAAGAATAATGCAATGGTCAGAAGTCACTGGATGGAAACAGCTGGCGAATTTACAGTACAGAACCTGAGCTGCTCTAATAACCTCATTAGGGGTGCTAGCAATAGGCATGAACAAAGGAAACTTCTTTCAGAAACAGGCTGTGTCTCTGCTGTGATACAGTATGTCAACACGAAGTCACAGACAATTACATTGCCAGTTATTACTGATAATAAAGATCTTGACTGTCTCTGAAAAGCAACAGTAAATCTCCAGAAATGGAATAGAAGTTAATTCAGTGGCAACTAAAGTACATTTAAAGCTCCAGAATTGATAGAAACTCATCAAAACGCTCTGGGAAGTAGGGATTATTACAATATCATAACCCTGCAAGGATTGCAGGATCAGAACCTCAATATCTTATCAAATAGCTCTGGGTGACCAGGGCATACAAAGCACAACATAATGAGTGTTTTCAGTATCTTGGAATGGCTTTTTTTTTTTTTTTTAATCAGAGTTCAGTCATAATGAACATTACAGCCATAATAAGTATGGTAGAGAGGAAGAGTAATAAAAAGAATTACAAACAGCAGCAAAACACGCAATAAAAGCACATTAATCAAATTATTAAACCCAAAACATTTAAGTCTTACCAAAGCTCTTTTTGAGTCCTTTGAAAGGATGGCCAACAAGCAACAGGTCTTTGTGAAAATGCTTCCTCCTTTCTCTGAAACTTTGTCCCCAGCTTTCCCTCTGTACATTTGCAGTAGGTCTAGTAATGTGTCTATACAATTTTCTGCTTCATAAACTGCTTGAGTAGTTCTTTCATACTGTTATACAAAAAAAAGGCAGGAGATGGATATTTAAAATACCTTTCATGTAAGAGGAAAAAAGCAAAATCCATATTCTCTCCTAGATTAAATTTGTAGCTGATCTGGCATCCAAGTGATAAAAATCACCATTGTAAGAGATTATAAAAAGCTACCCTTTGTGCTTCCCACCTTGTTTAGAGACCTGTAGAATCTGATTTTACTTTTAAAATAGAAAAATATATAAGAATAAGTTTAGAGAAATTTTAAAATAAGTTTAGCCTAAATATTATTTTCTATTGTGAAATAACAATAAAAGAATTTAAATGTAAATGGTTGTAGGATGGCTATAAGATCAAAACTACATTTAGCAAAGATTTTCAATTTCAAAGAAAAAACCACTAGAACAATCAAATCCGTAGTCAATAATCCGTAGTCAATAACCATAGTACTACCATAGTATTGAAGCAGCTGTAAGTATTTATGAAAGCAATCTGTTCCATAAGAAATAAAAAAGTAGAAATATAGTCTATTCCATGACATGAATTTGGAAAAGTAGCCTGTCTTCTGGAACATACACATTTCTACCTTAAAAAAACCTTCATAGCTTATCCTAACTGCAGTTTTGCATTTCTACACAATTTAATGCATTTCTACAAGTTTCATGCAATACTTGAGATGCTTTGCAATGTAATCACTTAAAAATAAAATTATTACTTTAAGCCCATGGGATAATTTTCTTTTGCCAAAAGGAAAATTAAATTGTAATTATTACAAAGTAGATAATTGGTTTCAAAATAACAGTTACAATTCAGAAACTTTTTTTTTAATTCAAAACTATTAATTTTGTTTCAAATTTATTCAGAATTTTGTGGCTAAGTAAATATTAAGTAGTCTACAGCTTATAAACCTGCAAAAC
The DNA here is from genome assembly GCF_964273445.1 of Streptopelia decaocto. NCBI lineage: Eukaryota > Metazoa > Chordata > Aves > Columbiformes > Columbidae > Streptopelia > Streptopelia decaocto. The sequence continues at coordinate 18,290,006 of NC_138659.1, forward strand.
AAAATATAACAGTTACCTTTGAAACATTAAGTAGAACCTGAATTGAATATCTGATCACATCCATGCATGGAACACTCCGGTTGCAACTTCGGATCAGAACAAAAATAGTGAGGATTGCTCTGCTCTGGGCCATATTTTCACAACAGAGCGGGGACAGCCTGGTAGCCACCTCTGTGGTAATTGAAAAAAAAAAAAAAAACCCAACAAAATAAACACCAAATTCTGAAGCTCAAGCAATTTAGTTGCAAACCAGGGTTCTCTCTTATTTTTAAGTATAAGTGCAAAGTAGTAAAAGCCACAATCACTGATTTAAACAAATATTTCTAAATTAGTAGTTTTAATATTCCAGTCTAAAAATTAACAATCAATGAAGAAACATACACTGATAGTAAATATGTAATTAACTTATGTAAGACATAGTATTACTAGGGCTGCCAGGAAATCAGAGCAATCAGGATTTCCTTTCTTTGCGTCACCATTTTAATACTGTTCTTAAATCAATAATCTGATTTTAGTCTGGGAAAAACAAAAAAACCCACCAAAAGTTATAGCAACACATTCACATTTTACAATCATACAGAAAGCCTAAATATCATTATGAACTCTTCTCAGATGAAAAATTCCAGTTTCTATCATCCCGTAAATCTATCAGTTAAATAAAATTAAATACTGACCAAGATGCTTTAATGCTGCAAGAATATAAGAGAGATGTTTGTATTTTAGAAGGTATTCAATAGCAATTGCAGTTCTGTTGCACAATTTGTTTTCTTCTCTGCTGTTTTCATTAGCCTTTTCTAAACTGTGTCTTAAAGCTTTAGTTTTTGCTGTGTCATTACTCTTTCTCCAAGAATATCCTCTCCACAATGCCTACAGAAAAGGAATTTCATAAAGAGGAAAAAAAGCTGTGAGCGAGACAACAGAGCTTCCATTACCATTCAAAATCAATTTTACACAAGTCTGACAAAGAAGTTAATTACCTTGGTTACTAATTTTTAAGTAACTACCATGCAGTGCTTTAATCTCCCAAACACTGGATTTTCAAAACAAAAAACCAAACTAAACGTGTATACACTCCACTCACACTCCCGCATAAACAACCTCAACCAGTATATTGCTAAATATTACTTCATGACCCACCTGCATTTAGCTTTGCTGTCTAAATTGAAGCTGACTTGGCTTGTAATTTAACTGATAAATTCAGCAACTGAAGTAAACATCTTTCCACTCCCCAAAACCCATGAGAGAAAAATGAAAAAATAAAAAAAAAAGTTTTCTTACAAGAGGTATTTACCTGAAATTTAACTATTCCCACTGCTAATTTTCTCCTACGTCTGCATGCAAGGAATCTTCGTACGTTACGCTGGATTATTGTTGCTGCATCATTTCTGTGATTTAGCCAGCCTCGAACCACACGTTGTAATTGAATGATTCTTTGACAATCTCTTCGAAATCTCTTTTGTTGCATTTTTGCTCGGAACCATCTCTGTTTAAAATTAAAAATACTTTTCTATTTATTTTTCCCTAAATTCCCTTTTTGCAACCTAAACAAACATTGATAAAAACTGAAGAACTGTTTCAACATCAGCTTTAACAGACACAAACACTATAAACATCACTATGCTCATACAACCACCATGATACAGCTCTGCTTGGCCTTGGGGTAGCTGAAATGTAAGACTGCAGAATGAAATCTTAACTAGGAGCAGTTAGGGAGGCATTCAGAAGAGAAGAGAAAATTTTCAGTTCAAAGGGAGCTACAACAATCATCTAGTCCAACTGCCTGACCAAACTTTATAGCACATTATTAGGAGCATTGTCCAAATGCTTCTTAAACACTGGCAGGCTTGCGGCATTGACCACCTCTCCAGGAAGCCTGTTCCAGTGTTCGACCATCCTCTTGGTAAAGAAATGCCCCCTAGTGTGCAGTCTAAACCTCCCCTGACAGAGTTTTGAACCATTCCCACACACCCCATCAACTGGATACCAGGGAGAAGAGCTCAGCACCTCCCTTCCACATCCCCTTCTCAGGAAGCTGTAGAGAGCCATGAGATTGTCTAGTTTAGAGAAGAGGAGGCTGGGGCGCAAACCCAGAGTCCTCAGCCACTCCTCACAGGACGTTCTTTCCAGCCCTTTCACCACTTAGTTTTGTTGCCCTGCTTCTGGACACATTTGAGGACCTTCACATCCTTCTTAAATTGTGGGGCCCAGAAGTGCACACAGCACTCAAGGCAAAGCTGCACCAGTGCTGAATACAGTGGGATCAGCTTTGCTTGATCAGCTGGTTCTACCATGTTTGGTGCCCCCAGGATGGGGTTTGCCCCTTGGCTGCCAGGGCACACACTGCTGACTGGTATTGAGCTGCTGCCACCAGCACCCCCCATCCCTTTCGGCAGGGCTGCTCTCCAGCCGTTCTGCTCCCAATTTATACTTGTGCCCGGTATTACTCTCTTCTAGGAGTTTTCTTTCTCTTGGCTGGCGCTCAAGAACACCTATCCACTTTTCTCATTCCCCAGCTCTGTTTCTTCCCCTCTATATACAGAGAAGGGAGATGGGGTACTGTATGCTAAATTTGAGTAAAAAAAGCCTCTTCCACCCATTCACTCACACCTTAAGTGGAAAATATAACCTATGGGAAGAGATAACAGATCTGTACACATGGAGAAGTAGTAGAACAAAGTTTGCCATCACATTCTTGACTAGAGAACAGCTATTTCAGGGTTCCCGTTTCAGTCTCTCCATTTTTCTAACAGTGACCTTCCATTGTTGGGACTCAGCTAACGGTCAGTTTTGAAACCCGAAGATAATTTTTACTATTAGGCAGTGCTGTAATACAGACTTGATTTTTGATCTTGCTTTTAGAGAAGTAAAATGTGGTTATAGTAAAAATGCTTCAACTCCCACAGGTTCTAGTACCACTGGCAGGTTAGAAACATCCAACCAAATAAACCACTGCATCCCAGGAGATTGTTCATGTAAGGAGATGCTCTTTGTTTCATGGGCCTTACAGGTTGTCCTGTCTGATCTTTCCTACTTCCAGTAAGATGTAAAGAAACAGGCTAAAACAATACTCAGATTCCTTTAGCAAGCTTGAGGGTCTGAAGGAAACAAAAACTTTCCCATCCTTCCTCAGCGTTAAAGTGCTTAATCCTTTAGAGTCTGCTGAGATTCACTATTATGCTTAGCTGGGAATAAGCAGCATTAATAAATCAGTCTTCATAATTTAGCTTTAGATTTTATGTAAGAAACTACAGTGTCTCAGTACTACAGCTTACCTGAGAGAGAAAAAAAAAAAAAAAAAAATCAGACGATGTTACACAAAATCAATCATCCTTAATTCAACTCACCTGTATTATAAGAACAGATGAGATCTGGTTCTGTGCAAGTTTTAAGATGAGGTGAATCCTATATGCCCTTTGAATTTTCATTGCAGAGATATGATGGTATGCAGCTGCTGTAAAATAAAGTAGTTTCTTCTGTTGTTTCTGTTCTGAAATCTGTAGAAGGGAAACAAAATAAGGAACATCATTAATTTTCATACTTAGAAGTAGGTGATCATCTATGCAAAGACCATAGTAAATGGCAATATACTGTTAGATGCTGAAGAATTGCCTCAGAAGCCATTACCTCAGAACCAAGTAAGCTACCTTTCTTCAGAACTAGCTCTCTAATCTAAACAAAAACACAAGGAAGTGATTATAATGAACAACATTAATATTTAGCAGATAACAGTTTCATTGTAAGCATGTGTGTGCAGAAGTATCAGTTATAGGTAAGCCACAAAGACCTCAGAAACTAAAAAAAGCACCCAACAATGAAAATTTATTTTAGTATAACAGGATTGCAAGAAAAGACCCAGACTGTATTTTGGTCTATTCTGATCCAACCAATTCTCAAAGCAGTCAACAAGAATTTGAGTTCAATAACAAGTAATCAGGTTCTTGCCAGCTGGAATTAATGCTAAACCAGCTGCAATTTACATTAAAAGTATAGTTTTAGTTTGAAGTATACCAACCTTTTTTCTAACTAAATAACCCCGTATCAACGCTTGCAGTTTAATGACAGCTCTTCTAGTTTTGTTGTATTTCATGAATTGATGCTTGCCTTCCTGCCAAGCCCTCAGATGTTTCTGGATAATTAGAGCAGCAGCTTTTTGTTGATCAAGTTTCCTTCTTGCCTTGAAGCCTCTGTATGCATTTTGGATCAAACATGCAGCTTGAAGCTTCTGAAAAAGGTTTTAAAGAATGTATTTATAATTAAACTTTTGTTTGATCCTGACACAATCACTATACATTTCTATATTGGTTCTAGATTTTTTTTTTTTCCAGTCATAAGAACAAAAATAAAATAGGAAATACAAGCAAACTTATGAAGTACTAGTTCACATAAAAATGCAATTTCACTATTTGGAAAGTCTTTTCTCTAACCTAAATTGGGTCAAAATATGGTCAAGTTAACTTAATCTGTTGTAAGCAATAACGCCAGCAGAAAATTTTACATTTTAACTTGCTATCAGTATAGACAGGGATAATTCCACAATTTGAAGTGTTCAAAAACAAGAATCAAACTTGTTGCTCAAAGTAAAAAAGGAAATTTAGTATTTTGAAGATTGAACAGTGTTGATTTTAGCAATCTGTTCTGGTCTCACCTTTTGCTTTCTATATTTCTGCATATTGATGACAAAAATCACTCCAATAACTTGAAAACTTTTTAGACAACTATGATATAGCAGAGTGCAAGTAAAAACGCACCTTTCTTAAAAGTCTTTTAGTTCTGTACTGTCTATATGCCAACTGAATCTTCACTGCAGCATTCTTAATTGCCAGAAACTGATGTTGAATCATTCGTGCAGTAAGGGTTGCTCTCCATCTTCTTTGAATGGTAAGCGCACAGGACTTCATTTTCAAAAACCTAACATGAAAATGCATTTTAGTTTTTTTTTTTTTTTTCCCAAAAGTTGAGGACATTTACATTTTTAAAGAAAGAAAACAGTGAAGGTTTGCAAAATTATTATGACAGGTATTGTGAAATCAGAGCGGTTATCCACCAAATCTTGGAACACTAGAAAAAGGAAACAGGCAGCAATGCTGGCAGAATGTCTGGTTTAAAATAGAAGATATTTCTTGTTTTCCCACAGTAGGTATTTCCAGAACTTGCTGCCAAAGAAGGCTGGGGAGGGAAACAACAGTTTGAAGGCATTAGACAAATGGACATACAACAGGTCCATATAGAAAATAAAGGGAACAGGCAAGGATGCAAATTCTAGCATCCATAATCTAACAAGCATGGATGCTGAGGGAGGACCTTACAAAGTGGTCAGGTTAACATACTCTCCCTAAACAGCATTTTCTGCTGCTGCCAGAGGACAGAGTTCTGAATGAGATTAGCTATCAGGCTGATCTACTAAAGCTTTTATTGCAAAATCATCTCACAGCAAAATAAGCACAAACCAATTTAACTATTCCATTATGTATTATAAAAAAATAGCTTTTCATTTGATTAGTTTTATGCTGGAATTTTAACAATATTCTGAACGTCCTTCCAGTAAAAAAAAAAAAAAAAAAAAAAAGAAAGAAAAGATAAGCAAAAAAAAGATCAAGACCTAGTTTTTCTAGATCCATAACATGCAAAATTTAAGTTTGTGAGGTAGCTTCCAGTCTGGAAAAATACTTAACCATAAGAAAAATACTGTGCAAAAGAATAATCCCACCTGTATCAATGGGATTACATTCATGCATGTTACACACATACTGCAGGGTCAGAGCTTGAGAACCTATAGATATTTGCCAGAGCACAAAGCAGTACCAATCATTACATAATAAAAGCTTTTAAAAGTAGAGAAATGTATATCAAATTCAGCATTACCTGGTCCGCTGTTGTTTTGTTTTGAAGTGATTCTGAATAACGCGTGTAGCTTTTACCACAGATGCATATTCCTTCCGTACTCTGCAGCCTCGAAACCAGGCTTGAATTACTTGTGCTGCTCTGATTTTGTTAACCCACTGCCTGGCTTTATATCCTCTATATGATGCCTATTAAATATATCAAAAGAAAAAAAAACACCTTCAAAACTTGTTTTTGTTTAATGGAACAAACAAAATTAAAAGAAAAAAAAGTCACGTGAACATGAAAGGCTTTCAAGATTCCAATCTCTACAGTATTACGAATATCTAATTTATCACAATGATGTTTTCTAAAGCAATTGAAATGCATTCAGGGAAATACCATAAATGCCACTCTCCTTAATGTCTCTAAAAATAACGATGTCATGAAGAAACAAATACAAGAGAGATTAAAAATAGGAAAAAAAAAAAAAAAAAAAAATCAAACCAAACCAACCAACCACAAACAACCAACCAAACCTCCACAACAACAACAAAGGAATAAAACAAAAACAAACCCACCACCTTCTGGGATTACCTGAATTCTAATGGCTGCTTTTTTCATTTGATGGTATCTTTGTTGTTCAATATTTCGCATCTGATGGGCTCTGTAGTGCTGCTGTATTAATATAGCAGAAAACCTGCACTGAAGGTACTTCTGCCTCTGAATAAATCCACGAAAAAATGCCTTAAAAGAAAAAGACATAATCTTGGAATATTTCACCACTTGCATGCTATTCACTGAGGTGTTTGTGTATGTTAAAGTACAGCTGCACTCATTGGCTTGTTAGAAAAACAACAATAGAAACAAATAAATTTCTGACTTCCCAATGAATACTTTTTTCTACATTTTAAGCAAAGTAATCACACTTAAATTATTTAGAATATGCAAGTTAAATATTCAGAAAATAACTAACAATCTGCCACTTCTCGCCCAAACCATGGAGGTGAGGAAGGCACAGCTGTTATCTGTTAAGGAGAACATGGGCTCTCCAGCAAGACTGTAATAGCAACCTAATAAATTATTATTATTATTATTATTAGAGACTATTTATTTCCCTTTGTTCCCTCATTTGAGGGAGAAAAATCCTCTCATTCCAATAATATCGTAAGGAGAAACCGCTTCTAGTAGGGTAAAATAACTAAGGCCACCAGAGGAAGTCAACTTAAAGCTTTTTTCAGAAAGGAAAACAAAACAAAACAACCCAACACGAAAGAAAAAAACCCCCACACCCTAAAACCATTACTATACAATCAAAAGTACCTGAATTTTTATTGTGTTTTCTTTAATTTTGTGAAACCTCTTCTTCTCAATGAATCCTCTGACTCTAGCCTGCACAATTATAATGTTCCTCCGGGTCTGTAAGTAAGTCATTCTTTGGTATTTCACAGTCAAGTGGGATCGGTAACATCGTTGTAAGACAACTGCTGCTTTTTTGTAGCTTATATATTGTGATTTAGTTTTATGCATTAAGTAATAGGCTTGTAACGTAATAGCTGCTGTTCTAAGTTGAATAAATTTTCTACGCTGCACAGCCATCTGAAGAAAAGATTGAATTTTTCTTGCAGCTCGTATATGTCTTGCTATTTTTCTTGCTTTCATACCACGGAAAGCAGACTGAATAATTACTATTGCTTGTCTTTGAGCACAATACTCCGCTTTCTGTAAACGAGCCCTGCAACATGCTCTGTACCACCTCTGAATAGCAACTGCTGAACTCTGAATCAGTTTATAGCGATTCCTTGCTCTTTGGCATCGGAACATAGATTGGATCATTATTGCTGCTGCTTTCTTTCTAAGAAAACGCCTCCTTTCTACACACATTTTTAAGAAGGATTGTATGCACCGTGCAGCAATATTGGTTTTATACAACTGCCTCGCCCTTTTAGCACGAAAAGAGGACTGAAGGCAAATGACAGCTTTTTTTATTTTTGCATAGTTTTCCATGTCAGCTTCTTTTGCCCTTTTGGCTCTGAACCTTTGTTGTATAACTCTGACAGCCCAGCACAACTGTTTGTAATATCTATATTGTATGTACATGCGATAACTAGACTGTATGACAGTTGCTGAAATATGCATGGTTTTCAGTTTCTTTCGTTCCTTCATGCCTCTATATGATGCTTGAATAAGAAGAGCAGAATTCTTCATTGTCAGGTATTTCTTTCGTTGATTCTTTCCTTTAATGTAGGACCGATAGTGGTTCTGTATAACAATAGCTGCAATTCTCATATTTTGATAACACCTTCTAGTCCTGTGCATTTTGTAGGCTGACTGTATAGTACTAGCAGCTAAACACATATGCTCAATCCTCTTCCGCACTCTGATACCTCTGTACACAGCCTGGATGTGAATAGTTGCTCTGCGAAGAGAAAGATACTCCAAAGTATGCTGTCTTGACAGAATCAAAGCTCTGTATCTTCTCTGAAAAACAAGAGTAGCTGCTTTAAGAGAGAGAAATCTTCGACGTTCTCTAAAAGCCTTAAAATTTTTCTGGACAACAATAGCAGCACAGTGCATTTTTTGATGCTGTTTTTTTGCACGCCTATCTCGAAAAGCCTTCTGAATACAAGTTGCTGCTTTCTTTAATGAAGAGTAATGCTGTACTGCAACTTTCTTTAGGTTATTGGCTCTGTACCTCTTCTGTATTAGCTGGACTGCCCACTGAACTTTTCTGTAATGGCAGTACTGCCTATGCATTCGGTAGTTTCTCTGTAGTATAAGTGCTGCCTCATGTTTTTTCTTCAAGATGTGTCTTGTTTTCATTCCTCTGTAGGCAGCCTGAAGAACTAAAACAGAATTGTACTGTTTTAAGTATATTTCTCTCTCACGCTTCCCTTCTCTGTAAGCACGGTAATGTTGCTGTATGATCACTGAAGCAAGCCTGACAGCTTGATAAGAAATGTAAATTTCATGCATTCTGAACGTTGCTTGAATAACTGTAGCAGCTTGATGCATCTGCTGCAATTTTTTTCTTACCACAAAGCCTCTATAAGCAGACTGTATGATAACAACAGCATTAAGCAAAGAGAGATATTTTTGACGTTGAATTTTTGCCAGTTTTGTTGCTCTGTATTTTCTCTGAATTACAATAGCAGCTGTCTTAATGTAAATAAAGCGTTTTCTTTCGAGAAAAGTTCTAAATCTTCTTTGAATAATCTCAGCCGACTCACTCATAGTTCTTATAAGTCGTCTTGTTTTCCTGCCACGGAATGCAGCCTGGATACGAAGTGTAGCCCTTTTCATAATCATATAGTTGCGAAGTTGTGTATTTCGCTCCTTACAAGCACGGAACCACTGCTGAATCCGCCTCGTTGCCAGCAACAATTTTCTGAAATCCCTTTGTTGTTTGTGCATCCGATAGTAAGACTGTATTATTGCTGCTGACTGATGCATAGTTTTCAAGTCTTGTCGGACCTTCATGCCTCTACAGGCAGCCTGGAGGATAATGACAGACTTCTTTAGTTCCAAATACTTTTTACGTTGTACTTTGCCTAAACAAAATGCTCTATATTGTCTTTGAATTATAATTGCTGCCATTCTCATTGCCTGATATTTTATGTTCAGGCGATGCATCTTAAACATGGCTTGGATACAAATAGCTGCTTGATGCATATGGTAAACTTGTTGCCTAACTCTTACACCTCTATAAATTGCTTGCATTTTGACTGTTGCTTTTTTTAAAGACAAATATTTCTGCTTTTGACATTTAGCATGAATATTTGCACGATAATGCCTTTGAATGACTATAGCTGCAGATCTAAGTCTTTCATAGTCCTTTTTGACCATGTAGGATTTGAAGGCTGCTTGTATAGTTGCAGCAGATTTGTTCAGTTTGTTCAATTCTTTCCTCACAGTCATCCCTCGGTAAGCAGACTGCAAGACTAACACAGCTGCTTTTGTTTTTAGATAAATTGCACGTTGGGTTTTTTTCATACAGTAAGCTCTGAAGTGTTTTTGAATCACTAGAGTAGCTTGTCTTAGTTTCTTATACTTTAGTTGATTTACATGCATTCTGTAATAGGACTGAATAATTGTTGCAAGATTATGCTTCTTTTGAATTGTTTTTCTCACAGTTTTCCCCCTCCATATTGCCTGAAGATGCACTACAGAGTTATGAAGCTGAACATATTCTTGCCGTTGTTTTCGGCCTATAACGCTGGCTCTGTAATGCCTTTGGATAGTTAGCACAGCACAGTTCATACGTTTGAATTTTTTCACAGCTATGAATTTTCTGAAGGCAGACTGTATCTTAGTAGCAGCAACATGTTGTCTTTGAATCTGCTTTCGTACCTTCCAGCCACGAAAAGCTGCTTGTAAAGAAAGCACTGCTGCTCTTGTCATTAAGAAGTTCAGTCTTTGCCTGTTACCAGTCTTACAAGTTCTGTACCACCTCTGAATCACAACAGAGGCCTGAACCATTGCCTTGTATTTCACTCTTGCGGCATGAGCTCTAAAAGCAGTCTGAATTTTAATAGCAGCTCTATATTCAAGTTTAAGCTTTTTGCGTGCTTTGTAACCCCTGTAGGCTGACTGCAAGCACACAGCTGCTTTTTTAACTTGCAAGAACTCCTGCCTCTGACACAGCTGCTTTTTGTATGCACGATAATACTTTTGAATGATGACAACAGCACTACAGATGCTTAAATAACGTTGCCTGTCCCTTCTCATTCTGTAGCATGCCTGGAGAAATAATGCAGTCTCCCTCCACCTTTGTATTTGTTTCCTGACAAGATGGCCTCGAACTACAGCTTGAATTCTTATGCAAGCACCCTTCAATTTCCTATAATCTTCTTTAAGTTGAAGAGCATATCTACGAGACCGATACCTTCTCTGGACACAAAGTGCTGCCTCCCTTAATGCACAATAATGCTTATGTGCATGTCTCATCTTTACAAAGGCTTGAATCTTCACTGTTGCATCTTTTAAGTTTTTAAATCTCTTACGGACAACATAAGCACGGTAATTTGCCTGAATTTTTATCACAGATCTCAACATGTGAGCCTCTTTTCTAGCTTTCCGTCCTCTGTAGGCAGACTGTAGGACAACAGCAGCCCTACGCATCCTCTGGAAAGAAGCAGCTGCTTTTTTAGAAGTAACATGTGCCCTGTACCAAATTTGAATCACAGTAGCTGCATTTTTCATCTCTCTGTATCGTTTTACTTGCTGGTATTTTCTGACATGTGACTGCAATGTAGTAACAGATTTTTTTAATTGTAGAAATCTTAGCTTCTCTTTTTTCATTCTCCACAGTGACTGAAGAACACAAACTGCCTTAGTTTGTCTGTATAGTTTACGTGCCTGCATGCCTCTAAAAGCAGTTTGGAGAACTACTACTGCTGCACGTTTTTGCAAATAGTACTCTCTCTCATTTTTTCCTACTTTATAAGCTCTGTAATACTGCTGAATCATCACTATTTTTGCCCTGTGTTCCTGGTAAATATGTCTAGCCAACTGACACCTGTACCAAGCCTGAATCTTGATAACACTTCGCTTAATATGTAGATACTGTCTCAGATCTCTGTTCATCCTATACCAAGACTGTATGACAAGGGCAGCCCTCTTTCTTTTAGCCAGTTTTGAAGATTGCCATTTTCGGAAATAAGTCTGAAGTACTAAAGTTGCTTTAATTTTCTGTTGAACTTTGGTTTTTTTCCATCTTCTGAATGCAGATTGAATAGTAAGTGCTGAAGACTTTAAGAGTTCGTATCTTTGCCGATCTTTTTTTGCCAACTTAGATGCACGCAGATAACTCTGAATTGTAACAGTAGCCCAAACAATTCGTTTATAGGCAGCAACAGCCTTCACCATCCTTATCCTTGCTTGTACAAAAATAACGTAGTATCTTAGCTGTAAATATCTTTTCCTGGCAGCATATCTCCTCCAATAAGCCTGCAGGAAAAACAAACCAACCACACAGAAAATTTAGTATTTTCTTCATGATATCTCAAGTTAAGCTTAAATTTGAGGACTGCCAACCTCAGTGTTATCTATTCCCTAACAATCAGACTTTTAAAGATTTCTTTATTCCTACTTAATCCCTAGGAAGAAAAGTACAAGTATCTACATAAAGAAACCCAAAAGCCAAATGCTTGAATCACGGCTTTAAGTATCTTCTATTCTGGGAAAAAGCTAAATTTGCCCTGGTTACAAAATATTGCCTTTTAAACCATTTCATAAGTCAGTGATTCTGTAACTTCCATTCCAGAAAGTCTTAAGAATGTAATATTTAGCTTTGGGTAATAGCGGGGAAAGTATCTTGAGAAACTGAATTAACTGCCCAACTACCAGTTGGTAACTAATGTCTACCATTCTGAATGTGCCCACTGTAGGTGTCATAACACTACGAGAGTAACTATTTTTTTTAAAGCTTCTTTACTTAAAGTTCAGCAGCTGCAGAGGCAAGCCAACACAACCTCATCAGTCCTGAGCCTGACTTGTCTGAGGCCCAGTGTTTTAATGTTTATGGTATACCAAAATATTCACACTAAGAAGAAACAATTACTAATTTAATAGCATGCTACCATTTCCCTCTGGAGATAAAAAGTTACTAAAACATCTCAAAAGGGGAAAAAAAAAAAAAAAGAAAAGAAAAGTGTTACATTTTCATTAAGACATCAGTTGCTGCAAGCAAAACAAATGACCCCGAGCAAGACTTTTTTTTTTCTTCTCCACAGATTTCAGAGGGTTTCCTTGTTTTGTAATCTTACTTTAGATTGTATTACCTGAATGACTGTGGCAGATTTACTTCTTACTTCCTCCAGTTTTGTCCTTTTCAGATTTAAGAAAAACATCCTGGCTAAGTATCTTCTCCAGTGCTTCTGGATGAAAATCGCTGCATTCACTTTCTTCAGGATGCGTCGACGGGACAAGAAGTTTATTGCGGATTTCTGAATTATCCGAGCAGCTTTGTCTCTTTCCTACAAAGAGTACATTTCCACTGAACAGTTAGGATTGGAATTTTCACTCAAAATTTTTATATATTGAAATTACTATCTAAAGCAGGCTCATAAATATTAGGCTTGTTGATAGAACAGCCTTATTTTACTGTAGTAAAAAAAACTTTTCTGAGATGGAACATTTATTTCAGCACCAAGCTATTTGTAAGAGGGTTGTGTCATTTAAATCTGAACCCTCCTGCCTTCATAGTTCTTCGTCTTTGATACTCAATTTTTCAGCGCTCCTAGGAACCCCTTTTTAAGCCTTAATTTTAGTTCTCATTCATAAGAGTTTAAGATACTAACAGAACACACTAGAATGCTTTCAAGGTATATTTAAATAATGTAAGCATATAGTCATACCAGCTCACATCCATCTAACACAAAGTTTTGTTTGCACATACCAACCACTGTCACTATAATAACTCAGAGACTGCAGTAACAAACTGATGTACATCAAAGTAAAAAGACAAAGCAACTAACAATGTCAGTATTTAGATTATTTTGTCAGAATCCTCCTACTAGCCTATCCTACCATAGGGCAAAGTACATTTGCACACATTGTAAGGTTAAATTAAAAATCAAGCTAAAACAAAAAATGCTTGCAACTCTTAGAGATTTTGTTTTTGATTTCCCTTACCAGCATTCTTACTATTAGTTATTTCAAAACAGTTATAAAAGGAATGTTTTGTCTTCATCACTAAGGTTGTGCAGTTTTTAAAAAGCAAAGGAACTAGAGATTAAGAAAATGACAAATATAACCTCTTCCACCTTCTACACCACAGGTTCTTAGAATATAACACTTGAACACTGTTCCAACATGAAATAATATGTATCTCAGACACAGTGGTGGCATTTATCAACTTTAATGGCGTCATAATTTTTAAACCATCACAAGATCCCGTATAACTCCTAAAAAAGCAAGAAACAAAATATCGGAAGTCATGAGATTCCACTCAAAAGACTGGTGAAGTTTAGCTCCTGAACAAAAATAGTAAATCCATGCAGAAGTTTAATTACTCTTATAGACATTAATAGGAATTAAAAACTACTCCTTTTTTGTTTTAAGGAAGCAGTGCAACTATTTTATATTTAAAATATTGGGAAAAGTACTTAAGGGATGACATGCTGTATTCAGAACACACACATACAAAAAAAGATCAGTAGCCTTTAAACAATGTAATTACTTAAGAACAGTCTTAAATGAAAGTGGTTTTTAGTAGATTACACAAACAAGAAGGCCGTATATTTTCTTAACAAAAATGATACTTATTAATTTAAATGCCGATATTATTCTAACAAACCTGTGTACTCCAAACAGCAAATTTATATCACTTATTATTTCTCAAAGTAGAAGCTATGAATATCGCACAGGCAAAAAATACCTGAGAAAGTTTCAGTTCCCTTTTCAGCCTGTAATTCCTCCAAGCAGACTGAATTAACCGTGCAGCTCGAGTTTCTTGCCGAAGGTCTAGAAGTCGCGAACACAGAAATGATAGGTAGGTAATAACAACCTGTATAAACACAGAAGATGGCGAGTTAAGGGCTACAGGGAAGAGCAGGAATGTTCAGAAGAGAGCAGAATACATTCGCATCAACTCTAAAGACATCTTACCTTCTCATCAGGAATTGTATTTGACATGTCTGAGTGATGGATCATTGCTGGTATTCCACCTAGGTCAGAAACTGCAGCATTGATCAGCTGGAAGTTTTTCCTTTCATTGTCCAAGAGTTCCTTGTATAGGTCTGAGGCAGTTACAGCTTTGCAAAGAGAAAATGTTTGTCAAATAAAATTGTGCATGAAAGAAATAGATTTAACATGAAATTGGGTGCAGCCAGTAACTCACTTTGGTCAAACATTCCTTCCGTAATATTTAGAGAAGTATCAGACTCTGAGGAGGATGAAGAATTTAGTCCTACTATACGAGTCCTCGAGCATTCAACTGTTTGAGTTGTACGTTGGCACACAGCTTCCAAAGGCACATAACATGGATGATAATGATGAATCAAATGACACAATACTCTACCGTCTGAGAAACACACTGTGAAATTTTCAACCTGTTAAATAAAACACAATAAGATACAAGTTCCTTGAATTTTTGTTACCACTTAGTTGGTATAAACTGGATATAAAATTCTTGTACCTTTGAAAGTAACCAAGTGCAACTTTTTTTTTTTTTTTTAAATGAGTGTCATCCTAGAAGTATTTGTGCATAAAATTTTCAGCATTTTAAGAACTGTAAGAATTAAACTAAAAAAAAAGCACAAACAAAACTAACAACCCCATATTCCAGCAAAAATTTTCTATTTTTAAAAGGCACTTTTATGCATATGACTAACTGGAAGGGGAGGTCCTTTTCCTAAAATTTGTTTAAAAGGAGAGCTGCAGCTAAACTCACAGAAAGACAGTTACTTTGAATCAGATTGAACAAAGTCCAGAAGAATATTTAAAACTATTATTGGCTGCTACTACATATTTGATAGTTTGAAGAATTCTGCTCTATAAAGAATAAGCATTCTTATTACAGCAAAGGATGTATTTGCAGAAATGTACACAAAAACTATTTACCTTTATATTGTAAAATCCACAAACAGCATTAACCCATGCCATGAGCAGCCTCACAGTCGCACTGTAACTTTGAGGTAAGGAGTTGTTACTATTATCATCTTCTACTCTAGAACAATTCAGAGAAGTCTTGAGAGCACCCAATTGTGTTTTCTTCTTGTACACACTCTTTAAAAACTCAATTTCTTCTTTTAACTGTTCCACGTTAAGAAAAACATCCACCTATTAGGAAAAAAAAAAATTACGTATGACACCAACAGTCTGACATATCATGCATTATAGCAGCTGGATGCAGAGGGTTTAGATATGGCATTTTAAAGAGACATCACCCTCACTACTTAGCAGTACTTGCCACATCAAATCATTAGTGGATAATCTGGACTTGCCAGCATAGATGGCAGCATCTGCTACCAACTGCTTCAAATAAAAGAACCTAAATCCACACTCCCACTGTTCTGTGTAAAAGTTACTTCATTAGTCAATAGTTGGGGGAAACAGGGAGATTCCCCAAAACAGCCCATTTAATTTCACCATACTTTCAGGGGAAACAACAATTTCAGAGTCTCGCCTGCATTTCTATTGAGTCCATGTAACACAGTCCCTATTTTAAGGGATTCTGAGAGGACCTGAGCTGGTGTTGTGATGGTATGAGATTTGGAGAGGTCGCATGTCCACAGGGCTTGGATAAAACCAATGCTCACTGAAACTATTTCTTTAATCAGAAGCAATGCAACTGTGACACATGAATACAGGAGAAATGACTGGAGAAAGGTAACTACTGTTATAGTTTTGATTAGTTAAGTAAGAAAATATTTCCATTTGCTTTTTATTGTGTTTTTCTGGCTCTTAAAACAATCATAAGAAAACTATTTTTGCTTTCTCTATCAATTTATTCCAGTGGCATTCAAATGTCACTGCAGTAATCCTTAAAAAAAAAAAAATAAAAAATTCTTCATTCTTATTTCAAGAATATTTCTTCAAATTGACTGTTTGAGACAACTGGAAGAGAGCTAGAGTTTCAGGGCTTATTTTATAATTGTCTAAGAGTGTAACCTCAAAATGTTCATTTCAGTTATTAAGAACTTAACAGTGTTTTGAGACCAACATTATTTTATTCTTAATTATAAATTCTCTTGGCATCCAACATGAACTCAGAAGTTTTTTTTCTAAAAAATTTTACAAATGTATACAAGAAAAAGAACATTTAAAATGTTATCTAAACTGTATTGTTAGGAAGCAGTTAGCAGATTTAGGTAAAGTTTGCATGGCACTTCAAACACACAAAGCGGAATATTTCATAGTCTAAAATTTGATTAGCAGACACTTTCACAGACAACAAATATTCCTGAAAGGCTGGTGTCTTCATTTTCTCTCATTTATAATTACTAACAAACAAACAAAGTAAGCAATTGAATAATACCTGGAAGGCAAAGACAATTTTCCACAGGAGAGCTAATGTTCGCTCTCTGTGTCTATCCACAATATCCCTGGAGTCAATTGAAGCACCTATCAAATAAAACAACGAATTAAAGCATGCACTAGTCCTCTGATGCCCTTAGAATAACCCTGATATCTAGGTCTTACCACTTTCATCTTTCAAGTGAATTCCTCGCTCTTTAAGGACATTAAGAACAATGTCAACATTATGCATCTTCTGTAGACGACTTATTGCAGGAACTCTCAGTTGTTTTGAAAGACTCCAGTTTTTCGTGAGAAGTTCCATTGTTCTCCTAACAAAGGGAATTTCACAGTTTAATCTCTTAGCTGAGTATGATACAAAGGAAAATAAATAATTCGAAATAATTCTGTATCAACGCACACAAGACGAATGCCGCATTGTAAGTCCACAGCCAGATTGGTTACAGCAAAATCAAATTCATCAAGTGGAGTTTGAATATGACTGACGGGTAGTCCTAGGAAACCGAGATGGCGGGAAAGGTCACCTTCACCACTCAGGAAGTCCCGAGAAAATGCAAGCAGAAGGTCTTTGCTAGCCTAAAAGGAGGGGAGGAAAAAAAAAAAAGGAAGGTAATCTTAACACTGCAGTATTTATCAAGCAGAATACAGTTTTTGCTCCTTGCTCCTCAAATTACATTCCAGATTTCTCTACCTAGTACTTAACATTTTATATACTTTTTTAAAAAATATTTTTAACCAGTTCACACAGCTTTAATTTTCATCACACCTGGCTACTACATCACTGAAAGCACCACCAAATTCAGGAATACTTTTTTCTCAGTCTGTCTGCCTATATAGTACAAACCCAAGAAAAGGTGATTTTATTTGAACATATTTGTTAATCAAAGCCTTTGTATGACAGGTGTTGCACAGTCATTCTTATCACAGCAAAGTAACACCAAAAAAAAAACCAAAAAAAAAAACAGGAAAGCCCAAACTGACTTGCAGCTTAAGATCAGCTGCAGTATGCTAGAGTGATATTTAAAAATAGTGCAGAAGCTTATATTTAGAGAGGAAAGACAGACAATACAAGATAATTGAGTCCTTCCTACAGGACCAACATCTCAAAATTTTCTTGGCAATGCCTTTACATGACTGTGAGATGTGTTGAGAATGTTTATGCCAAAGACTGAACAGGCAAGACTTGTTAAAGAAAAGTACATAGATTTTTTTAAAAAGTACATATTTTACATTGAGTCTTAGGACAATATTGGAGGGAGACATCAAGTCACAGCCCTCTTACCTTGAACTCTGCATCTTTACAGAAGAGGCAAGGGTCATGGTCAATCATTCTGGACCTCTTGGCATAATCCAGAAAGCAAACTAACAACAGCAATTTTTTCAGTGTGAATTTTGACAAAGCTTCTTCATGACCTAAAAAGACAGAGCCCTTTAAGTGCTAGTTCAAAAATTAAGTGCTAAAGATAACCTATTTTTGGAAGTAGTAGTTACCTTCTCGGTAAAGGTGAGGCACAGAGGGATGTCTGTATTCAGCTGCAATGTCAGGGTTCCAAAGCAAGCGATTAAGGATAAATATTGCCAAACCCATAACATCACTATTACTCTCCAAGGCTAACAGTTCTCCATAAACAGTCTAGTATGAAAGGAGGGGGAAAAGGCAGAAATGTTAAAAATCACCCCAAATACTATAGTGTTTTTTTTAAATAACATTACTGAAATTCTGAAGTAGCAAATGCTAATTTGTCTTTAAAAGTCAGCCAGTTTTTCAAATCAGTCACTGAATAATAAAGCCAAAGGAAATTTCAAAATATCCAGTCTCTTTCCAACACAGGTATGAACATTTGCATCTCAGGAATCAATTAGGAACTTCCTTAAGACAACTGCATTTTTCTCCGGTTCAGTGAAGAGTAAAACTGATAGAAAACGAGTTTTGTGTTATTTGTCAGAGTTAACTTTGACTCTCCTTGATTAAATATCTTCCTCTTTAAAAAGGTAAGCACTTTTTTCAAAGCAAGTCTGTTGCAATAATTTAAGAGAGATGTAAATATGCTATAACTGAATTGAACCTACCTGGACTATTTAAACAGGAAGTACAAAAAAAACCCTGAAACAACCCCTGCTAAAAGAAAATTGGTAAATGTCCTTTAAACTTTAATAGACCATAAGTTCTGCACATACCTCCAGACCTATACGCAGCCACAAGGGGTTGTAAGATAAAAGCCAGTTAAGGACTTTCTGCCTCTCTCCTGCAAGAGAATATCTTGTAATATTACATCCAGCAAACACTTCATGTTATAGCAAAAATGTATATCAACCAATTTTAGATTAAACCAATTTAATGTGTGAAAAATCCCTTTTCTACTTACAAGAAAGGAAAGGATACAAAGTTTTAGTATTCTTACCTACATCTTTCCAGAGGTGTCTGTCTCTACGAACTAGCAAACGTCTAGTTTCAATCTCAACTTCCAGCTTCTTAATAGCTTTAACCATTGTTTCAGACGTAAACAAACGGCAAGCATCCCGTCGTAACTTATTCAGCTTACGATGAGCTGTATAAGCTTTTAGAGATGCTTCGTCTTTCGTTGGTGCTTTAGGAACACTGGTTTTGTGATGGTTCTCTTCTCCCAAAATAAGAGCAGCTGCATTTACTATTTAGACACACACAAAAAGTATGTGTTTACACCTCAGATAAAGATAGCTTTGTCCACTTAACTTATTTTTTTCATCTCTAAGTTCTCATTTTGTTATTTTCCTTCTGACTAATGATTTTATCCCTCAGGAAGCTTATCAGCTGTTGCACTAAACATGTATTGTCAAGTACATCTATATTAGTCAAATATTTAATATGACAATGCTTATTTCATAAGCAAGCAGTGCTAGGAATTCAGTTTTAAGATTAATTGTACCATCTTCCATTTTTTAGATTGGAGCTAAAGATAGAGGAAAAAGCATGGTACCATCATTTTAGTAACATGACAGCTATAATGTTTTTCCGCAGGTGGGGATTCTCCACTCGACACCACTGAGGAGTGCTGCAGCCATGCATTCCATTGTGTTTCTCGCTACAGAGCTCACCCCCCGTTCCGTTGTGTGGTGTGTTGTGCTTGGCGTGAGCAAGTGTGCCATCCACACTTAACACAAAGGCAAAATATGGCTCTGAAAAGGGTTAGATAGTTATAAAATTCTGCTGAGACAGACAGCACTGTCTCCAATGTGAGAACTGCTTTTGGTTTAGTATATGCCATATTTTCTAGCATAACTGCTACTGAAACACATTACCAAATATTTGGTTTAAGCCAAAGGCTGAAAAGGGAAAAAGAGGTGATATATATAAATTAAAAAACAAAAATCTACTCTTCCCTAAGAGTTTAATGTTACACATACAAAAGTGACAATTCGGGACTACTGTAAAGCTAGTACAACTATTCATTAATATTAGTAAAGTACATTATATAATGTTTAAGAACATTAAAAGGCAAAGTGAAAATTCTTGTACTCTTACCTTGTGGGGTGTTTGTTTTTACACTGAAGTCATCAGGGGTCAGTACAAAATTTAACCACCAGGTAAAACCACGTTGCTGCTTTTCCTTCCAACGTTCATCATAAAACATGTTTTTAGCAGCAAAAGGCATCGGGTGCCTAGGGATGACTTAAAATAAAAAAAAAAAAGTCGTTCTAGTTCTTGAAACCTGTGATAACCAATATACATTTCATTGTGGAAAGGATTAATGTTCGACACTACATTTAGCACTATAGCAGAAAAAAGCAGATTATTAGAATCTTCAGTGACTTGCAGACCAGTCACCACTAGATAAATTCCAGTCACAAAATATGGATTAAGTTATTAAAGCACTAGAACAAAGACAAGATTTCTAGAACCCAAGCCATTTGCAATGCACATATCTTGGGGCAAAACCAAGTTGAATTGGATTATGTCCAGAAAGAACCATTTTATAGATGTGTTTTTTCTGATCAAATCCACTTAGTATTATTATGTCTGTAAAATCAGTACCTTCTCAGTTTTCTCTTCTTACATATTCTGTTGTATTAAACATCATCAGATATGGAAGAAGCATTTCACTGATAACCATCAGTCAGCTGGGAACATACGTGTAATGTAGCTCTTGCACTTACAGGCAAAACTGGAGGAAAGTTACATTTACCTTCAGCTGGCCATGTGTTGCAACCCATTTTCTTATGAGCAGCCAGAACATGAAAGTTTACATGTATTTTTCTACTATATACTGTTTCATTGTAAGTACAATCTTCTATTTCATCTCCACTCTAACCAGCTGGGTCTTACCAATCACCTGCAGTAGCAGTTACGACATTCAGCTCAGTGCACATTGTTTTACTAAACACCAGAAGTCTGCCTACCTGTTTTCAGTGGTTTCACAAACGTCAGGTGAGACTGAGCCAACCCAGGGATGGGTTTACTAATTCTGTTGGTAGATTTAGATGCCTTCTGAAGCGAAGAACCTATAAGCATTAACATATTAATATTAACAACAAATATGTCAGTGAAAGTTACTGTATAAAGGTTCATATCACTTGTAAACCATGCAACTGGAGTAATTCCCCATGAAACCATACAAAATACCAGTAATCTCCTGTTGATGGAAAAAGTAAAGAAGTTTGACTACAATCAAAAGGGAAAAATAGTTAAAAGTAAATAAGAGCTCTCAGATTTCACAGTTCCTCCATACATTAAGGAAACCTACTATTTGCAATTTGTTATCATATGGCTAGAAACACTATGTCGATTAGGAAAAACATTCATTAGAACATAAAGTGTGTGTTCTGTAAGAATCTGGTGTAAGAGTCATGACTCTTCAGGTGTTGACTCACCTCTTCCCACTGTTAGAGGTATACTACAGTCATGCTCATTTAGAGCAGCCTGACTCTTGTTACATTAGGCATCAAGGCACTTGCTAATAAGTATTATCCACAACATAGCAGTAGAAGGACTTATACAAAACACGAGGGAAAAAATGTAGATCTAGGCTTTCTGAACTCTCAACATGTAAAAATACACACTTTTAGTGTAATTATTTTGTTACATTGACATCAGATGAAAGATTAAAAAAGAATGTTCTTGCAGATGGACCATAGCTGCTGCCTGACATCCACTGACAAGATGGTACTTCAGAAACAAAAGACAGAGACCATAAATTACAGGTTGCACTGTCCTGCTTAGCTAAAGTAGTGTTTTTCATAGAACATTCACTTCTAGAGAGGTGACAAAATCACTCTAGTCTCTCAGATATTTTATAATAAAGTTGGATCTTAAGTGGATTAACTTAATGATGGGTATTTTAAAGTTAACTTTTAGTAGTGAAATGTGATTTCTCTTTGTGAAACCTAGAAACTGACTATGCAATTAAAATAATAACAAGTTATATTTCTCAAAAAAAGTTGCCAAGAAGAATATAGCCCAAAGCTGTCATCATTTTTGCATTTCACAACCAGGGTTGATAGACAAAGTCATTTTGGGCTCGCAAAAATACTTCCTTGTCCAGCCCATCTAGCTTTACCATAATGGGTGAATACAAATAACCTGCTAGATAACACAGCTTTTCCTGCTGCACACTAACACAGTTAGCGTGTTGTGGTTTTACATTGTGGGCTATCTTAGAAAGCCTGAGATGAAAGTGCATTACTGTAAGCCCCAAATCAAATCTACATCACAGAACAGACCATTTGAACTGAACAAAGCATGTTATTTCGATCTGAAAGCCATAATGAATTTTTCCTGTTAGGTATATTGCAGGGACTGCTTGAAGACACTGCAAATTAAATGCCTCTTTCAGATACAGACCCTCATGCTTTTTCTATTCCAGAGCATATCTGGGAACGGAACATTTAGAAAACCCCAAATACATTGAAATATAAGAAGTCAACTTCAGATCTTCAAGCAACAAAGTAGCGGCAAACTATAAAGGCAGGAAGAAAAAAAAAATCTACACAAGGCTGACAACAGACAACAAGCTAATTACAGACAATAAAAAACAGGAAGCATGAATGAGACTTGGGAACTACATATTTGAAAACATTTGACAGCAGCAATGGAGTCAAACATTCACAATAGTAACTGGGCATATGACAGAAATCTCATGCAATGAGTAATTTTCTAGTAAATTTGAATTATATAACAAGGTCTTTGCTCCAGAACTGCCAGATACTTTTCCTGGTACTGTCATTAACAAGGTTTACAAAAGAATAAAGTAAATTTGAAGCCAATTACATGATCAGAACACTGACCTAGTTATCAAATGTTTAAAATGCAGATAATATCTAACAAATTGCAAAGGCCCACATTTGAGTGATATTCCCGACTTGCTAGACAGTTCAGTTTGCTATACAAATTTCATAATTAAAGGCATCTTTCAGAAAGTGGTAAATGAAGGAAATACTGCTCACCAGCTTTCTTTCTCTGCGCTGTTCTCTCTCGGTTTGTGGGTTTGAAGGCTGACGGTCTCATAGTAGTAGTATGCATTTTATTGTCCACACCAAATCTTAGAGTTCTTTTTCTTTCCACTTCTTCCACATTCACCAGATCTGTAACTCCGCTATTTTCTGCATATGTTTCACTTTTCCTCTTACGACTCCAAGAAGTTGATCCAGTAGGAGATGAACGTACTTTGTCATTGTGACACTTATTTTCAGCTGAAACGGGACCTATAACTGGAAGACATTTAGATATTTCTGCTTTCGTATGTACAGACACCACATTAGCACATTCCATTATTGCTTTACTAAGGCATTTTTTAGATTTTGGATGGATATTGTTTTCTTCAGCAGGAGCAGGTTTGTTTTTGATGACAGTGGCAGAAAGAACTGGACGCTTTTTTGGTTGCTTTCTCCAAGAAGAATTTTGAGTCTGAAGATCCTCTGTAGAAGGAAAATTGAAGGGATTTCCTCTGGCTTGGTCACAATGAAGTACCTGTGATTCTACATTATGCACTTCAAAGGCTTCATTTAAGTTGTGCTCTATGTGAATATGTGTTTGTGTCTCTGCATCTCCACTTTTTTTCCATTTTGAGGGTAGGCGTTTCTTGACAACATAAGTCTCTGTAGTAGTGGATATTAAAGCTGCCTCAAGTTTAGGAGTCTTTGATTGCTTATCTGACAAGCTGTCTTTCACAAATTGATCAGGTGACAGAATTGGAACAGATGGTCTGATTGCATCTATATCTGCCTGATAACTGCCATTTACAAAAGAATCTGGACTTAAAATTCTCCTTGTACTTAAAGCAGGCACAGATTCTGAGTGTTCTGGTGTGCAAACCGGTGAGAGTGTACAATTAAGTACTGTATTGTTTGAAACTGGCAGTTGCGCTAAACCTATAGAACTGTACACACTTTCAGATTTTAATTCATTGTGCTCATGAACAATTTTCTTGACATTACAGCCATCTATTTTGGGCAATAACTCATTTACAGTGGCAGCAATATCTGCGAATGTAGTAGACCTTCTCATTGCAAGTGGCGTGCCAACAGGAGTACGACATTCCTCTAGCACTGGTGCAATAGGAGATATTGGCAATTTATTTTCTGAGCCAACAAAGGGGTCATTTCCTGGGGATGTACTATTTTGCACTGTGTTCTGATTTTCACATGGCTGAAGTGGGCTTCTAAGTCTGTCCACCTTCTGGGAAACTTGAAAGGTTTTATTAACATTTTTATCTTTCGAAGTCCTTTTTTTAACTTTTGTTGAAGAAGATATTTCTGAAGAGTTTTTCTTTTTTATAGTATCCCAAAGACTCTTCTGAAAAAGAACCATAAATAAAAGTTAGTATGCTGACTTTCTACATAGTTTTATATCTAAAAGTGAACATTACTAATGTATTCATTTGAAGTGTAAAAATACTATAAAAAGAACACCTAGACCAAAATTCACCTTAGGTTATTTCCAGGCTTGAAAACAGCCTTTGTGGTCATGTTTTAGTTTTATTCTCTAAGCTGCAATGCACCAGCATCTACTTTCCAACCCAGCTGAAAAAATTCAAAGACAATGGGCATTCCCACAAACAGCATCATTTATCAATTTTTAAATCTCCTTCACTGAATTTTCTACTAATAAAAATATCTGTGTCAGCTATACCAAAGTAATAGAATTAAGACACATAAAAACCACACACACCTTTTTCTTCAGAGGCACTTCAGCAACACCCAGGAGCACAGCTTGATGCTTTATGATGCCATTGATAACAAAAGTTACCAGTTCTCTGACTTTTCCTTCTTCTAACGGTGTCCATGTTACAGCAACAAAGATTCTTTGTCCTGACTATTGGAGAAAGAAAAATGTTTAATATCCAGCACTTAGGTACACTTAGGTAACATCAAAAATGGATTAATCAAATCAAATGAGAAACAGTATACAGAAGTAACATACATTCCAACAACATGAATTGACAAACAATTATTAAATGTTTAAATGTCAGTTTTTTCTTCTGACATGCAGGCAACCTCCATCAAAAGTGTTGTCTTACTAGAAGGGTATATTCATGAACATATAATGGAAAGCAAGCAAGAACACATAACAGATAGTAGACAAGACAAGATTTGAATGAAATAGAAGAAATTGCATCATTTTTTGCATATGTTAACTAAATAAGTCCACTAAACTAATTTTGAGAGAATCATATTTGGACTAACAATTAAAGGTTAATTTTTAGGACCTCAGCTGAATCTAAATAAAAGCATCAAATTTTTTAGTCAAGCAATTTGACACACAAGTTCATTGAATAAAAATTAAGATACCACCAATGAACAAGGAAGTCATGGTGCTATATGTGATCTATATAAAGATTCTTCATGCACCATGACCTCTACGGAATCATTTCAATGCTCTGCTGATATCAAAACCAACAGATCAAAGAATGTTTATACCTCAGATAAAATCAAAGCGAGTGTGAAAATGACCATCTCTTGAGCATTTCAATTAAGAGTTCCACCTCTTCGGGCAGATGCATTTAATAAACACAGACAAACAGTGAAGCCGGTCAACAATGGTTACTATTGATTAATTACTGTAGGAACTTGTTATACAAGTCCTTCACAGCGAGACTCCAGCCTGTTTTTATAGGCACATTGTTGCAAGAGATCCCCAGAGTTTCTTCTCTCACAAAGACTCTGGAGAGTTCTGAAGACCATGATACGTTTGCCTGGATGGTCCTTTTAAAAATCGGCATTGTTTGCCTTAATTGTAGTTTATATTTCCCTTGGAATCGTAAAGATTTATTCCTAGATTAGGACTGCTTTGCTCTCTATTGTATCATTAACATGCAGAACAGTGAATTAGTATCCTCTTCATAACAAACGCCCTCAGCCTTTTTCCTGAAGTAAACTGATGTCCTCCAACTTTTTGAGAGGTCACATTTTTAACACCTCGTATTCTTCTTTCTCTGTCTTTAAAAGCACACTCCCAGAGAACAAATAAGTGTTGTTTTGGTTTGGGTTTTTGCACCTTACTGAAAAAAAACCCCTGTTGAGTGCGGATTTACCGCCTCCTCAGCCTGTGACAGCCCGCAGAGGTCTAACCCCACCATTCTGCAGCTCTTCCCCTTTAACACGAGCACAGCACCCACAGCCAGGTGCAGCTCCCGGGGTACCGCCTGCCCAAACCCGCAGCACTACGCGGCCGGGTGACACCTGCCCTCTCCCGGAGGTTATCACGCTGCAAACCGATAACACCCCTCACACCGGCAGAGCGGCGCGGGCGGGAGCAGCCCCGCAGGGCACGGCGTGGGGTCCGCTCGAGCGTCACACACACCCACCCACCACACACCCACTCGCCTCTGCTGCAGCTTCGCGGCCCCCGCACCGCCCGGTACCTGCACAGGAAAACGGCGATGCTCAATGCTGAAGCCCCTGGCAGAAGCCGGGAAGCGGTCGACCACCACATCGGCGTCCTCCGCGTTGGGGTTGTCGATGCCCAGGAGGCGCGTGCGGGAGGCGCCCACGCGCAGGCTGCCGAAGCTGAGGAACGGCGGCCGCGAGAAGTGGCTCAGAACCAGCACGACGGGGCCTTCGTCCGCGTCCTCCTCGCCCCGCCGCACCGCCCAGCGCCGCCGCGTAGGGCTGGCGGTGGAGCTCGGCTCCCACAGCGCCGCTCCAGAGAAGAAACCCGCGGCCATGCCCGCGGCAGAACCGCAGAGCGGGACCGGCTCCAGTTCCCCGCACGGCCCCGACTCCGCTAGCGCCCCGTCACCGCCCCAACCGCCGCGCCTCCGCTCGCCCGTTCAAATGCGGCCTCCCGCCAACCCCCGCGCGGGCCCGCTCCGCCTCGCCCCGCCTCCTCGCTTCTCCGCCAATTAGCGCTGGGCGTTTTATTTAAACGGCCCGACGTCGCCGGGGCACGAGAGGGGCGCTCTCGCGCGGCAGCGGGAGGAGCGGCCCCGGTCGCCCCGCGGAGCTGGTAGGGGAGGTGGCCAGCGGGAGCTGGGATCAACACAAAAAATGGGATTCAGCAAAACTCCGTGCTAAAAAGCTCTTCCCATGTTAAAAAAAGAAATAAAATCAAGCAAAGCCAAGTACTTTTCTAAATAAATTTAATTTACAAAATATTTTAAAATAAAAAGTAGAATGAGATGCACACAAATGTGATGAAAAAAATTGCCTCATCTGTTTATCTTTTGTGAGCTTTAAAACTTAAAGACATATAGAATACTGGGTTTCCACGCTGATTAAAACAGGGGCAGAATGCAAATCTTAGCACAAGCACCTCTGCAAGAAATCCTGTGAAGCGAGCAATGTTAAGACAAATGAACTTTACTTTTCCATAACAAACAAAATTACACATAGGACTGAGTACTTCTACATTTACAGTACACTTCCTAACTTTTCCTTACAGCAAAGAATTTCCCATAAAAGACAACTTTACTTAAAGACTTCCATCTAAAATACCAACCTATACAGATCACATTTAAAGCACGTTATCTGAAAAACCATTGACAAAATATTGAGTTTATTTCACCTTATTCTTTAATACAAAAGGATGAACATTTAAACATGATCAAAATGGTTATGGAGGATTAAAAAATTTTGCCATTGTTACCTTTAATCCATTAAATCCTTCTAAACCAAATCATTTCTTATGAACCATGAAAAAGATCCTTATGGGTTTAAGCAAAGTGACTGCCCTGCATTAAATTCTGTCATTGCTCATGAATCAAGCAAATCACTGCAAGATGATCTTGTAGAAAAAGATCACACATGACATTATTCACATGGACCTGCAGATAAATGCGATCTAATTCCCTCAAGCTTCAGTCGTATGGAGAACATGCAACCTGGATTAGTTACGTATGTGTGTTCAATACAGAAAAAAAAAATCACATATTTGCTACTGTTTTCAGGGAAAAAAAAAAAACTCTACTCAGAATTCATTCATAATTTGACATTCATCAACTTCTATAAAGAAACTATTTTAAATTTAAAAACTTGAGGGTCATTTATTCCTTAGCACTCCATAACACATTTCATATTTGATCAAGCAAGTTATGAGGTGATTCACTTGAAGCATTCTTCAGAGTCCTGGATGCTCTTTCCCATTCGTTACTAGGGAAATAAGCTTAGCTCTTTGATGATATCAAATAAATCTTTGTCATTATGGTCTGGCATGACCCATCCTTAAAAATAAAGATCCGAGTTATAATCCAGACTAAAGTAGCCCTATATTTTTAAGGAAACCACAGCCTTAAGGAAGATATATTGTCACCATTACCATTACAATTACCGATGTTCAGCATAAAAAGAACCCATGAGAGTCATCTGGAGGAAAAGTGTCAGTGCTCAAAGAAGAAATTCCAATATAAATAAATAAACTCAATATAAAATCCACTTAAAGAATTACAGGCAGCAACCCAGTCAACAACCAGAAATTTGTTCAGCAAAAAAAAAAAAAACCATAATTCAATGTTTAAACAGAACGACTACAGTAAGTTCTCAGAACCACATCGCACTTTAGAGTAGCAACACAGACTCCACTTTTCTCCTCAAAGGTCAGCATGTGGTAAAGACCAACTTTCTGCAATGTGCCACTAATCATCCTTCAGAGATATTTTTAGGAGACCTGCTTCTTCCTTCTTTGGCAACAAACAGTCAGCTGAGTCAATGACTGCCAGATAAAACAACAGCCTTTACTGTAAAAGCGCCCTCCAGGTCAACAGGACGTGCACTCTCAGGTGAGTACCTGCACATGTTAAAATGGAGTTTCAGACCCTGCAGCTG
This sequence comes from Streptopelia decaocto, assembly GCF_964273445.1. NCBI lineage: Eukaryota > Metazoa > Chordata > Aves > Columbiformes > Columbidae > Streptopelia > Streptopelia decaocto. The sequence goes on from NC_138659.1 coordinate 18,319,040, forward strand.
CGAGGTGCTGCTCTCTGCCCCTCAACTCCAGCCCTCTTCAGAGGAACTGTCCTCCACCAAGCAGAGATCAGCTGCTTCCACCTACCAGATGAAGTATCAGTCCATGAACACTTACTTTGCTCATATATGAATTTTAAATAGATGTAAAGCCATAAGAATTATAGGTTATGATATTAAAAAAATAAAAACTATGTATCTAGCACATAAGCTTTCCTATTTTCTTTCACTGTCAACTGGCAATGATCCAGCCTGACCAGCAGGTAAAAACACTAACTAGTAGGGTTATCTGCAAATAAAAGAATGCCAAAGAACCAGTAGGTCATTTTTCTAGGAATGACTAGCAATTCTGGTCACCCAAACAGCAAAGATAGTGCTCATTTTTCTGAAAAACAAGTCCTTTTATAACCTGTTGCTTGTTGGGCACCCAAAAACTTGAAGCCCTTTGGAAGATATTTACCTCAATGTTTTCTGAATAACCAAATGAACTAGAGAAAAAGCCATTATTCAGAATATATATAAAAGGCACAATCATGAAAAAAATTTTAAAAGGACATTATCAAGTAAATATGCTCCAAATTCCATTTTAGTATTTTCCTAGAGTGCCTTCTGAACAGACTGGATTTAAAAGAAAAGATTAGTTACCAACTATTTTTAAGCTGCTGTTTTGTCAAAATCCTACAATACTTTTTTCTACCATAGGACAGCAAAGACAAGAAATAACAGAGCGCTAGGCTTTTTAGTCTGACAACAGCACTTACACCATTCATGTCAGGTTATTTTTAATGGTATAATTACAAATGCTGGAAATCAGGTTTCATGTCCACATGAATGTGCACATGTGGTAATATATGATACACACATGAAGACTTGAAAACTACACATAAACCGTCAGTTTTCAAGCCATGGAGTGTAAAGGTGACAGAAACAATTTTGAAAGGAGATGAAGGTGGAGTGAGAAAGCAGGAAGGGTAGTACTTGATAGTGTCCTTTCAGCAGGTGGCATTCAATGGCCTTGTTATTGCTGCGTGTTCATTAGTAATCAGCTTCTTACCAGATGTATTTACAGCACGTCAGTCTGAACATTCCCAGAGCACAGCTCCAAATTTTACTTTAGAGATACAAACATAGAACAGTTAAACATATGTAGTCCTGTTTTAGAAACGGAACTTTTAAAGTTTAGGACTTCTATTGTGCTTCTTTGGCTAAGTCCTATTTAAATATCAATAACACTTAAAATTCTATAACTCTGCCACTATTTAACAGCTACAGAAATCTTTGGTGTGTTTAGGTTAAGAATCCATTAGGGTACAAGCTTCAAAATATGAACATTCGGGCAGCTCTGGACCTTCTCTCGCCAACTGCTCAACACTGAAGTAGATGGGGATTAAAAGAACCTAACACCTAAGTATTTAAATAGGATTTAAAATGATCCATGCCACTTAGAGTTTATAGAACTGGGATGATAAACAAGCTTTTCAGCACAGATCACTTGTGCTCAGGACATTGGCTAAGTTCAACATTTACAACCTTACAGATACATCCAATTTCCCATTTTAAAGTTTCTTTAAGATAATAATTTAAGAACAGGGGAAACTGCAGAAAATTTTGCCTTAATATGTAATTCTTGTGAGGAATAATAAAGATTATAAAATTACTTCAGATATTTTCTTTGGCATAATATTCACCAAACAAACACAGAACAATTATTTTTAAAGTAGGCTTAACATAGATAGCTTGATGTGGCTAAATTATGCTAGATTTCATGGTGAATTACAGTAGACTTGTAGGTCAAAATGGTTCTTTCGGAAAAAACCCTTATGGCTAGTAAAGCTAAAAATAATTAAAGACATAAAATACTCTCAAGAATTTGACTTTGTTTTATAAACACAGTACAAGAAAGTGAGAAACAAAATAATTTCATTAGCAACTCACAAGAAATTTATAATTCCTGATTATTTTTTTTTTTTTTAAATAGAAGTTGAGTACTGTTCTGGAAATACTAGCCTTTAAATTTCTTCTCTATCACAGATAACCTGAAAATGTGCAGGCTAATGCAGGACCCTGTTATGCTCTAACAAGGGTAAGCCATGCCAGTCCTTTCTGACTGTTTATAGATAAAAATGATCTTGCAAATATTCCCATTTTTTTCAAAGTTAGAGTGCGGGGCACACTTTAGAAGACAAGATTGAAAAAGCAAGAAAAAAATGCATATTAAAATTGTATAGGACTAACTGAAGAAAATCAGACAATACTATTGTCTAGATCCTCCCACATAATTCAATATTAGAGATCAAGGAAGAATTAAGAGGCCAAATTTAGGCAGCGTGATTATACTCAGAGGGATCATCAAACCCCCTGCTTAGTGTCTTCATAAAATATCTGAATGACTTTTCAGAATAATCTAGTTCCTGTGTCCGCTGGCTAGGCTCCAGAGTCCAGCAGACTTTAAAACCCTCCAAAAATGCCTGAGGGTTCAAGTAAAATTATATTTTCATTTTTATGTGGAACATAATTCAAAGTTTGTGATTCATATCCCTGCCTGCCCTTACAACTTTTTATAAATTTGACACAGTCCGTATTCTTCCAGAATGCTTTCTATTACACTTAAAACATTAACTCAAAGTGAGATGCAAAAAGGCAAACGATTTTTTAAAATAGCTAGATATGTAATTACATTTCTCAGCCACTATCCTTAAAAGGTATCAGAGCATAATTTTTAAAAGACCATCTATAAGATTTTTAAAAACTCTCAAAAACACAAGAAACACTCTTTCAGTATGCATCAAAATGTGCCTAAATGTTCAAATATTATGGAAACAAACCTGTTTTTCCAAAGCTATGCAGAAGACTCATGAGTCCAAATAAAATATAAAATATAAATCTTAATTGCCATATCAGCCTTCTGTTGGCTAATGGCTTAGTAAATTAGGTGGAATGTTATGGTCTGATCACGAATGTTCATTGTCTGAAATATTCTGTACATTAGGAGCTGTATCTAGCCCCAGTAGAGTTCCAAGATATGACTGGTCTCTAGGATCCAACATTTGCTCGGGCCTTACAGGATGAACAATATTTGCAGGTTGTGGAGTGAGAGTATATTTCTCTAGAAATGATAGATCTGTTGCTCGTTGATAATCTGTCTGCTCAGGCTGTGGAGGAAGAATGCCATGGGACTGAGCAGTGTGCTGCACCAGATCAGCTTGCGGATCAGACATCTGAACAGGTACCAGAGTCACAGGCACACATACTTCTGTAGATACATTCTGTAGCAGAGTTTTGGCTTCTGATTGATATGCTTTGGGCTGTTCCACATACTGTTTAGCCTCTGTTTGGTAAACTTTGTCATCAGAGGTGTACTGCACTGGTAAGGAGACTAGCTTTTCTTCTGAAGATGTCAATGCCTCTTCTGCAGCCTTTGATCCATGAACATGATCAATATGATATTTCAGCTTGTCTTTCCGTTTAAATGTTGCATTGCAGTGTTGGCAATTAAAAGGTCGAGCATCTGAATGAATAACCATGTGTTTTGTTAATGTCTTCTTAATTCTAAAAGACTGATTACAGATTTGACATTTGTAGGGTTTCTCACCTGTAAAGACAGAGAAGTAAAAATTAGGTGCTCTGAGTAACACCATGTCACAAATAAATATGCAAATGCATACATGCATTATGAAATACAGACCTAGTATAAAACAATTCTACTGAAAAGAAACAGCATATGTTTAGCATCAACTTCAGAATAAAGGCAGCCCTTAGAAGTTTGTTTAGAAGTTATATTAGCATACCATTCTCTCAATATTTGGGATTTCTGCCAGGTACACACAAAGGTAATCAAAATATAAACCAAATAAAAAAGAACAGTCTTTAAACTTTTATGATACTGGTATTAAATGAGCTCAATTTGTACTTCTATACACTTCTGAAGGACAATGATTTCCCTGAATATAAGGCAGGAAAAACAAAGTCAGACATACAAAGACATACACCTTTCCAAAGGGATTTCAAATCCTTGTTTAGATTACCAGTTGAAGCATAATATTCTCTGGACCACGAAAAATGATTAGAAGGTTCTGGGTAAATTTGGCAAGAACATACGCCAGTAAACAAAAGGAAGAGGTGTAGAGAGCATACCACAGCCCTGTGTTGAGGACTATTAGTATTTCAAGTGATCCATTCAGAAGGCAGCATTCAGGAACAACCAACATATGGAAAAGAAAAAGTCGTCTTGCTGCTTCCTGCTCTCTTGCCATGAACACTCAACAACCATAGTGAATAAAATAATTCCATCAATGTTGATGCATAAAAATACATTCCTACATGTTTTGTGGTTTTGTTGGGTTTATTTTTACCTGAGTGTGTCCTAAAATGCATTTCCAAACTTGTTTTCCCTTTAAAAACTTTCTTACAGACTTCACACTGGTGAAATGTTGCTTTATATCTTTAAAGAAGAAAAGACATTTCATGTTAGATACTTTTTTCTTTAAACCAACAATAAAGATATGTGCACAGTCCCTTCTGAAATCTTCAACCGCAAAATAGCTGAATATGGAAGTTTCAAAATGTTCTCACTTATGTCCATACTTCCTTGCATCTGCATACCAATAAGGTCAATTAGATTATTTTCTTTATTCAATTGCATTATCTACTGGGATTGGCACTTAGTATTTATTCATAGAACAAAACCCACTAAAACTTCTTTTCCGACTCCAAAAATAACCTTAAGTAACAGTTTCTGCCCAAGATCCAAAAGAGGCTTTCACTTTGGCAGAATTATGCCGTAAATAAAGTACTAGGAATGATTTAGGCTACCAGCTACCAAGAAAAACCAGAGAGAGTTAGCAGACAATACTTTCAACACAGACACATCTGTAGTGGCTTCTACACAATGCTAATGAGTACAAGCAGCTAAAACACATAATTTGAAAAACAACTAGGTCTCAGTTAATTTTAAAATCTCTGAAAGGCTTATTTTTGGAGCTCAAGAATTTAAAAACTCTATTGTCTTTTCAATTTATAAACATAACATGGGTTTAAAAGCTTTTACCTACTTTCAGAGCCACTAATCCGCTATCAGCTTCTACAATACCTAACTGTGGGATAGTCCACACAGCGCTTAAATGATGTATAGTAATTCAGTCTAACTAGTCTGCAATGCCAATATTACAACAAACCATCAATTTAGAACAACATCGAGACAGCTAATTGACAGATGAAAATTTTATTTCCTTAATTATGCTACAAAGAAAACATCTTGCTCAAATTGTGAAAGCAATTTTCTGACATCCACTTCAAACCATAATAATGATACCTCTATGAAGACTAAGGGAATGGGCATGACAAACACACAGACTACTAGAATTCTGCACAAACATGCAAGTCCCAGCAAAATCAGTCACCGTACAAAAGTTATTTAGGCAGTTATAAAAACCCCACACTTACTTCTGCCAGACTTTTTCTCCTAGATGAACGCTTTTATAGTGAACAGTAAGGTGATCTCTACGACCAAAACATTTTCCACATTCCTCACATTGATGTGCTTTTTCACCTGCAAGAGCAAAATTCAATAAATTTCAGTTAAATATTCTGAAACTTGTTGAACGTCTAAGAGCTGTAATTGTAAAACATACAGTAGATCCATGTTCAGAGTCCAGCCAACCAAAGTCTTCCATATGTTACTCAGAGAAACATTTTGTTATCAACAAACAAAATTCAGGAAGTAGGTTGGTTCCACCAGAGTAAGGATTTTTACCACTTGTTATATATGACTATTACTGACTATTCATTCTTTCTACAAAGAAATTCATGTTTGTGAGTCATGAGAGGTACAAGTGAATGACTAGGAATCTACTCTCTTCATTATGCCCTGAAATGTGGTATCTTCAGTAATTTAGGGGCTTTAAAAGAAAAGCTTACTTAAACATACCAATCATTTTCAGCTACTGATTTTTAGAACTTAAAATTACACCACAGTATTTATATTTTTCATTATCCTGATTTACATAGTTACCTTTTTCTTTTATGGTGCTGTTTAAAAGTATCTTGATTCTTTTTAGTCATCTTGAGATCTTCCACAAAGTGGCAGAATATTTCTTCTCATGTAAGTAGGAGGAGTGTGGACAGTCAAAGAATGTAACTTTCTAGAGGGGGGAAAAGCAAATAGAGTAGAAAAGAGGATTTTTTTGTTGTTGTACTTGAGTTTTGAAAGATTTCTTTATTTTATAGCAGACATTATGATTTCAAACACCAAACAGGAAGCTGTCCTTCAAATAAAGGCTCAGGAAGTTTAGACTCTGATCACTTTCATATTCTCATGCTGCCTAGAAAGTATTTTGCCTTCTAGGAGGCAGGCCCTTTGGAGCCTGTTCTGAAAAAGTCCCTAGTGAATCTTCACTCTTACTACACTTTTGATTACCTTTCTGCTCTCAGTGCAACAGAAAGGATTATTTTTTCCTTCCTCCTGATCATCCCCGTTTTGCTCTTCTCATTGGCTCCCACCATCTTCCTTCCCTCCTTCCCGTAACAGAGACTTCAGAAACACCTCTTTGATGTTCTTACATTAAAGTGATCAGTGTACAAACTTTGACAGAGATTGTGACAGCTTCTTCTATGTTGTGGTAATAATGTTTCACACAATTGCTATTAAAAAAAAGAAATCTGAACTCATTTAAAAAATCCTCCTTTTTCACTTTTGCTTTTTTTAGTATTATTTTTAAAGCAAGACAGTGTTACATGTTTTTGACTGTCCCTTGGCTTTCTACGTTAATACGGAGGAAACACTTGGCTTTTAACCCTCGAGAATGTGTAAGATTAACCCTATTTTATTAGACCTTAAAAATAGCGAGAGGAACTTTTATCAGGCCTAAAACGTTGCATGTACTGAAAAAAAGTCCATAATTAATCTTTTATTTGATCTTATTTCAGAAGAGCAAATTAAAAGCCACTTTTCAAAGAAAATGCCTACCTGAGTGTATTTTTTTGTGTTTTGTCAAATGGTCATGTCGAATAAATGTTTTCCCACATTCTTCACATTCATATCTCTTGTCATCATGGTGGACTCTTAGATGAAGTCTGCATATTTATAGTCACAAATATAACCATAAACCACAATTGTGTTAACATCATCTTTACTGCTAATTCAGTGCAAAATACCAGAAAATACAGTTTTAGTGCTTCACACAAATATCAGGAAATAACTGTCAACTGAGGTATGCTTAAGCCGCTCTTTGAAAGCAAGAGAGAACAGAGCTAAACTCTTGTATCTGGTGTTAATTTAGCAGAGTATTTTAGTCTTCCACTTGTTTTGCTTTGAATAACAAAGACGCAACAGTTTTACATGTGCAAGAAAGTCAACTTGGATACAAGATTTGTATGGGATTTTGTCTGTGTTGAAACCATCGATGTCTTGTATTAAAAAGGAAATGAATTCTCACAGATTATTAACATATTTTCATTATTTAACCATGTTATTTGCTAATGCTCTTAGAATAAATCAAACCACATACATTATGTAGAGTTACATTGATGATATGAATGCATATAAATCACCAAATCAGTGAGACAGTTTAGAAGCCTACTTAATAAAAATCTGTACCTGTAAGAGCTTCCATGACGAAAACTCTGCCCACAAATACTGCAAAGATGAGGCTTCTCTCCACTGTGAATTCTCAGATGTTCTTTCAAGGTTGTTCTGTTTAAAATAAAGACAGTAAAATTTAATTTTAAGCAATGCCACTTCCATGTTAAAGTGAAATAAGACTATCAATTTCTCAATTTCTTTAACTTTGATGCATCACAATATATCCAAACAACTGCTTCAATTTATTCAGATACACACATAAATACATACATTCAAAGGAAGTATAGCAACTTATCTATTAACTACTGTACCTAGAAACAATACAAGCAAAGAAACAAAACATCATCCCAACATACATTTGGACAATATACATTCAAGAAAACATATATTTCAACACTATTTTCTGTGTAATAATTTCCTTGTTATTATATGTATTAAACCAGAGCTTTGAAGTCAGACTTGAAGGAGATCTAGATCATGGATGTTAATTTAAACTAACTAAGCACAGGGCTTATTTAAATACATAAATATTTATAAACATACACATATATAAGTCTACATTTATTATTGCATTTCCAATGTAAAAAGGAAAAGTGCATGCAGGTGAAAATTCCTCTCAAGCAAAGGAATCAGACAACAAAGTTTACCATATACACAGCTGGTAAGTGTGTGAACTGAACAAAAGAGAAAGTTCTTTGATCTCCTTCCAGTGCTTATTATAAATATTACTGTTCAAAGATACTCCTATGCTTTACACAAAAAAATTACTTTTTTTAAGGAGAGCAAGAATATGTACATATTCAACTTCCTTACACAACAAAAGAAACTTGATGTATGTAAACATATTGATTTTTTTTAAACAGAAATTCTTCTTGCATTTCAAAGTGAGCTTTATATAATTATTTGTGCTTTATAGCTTGTTTGTTTACTATTTCATTATTGCATTAGTATATTTTCTTTTAACACATGCATAAGCTATTGACCAAACTACTAGAAAATACACATCACCAACAAAACCATTAGGGATAAATCTTCCTCTGACAAGACTTCCAGGCGACTTTGCCACTCATTGAGAGAAAAAAAAAAAAATCAAGAAAACATACTGTAGTACACAAACTCAGATCTTTTCATATTCCCCAAAGACAACATAACTTGAATCTTAGTCGCAGTTATTGGTATGAAGCTGTATTCCATCAAAATTAAAAAAAAAAAAAAAAAAAAAAAAAAAAAGGCTTCTTGTTTCAGAACCTAAACATAAATCACCATATGGAAAACTCACAAGATGTCCTTTACTGAGCAGTGCAAGGAACCTGCACTGAAGCCATTGAAAATTCACATTTTTTCCCCTCATATGTATAGAATAGAAATGGGGGTCAGGGGCGGAGAATCTTATTTCCATAGCTTTTCTATGCTTTTTCTGTATAGTGAAATTCATGAGCCAACTTTTAGAGCTTCCACTTTTCACAGCTCTAAATTATCAATTTTTTTCCTCCATTTAGAGAAGCAACAGCAAAGGTCATACAGTATTATTACATCTTCCATGAAACCGTGCTTGTAGAAGTACAATTTCTTGTTAGTCATTTTCACCAGTGTTCCTATCCTCATCAGTGTCATTCCAAAATACCTAAGGCAGAAAACTCTTTCCCAAAGAAATGCAAGATGTTATTGTACAACACAGGAACCCTAAGTGAAGTGAATTAGAGGTAAGTCTTTCTTAATATAGTTCCACCTCATAACTTATTACCTACAGGTGTCATCCTTAATTTTAGAGGTGATCAGATCACATGCTACCTGTGGCTCTGACACTACCTTTTAATACACCAGCCCTCTCAAATTCTCTCATTTATTTTAAAATCTCAAAGGTAAAAGCATGCTTAGAATCAATCAAAGCGCCCAAAGTATTCTTCTGTTCTGCTGAAGTTCAAGTAGCCATGCAACTCCTTACCGTTCCCTCACAGATTTTCCACAGATGAAACACGTCCATTTTCTCTTTCCTCCATGAGTACATTCTATATGGCGTTTCAGATTTCCTGTATCATTAAATTGGCGGCCACAAATATCACAAGGAAAAGGCCCTACAAGGAGACAGACACACACAGTATTATTAACCATCAGTTAAGCCATATAAGATGCACAGACTGGTTACTTGTGAAAACCCTGATCAATTTACAAAGCACAAGTTCTGTCTAACAAATGATTAATGTTTACTCCAGTCAGCATACATTAGACTTTGTGTACTTTCTGCCTGGATAAGTTATTTCTAATACCTGGTATTTTGGTCTGTTTCATTATTGTAAAGCAAAAAGTTAGAACAGTCAAAAGTGATTTAGCCCAACCAAATTCCCATTACTATCATTAATTTAGTTCCTAACTGACAGAAATAATTAGTAGTAATAAAAAAGTCCTTGGAATACTTCAGGAGGAAAGAAAAAGGTCTCTGGAAAACTTCAGGAAGAATCTGACCCCATAGTTGAGAACCAATTTAATGCAAAAAAGTTTTGAGACAAAACTAACCGTAATTCTTCCTCTCCAAAAACTTGCATTTACTTAGGTACAATGTAATGCCTCAAAACGACAGCTGAACAGAAAAGCAGAAAACCAACCAACAAAACCAAACCAAACCAAACCAGAACCAAACCCACACGACCCCACAAAACTGGAAAAGAGAGAACTGGAATAGGAGATAGGGTGGAAACAAGATTGATCAGGATATACAGTGGCAGAGGAGGGTTCTACTTTAAATCTACTGTTTACATGTCAGAAGGAGGTTTTAATACCAAGATGGAACTTTTCTTGATGTTTCAGTCTTGCGAATCGGGATTTAAAGTGCTCTTCACAGTAGGTACACTTAAAGGGTTTATCCTGAGAGTGAAGGATCATATGCTCTTCTAAATGAGGTCTTCGAGTGAAAGATTTCTTACAGATCTAAAATGATAATACATTTTGTCAAAGATACATCAGTTATATCAGATATTCATAAACTCTAACAGATTAGTTCATCTGCTCTTTGCAGCAATGTAAGCTCAAACAAGTATTAACCAAAAGCATACTCTATCCCAACTTGTAAAGCCTTGCAGTCAACATCAAAAAATCTGTGTTCTACATAAACCCTAGTGGATTGCAGTGTATAAAATAAGATGCTGATCCACAGCTGCCTAAATGAAACTACTGGCAACTCCTGCATACAGTTACATGTTCCACCCCCTCTTCTGTCCACTGACTCCAGCCCTCACCAGACTCTTTTCCTAGGGTGTTTCAATACAATAACTCAACAGAAAATAAGCCAATGGGAAAAAAGCAAATAGCTTTGGCTTGGTTTTTGGATGCTGGAACAGCCAAGTTGGACTGTGGTAAAACCTGTTGTATAGTAGTATAAGCTACTGTAGAACAAGAGTCACACCTGTTGCTTTATTTCCTCTGGGAAATTCTCCAACAGCATGTATTAAAGAGAAAATTCCAAGACCATTGGCCCTCACCTCCTCCTTGGTGAGTGATTATTTCTCCTGGATATACCCCTGAGGGAGCTCTTGTCCCCACCCCAGGCAAGCAATTATTTCTTCTGGGTACCCTTGAGTGAGAGAGGTGTCTTTTGAGTGAGTGTGTGCACACTTCGGATCATCATTCCTGTGTAATAGTATCCCCAACTGGTACATCGAACCCACAGTTGATCAAAAGTTGTTGGAGTGCTGACTGATTTTGGTTTACGCACACTCTGCTTTACATTGGTTTCAGTTCCAAATTAAAGTTGGTTTAAGCTCATCATTTGCTTGGAGTCATTTTGAGGTGCTTCCGTGACTATCAAATTTACCAAACGATTAATCTAGTAAGATTACTTTTGGAGAAATGAACATCAAAATGTTGTATGATTGATTCTCACTATTAAAATGTTTCTTATCTAGTAACAAACAGAATCTGTAGTAGTTCACAGAACATAACTTCATCTGGAAGAGAATTTCCTCCGGTCAACTATATAATATCTCCAACCATGGTACCATCACCAGCAGATAATCACTACAAATTCCTACAGCTGGTATCCTCCAACCTCCTATTATATAAGTCAAAGTTCATAAACAAAGCGAGATTAGTAATTATATTACTGCACTTAATATTGCAAAAATTCAGGGGCATATAGCGGTTTGCATAAACAAAAGAGCTGTCCTGGGGAAAACAAAAAAAAAGTAAACTAATTCCCTTAAAAACAAACAAACCAACCACATGTGAAACCTTAAAATATTATTTGGCAGAAGTCAGATAGGGAATGGAAGTTCTACAAATTCCTTTATACAGTAGATGCAGTTTCACACATACACCTCTCCTGGGCAAAACCAAGGAAAGGATTCTACGATTTTACACCTAGAGGTAAATTTGTACTGAATTTATAAGTCTGTTGATGTGCATATGCAGCTAAATGAGAAAGCATTTCACATTTAACATATATCTTCCTCGACATTAAGAAAGCCTTCCAAAAAAAGCATACTTTACAGTCAGTGTTTGATGTGCATAACTGATGGCAGAGTAAATACTGTTTTAAAAGTATTCATAACACTCTAGTCTCATGACCTATAAAGTGATGGATTTTTAACCATAGTAATAGCTGATCACATGAAAAAACAGTATCTTCAGCTATTTTAGAATTCCATTTGGTATTATCTACTTGGTATATACAGAACAAAGTTCAGTCTTCAAATCAGGGCATAAAGAGGAAATTTGTACCATCATTTACAAAGCTTACTGTCACAAAAAACACATACCATATTTTCACTTAAGTACTCAAGTCACAAACCAGCACAGTATCTGTACGAAAAAAATGAAAAGTACTGAAGTATTACTTACATCGCATTTCCAACCTTCACTCTTTGTCTTCTTGATAGAAAGAAATTCTTGTACGTTCTCTGGATGAAACCTAGGAGAAGACAGAAGCTGAAAGTAGTTATAACTTTCTAAGACGAAGATCACCCAAATACTAAATATCTGTTTCTAAACTTTCTGTGTCATGAAGTTTATCAACAAAGCAGCAAAACAGAATATTGATAATTGAATAATTCTAAAGGCACAAGTAACTGGAAAGCAGCGTTGACCATAGACTCCTATAGAATCTCACATGACAACTGATAAGACAGAGGACAGTTTCAGTTATAATGCTTTATGGATATATGCAATGAAGGAGAAAAAAAGTGGTATGTAAATAATAACACCTCATCATTAGACCTGCTATAAACAAATTATTCACATAAAAGAATCTGCATGGAAATGGTTTATCCATCTATTATGATTAACAGTACAGCATCAACATCTAAAACCAAAGATATTTTATTTTTCCTCCAGATTAAAAGCAATGCAGGTAATTTTTAAGACTGTTCTTTCTGACTGACTGCTAGCTCATCTGAGCATTCTAAAATTTACAGTAAAAACCTACGGTAGAATTCCCACAGAACTACTATTGCTATTTAGTCAGTCCCTATGCTCTCCTTATGGCAGGTTAGTCGATACTGCTAGATCCCATATCCTTTGAAAAAACAGTTATAGAAATAATGCAGAACATGCCGGGTGCACACATAGATTTACCTTCACTTTTGAACTGAAAAAAACCCAGTTCTTCAGAAATGCAAGACAAATTTGCTCATACTTGCCTCTTCACATGCTTCGCTAAAGTCTTTCTGCTTGCATGCAGCTTATTGCAGTAGGGACATTTGTGTTCCTTCTTATGAAAGTCAGTATCACTAGAGTGTTTCTTTCTGTGCACTGTCAGGTTGGACTTCGTTGAATAGCGCTGATGACATATATCACACTCAAAAGGCTTCTCACCCGTGTGTACACGTGTATGGCTCTCATATTTGCCTATACAACAACAAAAAAATCTGTTAGCATCAACTGTAACAGGTATCACCTACAATAGACACATTTGGGGTTTGTTATGTATCTCTCTCATATGTGGTCAAGATCTAAGTACCTTCCACACACATCTAAAGATTCTTACTGGTTTACACCACTGAAAACTGCACAGTGACACATATGCTTTTCAACCAAGGTTCCTCCACACTTCCACCTTATCTAGTTTTAAGATAAAGAGTAAAAATAAAGGGGCTCTGTATTATTGTTAAATTGGTGTGAGGGTTGCGAGCCCCTCTTATTCAACTCTACAGCATATTCTGTTTTTAAGTATTGAAAGTTATAATACCACTCTTTCGTTACACTGATCATGAAATACCTTTTCAGAACAGAGAACAAATTGGTATTTTTAAACTACTTGCAAACAACAAAATGCTGAATGAATGATACAGACCCTTGCAAACAATCTATATTTGGCACCCAAGTTATTACCGTAAATGAAAATACTAGTCTTCTACTTCTTTCATATCACTTGTATTCCCTGTTCTGTTTGCTCATTTTCTTCTGAGGATCTATCCACCTAAAGCTAACTGCAAGCTCTCTGCTTTGTACTATATTTTTTTTTCTCTGTAGAATATGCATCATACTTCCAGGAAGGAGATAACATAAAAAAAAAAAAGGTACTATAGCTCCTAAATTCAATACACAATCTAATTGTCTACAGTAATACAAGCTTCTGAAGAAATACTTTATGTATCACTTGTTTTAATGCTTTTTCTCATGTATTTTTTGAGCACAAAACTAGAATTCTAAGTCATGAAAGTGCAAAGAGAAAAGGACTTCCAGTGTGTGCAAAACAAAAATGTACCATTACTACCCTAAATACAAGCCACTTATTTTTGCGCAGTAGCCTTTCAATATTAATAACAAAGCTCTGACATTCAGAAAATTTCCTATGTGGCTTTAAGATATGGCATTATAAGTACAGTTAAGTCTGACACTTTTAATGTTAAATAGCCTCTATAATGTAATTTGTGACCTTGGAAAATTTGTTTTACCTCAGCAAGCTAAGTACACTGTGTGTGAGTAGGAACTAAGATACACACCAGCCCCACCCCGTTTCCATCATCTCCTCAAATTTCAAAATTATGAAATACCCATCTATTATAAGAACACAAAAAATGCCTAACACTATGAGGAATTCTTTCTTTCTCAAGTCCCATGATTGAAAGGAAGTCAATACCTTACATGACGATAATTCGACATTAATTACAGCCGAAAGAACAACAAAATTCTGAAGTACAGTAGCAATTTACTTATAACGTGAGAAAGGAAAGCAGGAAAGTTGGAATTTTAACTCTTCTGATATCCCAAGTAACCATACACCTAGACTGACCATCAGACAATCAATACTAATAGAACAGATTAAGCTCACAGAGTATTATTTGGTGTTAACTACAGACTAGAAAAATCATGCTAGAAGTTAGAGTGACTAGGTCCTAAGCATCTACGCATCTTGCAGAAGAATTTTAGCCTGTTTGACAATGGTGCTGTTTTACTTCAGAAATAACGACAGCTCTGTTACTTAATTTGGCAGAAAATACAAGTTTCAGACTTTGTGCAATTTATCATTTAATATCTTGCTATATTTTCCTCCTTTTTCAATGCTTTTACATACCATGCTAACAGCCAGAATCCAGAGCAGTGAAAGAAAAATAAATTTAGCATTTGCAGATTTTTCAAATAGTGCATTCAGTTCATTTACTGAAACTGTTTAGCACCACAGACACAACTTAATACATTCAGAAAAATTATCAGCATATTGGATCAGTGAGACAATCCAGAAATTCTGGGCTTCCCTCCCTAGGACAGAGAAAAAGCTCAGTTTATTTCCCATGCAAATAGCACCATCATATGGTAAAATGGAAAGAGATCAACCTGACCAGCTCTTACCTATTCGATCAAATTTTTTGTCACACTTGGGACACTGCAGTAGTTTTTTACTACTGCTTTGAATGATGACTGGAGCTAAGCCTTCAGGAATATTTCCCACTGAATCAACCGCCTCAGAACTCTCTTCAGTATCATTCTGTTCTTTTTCACTTTGTTCTTCAGACTCTGAATCTTCACCTGACATGTCCTCTTCCTGTCCCTCTTCATCAGCATTGCATTCACTTTCACTGTCTTCATATTCGCTTCTTTCAGATGTTTCCTTGTCAGAACTGGCTTTTTCCAGATTGCTGTCAGAGGCATCAGCACTTTCATTGTCACTGTTGTCAAATTTAGCTGGACATTTACGGTTTCTCATAGAACGTCTAGTGGTAAAGTCTGCCTTCTCAACCATCTTTAAGCCATGTTTTTTTTCCAGTGAAAGGGATCTATGGGCTTTAGCCAGATGATTTTCTAAGGACTTCTTGTAACAGAAGCTTCGACCACAAAAAGTGCACTGATGACTATTTAATAGTTTACCTGTCAGTTCACTGAATGTTTCTACTGGTGTAGGTACATCAGTTACCACATCAGTCTGTACGTTAGAAACACTTTCATTATTTAGTAACTTCACTGCATCTATGATATCTAAAAATTTTGCTGCTTCCAGCACTAACGGAATTTCATTTTTATACACAAAAAACTCAGAGGTGTAGAGAAACTCGAGCAAATGCTGAAAGACAGAATGAGTTACATGATCTAACGTGACGACATTCGTGCTTGGATTTTTGCTCAGGCAGGCATGAAAATAACTACTCCCAACAGCCACTACAACTTTGTGAGCACTAAATTCTTTTCCTTCTACAATTATAAGTAAATCACAGAACGATGGATGCTTCTGTCTGTCGTCATTTAAGTATTTAAGTAGATTTTTGTTATACTGCAATGAGCTTAGGAGCTTTCTTTGTTCTGATGACAATGAAAGTTCTTGGGAAGATTCAAGCTGATCTGCAGGAGCTATTTCTGCAGACTTTGAGATAATTTCTTGTGCAGACTCTACTACAAGAATCTGTTCTGAAGTATCTTTCTCATGGCCAAGATGAACTTTTTCGTTTACATTTGCAGCGAGCCGTCTCCTTTTCTTCATTGCAGAAGTGCAACTCTAAAATCAGGAGCTTCATAGGTGATTGGTAAAAAATTCTCTTGAAGACTTGGTTCTGCTCCAGACCTTGAGAAAATACAACAGTAATTTCATAATCTGCAAAAGAATTATGATTAAAGTCACTCACAGCACTTAACCATAACTTTTTTTTTTTTTTTTAGTTAATGCTTTCTGTGCTTCACTCTTAATCTACCCTGCACACCTCGAGCATTTATTAAATGACTACAATCTCATCACTTCCCACTCCTGACCATGGCATAATGCTACTCGGAGCAAGTGAACCGACACCTCCTACCATTAGAGCTGAAAAGGTGGCCGGGGCTGGTTTTGCTGGTCTCCGAGCCGCACACGGCCTGTGCAATCCTCCGGGACGGGCGTGCCCTCCTGTTGCTCTTCTTATCACACCAACGCGCATTCGCTCCCGTTTAACCCCAACACGCAAACCGACCTTCCCGCTTTTCCCGCCGGGCGCCCGGCCCCTCAGGCCGGCCCGGAGAGCCGCCCGCCAGGGCTGCCCGGGCACGGCCGCGGCCCCGGCCCCGCGCCTGTCACCGCCAACTGTCAAACCCGCGGCCGGGCTCCCCGCCCCCTCGGCCTGGGCCGCGCGCGGGGCCTTTGTCCCTGCAGCACCAGCAGGTCCGGCGAGCGGTGCCCCGCGGCATCAAGATCGGGGGCAAAGAGCACGCCCCGGACCGGCCTCCCCGGTGCTGTCGAGCGGGACATAAAATGGCCGCACCCCACCGCCAGGCCCGCCCGCGCCCGCAGCCCCGGCGGGGAGGCCTCACGCACCTGCGCGGCTCCGGGCGCTCCCCGGGCCCGCTCGGCCGATAAAGGCCGCTGCACCCCGCGCCCGCAACCGCTTCCGCTGCTTCCGGGTCCCGGTGCCGCGCGCAGCCTCGCTCCGTGCGCCAGCGTGAGCGGGGGAAGGGGCTCCGGGAGGGGGGCGCGGTGTCACTTCTGAGCATGCGCGGGCGGGGCGGGGTCCTAGCGGGGATCGGCCGGGCAGCGCTGCTAGCGCGTCCCTGTCAGCTCCCGCGGCTGCTGGGTTGCTTTTGCCGGGGCTTGCGGGGGGAGCGACGGGAGCCACGGCGCGGCTGCGAGGGGGCGGCCACCCGTGTCCGTGACGGCGTTTGTGAGCGCCCGTGGCCGCCGCGGGGGTGCGGGGCGGCAGCGAGACCCGTCTGTTCGGTGCGCAGCCCCGCAAAGCAGCTGCACGGCGACATTCGCTTGGAAACAACTGCGTGAAGGGAAGGAGTGCTGGGCTTACAGCGGTCCAGTGACACGTAAAGCAGAATTTCTAAGCTGCCAGTAGTTTTCCTCAAAAATGTTATTTTGCATTTGTCTTTAACTTAAGTATTTCGAAGGACTTCACCCACGTACTCGTGAAATTCCTGTGCTCCCGGGTAGCAAAACGGCAGCAGCCCCCCGGGAGCCCCGCAGCCGGGTGAACATCCGCTGGGGGGTGCAGTTCGGCAGCAGAACGGCAGAAATTCACTCTCCTGTCAATTCTATCTTTAGCTTTCCAAAGATAACATTGCTAGTGACGATGTAACACCGAAAACGAGTTGTTTTCCTGGGAGCTTTAAAGAAGTGTTAATGCAGGATTAAACTTTATTCCACGACATGTGTTCTGTATTTATGAGTAGGATTTGTAAATTGCCACTGGTTGTCACTTCACATAATAAACACTGTGTGATTTCCAGGTGTTGCATTTTTCAATAAAAATATTAAAAATTCTCAAAACGTTTTTAGCTACTGGTTGTGGCTATACTGTCTGTACTCACAGCCCTCCTCTGCATTTTAAGCCTACAATTATGTAACTTCATTTTTTTCTCAGTACATTAAAATAAAATTATATTTTAATATTCAATCATTTCAAATAATATTTTAAATAGTATTAAATCTTTCATTCAGGGAAATGATGGCATCAATAAGTAGTAATAGAGCAATCAATATTACTCTATTTTTCTTGCACTGAAAGCTTATCTTTGGGGCATCCACTCTTTTAGGAGGTTTGTGCTTGGCCAGCTTTCATTTCTATAGAACCGTAATTAAGCTGTACATAAACTATAAAAATAAGTTTATCTTTTGTATGGAAAAAGGGAGTTTTGAGAGCAACACACTGTAAGGTTTAAGCTGAGACTTAAATTTCACTTTAATCTGAATCATTCAGTCAGGATACCTGGCTTCCTGGGTCTCACTGTTTCTGCAGTAAGCATCTACAGGTTGGAAGTATAAAGCTACGTGCTTTATAAGTTTTAATGAGTGAAGTGTGCAAGGAAAAGGCAACTGCGATGAGAACTATTTTGGTAGCGAGGGTAACCAAGGTAGGAAACCATTCTGAGGAACAGACCTGAGACTTGCTTAGTTGTCACTGTACTATACTGGGATTCAGGTGTTTTAGTTTGTAACTACTAGATTGCTACAGACCAGAATTTTCCATACCTGTTCCCTGACATGGAAAAAGTCATGCAGATATTCAACATAACTGATTATTTTTTTTCTGAGGTTTTATATTTCTGCATATACTTGGCAGATGCTTCAGATACAGAAAGTTGAGTTGCTAGTATAAGCCTTTTATTCTCATTTAAAAACAAATGTGGTGCCTGTCTGTAGGTGTAAATAAGTGAAGAAGTTTGGCCAAACAAAAATATTCTGGGCATAATTACTTTCGTCAGTGGAACTCAAAGATGGCATCCAGTCTCCTTGCAAAGAAAGTAGAAATTGCACCTCTGCATTACAGCATGGACTTTGGCCCAGTCATAATTTTCTTCCCATTGCACTTTAAGAAGTAAATTCAATGTCTTTGACAGTGGCCTTCATTTCTTCTGTGTGTGTGTGTTTTCTTTCCTCTCTCTAGAATACTGCCTGACTTTTTACTTTTTTGTTGCTGACGTTTACTCTGTGTTGAGTACTATATGGTTTCTCATCAGTCTACAAAACATCTACATCTGTCCTAATTGCTAAAGTCTACAAGTTCAGCAGGCATTTTGGCTTACAGCAAGCCTAGGTAACACCTTTTCTCTTTTGCTGTTTCATGTAACATGAAGCATTTAATTCAGAGAAAAATTACACCATGCTAAGTGATCCACTACCATGGCTGGCATTGCTACAATAATTATGCTTTGGAAACAAAATGTCCTTGAACTCTCAGATCATTAGGGTTCTTTCAGCATTAATTCTTTTATAGTTAAAGTGGTACAGGCAAAATTTAACTTAATCCTTTTTGTTCTAATGCTTATTCATGCTGAATATTTTTTGACCGTTAATAGAATATCTGTCACAGAGATAAAAAAAGCTGACTTTTGTGTTAATTAGAGACAGTATTAATCAAAGAATAAGCAATTGCTCACCTATGTGAGATTGTACATAATTTGGAAATGCAGTTGTTTAGATTTGTTCAAGAAAATAGTATATTTATCAAATAAATATTCTTGAGTTGTTGGAAATTGAGAAGTAGCTTTGTGCAAGAGTGTCTGATGTTGGAGGGGGCAGTTTCATCTTGAAACACTTCTTCAGCTAAAAATCTTCACTTCTGAGATACAGTGAAACTAGAAATGACAAATATTTGACTCAAATACAATTTAAACAATAAGCAGATAGGGAGTCATCTCCAATGTTAAGCACTTAGCTGCCAACCAAACAGAAGTAAAATTACATAAAAATAGCATGCAAGTTTTAAGACCTGGGTGAGTCATTTCAATTTATTCCCAGTATATTCTTTAACAGCTGTTCACTGTAAGTGCCCAGTTATAAACCCAGTAGCATAAACATTCACATCTCCTGCTAAACAGCCACCTTTACTTTGGCCACAACATTGATCTAAGGTAAATGTCTGCTTTTCTAGGAATTTTAGAGCTAATTTGCCATGGGTTCACAGTGTTTGACTCCGCTGAAACATGACTCACTCTGTCATTCATCCTTTTTGTATCCCAGATGTGTCAGTGATGGGTGGGACCTAGGGAGGAACCCACAGAGCCCACACTTCCTCCAGTCTGAGATTTTTATGTATTTTAAAGCCAGTCACCACATACACACAAATGTTTTAAATTAGGCTGTGAAGTGAAAGGGTTGTAAGATTGCCTAGAGACTCCGACAAGTTTTCTAGCCAACGGTGCTGAATAAAGTCCATTGCTGGAACCATTGCCAAGAAATTCTTTCAAATAGGCCATGAAAAGACCACCCCAGTCTCTCACAGCAGGTCTCTCTGGGGCACTAATCAACTGGAGGCTTGTCCTACTTTTATGGATTTTTGGCATGTGAATCCTGTTTATCAGGCTTTTCCTCTTGTCTCCTCTCTAAAGTGCAGCAAGTGAAATGTGTAGAAAAGGAGGTCAGATCCTTTCTTAGTGCAATAGCCTGCCTCACCCCATCGAGAAGCTTACCGCAGGGCAGGGCAGGCACTGTACCCCTGCTTGGGCTTGTTCTCTTGAGTGTGCTGTCAGCGGGTGTGGATTGAATAACAATGGTCTTGGCCGTTGCCATCTTTTTCTGGGGATTAATGCAGCATGCAAGTTGCAGAAAGCTGTACAGCTACAGGCCCCACAAAGCAGATTTCTCCAGTGCAGCCCCGAGGTAAAATTAGCAGGGGCCAGGAATGAGACACTCACTGCCACCACAATAATACAAAGTTTTGTTAGGTCTGTTGAGTCTGAACTCAGTACTAACCTTGCTCTACAGGTAGATTCATAGATGCATTGCGTTGCCTTTGCATTTTGAAAAATATACCAGCTGGAGAAGTCCTTGGGTAGAGAGAAATTGTCTGTGTGCTTTCCTGCCAGTGCTTGTTGTGCTGTCATCCATGCCCGCTCCACCTGATCTGATAGTGCTTGGTAGCCCAGGGGAGGGAGGGAGAGTGAAAGAGAAGAAGAAAAATGAAAGTAACAGTGGAGGAAATACCTGGTCTTCCCCTCTGCTGGTGTAAATCTCAAGCAGTGTTACAAAAATCACTGTAAATTAAAACTGTACCCCCTGCCTGGAGCTGTGCAAAGAAGAAAGTAGAATTTACATCCGTTTCCTGTTGTTTTGGACCATGCTGTCCGCAAGAAAAAAAATAAACATTTTGGAATAATACAGTACTAGTATCAAAGAGGTATTTTCCTATAAGCAAGGCAAGAACTGGGGAGAAACATAATCTCTGTTGTTAGTTCAGATGGTGTGTGTGATCATCTGAACTAAAACTAGACCAGCTTTGGGCACGTGAACTCAAGAAGGGTTCATGTGCCCCAAATAATCTTTATTTTTCCAGCCACATCAACTTAATGTAAAGTATTGCCTCCCCCAATAAGTCTTGCCTTGTTTACAGCCTTAGACAATCATGACTGCAACAATATTATCAAATTCCCAGTAAAACAAGCAAAACCAGACTTTCCTGTACAAAAATAATCTTGGCTCTCAAAAGTCCTAGTATTATGAAAATGTATAGGGTAAACAGCTTGAAAAGGTCTCTCCGTGTCTTAGATTGCTGTATTTCCATTCCACTGCATGACGAGAGCCCTGTAAATTCTGCTGGAGAGCCCTGTGTGCTGGGGCCCTATTACAATGCAACAAGAATTTCCATAATGAAGGGTAGCAGAGAGCTGATGTCACTGTCACTTTTTTCAGTCAGCCAGAAACCAATTACCCCTGGCTGACAGTCCCAATTAAATCACTGGGTAGAGGGAAATGCCAGCTATCCTCTCCTAGAGTTAGGTAATTGGGGCTTTATTACAGTCAGGCCTGCTGCTGTTTGTTGGGCCACAGGATACAAGTAAGAGCTGTTCTAGACTCTCTCTCTCTATCCTTTCCATAGGTGTTCATAATTTTTTATTCCTAAGAAAAGTAGTTGCACTTTGCATAAAAATGCTAATCTTTTAGTATATATTCTCTACTGTAATAGGAACCCGAAGGTCATTCTAGCTCTTCAAGTTTGTAGAGCACATGAAGTTAAGAGTTCTTACATGAAAGGTTTCAGATGAAGGTTTTGTACTGATTTATACTTTAAATCCTAGTTCTTTTTTCTGGTACTGCTGCAAGGATATAGCAAGTTTTCAGCTCAAATGACTCTGAAACTTGAGAGCATATTTGACGTATTAAACTGATGTACTGAGGAGCTGACTAGTTTACTATATGGATTCAGCAGAGCTGAAGCAATGAGGCAGTGAGTGTGCCAAGGTCCATTCTTGTTCAGGTCAGCACTAAGTCATGGTCCCCTAAGGTCTTAAGGAATGCATTGCTTGTGATGACACAAAGAGGAGGTACTGTAGCTAGCTCACTTCAAATTATCAAGTTTAAAAGCTTCTTTAATATTGTAAGCAGTCCAACTATGTCAACAGAAAGTTCCACATGAGCAGTTATAGATGCCCTGCACCTGTTATCCAGCCAGGCTTGTTTAGAGGATGGTGCAATGCAACCAGATTGTTTATGCCTGGACATAAACATTTCCTGTGTCTTTCCACAGTGCAGCTCTGCCACATCCAGCTCCAGAAGCCATATAGTCACACACTTGCAGAACACTTACATTGCCCAGTAGAATTTGGTGCACAGGCTAAGATACAGCTATACATGTATATAGAAACATTTGTGTACAATGTGTTCAATAATTTTTAAGAGAAAAAAACATTTGCTGTTGAAGAGATTTTCAGAAATAAAGTATAATACTTTGAAGTTTCTGAATGGGGTAAAAAATTGGAAGGCAAATTATTTTGTTGGAAGGTTAGTGCATGAAACTGACAAATTACCAGCAGCTTTTAAACATTTGTGTCCTCAAATAATATCCACTCTGCAATTATAAGGACAGCTAGCAGTAGTCAGATCAGCCTACCAGCTCGGTGCTTATCAAGGCTTTTCAGAGCTCTTCTCTTTCCCTTTGTGATGAACCTTCACATGGTTACAGTTGTCAGGCAATCAAAATTCATCTCTCTGCTGGAGTGGCAGGGTGCTTCAAGGTGTAGGAGGAGATGAAAATGCTATTCTGTACTCTGCTTGATCACTATCCATGTAATTAGTAGATGCTATTTGTTTTGAATTATAAAGTTAAGGATGTGTATAATCTATAATACATTTTCCCCCAAAGACACCGGATTGTAAAAACTGAAGGATGTTTTAGGGTTATATGAGCATTTTTACTGTCATTGCTCATTTGTCTGAGCCCAATTTACATATTCTATGATGCATTGCCAGTTTACTTACAGTCAGGATGAAAAGCTGCAGTTACAAACTTATATACAAACTTATATATTACTCTTCTCACTAAAAGGAAAAAAGTACATAATGAAAGCATTGTATCTGTTTCTGAAGCATCACTATAGTGTGAGAATTTCAGGACCCTCTTATTTTAGGTGACATTCATTATCTGATTTCTTAATTATATTTGAATAATAATTACAACATTTTCCCAATAAAATATTATTAGACTCTGATATCAAGAGCCAGATTACAAGTAAATTTATTATGCTTTGAGGCCACTTCTAAAAACCTGGAGCAAGACAAACTTGCTTCCAGTCAAAAAAGCAATAGTTAGAATATGAACTGTGCAAGCATGCAGCACAGAAGAAAAATGGTAATCTAAAAATAACCAGAAAAACATAATTAATTCTGCTTTTTTAGTGATGAAATATGCATAAACAGCTAACAAAGAAGCTCGTACAAGACATCTCTATGGGAAAGTTATTTACAAAAACATATTTGCCAAAAAAAAAATTAAATGACAACTGAGAAAAATGGCTGCATAAATGCAATAGCAGGATAAGGTCTTCTTGTAGTCATTCCAAAGTAAGGGTAATGCTATGAAATAATCATGTAACAATCACCTTGTACCAATTACCTTCCCAAAAGAAAAAAAACAACTTGCTGCTCAGGTGTCACTGGAACTAAACCCATTTTAATATATTTCAGCACAACATTGTGATCAGTTGTACATGTTTCTTTTGGTGTGGTTAGTTGTTATTCCAAGATTAACATTATTTCATTTTAGAAAGAAGCTGAAGGGGAGAACCAATTCTTAAATTTCTTTTACTAGGCAAAACTGATGGAGCACTGTAACACTTCTAGTTTGCTTCTGTGAACATACTTATTCCTGTAGGTGCTTCTGTACGGGACAAAACGACTTGCTTATACTCAAGGTATTGAAGATGCAGTTTCTGATAGCAAAATAGTATTTCTCTGAAAATGGTAACTACCTTAGAAGTGCTGGTTTAGAAATTCTTGTGTCCAAATAACTCAGGGGCTTAGATTGGAAGTCTTGAGTCCCACAAAACACTGTTTGGTGAATGTGGATGCCAGGAAGAGACCTCCCAGCAGCTGCCTATGCACAACAATCATATTCACCCAGGCTTTCACTGTATTGGAAGAAGTTACTATAAAAATGCCATATTTTACTTGAAGAAAAAGTTGAAAAGTCTTGATAGCCAGAAAAATAGAGAGCGCTGTATGAAATTCGGCCTCTACAAAGACCTCAGCATGCCCATACACAAAATTGAAGATGCAGTTCAGCAACTGATTTCAGCAACAAACTACCTGGCGATTCAAGGGGCCCTCTGGACACTACCAGAATAGAAATAAATGACAGTAGTAACATCCACTCTTTCCCCCTCTCACATCCAACATGATGCTTAGAGATCAAGCTGTGCCGTCTCCATTTGGGGGATGTTTTCCTTTCACTGGCATGGGAACATGGTGACATCATGTATGTCAGTCATCTTCACTGAGGTCAGTATCACTGCCAGTGAGTAAAATAGGTGTGAAATATTCTGAATCAACACAAGTTTGGAAGCCAGAATATTTCATTTTACCTCATAAACAGTATAATGCAAACTGACAGTCTTTCAGGATTTAGTTTGGTACAAAACTGTGGCCTTTGAGAAATGCATTGGCATTAAGATGAATGCTGTCTTAACCAATACTTAGCAGGGACTTGATATTCCTTTGGGGCACTTACTGTTACCTATTGTTCCCATAATATTATCTAATACTTTAGCACAGAGGCCAAGATTTCCAAGAGGAATTTAGTACTTGCCAGGACTCACACTGAGACACTTCAGAGATGCCCGCAGGGAATTTTTGCTTTGGACTTTCTGGAAGTCGCATCCGCCAACTGGAAACCTGCAAATCAAAGAGCTCCAAATAGCCAGATGCTTTTCTAAATGTTGTCACAAACAGTCAATACAATGACTGAATAAAGGAAAAAAAAGAATAAAGGATATTAGAGCTCAGGAAAAATTAAGCAGCTTCTCTGTTTGCCTGTTTACAAATACTACTTTTTGATGATTACTGTGTTTTTAATTTCCATTGCAAATTGTATTACCTCAAATGATTATCACTGAAAACAAATGTCTCTCGCCTCACCTGTGAGCACAGTGAGGGGAAACTGGGCAAAGAATTGTTTTCCTGGCCCTCAGCCCAGTGCTCAGACTGTGAAACCAAGTAGGTTTTCAGCTTTCTCTCTGTGAAGACCAAAATTTGAACAACAGTTCCAGAACCATCTCCTCCTTCCTAGCTTCTCCATATGACTGTAATTATGATCCTGCCCTGTCCCGAAGACAATCACAGGATTTACTGAAAGCACAGCATTTACATATATAGTGCGTGTTAAAATCAAGCAACCTTGATTACTAATCCTGCCCTCCTGATTCTTGCTCCTTTTCCTCCTTCACGCTGTTGCCTGCTGGAGTTGTTGGGTCTGAAATCCTTCTGACACCACTTAGTATTGATCATGTGAAATGATGCTACATTCTAATTTAAATCTTGTCCAAATACCTTTGAAACTCTTCCTTGCCTATACAACTACTTCCTCTGAAACAGATGGGTTTTTCAGTTTAATTCCAATACTTACAGTTTTAGGACTTTCTGCTTTGTTCTATGAGTTCTCTCACTCTGAAAGAAAGAAAAAATTATAATTAGAGAAGGATTTGTAAGTCTGTTAACATGTTCACTCTGCTGAAGTGAAAAGCATAAAGGTAAAATAAATTTACAACCCATTTAGCATTTAATACATTGGTGCTTTTGTAAAAACACTATTTGCCTCATTTTGCCAAGCACTCCCGTAACCTTGACACTCACAGGATGATTACTAGTACAGACAGAAACTTCTTGATTAGACGGTTCATTAGCAGCAAGGTACAGAATACTAATTGCAAATTTTCATCTGCATTGACAAGGCTCGACCTAGCGTTCATCTGACAGTGGAATTGCTTCCCTGGTGATATCAACTACACACAATATGGTAAAAACATGTTATTTCACAAAAATTCATCAAAGATGAGGATAAGTGAATCACGCGCTATTAAGTACTGCAGGTCCCAGGGGAATCCTTTTGTACTTTACAGTCACTTTGTTTTGCCTACCTAAGTGTAAAATACTCAAGAGAGACTTCATATGAAAAAACAGCTTAAACTCCTTGACAGAAATGCAATAATTTGAACAGTATGCACCTTAACTAGTACCTGATCACGAGCAAGCACAAGGTGCTACCAAACACTGCTTAAAATTCATGTAGTTGAAAATAAAGTTGGAAGAAAAGGCTGGGTTCTCTCTCCCACCATTTCTATCATGTCCATAATTAGATATAACTGAGTGAATCAACTTGATACTTCTGTAATCTTTGGTTAAATTTTTTATTTTAGCTTAGAAGATAGAAGTCCCTCATTACTTAGTAGAAAAATGGCTACATGAAGAAGCAAAAAAGTAGTCATAGTTCCAAAAAATGTGTAACATTTAAGGAAGCAGTAGCCTTGTCAGATCTTGCAAAATACTTTTACATTTTAAGATAAAGCCCTTCAGTTCCATAAAAACATTTATAACCTGCAAATTGGCAGAACTGGAAGCTCATGCTCTGCTGGGTCTTCTGGAAGAAAATGTTCTGCTTTGAGGTACTACTCAGACTGAGAAAGGAATAAAAAGAGTGTGGTGTTCAAGCTGTGGGGGAAGAGATTTGCATACCCTAATAACACTGGAAAAGCTCAAAAGAAGTAGTATTTGCAGACTAACGTAAGAAGTTATATATAATAATAAAATATTTATTTGTGGAAAAGCATGGGCCAAGGGAGTTTCCAGTTGTTTCTTGTAGGCAGCTAATTTATAACTGGTGGAGGAAACCAATGCGTATAGTTGTTCTTGTTGCAAGGTGCCTAATTAAAATGCAATTAGATCTATAGCAATTTTGTTAATGAGGTAAAGAACTTCCTATTACCATACAACTTCTCTACCCACAAGACTCTTTAGGCAGCCCTTCCTCACATTGGTTTGTCTGTTGGTTTGTCCATTGATAATTACCTGAAGAACTACAAACTAAAAATATATGCTATCTATGAGCTGTTTTGTAAAGAGGGTACAAGTACCATAAACAGGAATATAATCTGGTCAGGCCCATCATTCTAGCTAACTCTGTTCTGAGTTTTCAATAAATACTTCAGAATGTATTTTAATGCCCAAACCATAATGTCAGACCAGAGTGACTTCATGCTTTTGTGCTACATAATTTTTCATAAAATGAAATTCTCCCAATGGTGTGTAGTGGCACATATCTGTGATGAAATTCAGCAAGAACTTAACAGAAGATATAAACAAGGAGTACTGCGGAATGCTAGCAAGAAAAGCCGAAGAACCTAGGGAAAAACAAGCAGCATTTTATAAAGCAGAGGCTTTCTGCATTAGGTAAATAAAACTGGGTACTGAGCTAATATAGGCTGGAGCTTTTGCAGAAAATCTCATTCTATATTGAGAGAATCACAGGATCACGTGAATAGGATGAGACCTCCAGAAGTCTCTAGGTCCAACCACCTGCTCAAAGCAGGTCCTGTTTGAGTAGGTTGCCCAGGACCTTGTCCAGCTGAGTTTTTCACATCCAAAACCTCTCTAGGCAATATTATCTTTAGCTCAGTCACTCTTTCACTCTTCCATAAAATCACCCAGCTGCTCCTGACTAATTACCAGTGTTTCAATTGCCAGTGAACAAAAAGGATTTAAGAAAAGCTTCAGGTTAGTCAGCAACAAGCATTTTGTAAGTTCACATCTTCCATTTGCAAGAGAATTTTATGGTTTATATGAATGATTTAACTGTTGTAATTTGTTTGTTTTCCTGTTTATGTTAAAACTACTGTAACATTTTACAGACTGGAAAAGAAGTACCAATTACTTAATAAAAGCCACCTATAAATGTATTTGACCTAGAAGGCTCAGGATGGCATCAATAAAAATTGCACTTTAAATTGGAGCAATATCCAGCAATCAGAAGACAATATGCCTAGCAGTGAGAGACATAAGATAGACAATTAATTAGTAGTGCTATAATCTGAAAGTTGAAAATTTATACCAGGCAACAAAAGATGTTAGGTAATTAAGTTTGTTGGCCAGAGTTACAGTATTTTAGAAGACATGACACTGACTAGTATAGTCTAATACCACACCACACTATAGTTATTGCAAAGAAGCAATCAGAATGGAAAAGGGCAGTAAAGCAAAATGGCAACACAAACCCTTTTTCGCTGAGAAAATGGCATTGCCTCTGACTTACATGACTGAAGAATCTCAACAAAGTGAAGCTCTACTGACAAAGTATGGAAATTACGTTTAGATATTCTGCTTCACTGTGTACAAATGATGTTCATGAAGTACCAGCACTGCAGAACTGGTGTAGACAGTTCTGTAGACACTCCTGTAGACAACTTCAAGGAATTGGGGCAGCAATATATTAATTTAGTTTGCTCCCCATTAAAATCAGGGATATGAATAGCTCATGAAGAAGAAGAAACATTTGGAATAGGTATTGAGAAAAGCAGAGCTAAGTTTCAAGCATGGTAAAAAACACCAGCTCTTTTGGCTATCCTGAAAGCAATTATATTTTTAATAACTTTCAAAAGACCTAGGATTTGTTCATACACTTGCTATATTGCTCGTAATAGCCACATAGTTCCTTGGCAGATTAATTTAAATGTCAACACAGGCATTCACATACTATGGATATGTTCTCCAATTGGTGACATTTCTTCATGTCTGAGGACTGATAAATTCACTTAGAGCACAGATTTTACATATAATTGTGTAATTTTTAGAAGAACATATATATTTAATAGATGTGACTACTTCCTTGCAGTACTTAACATATATTCCTCAGAACTGAATACTTAATATTTACTTACTAAGAATCTTGGCTCTTCTTAACTATTTCACATTTAGTGGGGTTTTTTGTTTGTTTGTGGGGTTTCGTTTGTGTGTTGGGGTTCTTTTGTTTTGCTTTGTTTGTTTTGATTTACTGGTATATTGGATCTGTAAACCTTCAGACCAAGTATATTCTAAAAATTGATTAAGCATGCTTTCTTCCTTAGTTTTAACTTTATAGATTGCTACACAGTGTTTCCCTAGTAAAGGTGAAATTAATTTAATCTGCAGTTATAACCACCATAAGAAGACATATCAAGTTCCTGTTACTCGACACTAAATCTACAAAAACAATTTTTAAATTGTTCAAAATTGTAAATGAAAATGTTGTTCTTCCACCTAACTTATATAGTAACAAACTTAAATAATAATGCACTTAATGCAGGGAATCAGTACTGAGCTCAACTGCATAATTTAGCCCAACAGAAGAATTCCCAGACGGCAGAATAGTATTTTCGTGTTCATGTTGTAATGCTTACATATTTCACTAGAGAATTTCAAACAGAAACTAAATAGACAGATGGCAAAGAGATGAAAACATCCAAACAACTATAAATGTACATATAAAACAAAGCAGATGACTAAAAGAGGAAGAGATTAAAAAGACAATCAGCCATTTGATGATATTTAACTTTATAGCTAACTAAGTACTTTCCAGTAGAAACCCAGTTCATCATAACATTTGTAACTCATGGCCCTTGACCAGGAATTCCAGCCTGGGCTGCCATCGGGGACACCAGGGCTCTCTGCGGCCCCTTCAAGAGTGGCAGGTGGAGCGCAGGGTCAGGGGAGCTGGAGGCCTCTGGGTTGGGGCTCAGCCTGTGGGAGGGTGGAGGGTGGTGAGAAGCAGAGGCAATAGAGGTGCTGGGGCCAGGAAGAGCATCTGAAAAGATGCGGCACAGGGTTGTCAGTCAGTGGGTGCAGTTGCACATGAACAAGGTCAGAAAGAAGGAAGAGCCTTGCAGCTGGAGAAATTTTTAAATTATTCCATTCACTGACATGAAAGAGTAGATGTGAAAGCACTGACCCATTATAAACAACTTTCTTAAATTCATGGTGACACCAAAAGCCTGCTCCCAACTCACCTGAGGCCTTAGGCATATGCTTATCTTTAAGTCTGTGCTTAGTTAAGTGTGCATGTAAAGTTAAATGTGTTATCAAAGGCTTCCTAAACTGTGGACTAAGATTGTACTGAACTGGGGAGGATGAAAGACAATACCAACTTTATTGAACGTTTTCTATTTTAGGGCAGTATAACATAGCAGTGGCCAAGCAGATTTTTCAGGGTTGTTCCTGGGCTTGGGAATGCCTGGTCTTTGTGCTGGCACAAGGAGAGCGAGCGAGAAACACTGTGGGCCAAGGGCCAGAAAGGCTGGTACAAGTGAAGATGGGGGATGGGGGAGATTCACTGCCAAATGGGCAGCTCATCTCTTTCTTGGTCTCAGAGCCTGAAGATGCTATGGCAATCATTGTTATGGTATAGCTTACCTATAGTAAGCATACATAATTAACAACGGCTGTGTTTATAAGGTGCTAGAAGGCCAAAGTTTGTACTGGGATGGTGGTATCTGAACATGGCTGCTGGGTCTGTTGCTGTCTTCCTTCCCTCTCCCTTCTGCTAGCTCAAGGCTTTAATATCTGTGAACGTTGTAATAAATGGATGAGGCATTAGGCACTGAGACAGCTTTGGGCAGAAACAGGGCATTGCCTGTGTGGTGCAGCGGCCACAGTGCTGACCTGCCCTGGCACTGGGGAAGGCTCTGCCGAGCACGGGCAGGCTCATTGCACTTGCACCAGCCACAGCTGTCTAAGGCCAGCTCTGGGTAGAAAAAAATGGAGTCCATCCCCTTCTCTTATCAGTCTCCTGAATCTGTAAGTGGCTGGTTTCTCTATGAGCAGTTCAAAATTACAACACAGCCTGATGAAGCTCAGAGGACCTCTGCCAGCTGTCAATTATTATGCTTTTTAGTGATGGCAAAAGCATTTAAATCCAGTGTAAACAATAGCAACAAAAACAAAATAAAGAGAGATTGTGGAGGGGAACAAGCTAATATCTAACTACAAAAAAGATTGAGAATGGGTATGTTTCATCTTTTTACTTCATGTGCTAATAAGGTAAGATACAGAAAAAAATGCAGTAAGCAGAAAGTGCTCATTAGCTGACTTTATGCAAGAAAGCATAAAGTGTTTATACTATGAATCAGGAGGACTGTGATGTAATGGAGCTTTAGTAGAAGATAACGTGTGATAAATTTTGAGAGCTTAGCAGAGCGCTGTGCCCTGCCTGTGTGTGGTGTCAGCCAGGCAGAGAGCACCACTCAGGCACAGTTCTGCAGCAGAAAGCAGAGGCAAGACTCCAGTCCAGCTCACAGACAAATCTGCACCAGGTTTGAAAAATCACTCGGACCTGCCAAAGTAAAACCTTAACAAGAGCAACTGCCTTTTGAATCAAAGTCTGTAGGTTTGCAGTAAACAGGCTGGTGAGGGGCAGAGGCAAAGATGGCTTGTAGGGCACTGGGTGCTTTGGGTGTTAGCTCAGTTTCCAAGATGCGGAGAAAGCCATGAGGATCAGCACCAGCCCTTTGGAGAACAGACAACTCGGCAGAGGATGTCCTATCAAGATGAATATGGCTCATTCAAGAATTAACTCTCTACTCATCTTCTACCTCAGTTTTTTGCTGCTCATCCATTTAAGAAGTAAGATTTGCACTTTTTCTTATTGTTCTGACATGTCCTCTGGGTAGATGACTAGATGTGCACTACTAGCAGGAAGCTTGTGTTGTCAGAAGGCTTTAAAAATTTGATGGAGATGTCAAAAAGATTTGGTCCATGAAACTAAGTTGTATGAACTCGTTGCATGATAGCTTTCCTGATCTTCGTGCTTAAACATTTTTTTTTAAATGAAGAATGCATGTTTAATACTTTGCTTCCTGTATTGAAAGTACAGCAATAAAGTGTTCTGTTAGAACTATACCTATACTTTAAAGTCTGCATTTTGATACTATTTATCCAGTAAATTTAAACCTATCTGATTAAGACCTAGACTGATGTATCCTTTGCTAAAATTGCTCATGTTATGTATTTTAGTAGCACCCTTTGCTTTATTATATAGGCATTTTTAATTACAACCTCTAGACAAATCAGTTATGAAGCAACTGTGATATATTAGGTGTTCTAAATGTCTCCATTATGAAGGAGTATAAAAGTCCAACTATTTTTATAGAGAAATATTCTCAGCAAACTTCCACATAAACATAAGTATGCAAAATATTCAAGTCACAATGGGTTTCCTTGGTAATTTTGTCAGATGTCTCAGAGTAAATTCAAGCCAAGGAGACTAAATGGCCTCAGCTGGTGAGGCTGATATATGTTTATGAAAAGCAGTAGCTCTTGAACATGTTTAAAATGAAGACAGGCAGGATTTGTGTCTGTCTGAGGAGCCTGTTTGATTTGTGTCTGTTGAATGTGAATCACAATAAGACAAAGCTTTGAGCAGCTGCCATTAAACAAGAAGACTTGGCATTAGCGTACAGTGTTGTGTAATCTGGGTCACCTTCTGTTGCTGCATCACTCAAATTGTTACTTGGACAGTTTACAGCCCAACATAAATTACAGACTGAAAAGCAAACAGATGCAGTTGGATCAACCAGCACTGAAGAGAAAACAAAACAAAACACACCAAAACAACAAACCCACAACAAAAACACCAAAACAAAAAAACACCCAGTAAGATACAGGAAAAAATACAGAATATCATAGAAGCATAGTTTTATCCTAGTAGTTTTCTTCCTTGCGGATGTACTGATGTGAATAAGGGAAGCCAAAATGTTCTTGCTAAATTAACTCCTGTTAGGACGTATCCTGAAAAGAAAAGATAATAGATATTCCACTTTCAAAAAGTAATTTTTTAAGTCTGTATACTGTAGGATTAATAATCAGAAAGTCTCGGAGACAGAGTCTGTTTTCTAATTAAAAGAAAGTAACAGGAATGGTGTTATTTGAGAAAATGTGATTTATACATGAGGCAGGCAAATTAGAACAAAATATAAAAGCTTTGGGAAAGGGAGTTAAAAGGTAAGTGCTTATAAAATTAAACAGGTCACATTAAAAACATCATACACAAAGCATTGCTAGAATGTAAACAAGAATAAAAGGCTGAAGAATCAGTTAAAAAAAAAAAAAAAAAGATAAACACAAGTTTTGACTTTGACCTTGGGTGAGCTCTGCTCAATGCAGGATGCCAATGAGGGAAAAGTAGTTGGGTGTCATTTTGTGGCTTTTCCTTAGCACAGTTGGCTGGGATGACATTTCAGATGTGGCATGAGTTTTCTCTGGGTAATGGCCATATGGCCAGTATCAGGCAAGAGGCTGTTCAGTCTGGGAAAACTCCTCAGGTGGATTTGTAGCTGTTGCAAACTGATGTGATGCAAATTGATGTACAGGGATGGAGCAGCTACAGCAGGAGCCAGAATCAGGCTCAGGACATACCTGTATCTATCAATGCAGTGTGTTTAATGATCTTGATTAGTATTTTGTCTCAAGAAAATGTGTACACCATTTGAAACTGTTAACAGTTTCTGTTAATAACAACATCAATATGAACAGATGAAACAGAAATAGAGCAGAAGAATTGACTGCAATTACTTTCTTAAAAATTAAAGCTGAGAAAGATCAATCAGAACAGAGGCAATTGCTAACATTTATAAAAGTTATATCAACCATTATATTTTAAAAATCAATTTACTGGACTTCTCCCACAGGGTCTTAATTAAAGGATTCTAATCTTAGGTCCTGCTTAAAGTCTTCCTTATAATTATTTATCCCAAACAACTTTGGAAATGAACAGTATTTATAATAGAAGCCAAGGCTTCCTAAAATCATATATGCATGTTACTTTTTTTTCAGCGTACCCATTTTCTTAAGGGGAATAGAGGTATGCATACATTGTGAAGTATCCCATACAGACAGCAGCTCTTTCAGTAAGTTGCGATGAAACCAAAGCATAAGTTGCAATGAAATTAAAGCATTTTTCAGGAATGTTGCTACCTGAAAACAAAATATTCTAATATAGCATAAAATGAATATGTTGAACTGAAAAACAAGACAAAGTTGTTCAATATTATTAAAATAATTATGTGCCCTCTTATTTGTAAAGTAGCTCTTGTGTATTTTGGAATATCTTATGAGGTACTCTAATTCCTGTACAGCACTAAGATAATAGATGGTAAACTTTTATTAAAGTTTTCTGGGTGCACCTAAGTCTCTAAAGCTGAAGAGTAAGGTATTAAAGAAAGTAGCCCTGTCACTTGTGGTTCCTTTTAAATCCCCAGGATAAGTAAAAATTATATTTTACACATATTATCACTAGTGACAACGCTTAACATCGAACTGTACAGCGACAGAGACTTCAACCTGTAAATCACAGGCTTCCTGTAAACAATACCTATTTTTAAAAATCATTTCAATTGTATAAAATGCTTTTGGAAAGACCATTTATAATTAACTTAATCTGCTGGAGCCTCAACTGATAAGTGATGCTGTCAGGTGCAACACCTGTACAAATATGATTATGGGTGCTCAGAAATACATGTACTAGATAAAAAAAAGAATATGTGTAGTTTAATCCTGCAAAGTTACATTTCCAAAAAGATTGTGGACTTAGTGTTCTTGGCACAAAAAAATAAGGAGCCTGTTGGAGAGCCCTTGATGCCTGCTTGTTTGTCCACTGGCCTGCCTTGGGGCTAGAGCATCCATTAGGTTGTTCTGCTGTTTGCTGCTGTCACATCCCTGAGGTGAAGGGATGAAATCTGTGCACCCACCAAGGGGCAGGATTGTTCTGCTGGCAGGTGATGTTTATCTCATTCACATTCTGTCTTCTTGACATCGCCAAAGGGATCACCACCATAGCTATGCTGCAACACAGCAAGCCTATGGAAAGGTCTGGGCAAATCCATGTATCATGTGTCTCTTGGGGCTGCACAAACATATTCCACAGGCTGTTGCCTTCTCACATGGGCTTACAGGTGGAGCTATGGATCACAGTTAAAAAGAAAACTGTACCTTCTTTTCTTAATTATCCTGTGCCTTTTTCTGCATTGGAAATTTCTGTTTTTCTGACACTGGTAAACTTTATTTGGGCAAAATTAAATCAGATAAAATATATTATTTATGTTTACGTTGCCAGTCATTACTTTACATACCAAAGAGTTTCTCCAGCCCATAAGTGCTGAAGTCTTATATATAGGTCAGAGTATATATATATGGTAGTATATATATTTTTAACAATTCCCTAGGTGTTTTGTTTTGTTTTTTACAACCTCCAAAACATAAAGATGTCAGACTACACAGAACCAATTATTTTTGCCTGCGAATTCTCTATAAACAGAGGGAAATTGAGGCTTTGTCTAAAATTGCAATCGTATGTGTTTGTGAAGCAGTCTTCCCCATTCCATTTATGTGTAGACAGTGGTACAGTTCTGCAAATTCCTTTATGCCTTGTGCCCATGGTTATGAGTATTGTATGCAAGCCCTCAATACAAGTTGGGTTTTTATTATGCTTTGTGAACATGTGTACACAAATTACATCAAATGAACTACTTACAGCAAATTAATCTGGTGGGCATCCAGAAATGGTCAGCTCTGTATGAGGAGGGACCATGAATCATTATGTACAGTAGCAGATAGGAAGCATGTCCCAAATCCAGAGCAACATTGATAACTAAGTGCTGC
This sequence comes from Streptopelia decaocto, assembly GCF_964273445.1. Classification (NCBI taxonomy): domain Eukaryota; kingdom Metazoa; phylum Chordata; class Aves; order Columbiformes; family Columbidae; genus Streptopelia; species Streptopelia decaocto. Next base: position 18,355,399 of record NC_138659.1, read on the forward strand.
CATATTATTGTCTAACAGAATTTGCCAGCATATAACTCTGGGCAGAGAGTTGCTTAAGAAACAGAAGAACAATAATTATTTTTTTTTTTTCTTTGAAAAAAGCAAGATTTATAGTTGTATATCCATCACTAATGCAGAATTATTTTATTTTCCTTTTGGCAAAAATTCTGTAAAAAAAAAATTCATAAGTATTTTTCTCCATTTTAATGACTTAATGACCTTTCAGAAGAGTGTTAAAAATGTAGTATTTGCTTCATAAGTTTCCCCAAATGTTCATAAATTAAGAATGGAATTTAATTTGGGATTCCTCTTAATGTAAGCAAAATATCTGAGCTTTACTTGCACCCCTCTTCTACCCCTCTGACTATTGTTGGAACTATTCCATTTTTGCCCATGAACAAGACCTTTTAATTTCCTGCAACTATTCCCATTACTGACACAGCTTCTAATTACTGCTTAATTATTGTGTTAGGAATAAAGCTCTGCTTATAATGGGATTTGTGGTTTTGCTGATACTGCTCATCCCTCATGCATACTCAGATGATGGAAGTAGCTTTCCAAAGTGTTGTTTGGATGCACATGTGATGAGTTCATAGCAGATTTGGTACTTCAGCAGATCCTCGCTAGCCCATTGCAGAGCACAGGGCCTGTCAGAGCTGCAATCAAGCTGCAGCTTTCCCTCTGTCTTACTTGTCATACGTTGTACCTACATCATATGAAAAATGAAATCTCTTTCAGATGTTTGCTATCACCTTAAGTGAGTTTAAAGCAACAGCTTCTTGACTCAGTCGTAAGGGTGTTATGGTGTTTGGGTGTGGTGGTTTGGTTTTTTCTGTTTGTTCTTTTCATTTATATATCTTATTATGGATAACATCTCCATCACTGGAATAAATAAAATCCTAAGAATGTAAAGTAGTAACCTTCTAATTTTTAAACAAGAAAGTAAATTCTGCAAGATGGATCCATTTGTATTAAAGTGAAATTTAAAACATCCAAACCACACCTGTATTTGAGCCTTTCAATACAAATTCTTAAAAGGCATCCTTAAGGTGCTACACCTACCATTCCAATGGCAGAGCAAGACTACCAGGTTACAGACAACCTCTCTGCTGTGTGCTTTGTAAAATGGGAACTGTCAACACTGAGAACCTCTGGAGGTTTAACATTTCCTTATGTCCTGTATTCATCATCTGGAAATTACAATGCAAGGTATCAGCATCTTTGAAACTTTACCCCTCAAATGACATTAATTTTCGCAATGCAGAATGAAACACTGAATGATGTGTTCACAGTCAAGAAGTACTTGGAATACAAGGACACTGATCAATGTTTATAAGTGGGTGTTGTTTTTGACTAATAGCCTATTAGGAAAGAGTCTGATGGGAAAAAAAGGAGATTGGGCAAAAGGGTGGTTATCACTCATTCTCAGCTCACTGCACAGACCTCACATGGACTTGAAACACTGATATGTTGTGCAGCGTCAGTGATAATGGACTGGAGAAACTGAGGCTGGAATGTTGTAGCACATCACACAAGTATAGATCATAAACCTGATGTTTTTACATATGTAACCCTTTCAAAGGTATCTCCATCCAAAGTTTACAACTGTATCTACTTATCCACAGCATTTTTTTCGCCTTGTGCTAATTTTGATGGACCTAGAACATCTAGGGAGCCCTGTCCCAGTGCAATATCCTGCACCTTTTCCTCTCTGCAGGAGGAAATTAAGGAAAAAAATAGCACTGTTTAGAGAATGGTCAAATCTTGATGGCAAATTAAATATGTTCCTATTGAAAAGCTATATGAAGAACCAAGTATTTTGCTGTTATGTGTTGACAGGAATATGAAATGCAAGGCACAGCAGAGTAATCAATCCACAATTCAGTACTGGCTATATCCACTTTGCTGCTGTGAGAGAGGGAGGCAATTAGAAAAATGCTGAACAGGGACAGCAAAAACAAGGCATTTAGAAAGATGTGCCCTATGAGAAAGGGTCAGGGGAAGAGAAGCCTGAGGAAAGACATGATTACAGCCTTACATACACTAAAGAGAATGGCAATCAAGGAAGATGATGAGATCGGTTGCTCCTCACAACCTTTGAAAGGGCAGGCTCTGCAAAGTAATAGATTCCACATGCAGCAGGGAAGATTTAGGTGAACTTTCCCCCTTGAAGGATGATTATATCTCTATATCAGAACCCTTTAGTAAACAGGTTAGATAAATATCTGCCAGAGGTTGTCTAGACTGCTGTTTCACAGTTGGCGCTACACAGATGAAGGGCAGTCAGCACCACCTTGGGGGTGATCTGTGAAGATCTCAGGTGATGGAGCCCCAGAGATGCACAGGTCCCTCTGACCCCGAGGGCTGTGGTGATTCTGAGGCTCCGGGGCTGGGCGAGCGGGTGGCTCCCTTCCCTCCTGCACCACAGCCGGGGATTATCTGCTGTTCAGAACAAACACAGCACTGAACCCAGCCCTGTTTGTTGCATTAACCACAAAATCCTTCACTAAATTTCAGTTAGAAAACAATTTACTCTCATTCTTTGAGACATCAAGTACCTACTCTTAATTTTTTGGTACCCTAAGCTTTAAATAAGCATTTTGGCTGTTGAAGGCACTCATTACAACGAGGACAGATAGTCTCCCACGTTAGAAATTATGTAGTTTGATTTTCAGATTTTGGAGTCAAATCACTTATATTTTTTTACTTGCAATTTGAGTATGCTTGATAAATGGGTAGTACAATGCCAGAAAATATATTTAATAAATGGATTATTAATAATATAATCATCATGGTCAAAAAACCTGAAAGGAATTAAAAACATGGATTGTCTGCTGAATCTAAATTTTAAAGCTGGTTTCTCACTCCATATAAAAAGGCAATGGAAGAGTGGAACCTACTGCACCAAAACGAATATCAGGAAATTCCTAGGGAACTCTTTTAAGTGGCCTTTCTGGACATGCTATAACAAAAAAAAGTACATATATATCCTGCCAACTACCACTCAGAAAAAGATACACATTAGTCCATTTTCCTTAACTCCTGACATGCAGCACATTTCCCCTAATAAATAAGTTACAGAAATAGCAGTCTAAGTGCCTTTGATTCTGCCTACAGGGCTTTGCAGCCAAAGACCTCTCCAGGGTACTTCTATTTTTTTTCTTTTTTTATTTTATAATTCACATCTCAGCATTAAGAAAATCATTTAGACAATGCCTTGCCTCAGTCTCTAGGCAACCTTGATTATTCCCTTTCCTCTTTGTGGTGGCCCGAAAAGGAAAAAAGGTGCTGATATTTACATTTTCTAAGCCTATAAACCTAATTGACTCATCTAGAGTCACAGACAGCAGGCAGCAAGTAGATAAATGAGGCATATTATTTTCTAGGTTGATATTACAGATTATTTGTTGGTGTCAGAGACTGACATGTTTCATCAGTTCTTTTCTGTTTTCTCAGGCATTTATGGTGCCATGACATGAAAACCCTCTCACACCAACAAATAGTAAAAAGAACACCAACCCAACCCAGATAAACCTTTTTCCAATGAGATTCTTACGTTAACTATATATTGATTATATTTCATTCACCCATAAAATGGGTCAACAGAAAATTGCTTCTGTCTTTTGACAAACACTCCAATTGACAGGGCTTCTCTGCGGTAGCCTGACACGCGGTGACACACACCACGCAGCTGCCACAGGAGCTCTAAAGGGCTCCTCTGGGCTGAGCAAAACACACTCCTCCCTGGGCATCAACAAAGCAAGGCTGCGCTTGCTGCTGCAACTTCACGGTTAGGGCAGCTTCTGCCTGCCTGAAATCTACTCAGCAGGGACAGAAATCAAAATATTTCTAGGGCTAACTACTTCTATGGGTAGAAAAGGGGCATGGGCTGCTAATCAGTTGCATACAGTGTCCCTGCTCCGGCAGTTGAGGATCAGAGGCAGTGCCCAGGCAGGACACTTGCCTGGTGCATCCTTCTGTGCTGGGAGGTGCTGGGCTTGAATAATTGTGGCCTGGGTGGATGCTCTGGGGAGAAGCTCCTTGCTTCTTTTCACTGCTCTTCCTTGCCTGCCCAAGGCTGAACATACTGGAATCCTATTCCCTTAACCTTTCCTTGAATAATGAGACAGACAAAGCATCTTTGATTGCATTAGTCAGGGAGTCTACAGGCAGGATGCATTCCTTCAAAGTGCCCTCAGTCTCAGTGACTGAGATCAAAATTGTGGATGAACAAACCTGCACAGCCCAACCTAAGGACTCAGCCAAGGACACAATGGCCTGACCTTTCCTTTGCTGACAGTTTCTGAGAGGTACCGTTATGTTCCTGTACTGTGGGACTACCGAAGGCTGGCTGCCCTCTGAAGCAGTTAAGCCCAGGGCTGCTGTAATTCCCATTCAGCCTGGGGACTACAGGAGTAGCTGAAGGGCAGCATACAAGAAATTGGTCACACTCTTCCCTTGACAGTTCCTGTTCTCCCTCATTGGGGTCTCTAACAGGGATAGTACAGGGCACTTCATTTGTTCTTTGTTCAGCAAGGAGAGCCCTAGCTCTGAATTTGACTGTGACACATTTCTTCTTTTCTTTGAATACGAGCTAGAGGACTTTGTGCAATTTGACAGGAGGCCAAAGCAAGGACTTAGAGAGATAGACAGTCATCAGTCTGCAAGGATCCAAACAGCCACAATTTAAGTAACCCATACTGACAGATTACTCAAAACAGGGAATCCAAAACTCTCACTGTAATAATCTATCCTTGAAAAGACATCTGGATACAGCAGTACCTTCAGGTGTGTTTTGCTGGGCTTTGTGGCAATTTGTAGGTACTTAAAAAGCAGCTGTGGCACTGCCCCCGCTATCGCTAAGCATCCATGAATCTGAATGTAGTCAAGTGTCCACACAGCTGAAAATAGAGATCAGGCTCTGTTATCAGCAAAAAGTCTGCAGTATAACTCACCAACATCCTAACAGCTGAAAACGGAGCCCCTGGGAGAATGTCTGATCTCATATACATCACTTTGCTGCTGCCTGTAAATCAGCTACCTCTGGTGCAGAGATGGTGTGGTTACGTTAGCGCCATGCTGAATCCAAGCTCACGCTGAGAGGCAGAGCATGTTATGTTGGGCACTGAGTTGTGCTAATGCAGCTAAATGGCACCTGGATCTGAGCTGTCTCAGAGCATGCAAAAAGTTGCGTCTACCTATACCCCTACCTATACCTTGGAATTCATACATGGACCTTTCCCAGGTGTGTCTCTCAAATGCAAGCAGGCAATGCTAAATATATCACATCAATCTGCTTGTGATCCTGTTTGGTTGGGTAGAAGAGTAACTGGAGCTGAGAATTACATATACAATTATGGAAATGTTTATTGTGGGCCACATGAAATGCCATTCAATTGCAATGGCCAAGATATAAAGCCTATATGCCACATGATATGTAGTTCATCTTTGGGTCTGCTGACTCCAAGACCTGAAAGAAGGGCCAAACTACTGCTGAGGTCTGATACAACATAAAGAAGTTCTGACTGTACCTGCTTTTCTTCCCAAGAAGCCTCTTACATTCCTTTGATAGCCTCAAGGATAAAGTACAGAGATAGAAGTTACCAGTCTTATAAGATAAGCAAACAGAAGCTGCATAACAAAAGCAACACACAATGACAATCAGAGAAGCCAGAGGATGACACTGATAAATCGAAGATTACATCAGAGCTATTAAATGGGAGGAAGATGTATAGAGCCCTTGTAGGCTCTTTCTGTCCCCGTTCAATCTAAAAAGTAGGAGTTAAAAGAATGTTGAAAGTAAAGATTCACTTTGATTCCTACCTTAAAGCATAAGAAAAAATGAAAAATGTGTTTGTGGGAGTGATAATCCAAGTCTCTTTGATCACCATCTGTATACATATTTGGAGCAGTATATATCATGACAACAGAATGCAAATAGGTGCTGCTACAATGCAGCTGCAAAAAGAAGATACCTGGCCAACATTTTGTAGGACCAATTCAAACTTCCTAGCTGAACCCATCCCTTCTCTCACACTAAACACAGCTGACATTTGTAATTCTTTATTCACTACTAATGGTACTGAACATTTTGCAAGCCTCAGTCCATGTAAAAATGTCCTCTGCTTGATATAACAAGAGCTATCCATTCTGTTCTCTCTTGAGTACATCTTAAATGTCTGATTCAATTTAGTCTAACGTCTACCCATTTTGGAGCTCAAGGAAAAGTGTAAGCGTAAGGTGACTAAAGCCAATTGCTGTTTTCACATTCAAAAGAAGTCTGGATTTCCTGAAGAGCAGGCAGACAACCCAGAACTTCCCCAACTGTCCGTGGAAGTAAAGTGACAAAACTGAATGGTGTTTGGAGCAAAACCTCCATGGGATTAAACAGAAGGAGGAGGTATTTGCACTGAACACCTCTGAAGAATCTGGATAAAAATCTTTCCAGTGAACAGGTTGACTTCATGATCTTACAAGTGATAGAAAGAAGGAAGAAGATGCAGTTCTGCACACACAGTAGAACAAAATCAGACCTACTTCTACGACATCACTTTTACTACAGCCTAAAAGCCACAGATATCTTTCAGATGCTGCACTTGGGAAAATGCCTGCCAGTTCATAGATTCATATGAGCACTTTCTGTTTCCTCAGATCTCTGTAAATTCTCACTGCACAATGACCAGGGAAAATAGTTTACAGTGGACCTGCTACATCCCCACCCAGCCTTCATCCCTGAGCTGACAATGGTCTTGCTGCAGTAAGACAGGCTTACGTTGTAGGTATTTCTGATATTCCACTAGTAGCATTCAGCAGAGTTGATTTCAGTTTTATTTATTCCAGTTTAACTTTGTAAATCCACTGGTTTCACTGAAGATGTTGCTGTGCTATGTCCAGTCAGGACCAGCATGGCTTTGTAGCCAGGAAATTTATGGTTGTAATCAAGAGTAGTTTCTTTTCAAGTAGATGGATAATGATGCCTTTTGATATACTTGAGATGCATCAGAAGTAGGACTACATTCTTTAATTTTAATTAAAGAATTTGATTGGCTGGCAACAACAACTTCTGCTCATTATATCCCAGCTCATAAATTGAACTGTTAGGGCACTGCATTATTCATTGCCATTAAAAGCAAATAGAGACTTATTACACAAAACCCCCTGTAAAGTGTAACAGATAAACAGTGATCAGAAATGTGTTTGTATCCTGAACTGCTTCATTTCTTCTTTTGGCTAGTATAGAAACATGTTGTTCTAGAGGAAACACACATGATGACTTGACAACACTACTTAGTTGTGCTTCAGTTTGAGATGTGCTGTGTCAACCTTTCTACAGACAGGGGAACCCTTTCCTTACTTCTGTTAACATAACTGCAAACATCCAGACAGCTGAGACACTGGTTTTCATGACATCTTTTAACCCTGCCCATCTTTTATGTTGTGGCTCTGAAACAGCCTGAAGAATTCTGGGTCTTCATGGGTGACTGCTTCTTTTCTACAGTCACTGATGAGCACCAACACTTCCATTAACCACAGGCATGTGGTTAGGCATGCTTACGGTAAGCCTAGCTTCCCAAAAAGAATGGATTTTTGTGAAATTATTGTGGAAGGTTCTGAGAAGTGGACATAACACAGGTAATGGATGCTGAGCCTTCTGCTCTAGTTGATGCAGTTTTGAGCAAGTGGGTTGGACTAGGTGATCTCTAGGAGTCCCTTCCAGCCCCGCCTGTTCCACAATTCTGTTGTGTTCAGTTTAGCTGAGCCCATTACTATAGTGCCAGTACAACAGTCATTTCACGGAGTATATCAGAAGTGCTGTTCAACCAATTGTGGAACATTTATTACCATTCAGCAATAAAAAGTACAATTAGAGTTTGTGGGAAGCTGGTTAGTGATAGAGAAAAATCGTGAAGTGGAAAGTATGGGGAAAAAGACTGCAAAGTATATTTCAGATTCCATTTGGGGAAAAAAAAAAAAAAAAAAGACAGAAAAATCCGTTACTAGCTTCATAAAACAAAAATCTAAAGTCTCCACTGTGTTATCACCGCAGCGCACACTTGGTGACTTTCTCTTCAGGACTCCCTGCAGAGCAGTAGGAATGTGAACATGCTCCTGAGTAAGACCCCATGCTCAGAAACGTATCCTGACATCAAACCTGAAAACAGTTTTAACACAGGGGAAACTCCTGCATTCAGAACAGAGCTTGAATGGTATAAATTCAGCTGACACAAGAACATCTGCAAAACCTGCCTTTAAAAAAATTCCACTGTTTTTAAGACCTTGACCTCGATTAGAGGTCCAGTGATTCAGCCTTTCATACTGCAGTCAAGCCCTATTCCAGCTATTACATGCCTCATTTCTGTTAATCTTCTCTAATTAGTTCTGCTTTCCAAGTGAAGTCTTGGAATCTAACATTTTTCTGTGCTAATAGTGAGGGCTTTGCTTTCATGTTCAAGGTCACTCCAGCATTTCACCTCGTAAAACTCATTTGTCCTCCCAGCACTTCCACTTGTACATTAAGTTTAAGTTTAGACTCTCTCAAAGACTTTTGCTGGCTTTAAAGGTATGGTTAAAAGTGTGAACATGCCACAAGTCAGCAGAGTCAAGTGAGTGTGGAGGAACAGCCTTCTTTTGGATTCATTCTTTTCCTTGAAAATGTGCAGAGAAATTTTTTTGCCATAACAATACTTTCAACCTTTTCCTCATAAGATGTGTTGCATGTTTTACAAAACATAAGCAGATTTGACTTCATAGTGTGCAAAGTGTGCAAGTAGGCAGCATCTCAATTTTACAGGTGAGAATGCTGAGCTGGAAAAGGGTGAGGTAAATACCTTGCTTGCAGTGCGAGAGCCATGGAAAACCCCATTCAAACCACTAAATTTCGATCTTATGTTTCTCACTTCATATGTTATACAAACACATAAAGATAGATAGATATATACATACATATATATATATAGGGAGGAGGGGATACACACAATTTTCCAGATTTTTGGTGAGCCTGAGCTATCCACAATATGGCAAGTTTTGTGGTGTTTTTGTTTGTTTGTTTTGTTTTGTTTTTAGATAAAACAATTATTTATTCATTCTTACAATAAATGTAGACAACCATTGTATCTGTGATTTTCATTGTTAACTGTAAGGATTTTCTTTCTATAACACTACTTTTGATTACTTTTAGCCTTCTTTATGAAGCAATCAATACACTCTTTGTAGTCCCTAACTTACTATCCTATGGACTTCCCTTTGCAAGGGTTGGCAGGATTGAGTGAATATAGAGGCTCCTGATGGCTGAGGTGTGAACTGTAATGGGAGGAGGCATCTGAGCCCCAGGCAAGAAACACACTCTTCTCCAGCTCTTCTCCAATTCAAAATGGCAGGCTATTTTCAGGTTAACAAAACTTGGCTGGGCAAGGGGGAAAAGTCAGCCTTCAGCAATGTGTAACTTAGGCTACAGCCAGTTTGAACAGCTTACTTAGAGCATTGCTGCAGCAGCTCTGGATAAAATTTGCAGTTCATCTTAAAAAAAGTCAATCAAATTTGATGCTTTAGGATTTAACGCTCTCATGAATTGCAAATAGATGTAATACAAGAATAGGATAATGATACAATAGCAAGCATTTGTATGGTTCTTTTAAGTTATTTCATAGACAACAAGTAAGAAAACCTGTTAACTATTCAACCTACTTGCTTAAAATAAGTGATAACAAATATGTAAATGCAGTATTTAAAAAAATACTTAGCATTTTCACTTTCAAAAAGTTCACTCCTAGTTATTCTGTCTGAAAATACTACCTATGAGGTATTTTGAGGAGTTTATGATATATCCTTTTCAGTGGGATTTATAAGGTCATTTAGGAGTCACTAACATTGGAGGTTTTATTTTTCAATAATTGCAATGATATTGACTAATGTCCATCTAAACTCTCTAATTTGTGGTTATCCTGATGTTCAGAAACAGCAAGAAAACACTTAATTCTCACTACCTCTAAGACTGAGGAGGAAAGCACAGTACACATGTACAAAGAGCAAATTCAGACTCACTGCAAGACAAGTGCTTAATATTAAATCCTGGAAACTGCTCTGAAGCTTTGATGCTAGAGTATAGCCCCATACGAGCTGTACATCTGTCCCTCATTCATCCTTCTGAGGTCTCCTTTTCAAGGATGTTCCAGAAAAAAAAAAAAAATGGTACAGTGCAGGGCTGTGTATGGGAGCAGAACACTCAGCACCTTGCAGTGCTGAGCTCTAAATGCAATTAGATCACGCTCTAGACTGTTGCTGCAATCACAGTGTGCTGTAAACAGAGGATGTGGCTCATGGCACCCAAGAAAGCATCTTAGAATTGTATTAAAACAGAAAACATTCCACTTTCCTGTAGGTGGGCAATGGAATATCTTTTCATGCTCAGCTATACTGCTTCAAAATAGAAAAAAACCCCAAACTTTTGAATCCCTGTTCTTCAACTTTCTCAGAAGTGTGGTTGTTACAAAATAATCTGTCAGAAGCTTAAATCAGAATAGTGCCTTACTGATAGGTTATTAGGGACTGGAATATGGTCTAGAAGATAATGTGGGACAAGACTGTGGGAAAGGCATCCTTGCAAATTACTTTTTAAAATCGTCTTTTATAATAGCTCTAAGTTGTCACCCAGCCATGTTCAGAGTGCAGTAACTTAAATATCTCCACTTCATTCTCTCCCTCTTGCACAGTGCAGGGTGACAATGGTTTTATCAGTGAAGTGTTTTCTGTAAGGAGCACTCTGAGTACTGACAGCCCTTTTCTCTGTCCCTCCTTCACACTATCACCCCTCTATATTTGCCTTGACACCATCTTCACATTGTCTTGACATTGTTCTGACAGTTAAGAAAACTCAATCACTGTAGCAAACAGCCATGACAACGTGGAGAAGAAAAAGGAAAAGCGTTATGAAAATTGCTTAAGGAACTGTGAAAAATTACAGACTAGTGAAAAACAGATCTTGCTTTTTGAAAATCATATTCACAGAGAGTTTTTAATAAAAACTGCTTTATATAAACTTCAGCTGAGGCTGGCAAAAGCCATCTCAAAGCCATCAGTTGACAGTTATAGATTCTGGACCTGAAATTCAGATGTTTTAAAGTGACAAGCCCTTTTATTGCTGTGAGTTCAGGTCCTTTACGAGAGCTAATTCAGCTCACCTCCTGGGGAGCAGGGCATACTGGATCCCTGTGAAATGCTGACTCCAGGAACACTCCAACTACACTTTCTCCTAAGCATGCTGTTCAAACTGGGATCCCTCTTGGGGGCAGACAGGAAAAAAGGTGGCAGAGGAGAAATAGTATCAGTACAGGTTAGCTGACACATTACTTCTCTTTGCTAATAATAAAACAGAACTTAGTTTTCTTGGTTCATGACAAAAGAGAATAGCCTAGAAAGAGAGCATCATCCCCTAGCAATCAGTCTAACAAATGCTGATTATTGTGGTAAGTGGAGTAAGTTTAGTAATAGTTAAGTGTTCCTCTAGCTGGGGTAAATTTCCAAGCAACTTCTTAACTGTTTTGAGATAGTAGAGACACAATGAAGTGCTTAAAGACCATGCATGTACTTGACAAGTTAAGCTTTGTAATGTGACTATTTGATAAAACTACTACTGATTTGAGTAGGAATACTGGTCATCAGGAACCATGTGGATTTGTGGGGTTTTTTTGTTTGGTTTTTGTTTGTTTGTTTTTCCAGAAAAGAAGTACATATATGCAGGTTGGGTACTAATCCAAATTCTTGGTACTTACAAGAATACATTGCTAAAACAAAAACCACTTTAAAAACTACTTTACATTATGTTTGCATGCATACAATCCACATCTTACCTGAAGAGCGTAACGAAAATGCATTCATTGCAAAGCAGAAGGGAACTCATCAGCAGGGCAGACTGTGTTGCTGTGTAGGTGATGTGTAGCTTTCCATGCAGATGCAAGAAGCGCTAGTTCTCCAGAAGGAGCATGGTTCTCCCTCTCTTGCTCCATTACTGCAGCTGGCTTTCATCTCCCTAAGTAAATTAGGGAGGGAAGACAGTCTGAAGCTTGTTCCAGCTGCTGCAGAGCCCCAGGCCTTTCTCAGAGACACCAGAGCCAAGCACTTAATCATCCCTCATAGAGCACAGGCTCTTCACCAGCATCCCCCAAACTGTAGGGCAAGCCTAGCAACAGACACCCAAATGGCACAGACTGTGGCTCCAGATCTATAAAATGCTTAGTCATGCCCCGTCCACCCTTATTAGCTCCCTAAGGAGCCAAGGAGGAGCAAGGGGCTGGAGGTGCTAATTTGTCATCTGCTGATAGACCTGCACAGGGCTCTGCAGATCCACCCCACCAGGAATATGACTCACATTGCTGGGGAACTAAACTTTCTGCTTTCTCAGATGTAATCCATGAATGTACTGCATGGAAAATACAGTAATTCCTGCATGTATTTCTGTCATGTATATTTAAGATTGAAGGGTAAAGAAAATATTAGTAAAAGCTGATTGCAACATCAGAACTTACAGAAATAATCCTCTCTCCATCAACGAATGCAATTTGTTGATGACAAGAACGAATCAACATATCTAATAATGAACACATAATGCTATGAGTAAACTGAGCATGCCCATACATGAACTGATGCTCATTTAGTTAATTTTGTGGCTAACTTCATAAGTTCAATAGTTATGACTAAAGCACAGGTAAGACAAAAACAGAACAGAGGCAAAATTAGCCTAAAGAACTATTAGCAGAAACAATATGCTTTCAGTTACCCAGAGAGAAAATTAAGCTTTAAATACATGTGCCTGAAATTGCTTGATGAAGCATGGCCTGGATCCAGTTAAGAAAAATGGCACAAAGGAGAGAGCTCCACATAAATGCAACCACTTTTGAACTATAGACTATAATCCATAGCCTAAATGCTATGATAGATGATCATACTGCAACGGCCCTGACAAGCTGAATGACAAACATTTTGGCACTTCTTTCCTACACTGTTATGTTTACAAGCTCCCTTGATTATTAATGGATAATATTTGTTACCGTAGGCTACCATGGTCAAATCAATACCAAAACATCTTGAAAAGACACCACAGCCGAACCTCTAATTAAGTAAAATATTTTGTTCCTTTTAATTGAGACACTGTTTGAGGAGTACAGTAACGGCACCTTGTTCTGTTCAAGGCTATCTATAATTAATAACCCCAACGATCAAAGGAAATGCGATGCTAAGAGAAAACAGCTTTTGAGAATCCCCAGGTATTAAGTACTGAGAATTACTTCCCAATCTGTTCTGCAGTCTCTCAGCACAGTATGTTTTATGATGCCCTTTGGGATCATAAAGCAAGCCCTGTCATAGAGTGCTTTGCAAAAAATGCCCCCAGCAAGATAGTCGCTAGATATTTATCATGTATTTGTTATTGTCATCAAATCTTACTTAATTTTTCCCTGGTCAGACCTATATTATTACACAGATTTCATTTATTTATATAGCATAATTTGATAAAAAGCAGGGTCTGAATGCTGCCCTATAATATACTCTGTACTGGTAAGTCTGGACTGATATCACTGTGAGAAAGATTTTTTTTTTCCTCCCAAAATAGGATATTCTTTCTGTTTTTTTCATAATTTTATGGCATCAGAGTTTTTTGAGATAGAGCAAGCTTCTCGATGTCAAGCTGTGGAGGCTTTAGTTTTCTCCTCCTGCTTGCTAATCTTATCTTCCCCTCCTGAGCCACTAGCGAAGTGGATGCCAAGATCCCCACCACCATCTTGAGCTCTCCATGTGTCTTAAGAACAGATTTGTGTGACAAAAAGCTCCACTACCAGTGCAACAGGCATTGATAAAGCTTATCTCCAGGGGAACAGCAGACCAGAGTAGCTTTATTGTCCTCTGGGTCAGTTCAACACAGCTCTGGAGGCAGCTGTATCACCCTGGGGAGCTGGTGCCGCAGGTGACCTTGTGTCCTGGGGCTACAGTTTCTGCAGGCTCACTTACCAGCCACACAAAGTTGCTGCAACTTCCCATTGGTGCCCTGTAAATCCAAGCCTGCTTTGGGTCAGGCCTCATAGGAAGAAAAAGGAGAATGTGTGGAAAAAATAATCTAAGGCAGAAAAGAGAGAACTGGAATAATAAGGAGTCAGATCTGCCTCTTCTGTGAAATAAGCAGAGGAAATAAAGGAGAATATTAACAGGGAAAAAAATACAAAGCCTCCAAAAATGTCATCACTACACTGATTGCTACTGGATAGTATTTATTTATTAATGGTTTTAAATTTTGTATCATTTTACTGGCAAAAATCCTACTGCTCTAATTTCAATGAAGATTTGCTGGATACCTCCTCATTTCTAGCAGATATTTAATGCCCTAGTGGCAGGTGGTTTTATTCTAAAGCACACCACCACATTGGGCGTATAGAAACAATTTGGCTTTTAGTCATATTCCTCTAATATGAGAGGCTTATTACTTAGTGTGTTCCCCAAGGAAGGTTCCTGGACATACCCAGACACTGGGGAATATTCTGGTTTTGCTCTTCTTGCACAATGAAGCATCATACAAAGATTTCAAGAGAAAGGCATCCCCGTTATACAGTGGCTTTTCCATACCTGCTCTTGCTCTTCCTTTAGGTCAGTCCCTCCTCCTTAAAGGATGCACACCCACTGGCTCCTGATACTTTGGGTCAGAACAGAGACTTTAGCATTATAGAGGTATAAGCTGCATTTGAAGCAACTTTGACTATGGCTATACTGCTAAATGATCTGGCACTTCTGCAGATCATGTATCACATTACTGAATTAGTATTTGTTAAAAGTTTCAAAAAATCAGGCATAAAAAGGGGTTTGGGAATAAATTAATGTTCAAAGATGTGGTAGGTTGTTTTTTTTGGTGGTGGTGGTGTTTTTTGTCATTGTTGGTTTTGTTTGTTTGCTTGCTTTTCCTGTTATTGTTATTTAGGAAGAAAGGAAGGAAAATCGTCACCTCAGTAGAACATCTGGACTACTGTGACACAGACTGCCTTGAACACTCTGAGAAAGTCATCAAGTGACTCAGCCAACCAGACAAGTGCTACAACATAGAAATATGCCAGGGCTGATCAAAGCAAGAGATGAGAGCAGGAGTTCTACCAGCCCTGTCTGGCCTGGCAGTGTCACGAGCTCAGTGCACTTTGCTGTGAGCACCACTACACAGACTGGTCATTGTGTTCTGCTGCAAAGTGTAAGGCAGCCAAATCAGCAGTATAAATAGCCACATGATAGAGCCAGCTCCTTACCTTAACAGAGCAGTAAACGTCAAGCTGAGGGCTTGCTTTGTAGATACCAGTAGGGTAAGAATTCTGACTTTCCTAGCAACCTCCAAAAATTCTTGACTATCTCTCACAGAAATAGTTTCTGTTGTCCTGCAAAATCAGTTCAGTGCAAGTTTTCATATGATAGAGAAGACATGAGCTGCAGCTGCTATTCTCTTGGCTTTTATTTGACTTCTATTCTTTCACTTGTTTATACTGTATTGCTGTCAGGTGCAATCAAATTCTGGGATGTCATCAAGTGAGGGCTTGGCCAGTCCTCTCTGGGACTGTAGTATGGACAAGGAGAGAGTTGTGGCTCTCAGGGAAAGGTGAAGCTGGTGGAACAACATCTCTGTAGGTTATATAGTGTGTTGGGGTGGCCATAGAGTTTTGACATTAATCAGCAAATAGTTTGTGAAATCAGGGGAGAGGAAACCATGATGATCTGTGGACTAAAACTAGTAATTTCATATCATGTAGCTTGGAATCTTATTAGGATCTGCTTCTGAGCTTATTCTGGAAATAAAATGTTGGAAAACCACGAAACAAATCCTCTGTTCCAAGTCAGTAGATTTTTTAGGATGCTACAATACAGACCGTTTGCAGGTCAGGAAAGCTGCTGCAGACATTGTATCAGAGCCATGACCACCTCAGAGCTTCACTGTTACATGACACAAGCCTTCGAAAGACTAGCCTTCTGTGAAAGTTCATGTGATAGCATCCTTCTATTGGGCCTGTAACTGATTTTTAACTGGATGAGGTCAGCGAAGACAACTTGTGCAGATGATCACATCATTGTTCTTCACCAGTCTCAGCACTACGACCCTGGCCCCATTGGTAGCAGCTCTCAGTACAGGAGTCAGGAGGAGAGCAGACAGCACCTCTGGTTGCACCATTTCCCCCATTAGACTCCAGTCTGTCCCAAAATACAGGAGCTGTGACATTTCCTAAGCAGTCTCTAAAGCCCAATTGGTAATTAGCTCATGCAGAGCTAATTGTAGGTGGTTTCTATTGAGAAGAATTTAGTAAATAACAAGAAGGGCTGGAATGTGAACTCCTCTACAAAGTTCATGCTGGAAAAGAAAGACTTTGCTTTCTCTGTACTCACAGTGCATCGTAGCCATACAGAAGCTTTCTTCTGATTCCTGAGGCATCCAAATTACAGTGCACTGTATTTCCAGCAATGTAATGCTGATCTGCCACAGGGTCGATTACTTTTTTAGAGTCTGGGGAAACAAGAGAAGCAGCATTATGATTTTTATGTGAGAGTACTGTTACATAGTATGTAAATTAAATTATGTGAAAAAAGGGCTACGCATTCAGCAAGCCTGGAGGGCCAGCGTGCACTCCAGTAGCTATGGATGTCAGTGTGATACTGGTCTTAAGTTGGAGCTGATCATGCTGTTCTGCTGCATTTTGTTGGCTTCAGCAACATTTAGTTCTTGGCTGTGTTACTGAGAACCTACTGGAGGCATTTTCAACATCTGCACACAGCAGTACACAGCTTCGCACCCAGAGACTTTAAAACATTCATTTCTTCACAGACTTCAAAGCAGAGCATAGTAAGCCAGCTGGGAAAAGGAATAGATCTATAAAAACCGGTCTGTGTTTTGTCATGGTTTTTACCCCTGTTTTAGTATGTTAAAACCCATCATTTTCTGAATGTGCATTTTGTTGCTAGAGGTTTGGCTGTGCAGAAGGGATATGGTGCACCTGATATAATATGCCTTGATGGGATCTTTTTATTATCCTAATGCTATAAAAACAAGTGCTTTTGGAGGCTATGTTGAATTGAGAGTCATCAAAACCTGGCTGTGAACCTGTGTGATGCACCTGACAATAATGTTTCCTATATGATTTACTAGCATAGTAAATATTATCAGTATGCACATACATATTTTCTTGAAGCCAAAATTTAAGCATGATTTACAGAGGAAAAATCTAAGTTTCTGAAATCTGTGACAAGTAAAGCAGAGGTGAAAATATCTCTCACCAGTAGATAAATTTGTACTCCATGTTACAGGTTGATCTGATGCATTTCTAGCAATCAGGGCTTTAAGCTTATCCAATTTTGACTCACAGAAAGAAAGCACACCTGGGTCAGTGTTACAGATATTTGAGATTATGCTTTAAACTCACAGCATCTTTACATGCTACTGTATGTCAGAATCACTGCTGTATACTGTTTTTATATTAAGAAAAGGAGAAATTAAGTGGAGGGCAGAACCTTCAATGGAGACTGAAAAGGATGCCTCCTAATGGCTTTCAAAAGCAAACACCACATGCACACAGAATTTGGACCTGAAGTCAATTTTGTACTCAATTTTTAGCCCCTCTACCCCAGGCTCAGTAGATCAAAGATTCATCAGCAGTTGGTGGCATTTCTGACTGCTTTTTCTTTCTTGTGTTAGTAGCTGGGTGCAGTGATAGCACAGCTGCTTCCATGTTGTAACCCAAATGAAATCTCACTGCTGCAAGGCAGCAGTAGCTGGTCTGTGTGAAAGGTAGCGTCCCTCAGCTCAGCCACAGCCCCAGCAAATTGCTGAGGCTGATTCAGTGGGAGCCAGGAGCTCAGTGGGAGCCTCTGTCTTACACAAACCCGAAGTGCCACAAACTCTTTCCAGACTCCAGAGAAGCTGTGAGACCTTATGTCTCTCAAGGTGAGATGTGGCCTCTTTGAGAGACAACAGCTCCTTTGCTCCCTATTTTTTCCACTATTTGGAATTCAGAGAGAACCAGGAGCAACTGGATTTCACCCAAACTCACAAACTGACAGTTTTACACTGTGTTACTCCCTCTGTGTTCCTGAAAATCCCCCCATTGATGCAGAGAAGAAGAGCATGCTTTGGTCTTTCTGCAATCCGCTTTACCTCTGGCACCATTTGCCTCATTATTTTGCTATGTATCTGCTTCCAAGGTGCACGTTTTAGCCTTCCTCCTAAGCACAGCTGTGATTACATGTGGCATCTTTCCATATGCAAGCATGGCTTTCATTTTTCCACTTCCCCAACAGCACTTGCACCCCTCACTGAGTTCACATATCAGGTTTGGAAATCCCAGATTATGCTTCCATTAATTTAAAAGGTTTGATGCTGCCATCTTTGTACCTCTTGGGAGCAAGGCAGGAGGCACACCTTTCACAAAAGCATTACACATCCGTCCATCCAAACAAGTTATTCTTGGCATGCTGAGAAACCTCACTAAGAGCAAGCAATACAGGATAATATTTTAAAGTATAAGGCATCATTCATACCCCTAACTAAACCACTTAGGTTTTATCTCTTTATTTCTATTTTTGCCAAAACTTTCATCTCAGAGGAGAGATCTTTACACACACAGCTCTGTGTGTTGAGTTATACGGCGAGAATGTCCCCAGCTTTAGTGAAGCCCTAGAGGAAAGGTATTGATTGAATTCTTGGGACAAAGACATTTAACCTGCAGAATCACAAAATCATTCCAATAAGCAATCAAGTTTATTACCTAAATAAAACTGTTTCAGATTTTAAGCACAAAAAATTTTCCATGTTCTTTGCCATTGAACTGCTGATAGAAAGGCAAACTTGAAGCTGGCTCCCAGGTTCCCAGCACCACTTATTGTGGTTGCTGCTCATATGCCTATTTATCTCCCATGTCCCTGTGTGAAGGAATCCTTTTCTATAGTATTAAGAATAAATTCTGCTGTGTAAATTCAACTAAAAACAAATTTCATCACTTCTAAAGGGAGAAGGAACACCCTATTACACTCATGTCTTTACTCTTCTGCAGACTTAGAAGATAAGAATTTGGAGAAATATTGTGAAACTAAGAAAGAGGAAAGTTATATTCAGATAGAGTGTATACAGTAGCTTGCACAGCAGAAATCAGTTCAGTTTCTATATCAGTGTCTGCATCATTTACTGTAATGGATATCACTTTCCTTCTGGGCCTGATCAGTCATTGTCCTGCATCTTATATAGACAAAAACATCTGTGCATAGTAAAAGCACAATAATCACTATGCTCTATCAACTTAAACTGCAGTGCTGTAGTGCTAAACGTAAAGAAGTAGTGGATTAACTCTTTTATTCACATTAGAATCCACTCTGCATTGCTAGTAGCACCATGTCATGATGGCAAATTGAACTGAAAATCCTCCAAATTCAATCTGTAAGAGCCCTGTTGAGTTTCTGGTCTGATTCTCCTCCTGTTCCCAGCACAGACACTAGTGTATGATACAAAATAAAGTGAGAGCCAAAAAGTATTTCCTGCATTGAAGCAAAGGATAGAATTGAAGGGGGGACTATGAGAAGAAAGCATTTACCTCGCTTTTGAGCTGTTTGGT
The DNA here is from genome assembly GCF_964273445.1 of Streptopelia decaocto. NCBI lineage: Eukaryota > Metazoa > Chordata > Aves > Columbiformes > Columbidae > Streptopelia > Streptopelia decaocto. The sequence continues at coordinate 18,375,006 of NC_138659.1, forward strand.
TTATTTGTCCACTGCTGACAGCACAACTCCCAAGCTAATGAGCTGCACTCATTCCTCCCTTTTCTCCAGCACTCCTGCACTAGCAGGAAAGCAGCCGTGTGTGTGTGTGTGTGCACGCCAAGCGAGCGCCCCTGAGCTTGCACACCTCACTGTGGTGTGACAGAACAGTCACTGCATGGCTGCTCTGTAGGAAAGCCTGTCAGGTCACTGTGTTCAGCACCGTCCGTCAGCACGGCTGTACGGGCTGCTGCCGCCAAAGTGCTCGTAGGGTGAGGAGCTCTGGGACGGCACAAAGGTAAAAAGATTGTGAAGGAAAAAGGCAGGCAACGGTAATGGCCTTCATTCTTGGGGAGCAGCACCGAATTAGCGTGAGCTTGCAGAAATGTTTGGAGAATAGTGAAATGGAGACACTGATTTAATAACCAGTTCTGTGATTTGAATCACAGATAACTTTAAAGTGTTTCCTGAACAGCATCTTAAAAATTTAAGTTGTTACTCTTAAGCTAATATATGATACTTCTGCTTCAGAAAATAAGTTGTTAATTTACTTTCCTTGTTTTTGCTGATACAAATGTGCTTGAAAACCAAACTGGCTTTTTTTGATAGAAATGGAATATTTGTGTAACCCCCTTTTTTCTTTTCAGCCTTCATAGTGGTGGTTACTATGGTAATAATTGTAATTCAAGATTTAAAGCCTGAAAGTGGTTTCTATAACAACATGCTAGGATGTTTTGGACACACAATTGAAGTTAAAGATTCAGGATTAACCCTTTTTTACCACAATATTTGTAGACACAATGACAAGTGCTTGCTTGTTTGGCAAAAGTTTGTTCCTATCTTCCCAAGGTATACTTTTTTCACATAGCAGACTGAGATATAATTCCAGCTGTGGATAGAACAGGTCAGGTCCTGGGACTGGGCTTCCATCCCAGGTGAACCTTGCAAGGGAGAAATGACACCATGGTTAACCACAAGCTGCTCCTTACATTAAATAATTAGGATGGTAGATAACTGTTTTGGGACATGGGCAGGGAAGGGGTAAAATAGTGTTAGTACAACGTTTAGAAAGTTTGAGACTTTAGTCTGGAAATCAGAACTGTGTGGGAAAACTTAAATGGTCTATTCACAGAGAATCTGGATGAAAAAGCTATTTTGGGGGCTCAGTGAGCCCCTTACCTTGCTCTGTTTTATCCGGAATGGCACAGTTTCATGTCCTTTTCTTCCCTTCTGCCAAATGCTGATCCACAAACAGCATCTCTGCCTTTCAGTCCATGGTGAAGGTATCTGATCCCAGTCTCTGTCACTGTTGATTGTGCAGCTGTGCTCATCTCTTCTCTAGTTGCTTCAAGATACATCAAGATTGAATATGTATTCACATCCATAACTTTCTAAGGCTGTCTTTACAAGGAAGTTTTTGTCATAGTGATGAACTGTATTTTCTTTGTCATGGTGCACACAGATAACCTGAGATATGCTAAGTTATACCAAAACCAAGTGCTCTTCAATGCAGCACTAAATGTCTTGGCCAATATTTTAATATTTCTAGTTAAATGCTAATTATTTCAAGATCTCGCTAAAGTCACAGAGTTTGATATTTTAGTGACACAGATTCACACACTTGTTTTAAAATCCCATGGGCAAGTTTTAAACAAGAAACGGACACAAGTATTGAAGGTTCTCATTTCTAACTGCAGATGCTGGACTGTCTAAACTCTGGCTACCATCATATTATTTCATGACTTCTACAGTGAGCATATTTGATCATAAGGTAAGCCTTCAGTTGTGGAGAAATGCCACATCCTATTGTTGAGTCAGCAGAAGACAGACTGATGTAATAGCACTAAGAGAAGCAATGGTTGCTTCATTTATCTCAATGAAATTTTATCTTTGTAGAGCCTGACCACAGCCAAGATGGCAATTCTATAAGCTATTTTAGCACATAAAAAACAACACTCCCCCCCGCCCAAAACACAGATTTTTTTTTTTTAATCGCATTTTTTTTTCCTATTGTAAATTGATCATTTTCCATTAAGAGTATTTTTCAAGTTTAATTTCTCAGGTCATAGACCAGCATGTGGCTTTTAGCTATGTGTTTCTTTCAAAAACGTACAAGTTAATAAAAAACCAGATTTTGCTGTGAACTGCTTTATCTGCATTAGCTAATGTAGCTTTCTAGTTTTAATTCAAACATGTGAGTTAATAACTCCATTTAAAAAAAAAAAAAAAAAAAAAAAGCCCTCCTCAAATCACAGTAAGCTCATCAATGTTGATGACTGTATTGGTTTGAAGAAGTTCACTAACTTCACATAGATTTTTTTTCTAGGAAATAGACTATCTCTTTTAAGAAGGTCACAAAATCTCCGCAGCGTATGTAAAAGATGCTAAAGCTGTTGAAGTTGAGAGCTCCTGTGAAGTTCAGAGCCCTCCTTCAGGGGAAGGTGGCACATTTGAAGAACAGTATCAGGAATTACAAGCAGCCTTCAGGCATGATGAGGTGATTAGCAGAGTGCAGGCATGAGCCGAAGACAATTGAACTCCAGTTCATAAAATTGCAATTAACAGTGATTGAAATTTGATTTTAAATTCTGCTGCTGATTATGATATTTTCACTAACTTGTAGGGAGAGTCATGTCTGGAAAGAATAAGTCTTTGCTGAAAGACATTTCTAGCAAAAGCAGCCCAACACAGTTTGCTAGGTTTTCTTTGTGGACTTTGAATGGCTGAAATTGTTAATCATATTCTCTGAATTGGGGATCACCATTTTACTTTACTTTTGATTTTATCAACTTAAGATAACAGAATATTTGAAAAGCACACATGAGCTGTCTAGCTTTCTGATTCAAACAAACAGAAAAGCCAACTAAATTGTCAGGAAAGATATAAAGATGATCTCTACAATTTTTTTTCTGAGGAACACCAATTTCCTTATCAGGAATCAGAAGAGCTGTGCCACATTGCTTTGGCCCTTTCAAAACTCCTGCCCTGTTTATGTTAACTTGCCCACTAATCTAATTTTGCCCTCCTGTGCTCATTGTCACACACTTCCAACACCCAAATTGTTTTGTGTCACTTCAGTGGTTTCTGATCAGTAAGAAGTCTTCACCAAAACAATGCATATTTAGTGCTGATTAGTTATATAAGCTCAATTACTCATACACTAACAGCAACACTTTAATGAAGTAAGCGTATCCAAAAGGAAAAAACCTGTCTTTTTCTCTGCATTTCTTAATAGTTTGCACCGACTCTTTTAAGATGGAGGTATTGACCTGTTTCTGGTAGTTCTGAGGAATTGCCAGTAGATGGCAAGCTTTACTGCCAAGAATTTTGCTGCCAAACATCTAATCTTCCTCAAAAGGATTTAACCATGGGGTAAAATGTTTGGCACTAATTCCGCTCGTAATTAGATTAATGTACCAGTGTTTATAAAGAGACTGATGATTACCTCAAGTGTCACTCAATGTAAATCCAAAGTGATCAGCATTTTGTTTCCATTTTTATAATGTTATATACAGATTTTAAGACTGTCAGAACAAGTCACTGCTGAAGTGACCTTAATTGCTTAAGAACGAAAATGACTCCTCTGCATATCTGAGTTAGAACATGAGGCCTTTACAGGTTCTTCCTCTGCAACCTTATAAAAAGAAAAAATCAAGCCCCCCCAAACACTGAAACATTTCCACCCTCTTTCTGCAAATGTAGTGGAGAATATTCTTCAACCATGAGCTCAAGCTGAGCCAGCCTTTGCATCTGACACCACCATACTCTGCCACATCACACCACAGAGCATGGGGGACTCCAGCTTCCACTTTCCTCTCTCATTTCCACGTAGCTCTTAATAGGTTCCCAAATCCATCCTTTCACATGGCTCCAGAGCAGCAGGGAAAATGAGTTTCCATGGTGCGGGAAGGGAAACAATATAAATAACTTGTCTCAAATAGGCGGAAAATGGTGCTCTACCTAGCAGTCCAGGATCCAGGGATTTTTCTGAAGCACTCATACCATTTATGGACATGACTTTTCTCAAAAAAATCATGGGAATATCTTGGTGAACTACATACCATTTGATAACCACAGTAGGATAATTGCATACCCTTTGGCAGTCAGCTTTTTGAGATGCAGTTTTGCTGCTGGGGCAAAATATAGCACCCTAACAAGAACTCTTGGTCCTAATCTTTAAATCACAAGTAAGCTAAAGCTCAGCAGTGATTACAGCTTTGCTAAGACCTTCATAACTCTTGTGATCCTCAAGATCTATACAAATAATAAAAACCATGGCACAGCATATTAGAATTTAGATAAAACACTAAAAACTTTATTGCTTCGCTGTAAATTTGTAGTACAAATCAGACAAAAGCATCCTCTAGGGATTATTTTTTATATTTAATTGTATGTTGGCATAAGAAATTTTGTCTACATAAGAAATTTGTTTTGTAAAAGCCAGAGGAGCTGAAATTAAGATAACAGTTTAAAAAATGGAGGAAAGGTTTTCTGTTTCATGTTTTTCCCATTGTGGTGTCACCTTGGAGACAAGTTGGTTGCCTTGGCTATGGACTATGCTTTTAGGGCTTGCTTTCCTCTTCTCTCATTTTCCATCCACTACTACTGCCTCAGAGAGCTACGAAGCTTCTTAAGCAGTGCTCAGAGCTGGTTTGTTGCCATCAAAACTGCAGGCTGGGAAATGCTTCAGTTTCTCTCAGGCACAGTTATTACAACAAACTGAGTTCCTGCATGCAAATTATATCTGGAAAAGCAGTAATAATTAACTAAATTGCTTCTTGTGCCACAGTGGTCCTATGTAAGAAGCACTTGAATGACTGACCTCACCTCTTGTAGTTTACACGTTATAATAGATAACATTGTGAATTATTCATAGTCAATTTCTTCAAATTTGCAATTTTTCTTCAAATACACACTTTTAATGAATTTTAAGTTGGTAGACAGACTGAAAAGAAATCTCTTTAAAGTTGTGCAATCCCAAGAAAACTGTGAGATGCAGAAGTTCCTAAGGAATGCAGTTTTGCTTATTTTAACCATAATTAATAGATTGCAGTAAGGTCTTAATTGTCCACGCTAAAGAAAAGAAACTAAATATATGGGTAATATACAACATTATGTAAACTAGAACATCAGAACATACATGAGGGTGTATTGAGGAGGAGAAAGGTCCATGATACTGCTTACTGTGGAGCAAATCAGTACATCGTGGCCAATTTCTTGACTTTTGCATTCAGTGAGAGCTGTGAGCTGGGGAAATACAACTGACACCCCATTAGAATGAAATATCTGCTCCCAGTGCAAAACTAAATGAACATTAACAGGTTTAGGGATGGTCAATTTAAAGACAGACTAAATCAGAAATACTATTTTTGTCCTGTTTTTCTTCAAAGAACAGGAGGTAAAGCTCCAGTTGTACTCCTGCTAATCAAGAATTAACTTGGTTTCTTAATCTGGTCTGTCTTAGCCTGCATTAGATAAAGATAATCTTTATGAAAAAAAGACCATACCTTTTCCAGATGTTTCTCTTCTGCATCTCTGGTAGATATGAGCATGACAACAGCTAAAAATAGATCAAACAAAACATTTCTCGTGTTTTACTCATACATGCAACACCCCAAAAGAAACAACCAAGAAACTAGTTCTGTGTAATCCTTAAAACCACTGGCTGTTTTAAATTACAATGTCACTGTTACTATCAATGTTACTACATCGATCTCTATTCCACTTGTTCAAACAAGTACTACTTAGGTATTTGACTCAGTAAATGTACCCATTTGTGAGCATAAAGTTCATTCAGATTGATGCTTTTTATTCTCAGAGACATTGCTGCTCCTGTCAAAAGACACCACAGTAACATAAAGGCACATAAAACTTTTCCAACCCCCTCATTTATTATCATAGTGTCCTATCTACATAAGCCATCTTTCCTAAGCTGGTAAAGCCTTCTGAGGCTTTCTTGCTCCAATTCCCCTTCCTAGGAGGAAAATAAAACCCCACCCCAAACCCCCAACAATTTAAATTATATTATGTATTAAAATACACATTATGAAAACACACAGTCATCTGTGTTATCTGACAATCCCCAGTGGTTTCTTGTCATCCTCAGGTGACCAGCCCCAGCCTCTCACTTCCCCAGCAAGTCAGGGATCTGGCCCAGGACTTTCTCAGCATTGGTTTAGCCCCAGTTATTGATAATCACCTTAACATGCTGCTTCTCTTTCAGTGCCCCATCTCCTTCCCTATTGTGTCCACTCTTTTGAATGTCAGTTCCAAGAACCAGGAAGAAATTAGAAACTGGTGGTAGATGTGTCTGAATTTCTCCAGGTTCAGCTCATTCACAACACCCTGTTTGCACAAATATATGCTGTTCTGCCATTTATTTTCAAATAACTGCTGTAGAAGACACATATGCTTCATATTTCCAAACAAGACTCCAGAATAAAAGTATAAACTGAAAAAAAGAAAATAGGATGTTTACAGGACTCTCATATAGATGGTTTAATGCACCTTTCATTCTCAGCTCACTAGTCTTTCCCTTCTGAAACACTACCTTCCCTCCAAAAGGAACATTCAGCTTTATTTCACAGATTATTGTCCAAGATAGGACTGCTTTTTTTCTCCTATCCCATGATACAAGTATTTTTTCTCTAGCAACGTATCAAAATATTTGTTTACAGTTTTACCCTCGTATTATGAGAAATGTCACATTGTAATCACATGAGAAGTCCAATGGTATTCAGATGTTTGCTATACCGTAGAGGATTACTTATAGCATAATGAAAATCAGTTGCAAAATAAGAAGTTGTACTTGATAAAACTCATCATACTCCAGATCAGATTTTCCAATTTGATCAGTAGGAATTAAAATACTATACATGTATTTGACTTTTGGGATCAGTATTTGTGTGGTCCTTGTCTTCTAGGTGGTTTATGCCAATAAATAACTATTTGCCTTTCTTTTCTCCATCAATCACTGTCTATGAGGTTTGATCTGCCATTGTTTCATTTTACCAGTACAGTATTTGGAGGCAGCTCCAGGACTTCTCCCACTAGCCTCTCCTCTCCATTTGAAATCTTGACTTTTAGACCGAGATAGAGGTCTAGAGAAAACAGCCCATTTGCAATCACCCCTTTGGCTCAGCGTCCACAGCCTTGAGTCTGATTAAATGTAACAAATTTCCCAAACCTGTAGGATATGTGTTGATGATTAACACTGTTTCCACTGACCCATATCAAAGTAATGGCAAATCATGACAGATGCAACCTATTACGAGATTAATTTAGTGATCAATAGAACCCCATTGCACTCTTTGCCTATCTCTGTGCTGCATGTAGAAGACCCAATAATAGCACACACAAAAGTTCACAAGCTTCAGTCTGTCTCACTTGAGATTGGCAGCGAAGCTGTGATTGCAGAGCATTCAGTCCAGGTCAACACACCTACCTCAGGCACTCGGTATCTGGCACCTTGCTGCTATTGCTCAGTATACCTAACACCAAATTTAAGGCAGCAGGTATATACCTACATATGTATGTTATGCTTATCTGAATACAGTCGTTTATTTTGTTATGGAGACAATTAATTATGACTTTAGAAAGTCACACAATTTCATAGCAAAATTATTGTTTTATTTTCCTAGAAAGAACACGTTTTACTACTTTCACTGCTTTAATTCTATCAGTGTTTCAGTTGTGGATTATGAACAATGCTGCTAACAGCTCACCCCTCCTTGACTGGGGAGTGACAAATAGCTATTGTCTCAGCCAGTCTTTACAGCAACAAGGCAATTCCAGTAGCCCTTAATTACTGCTGGAGCTCAGTTCCTGGAGGATAAGGAACATGTTTGCACTATCTTTACAGTGACCGTCCAGCGTCAGAGGCTGAAAGGCTCTCAGAGAGATACTTTGAATCTCAGGTGTTTGGGAGATTCTTTGTGGTATAAATGCTGTACAGCTGTTAAATTACTATTTATAATCAGGAAGTCAAAGTGCATGAACCACTTAATTGAGCTGTAACTGCACCCAAGTCATTTAACTGTGTTGAACTCTACTACAAAAGAAAAACTCTCACCAGAAAATAAAACAAAGTGGTATTGAACTGAAAAATGTGGTTCAATTCATTTTTTTAGTAAAAAACAAAACTGAAACAACAAATAACAAACAAATTTATCTTAAATATACCTAAACGCATTCCATATTGTTGGATAATTGTTGACAACCACCAATATTGTTCCAACTGTACTCTTAATATAGTGCTAAGCAATCCTGACATGCCAAGCCATGGATGATGGAAGAGGTGAGAACAGGAAATTACAACCTACTCTTATTTTCATAATTGTTTTCCTTTCACATTTATTAGTCTACTAATACGTGTTACAGTTACCAGCCCTGTTTTCTTCTCAACAGCCAACAGTTGGAGCTGTTGGTTTTAAAGCACAGTTGCACTTCTTTCACTCCTGGTTATTCCCAGTGCCGTGGAAATCCTCAGGACTTTTTGCTTTTCCCTTTTAGAGTCACTTTGCATGAGGAATGACTCCAGGTGCCTGTCAAACTCTTGCCAAAAGAACTCAACATGCATTCCTGCTCATAAAGATGATGCTTGCCATTGTGCAGATGCATCCATGGACAGTGTGGAAGAACTCTGCAATAAAACCTCCGATCCTTGCTCTTCAAACCCTTGTCTTCAAAATGCTACCTGTTTAAGCTCTGCTGGAAACCTCAGCTTTACTTGTGAGTGCCCTGCTGGTTACAATGGACCTACCTGTGAAACAGCCGTCAGCCTGTGTGACACAAACCCTTGTGAACATGGAGGCACCTGCCAAAACAGCCTGGCTGGGCCCATCTGCCTTTGTAGTGCAGGATACACAGGTGCACTCTGTGAAACGGATTTTGATGAATGCATTTCCGAACCGTGCCACAACGGAGCGCTGTGCAAAGATGGGGTTGGTGAATACTCCTGCTACTGTGTCCCAGGCTACCAAGGCAAGCACTGTGACCTGGAAGTGAATGAATGTGTGTCAGATCCATGCCTGAATGGGGCAACGTGTCTCAATCAGGTAGGACAGTATGACTGCCTCTGTCCACTTGGGTACACAGGTAAGCACTATTGAAACAACTTTTTCTTTGCATCATGGAGAACCATCATAATTCATGTTCCAAGTTCAATTCCCCCAGCCACACATTCATTTAGTCGTATCTGTATTTACATCTTGCCTTCAGCTTCAACACCAGTGGCTGTTGGTGCATTATGGGTTACCTTATCACTGTGAACTACTGATATCAGATAAGAGAAGGATTAAAGAAATCTCACATCTACCAAAAGCTAAAGAGCAGTTTCATGAACATTAAGCTATGTCACAGGGCTAGTTAACTTTTCTTTCAAAAGAAACATTCTCAAAAGGCTTGTCCTCAGAGTGCTATACATAGTTTTTGATCCTCAGACAAAGCCTATGTTTGACAGGATTAAAAATTAAATCCAATTAGACTTGCTTGATTGCTAATCACAACAAACTGTACTGTTAGATCTAGACATTTCATGTTAACTTCCTCTCCTCTGCCCTTGCAAATGGAACATTATGTAAGTTAAATAGAAAGAAAAGTATGATCAGGTTCCCAAACTGCCAATTTTTTGATAATCCAGTTTTATGTGGCTCCATTTTTAAGGTGCGGGTGTGATTTTTCTTGCCTACTTCCTCTACTGGAGAGCACATAATCCTTGCAGGAGACAGCTCCCTTCCAATTTCAAAGCTGTATTCAGGGTAGAACCACAAGAGGTAGCACACTGAATCATTAAAAGGAGAAAAGGGAGGGCATTTCAGTGATAGACTGCCAGTCAAGTTAGCAGAGAAAAAATAGTCATACAGCAAAAAGGGGGGAAAAAACAGCTATTGCTTCAAGTGATTCAAATGAATAAGAAATAAGATATGTGGTTTACAGCTCCATCCCCAAATCCCCACACAGGAGGGGAAGTCAGAGGTAAAAAGCAACTTTCCCGTGTCTGACACAGCGCTCGTTGGAAGCCAGCCCTCAGTTAATATCCCTCATGAGCACGGAGAATGTTATTTGAAGGAAGCTTTTTACCTTCCCGCCACCCTGCTGCTGCCAGCGGGTGTCTGAGCCCAGGCCAGCCAAGGAGAAAACTACACAACCAGGGCAAAGCCAAAGAGCGGAAGGAAGGAAAAACCTATTAACAACCAGCATGGTTACTCTGCAATGATCAGACTCAGCCCAGACCTCCTGTTGTATTCAGGAAGCTGTATTTGTTTAACTGGCACTGTTAGTGGGGTCCAGGTCTGGATCCATAGCCTGGGAACTCAGCTTGAAAGAGGCAGAATATACACCTTAGAGACAAAGAGAGAGAAAACATAATAAAACAGTAAAGCCCAAACAAAAAGAAATTAAGATTTAGAGCAACACAAACTGCTGGAGGAAACTCACTCTGCTGCAGTTGCTCCACTTTCATCATGAAATTCTGCTGTTTCCCAGGCTGATGCTCTCTGCTCTCACCAAAATCAAGTGATGCCACCAAGTGCTCCACACTCAGCACAAGCAGAGTCAAGAAGTGAGGAGAGAACCAAGGAAGGAGACGAGATCTAAAATACAAAGCAAAAGAAGCTGCAGTGTTTTGATATACAGCTCGAGCGTTGCTTCCAGCAGCAAAGAGACTAATCGTAATAATTCTACAGAAGAGAAATGGACTGTTCCTTCAGCAATAAACCACCATTTTTTAAAGGCTATTTAATGAAATGATTTATCAGAAGCACTCTTTTTTGTTGTTTCTTGCACTTTGCTCTGAGTTGTGCTAAATGAACAAGCCAGAGGGATTACTGGATGAAAGTCCCGAGGTGTCCCCACTGGTAATATAAACCCTCATTTACTCTGTCAGGGGATCTTGCCAACCATTATTATCATGGCCCGACACCATGAATTACTGTGGGAAGTCACCCAGCCTCATATCATTTTCCTAAGATGTTAAAAAGGCTATATCTCTTGATATGTAGGTAGAGAATGTACAGTAAATCTACAGCAATAATGTTAACTAAATGCTTGAGTTACTGGCTGCAGTTGCTACTTGTTTCATGGACTATGACTGCTATTTTGTATGATCAGTATGCTGCAGCACTTCTTAAAATAGCTGAGAAATGTCACACATAATTCTTACACAAATGGAAGAGGTTAGAATGCACCAAGAGCCAAAGACTGGAAAATTTAGCATGAAATCTGCAGTTTCTATGATAATGCTCTGCATCTGTGAAATAATTTACAAGACATGTGTCACACAGCTGTTAAATAATAACGCTCAATTGGTTTGTTGAATTTTTGCTGGCTACCTTAATCAAATGCATTTTTCCTCCATTGCACTAATTGCACTTGCTTTTAATTCACCCCAACAGAGCACAGTGCAAGAGACTGTTATTACCCACAGCCGCATATGTTAATTACCTCACTGGACACAGCTGATGTCAGTCCTCCATTGCAAGTGAACTATCAGGGGTGCATGGCAGTTCCAAAAAACAGTCTTAGCCCAAGAAAAGAACAGGAGAGAGTGTTCCAGTGACTCAGTGACAGACTCAAAGGTACAGTGGGCTAGATTCATTCTTGGTGCAACACCTTTTACTATGGTGTAACTGCAGCAGGGATGAGGAAATTATTCCTGATGAATCTTTTAGTTCTCATTCAGTATTCTTATAATATGTATGTCATACAGATATTTAGAGTAGGTGCCTCACAAGTCTTAGGCACTCAAAGGCTTGGAGAGGCACTGCAGCCTCTACCACAGATGACGTACCGCAAGTACAGATCTCACTTCCCAACAAGCTCATGGCATTATCATTCTGGATATCAACAGCAAACAGCAATTGCCAACAAAGTGGAAGGTCTGTTTCCTTCTCCAGATTTCTAGTTTCAAACAACACTCCCTACTTCATGCCTAGCTTATCAGTTTGATGCTGAGACTCTGACCACAAGACTGTGACGTGAGAGGTGACCAGTAGTACTGGCCACATTTCAAATGATTTTCCACGCAAGTCTGAAAATGTTGGCTGTATCCCTTTCATCCTTGGCTACATTTACCTTTTTTTCGATTGGGCTGTACAAAGAAGTGTACAGTAGGACTTGTTTGAAAAGCAAGTAGTGTAAGAAATAATCTTTGTTCTTCAAAGAAACTGCAAAAGTTATAAATATCTCTTATATCCACCTTCTGAGTCTTTCAATTCAAACCACTTGTGCAGTTTGGCACCTGCTGAATCACTGCCTGCTGTAGGACAGGAGGCCATTGCTCTGGATGCTGCAGCCTCATGCAATAACCATGGCAGGGTTTGTTGGGGCTTTTTTTCCCTCTCTGTTATATGATATTTGGCATACAGCATATTTATGACAGAATGTTAGATGGAGGTGCAAATGCGGATCTAATCTTTTCATCTCTCTTCTTCACACATAAGAAAGCCTGACGGGAGATTCAGTAGAGGCTGGGAATGAATTTCCCCTGTTTGCATGGCATCTCGCATCGCCTGGATGCGTTACACAGAGAGAAGTTTTCTTCTGAGGCAACATTGCCGAAGGCAGGTTACTGGGCTTGATAGATTAAAGACATGAACCAAAACAACAAGGCTGTGTTCTCATGTAAATCGTCAGGCTGTTCTCAGGCCTGTAGTTTTAAATTTGGCTGAACTGAGGATCAGTTGAACAGGGCTTGTTTTGTCACATGATTTTTAGCATTTGCAGTAAGCTGTTAACAAGCTCTGGCAGATTTACGGTCACTAGACATACTTCTGCAAACACATTGTTTACAATTACAGTGAATTCACAGGGCAATGACCACAGTGGGATTGCTCACTATATCTGGATGTAATGTACATTACCATAAAGCCAGCAGAGAGTGTTCCCATGCGTGCCAGGGTCTCACGGCAGGCTCCTGCTGAAAGCGGTGCCCTGGCTGATCAGCAAACCTCAAACTGGAGACACGGGACCAGTGACTTCACCCACCCAGTGTTCTGTATGTGGTCTCAAGGAACTATAAAAATCTATGCGCTAAAATCACAGCAGTGGTATTTCTTAACTACTGCACTTTAATGTTTAAATACAATGCAAAGTAGGTCTGAGCTAACATCCTCAAATTTTGTTTTGGCATTTTAAGATATTTCCAAGATATTTAAGATATTTCCAAGTATTTATGCTACATTCAAAAGAGTCAAAATAAATGAGTAATCAAGTAACAATTCTAAATATTAGCAATCTCAGTGTTTTGAGAAAGATGTTCCAAGTTAGAATGCACAAATTTTACAGCAGGACAGAACTGTCAAAGACAGCATAAAGAAATAATTAGAGCTGAGCTCCTAAATAAGTTGCTGAGATAATACCCGTCACCAAAATGTGTCTGTTCCCCTCTTTTGAAAGCCTGCCCCATCATCTTGTACTGAACACTTAACCTCTCCAAAAAAAAAAAAAAAAGAAACCTATTCTTAGGGCTCCAGATTCTCATTCAGGTAGGAAATTCCCCTGAAAACTATTTCCAATACTACTGCTTACCTTGGTAATCCAAAAAAAAAAAAAGATAGAGAAATCCACTTAAAAGCAGCTGCTTCACTATAATTTGTCAGTTTGCATCTGTTTTGTGGCTGGTACTGTAGCTGTTAAAACACATTGACTTTGCATGTGAAAACTATTTTCAAAAAATATCACTCCATTACTCAGAACACTAAATAAGTGCATCATCATATAAAACCCTAAAATAATCAAAGCAGGAGCTGCAAGGCATTAATTACGAAATTTTCTTAGTGTCTCTTGGACTGTGCTAGAGCTAAGAAAAAGGAATGTATATTTAATGTGCCAACTATAATAAACAGCTATAAACTAATATTACAACTGATTCAGTTTCATCAGCTATCTCTGAAGAACAGCTCCAAGATTCTGACCTGTTGCAAACATAGCATCATAGACCACTTTATTTACATATTGCTAGATCTTAAAAAAATTAAGCAATAAAACATAGCTAAACAAACAGCTTCCCAATGAGTTCAATTAATTGTGCAGCTTTAATTTGACTCTTCTGAGGTCATTAAATTACTATTCACTTTGATTATATAACCGGGGTGGTAGCATGGTTTGAATATTCTGAAAATTAGTTCATTTTGTTTCCATGTTTAAGCTAATATAAAAAGCTGTTATTCTACCTGTTCTTGTGAATAACAGCTGGTTTGTTCTTTTGTAAATTCCCTGAAGCTTTGAAAAGAACTAGTCTTGCAATGTACACTGAGGAGGAAATGCCTTTCAAAAATAGGCAATTACTAATAAAAAAAAAAGTGAATACTGTACTTAAAAGAGTCCCTGGTCAGATCTCCGAAACTATCTGCTAAGTCAGGGGTTTGCTTGTTTTCTTTGCTTTTGAAGGAAAAAACTGTGAGCTGGAAATAGATGAGTGCTCGTCCCAGCCCTGCCTGCACGGCGGGACCTGCCACGATGCCCTGGGGAGCTTCTCCTGCTCCTGCGCCCCCGGCTTCCTTGGCCACCTCTGCGAAACCAACCTGGATGAGTGCGCCAGCCGGCCGTGCCTCCACGGGGGACAGTGCATGGACGGTGCCAACGGGTACGTCTTCTACAGATGGGTAACGCTAACATGAGTGCTGTTAGCTGCTCTGTTTGCAGATGGGAATGCAATGAGAGCCCGCACTGGCAGGTGGCTCATTTCATTTCAAATTGTGGATTTCGCTCCTTGATCCTGCACTGATTTCAGTTTAAATTTGAAAAGGAACAAAGAATGCAAATCTGGTGTCAGGGCCAATAGGACAACAAAATATTTATGGCAAAGGCTGACCAGAAGTCATGTTTGTACTTTAAATATTTACAACATGGTGTTTGTCTGGCCCTGGGGACAGTCATTTAGAATCATAGAATCATTTTGGTTGGAAGAGACTCTCAGGATCATTGAGTCCAACCATAACTCCAGCACTAAATAGTGTCCTTAAGAATCTTGTCTAAATGCCTTTTAAACACCTCCAGGGATGGTGACTCCACCACTTCCCTGGGCAGCCTGTTCTAATGCCTGACAACCCTTTCCGAAAAGAATTATTTCCTAATATCCAATCTAAACCTCCCCTGGCGCAACTTGAGGCCATTTCCTCTCATCCTATCACTTGCTACTTGGGAGAAGAGACCAACTCTCTCTATGCTACAACCTCCTTTCAGGTAGTCATAGACAGCAATAAGGTCTCCCCTCAGCCTCCTTTCCTCCAGGCTGAACAGCCCCAGTTCCCTCAGCTGCTCCTCATCAGACTTGTGCTCCAGACCCCTCACCAGCTTTGTTGCCCTACTCTGCACTCTCTCTAGTGTTTCAATGTCCTTCTTGTGATGAGGGGCCCAAAACTGAATAATTAATTCTGTTTCCAACACTCATAAAACTTCGGTTTCCAAGAGAGATGTGAGAGTGCATAAAATTGAATTTGCCAACAGCAGCTGCCCACACCAACAGACATTAGGAAAGAGAGGTAGAGTGAAACTGTAATAATAGTAACCATAGTAACAGATGTCATTAGGAAATGTGTCAGGAACTTTACAGGCATATAGGACAACAGCTCCTTATTCAAAACAACCTGTGGTCTATGGGCAAAGGAAAAAAAAAAAGGATACAAGGCAACAGAAAAGTGAGGTTCTGAACCTACTGTTAATAGCCCTACACAAAGGTCCCAGGCAGCCAGAGCTTTGGCTTTCCTTCACTGATACTGGCTTTGCGTACTCAGCATGAGATTCCCAAACTGAAAATACACAAATATAAGCTCAGTCTGAAAGTTCATATGTGTATTCATGCAAGCACTCACCTGCAAGTATAAGATTTGTCCTCTATTGTGTATTTTCCAGTTTCTATAAAGTGGTTTTAAAGATTTTAGAGCCCCCTGAAACCAGTCCAAAAGTCAGGTCAGCAAAAGGCATGCCTGCCTTGAATAAGAGGGGAAAGAGATCATGTTCTGGGAATGAGCTTTTGTACAGTGTGGTGACACTGCACAAACCTCTGGGAGCTTCTTTTCAGCAGCTCTGAATCACTCTGAACAGGACAAAGCAATTCACTATTTTCCAGCATAGCTAAAGCATGACAGGAGAGGGAGGGAGGTCACCTTGCACCTGCCTAGCTCACAGCAGACCCGCTTAGGAACCTGCAAGCCTTTTGAGGATACACACATGAGGTGAGCAACTGGGGTGCTCATTCAGGCCACACTTAATCCTACTCATTTTTCTCCTAGCTTTTAAAGCTGAGGTACATGTAAGAGCAATTTTAATTGGCTTGTAATGCTGCAGGATATCTGGAGAACGATTGGAGCTTTTTCCACATTTGTTACATGATGAAAAAGGGTTGGACAACAAAGCAATTCAAAACAGAAGGGTGTCTAGCAATTTTCTTCCTTTTGTGTATTTTTGGAGTTAAATGAAGAACTGTAGTATTTAAAAAGTAGTTTTCATTTTCTGACTAATGCTACAGTACAACTGAGGCTTTTGTGTGTGCCACCAGCTATCATAGGAATGTGAGAGGTGATAGATTTAGCATTTAAAGCCACAAATACAAACACTGAATCAAATTCTCTCCCAAATTTCAGACAGATTCTTCCAGCAAGTTCTCCTGAATGCAACAAAGTAGAACTTGATCTTTTAAAAAAACAGTTGCACATTATTGAACATTTCTTATTTAAACTTGACAATTTACAAAGGTGCCTTAGTTGATCCTATGAAAGCTGGTGTGCTGAGGCACAGAGGATACCTCTGTATGCTCCAAGCCTTTTTTCCATTGGAAATATTCCCAGGACCTTCAATGCTCTTTTGATTGCATAAGAAAGAACACCTGCATGTATTGCTTCCTGCATATTGTGAGAACATAAAAAAATAATCTCAAAAAATGTGTTTGGTAGAGTAAGAGTATCACTCCTAACAGCAAACACCACCTGCCTGCCCCTTCACAGCCTTTCCCTGGGCAGGGGACCCTCCAGAATCCCTGAAGGATCACAGCAATGTCAACATTTACAGATACCCATGAAAAAAAGGCACACAAGTGGGGCTTCACATTAAGAGAGTTTTGAGTATTCCTTACTGCTCCTTCATTCTGGACCAAAGGGAAAAAGGGGTGTGGACTAAGGCAAAAACCAAGCAAACACACAAACAAAAAAAAAAACCCAAAAAGCTTTCTCCACAAAGCTGAACAGCACCAAACTGAAAGCACAGGGAGGAAATGTGTGAAACATATAGCAGAAGAAAGATCCTTCTGTTTTGAGAACATACCTCAGAATGAAAATTATTTTTCTGATTCACATCTTCCTCATTACTTTTTATATCCTAAATTCAAATGTCACCTGGTCTAAAGTCACCTCTGATTTTGATTTAAGAATAATCCATACACTAGTAATAAACTAGCCTGCCAGAAGTTTCTGCTTATGTACATAGTGTAGTAAAAAGTTTACACTTTTTGGATTGTTAGACTGCAGGAGCCAGTTGTTCTCTGATGCTTCCTTATGTTTAACAATTTTGCTTTCTCTCTATATATTTACTCCAAGACTTAGAGATTAAGCACAGAAATAATCCAATAACTATACTGATCTCTTGTTCAGCAAAATTGCCCATGATTTCAATTCTACAATAACTAGTGTATAATTTTAATATAAAATAAAACAATATAAGAACAAATTTTTGTTTCTGGTAATTATTATTAGACAAAGATCATCCAAGCATATGCATTTAACATAGTTAAAGGCCTGTCTTTTCTTATGACATGTACAAGTTGACCTTATAGCTAATGAACTAAGCATGGGAATTACATATTTCATAATAATTAGCTCACCTGACAAAATCAAAAACAAACAAACAAAAAAACCCCAGCAACAACAAAAAACCCAAACAACAAACAATCAAGAACAAACCCCAAACAAAACCCCTCAGATGTTACTGATTACCTGCACATTGTTCATTTATATATACTAGTTTGTTTACTTCTAAACACATAATAGTAACATTTCTCATATTACAGTTATTATTGGAACTGTGCAAGCAGCTGACATTTTTGCACTAACTTAACAACAAAAAGTATTATTTTTCATCAGAGAAAATATTAGTCAAGGAAAATAAATTGCCTTGCTTTTGCCAATTTAATTTCTACTGGTCCAAGAGAAAGGGATACTAACACACTTACTGCCTCTCTCCTTTTCATTTTGTGAATAAAGTTAAGCCTGCAAAAATTGCATTGGAAATGACGGAAACTTTTTCCCCCAAAAAATTAAAAAACAAGGAAGCAAAAAACCCCAATAATTCTTAAAATAAATGATCTGTCAAAAACAATTTGCATTCACAAGCAGGTTTTTTTCCCTAGACAAAAACCCATATTTCAGGAAAAAGCTCATTGTTCCTTCCCAATATCTGGTATTTCTCCTAGAGCACCAGATGGTGGTCTCAAGCCTGGACTGAACTGTGCAAGCTGCTAGCCAAGAGTATGCAAGAAGGGTTTGGGAACAAAGCCCAGATCTCCTGACTTCCAGCTAGAATGAACACTGCATTCTGTGTTGCAGGTACAGCTGCAACTGCACCGGTACTGGATTTATGGGCCTGCACTGTGAGACTCTAATTC
This sequence comes from Streptopelia decaocto, assembly GCF_964273445.1. Lineage (NCBI taxonomy): Eukaryota > Metazoa > Chordata > Aves > Columbiformes > Columbidae > Streptopelia > Streptopelia decaocto. Next base: position 18,393,598 of record NC_138659.1, read on the forward strand.
CCTTATGTTGGTCACAACCATGCTACAATAATGGCACTTGTGAGGACAATGCAGACAATTACACATGCCACTGCTGGCCAGGTAAGGTCTAAATTCTCTTATAAACACTCTTGTTCCTTGTGTAGTAGATATATTCTCATTTTTTAATTTTTTTGCTGATACAATAAAAGGTTGAAGCTATATACCCTTAAAATACTCTGTGGGCTTGACTCCTCATCATGAGTACAGGTAAGTTGCTGTCTTTTCCAGCTAAGGATTTCCCTGCACAGGAGAAGCTGGCAAAAACAAAAGTGCCAGTATTATGGAGTCAAAACAGGAGATAAATCAAAACGGGGTCCATCTTCTGGATGATTAATCCTTCAGCCCGTGTGATACAGGAATCACTGCTGCACCTGACCCTTTTTTATTCTTCACTAACATGACCTTTAAATCAGCCTAAAAAAAACGTAATTTACTTTCCAATGCAAAATATTGTCTGTTTATAAATAAAAATCAAAGTAGGCTTTACATTCGCTTCCTTCATATCACCAGTGCAACTTCTCCTGTCTAGCACTGTAGGTGAAAACACACTGGACTGTGTTCTCTAGCAGCACTGCTTGCATATCCAGCCATTTGCAAGCAGACTCCCACAGCCCAGCAGGGACACAGACACTGTGCTCTTTGAGAGACTTTGTGAGTCTTTCAGCACACAGACTAACTACAAGAACTCTGTCTAGTAAGTTTAATGTCTATGTCCCTACCGAGGACACAGAAACACAGCGCACTTTGACAGGTAAATGCTACAGTGGTGTTGGGCTGCATGGTCTTGGTGCATTAGACATGCAAAGACTAGGCACCCTTAGTGCTTTCCTGGAATCAGGGAGTTTTGTAACATTTCAAACGCCAGCAGATACAGCACTTTACAAACACTGGAGAATTTATACTCTCTGCCCTCCTCTCTCTTAGGGAGGTGGTGCAAAAGACAAGGAAACTTCACACAGCCCGAAAGTGTATCTACACCGTAATGCAGTGCCTCTTTATTCACACAGATCTCCACATTACTTCCTAAAAACCCCCAAGTCTGTAGAGCGCAGCAAAGCTCAGCTAGCTAACGCAGAATAGCCACAGCAGTATCCTGCTGCTGAGTCCTGACAGAGCCGCAAGGAAACGTCCCCACCTCCGAGCAGCAGAGGAAATCTTTTAGCACATGACAGAGCCTGAACCCAAGCCCATCCGATAGCCACAATATTTTCGGGGCTGGAATGAATGAATAGCGCACCAATTAAACACGTTTTTCTCCGCAGGCTACGCGGGCCTCCGCTGCGAAGAGGACATCGGGGAATGCCGCAGCAGCCCCTGCCTGCCCGGCGGCGACTGCGTGGAGCGCTCCTGGGCCGGCCGCTACGGCAGCGTCCCGGGGCTGCCGCCCGCCTTCAGCTACCGCACGGCCGAGGGCTACATCTGCAGCTGCAAGCCAGGCTTCACCGGTAAGGCTCCTTCGCTGGAAGCTTAGGAATTGATGCACAGCAGTAGCCTGTTGTTTAGGCTTGGCTTTCAATAAATCTTTAAGATGGCATGGGTTTTAAGGTGCCATAGTGGGAAGGGTCCCTCTGGTGGTCACCACACACGGGTGTCAGTGCTGGTTTGTGTGGAGCACAGGGCGTCGGTTGCACAATTTGTGACCGCAGCGGAGAGCGGCAGAGCCCAGGCACGGCCCCAGGGCAGCCGGAGACACAGTCCTTTCCCCTGCTTTGTCTGCAAAGCTTCGTCATCATAACCACATTTGCTGGAATTATGCCATAAACTTCAGTTAGGTGTTGTATTTAGAGTTCGAAATTCACTGTCTACAGGTATTATATTACAGGAGTGAAAACAATAATAAATAAGAGAGTAAACCAAATATAGAATCATATAATTGTTTTGGATGGAAAAGACCTTTAAGATCAAGTCCAAATGAGTACTAGAACTGTCAATTCCACCTCTAAACCATGTCCCTAAGAACCTCACCTATGTGTATTTTAAAGACTTCCAGAGATGGTGATTCAACCACTTCCCTGGGCAGCCTGTTCCAATGCCTGACAACCCTTTCAGTGAACACATTTTTCCTAATACCCAATGCAAACCTCCCCTGGCACAACTTGAGGCCATTTCCTCTCATCCTATCACTTGCTACTTGGTCGAAGAGACCAACACCCTCCATGATACACCCTCCTTTGAGTTAGTTGTAGGGAGTGATAAGGTCTCACCCTCAGCCTCCTTTTCTCCAGGCTAAAACATGAAACAAAACTCAAAAACTTCCCGTGTTTCTGTCCTCATGTATTTCTACATAGCAGCACTGGGGATTGGCAGGAACACTTCATCTGAATGCAGGGCAAGATTTTGTACAAATGTGGCAATGTAGGATGTTGCTGCTATTCTACAGCTTAAATGAAAAATCATTTCAAATTGTGTGCATAGGTGTGTTCTTAAGGAAAAACAAACAAAAACAAACAACAAACAACTATCAAAATTACAGGTAACCGTAATCCTAAGAAAGATTATGTGTTGGGATTTGCATTTAACACAGCCTGTACTATTTAGCACAGCCAGAAACAAGTTGGGTTTTGATTATACACTTCTTGGTCTACAGTATTTTTCTGTCAACTCCGTTCTTTTGTTCCTTCTGAAGGAAAAAAAAATAATTAATAGCTGGATTAGTTTAACCAGCCTTCAATTTCTCATTCCGTTCATCACTTGAGTAGTTTATAAACTTTCCTGTGACTGCCAGTGCGTTGTGTGACTGATGTCTCCAACACAGCAGATATGAAAGCATATAGAGAGCATAACCTTCACTCCGAATTCACCATTTAGTTTTCTTCAAAGCAACATTGAGACTTGTTTGCTTTTGTTCCATCCCTTTCCCCTTAACTGTCCTTCCCTGTCCTGTCACTAAGTGTTGCTGTTGTACTTTTGTTCTGCTTAAGAGAATAAAATATGAGGCTTCTGCTAAGGCTTGCAACATCCCCCAGGCTGTCCTAAGCACCCTTACCTCTTCACTTGCCACTTCTTTCTCTTCACTTCACTTCACTTCATTCCAGTGATGCCCAGCTCTTAGGTTTCTTTTCCTCCCCTCTTGACCCAACTTAAAAACTCCTGTGCTCTCTGAGACAACCAGGAAGGTGTTTTCTTGTTTAACCGTCATCCTTTATCCTCCCACTTCCATATCAATTACTTCCACCTGGCTTGTTTGCCTAATTTGGATGATGATTCTGCTGGTTTCATTCACATGGAGGACTCTTTTACTCCACAGGGAGTCCAGGGACCCATGTACAGGCAGAGTCCAGTCAGTTTGATAAAAGAGTGTCAGAACCTATTTAAATCAATTAATCTAACTAAAATTTTTCAATTGACAAGTTTTTAAATCACAATGCAGAATTCTCCAAGCATAACTGAGAGAAGTCTAGGAGACCATGAAATTTCAGTTGACTATATATGCAAATAACATTACATGTTTATAAACCTTTATGTAACTTTAGTCATCCCCATACCTGTTGGATGGTACATGTAACTTTCTTTATAAAAAGCAAACAAAAACCAATCAAACAAAATTTGTTCTTACCAAGCAGTGTGCCCAGGAAGCTGGAGGCAGGAAGAACATAACCTTTAACAGGGATGGCTGTAAAAGCTGCACGTGAAATGTCATTTGGTAACATGCTGCAAAATAATAGCAAAACAAGGTTAATCTTGCTGCTCTTGACAGCTCCTTCCCTGCCTTTGTTTTTCAGCAGGGCCTAATTTTTAAATTATTTTCTTTCTCATCTGTATGAGACACAATGTAGTCAAGCAATTTATGTATTTAATGAGGAGACAGCAGGATTGCTCTAACTAACACTTAGCATCCTAGACTCCCAGGCTTTGCCCTGAGGGCCCTTAGGGACAACGCAGCCAATCTCCCCAGCCCTCCCAGTAGCACTGTGTGTTTCTCTCCGGCCCTTCTTCTTCCCCTGGGTAATCTGGACATGCAAAGTGCTCAAAATGAGTCTCAGCCTGCTTGTATGTCAGAAGTGTTGACATAAAAAGCCTATAAGGTGGAGCAGAAACGTTCACTTCTGACGGTGATGTAATTTCTCCAATTATAGCCAAATCCATAATAAAGAAACCATGTGTTTTAATGGGAATTAGGGAATCTTTAAGATTTGAGTTGATGGTATGATTCAAGGTAGCAGATGAATCACTGATCAGGATCACTAAGTATATGGGTGCTTATCAAATATATATATGAACTAACAGTCAAGTAGAAAAAATGTCAGATCCTTTAATCTAGGCATCAATACATCTCACTGACAGCCAAAGTCCTACATTTCTGCAGCTATAGGTCAGGAGTTCTTCCAGCCTTAACACCTGAATAGTTGTATATGCTTTAGATATGAAACCTTAGATTCCTATTGAAACAGGACAAAGATTTTCTTTAATAAATTACATTCAATATTTTATTATGCCTTCTTCCTCAGTACGGCACTTGCAGAACATGGTAATCATACTTCGCCGTTCAGAGTAATATGAAGAAATAATTGTTCACGTACCCTGCATTGTGAGGGCTGAACCAGAAGCTATTGAAATAAATGGAAAGATGTAATTAAATTGAGGATGGTTGCCTATTTTGTAACAAGCATAAAATGGCATCTTTGAACTTACCTGTTAAAATTGCAAACAAATTACTGTAATTGAACTGAGAATATCTCTCTTTTGTACTACAAGTTTAGCCCCAAGGGCAGGAGATAATGGAGCCTAAACACATGCCTATATCAGGATAAAATATTTTCCTTGCTCAGTTGGGAGAATGGAATAAATATTATCTGGAAGTATCTTGTTATAGTGATTGTTCAGATGAATTAAAAAATAGTCAGTAGCCCTACTGAAACTCTTGCAAGGAACAAATCTGCAAACAAAATTATTTACTCAATTCGTTTCTTAAAAATAAAAATCCCAGTCTGGAGACTTTATCCCAGCTAGAAACTCTTTGAAACCATTCGATATATGCTGTATCTCAGACCCAAGACAGAAAATTTCCACACAGGTTCTACAAAGGGTTAAACTTCTCCAGCTCCCTTTTAAATCAAAGAGTTTGGGCATACTCACATTTCAAGAAGTCTCCGTACTTCTGCAGTAGCAAGCCCTAGATTTTTTATATTACCTTGGTCTCTGCCCCCATAGCACAACAGTACTTTTAATAGATTGGGCTTTCTTTTAAAGGGCTTGTGATTTGTTACTGCTAGCTTAAGGCAATAGTTATGCTAGAACTTTGTCCTTTCATACTGTGGATATATTGTATTGCTCTAGCACTGCACATGTTTTAAAAAGACCATTATTTGAAAGGTTAAACTTCTCACTTTCCTTATGAAAACCTGTGGGAAAGGAGCAGGGCAGAGCTGTGGATTTGGTAGTGACTCATTTCACCAGGTTGTAATAAACTTAACACCATGTCAAAATTAAAGAGCCTCTGAACTTGCAAGGTCCGTCAAGTGACACATTCCAGTGTTGAACTGAGCCCAAGGAGTGGTGAGTGTGCCAGGCTGCCCGTGGTCCCCTGGTGAGGGGACAGTGCTGGTAGGGGGCTGCAGAACATCCTTTTCACTTCAGCAGAAGGAGAGTAAGAGGAGCAGTAGGTATTTTTTTTCCCTTTTTGTTTATTTGTCACGTTTTCTGTTTTTCCCTTTTAAATCTCCCTGGCCCTTTTCCCAGTCTGTTGGACTGCTGCAAAATAAAATGATGCCATCAGACTGGTGTCATATGCATATTGAATTCCTGCCATATGCATGGGCGAAAGAAACTGTCTCCTTGAGCCAGAAGATGAGGCAGATAAATGGCCAGTATGGGAGAGTACTGAGCACTCAACTAACTAAAACAAAAACCTCAACCCAGGTAATGAACTGTGAACATCATGGGACCAGTGCATAAAAAGAGAATCATTTGGACTCTCATTCTACACTTAAACCAGAGTGAAAGAAACACAAGCACATAGGGCATGGGGCTTCCATTTCCCTGCCTTCCTTTAGATGCTGCTACAAGCAGACCATGCAGCAGACAACAGGGTAGACTAGGTCTCAGCCAGCTGTACGCCTCTCTGCCCACCTCTGACAGTATTATACAAATGTAAATATTATGGATTGGATGGTAGACACATTATTGCTAACTTGGGGAGCTTAAAATACATACATATATTTTTGGTTTCCTTATCTCCTTCTTAACCATCAGTATGATGATTGCAGAGCTGCCATCTTTTTTAGGTATATATATAAAGCGATGTGAGTCTTACAAAAATGTAAACAAGCAGATTAATAGCAGAGTTCTCATCTTGTCCCCAGACTCCAAATTTTATTTCCTTGGCTGTCCTTCGGCTGTTCACACCACGGTAGTCACTCATTCCTCCATTACATCAGGCTAATTCACATCATTTCATGGCCCATCATCATAGTTTAAAAGGTGATTTTCTCTTGATTCTGAGGCCTTAGAAGAGGACAAGACTGTTCAAGGAAAGAATGAGGAAAAAAGAAAGAAAGTAAAAAGGGAGAGATACAGAGGGGAAAGACAATTTTTAAATTAAGAAGGTGTCGAGGGCATCTCTCATCTTTTCAGTGGGAGACAGGCAAGGCAAGCACTCAGGTTCAGAATTAACAGGCCTGGAGGTATTGTTAGCTAATTATAATTCCTGTACAAGCAAAGGTTCAAGAAGGAAAATGCTGCCACTATCAAGCACTTATTCAAGGTTAGCTGGTTTAAGGAGAAATTCCAAATACAAGTACTATACATGTGAAATGCTGAAAAACAGAATTAGAGCTTGATGTATTTCTAGGCTTCTTACTGCTCTGGAACTGCAGAGAGTCTGTAACAGGGTTGCAAACAGACATCTTTTTCACCTAAATTCAATTCATAATCAGTATGGGATCACTTTTACACTGTTAGACTGCTGTGAAGGGTTCCCTTAATAAAACAACTTTGTGGTGCTGGGCAGTTGTGCAGCAAAACATAAAAAAGTGTTGCTATTTTCCGAGCATGGAGAAGAAGATACTGCTTTCCTAGAGATATTTCTACAGTGCTGCCCTATCTCCCTTCCAGACTCTGTGATCTCTATACATCCCTGTGTTCAAAAGCACAGGGGGAAGGAGGAGGAGGGACCTTCTCTGGCTGCTCCCAGCCAGGCTCTAGCAGCTCCAGCATTAGAAGAAGAGGATGCCCTCAGGGCCTGCCAGGCACTTGCTGCTTGTAAAAACTCTACACAAAAAAAGACAATTAGGACTTTAAAGTACTTCTTCCATTTCTACTTAAGCCTCTGATCTTGAAAGAACATTTAGACTGGCTTTTAGTGATTCTGACCCCTAATACTATTTAACATTTCTTCAATCAGTATCATCCTGGTAAGGATTTGTTCACACTGTCATCAGAATTGGTTCCTTCTCAATTTTCCCCTCCTCCTCCACCTCCAGTTCTTCCTTCTCCTGTTTTTCCTTAATTTTTGGAACTGGTCAGGATATTCTCACAGAGTGTGTCCTTTAGCCATGGCCTGTGGACTACTCCAGAGAAAGAGGCAGTTTTGCAAATGTTTTCAGACTCCAAGAATGCAGCTTGCTCACTAGTTTCTTGCTTGTCTCTTTATTCACTATTGATCAAACTGCTTTCTTTGCAATAAGCACTATTCACTTCTCACAGCCTTAGCTCCCAAACCAAACTCATTGTTAGATTAGTCTAATTAGTCTTTCTCTGGATAGTCCCCCAGAAGGAAAGCTGAGGTTGAACTCAAAATTTGCACGCTCTGTAACATAATGTCCATATGAAGGAAACATACCTCAAAACATTGATGGCAGTATTGAACTTAGGCTGTATCTGGAGGAATTTATGAATTTGGCATTCTGTTTCCACTACAGAACTTGTGTGACATTTCTATTTCATTTCTACTGCAGGTAGTACTCCTCTTCAACAACTGTAAGAAATACCATTTAGTGCAAGAAAGTGTAATTTTTACTTTCTTCAGCCATATAAATCACCGCAGCAGCTAAGACTGACTCAGGTTATTAATGACAGCTCTTTCCTTAACAGCCTATATCTTGAGATATTTTCTGGAAGCCTAACACCATTTTTGCAAAAATTAGTCTTATGACTTAACTTGCTCCTCTGCATGGCAGCAGACTGCGAGAGTAAGTGTTTAAATGCACTGAGTCTTCTGGTAGTGGTTACCTATTGTTTATCACTGGTTAAAGAATTCTAATTTAGTGTGACACACTTCAGAAAACAGCAGCATGTATCTCTAAGTGATATTGAGAGTGCCTGATAATCTTTCTGTATTTAGTACAACATTCTGCAGCTTGGGTTTTGCCTTACTAAAATCTGAACATTTTATAAATACAAGCAAATTCACTCATCTATCGCTACTGTGTGGGACATAAGAATTATCCCCACTTCACAGAAAACCAGAAAAAAAGGCTAAGGTCCAATATGACCATAAGGTATGACATTATCTTATGAACAGTGGAGTCTCACAACAACCCATGCAGGATGTATTTGTATAGCATTATTGGATCCACTTACCATGTTTCATGTGCTCCAAGTAGAGACTGAAATAGCTTCAGATCCTAAGAACAAAATACGAACCTAGCATGGGTGCTATCTATGCAGAGGATCCCTTTTAATGAAATAAAATTCAGCTTTATTGAAGACTTCAGCTTGTCCCTCTTATTCCTGTTGTATAAGAGAACCTTTTGACGGAAGAGTGTTTTTACTGGCAATGATGGTCTATATTAAAGTTTTGTAAAAGCTGGACCATGATCATTAAGAAAGGAACCCTTGAACTATCCATGACAATGTTTTACAGAAATAGCTCCCAGACCTGACAATTTTTTAGCAACTCTGAGAATGATATTTAGAGCCCTGATATACCTATGTATATTTTTTCATGAGAAATATGTATGACATAAGAAATATCTCTCCTGTTGTTGCAAGTTGGACTGGAAATGGAGATTACAGCCATCAATTCTGTATTATTCAGCACCAAAAGAATGCACAAGTGTCAAGATGTTTGTTTTGGGGTTTTTTGTTGTTTTTTAGTTAGAAATATATGAAATTAAAACATGAGGAAACATCTACCAATATTATCCTCAGAACACATGTAGAGTTTTATGCTTAAAATTTTCACAGCTGACCCGTCATTACTATGATCTATTTTCTCTAGTTACACTGATATGTTAAGTTGTATAATGTAGTTCGACATGATTGACAGAGCCTGCAAGCAGTGGATATTTTGAATCTGGCACATCTCTCTGTGTTAAACAGTGTTGCACATAAACACTTTTTAGCATGAAAAGCTTTTTTCCTTGAAGGGAAGGAGGAGGGGATGAATGGTTTTTCATCCATAAGCTCCCAGATCTTGCAACACACAGACAGATAACATCCTTAGATTTAAGGAATCTCTGAAGTCCAGTACCTGGTAGGGGAGAAAAAAACAAACAAACAAACAAACCAACCCCCCACAAAGTTCAATTGTAAATCATTTGGCCACAGGAATAATGTGTTTCAAGCACCTGTTATTTTACTGACATTCCTGCTGGGTCATTCCATCATATGATCGACTACTTGTCAAAACTAGCCTGAATATCCAGTAAGAATTTTCCTTCTGGGGCTTTCTTCAGGCTCTACCTACTTACCTTTTTGATTTCTTCCTTAATACTGTGAATAAACCTTTCCTAGCGTTTTTAATTGGCATACCTCAGATATTTATAGTCTCCTGCAATCCAGTTTTGCCACCTCTTGGCTGATCATATGAACCCGCTCAGTTCCATCTTTTTTTGTTGAACAATCTCTCTGGCCTTTTCATTTTTTTTCTTGCTTTGCTCCATCTCAGCAACATGCCATGTAGCCTGGAACCGAGCCCAGGACTTGGTTTTGCCCACTCTTCCTGCTGCTGAAAAAAAGTCATCTTCTCCCTAATACATGTCAAAACTGCTGTGTATCTCCTGACATACATCCTAATGCTAGTTCTGTGCGTCTAGCACACCATGGTATTACAGATAATCCTGTTTCTTAAAGAGAGGTTGTTTGTTGCATGTACACATACATCCAATGGCAAAGACAACCACTAATGAAAATAGAGTGTAAAGTGTGGTCTAAGTGACGACCGTGCGTGAACCCCAGTGAAATCAAAGGTATTGCACATACTAAACTGACAGCAGAACTTTGCACATCTTAAGAATTTCATTGTCCATCTCAGGAGCTACTTTACAGCATATGATTTTTAGCATTGTATTGTAGAAGGCTATGTCATTTTGATAGAATTACAGTCAAATTGTAAAGTCAAGCAGATGCACAACTTTTCCCCAAACAGAAATGAACTTTCTTTAAATCTGCACTTTGGATAGTTTTCACTAATCTGGAGAAAGTGCTTAACAAGTAGATGGTAAAGAGAAGATCTGTGCTGTGGGACTAATATGTTTTACTTCCTCAATACATTCTAATTTATGGAATATTTAAGGTCAAATGTCAAGTGATAAACAAAATGACCCAATTTAATAGCTCCATGTTTTACTCAACAGATGATTTAGAAAAGAGCCTTAATAATCTCACCATTGTGAACCCTATTAAAATCTAGTTTATTGGAAATACAGTAAATTATACAACCAAATATTTAAGAGGCATTACTTCTCTTTTCCCCCAATAATGGAGGAACTCAAGAGTGACATTAGAGAAGCTGGAGGAGTTCAGTCAGAAATAAAACATGGGCAAGTAGTTCTGAACCGTATACATGTATGTATACATACCCACATGCATGCGCTGATACAAAAATATTACATATATATGTCAACACATACATAATAGCGGCTTCAGAGTACTTCATTGCTCTGCTTATTGAAAGCCTTTCTTTGATCACTAATTAAAAAGATCCACAACTTTCATCTTTTCTATTTTGAAGTGCAGAGTTTTCTGGCTGGATTGTTGTGTAGTAAGAATGAAAGATTTGTCTTCATTCCTTTCTGCAAGATTTGCAGCATGCCATGCGTATGCTCATTAACAAGCAGAGTTTATGTTGGTCCTCATTACTAATTAATTATTTTAATTGCATGGCTGGGAAATGTGTGATGTTCACATGCCAAACCTGTATATGTTTGTTATGAGAGCAATATTGGCCTATATTCAGATAAAAAAATCAAGATGAGTAAACTTATTTAAGATTAAAGTATGCAGGATGCTGTTATCTTGCTATGGCATCAAATATAAATGGTGTGTCACTCATCACTTCGTTCTTGTAGAGGTTACATTTTTTATATAGCTTAGCTACTCTGTTTTTACACTCACAGATTTTTATATGCCTTTGAAATACCATTTCTCACATAGAAACATCCCCAAATAACCCACAGCAGTGGGATGGCATTCTTGTTCACCCTTGGTAAAAGGCTTTACTTGTTAAACTGCTATTTGTAATACCCCCAAAAAAGTATAAGCTGCCCTAATATGTGAAAATATGTAATTTGTTTGAACTAGCATCAGCATTTTGGTAGCAGCAGAGCTCTGAGAGATCTAAGAGCTCTTGGAGAACTAAATTCTGTCTACTCCTTCTGTACCTACTAGCCAGTAGAGGGAGCACGAAATACTCTCTATGTGTAGCATCTGCTACACGTTTAACTGATAGTTCAACACAGCCATTAGAGCCTGACCTGGAAGAAGCGAATTCTCAAAGACCTTGTGACGAATGCCGTTTGCTAATCCAAATTCTTAACATCAGTTTACAGCTTTTGCACCACACAGTTTGATTAGCAGAATCTTTCACATGGAGTTCAGGGATGTTGGTCTTCAGCCAATCATGCAAAGTCCACTCAGGGCTGTAAGAGCTGTGGAAAAAGAAGCACTACGGTTTTAAGTACAGAATAGTAACTTAATGACCCAGATCAGGGCTATTCCTAGGTAAATTCTGTTATTGCAATGGAGGCTTGGCTTTAACACCAGAAGAACAACATAATTTCCCATTCCAAAGTATTGGGTTTTACTGATTGTGCCAATGGTCCTGCTGATGAAGCTATTGGGTGAAAGGAGACAGAGGAACTCCCATCCTACTAAGGGCTCAGCACCCACAATGAATTTTGCACCCTTGCTTGAAAAAAAATACATGTTGGACTCAAGCGTTATGCAAAATATTGATGTTTTCCTCTTGATCCTTAAAATACCAGCAAAAGAATATTCCAGACCCTTACATAAGGTTCCCATAATGCCAGTGGCCTAAATGACATCAGTTTTTAAAGCATAAAAGGCACCTCATCTAGGCTTAGAAACGTCAGTAGTAATTACAAACTTCATTTTCAAGTATAATCAATTCTTTATTTATGGTGTGAAATGTTTTTTACCCTTTTGAACTTGTGCTTTTTTAAGCCAAGCAATATTGTTGGCATGTTCCTTTAAAAATAATTGCTTCTGGACTGAGAAATTGGACGTCAAGTTCCAACTTGATATAAATTAAATGGTTTACATCAATAGTCTGGCTCATGGTAGAAGTGAGTGTTTTGATTCTGGGTTTGACTTCAGGACATGACCTCTTGATCACACAGGTCAGCACAGATGGGAAATATTGAAGAGGTACCCTAGGTTGACGTGGGGAAGAAAGTGTCTTGTACTGATGTATCACAAACTGTCTGATCTGTTAAACAGAAGCAATGTCAGACTCCACAGAGAATAAAGCTTAGTTGTCATAGGTCATTATGCTCTTCAAAAAGAAAGAGATGGAAGGAAAATCACAATGATGGAAATCCTCAGGGTTGTCATGTACACATAATCTTCTAAACCTTGCTGAATGAATGCTGCCAAGCCTATATGCATGGAAAACAGAGTAAAGAATCCAAGTATTCTTCACTTTTACAGTACAAGTATGTCTCTAATTTCCACCTGTACCCATTATAAAGGATTATTTAGGAACATACAGCATTTAAAATTTAAAAGCACGACACCTATACAGCTGATCCTCACGCTTATGTGATCAGGTCTTAAGAACTGCATGCATGAGAGCAATCACGTTCACAAGATCAGGCAATATATAGTTGTTCAAAGGAAAGGAACAGATACATTGGAGAGAAGTTTAGATTTCAACTTCTGAGAAACCACAGCTCTCTTATCCTCTGTTCATGACAGATTTTCCAATCCCTTAATCATCCTCACAGCCTTTTGCTGGACCTGCTCCAGTACATCCACTTCTTTCCTGTACCTGGGAAGCCCAGACCTGGACTTGATGTGGTCTCACCAGTGCCAAGGAGAGGTGAAGAATCATCTCCCCTGATCTGCTGGCCACATGCTTCCCAGTACAGCCCAGGAGTCTGTTGACCCTCTTTGCTGCAAGGGCACACAGCTGGCTCATGGCCAACTTGTTCACCCGCACAGCAAAGCTGCTTTCCAGCCCAGCTGGCACCCAGCATGTCCAGTGGATGAAGTTATTTGTCCCCAGATGTAGGGCTTTGCAAATCCCTTTGCAGAACTTCATAAGGTTCCTGAAGATTGCCCATTTCTCCAGGCTGTTGAGGTCCCTCTGAATGGTAGCACTGCTCTCTGGTGTATAGAGAACTCTTCACAGTTTTGTATACACATATATGATTCTAATTTTAATTGTTAATAATAAAATTGTTAATAAATAAAAAATAACTTCAACGTTTTTGTTGGGTTGGACTCAGGAGTTTTACAGTTTGCTGGCAATTAGTTATCACTGATGAGTCTAAGGTCTTCTCAAGGACATAAACAGTATGTTTGGACACTGAGTAATAAAATTAAGCTAGTAACATGAGCACCCAAATTAATTTTATGCAATATACTACATAAAAGCTCTTACATGAATTGTTCCCTCTAGCATCTAGCTCTTAATTATTCAGTGTTTCTTAATAGGAGGAACAAGTGATAAACCCGAGTATTTTTATGTCTTCTCATTTGCACCGTTTGAAATAAACTCTGCAGTCACTGTAATAAGGCACAATCTGCTTCTGTTTAGGTACCCAGACTGATTTTTTCAGGTACAAGAATTTCAAAGATGCCTTTTACTGATCATCTGGGTGCTGGTCCCTTTTAAAAAAAATATTTGAATTACCTTAGAAAAGTACTTCTGGTGATTATGTAGGGACAATCATATTAAGGAAAGCACGCTCCTTCCCTGGCTGACAATGAACTTCGCACTTCCAATAAATAGTCTCAGAGAGAAGAAAAAAAGCCTAGTATAGACAGCTAATTTATGCTGATTATTAGCTGCTAGAAATAGATTTGGTGGATCTGATTCAGATTGTTCTCCCACTGCTGTAATCCTTCAAGTCTGGCTGTATTAACAACATGACACCGTTACAGAAAATCATATGATCAATACAGTTATGGCTGCAGTCCCTGTCCTAAGGGCACTATTTTTTCTTAACAAAGAGAGTTCAGAATCTGTTATTAGGCCTGTTTGTGAGGCCAGAACATCATGGTAAATCACTACCTACGATAACAAATAAAGAAAACTAGTTGAATGCTGTACTGTGATCATGTCTGCCCAGCTACAAAAGCAGCACATAAAGACACACAAAAATTAGATTTATTCTAGCTAATCACACACCCCTAGTATTACCCAGGAAACCCCCCAATAAGACAGCCAGCAGTCCATGGCAAGCACACACTATCTCAGCTGGAGCCCATGCTGTCCCCCTGCCCTTGGTATTGTTATGTGACCTAGCAAAAGTGAAGCTAGTTTGGGTCTCACTCTTCCCAGCTTCAAGATGGGTTAAACATATGAAACCTTGGATAAACAAAGCCACAGTTTAGATGAGTTTCCTCACTGCTAAAAGAAGTAGCATTGCAGGGAATGAGAGAAGTGAACACTGCTGCTGAAGTGAAAAGAGATACGGTCTTCTGCCATTCCCACTGATACAGAACTGGACTGAAAAATCACAGTCAAAAGTCCAAGGTCTTCTGCCTCTACATCTGCTCTATAGCAAGTCACAGCTGTTTACATAGGAAATAAATCATACATCAGGTAGAGGAACTACCTTAAAAATTGTAGAAGTGGATAGTTCACACTAAAAGACTTGCTCTTCTGTATTTAAAGTGATAATAAATTATGTAGAAATATATTCTGTAGGAACAGAGAAGTGTACAGCGTATAATAGAGAATTATACACAGCATCAATACAGATCATATTCATGTTATTTATACAGCAACGCTAAGCACAGCTCAAAACGCACACAGCATAAACATGTTATGTATGTTCACACATTCATATTTTATATTTTTCTATTTTCAGGTCTCCATTGTCAATTAAGCTCTATAGGCCCTATTAAAACTATGATTTTCTAGCCTGCTGGCTTTTTCAGTTTGTTTCAACATGGACTGACAAGGAAATTATGTAAATACAGTCACTTTTTTATGTTGTGAACATTCACATTGGTTTTAACAAAATGAGAAAATCTTGCAAATGACTGAAATTTTTCAAAGCACCATTTGCAGGCCAGAAGCCGTTTCACACTAGACAGCACAGTGGCTGCGCTTGCCTACCTCAGTTAGAACAAACAGGAGGCAGCCAGCAAGAGACAAGGTAGAAACTCCCATTTAAGGGAGACTAGACAAAGCATACATTTCTCAATGGATGTGTTCATCAACAGCAAGCACTCTTTTAAAGCCCTTAAGTGTTTGTAGGACTGAAAATTAATTTGTTTTGCAATTCCAAAGTGAATCATATGCTCCAAACAGATTTTCAAGTCAATGAAACATGACCTTGTATGATCTAATTAAACAACTCAAAGGTATTGGTTGTTTTAAGATCCCTCTGGACATACTTCGGTTCAAATGAACACACATAATCTGTATGTACAAGCTCATAAATCTACAAAAAATGCAAATCATATCATTAATGCTTTGAATTTCACAGTCTTACCACAGTTTTCTAAAAGGTAAAACATGAAAAATTCCTGAATTATAGATACTCCTTTTACGGCTTAAAGAACACACAAAAAATGTACTGGAAGCAGAACACCAAATATTTATTTTGCCTTCCAAATATATGGTCCATAATCAGGTATAAACTAATCACATTCTCTGAAACCCACCATTCCAGTTTCGTTTCTGGATTATGTCCTAACTTTTGAGTGGAACATTGGACCAGGCAATAACCTTCAAATGTACCTTTCAATCTAAATTTTGCTATTATCCTATCTTAATTTTCTACATGTTGTGAATTGATTTCTTTGCTCCAGTGTACATGACTGTCTTTCTTTAATGACAGACAAAAATCTATGACAGCTTTTTTTCTATTTTTTTTTCTGTCTTTTGTCTTCAGCATTGCTCTGTGGCCTCCCTTCCTCTCTCTCAATTTTAGCTCAGACCTCTGCGTAGACCTTCTTGCTGATCTGCATTCTTTCTAAGCACCCCTCATATTTCCTATATAGATTAATGGTCATACACACACATGCACCCTCCTCCTACTACCCATAAATGCCTGCGTGTCTAACAAAAACAGTCTCAAATGCCAACACAAGTATCTTTGGAGGTACCACTGATTCCTGCATTTCAATTTGCCATTTCCCATTCACATTTTCCTCTTCTTTTTCATCTGTTTAATCTCCAAAACCTTACCTGCTATTTTCTCTTCTTTCTTAATGGCATCCTGCATAAATAACCTTTCTCCACTTTAACCTGTCACACCCTGTAATTGTACTCTCCCTCCTCTCATCAGCCCTTCCTAGCTCGTATCAATGACATGGCCGTACCTACAAACACGTTCCTACTGCCAGAAAACCCACTCAAGAGAGATTCTACCCGGGAAAACCTGGCTACCACTGTTTGATTTTCTGTCTTAACTCCATCAGTCAAATGCAACAGCAGCTGCCTCTTTTACCTATACATAAAGCTGACTCTAGAAGCAGGGAAATGAAAGGAAAATGAGTGCCATGCAGGGACATATTTCTTCACCAAGTTTTTCTTTACTCCAGATTCAGACCCTAATCCTACAATTGAATCCACATGGCTGGTTGTGTTAATCGAAATATGGGATGAAGGTGTAGGCTACAAGCAACAGTTTGCCGTGCTGCCCATCTAGGATGCGGCCCCTTGCCATTCCCCGGCTCTCTGGCTCTGACCCCTGGCTGTGCTGCTCGCGCGGCTTTGCCTGAGTGCTCAGGGCTGCAGAACGGGCTCGTGAAAAAGGCTGGCTGGTCTACTCGGAAGCTGAAGCCAATGCTTAACTCAGTCAGCTGTTTCCAATATTTATAAAATAAAATAAACACACTAGATCTCACCAAACAACTAATCACCTACAGCATGTACATGATTTTCTTTTTTTTTTTTCCAAATGAAAACTATGTTAGGTGTGACAAAACATGTGAAACAAGTGGAAAAACATTTCCAAGTACTTTTGCTCTCAGAAAATGTTTAATGATTGAGGAGATTAAGGGATTGGGGGGTTTTACTACTTAAAAAAAAAAATCAATTTTTACTGAAAATTCAAACTAGTCTGTGAAGCTTCAGGCCAGCAACATTTAAAAAGATTGAGCTACAGCATGCCATTCTGAATGTAGCACATTATGAATTCCATATCCCTCAGCTAAAGTGACATATTTAATGATTAAGCCAAGTCACTCAACTGTATTTCTATTTTTTTTTTTTCCTAGCCAGTATTAACTTTATATGCACATTTCAAATGGCAAGAGGAAAAATAGCAGAACAGTGAATTTGTCTGCAATAAAGGAACAACTAGCAAGGTCTTACAGCTTCACAAAATTAGAGTTCTGTGTGAAAGGTGTCATGTGCAAATTAGCGCAATGTTAGCAAACGCTTATTATCCTGCTTTTTTACAATACTCAATTTTGCACATCCTCCAGCTCTGCACTGTATTCTGTCCTTCATCTTATATGAGCTTTTCTTGCTAAGACAGCAACAAAAATTGCCATACTATATCAGATCGCTGGTCACATTAAGTTTAATATCCAATATAAGCCAGTTGTTTACTGAAGAAAAATATGAGAAAAAATAAATATGTACCCCTCAGTTGTTCTGCACTGAGGTACATGAGAGTAAAACCCCATTCCTGACCTTCATGACAACTGATTTATGCCCAGAAGCATGAGTTTTAATTACGATGACACAGAGATGGTCAATTTATTTCCTTGCGCTTACTCATTCATGAACGTGCATTTCCTCCTTCCAGCAAAGAGTAATTATCTCTTTGCAATTATCAGCACAGATGTGGCAAAGTTAGAATTTTCATGATTGTCTGCTAAGACCTGGAGCCCTGAAGAATATAAGTTCTGCCAGATCTTTCTGCTGGCCTCAGGATTAATGAGTCCCTTGAAAAATGTCATTTCTGCCTGAAGTAGGATTTTGTAACAGACATTTCCAAAACTGTAAAATATAGGTGGAAAAAGCGTTATTGCAAACTCTGTCTTCCATAGTGCATGTTCTAAAGGGTGTGCTACAATTTTAGTTTCTCCAAGGTTTACTCCTACTTTTGTTTTCACAGCTCCATTGCTGGAAATTATTTTATTCAAGGAAGTCACAGAAACATGACTCATGTCACCCCGCACTTTCATTTCTAACCTATTTTTAAGGATCCAAAATAGACCCTGTATCTCACAGTGCACATCTTATGCCAAGGCTTTATTGCCTTGTTATCATTAGAAATATCTTCCTGAAGTGTGACTTGGCTCTTCCTTGGTGCAGGTCAAACCCATGACTTCTTCACTGGTTTACTATGGTCTCAGGGAACAGTGTGTTCTCTTTGTATTGAAAGACTCTTATCTTGTCCCATTCCCTCTACTTGTCTTTTGACTGAACAGCCCTACTTTTTAGTGTCTCCTCATGAATCATGTTTTCTCAACCTGTGATTGTTCTCATTGCTCCCCTCTGAATTCTTCCCAATTGATCCAAATCTTCCTTGCAGTGCAGAACTAAAAGTGGACTCTGTATTCCTACTAAGATATGACCAAGGCTTAGTAAATGGGAACTATTGTTCCACCTGATTGCTGGTCATTCTGCCCAGAGACAACAGAAACTGAATGAGTCCTTCCAGAATTGAATCTGATAGTTTTCAGACCATACTCAATATACCCTCCCATTTCAACAGGAAACTTCCAACGATTACTTTCCGGGTAGGTTTTATACCCACTTTATGGTGGTTTCATGTAGATTTTTCTCCTTGGTTTATGTATGAAACTGTTTTTAAAGTCAATATCAAACCCTTACTGTAATTAGAGTAACTACCTACCACCTTCTGTGACCCCCTGGTCCTTGACAGATTTGTTCAAAACACTCCCTAGCAGTTCTGACACGGCTTCGGGCTGTTTGCTAAATATCCCGGTAGGAAGTTCCTCTGTGTCTGTGTTTCCACTGAGCTGTTACCGTGTATGCCCATCCTAGTTTGTTGACAGTGTGTACATTTGTAATCTTACCTCAGAACATTATCAGGGTCATATTGCAAAAGGACTGACAATTACTGAAAACCTCCAAATTTTCTTGTTATTTTCGAAACACAAATGCATATTAAATTTCAAGCTGTAGCACGAGATATCTGATAAGCACTACTAATCAAGTACATGCATACTAATGTATTAACATGAACTTTATTTTGCTTAAAGCTTCCTTTCTTACCTCTCAAAGAGTCTACCTCACATTCGTACCCTGTGGTATTTTAATTCACCATAGAAAAACTAAAGAAAAAAAAAATCACTCAATGCCTACATCAGAGGCTGGAAGGAGAAGCAGATTTCTGAGCATCACCATAGAAAAAATTGTGAGCTGTAGACTAAATGAATCCAAAATAATATCCCGCATACAAGATTTTTGGAAACAAATTTGACATGTCAGGAATTTCCTAATTGATGAATAAATGAGTTGAGGAAGAAGAAGGAATTGAAAAACACACTTACCAAAAATCAGTGTTTTCTTGGGGACAGGCTGAGGGAGACTTCAGGATCCATTGTTGAAGTTTTAAAATGAGAAACTGCCAAAACAAAGATCTGAATCCACAGTTTACCATATGCTAGTTGGATGGTGTAAATACCAGCTCAGGGAAATACTCTCTTGCTTTGTAATTTATTTCACTAATTACACAAAGAGATACTTCTCTAGCAATATTTTAAGAAATTCATCATGTAAATAAAGTATAACGAAAAGAAAGAGAAATAAGTCTGCTGCTTAAATTATCGCAGGAATAAGTAGTCCAGACTCTCAGACTCTGTTTTCCTCTCATTAAACTAGGTCCAAATCAAAATTTCTTGTTCAAGACCCAAAAAAAAGAAAATGTTTTAGTAATTTTTTTTTCCTGTCTTCAGCACACTCAAAACTCTGCAGATATAATTCTCCAGTAAGTAGTACAGTTAAAGCCAATGGAACAAAAATACTTTATGAAATAAAGAAAAAGATACAATCTTCTGTCTTTTCTGTC
Organism: Streptopelia decaocto; assembly: GCF_964273445.1. NCBI lineage: Eukaryota > Metazoa > Chordata > Aves > Columbiformes > Columbidae > Streptopelia > Streptopelia decaocto. Next base: position 18,413,973 of record NC_138659.1, read on the forward strand.
TGCTTATTGAGTTTCTTTGAGTGAACAATGACTGTGAAAGAGCTGATCTGGGTTAACAAACCTCTCGAAAATGAAAGAAAACATGGTCTTAAAAACATATTGTAAAACACCAAAAAGTACCAAAAGAGTCTTGAACAGATCCTAAAAATAAACCTTTCTGTGAAACATGATTAAAGTTTAGTGTGAACACACTTGGACAGAACATACTGAAAAAGAATTTAAGTAGAATACATATCTATTGCGTAAGCAGTTTAATGAGTCTTACTTTAAGCCTTGTTGATCTGGCTTGAGCAAAATACACCCTCAGACTCCATCAGCAGGTACAGAAGTGGAGCAAGCTAATCCTGGAAAGGCAGCCTTTATACTAAGAACTGTTTTGAATTTTACACAAACTTACTTTGTGGACTGCTTAAGTGCTAAATTATCTTTTTCCTTCAGAAAAAGATGGTTGCAAGTAGGATACAGGTTTACATCATTTTAATGACAATGTTTACAGGTAAATATTTCCTTTTTGTGAAATTCTGTGTGCACTTAGATTGTATTGAACATGTAGTATCTATCCAGACTGCTTGCTTTTATTTGCTTGATATTTATATAGTGATGAGAAACTGGAAAGACAGAAAGCTGTAAACAGATTTCTAACCAAAGTTGCATATCAAAAGTGTAACTTAGATAATAGCTTTATAACTGTTTAATCAAAATGAAAATTAGTGGCATTCAGTACAATTATGCTTGAATAATTGCTTTTGTCATTCTGCTTCTGCAGGAAACCTTTGCTGTTAAATTTGAAACAGATATTTTAATTAAGAGGTTAATAGTTAGAAATTGGCTACCCTATAGTAATAAAGTGTAAGTGAAAAAAGAAGACAGATAGATATAAGTAGTGTTGTCAAACTGAGTCAAAGGAGCTATTTCTTTTCTGTTTTGAATAAAACTTCATGGGATGAAAAAGTAACCATTATCTGTAAAAATATTATTTAAATACTCACATTGTCTGAAATTTTAGGTAGGTGTGTAATATATTTAGAAGAGAAAATTCTGAATGATTTTACTTTACTTTTTACTTTAAAAGCACAGATATGTTTATCTGAGCTAATGCGTGTAACTACTGAAAAGAAAATTGTTCCTCTCGCACTTGCTTTTGGTTTGTCCTACATTTTTTGAGAATACTTTTTCCATGCTAACTTCTCCAATCTGAGCTATTTGACCTGCTTATACACTTCTATAAATATTGACTAATCCTTTTATCTAGAGTGCTTTTATCTTGAATGACAGTGGTCTTTGCTTGCACAGCAATTGGCAGATAACAAGCAATATCAACACCACTTGTAAGAACAGCTGATTTACTTATTCTTGATATGAAAAAATGGCTTAGTGCTTGTCTTTTAGTGTGACCTATATTTATGTTTGTGTTAATCTTATTACAAAATAGTAGGCATACATATGTAAGTATATATATACAGCTCCACAAAATAATTATTTTGCAACGTATTCTTAACATCATTACTTAAAAAGTAAACATTTGTGTACAGACACTGAAATGCTTATGAAATTAGACATATTTAAGTTGCTCTACGGTAGTAACTTTGCATTTTGTAACTGATGTTATTTGTTTTCTATAGGCAAGGAACACACTAAAAACAATATGTACCTCTCCTGATAAAACTAATTTTATTTATTTGTAGACTTTGATGCTTTTGCTTTGAGAAAGTCAGCCCCAATGAGTCATATTTCTGCCAGATGCCACTACACATTAAGGTATACATAGACATCTGACATAGGAATAAATATAAGCCTGGCAGAGATAGACTGCTGCTGTAAAACCCCACAGCCAGAGAAAGGAGATGGCACTGTCTGTGTCCGATAAGCTGAAGCTTCAAGTGGAAACTATATACTACAACTGAAGGCTGATGAGTGAGGAGAATCACTGCTAAGAGGTCCTTTTATATACATACTATGGCCACTTCACTTTCAAACACATCCCAAGCAATTCTCAGTTCCCTTCTGGCTCTCCTGTAACTCACCACTCTTTGAGATGGGTCTAGTTACAACTTCGATTGAATAAAGCAGACAGGCAAGGAATTAGCCTGAATAACTACATGTATCTATTGCTACTTGAAGCAATTCATTGTGGCTGAATGCTACTCTGTAGTTTTCCACGAGAAGTGTCTCAATGTGAATTTGTGTGTGAAGCTAGGTGTAGTGCCTGGTACCTAGCTGCAACTCTGTGAGTCTCAGCATACCTCTATCTAATTTACAGCACCAGTTTTGCTGCAGGGACAGGCATAACTATGTCTACTAAGTACTTTGTGTTGATGATACTAGTTTGAAAACTAACTGCAAAGTATTTTGTATTTTTCTCTAGAATAACTATGAAGGGAAGTCAAAATATTAGGAGGTGCACTAAGCATGAATTTTCAAAAAAGAATGTTGATATTTTGACTGCTTCTAAGGGAGATAAGAAACAGATTTTCCCTGATCCATTGCATACAGGTCAGTCACTTGATTGATCAAGGGAGAAGTTAATATAATTACCACTTTATAGATGAACAACAGTGCAGAGGGATAAATGGATCACTTTTACAAGAGAAATATATTTGTGTTTCTTTGTGAAGTCTGATCCAGTGGACATACGTCACATCTGTCAAATTACAGTAAAGCTGAGATGAGGAGCTCTCCTTTTACCCAACATACCAGAAGCCAAGCATTATATGGAAGAAGAGGAAACATGAGCCTATATTGCCCATTTTCTACAAAAGTGCTCTCATCACCAAGTTCTGAGATGTCTGAGCAAATATTAGTCTCATATTTTCTTGCTTTATATTCTGCATATAGGAGAAGTAAAGCAAGTTTTCCTGTAGATACAAGGTACTAGGAATATTCTTCTGAGATGTACAGGTTTAAACCCCTCCAGCAGCTTCTCTCAGATCGTCACATCCCAAGTGAAGTCTTCTCACAGTATGAAACTGTGGCTGATGGACCAGGAGTCACTGCTGCCTTGTTTTTGGAAGAAATGAGATCTGTTGTTCATATTTGAACAACTGCAGTAGAGACCTGATCCTGAAATATGACAATTGCCCACTCATTGTAGTCAGGGTGCATCTTGCTTCATCTTGGCCAGGCCGCTGGTAGGAACTGTGTTTAAGGTCTGCTTTGGATTTCTTCTCACACTGGGCAGATCCCTGTTCACTCTGTGAATGTCATTCTTCAGATACTCAGCTTGCTGGACATACATTTTGCAGAGGTGTTCACCTACTTGTCAGTATGTTTCACTGTATCATATAGTACTTATAAGTCCTGTGGCTCTCACTTGAAGATTGTTGCTCAAAAGTGCTTCATACGGGACCAGAAATAGTAGTCGGTTGTGCTTCTACTATCTGGAAGAGAAGACCAACAGACTATAGTCCAGCTCATCAACACACTGTATTATGAATATGAATTAAGCAACAATTCTTGGCTTTTTATGTGTGATAAATAATTCAGTTTCTCTCAAAGCATTCTAGATTCCTACCACAGAACAGGTGGGAAACTTGATCACATCATTTGGAGGTTATGTTTATCTCAATTATCCGTATCAATCACATTATTCATATCAAAACTGTCAATTTGTTTGGTTATTTTCTCCAAAATGTGATTATTGATAAGGTGTTCGTATACTTCACACAAGAAAGCCATAGCATGTGAATGGTGGGTTTATATTTAATATATTTTAGACTTGTGAGTCAATTATCTCTTTATCAAGACTTTCCCATCTAATAAAAGATAATTTAATAAAACACATTATTAAAAGTGCCATTTTGGGCTCCAGTTATCCAACCCAGAATGTCTAATTCTTTGTTTATTTTTCAGGTACTCACTGTGATGAAGACATCGATGAATGTTACATGAACCCTTGCCAAAATGGTGGAATCTGTGAGAATTTTCCTGGGAATTACACTTGCCATTGCCCACCTGCAGACAAAGAAGGGATTTATTACGGTGGCTGGAACTGTACAGAAGTCCTCCGTGGCTGCACTGGTCAACAATGTCAAAACAATGGAATATGTATCCCACATTTAAAAGATGGCCAACATGGATTCAGCTGCATATGTTCACCTGGGTATACTGGAATACACTGTGAAACTGTAACCACGTTTTCCTTTCAAGGAAACAGTTTCCTTTTGTTGAAGAAACCCGTCACCCCTAAAAAGGAATTTTTCTATAGTGTAAACCTGAGGTTCCAGACTGTGCAACCTACAGCTTTTCTGTTTTACCGAGGGGAGAAAAACACATTTGCGAAGCTGGAGTTACTGAATGGCTACTTACACTTATCCGTGCAAGTCAATAACCAGCCACAGGCTCTTTTGCATATTCCCCATAATGTCAGTGATGGAGAATGGCATTCAGTGGAGGTAACCGTGGCAAGAGCTGTTACTCTTAATTTGCTTGACAGCTCTTGTGTAGAATCATGTCTCAATAAAAAATCTGCTGTGATAGATAACGATCACGTGATGCTTGCATTTCAGAGCACATTTTTGGGTGGCTTACCAGTGGGGAACATTAGCAGCAACTCTCTTCTTAACATCTATAATATACATTCTGCACCTTCATTTGTAGGCTGTCTTCAGGACATTGAAATAGACTTGAATGTTATTACTCCAGAGAACACATCACCTGAGTCATCCCTAAATGTCAGGACAGGATGCACTAAAAAGGACTGGTGTGAAACCCACCCTTGTCAGAACAGGGGACGCTGCATCAACCTGTGGCTGAGCTACCACTGTGATTGCTACCGGCCGTACACTGGGCCAGGCTGTGCAACAGGTAAGGGAACGCTGTTGGCATTCGTGTTTTAAGTGGTTGCTAAAAACATGATCATAAACCATCCTGTTTACCCCGTGATGAAACGGCCTGACCCTTAGAAACTCTGGAGCTTAATGTTGGCTGGCAAGAAAGTGCAAGAGGTCAGTAGTAGCACGCCTTCATTATTTTTTAGTTACTTCCCCAGTAAGGCTGCTTTTCAGCTTGACAACAAAAGTCAGGCTAAAGTGGTGGATTCCACTCATTCAATTTTAAAATCTTCTCGGTGCTCTTAGCACGCCATAAACTCTGGAAAACTGTAGTTCACTTGAGGTTATGCACCCTGAATAAAATTTAGAAAGCAACCAAGTCACTTGGAGTTTAAGTCTTACTTTCAAAGCATTCCTTGAAAATTTTATCCTCAAGCTCTCTGGGCTTTTATAAAGAAACTCATTTAAGGCAATGAAAGGCAAGCAAAAGTACTGCAAGTTAAAAAAGGACAGATTCTAATTTTAAAAAATGAACAAGATTATACTATTAACTTAATCTGATTAGCCCAGGGAGAAGGCAGGGCTGCAGAGGCAGCAAACGGGGCCCATTCAGCTCTCAGCTGGTCCAGCTCTGGACACCCACTAACCAAGGGGAGGAGTTGTCACCAGAGCTGCTCAGTGACCAGAGGGAAAGGTGTCCGTGTCGCAGTGAACGAAAGAGCACATCTCAGCAAACAGCCTCTTCGGCAGTGACAAGCAGGAATACAGAAGCTGCAGATGCCTGTAGCACTTTCCCTACTACAAATGATCTTTCCAAGCAGCGGCTGAAGCAAAGGGAAGGACAACACAGGCCACTGCCCAGCTCCCAGCTGTGCTGCATCTGATGTATGAAACCCCCTGCAGCTGTAAATGCAGCACCCCAGGAACATTTTTGGGTGGACTCTGTGACTCTTCCTCAGCAAAAGTTTTAGTGATTTCAAACAGGCAGTTTTGTTTAAGAAAACTGTACAGCACCCTTGCCCCTGCTTCCCTCTCTGCCCTCTTCCTAACCATCCACACATGGGCAATCACAGCAATGTGTAGGGAGGAAGAAACACATACCTGCATACATACATACACATATACATACATACATATATTTATGTATATATATTTGCCAAGTGGACTGGAAAAAATGAAGTGCAATGGCAGAGCCATGGTCAGATTGGAATGGACAGATCCTAAACTGGTGTAAACTGGCATGGCTGTGCTGCTGCCAGTGAAGCTACATTGATTTACATCAGCTGAGTGACTGCCTCAGGGGTTTATTGAATGCATAGCTGCAGAAAGCTGTAGCTTGAAATACATTTCAAAACGTTGAAATACAATTTCTTTTTGTATTATATACTTGTTATCAATACTTCTCAATAGTTTTTGGTTTTATTGCAAAATGACAAAGTCTGAGAGGTAATTGTAACAGACTTCTTTGAAGTCTAGCTGTAATTTATCCAAAGATTTGGAAAGCAACTTTGGAGTATAGGACAACATCTGGTAAATATGTTTCCCTCCTTATATGAAGCAAAATTAAAACCAGTCAGGGCCAAGAGAGGCTTACACTGGCATTAGAACTGTTGAGAATGATTAGAAAGTATGCATTTTTTTTTTCTGATGACCACAATATTCCTTGCAAATCAAGGCACCATGCCATTTTGATACATAGGTTCTAGATATATGCCATATTTAAAAGACTATGACAGGTCTCTTAAAGGCAGAGTGGGGGAGACTTGTGGTAAAGGATAACAGAAGAAATGCTAGTGTCTTTTTGAAGAAAAGTTGCTGCCAAGTATTTAATTGACAAGAGGCAATATTTTCTCTACATATACAAAATAACAAACAGATGTTGACTCATTTTTATCAACATCCAGATGTTGTGACCCAAGAGGTTAATACTGACCAAGGTGATACTAGCCATCTCATCAAACAGAAGATCAGATTGATGTTATATATATATATATATTTATAAATAGAGAGAAATGTAATAAAGTAATTGTAAACATGAAATGCCTTTTTGAAGATTAATGCTTCCTTCTAACACTGCAAATGTGTAATCCTAATTCCAGGAGAAATTTTCTTTTTACCTGCATGAAAAAACAATATAACTGAGATTTCATGCCTCAAAACACCCGCCTCAACAAACATTTATTTCTACATACTAGAGTTTGAACAAGGAGATGTGGCTATATAGGTAATCTTATTCATTGAATTAAAATATTTTAAATTTAATTTACTTATTAAATTGTCTGTTTAGGAACAAACAAGGGATTTATTCCTGTTGCTAAATAATATTACCATGCCACATAGAAGTACAGTGTGGTTGTTAAAGGTCTGTTGGGGCTTCACAGTCAGTCCCCTATTTTGTTGGGTTTTTTAATGTAGTCATTAAAAAAAGTAGCCCTGCAGGCGGAAATTTGGCCTATGAGGTCTCACTCTAGGAGTTTTACTGCACAAAAGAGGACTGACTCTTTAGCTATGTGAGCTATGTTTATTCTTTCTATGAATTTGATATATTAAAAACAGCTCTTGAAAGTGTTTAGGCAGGAAGTCTGTAATATTGAGGACAAGATCACAAAACTTAAAGTGTAAAAATAGAAACACTTTGTTGTGCTTTAATGAGATGACTCATCAGAATAAAATACGGTTTGGGGTACGTATTTTGTATCCTTACAAGTCTGAAAATCATTACTGAAAATAGTCAGGGAGAGAGACAGATGGTTTCGGTTTAATCATTTTAATTGATAAGAACACAAAAAAAGAAAAAGGCTTACCCAATCCTGGATCATTTTTCCCTCACAACACTGCAGCATTACGGGCATTCAGGACTGAACAGGATTCACAACTGGATACGAGCTGATGTGTATGAGCACGTGTTGAGCCTCAGCCACAGAAATTCAGTCCAAGGACTGGGGAGCCCATGCAGCACCAAATAGGTGCCCTGTTTGGAGGTTTTACACAAAAAGGATTTGCTGAGCAGCTTTCAGCTAATTCTATGAATCAATGAAAAAAAAAAAAAAAAAAATCACAAAGTTCCAGAATTACATTAGCTTCTGTGGTAAGCAGAGGATCAAAGCATCCAGATTCTTTTCAAAATGATCTTTCTGAGGACCAATCCAGGAAACCATATAAATCTGTCCTTGTTTAACCATTTGAGAACACAGCGTTACACGGAGCATGATAAAGGGGGAGAATATGTCCAATAATATAACATCTGGTCCTGTACTGAGGCTTAATGCTACAGCCATGAAAGCCAACAGGAATTTTGAAATAGAAGCTATTTACAGCTGGATCAAGTCTTTATTCATCCATAAATACCAGCACATCTTACTACCATACATAAATATTACCAGAAGCAGCTATTTGATCATTGCATTCTCTCCGTTCTCATTTAGCGCTAATTATTTTATTTTTCTCCCTTCTTTTCTTTCTCTCTCTCTCTTTTTTTTTTTTTTAATCTTTTATCTCTAACTTCAAGAGTACATTCCAGGCCGGTTTGGATCTGCAGACTCCTCAGGCTATGCTGCTTTTTCTCTTGATGCCTCTCAGAATGAACATTTTAACATATCAATGTTTGTCCGAACACGCAAGTCTTCTGGCTTGTTACTGGCTTTGAGAAACAGTACCCAACTGTACGTGAGAGTCTACTTGGAAGGTGGGAAACTCACACTGTTAGCTCTAAATTCCATGAAGTTATTAGGCAAACACTCCATGAATGATGGAAACTTTTACTTAATAACATTAAAAATAGAACCAAATAAGATGGAATTGTTCCAGTCCTCTCAATACCTAGGCTTTATTTCTCCTCCGGTACTAACCATCCAAAGTAAGGATATTCTTTACATTGGAGGCCTACCAGATAACAAAGAAACTGATAGAAATGGCAGGTATTTCAAAGGCTGCATCCAAGATGTAAGAGTGAATAACCACCCTCTGGAATTCTTCCCCATCATCAATGCACTGAATTCTCCTGTCAACCGGACTCTGATTAATGTCACCCAAGGATGCACTGGTGACAATCTCTGCAAGGTAAGAATGACATTTTTCAGTGCATTTTAACACATCTATAACGGGAAATTTCTTTTAAATTTTCATACATTCCCATATACCATTTGATGATAATGACATCCTAGGAATATTGTAAAAATACTAGGAACTGGAGATTTTTCTTGAGTTATGCTACATATGATGAGTATCAGCAGCAAAATGTATTTGCATATTGGAGAATGAAAATGTTTTAAGGTTGAAATACTGTTTTTTACCAATTATTTAACATGTGCTCTGTGCTGTCATAGTGCTGGTCTTTATCACTTTCCATCAGAAATAAACAGAATTCTCCTTTCTGTCAAACAGTACCACATCCTTAGGGCTGGGAGTCCACCAGCTTTTATTCATGCCTAGGCTGTCTCTTCTCTTTCACCATAGTCCAACCCTTGCCACAATGGTGGTGTCTGCTATTCAATCTGGGATGACTTCACTTGCACGTGCCCCCCTAACACAGCGGGGAAAGCATGCGAGGAAGTGAGGTGGTGTGAGCTTGGTCCCTGTCCTCCTGAAGCACGATGCCAGCTGGTGCACCAAGGATTTGAATGTAGGTACACTTCAGTTATTCCCATCATCTTTGGAGATTAGAAACATTAGAAATTTTCATCAGAATTTCCTTTAAAACTCATTGTTCACTGCCTCTAAAGTTCATTCAAATGTTATGTCTTTATTATAATAACAGTTACGACAATTGTAAGTAATATTAATGGGAAGAGTCTGCTCTACCAAACCTAGAAATTTTCAGCCAGACCCTTTGACACAGACACCGACATTTACAGGACCTTTGCTTTTGACTTATTCAACACAACTTGTCAAGGTTGTACAATAGATCAGTACACTGCCAGAGTGTGAGTGTACCTCTCATACTTCCACTGCAGAGATAGGAGGATATCCAGTGTTGGATTAACCTTAGGATGTTCTCCATCCTCCTGAAAAGACAAGCTACATGACATACATTGCATCATTTGATTTTCTTAAATGTTAAATATCTTTGAAGAAGGTTACTTTAATACCAGCAAGCAATACAGTTATTCAACTAGTATTTTCCTAAGAAGAACCTTCATGCCAAGCAGTCTATTAGTTTAAAAATTGATGACAATTAGCTGTCTTACAAACGTTAGCCACCTTGCATATCTCTTTCCTTCTCCACTTTCCTTCTCCTTCCCACCCTGGAGTGGAATTTAAAAAGCAAGTAAGGATTTTGAAGCAATATTTTTTCTTTTTGTTATCAAAGAAAACCCTAATGATGCTGTGAAGGAAGATAAATACACACACAGTCTGATGGAAGCTGTTAGAATGGCTGACTCTTAGGAATGAGAAGGTTGGTCAACAAAAGATTTCTATCGTAGACAATTTGCTGACAGAACAATATGATGCTATTTTTCTTGAGATTGTTAGAATCAGCACTGGAACACTTGTTAAAATTTATAACTGAAATCAAAACCATTGCACCTTCTCTAACAGACATCTTTAATTATCACATCAAAACACATTCATGACATTTATTATTGCATATTACAGTATTATATAAATACAAGAAGACAGAGAAGTGAAAAGTATCTGAACTGTTTCCTTTTGCTGAACTCAAACTAAGGTAGAAAAAGAGCTGTTTTCCATGGGCTGTTGTTATACTTTCACCTAGATAGCTACATTTAGCAAGCCCTTTAGGAAAACTTGAACTCCAAAAAAAAAGGATAAAAAGCCAATACAGGAAGCTGATGTGGGGAACATCAGGTAACAGCAAAACTTCATGCCCAGTGTCACAGCTGAGAGTAAAGCACATCCAAAAGGCTTGCTGTATTCAGGACTTAAAAGAGTTCTGCAGGAGTATTTTAGCTTTTGAGCTTAAAAAAACCTCAGCTTTATGAGATATTTAAAAAATCAGACATAATTTTGAAAAGTGCTGACTTTCATTTTTAGTATGGTTTCCTCTGAGGAAACTTTTCCTTTTGGACCAGGCAATATAGTTAAACTTCTGCTGCCTTAGTATCAGGATATACAGTTAACAATTACCTACTGGGACTCCCAGGAGTTCTTTTCACCAAGATTCACTGAGCCCAAAGACAGTTCAGGAACCAAAGTTATCTCAGTGCTAGGATCTTGCAAAGCTAAATTTGTCTGAAGCACAAACAGAAGACATTCCTTCCCATCTCCCCTCCCTGTTTATAATCCTCATAAATCTCACAACGTGCAAACTTACAGCCCAATGATTCTGTGCATTTTAGTAGAAACCATGCTCATGAAAGATGTCAGATGTTTTTGTGAAGACGTCCCTAAAGCTGCCGTAATGTTGCCCATCGATTTTCTCTCATGGCAGTGCAAAACGAGTGCTCTGCTGCCCTCCCAGTGTCACCAGCCCAGGCTCGGAGCCCTAGGCAGGGCTGGGGAGTGCACACACGGCAGGAGAAGGTGGCTTTAAACATGATAGGAATGACTCCTCTCACACTGACTTTGAAGGGGCTTTTTGCCAACTGACTTCAATTAAGTTCACCCTTTTTGCATCCGTAAGAGTAAATTGGAATCCAATCAAATACTTTTTAGAACCTCTTTAGTGCTTTACCTGAGAGAAGAGGATCTGAGAACAACAGTTCACCCCATGCAGATCTGTCATGAGTAACAAACATAAAATGACAAACAGGTATTTTCCTTTGGAATACCCTCTCAGCCTCAGGTTTTACAATTATGATCTCCTCCTTTTTTGTCTAAAGAGGGAAGAGAGATATAACACTAATGTGGATTGTATCTTTAGAATGCTAACTTGAGATGATGCATATCAGCACACTTCTTATGCCAATATAGGTGGTGCTGGCACTGCCCTGTAATCTCTACGGCCATAAGGGGTGGGCAAGCATAACTGAAACATGGGTGGAATTTGATTGTTTTTCAGCAAACCCAGAAGAATTTACATGACAGGGAGCATGGGGCACTGAAGAGATGGTGTTCCACATGTATTGGTTTAAAGTTGGCCTGGTTTCTCAATTATTATCTTTGCACAGGTCTTGCTAATGCAGTGTTTAGTGGCCGAAGCAGTGCGGTATTTTACAGAAGCAATGGAAAAATCAGCAGAGACCTCACCAGTATCGTATTTGGCTTTCGAACTAGGGACACTGACGTGATACTGCTGTATGCGGAGAAGGAGCCAGAGTTCGTTACCATCAGTATTCACAATTCCAAATTACACTTTCAATTGCAAAGCGGCAACAGCTTTTATAAGCTGACACTTGCCAGTTCGCTGCCTGTGAGTGATGGGAGATGGCATCAAGTGATGGTCTCTATGGTAGAGCCCCTGTCCCAATTGTCTAGATGGCACATTGATATAGATAACAAGAAAGACACTGCAACTAGCACAACTGCTGCAGGAAGCCTCAACTTTTTAAGAGAAGAGACAGACATCTACGTGGCTGACAAGGCTTTTGACAGTCTGGATGGCCTGCGAGGATGTATGAGCACCATAGAAATCAGTGGCATTTATCTCTCTTACTTCGAAAATGCTGACATCCCTACTAAAAAACCTCAAGAGGAGCAATTTCTCAAAATATCCGCAAACCCTGTTCGTACTGGCTGTTTGCAGGCAGATGTTTGCAGCTCTGATCCCTGCATGCATGAGGGGATATGTGAAGACTTCTATACTTCCTACCACTGCGTGTGTCCAAAAGGATGGACTGGCACCCATTGTGAAGTGAACATTGACGAATGCTCTTCAAATCCCTGTATTCATGGAAACTGCACCGATGGGATCGCCTCTTACGAGTGCAGCTGTGAACCTGGTTACACGGGGGTAAATTGTGAAGAGGACATAGACAATTGCCGTGGCCACCAGTGTGCAAATGGGGCCACTTGCATCGATGAGATTAATGGATATTCTTGCCTGTGTGCTGGTAACTTCACCGGAAAATTTTGCAGGTACTATAAATAAGGCAGACCTGCATGATTTTGTCAGGTCTCTTCTGAAGGGTTATTACTCCACTGGTGTCTCCATTTTAAACACAGATGTTATACATCTATATATTAATCACGGGCGCAGAATTAATGTATAAAGAGTCTGCAGTACAGAAAGCTGTACAGACCAATTAGACGTGGACTGAGGCCGTGCAGAGCTGGCAGCTCAGGAAGAGACTGATGAGGCAAGGAGCCAGGGAACAAGGCACAGCTCTGCTGCCAGCCTGGGTCCTGTGACCTCTCTGATGACAGGATTACAAGTCCACTAGATTTCAGAGATATCTGAAATTTTTATGTATATATAGATATATATTTATATATTTTTTAGAAAAAAAAAATTAATGGTTTTGAGTCTCTAAAACTATACTTTATTAGAGAAATAGAGCTCTAGAACTATATGCAGAGAAATTCAGAATTGGCAGGTAAAAGAAAATAATAATAGAATGACTTGAAAAGTTTTTTTTCTCCACCCACGGCATCTTTGCTATGTGGGTCTTTTCCTCCAAGGTTGCTCTCTCAGCCCTGCAGTCCCAGTGGCTGCAGATACCAGACCGCCCACTCTTTCTGTCACTTCTGAGACTCCCCACATGCCGATTTCCTATTCTTCTCAGACATTCTGTAAAGGCTGCAGGCTCTTCCCTGGCCTCTCTTTCCATTAATTGCCCTTCTCTGTACACCATAAACTTCTCCCTTCTGAGCATGTCTACTGCTCTCAAACAAGGCAAAATACTTTTTCCTCCAGAGTAGTCCAACAAACTCAGTCTGCAGCAGCCCAAAAGACACAAACAATCATCATCATGCTGCCTAACCACAGTCTTTTAGGCTATAATTACACAATTCTCAATTCTTGCTGACTTTTTTTGAGCAGTGAGTACATCCTGAGATTTAGAGATGCCTCGTACTGGTCCAATATGATCATCTTGTATGTTAAGTCTCTCTTTTGAACTCTTTTACTAAGCTGTCCCGGTATGACATAGATCCATATCAGTAATGTAGGTAGAGCATTGTGCCCCTTCTTTTTGTCATTTGCTAAGAAATTGACTATTAAAGTTGCCAATAAATACTTAGCAAAAGAAAACTAAATCCAGCAAATTAAAAAAAAAAAGCTAAGCAAAATATGTTTTATGAGTCTTAAACCTCAGTTTCTGCTGTCATTCCTTTGGATGACACCCCAGACAGTGACAGCATTGCTCCCCTGGTGCAGTCACTGCCTGCTGCTGACCACAAGCACCCCAGGCACCGGGAGTGCAAATGGACACAGATGTGGGGTTTCCTTTCCAAAGAGGAATCCAAGGAGTCACTAAGTGTGTGTAGCCCCTGAAACTGTGTTCATTTACAGGTAATTTCCCATATGTACTTTCCCATATGTACTGAGTACTATCAGCCAGCAGCAGCACTATTGATATAGATAACAAAGGCACCGCAACTAGCACAACTGCGTCTATATGAAGACTATCAGCACTAGATTCTGCATTCAAGTAACAAATTTGCAAGGTAGATCTAAATATTTTCCCCCAAAGCAATGGCCTAGAGTCACATGAAAAGCTGAGAGCATGAGACATCCAGAAACAATAAAAGTGCAAGTAACTGCCATTGTCTTCTTACTTACCTAGGTACAGAAGGTTGCCATACACTGTTTGTGGGAATGGAGAGAGAAATCTCACGTGTTTCAACTATGGCAACTGCACCGATCTTGGCAGCGAGCTGACATGTGTGTGCCTGCCAGGATTTGCTGGAGAACGGTGAGATGCTTTGCCCAGCAGATCTTTGTGTGGCAATTCTTCCAAAAGCTGTTCCAGAAGGGCCCAGAGGATAATAGCCACAGGGGTTTTACCATCCTGCAGAAATACAAAGTAGTTGTTTAACTTGTTGCTTGAGTGCATTTGAGGGTGTGAAGGCATAGCAGTTTTACTTAGACAAAAGAATCACACATTAATGAAGAAAGATTCAATCCAATATAGTACTATTAACTCCAGTGGAAGATATTTCTTAGACAGCATTATACACTTGCTTCTATGTGCCTGTTTTTTGGCTTCTGTGCCCATTTTGTATATGACAAGCTAGAATGTTATCTTTCCATAGGTGGGGGCCCATAAACATACTTATCGTGCTCATATATAAAAATCTGCTACAATACACTGACACATGAATATGCAAACCTGTTTCATTTTCACAAGTATGTGTTGTGAATATACAATTTCTTCTTTCACAGGGATGGTATGAGATTAAATACCCGCTGTTGTTGCAGTGTGTTATGAAGTATGAAACCAGAATTATTATTTTAAAAAGTTAAGAAATACTTTTTACATGTTATAGTTTAATCTGACATAAAGGCACCTTCCTCATAGTGAAATTTGTATCTTGTGGCATAGTGCCACAATTCACACCATTTCATAATGTTCTATAAGTAGCTGTGGAGCAGGGTGGCCTGACAGCCTCAGGGCATTAGGTGCTGTAGAAATGTAGGAAGATGTTGTCCCAGACAAAATATAGTCTCAACAGGTAAGGGCACCTTTTTGGATAGTAAGAAAGAAAATACCATACATGGTCTTAGTGAAATTAGCATTACATCAGAGAAAAATATCCAAAAGTTCAACAGGACCAAGTTATGTTGGCTTTGCAAGAACAAAGAAGTTTTAAACAAAAGCTTTTATTTCTCTCAAAAGCTTATTAACCTGCTGATTTTGGGGAAACTATACAGTAAGCTATAAAAGACAGACGAAATTAAAATTTCCACCCACTCAATGTACAGTGTAGATGGCAGACACATCTGCATTGTACTGTTTAACTCAGCCAGAAGGTCTGTGTCCCACCTCGCAGTATGAAAAACAAAAACAGTGAAAAAAATCAAATAAAATAAAACATAAAAAAGTAAAAGCATTTTCTTAAGACATTTCTTTGGTGTTTACATTTCTCAAGACTTCAATGTAGAAGTACTTTTGTACTTTTCCCTTCTTCCTTCCCCTGCCAGGCAACTTGCTAACTACAGCTTTGGGAACGAGTCCTCCTTACATCCATCCCACTGGCTGGCAATAATCTCTATTTTATGGTTCCCAGGATTCTCGTATTGAACGGCAGCCTTGTACCAAGCATACTGCACTTTAACTGACTATTACAGCAAGGCACTCTTCTCCAATGGTTAAAATTGACTATTTGTCCTCTTTTCCCCCAGGCTGCCAAGATAGAAACCAATAGTACTTCCGTGCATGCAGATCTTAGTATATCAAGTGAGAAAATGTCACCCCTTCTTTTTTCAGAACAAATTCAAATATATCAGTTAATCAGAAAATGTAAACAAAAACACTTTAATATTTTTTTATATATATTAGATTGAGAAGGCAGGCATTTTCCTTTGGGACAATATTTCATCTCTCAGAAAGCCATTGATTCACAGTATAGAGAAAATAGTATATTTCTATGTCAATCTATTGACTTGGGATCACAAAAAAAAGCCCAATGAACTTAATAATAGGTGTGAACGGAAATGTGGAAATATTACTCTTCATAAAAGGAGATCTAGTCTCTTGAAAACAAATGTTTCATTCAGTTCAGGCTGGGATTTTCAAAATTACCTAAGGAAGATAGATTTCTAAGTATTCCTGAAGTTCAGTAGGATCTAGGTGCCTAATTCCCTAGAAGATTTGAGTGGGAGGTGGGGGTGGGATGGGGGTGTATTTTTTAATTTGCATGGGTAAGTTCACAGCTGTAGAATTTTTGTACATTGGGTGCTTTAATTTAGCTTTTTGAAGTATATGAATATAATTTACCATTGAAGGAAACTGTTGAAATGTTTCAAGAGATTAATAAAATTAGATAAAAGGGTTTAGTACAAAGAACTGTTCTCCAGTGTAACACTTAAACTTTATTACATAGTTATGAGTATGATTGAACACAGCAATTCCTTATAATTTGGAGGGAGTTTCTCACATTTTTCCTCAAGAATAAACCTGCTTTTTCTCTGGTAAACTTAGGATTTACTGTTAACATTATTTGAAAAAAAATAGGAGCAGGGAATTAAAAGGGAACATGGTTGGAGCAGAAAATCACCAAATCATTACTGGTTTTCAGACAATCTCACACATTCTCCATTAGTATTCAATTGGTTGTTTGAGAAATTTTAAGAACTCAAATTTCATTTATCATCAGAATTAGCTTAAAAGCACTTAATAATTCATTTTTAAGCTCACAGAGCCCTGTTCTGCACCATTCTTACCATTCTTGTAGCCCATTTCCTCAGAGAGGCTGGATAGGAGATTCTGCTGGGCATCTATTGGCATTTCAAATTGAGAAAAGCAAAGCAGGTGAGCATTCCCGGGGCACTCAGCTGGGAAAAACACACGTTTATTTGACTTACATCCAGACTACTGAGAATGAAAACGTGCCCTCAGCTCCCTGGAGTACTGAAAATAGATAAGCAAGCTGTTGGCAGCATTTGCGCCAGATCTAGCTCTAAAATCACACACAAACTTTCATTTCACATTGCTAAGCACCATTAACCACGAAATGCTTTTTGGAGATGAAATTTCTGGCTTAACTATCCATGTTTCAAAATAATACAGGAAGTTCAGGATTTGAGTGTGGCTAATCAGGCAGTTAATAAAATCATAAACACGTGTGGAAAGATACCGCAGAGTTCTAATAGAACAACCTCCTCTTCCCTCCCCCAAAAGCTTCTGAATTAAAAATGTGCCTGTTCAGTGCATTTGATTTGTGGTTTCAGATGCTCACTATTTGCAGTCTTTCTTCTAGGTGCGAAAAGGACATTGATGAGTGCAGCTCCGACCCGTGTCTGAATGGGGGCCTCTGCCAGAACCTACTCAACAAGTTCCACTGTCTCTGTGACGTGAACTATGCTGGAGACCGCTGTGAGATCGATGTAAGCGACCTCTCCTTTTTTGTCTCTTTACTGTTGTGGCAGAATCTCTTTCAGCTTCTCTCCTATCTTATTCTACGAATGGATGATGATCCAGCAGTCGAGTGGGGTGAACAGGAAGACTATTAAGCAATCTCTAGACTTTTGTATTTTAATGCAGCAGAAGATGCCTTGTACCAAAGAGCTTAGCAAAGCAATACAAACATCAGAGTTGTAAAACTTGTTTTATATTTCCTTGAATGCTTTTCTATTAATCACTTTGGATCTGGTTTAATTCTTTCACTTAATTTTAGAACAAAAAGCTAGCAGATCTAAAGTGTCTCATCCCACCTTCACCAGAGCATTTCACTGCATACACACTGCCAGTGGGCAACAGTGGCACACACCAAAAGGCAGTACATGTTAACGAGAACTAGAAGATCACTGATGGTGGCATTCGAACCTTACTGCAATGAGTCGCAAAGACCTGCTGCCTTCAATGAGGCTAATTTTACCATTAAATCTTAGAGATGGTGATGATTTCTGCATCACATACCATGTTCATTGCTGTTTCTTTCGCAGTTACGTCTAACATCTGGGAAATCATCTAGGATATTTATGGGTAATTAGATAATGGTGTGGATTAGCAATTGGCAACACGCTGAGGATGCTCTCACATCCATTTGAATTAGTGGCCATCCTGCACTGGTTTCAGTAACCCTGAACCTCTGCTCTGGTAGCCTGTACTCCTCTGATATAGTATACTGAGATAAAATACAGCCATCTTAATCTTCATCGCAATTCCACTTTCAGGAATGGCCCAGTAAGGGCACCAGACTTTAAAATTTGTTATTTATTCAAAGATTTCTACAACTTCAAGTAAATCTATGTTATCCATAAATAGATATGAGCATCATTCGACTAAAGTGTGGGATATGGGATTTTTCCTTCTTAGGAAGCAATCAAGGTAATTCAGTTGATTGGTTGTCCCTGGATTGCTTAAAGAATGAAAATAAGAAGCCTGAAAATTACAAATATCAGGAAGTTTAACAAAAAAAGTGTTACATATGGTTGCCCTTGAGAGTGTGGACACAAATGAAGTAGATTTTTAATACAGAACAGCAGTTAAAAAGTGAGTTTTTGTTTTTCTGAACAATTCTTTAAGGCAAAAACCATTTATGAATGGTTCAGCCCTATTTTCAGGCATTCATTATCATATTTGTATAGATTCTGTACTGATCTTAGTAATTTAAATAGTGTCCCTGAGTGATGATTCAAATGAATAAGTCCTTATGAGGTGTTGTTTTATTATTAAAGGGTATGGCATGTAGCAGGGTTATAGAGAAGACTAACACTAGGCACTGAGGTTTTATTACTTCAGAGAGAACAGCTGATCTTTTGCAGAAGCCCTTGAGCCCACTGAGGTCAGTTTCTCCCACTTCAAACCTGACCCTGTTTTTTCAGTCGTACCCAACTTGCTGTGGACTTGGACTTGGAGTGTTCATGAAGAGCAAATCCCACCTTAAATTCTACTGTTACATTAAGACACCTTAAAATGTGTATAAGTGAGATGTCAAGGTTACCATATTGCCATGGCAGGATATAGCTGAAGTCAGCTATATAGCTGATCAAACCTACAGTGTCAGAGGAAATGACCTTTTTTTTTTTTTTAATGAAATAAATATTTCTGTGTGAAATGTTTACATTTTGGTTTAAAATATCAAAGTAAGACAAAACAAAATGAAAACATTCACCTTATTTTGAGTTAAAATATCAATTTTCTTTCATCTGGAGAAATTTAAAATCATAAACAACATATTATGTTGGAAATGTTATTCCAAACTGTAGATTTCATTTAATCATAGCTAAAAATGTTACTTGGTTCAGTATTGTTGAAATGAAAAATGAAAAACTTAAACACAACTTGAAATGAAAACTATCATATGATATCAGAATTCTGACTAAAAACAAAGAAATAAGACATTTTGAAAATTCAAATGAAAAAAACTATGCTACTAACCAAAGCTATTCAAAACAAGTGTGGAGTTTATTTGTTTGTTTGTTTGTTTGTTTTGGGGGGCGAGGAGGTTGGTTGGGTTTGTTTGTTTGTTTTGGTGGGGGTTTTTGTTTGTTTATTTGGTTGGGTTTTTCAATCAAAATTAAGAAACTTACAAAGTTTTGTGGGGTTTTTTTTGTTCTTGTTTTGTTCTGTTCTTCTTACTGGGTTTAGTTCAGAACCCACATAAGTAAATTGAACTGTTGTGTACTTTATGTAATATTCACTACAGGATATACTACAATAAGCAAAAAATTAATCCTGTTATTAATGTTGAAGAAAGCTAGAAAGGAATACTTGTAATAGCAGTATGTCTGACATACTATAGCTATATGCATAATACGAAAAACAAAGAATGTATCTGTATAGAGATTCTAAACCTCTTTCTCTCCAATACTAGAAACTTGATATAAAAATGAACATATGATAATACAGAGTTTACATGGATTTACAGCAATATGCAAGTTACTAATCTAGAATATATTAGCATAGCACCAGTTCACCCTTTCTTTTACTGAGTACACACCTGTAAATTAATTCTTTCCTTCCTCTAATGCCTTGTCATCATGAAACATCTCCCGATTTCAGAAATGCTGCTCCTTTCCTCTTTGTACTTCTGTATTCTCCACTCCATTATGCATCTGTACATAACTTTCCTACCTTTATACACAAAATAAACCTTCTGCCTTTGTCTCTTTATGTCTGCTCCTTGTTTTCTGCTAATGACTGTGTTCATTTGCTTTGAGTGTGCCATGTTTTCTGAACATTTGCACTTTACAGATACACCACACAAAAACTGAGGTTGCATCTTCCCAATGTCTCTCCAGCAGTGCTGACCGTACAGGGCCAGGCTGGTGCTGCCCAGTGACGTGGTTCAGCCGCTCGAACCACTTCAGCCGCAAATACTGTGTTACCCACCAAGGGTGACCACCTGGGTAGCTCTTGGTGCCTTACAGAGCTCAACTAAACAAGCCCCCAGTCCAACGATTCAGAGATAAAAGTATTTTATCCATATGGCTTGAAGTGACTCTCATTACTTGGTTCCTCCCTACGTGCTGTCAACACTTACAAAACTGTTGAGCGTTACAAGGTCTCTGTCAACATTTTGATGGGCCATCCCTTTCCATTGAGCTGTTGTAGCCCATAGGCTGGACCTGTCTCACACACAGGTCTTCCGACACACCCAGTGGAGAACAGACTTGGTATTTCTAGTTTAAAAGGTTAAAAAATAAAGAAGCAAATGCCAGATTAATTAAAATAACTTTCTTGAATATATATATATATTATCCAAAGAAATGTGGTGGTGAGACAGTTATCACGAAACAGCTATATAAGCAAACATGAAAAAAACAGTTGGATGAATGATGACACTAAGCACTGATTTATTTTTTCTTTTTTTTTTTTTTTTTGTAAATCCATCCAATTGCTAAGATGTTTTTGAATTTGAGGGGTTGAAAAGTCCATTATTGATGTTTAAGATAAAACAGTAAGATCTTAATACATCTCCAGTGTTGCATTTTTATTGGAAATCTTTTGATATTTGATTTTTTATTTAGAACGCAAATTCACAGACATGTTCATGCTTTTGTGAGAATCTCAGTATTCATTTATAAACCAGCCAAGCAAAAGAAATTTTAAAAAAGGATCATTCAATTTTGGGTGTTGAGAAGAGCTTAAAAAAAATAGCGTCTCAGTGTGCTCAGGGTTAGAGGAGGGATATCAGATATCCAAAGGAAAGAAAGCAAACAAGCAAGGTCATGATTTTTTTAAGACATGGCTTGTGGTATTGAATACTGGTATTATCTGAAATGGATCTGCCTATATTTTGATACTAAGATTCAAATTGTTTTTCAGACACCAGTGACTGTCATTCAGAAATACGGGTAATGAGAAGTATGAGAGTTTGGGCTTGAGGAAGAAGTAAGACTTGTGAAAAAAAGGGAAAGACAGCAGTGATGGAGGTACTAGAAGGAAAAGCAAAGGGATTTGCATCAGCTGTAGGATGAAGGAAAGGTTTTCTTTAATGTGTTTGGCAAACACATGAGAGGTACTTCACCAGGGAAGTATACACAGGGAATGACAGAATTGCTTTATTGACAATAACCCCTACTTTTGACCCTTAAAATCCAGGCTCTGACTGACCCTCCTCTGCAGGTTCTCTAATACAATTTGGCCTCTGCCAGCAATATCCTGCCACAATTTGTCTACAAAGAGCCCATGTGTTTGTGAATTGGAAAACATCCTTGATGTTGTATGCTTACTTGAATTCTCTTGCTCCCAGAATATTTATTCTTTAGGAAACTATGATCCAACACTCAGTTTACTCAGTGTATGGGACTACAGTATGTTCCTGAAACTTAAAATAGGAAAACAGCTGCTTCAAACTCACAGTGATGAAATCAGGTATCATTCTTCCATTGCAAATATTTTTTCTGGCCTGACACCCAAAAGTTCAACCAAGGCAACACTTTACTTGTATCTATTAACTTTTAGCACTTGACCTTACATTTTATATACTGAGTCAGTGATTCTCCCAAAAAATAAGGAAACATCTGTTTGCAATTAAAAATTCTTCAATATTTCTACTTCAGGAACTACAAACTCTGGTCTTAGGAACCATAGCCTAAAAAAAAAAAAGCCACAAAGAACCTCCAGCAAGTCTTCTTTCTGTGTTACTTACATTACTATTATCTGAAAGAGATGTCCAGAGAGTGGAAAAAAAAAAGCAGATTTTGGTTGTTTGTTTTGCTTTGTGTTTCAAAAGTGCCCTGAGGCCCCATTAGGCTCAGGAGCACATCCTGCTAGTGCTGGTAAAAAGCAGACACGTCGACTAGCGAACAGCTCAGTCTGTACTTCAAAATTGTTTCTTGAATATTATCATCAGCTGCACCTTTGGGACAGCACTTCCTCACAAAGCATACCCTCTTCTATTGTACCTGTGAATATACATGAAACTGGAAAGTAGCGGTGGATTTCATGTCCCAGAATTCAAGTTCTACTTACGGTAGCTACTGCTGTGCTCTCTGATGTGCCCCTTTGTTGCTTGCATGTCCTCTTCCAGCTGGTACCATTCCATCCTCCTGGGTGCAAGGACAAGCATCATGCACTGGAGGTTACAATTCACATTTAGTGTCATTAAAAATACACAGATAAGCATGTAAGATATGTTCAATATTGAATATCAATTCAATAAAACTCTCTCAGGCTTCCACAGCACAGACACACAGAATTTTGATTGAATCTGCTCTACAGTGATTAGCTAATGTATTCATTAACTGCAAGGGTTAGTAATGTGAACGTAGCAAATGATACTTAATTACAATAATTAATGCCTGGTGATTCATGAATAATACATTTCCTAGCTATTTACATATTCATACTTGTGAGGCTATTAATGGATAATTACCATTTGACTAAAAGATGTGGACATCAGAAATGTAATAACTACACCATTTTCCCTCAGTCTCACTGTGACCTTAACTGTTTGTTTTATTCTTGTATCAACTTCTCAATATTAGGAGACTGAGTGCAAGACCAGTGTTAGTGTTCTGCTTCTTCAAATACAAAAAAGCCAAACCAACCAACCAACCAAAAGAAAACCACAAAAAAAAAAAAATCCCAATGAAGAAATTTACACACTTGTTAGGGAAATTATTTGGTGAAAGAACTTTGTGATTTGTGAGAACTTTTTGCTTTGTGATTGGTATAGATTTGCTCTCCTCATAAATTTACACGCTTTCCTATTGCAGAAGGTTAGGACATTTCCATACTTCAGAGTTTGTTCATTTGTGAAACTAGACAATAATATTAATCCTCAGGAGTTTGGTTAAATGAATAAGTAAAGCTGGGTAGGTGACCTGAAACTGAGAAGTGCTACCATCCTGATTTTCAGACAAGCCACTCACCTACTGCTCCTCCACAGCACCCACTGAGCTGTGAGTGCCCCAGGTCACCGAAAAGCTTGTCCCAGCTGTCATAACCTGCAGAGACTGAACAGAGGGTCTCACCATACATGGGGGTCAGCATCAGTTTCCCCTTGTCTGGTGTGACTGAATAACATGTAACCCCAGGCAGCAAGATCAGGTCAAACCATTGGGGAGCATCAGAATGATGTCTTAGTAAATGAGTGCATTTGTATCTACTGACTTTTGACTTCTCCAGTGCTCTTGAAGTCTGTTGAGAAAGACCAATATGTACAGTAAAATATCTTCAAAATTAAACCATTTTTGCTGAAATTCCCTGTCCTGTGTAGCTAACTCCACTGTGTTTGAGGTCCTTGCCTTGCAGCAATATAACCTCATAAAATCGGAGATGCTTAAAACCACTCCTTTACATGCTCTAAAGTCATATTGACGCCAGTGATACTTGAGGACCAAATGACAGGACTGAACCTCAGTTCACAACTGATGCCCTCAGTCTCCAGCAACCATGGCAATCTAGCCAACCCGTGACACGTTCCTGCTGGCTTTCTTTTCAAGTGGGAAGCAAGCTGTGGGGTGGGAGAACTATCAACAAGCAGGAACCCGCTCTCACCTGCCAGTTTTCCTGATGCTCCTATGGTCCAGACAGGGAGCAGACTGTGGGAAGGAAAGTAGTCTGGTCTGTATAACCCCTGTTCTGTAAGGCTGCTGCTGTAAACATAAAGGGTATTTATTCCCTTGTACTTCTGATTTATTCTCTGTAGTACTTGACCCTGAGAAAAACCTCATAATGTCAACTATTTGTAGAAATGCACTGTACAGCACAGGTAAACTTATTACAGTCTCATGATAGGTTATTGAAATAATATTATTTCATTGACTGAAGTAAGTTTTTACTATTTTTATTAGCCTAGCAGAGTCAGTGTAACTGAGTGGGGGAAAAGCTGGAATTTATTTGTTTTCGTGTTATTCACATGGCTGTAGATCACCCATCTTGGCAGGATCGTTACCATTGATGGCAGGAGCCAGAGAGAACCCTGCTTTATTCCTGTGCCAGGTCAAATGTGGGGTAAGAAAAAACATCTTTAGATTTGTAAAATGAGCAGCTCTGCTCTGGAAGTCATTGGAAATGTCACAATGCCATTTTTACAGTTGTTTTTCAGAGCAGAACAGTCCCTTAATACCCTTTGCTATTTTCTATTAGTCTGTGTTCAAAACACAGGATTTAACTAAAACTTCTGAAAGGATATTGCAAGAGACACATTTAATATGTGTCATAACATAAGGTACAAAAACATTGGGATGCAAAGACTATAAGGTTATCTGATGTGTCTTAGCTGGGAAAGACAAGAAAGCTCCTCACAAGGCCAGCATTACTGCATGCATCACTGAAGTGCAGTTGCATATTTAATGTACATGGTATATATAAGCAGAAAAGGGAGCCCAGATGACACGTGACAGCATAACACTCTGCAGTATAGGAATCGGCTCAAGTACAGTATTCACATAACACATTTGGTATTCAGACTAACACATTTTGTCTGTACACCATCCTTTAAGTTGCAATGGCATTGTTTTCCTTTTTCTCACCTTCTGATGTTTTCCCTGTAGATTCACTTTCACATCACATGGGCATTTACTTCAGTCGTTGCTCACTTCATAACATGTTCATCCACTCCATGCCTGCATTGTTCAGATACTAAATTTTGCATCGCATCTTTTCTCTCACGTGGTTCATGAGACTTAATATTCTTTTCTCTTTTATCTGCTTTTTCTATCTTTCAATAACGTAGCAAGCTTAGTACTGAGGGAAGGTATTCTGAACATTGCCTTCGAACAATTAACTCATAAATTTAAAAATAATACTCTACTTTTACTACTTTTTTTTTTTTTTCCAGTAAGGGCAGGAATTAATACTCTGTCTTCCAGTTATCTCTGGAGATACAAAAACCATAATTCTGATCTCATTCTAAGGACTATCCAAACTCAAATGATCATTCCAGTAATTCTGGTATTTCTAGCCATTGCTATGATCTAATACCAAAACTCTGCATGTTTCCATTTACTTTGCTTTCTAAAATACAATTGATGAGAAAATTATTTTTCTGCAAGTATTGAAAAGTTTTTGTTTGTATTTTGTTGACTGTTTACCACTGAAAACAGAAATGAAACAGTGTTCAGTGGTAAATTTTTTAAACTTTGTTTCTAGCAAAAGCATGGATATTTATCTAGAGAACAACAAAACTGCAGTGATATCCCAACAGCAGCATTAGTTACCTATGGGCTTCCAGTTTTGCATAGTAAGATGCTTTTTATTTGCTGGGCAACTTGACCGGATACTGCCTGAAACTAGACCCTAAATCTGTTGTAAATGCATAAATTTCAAATAAATTAATTGATCAAAAGTTTCTAAACAAAAGAAATCTCCAGACTCACTTTCAAGCTGAAAAATATAATTTGGGCTTCCACTTGAGTGCTTATGAAAAGAAAAAGAAACTGGACAGAAGTTAGGGGGTTTATGATGGAAAAGGTAACATACTGAGTGCATAGTGCCAGCAGTCTCTTGGGATTCAGTGTTTGTTCTCTTCACTAAAATTAAGAGAACTGAAATGCGGGTATGAGGATTTAAATGGAATTTATTGACAGACCAGGACCAACATGGCTTCACAGGAAGCTCATTCACCACCATTACAATTACAAAGATCAAGAGTTACCTGCACCTTAGATATGTTTATAGATAGATAGATAGATAGATAGACAGACAGACAGATAAAGGATGCCAGATAAAAGGTAAATATGGAAATTTCCCAGGTGCTACCAATTAAGCACTTCAACAAATCTACGCACATTTATTCAGGTGCCTGAATGGGAACCATGGCCCTCAATTCCAACCACCACTTTATTTAGACAGTGATAGTGCTATAATTCCTGAACGCTATGGACATATTAGCTTAGCATAACAAATGCATCTTGTAGGCTAGCATTAATGTCTCAGAAACTAATCATATGCTTAAGATTACTATAAAAGGTCCATGAAATCATGTTGTTTCCAGATAAAACAAGGCTGCCTTCACATCTCTTTATGAACTCCACCTATAGAGTACATTCTTGTGCAGAGTATTTTTCAGTTCTTGTTACAAAGTTCCATTCCTAAAAACATCTGAAATTTTTTGTGCACTTTGCTAGGTCTACAGAATATTGTTCCACTAAAAAGCAATAAAAAGAATTCCTGTTCTTGAGGATATAAAAATTATTTTCAAATGATCTGGAACAGTTATCCGTTTTGATACGCAGAGCCACTTAAATGAGAGGCAGAGCTTGTTACACAAATATCTGAGCTTTGTACCAAAATAACTGTGCAGCAAATATGACAGTCCTCAAGTTTATTCAAACAATATTTGGAAGAAAAGATTATTCATTTTTCAAGAAGGAAAAGAGCAGTGAAATAAAAAAAAATAAGAGTGATGCTGCTGTAATTCAGTGGAAAGGACAGGAGAATCAGCAGCTTTACAAACCTTTGTAATTATTTAACAGGAGCAGATTTTGCACCATTGCAGACAACTTTGTTGGTGGACCCTATGAAATGCTAGGGTAGGGATTTTGGAGATTCTCAGGCACATAAATACTTGGTGGTGTAATTTATACATTACTGAAATAATTTTTTTTTTTTTTTTTTTTTATGCCAGTGGGTAGTGGATTGGGACCTTGGCTACTGGAATTAACCTTGCTAAGCCAGCAGCTCTTCAGGGCATAGCTCACAGAAGCCAGGTCGGAGCCCGGGAGCAGATGGTGCTGTCTGGTGCAGCACAGATAATGCTTCGGCTGCACTCTTCATATCCCCTAAGGGACAAGACTCTTCCCCCTCTTGCCCAGGAAATTGTTTGGTCCTCTTATTAGGGCTGATTCAAATCCCTCTGTGAAATGGCAGTGTAGGTATAACATCTCCCCCACAAAATTTATATAGTGGTGTAACCGTTATTTCTTTTATTCCAAAGTCTACTGTTTTGTGAACTGAGGCAGCATATTGCACATGAGGGTCACATGAGACACTGTGCTGTGTCTCATGGAAAACTTTTTTGGTCCTTTCTTATTTCATTGTTTACTTTAATCAAACACAAAACTCATTCAGGCCAAAAGAAAACACTTGGTTTCTATTCATATGAAAGTGTAATATGTCCTTCACGGTAGATGTAAGCCCACTAGTAAAAACTGATATCTTCTGTCACTTTCTGCAGATCGGGAAGTTGTTAACCCCATACAAACTTTTCTGCATCTTTTCAGTATGTGATATTGTCTGGGAACCTCGCAGGTTGCTGAGGATCTCTTTGGAGAAGCCAGTGCAGAGATGAATTCCAAAGAAAACCTCAGTGCTGTCAATATTGCCTAACATTCCTTGAAGCCACCAAAAAGGTGGGTTTGGAGGAGACCCTGGAGGCACGAAGTGATGCTGAGGAAAATGAAATTCATACACAAATAGGAAAATTGTAAGCAAAGTGGATTTGTAAAAATCATACAGATGGAGACAGTACTGAACAATAGACTCTATCTTAGTTAAGAGTGACTTGATTATTTTAAGTGAATGCTTGGTGCACATCTGTAAGGTACAGAAGTGTTTTTATCTCGTCCTTTACTAGGAACTGAACAGAGAGACTAGAGACCAAAAATCTACCCCGGGATATTTTAACCATGACACTTAAAAAAATAAATAGAACATTATATAAATCTATAAAGCATAAATAAACCTGCTGCTGTTTTTGAAACAGTGAAGTTCTCTAGATGGAGTTCACGTGAAAGTAATATTTCCCTTCAGTGCTCAGCTGCCCCCTCCCCTGAAGAACACTCAGGCCTGATGCACAGGCTGGTGGGAGGGTAACTGGCCTGGACCCAGAAAAAAAATCCTTCTCCATTCAAAACTTTCTCGAGGTGAATTCCTGGCTTGTGATCACTTTTTTCATCCTTTCCCAAAACCACTGATGAAAGAAGAAGCCAAATATCTTCCCAGAAGAAAATGCTAATGTATGACACTTCTGTCAAAATCATATATAACTTGCCTGATTACAGATCTTGAACTAAGTATGAAACTGGGAATGTTTTAAGGAAACATGCAAGTACTAGTCAGAACAGTTACTCAGAGCCATAAAGAAGCATCTTAGAAATCACTGATTAAGTTATTAATTGAATTCAATAGCTTATTTGTGGTATGAAAAGTAAAGATAGCAAATAAGCAAAGCTTCAGGTCCATGGGACTTCAGAGTGGGATTATGGCAGGGGACGAACTATCTCCCAGACCTGGCCGGTTCTCAGCCTCAATGGAAGTGCTAGAGCCTGGACAGGGCTACCCTGGTGTGACTGTTAGTACTGGGACTGACTGCAGGCATTTGTGCAGGCAGTGTTTAGGCAGCACAAAGAGATTAAATTTGATTACAATTTTCACCTTAGGTTGCCTAACTGATCATAAACTAATCATGTCCCTGTTTCATGCTTCAATTTCCCTCTCTGACAAAAGGATATTGGCCTGTTTTAAAGGGGATCTCCAAACTGAAAGCTACTGTATAAGAAATAAGGCATCAAGGATGGATCTGAGAAGGAAGAGCCCCTTAGGCTGCCTGTCAACAGAGGACAGTTCTGCGATCTGAGAAAGCTGGAATCAAAAGGGGGCTTCTGTCAGAAATAGCTTACACCTGCAGATAAAGATGGATTTTAACCTCATTCCACACACTGTAGAAAATACTACTTCCAGCCTGTACTGAGGAGGTCCCAGATCTAAATTACTCACCTGCCTAGAACCAGCGTTGAGTTGCACTCGTAGTCAATGTGCCTTGCCTTGGAGCACCAGAGATAAATTCAGTAAGCTCAGCCAGCAGGTTATTTTCCTATCAATAAGAAATATGATCTTCAAGAAAATCTTCTGAAAGTGTAGGAAATCTTAACAGAAAGACAGGGACAAGTCTGCCATTACTTCCTAACATCTCCTAACATCTTCCTAACATCTCTAATCTGAAGTACAATGTATTTTCTGTTAGTTATCTTTAGGTGGCAGTAAGGTAAAAGCATGGAGTAGAAAGTTAAGAGAAATCTCTAGTGCATTTTTAGAGACCTTTCCTCAAGTATTGTGCTGGCTATAAAATAGAAAGATACTACATAAACCACTTGCATCTTCAGTAGATACCCAAAAAGCAGTTATTAGAGTTGGCTTCATCCAGATCACATTCCGATGCAAACCTGTTGAATGCCAGCAATATTAATAAAATTACTATATATTATATGAGGTATGCAGTACTTGATCCAAGAATTCCTGAGCACAGAGGTAAACGTCACAGTTAGAGACAGATTCATATGATCCTATCAACAAGCACACTAAAAAGAAAAAAGCTACAAGAAACAATACACTCACTGACTAAATCAAACATCTGAATCAAGTTTAAGATGGTTTCAAGGAGTAATTATTGACTTCGATGTTTATATTTTTTTCATTTACACTTTTCACGTATGCATGTATGCAAGTCTCTCCTGAAGCTAAAACGTAACGATGTCTCTAACCAACTTTCTACCAGAAAAAAAGCCAGTAGGATAAAAACATACTCAAAATTATTATCAAGGAATATAATTAGCTAAGTAACGCAACAGTGTTATGTAGTGTGCTAAGGCAAGTATTATGTAGCCAATAAAGATCTACCTTATACCATTAATATGTACAGTTGGAAGCACGAGATGGCTGCAATCGAAGTGCTGCACCCAACAAAGGCTAGCTGTTGACTTGATACCTTGTTGTCTGACAGTGTGAAACAGTCAAACAGCTACTTACTTCATCACTACTTGACAGCATAACATTAATGCTAGGTAGCAACACATGCCTGTTTTGCAGGAGCTTAGCACCAAACAGGGAGAAGAATTTCATGGAACAGTTTTCATACTGTAGGCTTAGCTTATTAGCAGAGAAGTGGGAATGGAGAGTATCTGGCAATTAGGAAATAAAACAGGAATCATAACTCTGTCTTTGCTGTACCGTACACCACTGACCCACCTATTACGCACCATTGGACAGAACGGTTTCTTATTCCCTCAGGAAGTGGGAATAGGCAAGATGGACAGGCTCAGCCCAGGTTGCACTAATTCTTACAGAGAAGCATGGTCTGGGGGAGACAGATGACCCTGCTTCGCATCATCACAGTCAGGGACCAGAGTCCACAGAGGACGTCTGTCTGTGGTGTGAGTCTTCGATGGGTACTTAGTGCTGTTCTGAAACGTCTGGTTACAGAAATAAAAGAACATCTACCACTAGCATCACTAATTAAACAAGAGATTTCTAACCTCAGCTGTTGTGTGCTAGAAAGTGGAGTTTTGAGCAACCGGATCTATGCACACAGTTCAGATTGCGCAGCTCCATTAAAATGAAATTGATAATGCACAAGCAAATCATGCCTGGTGAAAACAAAGCCCGTAGAAACAAATTAGTGAGGAGAAACAACATGCAAAAGGGCTTTGTTCTTCCAGATTTTGAATACCTCAGCAAAATTCCTCATATTTTCCCTAATACAGAAAAGATTGGAATCTAGATTCAGAGAAGAATATGTGCAAAAGTCAAAAAATCAGAAGTTTGCATTAGAAATGGGCTAGTTTCACCCTTACCGTAGCTGTTGATATCCTGTTATTATCTCCTCCCCTGTTCTCTTATCCAAACGCTGTCATTCCCATCAGCCCCATCTTGAATGTTACAACCTCATCCTTCATGTTTCGACATTCATTCTTCCTTCTCATCATTTTAACTATTTCACTCTGTCTACTGAATTTCTCTTCCCTTTTCCTCAGGAGCTAACTGTCCTGCCCTCATCAGCAGCACTGTAGCATCTTTTCCTATTCTTCTCCTGCTTTTGGGTTTAACCTACTGACCCCCTCCCACCCACTTCACTCTCCCATGGCAACAGGAGCAGAGTTCCTCAGAAGTCCACCACTATGTATTCTTCAAAATCCCTCTTCAGGAGTCATTTCTACTGTGGTGACTATGGGGATGCAAGAAACTCAACAAAGCTAGATGTGGGGCAATGACAGAAAGTTATTGTTTTCAGTAATAGTATTTTGATTTTTAATATCATCTGTTCCTTCCTGCAAGATGCTTGCCTGATAAGGCTTTTATCCACCACAAAGATTAATTAGTATAGAGTCTGCTGTCTTGAGGCTGTAATGCAGTTATACCCTATGGAGAAACATCACCTGAAACATCACACTGTTATCTATGTACAAAACCTACCCCAAAGCATTTCCCAAACTGGAAAGGGGTGTTATACCCCAGAGACAGACACCTTTACTAAAACATTTGTCTAGCCTGCAATTTAACAGCTATGGGACAAACTCCTCCTCAACATGGTTTGGCTGGATTTGCACCAGCTATAGATTTTCCTTCTTATGCTTTCAGATTGCAGCAGATGGTTGAGTTCCTACACCAGAGGCTGTTGATAGAATTTTAAAAGGCATCTCATAATAACACATGGGAGCTGCACATTTAATCTGTGCTGCATCACCAAGATGATCTTAAGAAGAGCTGAAGCACACTTACAAAATTAGCACTGGCAGTTACTGCAGAAGTGCTATCAAGGAGTCTTCTCAGAGCCCACAGCTTAATGAGAGCTTTCCTCCAAACTGCCAGCCAAATCACTTCTCTGTGTATAACCAACACTGCCAAGTGAAAAGGCATTTAGTACTCTGTCCTGTGAGACTCTCATCCAGCAAAATATCTGATGGAGACTCTAAGGATCTACTTATGTACTTATGGCTTTGTTGGGTCCGTGGCTGAGCTCACATAAAGTACTGTGGCCAAAACCAGAAATAGTATTTCTTCTGCCTAAGACAAACCATCCCAGACTTACTAAACACCACTATTTTAATGGCTGGGCCTCTTCCATTAAACAGTTAATATGTCAGACATCAATATTACAAGTAGTTAAATAAATAATTACTGTATGTAGCCTGTTCTTTAGAGATGAATTCCTAAAAGTGAGCTTCAGAGCCTGAAAAGCTACATCCAAAAGACTCATTTTGTAAATAAGAGGCTACCTGAGCCAGACATTACTGCAGGTGCTAGCATTGAGGAGGGGGTAAATTATTGTCATTTAAACACAGCACAGTTTCCAAGTGGTCCAGGAACGCTCCTGCAGGCTGGTCTGGGGAGCAGGAGGAGGAGAAGGTCTGCCTATGCTGATCTGACTGGAAGATCAAGACTAATGTGAATAACACCCTTGCTTAACTGAAATCTGCTTTACAATTCCAGTCGCAACACTTCAGAGAGCTCCATCTCTAATTTCTTGCTCCACTATAATTAGAACAAACTTCCTTGTTAACTTCTGTAGATTCACAACAGTGTGACTTCACGTGTCAGGAGGGAGGCTGTCAGCATTTCTTCATGAGGCACTTTCTTTGCAAGCCCAGCTAAAGCCTAGATTCAATCATCTCAAACTTCCTCATTTTCTCACAGGACACCAGAGATGTAATTCTTCTCTAATAAAAAATATTGCATTTTTCTGATCTATAACTGGTCAATCCAGTGATCAGTTTATCATTATAGCTGCTAACACTAATTCTGTCTACATTTGCACTTTTCAAGAAGAATTTTCAGACTAGCAAAAGTTTACACTTTCCAGGAAGGAATTCATTCGAGCTATCACATTTCAACTGACACGAATTACTTAAACTATATTTCATAGACAAACATAGTAGATAGAGGTGGTAGTGAATATAATATCTTCAGAGGCATTTTAAGAAAATATTTAGACAATAACACCCACCAGAAAATAGAGAAATAA
This sequence comes from Streptopelia decaocto, assembly GCF_964273445.1. NCBI lineage: Eukaryota > Metazoa > Chordata > Aves > Columbiformes > Columbidae > Streptopelia > Streptopelia decaocto. Next base: position 18,447,380 of record NC_138659.1, read on the forward strand.
TAAAAAGAAATACTTACAAACATTATTCTTCAAGGTGAGCTGCCTATATATATCTTGTACTGTGGATCTTCTGCACACATCAGAAGTTGTCACCTAAGTTTTGTCTTCAACAATGTCCATAGAGGTATGTAGAGGACTTGGGATTTCGTTCAGGCCCTCCTGCAACAGGATTGTCTTTTCCTGCAGATAGCAGGAAAACAACTCAGAGGCTGATGGCAGAAACAGCAACGGCAATGGTGAAAATTCAAGACTGTGTGTATGTACTACAGATAGATTTTCAGAGGACTAGAGAGAGAGATGAGGGATGACAGAATAGCCTCCTCCCAGTGGACATGGTGTCAGAGGTACAAGTACCTAAGATGTGGAGAGAAAAGCAGTCACGCTTACCTTGGGGTGTTACCTGGCATGCAGAAGGCAAAGCTACCCGTGACCAGCACCACAGCCAACATGTAGCAACTGCAGGCCAGCCTGAACTGCAGCAACAGGGTGGCTGATTGCAAGTAGTTGCATCCTTAGGTGACAGAGACCAGGTATTCAAGCCTCCAGGTCTGAATCAGGTTCTTCTACAAATCAACCCTGTTCTTATTCATTAAGGAAGCAAAACTAGAAGGAAACCCTGCAGCAATCTGTTTAGGTCCATTTTTTTTCTCTCACTTTCTGTTTCAGAGAATTCAAATAGTTTTCTTACCAGATATTCCTGAAGCTTGTTAGACACCAGGTTTAAAGTACAGCAAATATCACACCATTCCAGAACAACTTCCTTAACACACAGAGGCAAGAAAAAGGGCTGTTCATGGTGACTGCCACAGAAAAGGCTCTTTTGAAGCCCACAAGATAAACTGAAGAGTTGTAAGATGTGCAGAAGGAAACGGCATTGGTGGCCTCACTAGTGATAAACAGTGGAAAATCAGCTAAGATGCACCACAGACATGGAGTGTTGCTTCCTTTGTTGCCACAGGTACCAAAGTAGAAAGGATTAATTATTAAAGTACCTGAATAATAACTGTGTATAGGCACACCCAACACAGATAAGTGACCATGTGGGCAACAGCATGAAGAAGGAAACCAGGATAAAACAATAAGCGGATAAAGCAGTTAAAGGAAATAGATGATGTGTATGGAATTTCAAAAAAAGTTTGCCATTTCCAGTGGCCTGTGCAGTGTTCAGCTCAGCTGGACCTGAATCTGCTCTGTTTAATGAGTCCAAAATGGATTATTGGCTCAGCTCAGCAGCCCAAAAACTAGGTCAACATGGCTCTTGGGACCCACTGGCTGGTGTTTAGCTCCAGCAGAGCAGCTACTTCTACAGATAATGCGAGGGAGAGCAATAAGTATTTGCTTGTGAAGGCGAAAAAAAAAAATCATGGAAAAGGTACTTCATGTGCCACTCATTTAAGGTATTTATATTAGAACAAAGTCAATCTATAGATTTATGGCCATTTTACTGCTGTTGAAAACAAACTAGTCCCACAATCTGGGGTTATCAATGCATCTCATTATAACAGATTTGTGTATGACTGACTGGATTTCTTCTAGAACTACTGGGATTCTTATTTGAATTCAGCTTTTAACAGAAAAAAATTCCGATAAGATGGTTATAAATCCTCAATGAAATAAACTCATTGTATCTATGGGCTTTTTAATCAAGTTAATGGCTTTTCTTTGGCTGCTCAGTATTATCCCTATATACCCAAAAACCTTTCAAAGTAATTCCGACATGGATTAGGACCACTCAAGCCAATCGTCCCTCATTACTGTAGCAAATGGTTTTGATTTGGGGGCAGTAAATCTGGATGGCGTGGATCAGATGTTCTTACTGTGAATGAAGTGATAACCTCGTGAGTGGTGTCAGGACTTGGGATCTGGAGACTTTGCTGGCAAAAGCTCCAGTGCACACGAGCAGCTGCAGAATTCCCAGACAGCCCTGCATGTGGCAGAGAAGGGAATTCTCTGGGGTTTAGCAGTCCCTGTGCTTTAAAGCTTGAGCTGATGTCTCTGTCGTGCAAAGCATCCAGAATCAGGAACACTTCTATGCGAGTGCAGAAATGAAGGCTAATTCTTAATGCCCAGCAACAGAGGCATGCTTCTGCTTTCAGAGCACATTATTCCTTTCACATCCCAAAGACACACACGCTCTCTCCGAGCCACGCTCTCCCAAGCAAACCTTGTGCCACGGTAGCAGCATCCCGAGGAAACTCATGCTGCTTCTCTCAAACCCATAGCGACTGCTCCGCTGGCACTGCAGCTCTCTCTTCTCTCTCCCTGATCTGGTTCAGCCCTTGGTGTCTGTGGCCATAATTCTCACCCCCCATACTGACATAAAATAGGATTAGATCAGCTAAATCGTGCTGATGTAAAACACACAGGAGGAAGAGGGCCTGTGTATTTTGCTGGCTCCCTTGTGCTATTCCACTTGCCTTTGACATTTGGCACACATGGAAACATTCATATATAGCAAGTCCCTAATGTCTCCCTCTTATAAAATAACTGTTTGGAATGCAGTTTGTTTATAGGTAAGCATACATATACCGGATTAATAAATGCTACTGAGCTTTGCCTTGTGAACTGGGCCCTCCTATCCAAACTGTTCACCTACAAAGCAAATCAAAGAACCAAGACTGAACAACCAGTCTACTTAAATAAACAAAGTAAAAGCAAAACCCAGCCTTAAAAAGAATTTTCACTCTATCCAATGATTTATTTCATCTAAACATTTTAAATAATTTTTATTTAACAATTTTTAAATTGTAAAAAATCCCCAATCAGCTTTGAAATGAAACCACCAGTAAAAAGCCAAAGTAATTTGGCTTTTTAAAAAAAAGACAAAAAAATAGATTTTTCTTGCATTTCCTCCTCTTTGCAGATGAAGCTATTCACCACATGAAAACTATATTCAAGAATTTTTTTCAGTTTTGCCAAAATAAATCCATGTTGCTCCACCTGACATCCAAAGACAAATGCATAAAACACACTACATAAAATATCTTAGAGAGAAGCAGACCGGCCTTTTAACGTTAGCAGACTTCATTTGGTTGGTATCACCGTAGCACGTGACATCATCTTGCCATCAGTATCCATTACCACTGCAGATACAACTTCTACTGACAGCTACTGTATATTAGGGGTAGGGGAGCTCTCACAACTGTTCTGTCACTGACTACTTATTGAACAGGCTCATAAGGTAATTTGGGTTGGAAGAGCCCCCAGGAGGTCTCCCAGTCCAACCTCCTGCTTAAAGTGTAATGAGAAAATTAAACATCCTTCAGTGTATGTGGGGGTCTCATAGGCTTCCTCAACAACAAAGGTCTTTAGCAAAAAAATGCAGTAGCTTGTTTCTCTTCATAAATTTCCAGTTCTCCTGTGGCTTTGTTTGTGCTGAGTCAAACTGAAGTTTACCTTGCTTTGTCTTTTTCTTTCCTGAGCTTTCACATTCTGCTTTTGAAGCTCTAGGCCACAGAACACCTCTTGTGTAGGACACTGCCATGGCTTTCTGATAAACACACCAAAAAATTGTGTATTCACAGCAAGCAGCCATGTCCCGACCAGTCAATTCACTGGCCAGATCTTAACAAGGAAACTTGAGGAAGTGAATAGCAGCCTGTGTGATATGAAGCTGAAAGTGATGTTGTGGTGCAGTGGTCTCATCAAGGAGACATCAGCTCTGCATTGGTCACTACCCAGCGCCACAGGACACCCGCAGCCTCACAGCCACGGGTGACCCACTATGCAGCTGCGAACACCCAGACAAGCGGCATCTGGCATGAGCAGTCCCATGGTGGTCAGAGGGGCTCTGCACCTTGAAACATTGGAGAGGTTCATAGTCTAGATCTATGGTGGAAGCAACAGGCAAGGACTTACTAGAAGAACCTGAAGTGCTCATGTGGGACCTTTACATTTGAACTGCTTTTTTAAAGTCCAGCCCACACCATTATGCAAAATACACAGGAGGGTCAGTAACAGAAAACCTCTCTTTCTGCTGTCTCAGCAACACCTTGTTTCTAAAAATGCTGCTCAGTCTTTTCTTTCCTCAGGATCACAAGTTACAACTATTTCAGTCTATTGTCCTCACTGAATATCGTGATGAACAGATGCCGAGATGATGGGCGGGGGGGGGAGCGAACTTTTCAGATCTTTTTTTCGTAATCAGCCAGCTGATTTTCCAAATTAATTTAACTGTTCAGCCATTAATTACTAAAGAAGCAGTTGATTTTGATGGGACCAGACTGCAGAGCCTTCTGGCAACTCTTGCTATCAGTTCAGTGCTCTTGCTAAGGGGGCTACCTATATTGTAAACTTGGGTAGTGATCTGTGGGCTGATAAACTAGGGGACAGCACCTGAATGGTAGATTTTTTGGATCAATAGAACTCACCCAAAAAGATGGCATAAAAGTCAGTTTTTTCATATTTAGAAATCAGAAGCAAATTAAACACAGAAATAAAATTATGTTGTGTATCTGATGATGGTAATAAACTCGTCTCTCCAGATTTTAATCAGTGGGGTAACTCTTTTTACATGTTTTTTACATGTTTCGTGCCACCTTGTTTTAGGGTTGGACTCATGTGTCTGTCACCTGCACTAGGTTATTTCTATTGAAAAAATGTTTTTAAAATCAGGGGAATCATATATTTAGCCATCAAGGACAGAGGAAAATAATATCCTAGCTGGTCATTCATCCCCTACGGAGAATCCCTGGGCAAAACTTCCTTTTATTGTTATAGTAGGACCTTTTAAATCAGGGTGGAGGTAGACAGAAAAAGAGAGGAAGGCTTGTTTTAACATTTTTCCTGGGGCATTGTTGTTCTTCTGCAAAGGCATCTGAGCAGCCTGAGTCCAACTGACATACACAGGGCAGTGCCACAGCAATAGCAGCCACTTACAGCACATCCATTGCTGAATGCAAAATTGTCGTCATTCTCAGGACTGTAAATGCACTTCTTAGAAATGACGAGTAAGCAGGTGACTATCTTGTAACATGTAGTTTGTAACTGGGAAACAGGCTTTGACCTGCTGTTTTCCATTTCTAAATTTTGGGGGATTTGAAAGTTCAGCCTCAAGCACACATTTGTCTATGGCAGTTCAGCTGTCACTTGTAATACAAATAAAAAGATGATGGATGGCAGAATCTGCCCAGAAGTTCAGTTCCTGCTAGGGTCATTCTGTCCGTGGTGACCACTTTCCACACTAACCACATCACTTCAGTGGCTTACCTCACCATAAGCATTTAAAAAATATATATTTTTTAAAAAAAACTTTTTTTTTTTTTTATAAAAGCACATATGTAGATGCATATAAAATGTTAATCTACCAACTGTAAAATTTCTTTGGTATAAAGCCTTTCAACTGGCAGATTTGTTTATGCGCACTGTGCCTTCTGACATTATCACATTTCCTACTGCCACATGAAAACAGAGCATACTTACATTCATCCTGTACTGTACTGCTTGTGTTTCTGTAGATGAAGCTCTAAAGTCTATATACAGAAGAAGAGCTGGATGAACATTTCCAAACATATTTGTGAAAATATACTGATTAATTTCTCACTGAATAGATTACAGTTGCACTCATGGGCAGCCTCTATACACTTATTTCATGCAAACATGCTGGTAAAAAAAGTTTACTGAAAGGAATGTCTGTAGAAATAGCACATTTTATAAAAACATTTACAGTAAACACATTTTCTATATGTAAGAACAAGTATTCACATAAACTTGACTCCCCCAGCAAAAGCAACAGAAATGTGACTGAGTAGATATCCAGACAAAATAGCTCAATGTTTAACTTGCAGTAGCAATGACTAGCAATAATGTATTCACAATCAAACTACAGATAATGAATTATTATTAAAGTGATTAGGCAAATAATTGCTGAGATAGTACTATAGTTCACATATTAACTCACAGGTTATTTTCTAGCAGAAATTAAGTTTTCAGATTAAATGGGTCATTAAATGAAACTCATCCAGCTCTGCTTTGTATATTAAATAGCCAGCACCCTGTGTGTAATTTTCTGAAGATTTGAAAAAAACAAAATTTGGAGATGCTAATGGACTTATATACCAATAAACGGTGTTTCAGCAGTAGCTCATCTATGCAAAGCCCTACCCATAGAAAGATTTGTGTTTTCCTTCCTCAAGTGTGTCTCTGTATTCTCTTGACCTAAAATATATTGCAATTATTTCAATCCTTCCAGTTGACAACTGACTTGATCTCGAACATACTCACCTCCATTGGCTCAGTAACGCTGGCCTTGTTATTGATCCTCTTCTTGGCAGTTGTGGTTTCAGTCATCGCTGCCAATAAACGGGCGACTCAAGGGACCTACAGCCCCAGCCGGCAGGAGAAGGAGGGATCCCGGGTAGAGATGTGGAACATGGTGCAGCCACCGCCAATGGAAAGACTGATTTAGAAGAAACTGCTCCTCCATCCTGGAAGATGGCTGAAAGGGGACAGTGTACATATGTTAGATATGTTCATTTTCGTTCTGACACCAGGAATACTCACTATAAAGACTACAATGACTTTGGGCTTTCAATATTTTCAATATTTGTTCTTTTAAGTTCAATAAGATTTAAATTCTCTTAGCATTTAAGTGAACCAATGCCATTTTTGTCATTGTTTTGGACCAACCCATCCAAGGACATTTTTTATTTACACAGGAAACTCCAGCCTTGCTGATCAGCAGTAGGCATTACAGACAGTAATATAGGCTGCCAAAAAGCATGCTCAAAAACACTTCCCAAAGCTCATGCTCAAAGCACCAGGAAAGAGGCATAAGTGGCCTACAGGTAAAGAATTGGCTTAGAGATAATTATGACAGACTTTGTGCTTCTCCTGGAGCTCAGAGTTCTCATATGATCATGGGCAAATAAATTTTTATGCCTCAGTTTTCCTTTTTTTAAAACAGGGATAATCCCATTTAACTACCTCATAAATCTCAGTAGGGAAAGGATTGCAACTGTTTGTTGAAAAAGAAATTAACACATAAAATATAATGGAATAACAGAAATTTGGAAGAAATCTTGTAATGAAACAGACATTTGAAAACCTTCAAGAGATTTAATGATCATTCTTGTAGTAGGAAACGATGTGCCAAAAATCAAAAATATGCCCAGGTCAAAAGGTTTTTTTGAAATGTAGAGGCAAATTTTAGCAGTAACTTATCCAGTTCATTTTCACATATAGTCAAGAAATTAAAGCATAAACATTGCTCCCACACAAACTGAACCCAAAATAAAGAGGCAATGGAGTGGAAAGTCCATGATGGCGTTTCTTTTTTCCTGCAGTTCATCTTGTATGTTCCCACAGCTGTGAAAAATCCCAGATACGCGCATCAAACCACAGATGGTTATTCCTGGAGTTGCATAATCGAGTACACACACAGAGTATCCAAGAGTTTAACTCATCTTTTTAATTAATTATCAATTCATAAATCATATTGAATGAACTCCTTAAAGGATTACTGAAGACAAATGTCACTCACATGTAATTTTGTATTAGTTGATTAGCAGTAACTATGATAGTAAGCACATTAAGCAGATTCTGGATTTTTTTTCAGTCCTCACAGATATCTTTAAAAACAAGGCACTACAGAAAATGTGAGGTGATGGTAGGATTCAAGCTGAGCTAAAAGAGCAGAATGCACTCACAGCAAAAATCACAACAGATTTTATTCTAGTCCAATTTACAGCTTTAATACTGAATCTTATTATTTTGAATGCAATCATTGTACAGCTGCGGTCTAAAATCAGAGAGTACAAAAGGGTAAATAAGGAAAGAATGGAAAAATAAGTTAGCAAAAATATGATGGGAGATATTTTTGAATCATGGCATCATGGATTTTGCCATATGAGACCCTGCTACAGCATAATAAAGAATACCATGAAGTTTGTTTGGTGTGATCATTTCTAGAAAGATACACAAATATTGGAAAAAAAAAAAGAAGAAATTTACTCAAAGAGTGTACAGTTTGAGGTAGTAAACACTCAGCAAACAAGACAACAAAGAACAGCATGTGAGGATGAGACCACAAGTGAAGCACGAGTGTTTTGTGCAGATTCTTACATTGCTCTGGCTTCACCCAAAAACCTGCAAGAGACCCAAAGGCAAAGCCATTTCTGCGGAGAAAGTGGCAAAGCAGGCAAGGACACTGGAATCTGCGGTAACAAGGGAGCAAGCAATGAGTAAGCAGACAAGAAGAGCTGTGAGGCTGCAGGCTGGGAAGGAGTTGGGGATAGGGAGCTCTGAAAACGAGAAGGAATCCAGAACATTCGAGAAAGTCTTGCCACAGAGTCGATAGGGCTGAGCGAGATACCCAGTAACGTGTACAGAGGAAGGAAGAGGCAGAGAAGACAAAACCCTGAAGAGGTTTCATACAGACTAAAGAGAGCTCTAGAGGAATATGCTTCTAAAGAATTAAAAAGACACCTGTAAAAGCACAACAAAAGGAAAATCTCACAGTGAAATATGAGTGTGGTTCATAGAAGGTAAGTCAAGGAGACAGAAGGGAGGGGGAAAACCTTTAAACTAAGATTAGAATAAGCTGTGATGGCTGTCAGGCTCAAAGGAGAGGAAACGAAAAAGGTAAGAGCCATGAAAAGGCACAGAAAAGTGGGAGAAGAAAAGGAAATGAAAGTGGATGGCACTTGAGGAGAGTGGAGGCGAAAGCTGGATTGCAGCAAAGGTGAAGCTGGGCTTTTGTAGCAGTGAGGCCATAGGAAAGGGAGGGAGGATGATGGTGAGTCAGGAATGACAATGTGTGAGAAAACTTAGAGGGAGCATGTTTTATAGCAAATAGGGATTAAAATGTGAAATATTCAAAACTCTATTTATGGTCTCATAAGAAGAAAACAAGAAAAGGCCCCAAAAGCACAAACGTCAGTTCTAAATACGCTCTATGAAAAGCTAAATTAACAAAGCAGCATCTAAAGAAGGCAGGGAGGCAGATGCTGCAGCTGGAAAAGCTCAATGGCAGCCCTGAAAAGTACAACAAGTCCCAAAGCTGTCACTGTATTAACATGCTATAGTGACTGTGAAAAGCATGGTTAGGAAGACTGACCCTTCCAGGCCTTATCTCAACCAGGGAACAACAGTTAAAACAAAAGAGAATACATTATAAAGAACGTCTAATACCATCCTTGTCAAAATTTAAACCACAGATTAAGAATGATATAGCAGCTGTCAAGCTATTTACTGATTCTCAGTCCAGGGGTATAATAAAATGCATGTAGGAGTAATATCTAAGAGTTGTGGGGAGTATTTGTGCTGCTATAAGGAAAAAATATTGAGACTGGCTTCTGGTTTCCCAAAAAGCACTGATAGCTCCCATTAATATGGAGGTATCTCTCCAAAGAACACTTAAAATATTTCAAAATAACATTTATTTAATTTATCTCACTATTTGACTCAAAAGTTAAAAGTAAGTTTATTTATTCATGATCACTTGCAAGGTATCCATTAAAGAAACAATTGCAGAATATACTCCCAAACCTTACCCATTTAAGCTTTCTCTTCATATCTAAAAGTCTTCAACAAAGGAAGAGAAAGTGCCAGGTAAGAGTACATGATCTGCTCTGCACCAGATCCCTTTGAAGACATGCCGGAGCAGGGGACGGATGCAGTAACTTAAGTCCCTTTTCCCTTGGAAACAGGTGACATCCAGCCAGCAAAACAGTGAGGGGAACCTTCAGAGTCCCAGAAATATTTACACCAAGCAGAACAGAAATACTGCAGCTGGAATTTGGCTAGCTCAAACTGATCATAGTGTATCCCTGCATTATGTGCCTTCTCCATTTTATGTAAAATTAACTGTTCCTTCTCTGTATGTACATAGTATATTTATAGCTTAGATGGTTTATTCATATTATTATTTTGCTGTGTACAGGATCAACATGACCAATAAATAAGGATTATATTGAGCCGCATCCAACCTATGTGGGTTTTTTTGCTTTATGGGATTATTACATCATGCATTTACAAAGGAAATTATCCCAGGCCAGAACTGTATTTTCGGTTTAAAAAGTCAAATTTTCCATTTGGCATCAAGTGATCAAGAAACATTTTCCATTCTTGGAAATGAGATTAATGTGCTCTGTGCTGTGGTCGGGGTTGCCAGCCTCAGCATTGCAATCCGCACCATCCTCTGACTACACCCATGGTGACGGACTGTCCTGTGCCCATTAAAGGGAGGTGCTTTGTGCCAGGTCCCAAGGCGGCATGAATCAATACAGCTTCACTGGAGCTAATTTATACAAGCTGAGAATCACATGCTCTGTTTTTTAAACCACAGCTGTCTTTCCAGCACTGTGGATGAATGCAGGCAGAAAAATGGCAAAGTAGGAATTTTCTTCACTTAATCTAAATCCCATTTCCACAAGGGGCTTTCTGTTCACTTCAAAAGATTCTCTGTTACTTTAAAATAAAGGTCAATAACCTTGGAAACATAGAGTCCTATTGTCCCAAATGCATCAGCTAGTTGTAACTGAAAGGGTCCCCTCGGAGTTCAGCTATACTCGTGCTGTGACCGCATCCTCAGGACACCTCCAGGTAAGACATATTTAAGACAAATAAAACACTATTCCTTCACTTTCACATGCCTTCTTCGAGCAATGCCCAACCCTGCCCCGATGGCCGCCTTTGTAGCTGAATTCCCGAACAGCACAGAGCATTGAGGAGGCAGCACATACAAGAAACCATCAGAAACAGTAATAAGATGCTTTGAGACAAGGGACACCAGCCCGTTCTGCTTCACTTCTTGTCACTTCCCATACTCTACAGAGTCTTTTTCCCAGATGAGATTTGCCATTCCCACACCTCTGTCCTCTGACCCTCTTGGAAGGGGGACCTGTGCTCACCAGCCCTCTAAAGGACTGTCATGAAGGTAAGCAGGTTGCTACAAAGTCTCTTAGCAAGAATAGCTCATCTTGCAGAAATGATACAGCTAGGACTGTAGGTGAGCACAACCTTTTGGGGGACAGATTATGTTCCCCACATGTTGGCATGTACCCAACCAAACTGAGCCACCAGCAGCCTGTGCTGCAGCCAGCACAGCTGGTTTGCATCCAGAGCAATGGCACAATGAGCATCTGCCAAACAATCACAGGGTCCAAACACACCACATCGAGGAATTACTCTTATCTCCTCCTTTGATAAGTGCATATCAGCCACTATTGCCCCATCACATATTCCCCATGAGGAACTGTGTTCCAGAGGCTGCATTATTAGTTGTTTTTAAATACAAGTTTAAATAAAAGTTTATCTATTCTTCAAAAGCACAAGTTAATATGGGAGAATCCAAGTGTGTCAAGAGGACTTATGGGGCAGCCTGTTTCACTGCTTAAATCAGTAGCAGCTCTTAAGCCTGAACCTGTGAAATATCTCAAAACCCATGAAACTCATGCTTTGCCATTATATCAGTAACTGAATCCTGTAAGACTTCGCTCTCCCAAGCAATTAACATTGATGATCATGATCTGACCTTATGAGTTTTAAATAGAAAACTTTGCTTTCCTGTGTTCTCTAGAAGATGAACACCACCACCATGGATTTGTTTCACGATGCCGTGAGGAACCTTAAGAAGTTTTACTTGTTTCAACAAAATACAATTATCATTCCTGTTCAGTGCAATCGAGTGATTTGAAATTTTGGTAGTATATGACTTACAGGTGTGCTGGCATGTTGGTTTTCCAGCTGTGACAGGCCAGTCTCGGCAGAGGGCTCTCAGACGTGGAATCCTCTCCTTTCCAAGGTCTCCTGGCCCTTGAGGAAGCAAGAAAGCATCTGGCCTACTCAGCTTTCTGGTCAAAGAGAAGCTAAGCCACAATTTATTGTTATTGTCTATGTCTGAAGTCTGGCTAGTGATTATCGCTCAAACAGACGGTAATGAATAATAAGCATCATTTAAATTACAGTATTAAATAAAGAACATAGTTGATACACTTTTTTTAATAGCCATAATAAAGTCCTGCAGCAGAAAGCCTGTCTCTAGATAAGAGACAGCTAAGTCTTTTTCCCAGCCAAAAATTTCTGTACTATATTTTATTTAACATAAGCCCCAAGTCTCCTGCAAGTCTCACTGCAGGACAAACCTTACACATGTAACGTCACATAACATCAGGAATTATGGATAAGAGGATTTTGGCCAAGTTCCTTTTCCTGTGCCATTCAATCGCCTCTCAGCTAAAAGAAACTGACACTTCTGAAAATAATTCAAAAAAAGAGCATCAGATTAGACATTGTAAGTCAATAAAGTTGAACAGCGAGTAGCTGACAACACTAAAATTTTGCCTATTGCAAAACGTCACAGTTGGATGAATGGAAGGGGCTTTCATGCCCCACTGAAGCACGCACAGGCTTCAAACTACTGGCATGTGTCAAGATGCTGCAAAACCTAACGTTTAGAAAAGATACATCTGGTGTGTATTTACTGGGAGCAGAATATGGTCTTGTATAAATTGCACATATAAATTTGATGTGGAGAGCAGGCGATACCCTCTGCCTCACAGTAAAAGTGTGCTTTAACCTAAACTTCTCCATCTATAATGCATGCCACGAGGTATGAAGATCTCTTGCACATTGAAAAGCCAGAGTATAAATTATGAATCAAGGCACAGGTGAGGTCCTGAAGGCCAGAGTTCTCAGTTCAGTAGTGATTTTTCTATGCTTAGGTTCCTTCAAATTATATTTATGGGATAAGAATGTTATATTGTAATAAATTCGAACAACTTTGTTATATTTTGTCTTGGTTTCATGAAAGTTGCTTTAATGTCTGCTTTTATCACACTGAAGTTTTTCTTTCCCTGACATCATTTGGCAAGGCAATTGCATTGACCAACAATTCGTCTAACATAGTCGAAAAACAGCAAGACTGACACATCCAAATCATGACTTCACATTGTCTTTTTTGATCAGAGAAAAACTACACAGGTCTTCATCTGGTTTTATTCTCTTCATGGCATCATTTAAAGCACGACATTTTTCTCAGCTCAATATTGTGTATGACCTTTCAGATTTCACCTGTAGTTTCAGCAAAAGCGCAATTTTCATTGGCATGTATTGTAATAACTAGCAATGACAAAAATGTGTGTTTCCAATTTAAACCCACTTAGTTTCATTTGGCACCTGTGCTAAACTTTACTCAGCGGTAGAAATTCAGAAACTGTGACAGCAGCATCGGCACTGGAGGAGCGAGAGCGACCCGAGAGGGCAGGCTCTGCACCGCAATCTTCATTACACGCGACCACTGGGGCCCTGAGCCTTTTTCACCTGCACGAACAGCTATTTGCACCGCAGCGTGTTTGCAACGTACAAGTAGTCACAGCGCAGGGCAGCCTTGGGTTAAATAGCTGCTTTCTATCCCACAGAATAAATAACTTAATGTCTTCCATGCAGCTAGTACAAGGTGTAAACAGATTTTCAGGTGTTACTCCTAAGTAATTTCACAATCTTTAGGCAGATTAGAAAAGCATAAGTCTGCAGGGAAGATGTTTGGAGTGTTTCCACATATTTTTGCTCCAAGAGCTTCAACATTAAATGTAGCTTAAGCAAGCAGGCAAAGGATGTCCACACAGTGGGCTGTGTGCACCCAGTGGTGACAGGGCACTCTGCCAGCACCACAGCCCGTTCCAGCCCAGCCAGGAGCCCCGGCGTCATTTCGGAGCAAAAAGCGGACGGCTCTCCTTCCAGGCTGCCCAGAGCACTCCGCACACCACTGCACGCCTGGGATGCAAGGAGCAAGACAGACCCACAGATGGAGTCACCACGGCTCAGACCGCAGGGACAGAGCAGCAGCAAGGCAAACCAGAAGAGCAGGCAGGTGCTCTACTTTTCTTCCTCGGTTTCTGTCAGTGCGCTCTCACATGCTGGTAACCCCAGCTCTTCCAGAGATTTAAATACTTCCTTGGAAACGCTATTATGTTACGTGAGCATTATTTAAAGTAAATCAGCAGGTCGGCATATAAAACCTCAACGTCCATTTGAACCAGGCCAGCGCCTGAGCATTTTCTTTCAGAGGGCTCCACCACAGGAGCACAGACAACTGCATTAAACCACCCCCAGGGAGAGGGAGGCTCTGGCAGGTTTTTGCCTGAGAAATGAACCTGACAGAGAAGATGCAGATCTGCCTCTTGGGGGTGGCCCAGTGCCGGCACAAACAATTAAATCACCTCAAGAAAAGGTCAAAAAGTTCAAAACTGTGGGTAACAGTGACTGCCAGGCAGAAAAAAGCGTGGGTGTACTCAAGACCTTGCATGGACTAGATCAGCCTCTGTTTGCCACTCAGTCCTGGGATATGCTTTTCTTGGGTAGCCTGCCTGAGATGTAAAAATTGTTTGTTGGATTTTCTGACATTGGGAAGAAAAGAAGGGAAAAAAAACAATTACACAAGTACTGGTCTGTTGACATTTAAAATGAGACAATGATGAGCACAAAAAAAAGGCTGTAAAAAAATCCTGGGCCAGCAACCCAAAGGACCAAAGACAAATCGCAAAATAGGATGCAACTAATTAGGCTGAAATGCCAACAATGTTCAGAATACCGTTCAAAGTATCCGTGGTGTCAGGCTGCTACCGTGACCCCCAGTTCGAATATGCCAAGGGGAAATGTAGAAAAGGACTGAATCAGATAAGTTAAATACAAATATTTTAAAATGACATTTTAATTTCTACCTCACCATTTTAACATTTTCAAAATCGTTAAATAAGCATGTCACCTATTCTCAGAGCAGGCCAAATGTCAGGCGTTTGTATGTATTATTCAGCTGAACATTTTAAGTACATAATCCTTCTCATTGCTAAACAGGTGGTATTATATTAACAGGCTATTTTCTTAAAAGGAACAGCTAATAGAAAACTGCTGATATACGAATACAGTATATTACTGAAGGTGGAGCCAGTGCTAGTGCAGAACTGAACGAAAGTCTGCAGGGAGGATAGGGAGAGCAGGCAGCCACAACTCCCTGCCAGATCTGTGACTTCTAAAGCACATCTGAAGGCACCGGGACCCCGAGTCTCAGAAGTCATCTACTACAATTTTCATAAGGTCATCAGTGCTAAACTACTCTATAAAAGAAACGGGGTTCCAGAAACTTTAAGTTGAGCACGTCAAGACTAAAACCTGAAAGCCAAGCATGGTTTTTAATATTTGGCCTTTCAACAGTCCAGGCTGAGAAAATAACTCTCTGCCCATCTTGAATGTGCAGAAATGATCCTCTTAATTATTTAGGAAGCATTTTAAGATAAACCAAGTGATTTTATACCAGCATGGAAATAACTCACCTGGGAAAGTTTATCAGTTGAGTTATTTGTAGAACTATATATGCCTGAAAAACAAACCTCTGTAGCCAAAGGAGTCCTATGTAAGCTCTGCATGGCAGAGTACATCTTCATTGTGCTGCATCCATGACACTGGCTACTTTGCAGGACTTAACAAATGGAAACAGAGATCTAAAAGGAAAAGGTTTGCAACCAAGTTTGATAGATTCTTTGTAGTCTGTGTTGTAATGTTCTTTTTTAGCGTTGTTGTGTGTTGGGTTTTGTTGTTGATTTGCTCCCCGTGTTTCAGTGACAATTGAGGGAAGAAGTAAACCTGAAAAAAAGAAAATTAGTGGAGCAGTACACCATCAGGAACCTGGCTCCTTCGGCTTTCAGGGAGAATGTGAAATAGACAGCCACAGAAAGGAAATTATATATGGCCCACAGCATATGCCAAATGTGCTTCCCAAACTGTGCTTTTAGAACTAGTACTTGTTTGTGTTTCATACAGAATTTGTAACAGGATTGACAACCTCTGGGGTTTTGAAGCTTAAGAAGCTACTAGCATTTTTCTGACTGATGAAACTCTGCAGACTGACTCTGCTTTATCCAAATACCAGCAAACCCACAACAACACTCCAGGCATTGCTTAGGTTTTGTTGTTGTTGTTGTTACCACTTGTCACATCAAATAAAAATCTAAATCCATGAATTTGATAAAGTTACTTTTCCTTTTGTGAACAAGAGGTTAACACACAGTGAGTTCTGGAAAGAAAATGAAACGCTTTGTCCAGCATTCAGGTATGGCTGCAGCTGTACTGTGTAAAATAATCTTGCAAAAGCAATATTTTCAGCTGCTTTTGAAGCAAAACCAAGCAGGAGTGTTTATGACCTCTCCTCCTAAACAAGTCCCCAGTAGGATGCTGCTTTGAGTTGCTTTTTTCCCCCTCAAATGCCACAACTCTTTATACATGTGCCAGCTTTTGTACTCAAGGCGCTACCATGTGAGTGGTAGACCAAACTCCTCTGAAATACTTGGTATGGGTCTATTGACAGGAACAGAGTCCTGCTGTACCATCTGGGTAACATTTGCCAACTCAACTTAGACTAACTAGTCTAATTACATCTTCTTTTTTCAATCCTTTCTCATGCTTAGGTTTGAAAGATCGTACTGAACTGAAACATCTGTGGAAAGCAAGTTGCAATCGCTCTCAGTACCCTGAGATAAACTAAGGAAAGCAGGCAAATGGAGAGACTTGATCATCATACTTTATTGCTCTGTCTGCAAAAGTTAAAGGCTTCTACATTTTTATAGTGTCCCCCATTAGCTCATAATCTGGACTGATGAAAGTTTATTGTCACAGCTATCTTTTTAATAGCTGGGCACATCTACTGGCCAAATGAAGAAATGCCTGCAAGATGTGCTGCGCTGACTCTAGCAGTGCAGATCCCTGTGCCGCCAGCCTGCACAGCTTGTGTCACTCTGCTGGCCACAGTCAGCTCGTCCAAATCTAATAGCAGGTGTTAAAATCACACCCTCGTTTCGTATGAACATAACTTGTAATTTTTTCATCAGTCATGGATTCAGTATATCAATATCAAAACCACATTCTCTATGGTTTGTGTGCATAAGATATCAAAATGCTTTTAATTTAGAAGAGTGAATCACAGATCAGATTACACTGCATAGCCATTTAATGTAAAATCCTAACTGAATTATACTTATAAACTTGCACAAAAATGACTCAGCAAAGCAACAACATTAAAAAGCTAAATCATACCTGATAACATACTCATGATGTGTTATTGTGTTACATGTTCTTTAGCCTGCCTGATCTATGAATAAAACAAATCGTCTTCGTTCCTGATCACCACAGAAGCCAAGGGTTGTTTTTTGCACCAGCCTGTCCCCACCAGCCACGAGATGGGGAGTGAGGGGAGCCCACAGGACCTGCCAGAGCCGCGGGTGCAGGGGGCTGGGAGGCAAGGAAGGAAGGTTGGTGGTGTCAAGACCAGGCTTGGTGCTGGGGGGAAAAGGTGACTGTCAGCAGCACAGCCTGACCCTCCCGTCAGACCCGAGCACAGGTGTTACAGGAGATCGGGCACCCTGCTCCCCTCACCCACAGGATCCCAAAGACCTCTCTGATACTTATAGTATGTGGTTTAGCAGTACAAAAGTACTTAGTGATATCACAGTTATAATTTTTAATAGCCGATGTGATAGGTTCGAACCATAGCACCCATCAGTTATTACTACTGGACCTTCTCCATGTAGTTCCTACTTAGTATCTAAATTTCTTAATCTACAAAAAGAGATAATACACCTACTTTTTTAAAGAACTTGAAGATCAACAGACCAAAAAAGGTGTTTAGCAAATAGGCATGATCAGTTCAGATTTTTAAAAGAAGCAAAATACCATTGTAATTACAAAAGACACCAGCATTTAACTTCCGTACTGTATAAACAGTAATTAATAAGAAAACACATTTAGCTTTCTCTGTATTTGAGAAACTGAAATCATCATTCAATGGAGGAAAAACTTCCAATATAATACAGTATTATTGTTTTACTTCAATCTTTATAACTGATAAGCATGAAAATGCTATTCAGATGAACCCATCAGACAAGAACCTGCACCATCCAAAGAATTTTGATATTGTTAAATTTTATTTTATAATACAGTGTTGGGCACTTTATGGTAATATGGAGTTCACCAAAAACTTCTACTGACGCCACAAACTTGGAAGGAGGAAAAGAAGAAACAAAACAAAAACCCAACAAACAAAACCAACAACAAAACGCACCACACGTCACAGCTCATTTACTAGATCTACACAGTGCACTACTTACAGTAGTCTAAGGTCTGAATTGCAGTTCTCGAGATTACTTTGAACAGTAGTCCAAGGGTGCAAAACCATGGAGTAACCTCTCAGATTTGGTTCTAGTTTTATTAAAGGTCAGCAACTTACTAAATTTTTAAAATTGTTAGGACAATGCTGGTTGCCTTTTTTTTTTTTAAGCTCTGAAGTTATTAAAATGATAAATAAAACCTCAAAATATTCATGTCTTTCCTATAATTATTACAGGCTCACAGCAAGGACATTATCAGGAACAGTTTTCAAAGGTCACTAAAAAAACATTCTGAAAAAAAACCTAAAAGCATCCAGGTATACAGTGTTGCTTGGTTCTGTGTTGAGGCATTTCTCATTGTTATCTGACACAGATCTAAAAATGACAAATAAAAATTGTCAGCTGGCCAAACATGAAAGCATTTTAAATTTCTCTTCCTCCTGAAAAAGTAACAGACGTGATGTGCTTGTGTGTAAACTGCACTAAGACTAGTTGTTCCACAGTGCTTTATTGCCTCATTCAAGTATATTAATTTAAAGAAGTTCTCTTGGGAAAAATCAAAGGTTAAACCAAAATGTACATTAATATACAAAGAAATTAATTTACAAAAAATTAAAAGGATACTCGCAACATTAGTATATATTTTAAGTAATGACTTACGATAATTAGGGATGCCACAGACTAAATTCTTAATACATATGGTCATCACCATAAACTCTCACCTCATTGGTGGTACTGAAAAGCAACGCTTAACTCCTCAACTTTTTATCAATGATAACCAAATGATCAAATGATAAACTAAGCATCATAAATTCTAATATTTAATCTTACTTCAATTTAACCAGGTTATTGTTTTAAGAATTCCCTTGAGCCACTGGTAAGTGAATATTGGTTTTGGCCTTATTATTTCCACAGAATGTGACATCCATAATCATTCCCAGTCATTGGAAATATACATTTGCCTCATCAGAATATATTCTTCATGTTTTTATCATACAACTATATTTAAAAGCTACATGTAATTTTACACATTTTTGAAAAATACCATTTCAAGGATCTGCTTGAAAAGCAGATGTGCACTACTAAATTACTTTGAAACAAGGAGAAATATTGCACAAAATTCACTGAATATCTGAAAGTCAACACATTTCCCCCCACAACCAAATAGCTCCCTTATTTTTAACAGAAACCGAATGTCAATTCACACAGAATCATAACAAATGTGAACAGACTAGAACTCAACTTATTTTTCAAACTCTAATACTGTTACTGCACTCTAAATACAAATGTTGTTAGTATTGACCTAAGTAATAGTACAAGTTAATTTGAGTACCCTTTACTACAGTAACCCTTGGAGTAACTTCCACCTGTGTAACCTGCTTCATTCAGTAGAAAATGGCAACAGCTCTGTTGACTACAGGGATGGTGGATAGCTCTCTAGACTAAGATGGCTGTGGACTCATGAGGTAACTCTCTTTAGAAGCTGAGCAGCTTCCATGAAAGACCTATCAAGTACTTTCAGTTGGCCACTGACTAAATCTGTAAAACAGACGTTACAAAGCAAATCAAGGAAGGTTATGCACAAACCCCCAGACCCTCCTTTTTCCATTCCTTTATTTTCAACCACCCTGAAGATCATGAGTTCTAGGCCAGCTATGGTCCATGACCTTGAGGTGAAGTTGAGGACATGTTCTACTCAGCCCAGATTCTGTTAAAAGGTAAAAAACATTTGGCAAAGACATACACATCTAATAGCAGCAAACAAGTTACTGAAGACAAGTCACATCATCATTCATACTGTTTTTGCTGGTGCATTTATTTCTACATTCATTCTCCAAAGATCTACCAAAATAGCACAGGACCAGCCAGCCTTCCACATCCCGCACTTTGCAATAAGGAAGCTGCTTGCCTCAGGTGTAATTTTATTCACCACATTTGTTTAGCCTGGAATTTCAGGCTGTTGGGAACACGCTGGCTGGAGTCTCACAGCACCTGGGCTAGAGCCTGGCACCAGGAGAGATGGTAACTGCCTTGGAAATAAAGACCATCCCCAGCTCTCCCTGGGGGTTGGGGATGTCGGCAGCTCTGGGACTCCTTTCTGCAGGACAGGGCACTGCGGTCAGTATCACACAGGGGGTGCATTTGCAAAAGGGCCTCATGCTGGCATTTTGATTATTGCATGAAATGTTTCTGCAGTTAATTACATGCATAGAGAAAAGATTTTAGATGCTCCTAGCAATTCCATTAGACAGCTGCACCAATGAAAGATTGTTCTGTAGGACTGAATATGATTGATTATAGGTGGAGAAACAGAAGCTGTTTTAGAAACCTGGCTTAACTGTTCTTCTGCCTAGACTTCACATTGCTTACAAGAACACGAAATTGTAATCTAGTTCATTCTAAAACCTGAAAAGACATCTAAACAAATTTTCAAGATCTAAAACACTCCCCTAATAGATTGGGTGGGATTTTCAAAAGCACACAGCATGTGTGTCAGACTCTGGCTGAAGTCTGTGTTACAGTGCCTGAGAGGGGACTTCAGCCAGTGCTGAGTTTCAGACAACCCCACCCAAGCAGCAGCAGTATCACTGAAATGCTAAATGACAATGAAGGGTTCAGTCAACAAGTCCTATGACAACTTCTACCACTACATTTTTCCTTCAGAACAACTCTATTTTTGGAGCTACATAATGCTCAAAGACGCGGGATGGAAGAGCAAACAACTGCCTACTCTACACAGACTGCCCTCTGCATGCATAGAGGGTGGGTAGGGATCACCTTCACATCTGCAGAACCATCCTTCCTTCCATCAATAGCTGCAATGTTTTTCACATGTTGTATGTCTATACGCATGGATGGGAAGGCTTTGACAACGTATTATCCATTCTGCAGATCCCACAGGGGACTAATTCCATAGGCAATACTACCTTTGCCTACATGGCTGGGCTGGAATCACTACAACTGAGCTAAAACATTAGACAATATCCTGAAATCTGGATTTCCTCAAAGTTATTATCCCTCCTGAGGACTCCTAGGACTCTGCTTCACCACACCCCACTGGAACAACCCAGGAATCCCTTTCTTTTACTACTGCCCTTACTCTTCTCCCAAACCAGATGAATGATACGGCTCATTTCAGGCAGACATCTATGCAAAACAAAGTCAAAGATATTAAATTCAAGTCCTAGTTTGACTTTCTACATAAGAAATTTGTTCCTCTGTGTAAGTAACAGATTACAAAGCTTAATCAAATAACCTGATATCTCCCTTAAACAGGAGACATGGGAAGATTTTTGAGATCCTGAAGTGATGCCTCTGAAGAAGACCACAGGAGCCCTGACTGCGCAGAACTCTCTTCTCACCAGCAGCTGGTGATGAATGTTGATGATTGTGAAAGACATGAGAAGGATTTCAAAAATTAAAAAGCATCCAAGTATAAAACTTGTAAAAGTACTGGACCTGGACAATTTGTCTTAATATAGAACCCAATGTGGTAATAAAAATACTGTATATGTAGCCAATAAACAGTTTTATATTATCACAAGGACAGACAACAGTGTTGAAGCAGAAATATCAGTTTGGACTCTTATCTATTTGGTAACTGATAATTCTGTTTAAATAAGGCACAAATATTAGCCTTTTTAAAAGATCTCTGAGAGTAAATGGAAAAGATTCTGCAATATTTCAGAGTTTAAAATGTACCTGCAGTTAAGTTCAACATAGATATAAGACAGTTATTTTTGAACCCATACGAGGTTCAAAACCAAAAAAAACATACTATTTAATGACTGAAAACACACTTCATCCTTCATAAATATTAAGGAAACAATGTGTCATAAGCACAGTAACTAACATTTTGACTGAAATAAAAAAAATTCTAAGTTGAATTTTACCTTCCATCATTTAGTTCATCTATTTACTTTAACCTGCATTTTCACTCAATGAAACAGTTAATTATTACCAGAACCCTCAATTTTGAAATATTCCACTATCAAACTTTCAATTTGTGATCCTTTTAATAACTATAAGAATATTAGCAGCCTCACACGGCTTCCATATTTTTCTCACAAAGATGAGAATGGCAGAATCTCTGTGATAATAGGAGTTCAGTGCCTAACTCTCATGTAAAGCCAGTAAGATTTCTTCTATCAGAGAGGCATTGTTGAAAATTATTTTCTGGCAGTATTCCTGGAATTATGAGTTTGATTGTTTCAAAAGTAATGATGGCCAAAATTACAATTTTTTTTCTATTTTTCTCCTTAAGACTTTAATACTGTTTATTCTCTTTAAAAAAAAAAAAATACAACAAAACAAAACAGAAAACAAAACATCATCTTAGATAAAACCATGGACAGAAACACCATGTCAGACATAGCGGAAAAGAAAAGGTGAATCTTGGAATCTTGAAACTGCAAAGACATGAATGCGAGTAAGTGAGAAGTGCTACAAGAAGAAAAAAAGTCCTGGTGTTGCCTGTCTTCTCTTAGACACACTTGGCAGCACTACATCTGGGTAATGTTAAGTACCAGCAAAGGAGAAGAATGCCCACTACTGAGTCACTAATACCACCTTTGAATAAGTATTCATGAGTTTCCTCCATAGCTTTCTCATCTGAACAGCACTTGAGCCACCTGGTGTGACACACCTGAAAGATTTTAAATAATTGTTATGATACTTTTGATTTTATAGTGCAAAATATTTTGCCAAATAACATGTTTATGTTATTAAAAAGAATCCACAACATACCATGTTGACACACAAGAGAAAACCAAAGAACAGATAAATATTCTGGAGTACAGACCTCTGGACATACAGCCTCTAACTCTGGAATACTGAGATTCTACAGCAATGCAGATTGCAGATGCCCTCAGGAATGTTCACGCCCTAATCAGACACGGACATTTCTGTAAGATTTGCACTTTTACAACGTTTTGCCTTCACTGCACTGATTAAAAAAAATTCTGGAGGTTCATGGTCAATGACAAACCCTTCTCGTTCTGAAACAAGAAGAAACTTTAGAATTAGTCAAGCCAAGGTCTCACTCTACTGCATCTCTTTGGTAAAGCATCAAACACTGCCTCTGTAATGATATGGATCCATTCCCTTCGGTCAGCTGCCTTGTAATAAAGCAGTCAAAAAACCCCTTTCCATTCATGTTTGCTAGAAGGAAAATTCATTCATAAATCTCAGTGTGGCAACTGATATTAAACGTTGCTACAATCTACCGTTAAAGCGCAATCTGATCCAAACATTGACCTCATGAACATGTTCACTCAAGCCTATACTGAGGTTAAGACTAACCATTCATACCAAAGAGGGAAAGGAAGGTTTCTGACATGAGTTTAGAAGAGCAGGAGAGCATTCTTCCCAGGTACAGTTCTTTTTATACCTCTGTGCTACTTCTGCCAACACAATATCCTGCATCACAAATATCCTTCAAAGCTGACAATTCCAGTCTGCTGAAACATATTTGTCCCTTTCCTGTCCTGAGCTGTTGTAAACAATAATGTGTGTATGGTAAAGTGAAGAAGCAGAAAAAGGAAGCAAGAAGGAAAATGAAAGAGCTGCTCTATATAGCAGCAAGAATTTTCAGACTTTAAATTACTAAATATTCCCCAGGAATACTGCCAGAAGAAGGAAAATGCTTGTTCTAAGTACAATATACATCAAGTCCATTTATTCTCCTTCACTGAATTTAGAAAGAGATTTTTGGTTGTTCAAGTTGCCTAAAATAAGAGTTGGATATATGCAGTCTCAAGCTGAATTTATAATTAACTTTTCTAGTGTTACAAGTAATTTTCAGCAATGACTCTTCAATAAATTAATTAAATATGACTGCTAACTAACAGTAATCCAATCTACCTTCAAAACGGTAGCTACTAAAAATGGAAAGCAAATAGTTCAGAAGAGGCACAAATTAATTTTCAAACACTATTAAACTGTAGAAAATAAAAATAATAGAAATTTATCGATTCCACTTACACTTTCCTTTCTGAATTTTTTTAGGTGAAATAGTCTACCTAGGGAAACTGGATAATATGTCTTTAAAGTGTCTTAGTTGTAAACAGAAGTTAATAAGCATCACATTATAATTCAGCACTTCATGTACTTTACAGAAGAGAGAAAAGCACGCGCTACCTTTTCAAAGTCTGGAAGACAGGGCCACAGTTTGGAGAAGTTCCAACTTATATTCACATGAAATTCCTTAATCTAAAAAAAGTTTCTTTCCCCCTCACATTGCTGAAGCAAATTCGTGCCATGGAAAATCATTATTGCTGTTGTGTAGATTTGCATTCATCTTCTAAGATAGTTAAACCTCTTCTCAAAAGATTAAGGCAGTTCTTATTCATTACAAATATTAATATTTGTACATTTCAGACAAATCCGATTGCTCCATTCATTTCATGCTTAATAGGATTAATATAGTACCTTCAAAACCTGATTACCTGTTAGGGGATACCTTTCCTGTTGCTTAGAGGAAGCAAATGCTAGGAAGCACCACAACCTGCTGTATTTTTAACACAGAGACTAACTAGTACCTGATTTAAGAGTGCATTCATATATTTAGTTCCATGTTGTGGACCTAACTACAGCCAACAAACGAACAGGGTAAACACAGAAGCAGATGTCCCAATGGCAGAAAATGCGTACTCAACTGAAGAGAATTATTTCTATAATCGAAGATTTCTTATTCCTTTTTCCATCTTTTGGTTATCGTGTTATATGGAGTTATATGGAGTCCTGAGTAATCTCCCTTTAACTTCTGATAGGAGTCAAGTTTCTCTTCTCATAGTTTTCCTACGTTTTATTTCCACTGCTACTGCTGGATAAGCTATCCTTTGAAATATTTAAACCATAGTGAAAAGCGGAACTCAGTTTACATAATGAAACCACTTCCTGAAGAAGCCCACCCTCTTCCAGAGTTTCATTTCCTCCCTTCCCATCTTTCTCCCAAGGGATCAGAATGGATGGATTTTGAGCAAGACTTGCTGGGAGCTGATCTTCTGAGGTGTTGCTTAGTGTTTCATTCCGCTTTGCATACTTGTAGGAAGAACAGTCTGCTTTGAAACTTTCTAGAGAGGCAAACCGGGCTCTTGATTGTACTGGAGGTGAGGATGTCATACTAGTGGTGTCCATCTTGCCAGTAAAAAAGGTTTTGTCACTACTTTCTTCTTCCAGCCTTGAGAGAGATTCTCTATGGCCACCAGAAGAAACTTGCTTCCTTGGTGATGGAGGGAGCTGCTTCCCATGGAGGACACTGTCATCCTGGCCGAGGTTCCACTCTGCTTGATCATTAGCACTGCCGCAGAGCAGGGTAAGGTTGCTCTCACTGGGTGCATTTGACTTGTTCTGAAAGAAAGAACATGTGTTTATAGTTAATGTCACAAGAAAAGTCTCTACACTGGTGCTTTGGAAACAAAAATTCTGTAATGGAATTCGTGTGTTCCTAAATAATGGAACCCCTTTGGGGCTCAATGTTACTAAACAACAATCCCAGAAATAATATGAGATCAAGTGTTTTTACACTTCTTCACCCGACACTCTGTCCCTTATCCTAAGGATCACCCCTGTCCATCCAGTCTTTGCACAAGCAGTTTTGACAGTGAACAAAGACACATTTTGCTGGTTTGTACCCATAATATGAGAAGGAGCTGGACTCAAACTAAAACCAGATGGTATTTCCTCTTTGCTTCAGTAATTAATTGTACCAACTTTCAGTATTAAGATTTTTTTTGTGAAACAAAAAAAAAATAGGCATTTTATTAATGTGACCCCTGTGTGACACTCATAATATAAAATTTTACAAGCTTTTTAAACATTTGCATCAGAATTTGCTTTTCCAGTAGAAAAGACTTCTAATTCCCTTTCAGCAAAAGCAAATGTTGGACAGCTGATAGAAGCTGGAATTCAAAAACATTAACATTTTTTGCTAACATCACAGCAGCAACTTTGTGAGGGTTTTAAAAGTTGGAGGCAAGCAGTTTCTTTACGCTACAGGCTCTGTGCAACTACCTAAAAAAGGATAAAGGAGCCTTATTAGAAAGCTCTGGAGTACTATTCTATGAGTGTTTCAGGTGCAACTACCACACAGATCCCATGACAAGATGGAAACATCACCATATCACTATGACTAGTTTAAGGATGCAAGGTAAGAATAGAAATAAATACCTTCTAAAGCGCATTAGAAAGACTAAGATTAGCTCTGGGAATACCACAGAGAACAATTAAATATAATATTAAACTAGTTGATTAAGTAAATTATTACATTATTCACTTTTTTTTTTTTTTAGTTACTGGCATAAGGGAAAAATACAGGTCCAAGATGGCTTGGCAAACTGGACAAAGGTGTAATCAATCTCTTAGCTGGTAAAAAACTGTCATGCAGTGGCCAGGATGGATGTATGGGTACGTAGTCCTAGGAAGACACGCTAGCAAGTCTAAGGACTCTGTTGCAGTGTCTGAACTGCATGTTGCTGATTCAACAAGTGCAGGATTCCACTATAAAGGGACTGGAGTTGTTTTTAAATGAAAGCAGAAGACTAACCGCAGTCTTGTAATCAATGTCATCCATTGACCTAAAGAAATCCAGGCTCTTCGCTCCTGAGAGCTTTCCTTGATCTGAACTGTGCGTGCTCAGTGTGTCCAAAATCTCCCCGAGCAAGTCCATTTCCCCTTGATGTTGAGGAGTTATTCCAGTTTCACCAGAATCATCACTATCATAAAAGCAAGCAGAGACTTCTTCACTGTCTTCTGATGACAATCTGAAAATAAAAACTTTTCCATCAGCTAGGAACATAAAAGCCATTTCGTTACAGTCACTTCTGAAAGTAAGTGGGAGAATGTGTTCCAAGACTTTTGAAACAGAACATAAACCCAGAATTTCTTTCTATTCAAGAACCTTCCTAAGATGTATAATATCTATGGAGATGCAGTTACCATAACCTGGTTTTCCTGTCTCCTGGCTCTTCCCCAAACACTCTATTATTTCAAGTCACCCTTAATACAACTTCCCAAATCTTCCCCCCAAATTTTAGTTATTCCAAAATTGGTTCCTCTTTTCCCTTGTCTACACCTTATATTTAGGTCAGTTTTGCAACACCTCTTCTGCTGACCTAGCGACATACTTAGTTCTAGTGGCAAGACTCTCATACTACAACTCTCTGTCATAAGACTAGATTTACTGGAGTACTGCCTATCTGCAAGGAGAACTGGTGCTTTTGTCTCTTATTTTCTCTTTCATTCATTGCAACACCCTTACCTCTGACCCCCATGCTACTGCAGTCTTTCCCTATCTGTCCATCCAGAATGCTACTACAAAGGGTATTTCCATGGCTCACTGTTTTGATAATGTTAATATTGTTTAAACATTACAGTAGCTCCTTCTTCCCTACTGCATCATAGCTTAAGCTGCTTGACTTTGCTTTCAAGGTCTTTCCTGGTTCATATCCATATATTCATTATCAAAAATCTCCTGAATTCAATCAGAGAATGCCTCAGTGCAGCTTAAGCCTCAACTTATGATTTTCCTTCAAATCACACATAGGAAGACCTTGATACAACACTAACAAGGCAATAATTCTCTTTCAGACCCTTCAGAAAACTTGCCATCATCATGACCACAAGACTAAAAGAATAGATTAGCTGAGGTCACTGCCCACCATGTAGATGAACATTATTTCACAGCTTTTTGTCTTGAGTCTGTGAAGACTGAGGATTATGCCAAGCTCTTCGTGGCACTATAAATAATAAAAAGATATAATAGTCTGTCCCTTTTTTAATAAGCAGATTTAATCCTAAACTGCTTAACATCATGCAGATCAAGAATCAAGGTAGCAGCCTGGACAGGAGAAAAATTAGTCTCTTGAAGTCCACTTTGCCAAATAACACCAGTTAAACTTTCTCCGATACTTTCTCCATACACACGTCCCAACAGGATTCTTACTTGCTTGTTCTCTCCATTTCATCATCATCGTCTTCATCCAAAGCAAAATCCTGGTTACTGAGATGCTGGTTGAAACGAGTCTGGAAGACAGAAAATTAACATTATTATTTTTGTCTATTTTTTTTCTATTTCAGCATTACTTATTTGGAGACTAGCTGCACTTTACTCACTAAGACTTCCTGAGCACTTGATGAGGGAAAACACATATTGATAAGTCTTCTAAAGGTTGTTATAAGAGGACATGAAGTCCTCAAGCATCACCAATTACAGAGCAAAAGAACAATTTTATCTTCATGGCCTATGGAGGGCCTTATTACTTATGCAAAGCCTGGAGTTCCTTATTACTTATACAAAGCCTTGATTAGCAGAAGACTGGCTATTGGAGGAAAAGCATCACTCAAGTCTACTGCCTACCCTTTCTTACAAGTATATCACAAAAACACTGTGGGTTATTACTTTCAGAAATATCTGCCAAGTTTTGGTTGATGTAGTCTACTGTGCATGAAGAAAAACGGACTATTGAAGTAGCAAATACAAATGAAGTCAGGAATCTCTTTACATAACTATATTGATGTTAGGGTGTTAAACAGAAATGCAGAGTAAGTAGTACAACAGCTCAAAAAGTGTGCACCAAGAACGCCTTTGTGCAGGATAATTTAGTGTACATTACAGTTAACTCACAGTTAGCATATACTCAGAGCATCCCATGGGGAACTTGTGTAGAGTAGCTGTAAATTCACACTCTACCATACTGCGTACTCACTAACCTGTTATATCACCTTATTATTTAGCAAACAGAACAGGCTAAAGACTTCTACAATACTTGAAAAAAACTCTCTATCTTGACCAGAACATTTAAGTCAGGAATTTTAGTCACTTGTGCTTCACAAATGACTTTCTTAAGGCCTGTGCATCTCTTAAACTTGTTTCACATCAAAAACCTGCAAAGATGAACTATGCAGGCAACCAATCCACTGAAGAGATTCTGACCCTTGGAAAACTGGCCAAAATTTAAAGATATATGGATAGAATTTGTGCAAAGGGAAAACAGCGTTAGCTAACTTTAAAAAAAATCATATGCAAGTAAAAGGAAGTGCTACTGTCCCCATCTTATCATGCAGTTCACCAAACGCTTAAACATACAACAACCTTCCCCTGGTGGAGAAGAAATATGGCTTGACTTTCAGACTACAAGGAGCTTGGATAACTTGTGACATGAGGATTTCAGTACATCACCTATTACAGATGTTGTCAGTGTTCTACACATACCAGGATACTCTCTGTAACTTTTTCCCCCCATTATTGTCAGGAACGTCTCAATGTTCACTCTTTATAGCCTGATAGATTTGTTCTTGTTCAACAAGAGACAATCTAATTAAAGCAGCAAGTTTTGAAAACACTTTCTATAGTTCTTCATCCACAAAGAGGAAACGTGGTTCTTAATGTGTTAATCCAAGTTAACAGTTGATAGAAAACAAAAGAATTATTAGACTGTTAAAAACTCTGAAAGAACCCAAACTAAGCTTCATAATGAGCACAAGAGAGACAAACTATTGATATTTCTAACTCTTACTAGTTTTGTAAGTTCTTTGTGTCATTCCCATCAGTGTTGTAATATCCCTGCTTGTAACTGAAGGGAAGTTAATGACTCTGTCTTAACTGATATTGTTAATTGGTTATCTTACTGATTACTGCCACAACTACAGTCACTGCTGCTGCTTTAAGTATTTATCTTCACTAGGACAATTAAAATACTTGGTTTCTATAACACCAGAATTCACTACTTCCCCAAGAAAATTCTGCCACAACATTCACTGTATTATAATTAAAGCTCTAACCCTCGAACTGACTCTTGGAGAGCAAAACCCTGTCTCTGTCTCACTTTCTTCGAATTTGCATCAGAATTAGATGCTGCCATCACATTTACTACGACTAATGTAAAGACAAAATTTTGCAGGAAAGTAGATTCTTTCAAAATGCTCAGAAGTTTCAGATAACAAACCCAAATGCAACACTTCCTTATCTGTAGACAGATTAACTGTCAACAGAATAAAATCCCACAAGATAACACACTGATTTGTCGAAATAATAAATAATGTTTCAAAGAGCATAGACGGCAAGTTTCAAAAAAAGAAAATCAAGAAATAAAGAAAAGAAAATGAAAAAAAGGAAAAAAGTGAAAAGAAAAAAGGAAAAGGAAGAATAGAAAGGTTGTGCATGAGAAATAGGAACTGAATTAAATTAATTAGAATCAGCGAACACCACAGGCATAGCAGTGGCCCCTCAGAGCATCTACAAACAGTGTTATGCAAGGGTGTTAGAGAAAGCAAGAATAACACCATCTAACAGAATATAACGGAACATGTGTTGATAAACTCCCCCAAAACCCAAAACTTACTAGTTCCTGATGGTCAGAATCTCTTTTTGAAATAATATTTTTGTTACCAATTTAAATGCTTAGGGCTACAAAATTATACAGGAAGACTTTCAAGAACTAAATCAACCAAAACGGGATTTACATCCAAAGACAAAAAAAGCAAAAGGGGAAGGAAAGTATCTGGCTGTAAATAACAACATTCTCCAGAGTTTACGGCTCTGTGAGCTTGCCACGGAGACAACAAGCAACACATGTTTTTGAATAGGTGACTTTCCTCTAGGAGCTGTAATAAAAATGACTGCAAGGGAGGGGTATGCCCAGACTACTTTGCAAAGAAAGAAAAAGAAAGAAAGAAACTCTTAATAAATTCCAAAAGGAGAACCATAAATCGTTTTCAATGCTCCACTAGGCAAAGTGACATAGTATGTGCACCTGCACAAGCTGTCAAAGTCATTTAAGAAGTCCTTCCATTACTGACGTACCCTGCTGTTTGCAGTTATTTAAGCTTTTAATTTCTGTCTTTTCTGCATTTTGAAGTGTGTAACCTTTTTATGAAAAAAGGACAGACTTCTGTTTCCTTCCTGATCAGCATTCTAATAACAACCAGACCATTTAAATTTATTGCCGCAAGAAATGGTATGGTAACACTCCTTTCTTGCTGCACCAGAACTTTATAAAGTCTTAATAGACTGCTGTCATGTTTTTTTTCTATAAAATGAAGCAACAAACTTAAATTACTCAATTGTTTGTTTTGCTTCTTCCAACTAGTTCTGCTCACATAATTAATCTATTATTTCACATATCTACTTCATATCAAAACATGAACAAGAATTCTTTTGCTATTTCACATTTTTCTCACCATCAGGCACACTGCATCTCAAGAATCCATCTCCCATCCTGCTCAGAACATAAGAGGTTCAACACACTTAAGCACAACGATCTCTCACTCTCCACAAGCTACTGTTGAACCATCAAGCCTGTGCGTAAAGTACAGTAAAGGAACAACTGCGGCTGGCGTGGGGATATACATCCTTTTTGTATACATCATATGCGTCCTCTTTGGTTTTCGTCCCATTTCAAAATCTCATTCTGCCAAATCACAGAATCACAGAATGTCAGGGACTGGAAGGGACCTCGAAAGATCATCTGGTCCAATCCCCCTGCGGAGCAGGAACACCTAGAGGAGGTTACACAGGAAGGCGTCCAGGCGGGCAAATGAAATGCTCTGCTACCTATACACCTGCGGTAAATGCTGGTCATTGAAACCAGAAAAAGGTTCTGACTGTATAAACCGGGGAAGAACCGAACAAAGTGATAATAAGTCCTCAAACTGTTCTCTTCTGCTTGCTTGTAGCCACACAAAATGTACTGCTTTGGCATGAAAATGTAGACAAAATACATGAATGCTAAGGGATTTAAATGTAAGATGGTTACATTCTTGATTGGGCATGAAAGTCAATCTTTGAAATGTCAGCCTTTTATTTAATGCTAGACCTTTCAGAAGCACTGTTTTCCGGAATGAGTGCTTAGTGATCGATACTAAGGCAGGAAGTTTAACACGGCTGCTGCTATTAATTGTCCTCAAAGTGAGAAACAAATAATATTTTGATAAATGGCAGCACATACATAATTTCACATTTACCAGCTACTCAATACATCAACACATATAAAGTTTCAGGAAAGGAAAAATACCTACTATGGTTTAAATCTATGAAGTATTGTTTCCTTTTTCTTAAAAAATTGAAGATTATTCAATCAGTAGGAGAAAGCAAAATAAATACAGGTCTGATATTATTTATGATTCAGTATTTTATTTTACCTATTCTCCTCTACAACCCAATCACAGATGTAACTGTAGCTTTACCTCCAGTAGGGAAGTACAAGATCTCTCAATCAAACTTTCTAGTTAAGCACAACCTGTTGCTTTCCTTTCCAGTTAAAGACTGCAACCTAAAGCAATGGAAAATGGAATCACAGGAAAAATACTTCATATTAGACTCCATAAGAGCTGAGACTGATGGAGGAAGGGGGAAAGTACAGAGATTAAAAAAACGCAGTTTCTTAACTTTCTGTTCGTCAATGTCCTTCTTTTTCTGGGACATGGTACAACCCACCACAAGCTTAAAGGAGTACTAGATAGAGATACCAATTAGCTACATGGACACCAGATCAGGATAGATGCAAGCAATAATTCTGGATTAAATTCTGGAAATGATCCCTTCCAAAAATTACTTGTGTGATTTTACTCACAGAAAGCAACACAAGTTAATGATGCCCCACAAAAATAATGCTCTGATATCAGAAAAGTTGTCCTGGATAAAATAGATGTTATCTAATATGCCACATGTGCTTTTAATTTTTTTTAATTATTATTATAACACATGACTAAGATAATTTAAATGCTATTAAGGTTAAATAAAAACACCCTTCATCCTTCCTTGGATAGAAAGCATATCTGCTTTAACAAATTTAGACATATAGATGATACATTTGAAAGAACATGAAGTGGTTGGAAACCTCCACGGCCGTACGCCATGAGACAAAAGTATCATAAATTCTCAGATACTCTTAATTAAAATGATGGGGAAACAGAGATCCACAAAAAGGCAGGTTTGCAGTCACAGAAAGAAATCCTTTTCTGTGACAATAAAAAGCATGCAAGAGCAGGAAATACCCAAAAATCTGTTTAGAGACACAAACAACCAGAAATGCGTACAGAAGAGTATGGGCACAACACTCTGAGCTGACACATAAGCTATAACGCAACAAGAAATCTCCACTGACTTCTGCAAAGTTAAAGGGAACATTAACATCCATGCTGAGGTAGGATTTACCATAAGTAAGGATGATATTTGTTGAGATACTTAGTCACTTATAGCACATTATAATTATGTTCTGAATTAGTGTGGTGAAAAATTAACAAACTCTAAGCTTCCCACCTTTTAAGTATGCCACGCTCCTGAACACAGCTAATACTTGAGAATTCTGTAACACCGCTTTCGATTTTTAAGGATTAATCACACTTCTGCAAATATTTTTCAGAAATAGTTGTGTTTTTCCCCAAAACAGCAAACAAATTTCCGTTTTCTCTGAAGCATCACAGACGGCTTTTCCCTCAGGAAGCCTGTATCGCCTCCTGCCCCTCCGCAGCAGAGCCGTCCCCCACGCTGCCCACGGGCAGAGACCATCTCCACACAGCCAGATCTCGCCCGCCTTTCTCCATGGCACACAGGCTATTCTTAGCAAAAATGGCCATTGTCAGCTGACAAACTGTGGCACCACGCCACACATCATCCAAGCTGCAAAGAACACACCATCCAAAAGCAGCCGGGCTTCCCTCTAATTGGCAACAAGCAGAAGTGTCTTTTAAAACAGGATGTGGAGATTTTCAGTGCTACTTGCAGCAACTAAGGCGAGCAGCTCTTTAAGAAACAAGTATTCTTTATGGAGTTTTTTTTGTGGATGATTTTAAGAATCAGACTCACCAGGTAGAATTTCCATTTACAAAAACTAAGAAATAAAAATATCACTTATCTTCCCTTTTTGATGGTTATTAATGCCCTAGGTTTACTCAATGATTAGAGGGAATGGCAATGACGGAATGGAGGGTTGAGGGGGTCACAGTGGAAGGAGGAGCAAGATGACAAGGGGGACGCACATCACAAAAGAAAAACTAGTGGCTGTCCATATACACAAATGCAGAAAAAGGAACATGTTTTTGAGGTACCAGAGAAGTCAAGAGAACTGGAAGTGACTCGGGCACACAGTGTGTGACTTCAGTGAATCAGAGCAGCCGTAAACCCTGTTCGTCTGTCTGAAACAGAGATTACTGGTTAAATTAATCCTTCTGTTAAAATGTGTATCATATTGTTACATCAGCAGAACTACCACATGTTAAAATCACTGCTGGAAGTGCTGTTTGCAGATCACGTGTGACTTTTTCAAAGGAAAACTTACTGAAAACACTGAAGTTAAATGTATGAAGTGGATGTGATGCTAAACACAAACATGATATAACTCCAGGTTTCAAGATTTAATGGAAAACACCAAATGTCACAGAACTTTAGACAGAAAAAACCTAAGCAGCACTGAATTCTGTCCATCAGACCTATGGACAGTAGAAGAGCCTACTTGAGGGAAGCTCTGTATGAAGCATGAAAACAGACTAATCACATTTGCAAGGAAAAAACACTGTGTCTTAGAAACAGAAATATTGTCTCTAAGCACATTTCTGTCTAAGGCTCCCAACCGGAAGAATTAGCAAGGAGGAGTCCCTCCTCCTGTTTGACACCAGTAGATGTCTTCTGTTCAATAAAGAAGGTCTTTCTTTACAAGGTGCTGGGGACCATGGTAGGCATGTGGGTTTGGGTGGTCCTCACTAATTTTGGACATTTTAGGTCCTAAATTGGACAATAAACAGCAGGAGGGAGGCACCACCAGGATACTGGCATCACCATGATGCAATCTAGATTCTAGGTGGGCTGAGTTGGTTTTGGCCATGCCCCTCTCTCCACTTTCTGTGGAAAGAGCCAAAGGTAACGCTGCTGCCAACTTCAGCATTTCAGGGGTGTCTAAAATTAGGTGGGTTGAGTCTGGTCTTCCACATTCAGAGATGCTGAGATCGCTGCAGGAAAGGCTTTCCCTGTTTTTTTCTACTTCTGTCTCCTTTTGCCCTCAGGTAAACTTTATTCTTTAATCCAACTTCTTTATTCATTTCTTTTCACTGTTAGCTACAGGATTAGAGAGAGAGAGAGAAAAGGTTAGGGAACATACGGTACTAGAGCTGAAGTTTTAGAAATAAGGTGGTGTTCTCCAAACTTTCAAGTCAGAAGGCAAAAGCAACAAGGAAGTTGGGATGCAGGTCCTAAACATTGGCTGACAGCTCCTCTGGCTCCCTGCTTTGGCTAAAAACAGTCAAAACATGACCCATGGAAGACAGAAGATATCACTGTTACATTAAGAAGTTAATAAATTCTCCTGCTGATAAAATTAATCTGGTTATTTCAATTAAATACTAAGGACAGAAAGTTTCATCCCGTTTTGCAGGTACTTCGTCAAATAGCATTTTTCTTACAGATCCTTCAGGAAAAAGAAACCTTGGTAGACATACCAGCATGGTTCATTTATTTGTAGAAGAAAGACGTCCAGAAAGGCTGCCTGCTAAACTAGGTAACAATAATAGCCAGAAAAAGCAACTGCAAACTTTTTGCCTGTCTAAATGTCTCTCTCAGTAGGATAAATCAGAGCTACATGTGCTAATGACTTTGCCCCAAAAAAAACCAAAAAAACCAAAACCTAACAAGCATTCCACGAAACACCCACAGGGTAACAAAAAATTCCAGAGAGATTTCCTGACTATTACCTTTTTTTGTTTTGTTTTTGTTTTTATTTTTAATAGAAGGATGGTAATTAATAGAAAGATTTCTCAAGTGATGTCTACCGCAAAACTCAAAGAACAGCCAGCCACGAGGTTTACACTGGCATAGAATGAATGGCAGAACTCTGCTGCGGAGCGTTGGAACAGTCTTACACTTAAAACCATGGTGAGAAGAGATCGGGGTAGAGAAGAGGCAAGAGCTCACACTAATAAAAACATTGAAATGAAAAAAGCTTTATAAACTTATAATATTGTGTTTTTTTTTTTTCTTTAAATGTGACTAAATTAAAGTCAGCCACTGTTCAGAGGCAGTATCTACCATCTCCTTGTAGGAGGGGAGGTCTGAATGATTTTGTAATTATACCTCTACTGGATAGTGCATATTCCTTAAGATAAAATTATGCATGGTACCTGAAAGCATGTAAATGTTTAAGTTGCACAAAATCCAGATAATCTTTCCAACAACAACTAAAAAAGCCCAAACCAAACACCAAAAAGGAAGTACTGCTTGATTTCTAAGAGGTCTTCTGTTGTAAAAAGTGAGGTTAATACAAGGCAGAGGCTACATGTGTGCCTGCACTACTTCAGAAAAGTATTGCAGCCACAAGAGGGCACTCTCGTAATCTACAATTTGAATTTTTGCTGCCTGGCTCATTAATTTTTAATTAAAAGGAAATCTGACTGTTTTGCAGAATGAAGAGATCTTATTTGACACACCAAGACAAAAGATTTTTCTCCAAATTAAAGTAAGCTAACGATATGTACAACATTTTCAAATTGCACCACATTAGCTAAAGAAACAGAATTTACTAATTGACCAAAGCTTACTTCAAAACTATACTTTACAGACACAAAACATGATTTACATTAAAAACTTGCTGTTACTGTTTATGACAGCTGTCAATTTGCAATATTTTAGTCAATGAGAGTAGAAGATACCTCTGGCTATATAACCAGTATTATCTGTGGATGCTAGGCATAGATGTGCTCTCAAACATATTATCTGAATCCAAATAGAGGTGAAAGCCCTTAATCAGAGTTTTTACATTTCTGAAGTTATTGTGGGGTTGTCTATGGGATTTTTTATTTATTTATTTTTTTTTTCTTAAAGGGGCTCAGTCTCCTCACACACAACATGTATATTCAGCACTGCATTTGCACAACCATTTCCTCTCCTCTTTTATGCTCTC
Source organism: Streptopelia decaocto (assembly GCF_964273445.1). Lineage (NCBI taxonomy): Eukaryota > Metazoa > Chordata > Aves > Columbiformes > Columbidae > Streptopelia > Streptopelia decaocto. The sequence goes on from NC_138659.1 coordinate 18,484,362, forward strand.
AAAAAAAAAACCCCAAAAAACCTCTTCAGAATAGCCCACTCTCACCACCTTTTTCAGGTTAGGAGGGTAATCAGTTACTGGAAGCCCTTTGTAGCTAGTAATTATGTCATTTATTTTAGTGGCCATTGTTGGGGTACTTATAAACGGGGCACTCCTGAAGGTAAGGTTATTCTGAACACATCTTCCTGCCTGACACTTGCTACCTTTGTTGAACAGAAGCCAAGTATACTTCCTGCAAGCTGAATTAATTGTCTAGTTACTATGATATACTGCAATAAAACTGCAAAAGCTACATTTGTAATACGCTTTAAAAAAAATGGTCATTTTCTTCTCTTCAAGAATACTATGACAGAAGTTTAGTCCAACTTGGCTTTTATTGTCTTATGCAAAAACATTTTAAAAACCTTCTTAGACACTATTAAAATCCTGCAAAGTCATGGAAAGTAGTTCACTCAGTTTCTCCGATATATGAGCATTTAAAGTAGTGCTGATATGCAGGGATTCCTGGTCAATCCACACTTAGAATCCAAATGCCCAAGTTTCCATTACAGTTGCAAGGTAGCGCGTCCCTTTAGTTACAGGTATTACATACATTTGCTTAGAGACAAGGGGGCATTGCTGACTTACTCATTATAAAGTGAGCTAGTAGCTCTTACTTGGTATTCTGCAAATTTTCAGTAATGTTTTCTTAGCCACTAAATACATTAGGACTATTGACATGCTAAAGTGTTTCATTTTTAATTAGCTATCCTATCACCTGGTACAACAGTAAAATTACAGAGATCATATTCATGAAATCAAACATCTTCCCAGCATTCTATCCAGGCTCATAATAAATGTGTTCTCTTTTTAATTATATATTAATTTGGAACAATTTTATATAGCTCTCACTGCATTTAGGCACCGGCCTAACCAGAACTCTGCATTATCTTGGAGCATATAATCAAACAGAATTAAAATAGAGCATGCCAAACCTGAATGCACAGTAGTCTAATACCTGCACTACTGTATCTCCACTCATCAATAGTTAAAGGAACTGAGTAATATCATTGGCAAGATACTGCAAACGGAGTGCAGCAATCTCATGTCTGCATTAACGTTTATTTCAAAAAGTTTAGCTGGCAATTTCTTATATCTTCTGCATACTTAATTAACGTAGGAGATAAAACACACCAGAGACAGATATTAGTTCTAGGCATCAAACAGTTAACAATAGCGCACATGCCAAGGTTTTAATAAGGCTTAACAATAAAAAGCTTCAATCCTCCACTTTCACTAGATTTTTTTGTTGTGGTTTTCCCTTGCTTAGGGCAATCCATCTGTTAATGTTGACTTGCAATATAGTTAAGCTTGCACACGTAAAAAAAGCCTAGAAGAGCTAACCTAAGCAAGAGTAAGCTCAAATGAATATTACAGAGAGAGAATAATTCATCTTGGGCAAAGATTGTGTGTGTGTGCACGCGCGTACACACCGGCACATGAGTGTGCTCCTGTTACTACTTTTTTCTTTTTGTTTTAGGAAAGATTTTCAAAATGCAAATAATAGGAGAGCAAGCTGATCACTACAGTTTGCAATAACACATTTAATTATTTATCCTCCAATTAGCTTTTGACAGCTATTTTACATGCTATAATTTGTTTTGATTTATTGTTAATTTTTTTAAAGTCTATTGCTGATCTGGCAAAAGAATATAATAAAACCACTATGACAGCAGTGATAAAGCTTAGTAAATATTCACTGTTAAAAGCAGCTCTGCACTGTGACCAGCGCTGATATTCTCCCTGGGCCAAACTGGCCTTGTTTTCAATAAAACCAGAGAAGTATCCTCTCCCCTGAGCCCTGTTAGGCTGAGGCTGCAGTTGGAACTGTCATCTTCACACAAAAGCAAAGGGGTTGGGTTTTACAAATGCAAAGCCTAATTGGGAGATCTTCATGGCTGTACTCTTGACATTTATTAAAGCCTCATCAACAAAACAGGAAATAACCGTACTAATTAGCAGGCCCACATACAAAATACTATTTGTTGGGGTAAAGGCAGATTCACTTCCTATTGTAAAGGAAACATCCTCCCAGACCCCAAAAGCCTGTTATGAACCAATTATTAAAATGATCTTTTATAGTGATGCAAACTTTCATATCATATGTAATGTTTTGAAATAAATGTTTTACAGCATCTCAGGTAACTATTAGTTACTATGTATGTTTAACTGTTTCCAAGAAGTGACGAATGAAAATCTCAATGCATGCATCTAACATGATATAAATATAGCACCAAATTCATTATACTTAAAAGGTTTTAAATGTTTCAGTATAGAAGATATAGTAATAAAGTGCAGAAGTGCCTCTTGTTTGCAAGCAAAATCACCATTAAAAGCAATCACTCTCTTTTGTTTGTTTTTTGTTTAGGATTTGGGGGGATATTCAAATACACTTACTTCAAATATACATCAAAGTGCATGAACTGCACGTTAGCACTATGCTTATACTGCTATAGGCACTCATAGGCACCATTTTAGAAATCTGGATGGAAAGGCTCATTTGCAGGATAAAGAGTTAAAGAAAAAAAGGATTAAACCTGACAATAGCAATCTGTGAAATTCACTTCTTTTAAATGGCAGATTCAGTAGTAGATCTCATACACATGCACTTGTGAATAAAAATGCATATTTTTATTTGGACGTAAAGTTTAAAATCACCAATTATTCATAAAGAACTTGTATTTATGTTACCTTATTAAAATACTTACCAAGAACAAAAATAAAAACAAGAGTAGCAACATTAGACTATTATTTTCTACAAATATTCTGGTTTGATTTCTTTTGTAGAGGAGGAAAAAGTGGGAACTGTGAGAGGTGAAGGAAACTGTGGGGTTCTTAGGGAGCGATCACCATTTGCTCCTTATGCCCATGGGGCTCCCATGGCACTGGGGACAAGATCTGGGGAGAAGACAAGGGACCTGCAGTTTGCAGTGGGGCAAAAACGTGGGGCTTTTATTCAACAGCTTCGCTAGCAAACAAACCCTGTATCCATAGATTTGGATGCATGTGTGTGTATACATACATAAACATGCACGTGCAAAAACATGGACCGACAGGCACTCCCCCTGCCCTGTTTTCAAAACTGAAAGATGACTGGTGGAAACAGCCATAATGATATTAAAGGATTTTGCAGTACATGGCTGTATGGACACAAGAACACAGAAGCTATATTGTTCTGTCCAAACATGGGCCTTCAAAAGAAATGTTTAATTGTGCCAAGGTGAACTATATTCCTTTGTATCCTTACACTCCTGTGTCTAGCAGTAGGCAGCACTACCATCTCAGTACAGTATGGCAGATTTCTTTAATAAAAGCAGTCTATAAAAATTCACTGTCTACAAGAGTAGATTTGTGTTATGTATTTACACAGATACATATAATTGTAGATTCACCTACACTAATCTGTGAATGTTTGGCTTATAAAGCATTAAAAGCTTTTAGTACCTCACATTATCAAGTTATTTTGGTGCTGTATATTAAAATGACAGTTATCTATTAGAAACAAATATTTTAAGAAACATTCATCTTATTATCATTAGAGGTGTATATTCATACATTTAGAATTGTCTACCTTCTCTTCTGATACTCAGTGAAGAAAATCTACTGTACACAAGCTCCTGAAAGAATGCAGGCACCACAGCTGTCTGTATATAAAACTATACTGAAGGCACACAGTTTATATCATTGGCTTTGTGAGATCATGAAAACATGTACAAAGTAAAATCTGCCAAAATAATTAAAGAAGAAAGTCTTCATATTATTTATAAACCTATTAAGAGTAATGACTTAATACTAATATACCATTTCAGCGTTATTTAGCAATAATTTGCATCTGTTCTATGTTAAATTTTACAAACTTTATATTTATTACAGATAACTAATTCAAAATCAAATTGATTAAATTGACAATTCAGATTTTTTTACTGCAATATCTAAAGTAAAAAACTGAATGCTGTTAGATCATCTGGACTGAATTTGCATACTTAATTCTCATATGAGTAAGAGATACGCATTAAAAATCGATACATAAACATTAATTATATCTATTAAAAATATGCAATAACAATATAGTGTAAAAATATACACCCACACACTAAAATATGTACAGATGCAGGCATTTATTCCCAGAAACAACTGTTACAAAAACTATTTTATTGTTATCTTTGAAACAAAACTGTCAAAATGAATCCACAGACATTAAAACACTGGTGAAAGTTGAGACACAACACCTGTTACTTCAAATGAAAACTAGAAAGCATTGGAGAATAGAAGGACAAGAGATTGGCACTGTATTAACTCCCTGACTTATTAATAATATAAATCATAGCTATCTGAGCAAGGTTAAAGGCCATATGCTTGCCAAATACATTTATTAGAAATACAAAATTATTGCGCCTCACTACAAAAACCTAAAAGATAGCTTAACACAGACCTGTGAATAAACCAGAGTGTATTTGCTGTGAGAAGGCTTTATCAAAAATAGTGTTTGAGAATTAAATCTCAGATCCATACTTATAAATCCCCTGTTTTTTCCCCTCTCAACAGGGATGAAATACAAGTAGCATTTTTCCTCCATTCAAACAGTATAGCAGCATTTCTAGAAATGCAGCTTTTTAATCACGCTATTTAAACACAGACAGTAAAACAATCTTAATCAGATTCACTGATGAGTTGCTGTAAGTGGCAAACAATTTGTCATATGTATGTGTATCAGAACACAAGTTTCAGGTGCCTTACCTGTGCCAGTCTTCGTTTTTCTGAGTTTGCTCTTTTCTCATAATGCAACGTGTAGACAGGAGCAATCTGTCCGCGACCAGCGCTGCAAGTTCCACATTCTTCCTCACTCTCCTACGCAACAAAACAGATTCAAATTCCTTTATTTATAATCATTATCTGCAAACGTACCCTCCATATTATGCATGCAGAATGCATTCAAAATTATCTTGCCACAATCTATTACTGTCATGAAAATACCATCTGTAGTAAGAAAAACAAATTTAGCTTTTAAAGAAGCTGAATTATCAACATTGTCATTTAAAAGATGAATTGTTCAAATGTCTAGGAAATATTTTTGAAAGTTTTCTTAAAATTTCATAAAATATATCTAAAAAATGATTCCTTCTCCGTACAGAAAATCTGAAGTGGAAACAAAATTTTCAATGGGAAAAGCAGCTGCAAAATACCTAAAACATCTTTTCTGCTATTTCTGCAATGCTGCTTTTGCAAAATGAAACTCTGTCTTCATTTTTAAACATTGCCATTGTTCACATATCTTATGAAACCAGAAAGGACAACTACACCTTCTGAAACACATTATACTGTAAGACTCTCCCATCTCAAATTCTCAGCTTGAAGCAAAGGCTTCGATTGTGATATCAAAGCAATCAACTTTATGAAAACATACATCCTGTTAATGTACCTTTGAAGACCTCTGTTGTTTTATGATAAAATATGCAAACAATAAAGAGATTATTCAGTGGATGCATAGAATGACAGATAGTTGCCAGAGGGCTCGTTATGAAAAATCTATTGTTGAACAAAGGGCTAAGCATATTTCAAAAGTCACTAAAAACACAAAGCTCATGTGATTTGTAAAGTATAAGCTTCAAACTGATACAGGAAGCAATGTAAGAAAGTAAAAAGTGTACTACGTACCTTGTGTTTTAACTTACTCTTCACTTCTCTTATTCCTTGCCTTGCCTGATTTTTTGCCTAGAAAAATAAAAGGACTTAAGTAGATCTGCGAGACATTGGCTGTAATCATGGAACATGCTTCATGATGCCATTCTTTACCAATTTTTTTAAACACCTGGTGATATATAGAAAGGCAATAACCTTTATCACAGATTTCATACATGTACTGTCAGTATATTTTATGTATTCATACTTCGCTTGTATATTTAAGGATTTTTTTCACTACGCGCATGGCAATGCTGTGAAAACATACATACTCAAAAATTCTCCAGTATTACTAAGGATGGGCTAAAAACAGTCATATATATCACTCCTTTATTTGAAATGGCCCTTTAAATTTGAAAGGGTATTTTAGCAGTAAGGCATGTTGGAAAAATGTTCAGATTTTCAAGATGACTGCTACAGTGTTCCAGTCTGGCAACTTGCAGGACAACATCAATCTTAAGAGAAATGAAGTGATTTCATATGCAGATGGAGATTTTGCCCAGTGTTGCTGAACAGTGTCGTGCTGCTATTTAGGGGAGAATTCTGTGTGTATTAAAATAGGCAGCCAAGGATCACTGTTGCATAGAAAACAGCCAAGAATGTTCTTCAATAGAGAAATGAATTATCAATACAGAATACCATATATTTATGCTAAAAAACATTAAAAAGAGAGGCGGGGGGTAGGGGGAGGAGAAGTAGAAGAAAAGATGGGTAAAGACTACACCAAAAACCCTAACCCTAATAGAAGAAAAGGTATCTTTCTCATATGAATACAGGAAAAAACAGGGAAGTTTTCAAGGTTGTCTTGAAAATATGACTTTTAAAAATGTATTCAAGGGCATATATATGTGAAAACCATCTATTTTTCTATGGCTTTCTGTACATGGAAATTCAGAAAAAGAAAACCATTTTCTTGAATCAAGAGGTCAGAAGAGTCTTTTTGATCCTTAAATCACAGATCTATAAGCTCAATAACAGCACAATGGGGTGCCATGTAGCAGATGCGAACCTGAAAGCCACTTTAAACTTTCCAGACCACGCTCAGAGCATTTGAATTTTGGAATGCTTTGTTCTAACTCTGAGGGATGGTACCAAGCACCTAACTCAAGGTTACCAACAAGTTATCTAGCAATTAAGAAATTCATATTTCATTTCTCTAGTTGTAAGCTCCATAAAGGGCAAGAGCATATGACATTAAACAGGGTATAAATATGAATACCTTATACACACATATCATCAGAAAATTTACCAGTGTTTCCTGGCATACGCAGAAGTTGACTTTGAAGAACCTTTATTATCAAGGACATAATTATAAAAATTGAAGCCTGGGAGAAGATCATGTAACCACAGTCTAAGCTAGCACAAACTGAAAAAGAATAATTTGCAGATAACCTGTTAATGAACCATTTTTTAAATTATAAATGAGTCCATGAATATGAAATATATTTAATTTATTTACCTGTTTCTCTCCACAACTGCTGTGTTTTTCAATTGATGTAAGATGAAAAATTCTGTTTGAAAACTTTACTTAAAATACACTAGCTTAGACTGATGTACTGATTTATTCAGGACTGCTTATTATGCTTCCAACTAGTGAAACACTTGGAAAAGCAAAAAGGAAGCCCAAAGTATTTTACCATATATTAAAAACGCGACCTTAAAATACTTCCCACTTCATTTTACGGTATTGCTGTTTTTCCACGCTGCATAATACTGCATAATTTCACATGCTTTTCTGGTTAGGCAGTCTTTGAAAACAACATCTTTTAAGCTCAGAAGTATAAGCATTAAATCCAGTTAAACATGAGTATTCTAGTATCATCTTTAAAAGAGCAGATGACAGAAAAGACTTGCTGGACAGATTAGTGATGCTTTATCACATCTTTTCAATAGTGTAGCACTTGGTGCCCAAGTGAAATTGCATCTGTGTGAGCCAGGACTCCATTTGTCCAGCACAAACTTTAACTCTTCCGAATAGAGATCTCTACATCACATTAACACTATGTACTACATAACTATATGCTATAACACTATATTTATATTACATATAAATGTAACAGTTACAAAAAGTTTTATGCTCATTAACTTTGCAATGCCTGTGTTGTGATATGGGACCTTAGTGCAAATGAGAATTTCCATTTTCATATTATAATCATGCCATCACCAGATTAGGAAGAGTTTATAGTTGTGTATCAAATATATAAATTATATGCAAATAAGTTTCTAGGATGTATCATGATTGAAGCAAAAAGAGCACACTGATGTTTTGAAAGTGTCTATCGTTATGCACAAGCTACCTGGAAGTCTCTGTATCAACTCTAAATCCTAGTGTTAGATAAGCAAACTAAGCTAAAACCATTCTATGCTTTTCTGCAATACATTTATAAAATACTTAGGTTTTTAGGCATTCAGGAAATATAAGAGGTTGTAGGAAGTTGCGGCATTTTTATGTATTATTTATTTGAAATAGATGATCTTACAAATTTATATGCTGTTTTCACAGCCGGAGTGGCTTTGGTCATTGCTGTGTTGATCAGTGCACCGCCTTTCTGAAATATACAAAAAACATTTTCAGTAACATTTCATTGTAAGTCAAACCTTAAGACAACAGCAAGGAAAAATAAACAGTGTGCTGTAAAAAATAATCTTCCTTTTAAGTCAGTAAGAATAACCACAGCTGTGTTTCCTCCCAACCTGCTGTCTGCAGCTACACAAGGGTTACAGGACATCACTATTGCAGCTGACACATTTATCAATGCATTCTAACAGAATGATGTATTTTCATTCTTCATTCATTGTTACTATTTCAAAATCAATTCTGAAGTTATGGTTATTTTTCATGTGTTCCTATCATATTTATTATGCAACTTAAAAATACTTTGACCTGACAGCAAGACCCATCTCGTTTAATCACACAAGGACCCTCTTAATCTAAAATAATATATTTTACTAATCTGGCAGAATAACAAGGTTACACCAAAGGTCTCTTCTGCTAGCAAAACTGCACAAATTCGTATTAAGGAAACTGCTATCTACGAGAAGTGATAAACTTCATATCAAATTGTACTGTCACACCTAATTCACAGTTATGGAATGTAACGTGATACAGAAAGCAGTGAAGTCCATGACTATATAGACAGAAAAACCCTGTGCATTTTGGCATTTGTTTTGTGCGTGGGACTTTTTTTTTTAAATCTTCAAGGAAAAAAAAATATACATATTGCATATACCATAGACATCTTCTTTATAATAGAATAAATATTTTCCTTGCAAATGTGTGAACTTTCACCATTTCATATATGTAAAGAAAAGGACAAAGATTTAAAGAACAGGATGGCCAGTATAATTACTTAACCAGGTTTATACCTTCACTGTATTCATCCACTGCTGATAAGATCTTGAATTTCCTGAAATAAAAATATAAAATGAAATAAAATCAAACATACATTCAACATTTAAAACGTTTCAATCCTCCTCACAGTCTGCATAAAAAATTCCCTTAGAAGATCGTTCATTAATTTCATTCTTCCCAGATACACAAGGAACCTGAAGACAAGAATATGTGTACAATAAGAAAAACAGACAAACAAACAAATACCCAGGTCTCTCTCATTTCATGTTTTCTGTTTTCTTTGTAAAACTATTTCTTTTTACCACACTGAGTTTTTTTGAGGATAGACTAAAACTACAATAGGTAACATATTGCTTAAAAGTCTATAAATAAAAACACCAACTCAAAAGAAAGAATGATATATAATGAACTCTGTTCAAGCATAATGATCCCACTGGGCAGACTTTCAAGTAAAAAATGGCATGGATTGCAGATGGTACCATGCCAAGGAAAAAGAACAAGAGAAAAGTCTAAGGACTATGGCACATCTATACACCCCTGTGATGGAAAAAATAATTTAAAATTATTAATTGTGTCTACTTTCTTTCACAAAGGAAAACCTCTAAAAGGCAAGTGAGAGCTACTCGCTTCTGTAGGACTACTGAGGACCATCATGTCCCTAAGCTGGCCATGAAGGACAGGGTTAAATTCAACCAAGCACTTGCTGAAGGAATGAGTGCTATTCCCAAAAGTGTTTCAGCTGAACATCAAATATTGGGTCCCCACTTCCTGAGAAAGTTTGAGACACATCTGTCACCTGAATGCTCTGGTACCATGAGCTGTTTCTAACCCCAGACCAGACATTCGTGTTGACAAGAATGCTGAAGATTCAAACAGAGAGTTAATCCATTTTGAAAGGGTCATACTGATACAGCCTTGACGTTACAGCCTTTTAATGGGAGTTCTCAAAACTTCTTAAGCTTTGCAATAATCAATTAGGCCTGGCTGAAATTCTTCCACTGGCTGGTGGAAAGCCAAAACAGTCTCCTAGAACACGCTGAAAATGAGCTGGCTCACTGTAAAAGGTATTCCTAAACTTCTCAATGAGGTGCAAGAACGGAGCTGTTGATACTCAGATCAGGCACTTTCACCCATTCCATGAGCTTGTTTACAAGCAATTTTGATACAGCCCAGCTCTCGGGAATAATGACACAAGTCAAAGCAATGCTTGCTTAGAAAGGAGAGAACCTGATGATCGTTATGGTCCTATTGCCAGTAAGAACATCAAAGAGTAATCTAAAGCAAAAATGACTAATTTTTTACTTCTTCCTTCTGGCTCCCTGGAACTGCTAGAGAAAGTAACATGCAAATAACATGTAGTAAGGTGAAATTTAACCATGCTGGTATGTCAATGAAATTTCAATGAACCACATGTACTTTCTCTAACATGACATTTCATAACTTCAAATTCTTATCAACAATATTAATTTATCATCTGGCTTGTGCTGTCCTTATCAGGGACTTCTTCCCCACCTCAGCTTTCTCTGTCTCAGCCTGTGACTTCAGCAGCTACCAGAGACAGTAAATGAGATCACAGAAAATCACCAAAAAGTTTAACTGTCTTATAGTTGTTAAGCGCAAAGTCAAACTGTAATGAAGATGGCTGACAAATTTCTTTTCACATACAGTCACAAGGAAAGGAGTTTTGAACACTTCAGTGGGGAAAAAAAAAAAAAAAATACATTTTATTCTCCGATTTCCAGATTAATTTTTGTGCTGTTTTAGTTATGCTCACATATGTGGAAAAATGCAAATTAAAAAAGAGATTACTTAAAGAAATATTTCCCATTTGATTCAGTAATATTTAAATTATACTCTCTATAGCTAAGAATATGTTCACCTGTCCTTTTAACAGCTTGTAGCTTACATTAACTTTCCGTGACTTTTCTGAAAGCTGGGTTTCACCCATTTTTTATAAACCTTGGGCTTCCTGATAAAGTTGATGGGAGTTAACTCTGCAAAGGAGATCATAGTTCTACCCCATTAGCATCACCAAATGTCACCTTCAATTGCATACATATTGTTAGCCCTGCACTTCATAACGATAATGAGACAGCAGTTATGTAAATACTGAATAAGTGCCCTGAGCAATTTGTCCACAACCTGGCAATACACAGCTTGTCTGACTTGAAAAGCAGGCAGGCAGGGCCAGCCGAGCATCCCCTCCTGCGCAGCACCAGGTGAGACAGCACAGCCCAGAAAGCAGCTTCATCCACCTTCTGGTGCAGCATTACAGCAGCCAGCAAACAAACTCTGAATTCTGACACCACCTAGCTGAAGACTGGATGCTCAGTGACTAAAATCTGTTTACAGAGCGGCATAAGTTACCCCTTAAAGGTAGAAAATACCTAAATCTCTGTATAAGTAACCACACTTTAATTGATTAAAAAAAAATTACGTGCTAGATCATAACAGAAGACACAGAGAGGCAGGAGAAGGCAGTGGAAATCTTGAGCAAAATGATTTATGTACTCTGAGCATAAAAATGGTATTTTACAGAAGGTGAAGATGGCTCTGCATGACTTGATGATTTCTCCATGGGGGCCAAATCCTTTCCCCTGTAAATGTGCCCATTTCAGGGCAGTCTTGCAGAGGAAGATGGTCTAAAGCTGCCACATGCAACTCAGTGGATTTGTTCAAATCATGTAACCTCCATTTACTGAGGAAGCTTCTGCACTACATAAAACAGCATTTGTGCTATCATGCACATTTTGAGCCAATATTTTGATAGCAAATATGATACCTCAAATAACAATACAGCTGCAATAAATGTCTAACAGGACAGCAATCAATAATCCTGTAATATTCAGCAATGGATTCAGCACACACTCTTCTATATGGGTTAACTTTTTAAGCTAGATAATGTGAAGTGTTACAACACTTGTCAGTGAACACAGCTGAGGAAAACAACACAAGGACTAATATTCTTATTTATGAAGAAGGTAAACTTCCACTGTTCTTTATGAGATTATAGAAGAACATTAAATATTTCCCTCTTTTTTAGAGTAACAGAGTTGATGGAGAAAACAAATTTCTTCAAAAATTCAGGAAATTACTCTGATTTCTTCACTGCAGAAATAATTAGATGTGAAAAAAGACGTGTTTATGGAAAACATAACTATCTAGAAAAAGTTCTGCAGCACAAATCTGAAAATTGCTTTACATACAATCTATCATGTTATGTAAACGTGCAGTTGAAAATGTAAATAACAGTCATATTTCATCATATATTGAAATCTAAGTATTATTTTACTGGATTTAAACAACATGTCTTCACCTAATATAATGACATAACTAGATGCATAATAGTATGTATCCCGCCAGTGATTTGTTGAAGGCTAAAACCTTTCCAAGAATGAAGGGATACAATGACGCAGTAATAAGATTAATAACTTCTATAATTTACAGGATGTCCTCAGAACATCATCATGTTGAACAGCTCCCAAAGAAGCATCATCAGTGAGTTCACCTAAATTAATTCTGTACCTCCACAAAAGCCTCCTGCTGTGATTTCTTCTTCAAAAGCATCAGAGAATCCTCTTCCTGCATTTAATTTTGATAGCCGACCATCAATAAACTGAAAAAAAAAAGGTCACACTTTGTTGGCCCCTCTGTTGCTAGACAGTGTTACAGTTTTCCATGTGTACATTATATAATGGAATATGGATATTCAAGACAACATATGGCTTATGGATTATATATTGCTTTTAGACAGATTTTGCAAGAGCGGTTGCAACTATGAGCAGCAGCAATATTGGAGTATTTTGTATATATCAAGTAAATTATATACCTTATGCAAAATTTACAAACAGATTTGTAAAATGTTATAGTCAGTGAAATTTCACATAATTTTGTTCACAAATATTTTAAATGGCTTTCAAGCTTTTCTCTGCTTTTCTAATGGCATAAAAATACATAATTTCCTTACAAATGGTAACTTCGATTTGCAGTCATAATCAAATGAAGATCATTGAGACACTTCCTGGTGTTCTGTCTTGAAATCCTGAGTTTACTTCACATCATCAACAACAGAACACAAACAAACCTCCCCGTGGTATCCCTTTCTGGGTATGAACCAAGGCAGAACTTGTGCATAGAAAGTACCTTTAGAACAACTGGAAATACTTTACCACATTCGGTTCAAAGAAACAACAGTCTATGATGTCTGCTTGAAAGCCACTGAAAGTGTACATGTTTTATGTGACTCTGTAAGGACAGTGTGTGGAAGGGAAATTGTAGCAAACCCATCCACACAGAAACAACAGAGGGAAACTGCGGGTTGGTGGTGACGGCAGGTTGGATTTGACTGGCAGCATGCACACTGCATTGAAGGGCATGTCATTCAAATGCATGGGAACGTGATGGGTGAAGTCCCCAAATAAAGTGAGGTACAATGCCAAGGCAGCCCCCCAAGAGCGTCTTGACCTGACTGAGCTCAGGGTTGACACCACTTTATTTTCAAGTTCCAACATGTTTGCCCTTTCCTTTTCTTGACCACTGACGTTAGTTGCAGCTACAGATGGACATTACAATAGCTATCCTTGTGCAGAGGTTATGGCTGCACAAGCACATGGATTTGCATCCGCATATAAGTGCATATAGAAATACTGAAATGATCCAAACATATAAAAAAAATCGTGACAATTAATGATTAAACCTTTCAGAAGGAATGAATACATTCCTTTCAAGAATTAATAGGCTTCAAAGAAGTACAACGAACACATTCTTAAAGGTCTAAAATTCTTTCCAGAAGCAATCCCTCCCTTTTTGTTTTGAAGAAGCTAACTCAAGTCGGAGAGATAAAGTGAGAAAGCACTTTTCCAATTATACACAGTTCATCTTCTAACAAGAATTATGAGTCACTGGTACTAAACAGCACATAGGAACTAACCAAAATTAATTATTTGGCTATATCATATTTTACCACAGATTATCCAAACAGTGTCAGGGACAATCTGATGCTTGTCAATGAACAGACTAGTGACATGAAACAAATTATTTTCTCAGAGTACAAGAATTCTGGCAGCAAGAATAAGGCAAGCAGAAGGATAACCAATTCTTTTTCTTTCTTGACTAAATTCCTTCTTATTTTTTCATTTTACTTCAAGTTGGCTGTTTTCCAAATAGGCTGGTTCATGGTCAGACCACTATGGGATCACTGGATTATTTCACAGTAAGAAAAAGAGATAAGAGCATCTTTAGCTACTGCTATAGAACCCCCCCTCCCCCCCCCCCCAACATCCCCCTCCTATCGCCAGCCTTTGAACTGTAAGACATTATCTCTTTACGGAAAGTTATGAATTCATTCCATACTATAAACTAACGTAAGATTTATAGACATACTCATCATTTGGTAAAATCCTATCAACAGAAGGCTGAGACACTGATTGAATTTTAGTTTTTAGAGGATCCTTCCAACTGAGTATTTAATGTAAATACTGACAAACAGAACCACTAGCAAAAATATATTGGAGACATTATTTAAAGGAAACGATAAGAGGTAGTAGAGGCAGTAGCAGTTATTACTTTTGAGCAATTTACTGTTAATGGATGCACTTAAATTACTACGTGAAAAGAATAGCATGTGGAATCACACATAGACTTCATGGTTTTCTCCTCACATTTTTCAAACCCACACTCTCTTAAAAAGTCTCGGTCTGCTATTTCAAGAAATGCACTCACTTTGAGATCCAGAGAGCCCCTGGCTGACTACTGCTTTCAATGAAAAACTAGTAATTCCAGTGCTAGTCTTGGATTTTAAGCTGACTAAAACCAGAACTACCACAATCCTTACATAAGTTTGAATTCTAAAACCAAACTATAGACTATATCCACTTCAGAAGATCTTGTTGCACAGGTGATAAAAGGTTGGGTGTGGGAGAGGAGAGATGATGTTTGTGAGCTAAATCCAATCATATATTTAGGCAGGAGTAAAAATTCCAAGTTAATTCACCCATTATTAAAAACAAAAAGTTAACAGAAGCAAAGAAAACATCATAAATGTGATTTCCACACAATAACAGATCAAGAGCTTGTAATAAGAGAGCTCAACTCATACAGCTTGTAAATGAAATCTGAAATTACCAGTAATTTTCAAAGACTTATGATTTTTCAAATCCTAATCCTGCATTCATCATTCAGTTAGCACTTTCCACCATTTTAGCAACAAATCCCAATAAATGTTGCCAATTACATTACTTATAAAACTACATTATTTAATGAGATGGTCTAGCATTAGGCTTCATGTTCGTTCTAAGAGTGAATTAATATTTTCCCTGGCCACTCATCAGAACTATTTGACGTGTAAGATGCAACTATTAATTGCTTCTGTTTGCAGCTTGAAATAAAGACTAGCTACGTTCCATGTTACCCTAAATAAAGGGGGGGTCTTTCTAAGACTCAGAAAAAGCTAACAAATAAATTGCGTATATAACGGTAGAAATACAAAAGATGTGGAAAAAAAAAAAGAGAGAGAAAAGAAGTAATGTAAGTATACAGATTAAGAGATCAAACATTTAAGTCGAAGAAAAATGGTCATATACAGAATAATCAAGAAATAAGAATATTTAATATATAAATAGCAGTCATTTAGTTTTAAATATTTTTAAAAACATTATTAAATATCCTAAATATTTAAGAATAATGATAACTGGAGTTTTTAAAATTAAATCTATTCAGGGCAGAAGACAGCTTGAGAAAACTAAAGCCAACAAATTGCAGGAAATTGAATTTCACACGTCACTGTGGTTGTGATCAGGGCATTTACCACGAATTACTTATAAGAATTCCTTGAAAATGTATCTTTTGCATGAAGACTTGGTGTGTTCTGCTTCAGAGAAATATAAACAGTCCTTTCAGCTTCCAAAAATGTGAAGTCATCAACCTGATTTAAAAGACATCTCCATAATTTATAAGACCAAGAGAATGGTTTGAGGCTAAAAGATAATCTAGGCACAGTCCTTGCCAAAAATATCCTGTCTCAGTTTTCAGTTAAGACGATGACGCTGGAGGGAACAAAAATTAAAATGAGATACAGAAATGGACTTTATAATACCTGAGGAATGAAACTCAAGGAAAAAAAAAACCTTGATTCACTTCTGTTACATGTTTCTAAGGAAACCAGCACATATATCTAGAAGCAAAAAAAAATTTATGACTCTACCAAGGTAAAGGAGCACAGTTGAAGTGAATAATAACAGTACTACTACTTAAAAAAAAAAGGTGGTAATAAGTACTGGTCTGTCAGTTTGCCTTTAACAACTTGATGAGGATTACAAATAGATTTGGCGGGGGGATGGTGGGAAATGGTAAATGAGTAAACAGAAAGATATCACATATCAAAACAGTGGTTCTCACGGAGTCTTTGACAATTAATTTTCCAGATAAAGGAAATGTAATTTATCTATACCACAGAAAAGCCTCTTGCATGTGCCTCAAATAGTAGTTCAGATGAAACAAAAGCAGAGTACCTGAGCAATACACCTGAACTTTAGGTTAGACCAGGACTGGCCCAGGAAGGAGCAGACAGCTTGTAATGAAGGAAAATGCCATCCGTCATGGTATTTAAGGATGTTTTGGGACTGACCCTGTTTACACGTTAGTTAATGTTTTTTGTACAAAAGACTGGCATGTGCCAATACAGTTGGGGATATTATTAATAAGAAGCACATCAAAATTAATAGGAAGCACATCAAAATGCAATACAAAATAAAAACAGATGATGTTGAACATGAAAATAATCTGAATGGGAGTAACACAAAGACTCAATTCCACAATTTATTCCAACAGTGATTTCCTGGTAATTTGGTGAAAAGTTACTACAGCTTCCTTCCAAAATTAACAGTGGCTAAATAAGAGGAATGAACATGTTTTAATGTAGGAGAAAGGGGGAAAAGACTAAAAACCTACAAAGAAAAGAGGACAGAGGAAAGATTTTATAAAATGGCACAAATATAGCTTGCTTGTCAGTTACAGCAAAAAAAAGGTTCATTTAAAGTACCCATTTTCTGCTTGCTCTAGGTTTAAGGCTGCTTCTAAGAACTATTTTCTACTTAACAGATTTCCCAAACAGAATAAAATATAGTTTAGGCTTTTTGAACACAAACAACTTTGAAAACAGCCCATTTGTCAGTGGCAAGAACTGGAGAAGATGCAGCTGGGCTAAGGATTAGCTCAAAAAGTGGGAGTAACCTTCGCAACAGAAAGTAGAGGAATGAAAAAGAATTATTACTACTACTAGTAAACCACACACATCATCAAAATTGTTACTATTTCCTAATCCTCTAAAATATACTATTTCCTTTAGTTGAAATAAAATTAAAACAAGCTATAAACAAACTGTAAACTGATTCTGTTTAATTGAACACATATTAAAATGTAATGGGTAAGCACAGAGCTATACGGACAAGCCCATTCATTTCAGTGGAGTTAAACCTTTTTCTTACAGCTCAAGATCTTGCTCTAGTAGTAGTAGTATGACAATTTGGAAACATTGCTTGTAGGCAGCTTTCTATTAAGAAAGTTTTACGCTAGCTTATTACACTGAGATACAGAAAACATAAGCAACACTGTTTACTCCATTACCTCTTTCCATTTCAATCATATGTGCTTCAAAAGGTTTTAGATTTCTTCTTTATTATTTTGTATTTTTATTGACATTTCGTTATTGTATAAAATAAAACACAGTAAAACTAAATTATCCCAAGTCTATGACCAGTGTTTCCTTATTTTTTTACAATTAAGAGAAACATTTTCACAGGACTTCTACAAACTATCATCCTTGCATAAATCTTCACTTTAGACACTAGCCTCTGATTAACACCAAATGTTTTCTGAAAATCAGAAGATACTACATATAATGAATTTTCCTTATCTATCATAGTAGTATATCTTCAAAGAAGTCCAGCAGATTATTTAAACGTGAACTCCCATGTCTCAATCATCCCAGGTATTTGCAGGCAAATGTATACTTTTATGAGTCTTCTCGTTTCATTCAGATTTTCCTAAAAATCTAGTAATAAGTTTCTTAATATCCTTTTGATGCAATGGAGTCATGTTATAAAAAGGAGGAAAAAAGAGAGTTACAGAATAAAAGTAAAGAAAAAAGTTCATTTCAAAGACTATAATAAAACTATTACTGAGCTGTGCCAGATATTCGACAATTTGTTCTCTGTTAGTTCAAAATCTGTACTATCAGCTAGAAAATTCATCAGGCCACCCCCATGGCTTGGGTTTGTAACATTCTCTGTGCACATACTTCAAAACCTCTAGCAGTGAAAACTGCAATTACAGTACAAATCCAATCTTTAAAGAAAACTATGTTGTTTAGGTTCTTTGGTCATGAGCCAAGAGAGTTGAAAATGAAGTTAAACCATCAAGCTGGGAGATGCATGGCTCTTCTTGTTTGGATGAGATGCTGACTGGCTCTGAAGAGATGCTGCACTGGCTCTGCAGCCTAGGGTTATTTTTTTGTTCAGCTTCCCCCCTGCTTTTTAACTATAACTGAAGAATTTAAAATGCAACAAAACTGGGATAACTGTATCCAAAGTATGTGTACTCATATTTTATCCCAGAGTTTCATAAACTGACAGAAAGGAAAACGTATTTAAATATAGGTATATTTAGAAGAAAATCATTAAACATGGGTTATATACCAACTCATACCTGTTTAAACAGTTGAAGATTAACAGCAGTTTCCAGGAACTGCTTAGTAGTACTGGAACGATGCTTCACAAAACTACTCTCACAGAAAGTTATAGGCTCTCCCTAAAAAATTTAAACAGAAAAGGTTAGATGATAACCAGTGTATAAAAAATACGTTGATTTATTTAAAATTCCCCATTATAAATTTGTTTCTTAACAGTCAATACATACAAATATTCCCTTTGAAGCAATCTTGATAAACATGCATCCAATTAAAGAGACATAGACCACAACAAAAAGAGCCCCAAATCTTCACACAACATTTAAATAATTCTCAAAATACATGTTGCAATTGAACCCCTGGTTTATGAAGTCAGTCCACAAAATATATGTTGCAAGGAAAATATAAGTGGTTCACATTACTTTTATAGCATCCTTCAAGAAAAATGTCACGGAAGTGGTTCAAATTTTCAGGAAGAGCAGGTCCACTGATTCAAATAATTCAACACACATTATTGTTCAGCATTACTCTGATTCTCTGACATGCTAAGCCAGCAATACGAGCAAAGCGAAACTCTCAGTCCAAAAACGTATATCTGCGTCAAATTATTTTTATATTTATTATACCAAAACATGAGAAGATCGATAAATATACTGCTGACTTAACAGGTAATTATTGAAATCCGTGTCTATTTTATTTTTACACAAAATAAAAGCTGCAAAGTTTTAGGAATATTTTATGGAGAAAGTCTGAATAGATGAGATTAATATTTAATACAATAAAATGTATTTACCCAACATGGAAAAAAAATGTATAGCCTATAGTTACCAAAAACCCTATACAAAACCACTTTGATGATGAAAGAAGATAAAGTAGTATTCAATGAAAACAAAGTGTTACTTGAAAAAATTATTACTGAAAGCTGCACTAATTTAAACCCAAAAGATGCTAAGTAAGATTCTTTATAAACCATGAAATTAACTCCTTTGTTATTCCCTAATTTCATTTAAAATTTGCTGTCTTCAGTGTGCATAAAGTACTGGATGTTTCTGATGAGCATTCTCTCTAATTCAGTTATTCTTGTCAATACTTTGTAATAATTACTTGAAGTTGTTTGACTTAACTGATAAGTAACAGGTACATTACAAAGCTTGTGTAGTGACCAAGGTACCTGAACTGATTTCATACTAAAGCCAAAAGGCCTCTCACCCAAGCTTACATGACCAAACTACCAGGTTACAAAACAACTGCCTAAGGTCTCAAAGACAGAAAATTTTGAATCCAACAAAATGCCACACCAAAATCTGCCACAGAATATTTTACTACCCAAAAGCTACACATACAGTGCAGTCCCACAGCAGAATAAAAGACACCTCAGCCATCCAAAAGAAAAATGATGAGAGACGGCTGCTACACTGCTCTTCACAACAGCTCCAACTGCTAGCCACTTTAAAGACAAATTTATTCATGCCCCTGCCAACCACAGGTTTCTGCTCCCAGCCCTGTTTAATTTAACCACAAACAGTACTTCCCGCATTTCCCTATCGTACCTAATTCCCTTTTGTACCCACTTGCCTTTCGTACCCCTGGCTGTGCAGTTATGTGCTTCCAGAATATCACAAAGTGCATGTGCATAGCTGAGTGTGGTGAAGTGGCTCTAAATAATTTTCCACTGCTCTTTACACCTTGCACTTCGTTTTCAAATTGTTCAAGCATGATGCAGGGAAATGTAGTAAAAACACTGTAATGCTATTTTAAAATCATATTCTTATAGCATCAAAAGCTTCCCTCTTTTGAAGTCTCCCTTTTAAGAGTTCCAACCCTACTCAGCAAAGTGCTTAAGTTCATGTTTAACTTGGTTTTAAGTTTTACATCCTTCTTAAGGAGCCTCTGATTTTAGAAAAGAAACCTCACTGGAAGAACTAGAAGCTATACATTTATCGAATACAAATCTCCATTCACAGAGTAGCTGGAATGCTGTGATGTGCAAACGCATCTCAGTACAGCAGGTAGCACCGTGTCAATCACATCTCCGGGAGGAGCATCTAAGTTACCCCACCTACTACCTATCCCAATACAACTGGTGGGCACGATGCACACGCAGGACATGCTGGGTCTGTCACACAGCTTGGAATGTTTGCGGTACTTCAAATAGCACTGCCTTCCTGACCCACTTTGCATTAGCTATTCTTGAGCTCCTAAAGACTCTTGTCTTTAGAAGATGACCCCAAGCTACTTAGCAAATTCGTAGTGCATCAAAACAAATGGAATCGTCTCCATGAGACATGGTGGTACAAGACACAGTGTTCCTCAGGGCAGACTCTCTTCTCAGTTCTGTCGTTCTTCCAAAAAATCTAAAGGCAGCAGACTCTAACAACTCCTTATTTATATATTTATATTTTGTTGTTGTTACACAAAGAAATGATTTCTGGAAATACGAAGTCTTTGTGGGAGTGCAGAACTGCCTAGATGATAGCTCAAGACATACTATGAAACATGGAATTTAGAACCAGAGAGAAAATCATATTTTCCAAATACACTATTCAGAAAAAATATAACCTAAGCTACACCTCCACTGCCACTTTCCCAATTGTCTTATATAAGATGAAAGAGAAAGGGAGAGGTTATCTCCCAGCAGCAGAGAAGGCAGGCGTGCTTGCTCTCCCTTCACATCAGCCTGCGAAGAATTTTATTTGATGGCACTTCTCCTGCCTGAGCTGTGGAACAGAACACCAGGAAATAGTGGTTCAACACACAGCTGTAGTGCCTGGCTGTAATATTTTCCCAAATACTTTCTCTTAATCACCGGATACTTCAGATACTTGCTAAGCACTCATGCATTGGTGCGTCTGCTCCCTTATCAGTACAGTTCAGAGACAGAATAACCAAAGCTATTCCTTAGCTGAAAATTTATTTAGATTTATAAAGAGTTCACATCCAAAAGTTATCTACGTTATTTGAACCTACTGATAGCAAGGTTGCTTTAAAAAATTTGAGTAGGTTTAAAGCTCCTAGCTGTTCGGCACATGAAATGAGAAAATCTTTTGAAACCTGTGGAAATTCCACATTGAATTTTTCTCAGTGTATCTGCTGTAACTTTAGTGAAATTGCATTAAATCATAAATTAACTCCTAGCTTCTTTTATTTGTTCAAGGCTCTGAACAAGAAAATTGTTTTCCAAATACAACTTTTACAAATCTTCGAGATTATTACTGTAAACACAAAGTCTTTTGAAGTGCTATTTAAAAAATAAGTTATTGAATCAATATAAATAGAAATAGCTCTAAAAGTTTTCATACACAAAGCTCATAACATTCTCATTTCTGCAAATACAACTGGGTACCATTAGAAACTGAATTTTGGAGGAATGCTGCACTGATATTTAACTACTAGACCATCAAATGGCCCTTGTTGTATTGATCCACAATGTACTTTCAAAACAAGTTCAATCAAAACCCAGTGGGGACTCTATACTGAAAAGTAGGCAGCTAATACTCAGACCAAACAATCTCTGCCCAAACAAGATAACTGTCCTTTTAACAACAGTTGCTATAGAATTTTCTTCCCCTTTCATAGCTTGCCACACACAGTGGGAATTTCTTACTCTAAGCTACATTCACATTTTAAGCAACCTATTTATACAGACCTCAATGGAATGTGAAGACAGTGAGCTAAAACAGCATGATCATTTTAAAGGAAAAAATATCCAGATTAGAAAGCATGTGTGTGCCTTCTAAATCTAGTGATATTTAACTTGAACACAAAGTACAAACCTTTTAATTCTTTAATTCAGAAAATATTCATACCTTTCTAGATGAGATGACTCTTTGTACTATTCCTATAATTAATACTGTTTCATATGGTAACTCTCACTTATCAGATGAAGAGTATAAAGCAGGTAGGTATGGCCATAGCTTGTTTGGTTTTGTAAAATACATATATAAAAAACAAAAACAAAATAAAAGAAAAACACACACACATTTTTAAACATCATATTGGTTTTGATATTAAAATTCTCTTTTTAAAATCAAGGAAGCACAAAGCCGAAATTTCATCTGCTGTCACGACATTCAGAGATAAAGGCCAGGGGACAACAGAATATGACCTATAATTCTACTAGGAAGGTACCATTTAAAATTACAAACAAATTTCTGCATATTTTGCAAATTTCTTGCACTCTACCCAAAAAAAGATTCAGATGTGCTAATATTTCCTATAGTTATAATTAAACCCTACAACAGCTCCTATTAATACAATATCTATATTCAATCAAGGACTAACTATGGTCCTTAAGACAAACTAAACAATATAGTTTTCAAGATGTAAAATAAAATTCTCATGGAAGTCACAATGAATAGTCATAACAGATATTACAAGGGCTGGTTCTGGATTTAAACACAAACTATGTTCTGGCATTTCATTACTCTGTTTCTGTACCCTGCTGTACTTTTAATGCCTAACTCTTGGAGGAAAGGTGAACAAGTCAATGCCCATTTCAAGAGATACTTGTCCTCAACAGGTTTCATTTTGAAACTCAACTATAAGCAATCATTACTTATTCATTCTTAAGTAATTCATGTGCATTCTGAATCTTAACATCTCTTTTTTTTCCTAATGTAACATTTAATTGTATTAATTTGATTTATGGCATATTGTTGGAGAGACGACGTCTCTACTTAAAATAGTGTCAATATTGGCCCAAAGCACTCCAGTTAGCATTCAATTAAAGCGAGGTCTGACGGGTCGGGCTATCTTCAAGCTGGGAGTTATCTCAGCACCCCTGGCGTGGTGATGAGACCACGAACTCCTACTGCTGAGCATTCCAGAGCAAGCCATTAGCCTTTGCTCTTCATTGCTTAATTTCTGATGAGTGATGTTACAACCATCATAACTTAAAACAAAGCTATCCCCAGTTTACTTCGTTTGTTTTAACATCAAGAGCTTTGAGGACTTATTCCCCAAATAGGTGATTTTTCTTAATGACTTCATCTTTTGCTAGCTAATTTGTGAATAAAAGCCAGTTTCTCAAAGGTAGAAAATTAGTTATTGTTGCTTATATTCCATAATCTTTTACGAGACGTTTCATGAAGTAATAAGTTTTATTTATTTTACATACCTTTGAAATACGTTTATCTTGCCACGACAAATTACCTTTTTGTAAAAATAAAAAAAAAAAAAAATAGAAATATCAGACCTGAATTTCCTCCTGCTTAGGAGCAAACAACTTTTCTGCTTTGCTTATTTTCCTGATGATGTTAAAATTAATGTCTATCTTGGTGAATAGTTTTATATCCATTATTTTCCTGCTCCTTCCTCATTCTCTTAGCTACTTCTCCCTCTCTACACATAGACTGGGTATATTGCCTGTTTCAAAATTCTTTACATCATATATAGTGTTTTATTTACTGACCACACTGTATATGATTAATCAAAAAAAATTACTAGTCTTTGCTTTCATCTGCAAGGTTTACACAAGTACCCGTGTAAGGTCCATTTTCTCCAGCCACCACAGAGCTGTCAAAATGTTTGACTGGCGTGGCTTTTGCCTGATATAAGGAGGGATGCCTAAAAATTGCCCATGAAAATGTGTAAAGCAGCTAAAAAACCCCACAACCTTGCACATACATTGATTGACGAAATGGCAGAAACTGCACAACTGTAATCTCTGTATCTAACTCCCACTTACACACACAATTCTGAAACGTGGAACATGCTATATTATTACAAGAGAAACTCCCAAATGCTGGACTACCTAAAGAAAATAGGAGCAATGGAACGTTCAAGGCTAAGCTGTGACCACCCAACATAAGCATAATTCAGATACGTATATGCATTTACATGATGTAAGAAGGTCCTATCTCACAACACTCTGATCACTGCAATGCCTCAGCAGATTTAGAATCTTGTTATCAAAACTGTGATCCCTGATGTTGCAGATTCCACAAAGGCTCACACTGAGCTGCTGGCTGGGTGCGCACAACCATGCACAGACCACTTGCCTTTCTGTACTGCGGGGCTCCCCATTAAAAAATGGTTTGAGTGGCTGCATTGCCACTCCTGGAGATGCTCCGAAGTCCATGCACATTCCCCTGGCAGAGCATCTCACCCATCGTCTCAAAATGGACTGCAGTCTTCCACATGAATGAGATCATATACAAAAATACTATAATTCATCATTCCATCTATGAGATTTTGTTCTGGATTATTTTTCAGTCATTTATCAAATGATAGTGCAACAATTTTTTCCATCATCCCCCCCTACCATGCACGAACCGTATTCCTTCTTGATTCAACTAAAGCAGAAAATGCACTCCAGCTAGTCACAGGTATTCAGGACTCAACACCGAACTAAAACTAAAACCACAAAAAGGCCAGAAATGCACACTGTGTGGAAGGCAGGACCTCGGCACCAACTGCAGTTTTGCTCTACCGATCTGCTGCTATTGTGCAATATTTGCTAAGGTCAAGTATAGAATATTACAATAATACTTTTGGAAGTTGTATCAATTTAATCAATATCTTTAATTCAGTATCATGATTAGATCAGAAAAACACCAACTATTTCCACTTCTCTTGTAAACTTCCACTGAATTAAGTTTTTTATTATCATTTATTACACAAAAAAGTATTATCAGCTTTATCTATTACATGTCATATTTCCTGTCTGTATTAGAGTAGTCAAATTTTCCATATGGTCTTTTGGAGTCCCATGAACTCCTTTGAAGAACCCTGAAGCTTCCCATTTTCCCTTTCACCAATCATTTTTTTTCAAAAATTGCTAGACGTTTGTTCAAGACATATTGCTATACTGAGGAGAATCTGTCCTGTGCTGAAAACAAACAGTTGCACAGAATGAGTGTTCAGTGTGATGAACAGCGTTTCGAGTGAAGAGAAGTGTTGGATGAGTACAGACACTATTAAAGCTGTTCTTTACTCAAAGTGAATATTAATGACAGTTGTTTCATGTTTCAAGTTAAAATCACACAGAACACACTGCTGCAAGGAAAACAGTTCACTTAAACATATTTTTCATCTTACAAGCAATCGATAACTACCCAAATATATTATTTTATTTTTCATCAGGATATTAGTGATCCTAAAAATGGCACCCCAAAACCTCTGAGTTCTTGATTCTAAAAATACAGCAAGCTTTTTATAGTAAAAGTATTTCAAATCTATATATAAAATATTCCTTTTTAAGTATACCCCATAAGTTTTGAGACTCCTGACAAATTCTCCTAATACAGTCAAATGTCACTTGAGTTTCTGAACTTCTCAATTCACAATGCATTAATCTGAGCTCAAAAGGCACATGTAAAATGAGCTGAATAATCATAAGGCAACTCCTCTTAGTTTCTACAAAACCACAGCAAATTCAGCTAATAAATTTTTCTATCAGAACAAAAATTAAATATTAAATTAGTTAACACTATCTGAATACAGCTCAAAATAACAGTTACACTTATTTTTTGGCTGTGTTGATTGCACAGAAGATATTTATGGAACCATTGTGGCCTGATTGTTTTTTATTAAAGATACATTATTTCATAATAGCTTAACAGGCAGAAGTCTGCTGGCAAATACCAGTGTATCTTGGATTGGTATCAACTTGTCCAAAAACAATTTGTATGGGGAGGGGGAAGCGGGGAAGAGTACTACTTCCAATACGGTGCAAATGTAGATATCTCAGATATGCCAACAGATAAACTGAAATAAAATGGAAATCACTTAAAGGGAGAGCTCATTTCAAAAGAGATGCTAACTAGAACGCTAAAGAACTTGCACATTCAATTCAAACAAAGGACTGACTGGAGCTTATTTCTGGTCAGAACAGAGGGTAAGTACATCAGCCAGACTGGCATCATTCTGCCTGCATGTGTCAAATGTAGATTGAGACACTTCTTGACTTAACAGCTCATACTGCAAGCTGCCAGAGTTGACATGGACCAGTGTCCTCACCTCTAGACTACGGGACAAATTAGATAACCCCTCCTGAAGTGATGTCAGGTAATGCCACGATGGAATAAACAACAACAATTTGTTTTAATTAAATTAACATTGTGTTGAACTCTAGCAATTTTGAAAACAGGTACAGTCATTTCAGTATGGTACACAAACTGGCTTTCCATATAATAAGAAAACTATAATGACTGCTAAAGGCAAATACTTGAACTAAACCCTAAAACATCATTTCTGCATGAGTTACTTTTCATCTCGGTAAGAACAGCCCTCGGTGGCAAAGACAGCTGGTGTGTGAAACATGGCAAAATGACTACCTCTAAGAGAACCACACCACACTATATTTTAATGTTTCCTCCAGGAAAAGACCTCATCTGGAATTAATAACCTTCCTACCCATTTCCATCAAGGAATACCATGTAGTTCCTTACACAACAACAGAATACACCTCCTTCCTTGCCCCCCTGACAAACATCAACCCATGCACCCACACACCAACCAGTTTTACAGACTTGAAGCCTCAAGAAAGGATGATTTTCTCCTTATCAAATCTCAATATTTATCTGAATTCATCAGAACACCAAACATCATATCCTCAGAATCTGATTCAGCCAATGTCATCTCAGTGCATTTTATCAAATGGAACTACTATCAGCAATTTGCAAATATCATAGGAAAAGAATCTAGACTGACAGATGAAATGAATCTCTAGGTTGTTTCTGATAGATTATTTTATGTCCAATAGGCTCAATATGTGCCACCCTTATAAACCAGAAAAGGTGAAAGCCCGTAACACATTTATCTACTGAATACCAGCAAAATGCCAGAAATACAAATTCTGAAGTTCTGAGGGGATGAAATAGGTTTTCATTTCTCCTAACTTTTCAGTGGCATCAAGATAAGTGTATAACAGAAGAGATCCATGTTTGAGTCATATCTGGCTTCTGCTAGGCAACAAGCTTCTGGCCACAAACACAACAGTCTCTAGACCAGTGCAGTGAAAAACGATGGAGTCTGAAAGGCATAACCTCTTCAGGTCAGCTATGTGTAAGTCGTTTCATTAACACAATCTGTTTCTACACTAAATAAATCATAAAAACTATGCAAATAAGAAAACAGTTGACTTTGCATGAGTATTTATTTTTCAGTAAAACTCACCATCAGGAGGTGGTAGTGTTTTCTAAACTGCCAGTATATCGTTAGCATAGACTAAGATTTGAAACTTCTAATTTTTTCTAATGTTTCAGACTGGAATAAAACATTTCATGTTTTCCTTGCAAAGAATGAGACCATGTTCTTATAAATTGAGGAAACAAAGAAGAAGCAGCCTTACTGGTTTGTATCTTAGTGCATCTCTGTAGGATCCAAACAGTGCTGCCTGTGCCCGAAGAAAGGCCTTGGCTACTCCATCACCCGTAGCTGTAGACTGCTTTTTCAGTTTATTTTTCAAGGCCGAGACCTGCACGACAGAGTGGAACAGTTAAATTAACACCTCAGAAATTGGTACAGCGAGGTATGAACCCAATCAGCAGGCAAACCGTGGTGTCTACAGGTCAGCCAAAAATTCATCCTCCTCCTTGATAGCTTATCTTTTTAACTGCAAAGAGCACCTGCTGGTCTGTTAATTGAAATGAAAGCAGGGGATGATGGTAGAGTGCTAATGCAAATTGGTTTATGCTCTCTTTTTTTCCCAAGGCCTCTTGACATAAATAAGCTTAATTATTTTACAGTAAAATGCACGTGAGCCACTTTTCTGCAGATTTTTTTCCCCTCAATCATAACATGTACTTACTTGTTCTGAAAGAAGACAGATACTTTTTATTTATGCTATGAAGGCTTATTTTTAAGGAGCCTTAATCATCGCTTACTATTCAGTTTTAAGGATTTTATTTTTAAGTTAAAGTTAAATTACTATCTTATATCATTTCTCATGCTACCGATGTCAAATAGTGGAGAAAGGTTTGTGTAAATTCAGTGCTGCATTGCCTTTAGAATTGTCCTTCAAGATAAAACATGTGAAAGGGAAAAAAATAAAAACAACACTTAGGAGACACCTGTAGTTAAAAATATATCAATAAAAGACCATTCCTATTTTAGTGCTTGAAATTTTTTAAGGTGGTCTGTCCTTTTTTACTTGGCAAATGGCAATCACTAATTATATAGAGTTAGGGGAAAAAAAAAAAAAAAAAAAAAGAGAAATTTTAATTTAGATGAACCTTGCTTGGAGATACTTTGGAGAAAAATCAGATAATTCTGGAATTATTCCAATATTCTTTAAAGATACTTGGAATCACACCCAGTTATAGTCTATGCTCTCCTAATTTTCATCATGAGGGACATCTGGAGAAGTCAAACTCCAGTTACACTGAATACATGCTTATACACCCCTTTGTATTGCAGTGTACCCAATAAAGAAATATTTAAGTTGCTAAATACTATACAAAGTTAACACTCAGAGTTACTCTTTAAACAGAACATTATAAACACCAACTATTACCATACCAGCTTTCATTCCTTTAGAAATACATGCAAGAATGAGAATTTTCTTGTGTTTTTTTTATGCAAGCAGTCCTGACTGCTCTTGTAGATGATGATTCTAATTGAAGTGTCAACCTAATTAACAACTAAACTTTGAATAATGCTAATGAGAACTGAACATGGCATCAGAGAAAAGACCAGCTCTACAGGTGATAAACCTTCACAGTAGTGACATTTTCCAGTGTAAAGTCACAGTTACTGTGATCTGATCAAAGAGAGAGACCCCCATTGGGTCCAATTATAACTATAGTTTTGAAAAAAAAATTATTGAGTTATGATGTTCATAATCTATGCAGAAAGGCCTTTACAGTATAGGTCTTTTCCCCATAGCTGTGATCTTTTCAATTTATATCCAAGCTCCATAGATCTAGATAAAAGTTTAGAGCCTGATTCATTTAGCCCATGGAAAGCATACACCAAGGCTCATTTACGTTTTTTCCTTATACCTCAAAAGAAAAAGAAAAGTACAAGTCTGAGTACAAAAAACAGTTAAGCAGTTCAAGGTTGAAAAAATAAATCCATGTCTTGTTCTTGGTGGGTTTTTTGGTTGGTTTCTGGTGGTGTTCTTTGTTTGTTTGCACTTTTTTTTGTTGTTTTGCTCTATACTGTACGAAGTTTAAAAGTTTTTAAAAATTTTCAAAAATAAGGTTTATTCAATTCCAGGTGAAATAAATGTATATAATGTTTGTACAAGGGAAATCTGCCCAGCAACATTAGCTCAGTTTTAGCTCTGTTCACTAAAACAAAAGCAGTTACATGAAATCAAAAAAAGAATTGCCAATCTTAAAATGTTGTCTCTGTCACGACAGACAAAGCACCTTCTAAATATAAGGGACAGAAAAGGTAGAAAATTCTCTAAATTCTTTTAAATCTACATTCTTTCAAATTGTACCTTGTGAGTTCAGGGAGATTACAGCAGGTGATATGACAGGCTAAGAGAAGTGGATAAAAATGGTGTATAGCAGAGGAATTATGGGACAAAGCGGGGCATGTGAAAGAAAACGGTATTTTCTGATTTTCTCAGTTCTGGCAGGCCCTGTGTACATAACATAAATTGATAAACAGGATGCTTTAGTCAAAAACATGTCAACAAACAGATAAACAAAAAAAATGAAAACAAAACAAAACCACAGGAGGAAACACATCTCCCCTTTCACTGCAGTATTGTTACATTCTTAGCTCAACAAAATGAAGAACATCCCAATGGGCTGGTAGTTTGAAGGCAGGTTCTCCAGCACAACCACGTGTGAGTCAGATGCACGTCTCCTGCTGCCATCCTGAGGCGAGCAGAGGTTCCAGCCTCAGAGCGTGACTCTGGAGTGCAGAGAGAGCTCGTCCAGCTCCTCCTTCTCTCGGGAGGCCACGCTCAAAGTCAGGCACAGCTCGACTAGATACTTCTGCAGAAGTACTAGTTGCACAGCACTCTTAAGAAAAAGTCTGCAGAGATAACGTGGGCCACAACCTCCATTTCCCAACCGTCACACCAAGAGTCCTGGCAGAAGCTCTGGGAGCACCCCGAGACCTGCCCAGGCTTCCTTCGGGCCGAGGTCAGCAAACACACAAGCAGAGGTGCGGTGCCTTCTCAGGGCTCATCCCACCACCCACTGGCAGCAAACCCAAGCTGTGTATTTGGGTGGGTTGCTGGCAAATTCTCCCAGTTCCACAGTTCGATCAACGATAGAGTTATAAAGTAGCTATTTACAGTCAATACTGTAGGTACAGATTAGAGACTCAGTGCTTTGAACTACTGAGGACTTGCTGCACAGCAGGATTGTGATTGCTTAGATCCATGAACCCAAAACCAAAGAAGTGTGACACCCCTTTGGGTGACATCACTAATAGCTCTTAAAATTTCAAAGAAAATACAGAGTTCTGGCATCAAGCCAAAACAACCCACCAAGCAGCATCTTTATTAAAATCTTTTACTCATATATGCTTTAATCTATCTATCTGTGACTAAGGAAGCCAAACTTTTTCTCCCCTTCTTTGCATGTTTTAAGCTTAAATAGCCTTTTATGAAGTTTAAAAATAAAGAACTGCAAACAAACGAACCAACCACAGGGGTTAGAATGCTGTTAAAATTTATTTCTGGAAGACACTAGTGATCCATTTCAGAAATGGCATTATTAATTTACACTAGAAGCAAACTGGTTTTAGTTTCTCTTAAGAACAGCTTCTCATTTTCTCTGTGAACTACAGCCTGCTTCTCAAATGCTACTTTTAGAACAGTAATGTTCATATGCCCAGTTTACAGTGTTAAAATCCTGTGACTGTAGGAATCTCAAAACTAAAACTCTAAAAACCCATTTAGATCCTGTATTGCATCATAGTGTGTAGGCACCACACACTACGAAGGCTACACATCTTTCAACAGCTCTGTAGATTTTACAGTTAACAATATTTAATGACCACAGAAGATGCTAAAAATCTATAAAGTCTATTATTTCCTAAAGACCCTATTTAAAAATGTTCTGCTCGGTCTATGGAGAAGTCAGTAAGACTTGGTTGCCAGATGTGATGCCCTTGATTCTCCAAGCTTTTTTTGAAAGTGTTCAAATGTGAGCAAAGGAGTAGCCTTTTTGTCAGAGTTAACTGCAAGCAGGTATTGCAAGATAAGGCCCAAAGTTTATACATTTCTGTCTATAGTCTCCACTGATCTATATACATCACAAATGTTCTTTGTCTAATGTCTTACATTATTAAAGTGGTGATCTCATTATTGTTGTATTAGGAAATTTACTCCCACAGAAGTAGCTACTTATTTTCATTTTTTTTAATTAAAAAATAATAGACAAATTCACAGTGAAATGATGAAATTTAAAAACAAGTGTTCTTGTCAGAAGAGAGGAAAAAGAGGGCTTTTCCCCCCTCTAAGAAAACAAAGGATTCCTGAAAGACTTGCACTGATTTATTCTTCCAATTTTAAATACCTTAGGAGTAGCGGAACTGCTACTGGCATGGTAGTATTTCTAACAGTCAATAAATCTAAAATATTATGTGTGAATATTGGAACGAAGCCATTAAGAAGATTACAGCATGCAACGCAGCAGAGGGTCCACATGAAAAAAGGGCTGGTAATTCAGGACAACTGTGACCACTGACCTTTGCACAGTCAAGACCACTGGTCAGTCTGACAGAGTAATAGAGTTCACATGCACAGGGAGTCATCTAGCCTGTAACTATAATTTAAATGCTTAAGTGAATGATTTTAAAATGCCTTTAAATCTCAGTTAATTTATTGTACAGTTTATTAGACAATGCCCTATAATAATGTTATTAAATCTTAAATTTATCATGAAAAAATGCACCATCAGTGCATTTTAATAGACATGTTACTTACACATGGGTAAACTATTAAATGCCTACGCTGTGAGAACATCACCAGGCTTATTGATGAAGAAAATAATTACTCAATTTCCTTCAGACAAAGAAACAGTTGTAGAAAACTCTTTGAAAATATTGCATTTCCTTTGTTAGGCTGTTAATCAAAATGGAATCCGTTTTTGAAAGGGATAGTAAGACTAGCACTTCTTTTATATTTTCTGTTCTTCATTCTATTTTAACACCTTTCAGAGGTACTTGCTATATTTCTTCATCGGAAGTTTTGTTTTCTTTCTATGTATGTTTATGAGGTTTTTAGTTATACAGGTTAAAATGCCTCACGTATATGAGCATCTTTGACATTTGCTTTAATGTTTTAAGACTAACTTACTGTTTTGACTCTGCCTTCCTATGTCTTATACTTTTTAAATGAGTTGTTAGCAGTTGTGCTTGACCCTCATGACTGCCAAAGAAGACAAGCATTTTGTCATTTTATGTGCCTTTTGTTTCCAAGTATAATTGTATTTGTTTTCCATTAAATTGTTTTAATTGAAGTGTTCTATAGACTGAAGCAGAGGAAGAGATGGGAATATTCAAATTAGAAGCCTAATTATAAAATCCTCAAATTCTGCAAGTATATTTCACATAAAACACAGTTGTTCTGTTTTGTTTGGTATTAGATATGGAATGAAATATTTTGAGTCTACTGTACAATCTGTACACTTGGATAACTTTCATTAACATTAATAATAGTAACATGCATATATCCTGGGGGAGAATATACTTCTGAAAGTAGGAAGATCTGTATCCCTATTTTCTTCACGCTAGCCTACTCATTTAGAGATCATTTTGATATGCATCTGTAAAATACATGAGATGTCACTCCCATGGCACAAATATCCATTTTTACTGCTCAAAGGACCTCCAGCTACAACTCCAGTATCTTGTGGAAGATGATGCCTAATTCTCAATTCTACATCTAGCTATTATTTGACAAGAGGTATGTGCTGCCATGACATTATAACCTTAACCTTATTCACCGAATGCAAGATCAGTCAAAATTACTGACACATCAGAAAATTGCTCATTTTTTTACTTAACTTGTTTTATTCTTGAATGACAGAGTACAGTCAAAATTATTGTATATACATGTGTGGGTATGTATACTTGTTCATACACTAACTTAAAACCATAAAATATCAGAATAATTTTTATGTAGTCTTTTATATTTCTGAATTATAGTTGATACTGAGGCAAAAGCAAGACTGACCAGATGATCTATAAAAACTCTAGATTTTAACACCATTAAAATCAAAGGGAACTGACACTAATATAATCATCAAGAGTTTGATTTCTGTCGTTCCAAATATATACAAGTTACCAACAAAACTGAAAGACGTAGTATGTCACTACAGCACCTTACTTTAAGTCAGTTTGTTTTTATTATTTACAATTTCAGAAAATGTAACTCTCTGATTTCACATTTTGATATAAAATTCTTTGTGCTGACAACCATTTGTGATAGCTTGAGCTTTTATAATTAAATAGTCAAAACAGTAGTTTCACAATGATATTCTTTTAGAGCTCTATTGGGAAAAACAAGGTAAGTGAATTTTGTGACTATTTAAAGTGATATACAGAATACGTTCCCCTATAGGCAATAAGAAAAAAAAAGGGGGGGGACACCACGACCCTCTGCAAGATCAAAGTCCAGAAAGAACTGGCACTTAATTTATCATCCTTTACAGACAAAAGACAGTTTTCGTCATTTCAAAAGGATCAGATGTCTTTTATGACAAACCGGGTTTGCAGTTTAATTTACAAATAGAATTCTAAGTAAGCAGTCTTTGCTCTGCCAAAGCAAATGACAAACAGTATAGGTTTTCATTCACGCAGCCCTCAGCAGGATAGAAGAGATTAAAATAAAACTGAAATAATTTAGAGAAAACAAATAAATGTTTCAGAAAGTTGAAGAAGATCAAAGCCTGAATTTTCTGACCCCAACTGTACAAGCATTTCTTATTATATTGACCAGTGCCATCAGATCATTAATTAAAAGGAAAGCGCTGGCAGGTGGCAGGGAAGCAGAAGCCGATAATTGGCCCCCTTCTTCTTTTTGCCTTCAAAAACTCTCTCGTTCTTTTGCAAGACATGCCACTAGGCAGACAGAAATGCCTACTTTGTAATATAATGATTAAGATGAGATGAAGAGACTCTTGCGTTTAAAGCAGCTATGCCTAATGAATGCAGCTAGCTTTATAATTATGATCCTACTTTTACAATAAGGAATATGATATTCCATTCAACATCTCCTCAACTGTCAAAAAGGTAAAAATCTCAAAAATCGGGGTCTACACTTGGTGCTTTTCACCCCCATATTCCTTTTATAGCAGTTAGCTAAACCAGGCAAAAATAACTACTAGTAATTCAAGCATTTGTATAAGAAAGAAAGAATGAAAAATCTGTAAGACTCACCACTTCACCAGGTAGGTTGTTCAGGTCATTAAAAGGGGTTTCTAGAGTGTTTGTGTCAACATTGAGCAAAACCACATCCTCCAGTGATCTATTTTTCACTCGCTGTTAAGAGGGGAAAAAAATAGTGGGAAAGCATTTTACTATAGCATCCTCCTGAAGTACCTTTTTATGATAATGTGCTAGACTAGAAACAATGATTTTACAAAGGACAATAATGGCAAAGACAACATTTTGAGCTTTAGATGTAGGATTTCTGAATTAGATGTAGTATTCAGAGTAGCTTTTAAAAACACTTTCCCTGCATCGAACAGTAAGGTTATATTAATAATATCTGAACTACAAGCACATTCAGGAAATGAATTATTGAAAACCAAGATTTGCACAAAATACAGTTAAATATATTGGAAGTATACATATCTTATAACAACATTTCATTCTCTCATTTTTGTGAAAGACAGGACATTAATCATATAATCAAATGAAAAACAGAGAGAACTAAGTAATTATCTGCAGATTTATGTAAGTCCCAGAAATGTGATGTCTAGTAGTATTGTAGAAGAAAGGATGAAACAATCTTTCATCAATGAACTTGACTAGCAGCAAAGAATTAAACCATTTGTTTCTTTCATGAAAAAATGATGGAACTCTTTTCAATATGGTACTACAATACATAATAGTGGGGTCCAGGAAATAAGTCCAGAAGGAATCGAGTGACTTCTGTTCCAGAAGCTTTAAACCCTTCTGTTCTAGAATCTTTAAACAGTCCTGTTCCATTATTTTCTGACAAAATAAGGAAAAAGGTCCTAGTCAAGATATTACGGTGGATGTATGAAGATGATAAGAACTTGCTTTGAGAGAACAGAAGGCTATGCCCAGAATTAAGAAGTGTACATGACAGAAGGCTCTTTCTTGGAAACACAAAAGTACTAGTGGCTAACACTGGGAGAGAACCCACCTCCTCAGCTTAGCAAATGTGAATTGATCTTTAGAAATTGCTTTAGCAAAGTGTAAATCAAATAAAGTTCCTAAATCAATTATCTGCTCTGCATGATAATCAGACTACACACATAGCCTTAATGGTGTCATCAAATGGTTATGGAAAGAGGCAAAGCTATTTATAACCCAGCTATTACTCACTGCTTCAGTGAGTTCTATTGTTCTGTTGTATCTGACAAGGCTACTTCCCAGTTTTTGGCAAATACTACTCATTTCTAAATTAATACTTATGAATGTTATGAATGAACGTTACTCAGATTTTCAGAGGGACAGGAACGTACATTTATGTGGGAAATCAGAATGATTCTGCATTCTGATTGATGGTGACTCCAAAATAAATTTTAACTGTTATTATTGGGAATATCTGTTGCTGAACCACTAAAAAGGCAGAAAGAAAAGCTATCATTAAGATATTAAATAAACACAGAAACAAATTGTGATGTAGAGCTTATACGTCTCCATAAAACACTTCAAAAGTAAGGTTTCAAAGAGGGATATTTTTTTCTTTATAAGGCATCCAAAGCTTAGATTTTGTAATTGTGTATGCTAAAAATGAGGGATTCTTTCTGAAGCATTTCCATTAAAAATATTATTGATGGCACATACTCCTCATTTTTACCAGTATGTAGAAGTGTATAGTAAACTTACCTCTATTAAGCTTAAGTGGACACCAATTAGATAAGGCATCGGTGCACTGAAGAAAAAAGTGGAAAAGATCAAATTATTAAGTACCAACTACTAATAATACAATATTTGTGGAGCAAAAAAATATTTTAAAACCTTGGCACACATACTCCAAAGTTAACATTTACTGTTTAAGCCTCAACTGAACTTACATGGTTGCTACTGAAAATTCTACAGGACAAGTAAAAAATATATTTTTTTTTTTGTCTGCAGTGAAGATGACCACAAAATAAAGGATGATGTTCCTAAGTATGGAAATATGAGCGAGAAGATGTGTGAGGCTTTCTAGCCAGTTCCAATAACCAACTGTATTCTACATCAGAGCTGTCTGAGCAGATGTTCCAAAACTGTCTATCTGTCTGTCTCTAGAACTACAGTGGTTGTAAAACACCATTCTGGAAAATATGGTACTGGGTAACATCCCCACACTGCAACATAACCATCACAAACACCAGTTTTGCTTCTGAATACGCTTCTGAAACCCTTCCTTGGTGGGCATTTTGGAAGGTGCATAATTTCATATTGAACTCAAGATAGTAAATTTCTCATTTCCAATTTGAATAAGATGGGGAACTATATTCTCAAAAGAAGACAAATATCCCCTCAAAGCCTCTCGCATGAGACCTCCTGCAGCACACAAGCAAGAAACTGAAATAGTCAGGCTAATTTATCATGGTTCCTACATCTTCTGCTTCTTCCTCTAGTGAACATGTTTTGGCAACCTCTGACAAAGAATATGCTCAGTATGCAGCACTGAAGGGGAAAAAACATTGATCACCACACCTTTCGGTACTGCAAGATTACTAAAAAGATTCACTCCAGAGAAGTGAACGATAGGCTGGTTTAAGCAACTCGGTGGGAAACAAAATACTAAAGGAGCAGAGAGAAAAAAATAAATAAAAATAATCTCTGAAGAATAACTGGAAGTTAAGACGACTTTTTTGAACTTACACAGATAGCTGGCATAACATAATTTCTCCTATGGTATTAATTCGATCACGGATCTGAGCCCCTGGCACCGACTGACAGCGTCTGGCTTGCTGACATATTTAACCAAGCCAATGAGGATGGCTACGGCTGACATGGAACTGAGGATTTCTCTGCTGAACATGCAGCAAAATGGATCATCGGGTTAATCGCAGAGTATCTTAGCATTACAAATAACTTGAACTGGTGAAACTACAGTGGAAACAAGGGCAATAATGTATGCATTTAATGCACACTTGTTTTCTTGTACACCAACACTGTTCTAGCAGCTTCACCAGGCCTGTACTGACTTAAAACAGCTGATGATTTGCTCCATTAATAAATCTGTCATTAAAAAG
Source organism: Streptopelia decaocto (assembly GCF_964273445.1). Lineage (NCBI taxonomy): Eukaryota > Metazoa > Chordata > Aves > Columbiformes > Columbidae > Streptopelia > Streptopelia decaocto. Next base: position 18,522,412 of record NC_138659.1, read on the forward strand.
GGTTCTGTGTAGCTCTTTTCTATAGAACAAAGCAACAGCTACATCATTTCAATTCTGATCAGTTAACGGAATAGAGGTACAAAGCTAATTAGATAAACACATCTTGAAAATGCAGAAAATAAGAAACTGCAGGTATGGAAAGTCAATTTGACCATTTTCAGCAAAGAATGAATTTTAATACTGCTGGATTCTGAAGCCATAAGAGCAGAGGTGTGCAATATGTACATGAAATTGCTTACTGTGATACTACTGGGAGCTGCTATATAGTTTTTCTCCTTTTTATGCATGTTATTACCAAAAATGTTAATAATCTACAGCATCATTGCCTAAAATAATTTCTATGTTATGCAAAACACACAAGTGAATTGGAAAATAATTGTCCCATTCTCATGAAAACAGGCGTGTATATCTCCCAATTCAGAAGAGACCAGATCTAATAAAAAGACATGTTGCAATTTTAACTTGAATTTTCTAATTGCATTATATTCTTAACAGAGTATCAGTAGAACAGATGCTTTATCATCCACACACAAAACTGTCATACACTCTTTTATCAGTGACTTACTTTGCCAAGAAATTACACAGAAATTTAACGAAATTAGATTTCTCCTTTATAAAAAAAAAAAAAAAAAAAAAATTAAGTATAATTACTATATCAATGCTCAAATTTAATTTTTGTAAAAGCTTTCTTGAAAGCCACCCACCCACTGGTGGGTGTAGAGAAAAATCAATTCTTAGAAAATATTCAAAAAATTAATCTTTTAGTAACTTTGCTGTGTTTTCTTACTCCAGGGCTAAAACAAAAAATATTTGACTGCTTCACATTTTACTGTCTCTTAGAGAAGTATTATCTCTTCTTTTTTCGATGGCTGTTCCAATTCTCACATTGGAGTTCTCGTAACAGAATTTGAGGCCAAGATAAGCTACATGGCGGGGGGGGGGAAACATTCTGAAGAAAGTAAATAAATATACAGTATGTTCACACACTGGACCTTGCAAGTACTCATAACCTGGCCAGTCCTGGCAGCATTACAGCCCACACTGATGCTCAGTACTGGGGGGTTTGGACTGTTACATTATGTCTAAAACCACTCTGTATATCAGGTTTCCTGATAGAACCTAAAAAGCTTTGTGGTTAAAAAGGCAATTGGAAGAATTTAAATAATTTTTAAATACAGATCTGATTGTTCTACTCAAAGATACATTTTTCTTTTTTTTCATGCCCACAAAATGTACTAACTAAGCAGTTTATGTAATTCATCAAATTCTAATCCCCACAGAATTATCTCATTTATCTTTAAGAAATTCTGAAGATACACAGTCCAATTCATTTTAAAAAAAAAAGTGAATTTCTCTCAAAATATGTTGGATGATTAACATGCAAAAAAAAGGTTGCAGGATCAGAGCCTATATTTAAACTAGTAGATTTAATTATATTTTATCTTTGTGTAAAAATGGCCTTACTGCCTTAGAATGAACAAAATTAAACCTATAATTCCGTACTTCATTTGTTTAAATGTAATTTCAGAACAACACTAAGAAAAGGCAAGTTCATGGGAGACATCCCAAAGTCCAAGCAAAGCAATTACAATGTAATTTCCACGTATGAAAATGCATGTTAAAGCTAAAAAGAAAAAAGGCAGTTTCATAAACAGAACCTTGTTCTGTTAAATTACATAAACATGAAAATATCTTAAAAATTGAAAATCATTAATTTTAAATTGACAAGACCCTTTTGGACTACATACTAGGTCTGGCCTGGCATAAACTTTGACTTTATGAATCATCTAGGTTTTCTTACATGATACATCATATAGCTATGAGCAAAACATTTATTCATGGTTAATAGGCCAAAACATGAGGAGATTATTTTATGTGTTTCTATTACACTAGTCCAACCTGTCTCACAAAGAACCATTCAAACCAAACATGATCAAACACAGAAATGTAAATGCACGAAAATCTGAGTTAAAAGGTCAGAATTATAGTTACTGCAGTAAACTCATCAGCTGTGCATTTCCTTTCGGGAACTTTATGTTTCCATTTGAACATCTCAAAAACGGATTCCCCCCCCCTGCCCCGCTTTATTGTACTACTGTGAAAAAGAAAAAGGGATATACATGAGTTTTACAAGTTTAAGAAACTCCATGATTCTTTTTAACGAGTAAAAAAAAAAAACTCAGGTCACGCCATACTGACCTAGAATCTCAACTATTATCATCATCACAAGCAGCTGTGTACAGCATCTAACATTATTATTTCTGGAAACTTCATCTGAGCTTAGGAGGGAAAATAAAAAATCCTCTAGTATTCAGGATGCACTCTGCAGGGTACAGCTTGAATAAACGTGTTGATCAGCCTTCTGAGAACAGCATTTATGGATGATACTGAAGAAATTACAAAGCCTCTGGTGGTAAGCTCAAGTAATACAAAAACTAAACAAATACATCCAAGCTCTACCCCCGTTTTTGTGCATCTTATCAAAGCTAGGAGGAAAAACAATTAGGACAGAGTTTCTTCAAAAGAAAACTATCATTAAAGATGAAAGGCTTAGCTATAGTTGAAAGTACAAGGAGGAGCGGGAGAAGAATATTTGATTTCTTTTTAAAAACAATAAATAATACACATATTAAGTATAGGAACTACCAGAGAAAAAGATATACCATGGGCAAATATTGGAAACTTGAGGAAAAACTATCAAAGAGACTCAAGGAAACATAATGAGAATTTCTTTGAAAACAAGAAGTTCAATAGATTGGGTAGAGTTCAATGGCACATCAATATTTATAGTTCCAGAAAAAAAAAAAAAAAAAGTTCAGCAAACATACAAGCAAACCATAATTTATTTCTGTGAAGAAAAACATTAGTAACAAAAACACAGACTTACGTTGGTAGGCGTCTGCCTTGGACTCAGTTTTTATAGATAATAACAATTCCTGATCTCTAAAATGGCTTTAAATGGTTCATTTTTCCACCACAGATCCATAGGGTCTAGTTAAAGTGAAAGTCTCCAGGGATGGATACTCCTGGTTTAAGTTCTTTAAGAGAAACTCTCACTTAGTATCTCGGCACTACTATGAATAAAGGAGAGTAGATCTCTTCTTAGCCTGAAATCTCAAAACACAGGCATGCAGAAACATCATCCCTTGAAGGATCAGAAGTGACTCAAAAACTGATTCCTTCTTAAAAGAAACTTAAAAATTTGCCAAAACTACAAAGTCTGTCACATGAACAGCAACATGTCAGGAGAAGCAATATTCTTACATTGAAAATCTTGGAAGTACCAAAAGGAGATATTAAGCTCTTTCAGGAAGGCATTGTATAGGATACTGAACCTGGCTGAGTCTAAAATACAAATATTAAATCATTTTATAGACCCGAAGGAAACATTGATGCCAGCAAACACTTGTTTCCAGAAAAACTGATCCGTTTTTTCTGAATGCTTCTATCAGTATCAATTATCTCAAGTTAAAATAAATGTCATATGAAAGAAAACAGTAACACAGCCACATTTACATGACTGCATTCTCTAACAATAAAACTGAAACAGTTGTTATAAACAAGATTCTAAATGCTGCATTGATAGTAATCAGCACGGTAAGTCAAAGTACCAATTCGAACACCATGTAAAGTCACATTGAAATATCTCTGTTCAAGTAATTGTTTAAGCATTTGCTTCAGTGCCTCCGTAAAATGGATTCTGTATATTTAGTCACATAAGTAGTTAGTGTTTTCATCCAATATTTGGAATTACAAAACAGGGGAGAACCTCAGAAATGGGGATATTGGGTTAGCGATCTTACCAGCAGTAGTCCAGAAGATGTGGAGGAAGCACTGGGATGTAAATGTGTTGCCAATACATTGGATATAACAATGCAGCTGACGCATGGACACAAGCAGTTAACTAAAAATAAATATACACACACAGAATTGGCAAGAAAAAACATGAATAAAAAGAAAACACAAAATTTTAAATTAACTTTTAGACATGTAAGAATCTTAACCTCCTCAATCAACCTATTACAGCATTTTTAAATTACATTTAATTGCCTAAATGCATCTACTAAGAATCCTGATACACGTATACAACCACATTTGCAAGAAGTCAAACAACCAATCAGTTAAAATTTAGGCCTGTTCAACTGTTTCCTTGAAAAAAAGAAAATAAACATGCACTACTTGTTGTTTATCAACTGTGGGCACTGCCATGAACACCGAGAACTCGAGTGCACCCAGCAACACTGAGCGGCAAGGACTCAGGGGAGGGGTTTGGAACAACCAGTATTGATGTGAACCTGCATGAAGCTGCAGAAGAGCATTAACCTCAGGAGCAGGATTAACTTCTGTTGTGTCGCTATCCTAATTTCCAAACTACCTTTAAAAAAAAAAAAATCTGAAGTGAATATTCCCCATGACAGCAAAGCAAATTTATTACAATTTTCCAAAACTCCTTCCCAAAGCAGAGACTGGCAAGTCTGGCACTTGCATCAGCAGAAAATGAAGGACTCCTTGACAAAGAAATGAGATGTTACAATCTGCTTACCATTCCAAATCTGTTTTTCTAAAACAAATAAGCAAACAAACAAAAAAACACCACCAAAAAACCCAACAACCCCCTGGAAAAATAAAACAAAACACAGAATTGATTAGAAACATGCTCTAGTTCACTCCTTGGGTGAACAAAATGATCTGCAATACCTAAAGAATTCAAATTTGATCTATCAAATACCACTTTGCTATCAGGGAGTCACTCAAATTTATTTATTTTGTTATGCAGCTGCAGAGTTACAAGAGAATGAGAAAACATGAGAACTGTATTCAAAAAGAGATCATCTATATCCAACAAATGAAACACTACAAATTTCATTTGGAAAAAAAAAAAAAAAAAGCCCTATGTAGAAGACACCAAGCTTCTGGAAAAAGACAAGACTGTCCTAATATTTTATATCACAACAAAATTACTATCTGCGGTTAACTTGATAATAGCACTGTTTATTCGACATATACTTTTACAGTAACAAAACAAAGGGCTAAAAATAAACCATAAATCCTGTCCATACAGCAAGTGCTAAAACATTACGGATTTTACAGGAAAAAAAAAAAAACCCTTTGTGGAACAGATGAACAGTTAAAGCTTTCACACCCTGGCTGTCTTAGACATTTAGACTTGCAAATAAAAATTATACTGCAATTCTGTCCATGTATTTTTACACTAAAAATGAAAAAAAAAAAATTGTAAGACCATCGCAGCAGCAATCACGGACAATTACAATTTCTGCAGCATAGTTTGCTCAGCACTCAGATTAATATAACACGATTAAATATGGAAAAGAAGTGGGTCTGAAAGCTCCTGAGGGATATCATTAGGGCAAATTGCCAAAGAATGAAACATGAGCCAGTCAGGAGAGGCTGGAAGCTGCAGTGGTACCAAGGGACTCGAATGTTCGACAGTTGGAGCTTCAGTAACGTGTGAACCGCAAGTTGAGGTATCAGGAGACTCTGCTCGCTGACACACGGAATGTCACTATTGACCAGCGAGCGGCCCCAGCCTGACAGCTGCACCGCAGAAACCGAGGACATCATCATTCCGCGTCCCACATTAACATCGCGTTTCTTAGCTTTACATCAAACCTCCACAATTACTCTCATTTTACAATTAGAATAATGGCTATTTTAATAAATACTGTGCTGTTACTAAGAATTTATTTGGGGGAAGAGATAAATGAATATCTTATCCCTCTGCTACACACTGGGATTTATGAGTTTTCTTTCCACATTATCTCTCTGTAGTTTAAATAACACTATTGATAGTGCAGTCAAGCTGAGTATCACGTTTTTTGCTCTTTTACTCAGAATGGATATGGAATTACTAATTAGTATTTCCATATAAAATTGTACATAGTGTATAAATTTCAAAGCACAACTACCTTTAAAAAGACTAGCAGTTTATGTATTTCGATCACAGACTGAAATAAAGCTGAGTAGATAGTTATACAGGATATCCCCCGATGTATACAGCTGCCTCCTCCTCCTCCTCTTAACAGGCAGTCTTAAATTATGAATTAAGATGACTATACTATTTGCATGAAGAAATATTTTCCTATTATATGCATAAGTCTGTATTATATTTTAGTTCTCATTTTAATGGAAGAAGTAGATAATTCCTTAAAAACATTTGAAGTTTTATTAACACTCTTGTTTTACAATCTATATTTTGGTGTGGCAGTCACACTGGCATCTATTTAACATATTTAAATTCAAAAAATCTATGTTAATATTAAATGTTAATATTTCTAGCAGGAAAGGTAAAGATTTGATTACTCACAGATCAAGGTTTTGCCATACTGTTCTATGCTTGTCTAACATCTTAACGTAACAATCTTATTTAAACATTTCCATCTATGCTGCTGAGTAGGTTTCCAAACATTTTAGTATGGCATGAATATGTTTTATAGTTTCCTGTTGTATATAGACTGTAAGAAAAGCAGCTATGGGATTCTGCTGCTCTTCAAACTGTCTGACATTTTAATACTGTGCCAACTCTGCCTTTAAGCAAATACTGATAATTATGGATGTCATATTAAAAATTGCACGCTTTCTGGCAAATTCTCTTTTTGCCTTTTTTACTGCTACCAACAGCAACTGCATTTCTCAAATGCATTAGCTATTGAAATAACTTACCTCTTCAACTGACATATTCACTCTTCTAAATAGAACAAAGTGCAAATCTTGGAATAATGCTGCAAGGTTTAAGTAACCTGACAGCTCGAGAGATGTGAAAAGCACCTGCAGACAAGGCAGAGCCCGACGGCTGCCCTGGAGCCCAGAGGTTTGTAGAGGCAGAGCTGGATGCAGAGGGCGTCTGCATCTGCACCCGGCAGGCGCCCAACCCTGCGCCAGAGGAGACGGGATGGCAGAGACACAGCAAAACCTCCTGCCTGCAGAAATGAGCATCCGTTGCTTGACCAAGTGGTGAGATCCTTGGCAGAAAACGAGTTCTTACACTATTTGGGGAAAGAGGCATTTATATGGGGCCTGCCTGTTGATTGCTATCTATTCCAAAAGGAATTAAGAAGATCCACCTTTTAAAAAAAAATGTAAGAACAGAAATGTCACAGATCAGAAAAGTCTCTTTTCAAGTCATCTAATCATTATCCTAAATTACTTGAAGTCATCTTCAAGGCTGTGGGCAACTTTACCTATTTTGCCAGCAACAACTGGAGATCATATCAACCGTGAACTGTGATCCCCCTTACAGATAGGCTTGTACATATAACATGAAAGCATCTGTCCAATAAAATTTGCTACCTTTTTATGTATATACAGAAATACATCATTGCTTAACTCTGCAGTTTGCTAAAAAAATCTTAAATTATGGCAGAAGAGTGCTGCAGAACCCAGTTAACTGCAAATTTGATAGTTTATTACATGTTTTGAAGCAATAAACGATGTTAAGACAACCTCCTACAATCCACTGCATTGGAAAACGTGTACCAGAGTTGTGTTTCTTTCCATAATAAAGTTTTTGTCTGTTGAAACCATTTATCAATATTGAACAGAAACTTCAATATTTCTGCTTCCAGTATTTTTGATTTTTTTAGACTGTTTTCTTCCATTTCAATAAATGCCTTCCAGTTTAAACAACTTCTATTTCAAAAATAAAACTAATCATGGTTCTAAAGTTAGTTTAAATAACGTTGTTTTAAACTACATAAACAACATAAGTCGATTGACTTGAACTAGTTAAAAAACAACTTTTAGCAAAAAACTTCAACGTTCAACCCTCTAATAAACAGCCAAATTTAATTTTAAATCCTTAGCATTTCGTTTGAAAATGAAAAGAAGCTTCTTGTCCCATTCTGTCAGTAAGGAATTTACTAACATCACTGAGTACAACTGAGAGTTTCAGTCTGTTCCTGATCTCTTCTGATAAGACACTGCAGCCAGCATCACCATATAAACTTTCATCACCCTGCAAGGAGAGTATGTGGTGTTTTCTCCAGAGTTTTCTAGTGAATCTGGTACAATAATTTCACGTTTGCCTCCTGAAAAAAGCAAGAAATACTGGAACTATGTGCCTGGTAATACTAGAGGCTCTCCAAGTACTGGGAGACCATGTTACAAAGTTTGTTAGCAAAATTCATTATTGGGTGACAGTAAATTGATTACTAGCAAACTCCTGCAAGACTGAAACAATGTACAAATTCTAGAGAATGATGAGTTACTTTCCACCTTATGGCAATAAGCAGCCACTTGGGAAGATTGTTGTTCAAAACAGGAACAGTCAGGAAAAGTTTCAGTTCAACACTTGATCAAAGCAGGTTTACCTGCTCCTGGGAACATGAGGAGCGCGTCTCCTCCCCATCCCTCACGTGGCTGCAGCAGTTCTGGTGTGTGTATCTGCTACCTCAACGCTCACTTCTATCAATGCACCTTTTACTCTGGATTTCAAAGGCACTGGCCCTTTTGCCTTTTTTTTTCCTCCCTAATTTTAGTTTTTGCTAAAAACTGTGACGTGTCTAGAGCCATACTTCTGCATCTGAAAGATTTTCTGCAGGCTCACACATTATGTTTACTTGATAACTATTATTCACATAATTTCAATGAGTAGCAAGAAAATAATTACTCTGCATCCTGCACAAAACTTACCTGGCAGTTACTTTCTATCTATGTAAATTATTTTTTTCAAAGCCTTTTCTATATCCAAAGGTAAAAAGAGTGGCAGAGCATCAGTGGCGAGATCTGCACACACCACAACGAACAAACTAGAAAGAAGGAAGCTGATTAGCATAATCTTGTCAGAAAGCAAAAAACAGCAACAGAAGTTAGACAAAATACTAAAGTAAAATTAACCTGTGGTACCGTATAACCTTTCACAATCTACTGTAAGCAACTAAAGAACTACTGTGACAAAAACATTTCCTGAAAAACCCTCAGGAATGGGTACTGGCGTGCTCTCTCCCTCCTCCCTTGCAGCCCCACTGGGCCAAAGAACTGCTTCCCTCCCACTGCCTTGACCACACATATGTTGAAAGATGCTAAAGATTCTGTTTTGTTATCTCATCTACTCACTCATACCTATAGCAATAAATCACAGGGGACGGATCAACGTTTTACCACAATTCCAGTAGCTACCATCTGCCTGGACCACCTCTTGCTGCTGTTAACCCAGTAGTCCCAGTTCATGAGAATTACTGAGAAACCACTATCCGCTTCCTGAAAGAGGAACAGTTGTAGAGGTGAAAGGAAGCCTCTCCTCTACACTGTTACAACTCCTAAGACCACCACCTTTATTAGAGAAGCAACCATATCCAAATCTTTTTTGATTAGGAATGAGATCAGGCCCAAACCCCATAACAAACACCTCACAGTTGCCAACCCCTACCTTCCCATCCAGTTCTTGAATGGGTGGGTAAAGACTGCTTGGTCACAGCAGTGGGAAGGGAGCCCTTGCTTTCTCCAGTTTATAACAGCATATAATCCCTTCCCAGCCCTTAAGAATAAACAGTCAGACTGTATTATAAGCTTAGTCCATTCTGCTGGCATTGGTGAGAAGTCATAAGTCACTGACAAAAAAGAAAATAAGCACCATAGAGAACAGAATACATGGTCCAAGCCATGATATCCAAAGCCACTTACACATTTCTTTAATTTAGCTCCTGGCTAATCGCTTCCCATCTGCCATGCCTATAATCTTTAAAAAGAAGAAGAGGGAGGATCTTAAATGAGCCATAATGCATTTTCCTCCTGTTGGCAAAATGAGACCCCCAGCTCTCTCACAGAAGGGAGACAGGGGAAGGGAAATCTATTTCTAGTCCACAGACAAATATGTTAACCTTTTCCATTGCAAAAATTAAATGTGGAAAAAAAAAGAAAAAGTAATATTAAAAAGATTTTTTGTCTACTGGGTTTGGTTTGGGTTTTTTTAGAATTATTCACTTCCTTTTATCCTTATTTCTGGGGGAATAAAAGGGACGAGAAGTGTTATTCATGAATTTGACAGCACTTCATGTACAATCAAATTCATTCTTTTCTTGCAATTCTTGATTCTCAGAGCAGCATTATGGCATCATTCTTGTGCATTAGTTTGGAAGGGAAAAGAAGAGACTGCAGACACGGTTTGTTCCTTGCCTACAGCTCCAGGAGTGACATGTTTCCCAATAATGGAAGCTGAGCAGAAAATAAAATTGAAGTGGTAGTAGACAGGTGAGTGCTCAATGAGCAATACCACTGGCATACTGTGCCTAGACTAAGGACCCATACATAATTTTATAGATAATCAGAAGCATCTATGTAACAAAGTAAGCATGGGTGGCATAGAAAAAGCCATGTTACTCAACTACTTCATCCCACAAAGGATTTTAGTATTTTTCATAGGCTGAAGAAGCAGCTTCTGCAAGTTAGTTGTCAGCTTTTATCCCTAGCATGTTATAGATCAGGTTAACTAATGGGTCTCTTCTGATACTCATCTATTCTATAATAAACTAATTATGCTTCTTGATATCACTTGTTCAATAATTTCAGTTTCTTCATATATTTTCATTTCATCTCAGTACATTCTTGATAAATTGCATTTTGACATTCATCTACTTCCTAACTGCATTATTTCTTTCTTTGTCACAAAAACACAGAAAAACAAAAACATATATTTTTTTGGTCCATTTTTCTGACCATCTTCTTGACTCCCCCTTTCCTCCCACCTTTATTTTATGACCTGTCTGCATGGATGAAGAGCTACCCTCCCATAAAACAAGGGACTTCGGTAAATGTTTCTCACTTCTGAAAGGAGAGTTTCCAGGAAAATAATTTTTATTAACATTTCCTCCCGCAGAGTAACTCCATGGTACGGTCTTCTGCTATACACTAATTAAGAAGCAGCAGGGAACAGCTTCCTTGTGAATAGCTGACAGACAACTTATTTACTGCGAGCAAGAGCAGAGATAACTGCTGACTATGTTATAATTCAACTCATCATCATTGGAGAATTTAGGAAAAAGAAAGTGATAAAGCAGCGGTGACCATGAAAAAGGAGAAATCTTGCCATAATGGCACAGCAGAACAGAGCTGGTACTACACACCAGTAATTAATCTTCACATCTTATGCTCCACACAACCACCAATCACTTCAGCAGAGGGTGAGCCAGTTCTGGTCAACGGAATATGGAGCCTCCCAGCTGTCATACAGCCCAACCACAAAGGACTCAGTACTCAAAGGCTTCTCTTACACTGCATAACCCCACAGCAGCGCCTGTACTGGCTCTACCCAGCATTTTGTTCTGGCAGTTCTTACTGATTTGCGAAAGAATATGTAAATTGGAAAAGGAAGCAACTTCTGCTTATTTTAATCTTAGATTAGTTCTTTTTTTTTTCCTCAAAGTGCTAACAAGTGAAAAATTTAATTTTGAAATGAATATGTAGATCTGTCTTTCTGTCTATACACTTAAAGTGTGGGGTTTTTGTTTGTTTAGGGGTTGTGAATTTTTGTTTTTTTAATAAAACCAAGTGATACAGTTCTTCATGTTTTACATAGATAGCACATTAGCAATCTGCAACTTTGTATTTTTTCTTCCCCCCTCATTGAACAAAAAGTATTTTAATCATTTGCTCACCACATATTTCAATTATTTTTTCTACATTTTTTTCACAATTATTTCTCCTAATATTATGCTATGGCAATGCGAAAACTATTCTAAACTTTAAGACTGGGAGAGCTTTCCAGGTCTGGTTGCATATCCTAAGCATATTTGGATTCCATGCTGACATCCTGCAGCTTCATTGCCGGAAATACATTCCCTACGTGTGTCAAAATGGGACTGCAGCTGCACTCACAGGATGCACCTCTGCCCACTTTATCTTAAGACTGCTTACACCTGAAGTAATCAAATTATCAAACATCACTCCTCTCCTACTGCCAGACCAAATGGTCTAATTGACCTAACATTCCAAAATGAATTCTAATTATGTTTAGAGTTCAGTGAGTATCAGTGAAATATTTGTCATATGTTGCAGTGCACAATTAAAACAAATTAGATACTATAGTTGGTTTAATCGGAACTAGGAGCATCACCCCAGCATAAGGCAATGTGAGGATGTCACTAAGCTGTATAACAACTCACAATGCCACTATTTGCTCCAACACGGATGGTCTGTGTGGAGCCAATTGTTCCACTGTCTAGGATCCTTAGTCTGCACCAGAAAAGTCGCTCTGTAAATAGCTAGCTTTGAACTGAGAAACATAAAAATACAGCAGAGGAACTTTCTGCCTTTCCAGGCTCCACATTAATGTGCGCTCTGCTCCAAAACCACATCCCAGTGATGTTCCCTGGTCACAAAGCGCTGGTTGGCAGTTGTTTTAACCATATCCATGAATCTCCAACAAGTAAACTGCAGAGACTTAAGTGAAGTGAGAGAAACAGACAACCAGCACAGTTGTTTTCTGATTCAGTTGACGATAATACTGCCTGGGGACATACGGGTTTTGGAATAAACTCAAGAATCTCAGATTTAGGGTCAGATGCAGGAAGAGTAAAGCGATTCACAAAGACAATGCGTTTCGAGAAAGGGGCATTTTTCCTTTCTTTAGTGGCTGGTATTACATTCTCCAAGGAGCTTCTGTGTCTTCCCAGTGCCCAAGTGACAATGGACAGTGTGACTGTACCTGAACAAGACTAATGAGACAAGGAACATAAAGCCACCGTTCAGTCCAACTCACTGTGGTGACTGAGGGCAATTGCAGAAAGCTCTGTTTGCATATAAGCAACAGTAAAAGTGATTCCACAAATTTATATTCAGTGCTCCTTCACCACACACACACAAAAAAAAAAAAAAACCAAAAACCAAACCAAAAAAAAAAAAAACACCACCACCACAAACCTGTATCTTCTATTGACATATACGTTTGTTTTTATAGAGATCACCAAAGAAAACTCCAGCCAGCACAAAGCAAGACTTTGTAACCACAGTGCTCTCAAACACATCACACTTGTATTATCCGAAACATGTATTGGTCAAAATGGAGATAACGTTGAGACATTTGCTTTAAAGTGTAGCATCCTTCCCCCTCCAGCGCAGGCCGCAGACGATACACTCTAGTTACCATATTACTGACAGGATGATGAGAAAGCTCCTGTCAGACACTGGCCAGCCGCGTGTTGGAGACAAAACGCGCAGCCCCAGCTGACTAGTTAGGGGAAGACTGGTGAGGTACAATTACAGAGGCATATGACAAGCTTTCATGCCTGAGTGACTTGAGAACCGATGACATGGCTTTAAACAGCAATCCTTCCTACCTCCGGTCACAAAACAGCAATAAGTCAACTGATGCACTGTTGTAAAATCATGATTTATTCCTTTGCTTTGAATACATGAGAGTGTGGTATGATGTTCTGGTAGACTACCACAGCAGGTGCACTTGGGGCTGAAACATCTAGGGCCTGCCTCCAGCATGCATAAAATCAATGCTGCAGCTCAGCCTTCCTGGAAAAGCCATCCCCAGCACTTTAATAATTTATAGAAAGACTGAATTAAAAAAATTATTTGTACTGAAACTTGTACAGCCCCATACAACTAATAAGAATACATGCAGATGCAGTGACGTGTAAGAAAACAGTGCCGTGCAAGAACATACAGCATGACATTTAGGAAAGGTCTTCCTTTTACAGCTGAAGTGAAACAACTAACAGCCACCCCTGTGAATAGATCAATTCCTTTGTTTCATTCAGTCTTTCATTTAATCCAAAGCCATATAATTTGTTTCTCTTTCATAGTTTACTGTTCAAAAGCCAGAAATGGTAATTTTTGCTAAAAACAGATCTTACAGAGCGTAATCCTCAGGCTAGCTGAATCCATCTCACTCTAACACTAAGCCTGAAGCAAGCTGTGAGGCTGGTGATAATCACATTATTAAAGCGGTTGGAAAGTCAAGCTAATAAAAGAATCAACAGTTAGGGCAAATAATGACCCAGAAGCTACGACAGAAAGGAGCAGTGGGAAGTTTCCACTTATATCTTGGTGGTTACTGGTAGGGCAAGTAGATGAAGATCTCCACCAAAGGAGTTTTTAAAGGGGGTAAAACCATGGAAAATCAGTTTGAAGAAAGATGCAAAGAATATTTAACAAATGCAAAAATCACAAGATGTGTATAATACAAAGCCTCCTTGGCTGAAACAGAATATAAGCTGACAACTGAAAAACACCATCAGGATAAAATGGTACTTCTTTTATTTTGTTTGGGTTTTGTTTGTTTGTTTGAGGGGTTTTGTTTGGTTGGTTTTTGTTGGTTTTTTTTGTTTTTTTTTTTTGTTTCGGTCTTTTTAATTAAAAATCTCTATCAACAGCTTAAAACAGTCAACCTTCTTTTCTCTTTCTCCTTTTCCTGCCAAAATAAACCTTCTTTTTTAAATACAGCATCATGCCCCCTTTTTCCATACCAGGACTGATCCTTTACTTGAGCATAATGAAAGCATGAAATTTATAGCACAGAAATGCTAGACAAAGAATTTCTGTACATAAGTTAGTGTAGCCTTCCACTCCTGGCCCCCCACAGGAAGGGCAAGGAGAAAGTGAGCAAGGTCTTGAATTATGCCTTTTTGTTATCAGTCACTGCCCTGAGATAGTGAACCGAAACAGAGCTGATAACTCAGAGGTGACATCACAAGCCAGTCTTCATGAACTGACATAAACACTTGATATTCAGTTAACCCCAAAGATAAGGCACAACTCCCTTAACAGAAAGTTGTACTTGATAGTACTAACACAAATAATCTTCTCAAGTATCAAGCTGTAATTTAAGAATATGAGATTGTGACCTTTGCAACACAAAGTCCCAGTCTGCTGTGTTGTGTACACAACAGTAAACCAGCACAAAGCAAACACAAGCTAATGTTCAAATACACTTAATTTTCTTATTTGTATGACCTCAAGCAATCCAACATTTTAAAGAAGAAAAATCTTATGGCAAGGCCATATCTAATCACTGCTAGTGATTCAATTAAATTCTTACAGGAGATACTGAAAAGTGTTTTGTTTAACTATTACACATTGCTCTGTAAAGAAGCAAGACTCGCATCAGTCCTGTTATGTTTCTGAAAGAGTTTAGCAGGTAGCGGTTCTCTCTGAAGTTCCTGATAAGCCAGCGCTATTTTTCTGTTTGATCAGAACTCACTTATGTGAGTGCAAATTAATCCCGTCCCATATCAAAAGTGGATCCAACATGATGTGGCAGTAATTTCATTTAGCTATGGCTTCAGTAATGCGAGTAGACTGAAAAAATAACCAGAAGAAAGTGAAAGTGATGTGCTATCTCTTTTGGCCTTGACCAGGAATCTACTATTTACATTCACAGCTTGGGGACATTCTTCTGGACATCCAAATGTCACTACAGATTTCAGTTAGCACTATCTATCCTTGTCCAGGAGAGTGATATTAATCATTTTCAAGTGAGGACACCATCAAGATTATTATTACTTCATGAAAAGGTTTGGAATAAACAGCTGAATTTTGAACAAAGCTAAAGCTGTTGTTCTGTTGTTCTGTAATGACTTCCAAAAAGCTTGGAATCTGAACACAGAAATAACGTGGTCTAGATGAGCATGATCCAGTTCTGATACCTCCTCTTGTCATATCATAGCAACAGAGATCAGCTGAGATGCTCAGCCTAACAAACACAAATCTTAAGAGGATACAAATGTAAACCAAGGTTCCAATTCTAAACCACGTTAAGCAGACAGACACGTGCCCACCTGCAGAATGAAACTTCCATAGGCACAGAGCTGCCATCATGATTCCTGTCTCCTCTCTACTGGAGCAGCAAAAGAGGTTTGACTGGGGCATCACTGGATGTTGAGGGGTTTTACGGTGTATTCCTTAACACCTGTAAATTCTCTTTTTCCATCTGGGTGATCTTATTACTGTGTTGTAATGCCCAATTCTTCCCCTAGCCATGGCCATGGAGGAGGGAGGGAGAAGAAAAAAGTGCCACAGAATATGCAGATTTCCTTAGACAAAGTAACATCTTTGGTGGTTAAAAAATATACCATAGACTAGTAATTAGAAGACTGCTCATAATCATTCACTACTTATTTTTCTGGTTTGCAGTTACTGATATGGCCTCTGCTTCTGTGACCCCATGTTTCTATTTCTTTCCAATCGCCATGGATTTATTTAGCTCCAAAATCTGCAAACCACTGGTAAGTGCTGTTGTTGTGCATTCCCCTAACTGTGATGGTAATTGCAGATCCAGAGACCCAACACTGTGGTGTTTAAAAAAATTGCTATTACCACCTAGACCTGTAAAACCTGTCAGCCTTTTATGGCGATTTTGAATCTTCTGGATCTTCAATTTACTTTCGACTCTAAAGCATTTAAATGTATTTTATCCACTCTTTATAATCCAAAAATTTTCACTCCTTACATGCACACATATGTATTGGAAGTCAGCACCTGCAAGCCTTTGAGAACCTTAATTTTTAATGCTATATCCAACCTTGCACCTATGTGTTGAAAATCACTGTTCATTTATTGGGTAGTACAATTAACAAGGAACATTAAAGTTTTTTTCCACTGTAGAAAGCATAATTAACAAAATGTCTTATGCAGTACTGTCAAAAAAAAAAATAAAGGTATTTTCGATGTGCTTAATAGGCTAAAGATTCTGCAAAACAAATATACTCTAATATGAAAGTTGATTTTAAATGACAATCTTGTACTAATGAAAACCTAATTTTGGGAATATTTTCAAAACAGAATATTTTAAAAACCCATAATATTCTGCAAAGAGTAAAACAAAATAACATCTAAATATTTAGGTATACTTTCAAAATTAAATACAACATTCTTTTATTAAGGAGTCTAAAGAGGCATAAGAAAAAACAAAACAAAAAAACACCAAAAAAACCCAAAACCCAGACATTTTAATGTGGGCAGTAGCCTAAAACCTTTAATATTTTTTTTTTTTTAAAAAAAGCTATTTTGAGTTGTACGTTATTATCAGTCTGAAGAGCTGCTCCAAATCAGAGCTATTACAGTATGCACTCCCAAACCACTCTAACAAAGATGAAACTACCTATTACCAGGTTAGGATAGCAGCTATTATTACAGACCCTTGATTTCTTTCAAGTAGCTCCAATGGAATAAGTGACAAGTGAACAATAAAGATCTTATAATAGCCCTTAATAATTCTTTTTAGATTAGAAGGCACAGAAATGAACTCAGGAGAGTTAAAGAACTCTCATCTCCTGATAAGAAAAATAATTAACCTGACTTAATGTATCTGAGTAGGTCTTATATAAATCAGACTTTTGTACTTCAAGAGCCAGACTAAAACCATATATCAAAAAAGTATGTAGATATTGTCTTATAAGTACACATGGAACATATCTAAAACTACAAAGGTCTGCAGGTCATTTTGTGAAATGTCCAATATATTCTACTTAAAAGGAGATGTGTGAAGTACTTACAGTGCTTAGTTTGCTAGAGGTAATAATGATTCGTCTCTCATGCAACATACTGGCATAAAGTTGCAGCATGTTGTTCACATCCACAGCAACAAAATATTCAGTGAGGTTTCTCTGTTCAAATAAATGAGATGTTAACAATATTGCAACAGCAGTAGCTCAGTGGAACATATTATACATTACTCACAAAATGTTTTGTCCAATTAGTAGGTTGGGGGAAAAAAACAACCCAAAACAATGAAAAAAAAAAATCCCTTTACATTAAGATTTGTACGCTTTAAGAATAATTGACTGGGTTTTAAAGTTAATGAAAAACTAACTTTGGTGCAAGTTATTGATATTTTGTTCATTTGATTATGCTTGTGAATATAGATGTGCCCTTTTATTTCCAAGTTTGAAAAAATATGAAGTTTGGTGTGAATAGCACTGTATGCTATTAAGGTAACCACTACTTACAACCCAGGAACAGAACTTCCACCATTACAATAACTGTTGTGTTGTAGCTACAATAATAAAACTCTGCTATTTTGCCAGGCTCTGCCACAGCCAACACATTTTATTCTACTTTCCGTACAGCAAAACAGTTCATTGAAAAACACCAAGATTTTTCTTGAGCTGCCTGTACCAGGACATGACAGGGCCAGCAGCTCCAGCAGAAGGTGCTGGGTCCTTCCTGCGGCCACCCCTTTTGCCCCCAAGGAGAACCCAATGCCAGCTCTCCTGCAGAGTTTAACAAAAAGCCAAGTCACCAGCACCTCTTATTCATAGTTTGGATAACACAGAAGTGGCGGTGGGGGTGGAATAAAAAGGGAGTGGAGGAAGAAATCTCTGTATTCCAGCTGAATTTAACAGTATTTCTGCAAGGCACAGTGCCAGAGATGTATAAGTTCTGAACAAGCTAAAACAGCTACCAGCAAAACGTCTAGGAAAACAGCAAATTTTTGTAAACATTAGGAGTGTACATATGAAAATACACTGATACATCCCACAATATACAAAACATTTAATTTCACACCTTCATTATTGTATCTGCAACCAGAATTCTCACTCATCTCTCCTCAGAACAACAAATTACTGAATGTGAATGCAGGAGGCGTCCCAGTTATGTGCCCCAACCCTAGGACAATAATCTGAGCAGAACTGTCAGCCTGTGCTGGATGGGGCCAACACACGGGAGCAAGGTAGTGAACCCCGGAGAAAACAGCGAGGGAGAGACAAGTGGCAGAGGCTTCGGAGCAGGGTGACCTCCCCAAGGGCTGGGACATGGGGGCCAGGACAGGGCCGCCAGCTGGGGCCTCCCCACAGCCCAGGAGCGCGGGGCAGAGCTGGTGCTCACCAGCTGCTGGGTGGTCTCCTCACAGACTCTACTAAATGAAAAAGTAACTTCAGTTAAAGCCCAGATGATGACAAAAAGGGTTGACCTCCTTTTTGGATAGGTTGCAATATTAAATTAAAAAATGTATCAAAAAGATAAACAAAGATCCAACGGATGATCCAGTTTCATGTAAATTCAGAAATGCATTATTAATTTGAAGGCACAGAGTATAGAGTTATTCTTGGTCTGTGCTGCACAAAATTTTGGAAGAGATAAAAACAAGAGCTTTAAGGCTACAAACACTCCATTTAGAAAGAAACTGGTCTTTCAAGTGCTACTTTTAACTAGTGATGAGAGGCTGATGCACCGTGATAATTTGAGTCCAATTTATCTAGCACACCCTCTAACACTGTAGTGACAGTGGTCTGCTGATTCTGTGTTGCAAAAGCTGCGGTAAAAAGAGTTTGCAATTTTGTACAGACCAATATAACTTTGGGAGACAGTCACAGTTATTTCTGCATTACATCTGGAAAGTTACTTCCCCTAAAATATGTGAACCTTACAACAAAGAATAAGCAAATTCATTTTATTGCAAAATTACTCCAATTACTTAATCTCTTAACTCAGTACATGTTCTAACCCTCCAGTAGGACCATACTGTTTTGTTTCATACTGAAAGGATCAGACTTTTATAAATTGAGTAAAAAGCAACTATACAAAGGTACCACTTTTCCCTTCTCCCACAGAATCAGCAAAATAAAACCAGAGTGTCACCATCGCAAGATCCTCCATCAGCCAGAGGCCCAGAGTAAACTTTGCCTACATTTTCAAGTTGAACACATAACACACCTTCTAACCTCCAAAGCTATGTTTTCCTAGAACCCCAAATAATAATCTAGAACAAGAGAATTCTTTAAAATTGAGGACTTCAACCCAGAGGGTGAGACAGATTGAAATAAACATTTGAAAACTAAGCCCTGTCCTGCCCAACCTCCCCGCTCACCCCCAGGCAATGGGGACCCCTGCCCAGCCCTTCCCCCCAATGCTGTGGGCACACTTCTGTCACGGCACGGTTTTGTACCACGGCGAACCCTTCCAACATGTTAATTTTTTAGAAGGAAGTTATTACTGCAAAGCGTAAAAATGCCCATCTACACATCTGTACTCAATTCCAGATTCAAATGCAAGACTGGAGAGCAGAAAATTCAGAAGCTCTTTTATTAGATGTTCTCTGGCTAAACACATCATAGAGAATGTGATCTGAGATTTCACATTTGCAATCTACCCACAGAACCAGCAAGGATTTAGCATCCAAAGAATGCAAGTCTTCATTTAATAAAAATAATGATAACCAGCATTCCTGGTGCACGGTTACCATCCAAATGTAGGTATGCAGGTATGGCATGTTGTCAGAAAGCCTGAAACAATGCCTTCTTACACAAAAAGCCAACTGTATTATCTTGATAGCTGTATTTGCAGCTTAGCAATGCAGCGTCTAAAGGGCAGGTATTCAAATAACACAAGGTGCGGAAGTAGAACATATTTTGCATGTATCATTGCAATGAATGAAAACAAGCCAAGTAATTATGAACAAAGGGTAGATATAGTAGTGATCAAAAATGCCCTGTTAATGCTTTATAAAGGGTTAATGACGAATGCAACAATAACTACTAGCTAAAGGTTTTAATAATAGACATCAATCATATTCTAAAAGCACTCTGGGGAAAAAAGAATGTCTCCTATTGATAAAAGCAGAGTTTAGTCCTACCCACAGAAGAGGTTGATACTTCTAAATATTTAAAAAAGAAACTGCATACTTACGCTTTCAGGGATTGTTGGCAATCCAGTTATATCAGGAGTAATGAAATATGAGTGCTAATCAATGGGGAAAAATAATTAATAATTTATGAACACCGAAACCAAAAAATTCTTAAAAAAAAAAAAAAAACACACACAACCAAAAAAACAGCATTTAGGATTTGCAACCTTGCAACCCCATCTTTGTTTAAGCAAATAGCCATTTTTCCAACAGCATTCTTACCACTACTAGGCAAAGAATTAAGCAGATCACGACACAAAATGACAGGCTCGGTTCAGCACAGCACACAAACCAAGGGAACAAAACACTGGGCTGCAGTTTTGGAATAACACTGAAATTAAGCCAGCTTTAATCGTCATGAGCCTGAGAGCAGCATTGATTAAATTAAGCATTGACTTAAAAATTGCAACCAAAAAAAAAAAAAAGTTGAAGTACAAAATGTAAATTTAGAATGGAAAAGGGAAAAGTATTCACATGAGAAAATTAATTAGAATAGAAATATTATTACTTGATATATATGCTCTTTTCTTTCCAAACATCTTGGAATCAAAACTGTGCTAACAGAAATGCAAGGTCTGATAGCTTGAAATTCCACAGTCATTGATGAAATACATTAGCAATTTTATGCATCTTCGTTTGAGGCCATTTAGGATGTAAATATAAAATGCAATAAACGAAAAACAGATGTAATTTAAATTATTCTCATTAATCCAGTGCTTTTAGTAGTTATCAGACATGGATTTAACTCAGTAGATTTAAGGCATTTTGGCATATTAGTGTAAATCTTGAAGGACAAAAAACCTTAAGTGCATACTAAGTATAAGTGACAATTATGGATTTTTTTCAGCTTTTGTTTGTAATGGAATTTTGACTTTTTTGTAGACTTTATTTTTATTGTGTATTTTAAAATTATAATTAACAGCACAAAGACACAGTTTGTTTCCACATCAAACTTGAAAAAGATATACCAAAATATAAAGAAAGTCTATAAGACATTAAATGTGTCTTGTGTTCGAGCAAAAAGCACAATTAACTCTGTTTAGGAGACTTATTAAACCAGCTTGAGACATTTCATAGAAAGTTTTCCCAACAAATTAGGTCATTTGGCAATAGTTAAAACTTTAAGATAAAAAAAATGGCTTAAAAAGGCATCCTATAAACTTCACAGCACTTGCACAATAAATATCCCAGGTTATTGTTTTGCATCAACAGACAAAAAAAGCTAAGATTTTTTTCTCTAGTCAAGAACAGGAAAATATTCAGATTAATGGAATGCCCACATTCTTCAGAAGTACAGTGAGAACAGAAAATTATTTCCTATATGTAATAGGGTCACAGAATATTTTTCAAAAGATTTCTGAGTAATGAAGTTAATAACTTAGAGAAGTAATTATTTATAATTAACAAAGTAATAATATTTCACTCATTAAACAGAAAAGTAAGTCAGAACTACAAGAAGCAAAGGCCCATTACTGCAGTCATTAAGAGTCATAAAGCAGCAAAAAAAAGGTGGTGTAGAGTCCTTGTACATCTTTGTGAAGTCCCTTAGGAAGATGTGTGACCTTGGAAGAGATACTAAATTAATAGATGCTGTACTGTATAAAAGTTTTCTCTAAAAAGGGACACTAGAACAACGCGGATTTTGTTCATCAATTTAAGATTTTGATTTTGGTTGCGGTTTTTAGGACAGGATCATGACGCACACACGCATAGCTCTGAAGTCACATTGATTTAAAGAGAATAGGTACATTAATGTTAGACTGCTCTTTTAAGCTAAAGACAACAGCAAAATTTCCCAAAGGAGAGGTATAAATAAGCCTGAAATCAAAAGAGATACTCTATAGCAAGTAATTATTTCTTTAATTATGATAGGCTGTAGATAGTCAGGTGCCTTTTAAACTCACCGATACAAGACAAGGCTGTTTTTTCAAAACTTGTTCACTTGTAAAAATCATCTCTTGGTTCTTATGCAAGATGAGAGAAAGATTGAACAATTGACTTTTTAGTTTTCCAAGAAAAAGGCCACAGCTGACTTTAATGCTTGTAATACTCCATACTTAAAATATTGGCTGAAAATGTGTTTTATTATTTGTATTCCTTGCCCATTTGAACTCAGACTTGACTTAGCTAACTTTTCCAAAAAAAAAAAAAACCCAACACTTTTATTAGCCTCCCATGGGTGAAATACAAGTGACCCAAATTATATTTAAGCTCAGGTTTCATAGAATAAATGATCACTGCTCATAAATTTGAGTGGCAGAATATTTGCTACTGGGACTAACAGGTGAGAGTAGAACTTGGTCCATAACCGGACCAAGGCATTTTGGTGTCCTCCTGACCAAGGATTACTGGAAAACACCAAGTATCCAGATACTGGGCAGAATTTCTGCATTATTATATACATGCGATCCTAAATACCATTGTGGTCTGCCACTTAAACCTTGCTTCAACGTCTGTGAGCCTTACACTGCATACCTGAGCAAACAGAGAAAGGGATCTTTTTAATTCTGCATCATGCAATTTGAACTAGACTCATCCTGGCACAATGAAAAGCCACCTCATGCTGTGATTTCTACAATTACTTGTCAGACTCTAACTTCTTTTTAAGTCTATTATCATCAATGGTTCCAGTCCAGCCCACTAACAGTATACAAGGAGCAAGAAACATACATCAATATAAGAGGCTGGGGACACAAAGTCAGAGCTGAAAGTGGCCATAAACATCTCCCTGCAGCACTGAGCATTACAAAAACAGAGATGCCTGTATGTCCAACAAGTATCTGGGTTCAGGCAAAGCTATTCCTTCCTGCTCTGCCCCCTTTGAACCACAATATTTGCTCAACTGCACCTGCAGCCCAGCATTTGGCAAGAGGCTTGTGTTTAGGTAATCACTGTCCAGCTAAAAAGATTACAAAACTGTTCAATGTAACAAGCTACTGCGAACAAGAGACAATTGAGAAAAAAAAATCAAAAGTAAAATAATACTGAAATATAACAAGAAAGCATCAACTTCATTGCAAGCAAGGTGTCACCCCAGTGTTGCCAGCTGTATTTGCCACAACATCCTTTTCCAGGTTCATCACAACATTTATTTTGAGGTAGGTGAGCTCTACACAAGATGAACAGCAACACTGATAGCAACAGGCAGCAACTTTTTGCAAGAAATAAAGGGAAAAAGATCTTTAAAACTTATTCATGTCCCACTGAAAAACAGTAGCATTCTGAAAGGACTTTATAGAGTGCTTTAGGTATGCCAATTTAGAATTGGTTATATTACCACAATTAATGAGGTAAAAATATTATTTGAGATACAGAAGTATTCTTGCAAGAGTACTATGAAATGAAAAATAAATTGAAAATATTACACTGACAATAGAAAAAAAAACAAAACTAAGCAACACAAACAATTCAGACTGCAGCTTCAAAAACCTGTGTATTTTTCTGGTAAAAAACAACACACAAGACTGGAAGGATTTCCACATACAGTGGATTAGTACTGTTCAAGAGAGAAAATATTAGGGCTCTATAGACTACTGGAAAAGGCGTAACAAGGCATCTGAGATATGACAAACTAAAATAAAGATAGCATTAACAGAAAAGTCAAGGAACTACTGGAAGGGAAGGGGCAGACACTATTTCTGTACATCTTCCTAGGAGGGACAGATGCTTTTCTAGAGTCTGTGCAAAGTTAGCTCAAAGTATTAGGCTCCATTCTAAAATAAATGAGTTAAAAGCAATAGGAAATGACACAAATAAGGCCAAGATAAATAATGTAATGATCTTTCAGTATGTGTGGAAGGGACGCCTTTATAAAATAGCTTCTTCCTGTTACCTGCAAACTGTGATAGTTCAATCAAGAAACAATTACCTGCACAGAGTAACTTATGCGTGCAGCAATGGTAAAGATGCTGTGAACACAGAGTCACAGCGACAGCAGAGGCTCTGTATCAGCTTTACATTTCATATAGGTTCTACAAATTTATTTAAATATGTGCTTATGTGCTATTTTTGTTAAAAGCTTTGGGAACTCTAACAGTGACAGGCTCACTTTGACATTTCTGTGGCAACTGCCACACGATCAAAGCCCAGTCCCACATCACCAAGTGTCCGTGCACAAAAGCAAGGGGGGCACAGACATGTCCTTCCACCTACACGTGCAGAAAGTTTCACATCACACAGCACACTTCTGCCGTCTCTCCTACAGCACTCTCGCATGATCAAGCAAAACTAGGAAGAAGAGGAAGGATGATGGGAAAAAAGCCAGCTTACACAGATTTTTGTCCAGTCCTGCAAGTCTACCTACTCAGACATCTGAGGCAATAGAACAGAGTTAGCATCTCCTGATTCACAGCAGGAGAAACCAAAATTATCTACATGAAACAGCTGGAAGCACAAAAAAGTAGTTCTAGCACTGCCAGATCCCACTGTAGCTTACTTTCTCATCCACAGAGCAAAATTCAAATTTCTGCTTCTTTATAACTTTACAAGAACAACATGGGACAGAGAAAAACTCTGCTCCACAGAGAAAAGAAAAAAGGTTGTCAAAGCCACTTAATGATGGGAAGCCACATAAGTTTATTTCTTAAAAAGGCTTTTTTTGTTTGTTTTGTTTCAACCATGCCTACTATTTCATAGTCAGTAATAGGAGTAATACAGAGAGAATACTTACCACACTTAAACTGACTAAAGCATTCGCCTTTGGCACAGGATGGCTATACAATGATTTTAACAAATCATTTGAGTCATTTTCCTATAGGGAATATTTTTAAAGTTGGTTAGTCATTGTATAAAAACTCAATAATTACCATTTGCTACACATCAAACTATATACTGATAAACATACATTTAATGAGAAAGATAATTGCAATTCTCAGTAGAAGTATTTAAATATTAAGTATAAAATGCAGGTCAACTTTACATTTCAGAAAATTATTTTATCTGCAAGTTAAGTCAGTTTCTTACATGTACTCTTTAAATGAATCACATTATTTGCAACTGAAAGTAGCACTAACATGTGTAGCTGCTCTGTGCCTCTTGGAAGTCATCTTCCTTAACCTGCTAGCCACAATATTTGTCTATTCCCAGTTTTACTAAATATGCAGCTACATAGCTATATCATGTACTTTTAAAATCATTCATCAGGTTTAACTAGGATCTCCCACCTTGATCTCTAAAAGAGACATTCACTTGAAAAATAGATGCAGGTGGGTTTTTTGTTTGGTTTAGGGTTTTCATTCAATTTAAGGTTTTTGTTCACGGAGACTAAATTCTTTTTGTTATCAAAGTAAAACCAAAAATATCAGCGACAAGCCAGGTCCAGCTTTTAAACACTTTGTATGGGTTCTGCCTCTCCCTGCGAGAATAGTGATGAGACTGGATCTCATGTTAACAGGACTTTGGGTCTGCCTGACTGAGCCACCAAAACCGTGTGCTCAGCATACAGGACAGCAAACTTATAGCCCTTCACCTGGTTGCACTAATACTGCAAAGAACCAGTGACCAGAAAACCAAGCAGACAATCGTTGCTCCTTCTGTCAAACACAACCTTAACAACAGGTTTTGCTACTACAGTGAAACCAGGGCCAAAAGCAAAGTCTCATTACACCATTTATAAGACTTAAATGTATTCCACACTTTATTTAAACACAGCTAACACCACACTTTCCGACATAAAATATCATCATTTTCTGTAGTCCATTTACTATAATGCACAATAATTGCTTATTCTATAGTTCATATATTCTTGAAATGTCAGCTTTTCTCATCTACAGCATATGGCTGCCTATTGATGCTTTTTTTTAATTACAATCTAGTACACTAATATAGTTAAAGCAGAAAGGTATAGCTTTAATGTTCTCAGTAAAGACAGATGCCAGTATTTCCTTTCCTGCATAATCATGGAATCTGTCTAATTGCTCATGAATATGCAAACTAAACTATCATGATTCTTCACCAAATGCTGCAACTAATTTTGTCTTGCTAGTTGAGATGACAGAATTACAAGAGGTAGTTTTTGGTTAATATGAAGGGTGAAACAGTACATCATATTTTACACAGTTCTGAAAAAAGGTGTTTGCAACTGATAATCAGATAGTTCCAGAGATC
The DNA here is from genome assembly GCF_964273445.1 of Streptopelia decaocto. Classification (NCBI taxonomy): domain Eukaryota; kingdom Metazoa; phylum Chordata; class Aves; order Columbiformes; family Columbidae; genus Streptopelia; species Streptopelia decaocto. The sequence continues at coordinate 18,549,104 of NC_138659.1, forward strand.
TACAGTTTACAATCAATACGTCATACAGATCTCCAGCGATGTGACACTTTGCTCACACTTCACCCAGGACTTGTTTATGCTAAGACTGACACTTTATAAAGGTATATTCTCACCAGCTTTTTAAGATTAATGCGGGATTCAAGTGACAGTGGCAGCTCTACGTTAAAATTCTTTGATTTTCTATATGATGAGTGTAAGACCTTCCTTCTAAACTCCACTAAAATTTTAAACAGCATAGAATCACTTTATAGCACTTCAAATGGTGACTATTATTTCACGGAAAATATTTTACACAAAGAAATAGAATATCTAATATTACCTGTTCTTTAGCCAAATAATCTGCCAGGGTATTTAGGAGCTTGTAGTATACCTCAAACCATGGCAGGTAACTAAAATAGGAGAAAAAGCATTTAAATAAAATACCCATTTTTTTTCAAAGTGCTTGTAAAATACTTCTATAATTAATCTGACTTGAACATTTTTATAATATTTCTACACATAAAATGCATATAAAACTACTTCCCACAAATTTAATGGCACATCACTGATAAATAGTAGTAAAAGTTACATTTCTCTATGATGGACACCTGCTTGAAGTTCCACTAAGTGTAGATTACCTCATAATATTTCTACTTCTCATTAATTTAAAGGCACCAAAAATAATTTTAAACACTGCCAAATCACATTCCCATCGTCTTGTAATTGTTACAGCTTTCAGAAGTTACTTTATTTGCAATTTCACCATTCTACATTCTGTCGTGCCTGTGTGGACGGCCAGAATTGCTGCTTCCCTGAAGAATGAAAGCTATTTTACCTGGGCAGACCAGGTGGCCCATATTTGACATGTGGTATAATGCTATGCAATATAACAGATGTCACATTATAGATAAATATCTTGGCCTCCACATAGTCATTTCTATAGATAGAATTAACTTCTAAAAATAACCAAGCATTCACCAATATTGTGAATATACAGCCCATTAATACATGAATACTTAATAGACTTTTAACACAGGTCTGCAGCCCATATGTGCACAATACTCTCGGTGAGTTAAACAGAATCCAAGATAAATAAGACATAGCCAAAGAGTATGAGAAAAGAAACTCAAGTCTGGTGGCATCAGTTCCATTTTTTTGTAATCTGTTTACAGAACAGCTACCTTTAGCAGTGACATCCTCAGTGAGTGTATGCTACAGAATTTTCCACAATCACTATTTTAAACCTACCATACAGATGTAATAAGTCTGGTAAACTAAATACTAGCAGTATAAATTACTATTTATTGACAAGTTATACTCTACTTCATGTCTGTTAGAATTTTGCCAAAAAGAACATTACTAAAAGAGCAATAGTATGGTCAATATTAGTTGTTTGAGATTAGAAGCAATGCTGAGGAGGAAATAAAGCCTGAAATGTCTTTATATTTCATACCCACACCTAACAATTCTGCACACTTTGTTATTCAGTACAGTGTAAATCCACAGGCATACGTTCAGTGCATTCCTTAAAAGCTTCAGTGTGTGCTGCGGATAGACCTTCAAGTTTCTATATTTCAGGAAACATGCTAACTCTAACTGAAAAAGCCCAGTATGCAGAACCTGAAGGTGCTTCCCGATAGGAAAAGGAAACCTGTTAGGGGAAAACCTGTCTGTCAGAGAAGCCAAGTCTGCTTTTGTCCAGTGAGTCCAGTGAGGGGTCGTGTTCTCTTTGTGACGCCTCTGCTCTCAGTACACTGCTGGCCAGGTTTCAGAAACAGACCCCAATTCTTGAGGCAAAGACAGAACAGCAAAACTCTGAACACAGTTACGCATTTTCTAGCAATCTTACTTTGCTACCCTTAGAAAAGTTCAATTGCTGGTTCTCAGAAAAAAAAAATAATAAAGAAATAAAAAAATCATGAATTCGCTCTCGCCAAGCCAAAGAGACACAGAGGCAATGATTTCTTTTAAAGCCACTACGTTAATGTCTTTATCACACTTTACCATACACTGTTCTGGCTATTAATCAAAACTAAATCAACCTCTTAATCCTCACAGACGTTTTTAATGCTTGCCATTGTTGACAGCAGCTAAGGTGTGACATTATTGCATTTGCTTTTCAATATGTTCTTATATAATCATAAAATTTACTTCCTTGCACCTGTGTAAGGCCACTCACTGCTAACAGGCACAAACGCTGCACGCCCTTGTAAAACATTCACCCCAATAGCACCTAAAACATCTGATCTTGGAGTTTTCTTCCACCTAAAACTCCTGATCTGTTATCTTCTGAAACCACATTAACCTGGTTTTACAGGTCACCAAAATAATGCAGCGTAGAATGGCCAAACAATTGCTCCCCACAGCATTGAGAGGACTTGCAAATGTGAGAGCTACTGAACAGTTTTTCTAGCCCAGAGTTACAGCAGGGACTGGAACACTGTTCTAGCATTCTGTCCCAGTCAAGGTACAAGGCAGGTATCAATTGCAAAGCATTTTTATGACACTGGACACACAAATGAGTTAGATTATCTAAAAGCCTTCCAGTCTTCTGCTGTCACCTCTCCCTTAGTAGTGTACATCACCCCAGCATATTTTGCATTTGATCATGCATTTTTCATAATGAACATTTATGAACAGCATGCTATAAAAATAAATGCTCCTACTTCAATAAAATATTAACCATATTTCTGTCTTGTATCTATGATCTCAACTCCCCTCTTACTGTGAAAAGAAAAATTAAATGCAATTCTTAGGTCTGTGCATAAAAAGGTCAAATTCATTATTTGAAATTAATGAACCCTAGAACAAAGCCAAAGGAGATTTTTCTTTCATACAGCAAGGCTTGCTGACCAGAGTATTCATACAAGAGTTTCTTCCCTTAGTAAAATCAGCTTGATGATGCATTTCCATGGCTTCACATAACAAAACCGCAAAGAAAAACGTAAAAACAGACTACTTGAACACAGTTTAAAAATGCCAGTTTCCTTTCTGAACTGAAAGACTGGAAAAAGAATTGCTTTAAGCCTTATAACCACAGACATGAGGTTAATATAATTTCAACATGCCTCTTAAACCTGAAAAATTAAGGAAACCAAAACAAGTGCTCCATTACATTACACGGCATGAAACCAAAGGCTACCAAGAGCTGTCTTCTGTTTCTTTTCCACATAATCTTCATTTCTTCAAAAGCACAGTTTAATTGCAATTGCTTTTGTTGATATTTTTAATTATACTGTTCTTACTGCAACAAAGTATTACAAAGATCTATTGGAAAGCAAAAAAGCCCTATTTATGTTTTTGTTTATTTGCTAATTAGCATTAATTCAGTAGAATAATGCATTGTAACATTAGCTGTTTTCGTAAAGAGTGCATTTGTGTGTGTGCATATACAATGCATCTCTGTTTTCAAAAGTAAACATAAACACAGTTTGTGTTTGTTCATAATAAAGACAGCTATCAGGTGGTATTTTAAATTCTCAATGGAAAGAGCAAGTATAAGCTCTTTCTATTTTGTAACATCCTCAAGGCTGTCAAGCAACATTTTTGTTCTCTTATATCACCAGCTGATTTTGCAGGCACATGTGTTAATAATCCTATTAATTTATTTGGACTACTCTAGTAAATAGATTCATCCATAGATGAACACTACCACAATACAGGCTTTACATCTTTATCCACTATATTATAGTGGATAAAGCACTGTATATGGCACTTGTGTGTGTGATAGCAAAAAAAGCAGAAGCATTACAGGTAAAAGAAGCTTCTTAGCTTGTCCTGTTAGCAAATCTTGAAAAGTCATTTAATCTTTGTTTAGTACAGAAGAACGAGTCTATGTACAGAAAAGTCACCCAGCACACAAACTTCCATCAACATCTAGTAAGCTGGGTAACAGTTTTTTTCGAGTCAGTACAGCAATGCACTGTCTGCAAAAAATAGTTTCGAAATGGCTGAATTTAACACAGGAGACCTGTAATTAATCCTAACTCAAAACTGTCACACTAATATGTACCTTAACAACAGATAAAATCAAAGTCCATTACTAGAAAGACCCTACAATCATACTTGCATTCGTAAGACTATTTATGAGCAGTGCGTTTTGTAATTAATTTGTTGTCTTATGAAAACGTCAAAAGGTTATCAATGAAGTCCCTTCAGAGTAGATGAAACAGAGAAAAACCAGGGCTTTCATTTTTAATGTATTTAGAAGCTTGAATTTCAAATAAAAATAATTTAGGTTCCTAAACTATGAAACAATTACTGGTTTCTTGTTTATTCTTCTTTAATTGTAGACATTGTCTTTTGCATTCCTTGTTACCATCAATATCTGTTTGAGAAACAAACATACAACAACCTTCAACAACATACACCAGTTTCTCTCAAGTTGCCACAAAACATTTTTCCCATAATAAAGTAAAACATAAAAACACACCCAATATTGTTTTAGTAGATGTATTCCCTGGTTGAGAATACAGTGGTCTTCATTTAGAAGTGGGGCCGCTGCCTGTCACAAAAGCAAGTGCCCAAGATATTTCATGGTTAATTAAAAATGTACTTCGCATTTTCTTTTAATCCAAATGAGCCACAAGGCAGGAGCTCAGACTTCCATTCAAAGTCAAACATAATCCTTGTTGCCGTAAGTAGAGTTCCACCTCACTGGTGCTTCTACTACAGCTCTGATAAAACTTTTACATTCATGAGTCAAAGGTTAAATAAAGGAGAGGAAATGTTTTCTGTCAAATAGTCAAGTAACCACTAACAGTCCTGAACTATCAGCAGGAATCTAACTTCTAGTAATCAAATAAAACTAAGGAAACTGCCTTTCCGTAGCTAAATGTCTAATGTCTAGGGGCTACTTTTCTGTCTGGAAAATTGACACAAAATGTGTAAAATTGAAACATTCTGCTTCTAAGGGATTTGCCTAAAGGAAGAGTAAGAAAGCTTCAAGCGTGGTCTGAACTGAAGAACTACAAAGGCTTCCCACATAAACCTGTCTTCCTTATTAGAGCATTTCATTTGGAAACGTAGGTGACAATTTTACAGTCATAAAATTAATGAAATCTAAGACTGAGCATTTTAATGATGCATTTTGCTTTCCTCTGGATACATAAGTCAACTTCAGAGTCCATCAACAGTTTTAAGGCTTTTAACAAAACAAATTTCAGCCAAATTATTTTAACTTTGTATTAAAACCGTTCAGGTAATTCAAAAACAATTTCATATAAACCTAAAAAGATACTGTTCCTACTGCAAAGAGCAGTGATATATAGAAACAATACCCAGATGAATCGTCTCCTCTTGTTATCCAAAAGTGAACATTTCCACTGCACCACTTCAAATCTCAACTGGTAAAATTGTTATTTAAATTAAAATATAAAAAGTAAAACTAGGATAAAAGATCTGGTACAGTATAAGAGCACAACAAGGCATATTATAATACTCCTGTTGTGGTACCCCTCGTTCTAATGAGGCTGCATTAGCTCAATAGTTCGTGGAGAAGGAGAAGGTGATTCATACCAAGAGCCTCACAAAGCAGCTGTGCGGTTTAAAGAAAACAAAACAAAACAAAAATTGCAAAGGAATCACATAAAATATCTGGAGAATAATCCAAGATTTATTTTCTCATCTTACTATGGTTTTGCACTTACTTGCACCTTGTATCTGGCAACTGCAGTCAAGCTCTGCAGAGAATTTGAGCAAAATATTCCAATTTGGAAGAAAGTTTTGCTTACATAATTCACACACGTGTGCATACAAAACATTTAATTTAGTTAATTTTTCTGTATTTCACTATTTCCAGTTGTCTTTGTTAAAGCCACAGTCAGCAATCTTAATCTATTCCTCTTTTTTATGGCAATATACATATATGTGCATAGGTAGATGTGTAGTTAGACACTGTATTTATGTATTTATGACGCTGCATTTGCGTGTCTGTAGAAAAGGCTATGACTACTGTGCACATATCTGTTACTGACAAGCAGTCTGAATTGCTCATACAGAGTCATTATTGTATATACACACAGGGAATATAAATTCATGTTATTTTGATATGAGATACATTTTGAAATGTTAAAAGAAATACCCGAGTTTACACCAGCTGAGAATTTGCATCCTTTGCTTTGCAGCACTGCATACAGTATTTAAACGGGTGTATTTCAGTTTGGGTAACTGATTAAATATTTGTTATTATAACATTAGAAGCCAGCCAAACAATGTTAGGAGCACAAGTCAATTTTACTTCAACCTTGTTCTACTCCTGTGCTGCTGAACTGGATGTTCCCATTTCCTCTATGGGCATCACAGGCTGCTAGGCTCCTAATTGAACTGGCAAATTTGCCTTTTAATTAAAGCACTCTGGCTTTTAATTAATTTAATTAAAAGAGTTTTAGGACAGCTAAACTTTTTTTTTTTATTTATTACCAAAACAATTATCTTAAGGGAGAAGAAAGAAATGGCAGAGGGAGAAACAAAGTACTTTACTGGGATCAATTTCTCCATCATCCATCTCTTTTGCAACAAAGTGACATATTGAGAATTATTTAGCCCTGGTATTTCTTACATTAGACTAGTCTCGCCAAAGAACGTGGAAGAGACACACAAAAATCATATTTCCAAGGAGAGGAATACAGACTAGTGCAATTTATTGTTAAATCCACAGAATAGTTGTCAAAGATCTCATTAGAAAGCAGAGAATCCACATAACATTCAAAGCCTCTAAAGCTTCGGTGTATTGCTCTCTGATTTTAAGCAGAGATTTCATATTTTTAAATAGAATTGTTTAGCCTCACACGAGAACACCATCGCATGGGGACTGGGACCACTTTTCATATTAAATCAGCGGTAACACTGTTGTAGAGAAATGATACCCTGATAGAGAAGTGTAACACAGTATCAGAGGATTCCCAAAAGATAATTTTGCCTTGTATTTTTCTTATATTCGCTCCTTGACTCAATATTTTCTATACCAACTTACCTTAGAATACAGAGGCAGATCTTGCCTCCTGACGTCAAACGGCAAAATCCAAACCTTTGCTTACTTTCAATGTCGGTGAGCACGAAGGTAAAATGCTGTCCTACTTGGTTTTGGGACACCCTGAAAAATCAGATACAGAGCATAAAACCACTAAATCACACAAAACATAAGCATTTCAATCATTAGTCTCCAGCACTTTCATGCTCAAGCCTCACTACCCTTCTGTCCTTCCCACCCTCAAGGCTGCCTCCTGTCCCCTCTCCCCAGCTCAGCACAGAAGAGCCCAGGTCATTACTTCAGCCCTGCCGCCAGCCGACATGGGATCCAGCCCTGCTCTGAACAGACGGGGCACTTAATAAGGTCTTCTCCTAAGTATGGCCTAAGCAGAGCCAGCATGAGCCTGCCTGTTGGCTTTGGGCACACCTCAGCAGTGGGAAATGGTAACTAAAACAATGGTTTTGAATTCTGCAAATAATTTATTAAATGTCGTAATACAGGCCTGACTTAAGTAGCTTCCTACCCGTTCCCCGCTTCAGAACAGCTTCATTAATAACTTCATGAGTTAAAGCCATAGCCTGCCCGTGCACCCACACGCGTCTTCCTCCCTTTTCTGCAGCACACACTGCCCAACAACTTTTTGCTAAGTTAATTTTCCAGTGCAAACTTGTTCAGTTCTAGGAATGCAAAAGACAGAAAATAATCAAGAACAAAGAGCACGAGAGCTAAAATAATAAGTCACAATATCTTCAAGGCTATATCAAAACATGTACCCACCTGAGACAGAATACATTTACACAGAATTTCCCTGCCTGGTGTTCAGCTCCTCTTATCCCCAAACTCTGCTCAGTCAGCGTTCCCTCGGCAGGGCAGGCTAATCCATCTTGTTCTCAGTTTCTACCTCCCCTCCAGCGCCACCTCTGACTCCTTGCACTCAACTTCCATTCCTGCCCCCCACTTTCTGTTTCACGGTATGAATTTTTCACAATTTATTTTTAAGAAGAAATGGCATCTTCACTGCCATGACACATCTCTCAACTCCTTTATGCTCTCAAGATGGGTGTCTATATCTCTCTTGAGCGGACAAAGAAACCCTGAGTACATGGGACAGACCCACTTTTCTGCATGTACCATATACCGCATGTACCATGAAGCAGACAAGTCCTGGCTCTGCGCCTCTGTTTCACCGCGGCACATTCAGGTTGCTCCAAAGTCAAGTGTCCCCTTCAGAGAGAGTCAGCAGCTCCCAGCACTGCTACTGAGCCACAGCAATGGCGCCTAAAAACTTTTCCTTAACGTGAACACCATCACAGGTAAAATGCAATTATTACGTACCAGAATTGCCTAGGCAAAGCATTATCTAGACTTGCTACTGGAGTGCAGGACCAACTGGTCAAGCTTCAAAACCCTTCTGCAAAGCGCTGGCCTGGTCGGCTATTTGAGGAGAGCATGATCTACTTGCTTGTGTGGGGAGCGGGCACAAATCATCCCCAGCCACCGCTGACCTTCTCCTCACTCATTCCTCCGCCCTGCCTTTGACTTAACTTTCAACTCCTGCCCTGCACGCTTACATCTAATCTCGGCTTAACAATAATAAATCACTAATAGCAAAGAATGTGTGCAAACCCTTATTAACCCTGCAGACTACAATGGGCTCTTTCAAGGTTATTACAGTTCACTATAGGAATAAAAGTAGTTTTTAAAATTTTCTAAGTTCACATCTAAACAATGCAGAAAAGGTTCTTTGGTACCTACAGAGCAGCTAAAGAAACATTTTAAAGATTTTTGTTTACAATTTAGCCATTGTTCAGGTCTAATTTTAAGGCTGCCTTGAGAGAGATGATTAAGGCAGGAATTAAATCTCTTCTTGGAATGAAAACCAGCATTTTTAATCATTAAATTTATCCCTTTTTCTCAATGAGAACTGTTGTTCTTCCAAATCTGTTTAGGACACAGAAGATGTTTGAATTTTTTTTTTCTTCAAACTTTAGGAATTTTTAAAGGCTTTTGAATTTCAGAGAGATTTTTCAGAGACTTCATTTTGAAGTAAGCTTCAAAAAATGAAAGGCTTTATGCATGGGAACACAGATTTTGATGACTTATTTTTCAAAGAAAACAAAGTTATTGGTATCATTAATTATAAGGTGTCAAGTACACATACTTGACCAGTGTAACTAAAGTATACACTTCTGATTAAAGCTCTGGCAGCTGCTACCTAAACCTGAAAACTTCAAGTGTATTTCATCTCCCAATCTGATGCTGAAAAGCAAACCCCACCAGTCATGCACCCTAATCATGCCCAGGATCAGATAATAGATTAGAAACCATTTCAAGCAGGAATTTCAAAAACAGATGTTAAGGTGGTGGTTTAAGTTGATGGAGAGATTGGGGGGACAGTGGCCCAGGGCTGGGTCATCTCCTTCAACTAACTGCTATCCCCGAATCTAAGCCTCATGAACTATTTCCTCCACTTCCAAGCCCACTCCGTGACCCACAGCTCAGGCTCCCGGTGGGGAGGGCTCCTCTGCTCCAACAGAGTTATCCGACTTGAGCTCCACTACCCAGATCCCCCGACCCCTCACACAGCGGAAAGAAAAGGAAGAGCAAGAAAACAGCAGAAGATAGGAAAATGTACAGAGCTACCACCAAGTAAGAAAATTCCCACAAACAGAAAGCATAGTTAGCTTATAATTGGGGTTATGTTTTCAAAACAACAGAAGAATTAAAGGAAACCACAACTCGTTAGTATAGAGGCTCCCTGTGTGCACTTAGGTCCCAGGAGAAGCCTGTCCAGGGGTCCTGGCCACAGCTCCAGCCCAGGGTCCATGGGACCTCTGCACACACATGGAAACCAAACAACCCACATTTGGAACCAACAGCTACACTCTTCCATGGTGCATAGTTCACGCTGCAACATGTCCTTACACAATGGACATTACACACACACACAATAATACAATGAGATAAAGGATGGAAAGAACTCTATTGTATAAAACTGCTCCTGCATTTTTGAATTCACAACCCACCTTGCAAACTGACTGAAATGACTGAAGTATACAGGAAATGCTATAGTTTATTTATTTTCACCCATAGAGCTTGAAATACATTCTCAATTATTTACTTTTCATTCTCAACTATTTACTCTGAAGGCAGAAATTTTTGTGTAAATATCTTACAATTGCCTTTCACAAAAATCTACATATCCAATGATTGCTACAGCCATTGTTTTCACTTGTCTTGGTCATAGCTGTGTTTCTGCACACAGACTTTTACCAGAAATTCCAACAGAAACAGCATTAGCCAGGAATAGGAGAGTGAAAGTGATGTCATTCCTGCCACCATTACTCACTGACCCCAACAGATTAGGAGTTAAGTAATACACACAGTAATTCCCACACTTTAGCAATATTCTGCTCCTAATGAGAAATCTTCTACAGCAGCAGCACCATGTCTACACTCCAAAATATAACACTTCCCATGCGATCGGGTGAGTGCAGCAGGGAAATAAATGAGGTATGGATTATCATCTCCATGCTGATCCTACAGGCAGTTTCCAAAGCGTCTTAGCTAAAATGGCACACACGCGACACATTCTGCAGAAGAAACGTATCCTGAAAAGGAAAACACAAAGGAATGGAAGGAGAGAGGGGAAGTATTTGTGGCAGAGACAAACAAGAGGAGATGCAAAGCACAGACAAAATTGAGGGCTCAAGCAATAACTTAGCAAAACTTCGGACTGCATTTAAATGGGGCCAAAAAGAACAAGAGGAGAATTTGTGTGCTCACCAGTGGTCATCCAGCTAAATAACTGATGGATGTAGAGATAGAGGTGTGGGCGCTCTGCAAAGCTAGGCCTGTGTTTTGGGTTGAGAGTGAAAATATGGAAGACTGCTGGGGAAAAAAAGTGAAGAAAACCATGCAGAATTTGCACAAAGGATTCCAGGAATAAAAGAGAAGACCAAAGTGGGGTTTTTTTCCTGATGTATTAAAATTAATGCAGTAAACACAGAAAAGGAAATTAAAACCTCTATTAATCTCAAGTGGTAAATACTCCAATTCTGTATGAAAACAAACAGAAAGGAATTCTGTAGCAGAAAAAAGAAATTATCTGTAAATATACATAAGCAAACTGTTAGAATGTTATACAATTGTGCCATGTAATAAGCCTAAAATAATTTATTCACAAAAAAATACATAGGTTCTTGGAGTAAATGTTCAATAACTTCTATGATGTAACTAATTTCTTAACCCCTTCAAAATAAAATGTAAGCAATAACTGGCAGTAATGAAATTATGTGCTTGCTTTCAATAAAAAGTTATATATAGATCTCAAAGTTTAGGTCATGGTCAAAACATTACACCATTGTGCCTTTTTTAAGTTGACTTTCAGTTTACATTTAATGGGAGCTACTTATAGATTTTTAAGCACCATTCACAGTATGTACTTTTGATAATTGAAATGAGTAGTATACACATACTTATAACATCTGCATAAAAGGTAATGCACGTATGCCTGGTGAGATGATGTAAGCAGCATCAAATAGTAAGAACCAAATCTAGAAATGTGTCTACAATCACTGAAGCATAGTGAATAAAACTAAATCAAATACATGTTCTTATTTCATTGACTTTTCCATTCATTTAATAATGAATACAGGTAAGGTGGGAGAAAACAGGTGACAATGATGTTACTACTGTGCTTTAACTTTACTATTTCCATAATTTGAAGAATATAGATTTCCTTCTTTAAGGAGTTTTATTTAGCTAGTTAACAGAAAAGGCAATGCTCCCTCCAGCTCTGCTGTGCAGTAGGGACCCAGAAGCAATCTGTGGAACAGAATCACATCTTTTTCTAGGTATCTTGATCAGCAACATCAGTCAAAGTTATCACTTTTGCACCGGTAACTTCTAGCTCTTACCAAGATCAGACATTGATTGAAGTGGTTTATATACATTTAGTACACACAATACAAGTTGAGAACCTATGCTCTCTGAAGTGCAATATGCTCAATCAATGAAACAGATACTTTGTGTTTCACTTCAATCAAAGCTTTCTGCACAGAAACTGTCATTGAAACTGCCTGTGAAATACTTCAGGGTATTAGGTGTACAGTCTATAACGACCCTCTGTAGAAGAAAGAAAAAAGTTTTATATATATGTATATTCACCAAACAAGTGAAAAGCACATTTATAGCTAGACAAAAACTAAAATACTTGTCACATCTTAAACATCCATTGGAGAAAAGCCATACAAAAAGAAGCTATAGCAGTGTTTTTCTCAACACTTTTCTATCAGTCCATATTTCAAAACAAAAAATAAAACTGAGAAAGCAGAAGACAACTGAATAGTTTCCTTTAAAAACAGTGATAATATATGTATACACTATAGAAAATGCCTGAACTGATTAATATATGGTAAATACACCCCACAGCCAGTAAGTTGTGCACACAAACAGCTTGCCAGTAAACAGTTGCCTGCTTTCTTGAATGAGCTGCCAGTATTTCTGTTCTTTTCCCCACAATAGCTCTGCCCCTCCTCCTCGTCCGGCCTCTTTTATACTCTCAGGATCCCAAAAGGCCTTTGGTTCTCTCACAAATCCCCCAAACCTCAGCTCCCAGCTACACAAGACACCGCAAGCATGGTGGCTGATTTTGAAGATGCTGCAGCGCTGCCTGAGCAGTCAGCAGCCCAAACAAACACTGCGGTTCTGTTCCCATCGTCATCTGTCTCGGCTTCCAAGAACCTTTCCTCTTCTGTTCAACACCTAATGTTACGAAATTAGTAGAAATGTCGCACCTTTGAGAGCACTGCTTTATAGGTGAGCACGAGCCCATGAGTCAAAAAGCGTGTCTGGGAAGAGGGGCATGGGAGGGTAACAACAGACAAACAATAAACATCCCTTTACTTTTTGATTTGGTTTTGTTTTTCTCTCTTTGGATACTCCGCAAAAATACACAGCGAGCTATGCTTTAAATCCATGTATTCCCACAGCGCATTGATTAAGCTTATCCACGTCACACAAGCAACTAAGTGTCTTCTGAACGGCTGAACAGAAGCAGTTAACACAAGACGAGTTATTTAAAAATAAATTATTTGCTGCTATTGATTATCTTCTTGCCACTGGATGGCAGCAACAGAACCTCACCTTTTTCTGTTATCCTTAAATTTTATTTCCATTATTTATCTTCATTACCAATTTCAAACAGAAGTCTGTACATATCTTGAGCACACTGAAGACTTTAATGCTTTAAAGCCAACACTGACAACTGTATTAATTAAGTCATTAAAACAGCTTAAAGGATGGTGAGCTTAACCAGTTCAAAACCCAAACAACTTAATTAAATTCAACTATAAAAGACTAAATTAACCCAGTTTACTTCAGGGAAGTTGTGTTTATGAAGGTCTTTATTTTGCCATTGTGTTTCTCTGCAAAGCCTCTCTTTCCGTTACATACACACCACCTTTCACTCCTCAGATGGCAGCTTCTTGCCTCCGATAGATGTTTCTCAACTTTGGGTCTCCATCTGTGACTGATACCAATGTTGTTCTGAAACCAGCTCAGCCTGCACGTTACCTGGGTGTATCTTTCATTAATTATGCAAATCAGGCTTCTCATTCAATCTTTGCTGGTTAGGACAATAAGAGTTTTCCAAACTGAGTGAGTAAAATTTATTAAATTAATTGCCATTAATCATTTTGACAAGCCTAACTATTTTGATTAATAAAAATGTTTTATATGAACAATTTAAATGACTGGCAGCATTACATGGAAGCCACACCATAACTGATACCAGAAAGGTAAGGGCTAATTAATTATAAATAATGGTCTTGATTCTTCCCTGAGAAAAATCAATTATATATTTTGTTACTTCCATGCAACTAAAGACTTAATTTCTTTGAACTCAAACAACATGTTTTCAGTACTGCATGGTGAGGTTTTACGTCCTGGTGCACCGTAACATTTTTTTATGATGCTTGCTGTTTGAAGGAAACCATGTTATATCCTTATATTGACACCAATGGTGTTTACAAATATAACGGCCAAAACTGAGAGCCAGAATGTAGCTCTATCTTGAAAGACGTGTCCCTAAAATTCTCTAAGTTTGCATTTTGCTGCAATAATGTCCTACCAGTGTTTTCATTCTTAATTGAACACAAAGGATGTGTTCTTCTCATTTGCAGGTGCAAGTTTAGAGAGTACAACATGTTTTCTTTTAAATATTTCCTTGCAATTATGCTGAATATAATTTTGTAAGAAATATTTTTAAACAAACTATAACTGTACTACATACCTTTCAACGTCAAAAGGAAAGCAGAACTTTGGAACGCTGTTCAGCACTTCCTGTAAATGGAAGTGAAAGAAATAGAGTTAGCATTTTGAAAAGCCTTTCATTTGTATTTGATAACAACTGCCCTACAGCTTGCTTTTAAAAAAATATCCAAAAATAATCATAACAAACCATAAATTCAGGGAATATACGATTGCAAAACATACAGCACACGTTCCTGGACTGAAATAATTGATTATTAAAAAGGAATTAAGTTTGTGCTATGGCAGATTGCAAAGACAATGCCATAGAAGCCCCAGGAGGGAAAGGCCTGGCCTGAAGGGTATTAACACCCTTCACATCCCCGCTGGGATTCCCTTCAACAAGGCCATATGGATTTTACAAGAAGCACCACACCATATGGGTAAGCCACGTCTGCTGCTACTTGTACCACAGACTAGCCACAGGGACTTCTGACAGATCCTGGCTCAAAAATACAAATGTTGTTTCAATTAAAATGCAGGCAGAGAAAAGGGAATGAAGTTGGCAGCAGAATGAATTGCAGAGAGGTATAACAACTCTATACATGTTCCATAGTCAAATGCTGAAAGTGATGGAAATCATCTGCTGGTCCGAAGGAGAAATTTATATGATTAACCCTTCGGGTTTCACAAGCAAGCCTCGCTATTAATAAAGGGAAGCAGGGGGGTGAAATCCACCGGATCTACATTCGTACTATAATACAAAAGGATAATGTCACTCTTTCTTGCAGAATTTTATTTAAGAAGCTGTTTAGTGGCAAATAAAATGTGTTAATTAAAATATAAAAATGCTCCCAAACTAGTCAACATTTTCTTAAAAAAAAAAAAAAAAAGTGAACTACCAGATCAGTTAACAGCAAGTACTAAACAATGACCTTACAAGATCCCAGAAAAACAGGTTTTACTTCCTTTCTCCCAACTGGGAAAATGAACCCTCTGTGAAACGCTCCAGCTAAGGAGAGACAATTGACCCCAACACAGTTGGTCAGCAAAGCTGCACAACTCCCTTTCTGCAGCAGAACAACAAAGAGACAGGTACCCCGCTGCAGTCACCACTCAGCACACAAGGTGCCTGTTTTCAGAAAAATGTGTGTTGATAGCAAATTTCCAGAGCTGCATGTGGGGGTTTAAGAACTTGATCCAAGATGTTAGCACTCTCCAGCCTGAACCCTCTGTTTACTGCACAGTGAACAGTCAACTCCCATTAGGGGAAATTATGTATTTAAATTCCTACACACTGCAATGACTATTTACTTCAAACATTTGCCTGGCTCAGTGGATGGTGTAAAACATGAAGGAGTCATGCCAGTTCCTCAGCAAGGAACAAATAGTTCAGGAGAAACATGCCTCTGAATACAACATGCATATGTTAGTTGCAACATTTTAAAGGTATAGGGTGTGCTCCAGTAAATGATTGCACAAAATGGTAAAGTCAATTTTCTAGAATTTCTAAGTCCAAGAAATCTCCGGAACATTTACTTTGTCAGAACAGGTAAAGAAGGGTATGAAAGACACATGTTGTGCTTTGGGAAAGGTTATTAACTTAATTACGAACAATAGCAGTACACATAATATTCTCCAAAAGAAACTGCTTAAGCACCATCCCAACTGTTGTGAGCAGCCGCTGCAGAAGGGTGAGGGGCAAAATACAAACAAGGCAGGTAAATATTTGAATTTCGGTAGGCAGGAAACATGCACACATGATTCTTGTAGTAGTAACAATGAACTCTAACAAAAGAAAGCAAGCAGAACAGGGTAATCAAAACTTTTAACTTAGAAATATCCTAAACATTTCCAAATAGCTTCTCACTTCAGGCTCATAAAGCTTGCTTTTCACATTCCAAATAAATAGCATTTTATTTAAATTCTCTTTCCAAATCTGCACCTATTCTCACACTATAGGAAGTCATTTTCTCCTTACTACTGAGGATTTTAATTGCTGCCTGGTGAGCTTAGCACTGACTCAGAATTGGGTATGGAAATGTATTCATTTATGTTCCCCATTGTATTCTCTCAGAATAAATTATCACACAAGAAAAAGAAAACAAAAACAAAAACACCAAAGGTATTAGCTCAATATTTTGACTAAACAACCTGAAAATTATGGGGCTGTTTTGCAGCGTTTTCCAGGGAATCTGTGGGACAGGGTTTGCCCCCACTCTGCTCCATCCCCCCCGGCCAGCACAACTTCTGCAGAGCAGCCTCCGCTCGCCTCCCAACTGGCAGGAGCATCCCTCGGGGGACAAGTCTTTAAACCTCCGCACTCTTTAAAATTCAACCAGCCAGCAGGTCTATAGACTGGTGTATAAACAGTATAGACAAAAAAAAAAAAATCCCCTCTCAGCTTATGTCAGTGACAAAGCAGCTCAGCAGTTGACTGCTTCTCCCCTGACAGCATAAGCCGGGTTTACACAGATCAATAGATGGAAGTCCTACCTAGCTTCCAGCGCTCAGCGCTCGCCCTTAATTACAGGTGCTATTCTGATTTTTAAAATGGAAGAAAACAAGGTGCCCCCAAGATGCTCCTAGACAAATTTAAAATGCAAATGACATTATATACACATTCACATACACAGTCACTATTCATGTACAACCACAGCTGATACTTTCAGTAACCTCTCTATTGAATTAAATTTAAGCTCTGGCTCCTAATGGGTCATCATTTTCAAGGATCCAATACAACTCAGCCAGGACTTCCTCTTGAGTCAAAATACACATCCTCAGAAAAAGATTAATGTATTTATTGTCTTTTATTTTCAAAGCTTCATAACAATATGTGTTTATTTCTGAAGACAAAAGGTTGTATAAGTCTTCAGAAAGCAAATTATCCTTTATTCACATGTCCCGTGACTGCTTCCTCCTCTTGCTCTCAGAGTGTTAGTGCTTTCAGAAATGGTCACTGTTTCAGAAAGAAATGAAATTTTATACAGGTGGAAGAGGACAATGTAAAAAAGCAAAAACAACAACAACAACGAAAAAAGACCCACACAAGTAAAATATTATCTCTTTACTTTCAAACACCAAATAAACATATACAGTTGCATACACAATTGAGTTTCATTGCTAAGTGAAAGGATAACTATCTCAATCCTTACACAAGCTCCAGGAGAAAGACAAATATCATAAAATGACTGTCTTGCAAACCACAGCATGCTGCTTCTCTCTCACAAAGCTTAAACAAAAATGGAAATGGTATTTAAGAAAATATTTCCTTTATGCCCATAGCCCAGCAGCAGAAACTTGCACTCTCACAAGCTCATGGTCCAGTGGTTTTATTAATTCACTTTCACAAAATGCACTACACACCTCCAGTCTACCCTGGTCATGCTCACTGGTTCTGCATTGAGACGATATTACAGTAGCCTAAAAAGTAAGATTTATTTAGCGTTCCTTGCTTATTTTGATAGCCATACAGCTAATTCTGTGTGTCATCATTTTATAAAGCAATGTAAAATCTGGTAGAAGATGATTCGGAACTTGCGCAAGCTGGTTTTCTGCAAAAAAGCTCCTGATAACTCACAGTCTTGCCCTTAAGTGAAATTACTGGTTAGTCATTTTGGTTAGATTCAAGATAAACACCATATTCCTTATTAACCAGAAAAGTAGGATTTTATTTTTTTTTTATAATATCACAGTCAATGGATACAAGCATACAAAACCTTCATGGCTGTTCAGAAGTCAGTAATCAGAACTGCAAACCATTATTTTATTTCCAGTCTAGAGTCACCCACCAAGAGCAGCTTCACCTTCCGAGGGAAAGCTCAGAGCACCAACACTGAGCTCAGCATCACTTTGCACACTTAGAGCCTGCCAGAAACAAGTGGGCAGTCTGACCCCACTAAGCTAATTGACAGGTTTCTCTTAAATTAATGAAGTTAGAATTTCATTACACTTCACTTTTCATACTTTCATCCAACAAGGCAGAGTGACAGTATCACACAGATTCATACAAACTGTATTGGTTTAGAAAAGCAAGCACATATGAGGTTCTGACTGTTAATTTACTATTCTGAAATGAAAACAAAGATACCTCAAAGAGGCGTATCTGTAAATATACAAAGTTGTATACATGGCAGAGCACAGTGATCTGGGAGAATACTCAGTTCCTTTTCCACCTGAACAAGACACAACTGGATCTCACTACAGCTGGCACAAGGTACATGAGCTGCTTCTATGGCAAAATTGCACCAGATTCGACACATATTACAGAATCAACTTATTAATGTGTCTCTACGGAAGTGTAAATGGCTTTTTTCACTTCAACTTACGCATTTCAACTGGTTACCTTTTTCTGTGTAGATGAGGCCTGATGATGTGAGGAATCAACAGAAATTAAGTTCTACCTATGGAAAGAGCATCTCTGGAGAGAAAGGGAACAGGCTCGCACTGAGACACAGTCACACCGTGTCCATTCCAGAGACATGCCAGGATACCCAGCAAAGAAACGGCCTAATAGATAGTAACCAAGATAATTTGAATCATTTAATTACATAATCCGGACCAGGCTACCAAAATCATTCATATAAACTAGCGCTCAAATAGGTAGCTAGCTATTCTCACCTCTGTGTTCTGTTTTGAGACAAAAATCAGCTCAAGAAATATCAGTTACAGAAGCACAAATACATGGTCATCCACTACAAAATGCTTTTGCACTTCCTCCCCATTATTTTTACTTCTTCAGCTGTGTTCTTTCTCAGTAACAATATTTTTCTAGTTTTTGCCTTTCTCTTATTTCTCCAGCTTATTTTTGTGAGGTCCTTTTCCCCACTCCTTTTCACTGAAAGAGGAAATCCTTTTTTTTGTCAGTCTTTTATCTTTGTCGTATCTACTTTATTAAAGTCTTCAGGTTTTTTTCACTCATCTGACAAAAGCTACTTGCTATTCTATTTTATTATTGCTTGTAATTGTCCTTCAAAACTCTATTTTTTTCTTGCTAGAACTTCCTCTCCCCACTAACCTCCCTTTAAAGGTCTTTTCTTGAAACCCTTGATGGCAGGTCTCTCTTTTGGTTCTTCTTACCAGTTTTCCCTACTCAAACCTCCAGCTCCAGCCTCAATGTCCCCTCTTCTTCACTCTTGACCCAACTTGCTCTCTCATCTTTCCTCAACGAGGACTCTATTTCACCACTCCTTACCATACTTTTCAGTCACCCTGTGCCAGTCCAAACACACAAATACGAGGTCTGCTTGAGATTTAAGACTGTCATGACAGGTATTTCTGACTCAAACCAGTGACTTCAGTGGGAATATTTAAATGCTTAAAGTTAAGCACAGATTTAGGTCCATTATTAAATCAAAGCCAGGCTGCTTAGCATCTTGCAGTGTTGAGCCCTTCATCGTTACGGCTCAACGAAGGTGAAATTCTGATGCTGCCACATAAAACAGGTGATGAAAAGGCAAGCTCCGGCCTCGCCGCTGACTCTTCCTTTTCCTTCCTCTGAAGCCACGCACACCCACAGCAGGGACCCATGCGGAGTCAGCAGCTGCAGTTGGATTTCAAAGACTTAGCTCTTACCTCTGCTAAAAATCTCATCAGAAAATTGTAGCTACAATAAAGGCCCAAATGGTTTGAATAATAAAAAAAAATTAATCTTAGATTACATTCACAGAAATCCAAAGGTCTAAAGTATGGAAGTCATTATCAGGCCTCCATAACTATTTTTAACCTCTATGTGCCTCTCCCCCAAGTGCATCATTCAGTGATCACCCCTCGTTCTGTAGGGTTATAAATACATAAATAATCAGCTGCTTTCTGAACACATAGAGCAAAATAAGAATACAGCGACTGAATGCAAATGGTTTAGGTTGGAGATGCAAAGCTCTTTGAAGAAGTAAATAAATATGTACCTTACGGTTACAGAACTTCATTTTTGCAAGAATTAACCACTAAACTACATGGCTTATTTATTGTTTTTAAAAATCTTTTTTTAAGTCAGAAATCTCCAGTTTAAAATATTTTAATTAGCATTTCCACATTTGTTAAATACAGTGCACATATTTAGAATTTTCAGGAGCTCAGTGCTACCTGTGGAGACTGCAAAGCAGAACTGTACAACTACGTGACTCTACCAAGCTCTCTGCAACACAAGCAACACCCTTCTCCAACCTTCATGAATCACTTGAAACAAGAAAGTTTTCCAGACTCAGCAATGAGTCCCACTTTGTATACTGCAAAGAAACACAACCAGTACTTGACCTTCTGCATTTTTGCCTTTGGATATTTCAAATCTTCCTCTAGTTCTAAAGGCAAACTACAAAGAACACTCTGAAATTGTTTCAGAGAAATATTGATATTTAATAGTAATTACCAATTGGCCTTCTAGTCATGTTTATGAGGCAGTCTCATGAAAGTCACATGCACATAGCACCATTTCATCTGCTCCATAACGCCCCAGGGTGACTGCTGCCGTGATATGAAATGTTAGAGGCAACACAACTGTGTGATACAGGAGTTTCAGTGCTGTGTGGGCGACAAAACACAGACCCATAGGTGTGCTCTCTAAGCTCCAGCTCTTGCAATATTTCTATTCCCAGAAGATAAAAAAAATTTGTGCAACCACAGCTCCCTCAAAACAGACTGACTCTTTCCAGCTCACAGAGTAAGTTGTGGTTAGTGCTGTGTTTTCTGACAACTAATTCTATACAAATACCACTGACACCTCGGAGTTCCTACATCCCTGACAAACATCTAAAGGAGAAGGTGATTCTGGACCGTGTAGCAGAAGCTCTCAGAAATGCATTCAAGGAAAATGAAAACCACTAAGATGAGCCATGTACACATTCCTACAATCGTTACCTGTTTTGATCCACTGAACACAAATTCTACTCCGCTGCTGAGAACAATTTTTGATGCTCATTTAGTTGGCTGACACACAAACTGGCGAGGCTCTACACCCTGTGACTGACATTCAGAAGAATCAGGTTGCTTGCAATGTTTAAACAACAAGCCCTGGAGAAGGCGGCCTGATCTCTCAAAAGTGTCATGTCTTCATCTTTCTAAAGTTTATTCAGAGCACTATTTGTTGTCTAAAACAAATGTGGAGTTGAATACTTGCGAAAGAGGAGGAGATCACTTAATAAATTGCAATCAGAGTTCATTTCTTCCTGCACCCTGTCTCTTCTCCACTTGGCCACCTCCCAGTTACAAGCCTCAGGGGAGGAGGGAAGGATGAGAAGGTTGGTTCCCCTCCCGGCCCGGCCAGCCAGGCGGCTGGAGATGGTTGGTAGCTCGGTCTGGCTGCTCTGTGCTCTGCAGCGCAATGGGAACGCAGGTAGATCACGGAGACTGATGAGGCAGCAGGACTGTGTCTGCCACTGAACTTACAGATGATCGTTGCAACATCACTTCGAACTAACAGCACATGAAATACACACAAAAATAAATACAGTATGCTCCTGCCCTGTACAGCAGACTACGGCTGGTGCTGCAGACTTCACTGCTTTTAAAGCATCTTTCAACGGCACCTTACAATGGGAAATGAACAAATGTATTAATTAGCCCCAAGTACTTTATAAGGCATTGTTAATCTCACTGTCCTGCAAGACTGAAGAATAACTAAGTTTTCCTAGACAGCCACAGAATAAGTTTTTAAAAAAATCAGATTTTTACCAAGTTATAAAATGTTGGACTCTCTATTTGTCTAATTGTTCCTGAATCACATCACGTAACCAGTTAAAAATAAAGCATATTTCAGCCAGATTTGTGTCAGCATATAAGCACCCAAAGTTCACTTTAAAATAACAATTTCTGTTAGAAATAGCTGAATTGTTAAAATCATGTGAAGTTCAGTACAAGTTAATTTACCTGCTGAAAAAACCCCAAACTTTCCCGGAACTCATAATAAAAACAAAAACTGACAATGCTATTCTAATGGGAATTTCCTTGGGAAGAAGAAGTGTAGATGGAATTCTTGCCACCCACCCCATTACTGGTAAGGCAAACAAAAAGAAGAGAAATAATACTTCCCCATATAGCTCTAGCAAACATATAATATTTGTATTCCCTGCACCAATGAACAGCTTTCCCTTACTTCCCTGACCTCTGTCAGGGACACCATTATTCCCCAGGCAATATCAGAGTGCTGGGAAAAACAGGAAATACGCTCTTCCGTCTCCACTCTTGAGACTACTATGTGGGCAATATTTAACTTTTAAAATAGGAGAATATTTATGATCTTTAAACTAGAGGTAAGGTAGACATCACTTTCAAAATCCAAATATGTAAGCCTTTGAAGGACACATTAAAATCCATGTGTCATCCTGCATAGCTAAGAGGGCAGAAATATTTATTTCAGTCAAGACTTCTTAAGATTTCCCACTGCTTACAACACCAGTGACGATGCAGTGACATGGAGAACTCCCTGCACAGCCTGTTCAGATGCTGCTTCTCCAGTGGTGAAAAAATAACCACCATAAAATCAAACACATATTAAAATTGGTTCTTATTTGTTTCACCTGTTAAGATTTTTATTCCACATTGGAATACTCTGATAGCACAGGACAGAAAAGAGACTATTTGGAACATGCCCAACTCTGCTTATTCAATATTTGCTCCGTCCAGCCTGGCCTGGGATGTCTCCAGGGATGGACCATCCACTACCTCTCTGGGCAACCCGGGCCAGTGTCTCACCACTCCCATTGTAAAACAATTCTTCCTCATGGTTAGCCTGAATATTCTTCTCAATCATCAGGGAAAGAAATTTTTTGAAGTAAAATTAACTATAGAAGTATGCTTCTACTAATAAATAGCCGCATTTCCATAAAAATGAAATATACTGAAAAAAGTAATAAAATTTCAAGCATAATACTCTACTCTTGATGACAATCGATACATTTCAGATTGAACTCCAAGTATATTTTGCTCCAAATGTATTCCAAAATCTTTTTCCTCCATAAATTCTAGCATGTCACTGGAGCCTTCAAACTATGCATAGTACTAATTATAAAAAACAAACCAAAAAAAGCAACTTCAATTTTGATGGAAGTAGCCAAGGCAGAAGACCCACAACATGCAGCACCCAGGAAACCAGAAAGAAAGGCCAGAAGCAAGAAAAGGATAAGAAATTTTTTGATTTAGAAGGGAGAAAACAGCAAAATGGATTGACTTTATAAATGAGTTAATGGTTTTATCCACACATGACACCACATTGTCTTTTCCATACAGGTGATCAGAGGTTGCCAGACTTTTGGAGGTACAACCAGCAAACATTTTTGACAGCTACTGGGGTTCTTTCAAATCTCCTCTTAGTGTCATCAGTAAAATCTCCGGATTTTTCTGTAAAACATAGTTTAGCACGCTGACGAGGAAAAAAAGAAAAAAAAAAAAACACACACACACACACAAAAAAAAAAAAAAAAACAAAAAACCAAAACAAAATAAACACACTACACCAAAGATTCCACCTTGTTTGAAATAGCACTTCACAATTTCTGGCTCCCTCAGTTTTCTAACCATTTTGCTTTGACATGGGCACACTGCAGCAGCAGAAGCAAACAAACATTATAGTCTGACTACAACAGTCAAAGTGGGAACAACAGCCCGAGTACGACATAAAAAATTGCCCTTTTTTGTGAACTAAATCATAAGAAAGAAGTACCGTACTAGCTACTTAAAAAGCAAGTCCTGAAGCAGAGAGTGCCTGTAAACAGTAGTCATTCCTTGCCTAGAAAGCTTCTACTGAACAATTGGTCTTGCTCAATAAATATCCAGTACTGATGTGCACAGAAAGGTTGGCACAAAATCTGCAGACTGCTTATACACAAAAATTGGTCTGCTCAGGCTGGGGAGAGAAACTGTGTCTTAGAAAGTCAAGCGATGCTCTTCCAGAACCAGAGCTTTCCACTGATTTTTTTCATAAAATGACCATACAGCATATGCTGCTATGATGAAATCCTGATTTTGCTGGTCACTCAGAAACTTAAAAGTAGTTAATAAATGAAGCATCACATAAGTTAATGAACAACTTGGGTGCCAAGTCAAGAGAAAATATCTGTAGCAGAGAGTGAGCTATACAGATAAATAAGGGTGAGACAGTCCAAAAGCCAAATCCTTGACTAGGGCCCATCCACCTCTAAATGCACGGGGAAGCGTGCCAGCTCGCACGGGTGTGCCAGGGGAAATTGGGAACCACATCGCAGTGTAAAGGGCAGTGAAACCCACTATGTGTATGGGCTGAGCTTCTTGAGCTAGAAGAATCTATAGCCCAAAGAAAAGGAACTGAGAAAGGAAATCAGCTTCTACATAACCTGCTAGGTTTATAGTTTCATAATTATAATTAACTGTGATTTTTTAATAAAAGAAACACTTATTTCTTGTTTTAAAGGTAGCATAAGTCAAATTCTAAACCTTACCATAACATACCTCAATGCGAATTACTTGTAGTAATAGCTTTTTAGTAATAAATTCAAATACAATCAACAGTGTTGAAAAAGGGGAGATGAAACTCCAAGAGCAAAGAGGGGCAGGGACGAACCAAACAAGCATAATTTTAAAGCGCTCACATATCCCTTATGTTACCAGATGCACATAGATGACTACCACAAAAGAATAAAAAGCAATGCACATAAAATTAGATGTATTATTTCTCAAGGAAATATGCAATGTGCATTCCTTTTGCCTACGGCTGAACCTCTCCACACCTTCTGGCTCCCTGCTATTGCATCCTTGCTGGAGATTACGCCGCAGCAATTTCACGTTGGGGTTTCTGCACGTGAGCACCCGTCAGCCACTTCAGCAGAAAGTTGATCAGCTTAGCTCAGACCTCTGAAACAGCACAAGCCAACTGTGAGCAGCTGAGAGGGAGGCAAGTCCCCTCGGCAGAGCAGGCAGCGCAAGCACTGCGGGCAGGAAGAGCTTCAACCGCTTCACTTCGATCCAGAACGAACCTGCTCAAGCTCAGGAAAGACAGCTGCAAATCTAACTCAAGTATTTACAACACTTACTGAAAAATGAACAAAAATCCTGTTCCTACAGCAGGATATCGCTACACAGTGAAAGGGGTCTTCCCTCTTCCTGACTTGAGTCTAAAATTCAAGAACCAATGCGCTAGGGCTGCACAGGCCCAGTAAGTTTTACCTCATAGAGGCCATTAGTACCTAGTGAAGGACAAAGGCCAGAGATAAGCAGACACTGTAACTTCAGAGACAGGTTATTTCTCAGATGTGTATCTTTTGTAACCAACTGTGCTTTTATTAATGATTGCAGACAGACAGAGACTCACACAAAAAACAGAATCTAGACACCCCTGCTCAGGAAGGACCAAATAGTCTACCTGCCAAGTAGTTCTCAATGCCTTGAAAACTCACACAGAAGTGATGAGTACCAGAAATATTTATATTCTGATGGATTAATGTATTTCCCTTCCTGATTAACTGCCTGGAGCTGCTTCACTTTCACTTACTCCCTGTCCAAGATCCCAAACCGTGCAGTCTGGCCCCTCCAGCTGTATCGGACTCACCGCCCCTGCCTTGCTCTTGCTGCCGGCAAAGCCCTCGGCCACTCCAGATCCTATCTCAGTCCCAGCAAGTCTCATTCTCCGGCAGTCAACACCCTGGTTCCTTGATTTCATCATATTTGGATTATGACATTTGACCCCAGGCCATTTCCTAACATAAGTAATATTTGAAAGAAAGTAATTTTATTTAACAAAACATATATTATTTGAAGCGACAGTTCAAATATCTGTATCAGTAACAGTGAACTGACGTGCCTCAAATGCTCTCCCAGTTCTGCAGAAAGTTCCCATCAAGAAAGGCAGAACAAGAGCCAAGAACCAAACACAGGGTTCAAGAATATTACATCCAGTACCAAACATAACAAGAGTCTGAGCTAGTTCGGATATTCCTCAAAGAGCAGTGGCAAGCTTGAGACACGAGAGCAATGCTGGAAATAAAACAGAGGCAACGTATCAAAGACTAAACAGGATGGAAGGTACTAAGAAATAGATGAGAAAGTATAAGGTAGCACGGAATAAGGAACTGGGTGACATTAGACTAGAATATTCTGAGGGCAGCTGAGGTCAATCAACAGCGACATCACACATGACAATTTGGCAGTCTTTCCGGAAGACGTTCCAAGTGATTGTCATCACTGTTTCAGCCATCAGTTAATTTTTTCTTCTTTGGTTTGGCACATCACTGAAGTCCGCAGAACAAGCCAAATAACTAACAGTTCTTTTCAATAAGCTGATACAGAATATCCGAAGGACAGTCAAATATTAATACTGTACTCATTTAAGCAAATAGAACATTTCTACAAAATGTAGTCCCCCAATATCACAGCTGTATGATGAAAAAAATAGCTAACATATGCATACAGTCTATTAAAATGCACATAATTTATTCTACTCGAAATGAAAACATATCTAACAAGCAATTCCATTCATCTGGCCCTTTTTCACCCAGCCTTAAGATATACAAATGCATGCCTTTTCACCAGAACACAGCAGCTGGGAATGAAAAGGAAAGCATTCAAATGATCATTTTCACATCATATTCCATCGTCTTTTCACCAGCTTCTCCCCAGTCTTTCTTTGAGTCCCATTCTGTTACAAGAGAGCTGCTTTTTAGATCAATTCATATTTCCATAATCCACACTGCTGTTTCTCCCTCTCCTCCCCAGGGTGGACTAACCCCTGCATCCAGAACTATGGCTTACAACTGTCATTAAGACCTATAACAATAACAAGATAACAAAAGAGCTGGTAGAGATGAGGGTAGCCAGTACCATATGCTGATCAACATTTTTAACTTAAAAGCTCTATAAAACAAAACTGCCACAATCCTGAAAACAGGCATATTTGAGGTGGCCACCTGTCTTCGAATTTCAAGTTCCGAGTTACCAGTATTAGGCTTTTATGCTTTTAAAAATAAAAGTCTCAAAGTAAATATTTATTCTGTGTCTGTTGGGATTAAATTAAAAAAAAAAAAATCATTGAGAATGCATCCTGAGATACTTGTATCTTGAATGATGTACGGGTCTCAGTGATCCTGGGTGTTCCCAGCATCTCTAGGTGGGCAGTTATTCCACAGAATATTTATCAGGACTGGAGAGATCTTTTCTGTTCACACAGCACAGTGAGCAACTACAAATACACCTCTGAATGTTTTTCTGCAGATCGTCTATCAACTGTGATTTGCATAGATGGAAAGCACTGATGCCTTACTCGTACAGTTTCCTTCAGTAAAAACAATGCATATTTCAAAGACAAAGTGTCAGGAAATCACAGTAAGTGATCTTAACCTGATGAAGCTTACTTGCAATGCACAAAGTTGCCAACATCTGACCTGGGTTAACTGTTTTCCTCAAAGTTACACATGGATTCATAAATATCATTAAACCAAACAATAACCTGTAACATTTAGACAAAAATATATTTGAAAATTAGTGATCTCATTAGATTGATTCCTCCCTTCTCATAACAATGTACCCAATACTAATCAAACCTATTAACACACAAGCAACAAAATCCCAAAACCCTTCTTAAGATGTACTGATAGAAACAAAAGCACCAAAGCAAGACCCTATCCAGTTAACATAAACATTTGAAACGTGTATTTAACGCCTCATCGGAATAAAAGAACAAAGCCACTGAGTGCAGAACATGGCTGCAGCCTTGAACAGACTGTGAGCGGCCTCGGACCTCCTGGGTTCCTGCTGTCCTCCAGGAGAGCACAGAGCAATACAAACCATCACAACTGCCTTCCACACATCATTTTGACGCAGGCATCACACTTTAGCTTGCTTCTTCAGATCATTTTTTAAAAATAAAACTTCAGCTATTATTTAAAGCTTTTTTAAAAAATAATGTAATCTCTTTCATATTGACCTCATTTATCTAATTGATGGCACAACCCATGCCATTAAATATTCCATCCCACAAAAAAAAGCACTTCAGCTCCAATCAGACATTCATTTAAACCAGGCTTAACTTTCCACAGTTAATACAAACATTGAAAGTAAAGTGTGAGATCAGTGCTTTGCTGAGGGAGGGCTAACATATTAGCACTTCACAGGATTTAATGTGTACCTATGTATTTTTATATATACAAATAATTTCACACAAATCTGACAGATTTACATGTATAACATCAGGCTTTAGTAGTTGGGTCACTACAGGATAAGGAGCAACCTTTATTGCTCACAATTCAGTGGTGACTTTCGCATAATGAGATGCATTAAAAGTAAAAAACAGATGTTATGATATAAAATACGAGGCATAAAGGGTGTTACAGTAACTTCATAGAAAACAGCAGAGATGCGTCATGTTGGATGCAATGTTCCTTACTGGTTACTCATCTGTGGGGTCTGGGAAAAGCCTGGCATGAAAAAGCAGATGTAGTCTCCTTGCCTTAGAAAGCAGAGAGTGAGAGAAGACAGCATGACATCTGCAACACAACTAACAATCTATTGCAGCCTCAAATCTTTCTTAACCCACATCTTCAGCCAACAATCCCTTCTCATATTTCATGTTACTAAAGGGACCTCTAGTAAGACCATCTCCTACCACATCAGCCATTTGTACTGTCTTTCTGGCAATATGTTTTTCACCAGCAGAGAAGTGGCAGACCAAAGAAAGAAATAGTTACATGATTAGAAGAAGTAGTATTCCACAGATCTGTTTCTCTACACACCATGTACTCTGGGACTTACTGCACATGGAAATCACCTTGGGCCAATAAGCAGACTGAAAAGCAACTGAATTCTTACACAGCTAAAAATAATATCCAATAGAATTGATATGACTGATTTGTAAGAAACATTAGACTTGCCAGGCTTCAGAGGTGAAGACACCACAGCGAGCAGCTCTGCAGAGCCACCAACACCTTCATGTTCTGCCAGCACCCTTCTCTCACCTGTCACTTGTGCCGACGACTACTCCCTGTCCCAGGAATGTTGTAACCCAGTGAAGTTCCTAGGAGCCCGAGCACTTTTATCTCTAGAACAGCTATGAACAGAGGGATACTGGAGGCACCTGGAACCGATAGCGCTTTTGTCCTAACTCCCCAGCCACAAGGAGACAGCTAGCACCAGCACATCTCAGTTTCACAGGATCACATCACCTTCTGCACAGATACACTTTTTCTTCTCACACAGGTAAAGTATTTCATGTTGGAAGCAAAGGTGGTGGTTTTATTTGGGTTGCTTCTCTAAAGGACTTCAGAAATAGCTTATTTTTTAAACTGCTGGGGTTTTTTTCCAGATAACATATCATTATTACTTTCCCTGTAGAGATCTCCATTTGAAAATGAGCTTGCAAGGCTGAAATTAAACTCTAGTCTAGCCAGTCTGAATAAACAAAATAGGAATTTCAAGATTAAAAACATACGCACCTTTTATCATAAAAATGTCACTGAGCACAATGGGAATTTTGAACATACTACAAGACAGAGCCTATAGGCATATACATTCATAATATATTTTAAACAACAACAAAGAATTCCATTAAATGGCTGCAACCCCTTCTTCATTCAGATGTAAGTTTGTGAGGATAACCATAGAACAGCTGTATATGCTCAAATTTCTATGGTGCTGAGATTATTCAGGACATTTTCAACATTGTCAAACTCATGTTTATAGCATTAAGTACAAGAGTGAATCGTAGCTCTGCTGTCTCAAAGACATTAGTTCTTTTGGCTTTTGGGGTACTTCTAAATATTTTCTTTGAAATGGTAGTGTGGTTCCTTGTACTTAGACTTCTAGCTGGCATGAGTTCATGGTTTAATTGATAGTTTTGAGAGTCACTATAAAGTTAATTACTCCCACCATTAAAAAAAAAATAAATCCTTTCCTGCCTTGAAGCATTACTTTCTTTTTCTTCCCCCATTTCTGTGTTCTTCCCTTTTCCTTCTTATTCTGGCATCTGAAGAATCACCAGATAGAAAAATCAATGGTTTCCCTGCAGATAAGGAAATCAGCAATGAATACTGCAAATTCTTTTGCAGTACCAAAAGTGCACCTTCACAGTTCCTTTTCTTAATGGACTGCATGTAAGTGATTATGACCAATCACTAATCTTTTCTTTGTCCTAATCAGCTGTAGTTTCTACATCCCATCCAAAACAGATGGGAAGTTTTGAAAAACAAGATTTAAGAAAGCCGACATTTAAGAAAGACTGAAAGAAGAACTGTGCCCAGCATAAAAGAAAATGGCAGGCCATGGGAAGAGAGAAAATTAGGGATAAGGAAGCACTGGAAAGCTCGGGCATACTGACAGGACAAATGTGAGAAAGCAGGAGGAACACAGGGTGTTTCAAAAAGAGGCACCCAGTTTCAAAGATACAGCGAATTCAAACTGGGCCCATCTTCTTGAAACACCCTGTATATCAAAATGGCTTAGACAAGTTTACTTTGCCTTATGAAAGCAACAAAAAGGTGACATGATAAACTGCAGAAAAATTCAGGAAGAGAAGAAAATATTTTGCCCAGTGTTATCACATCACTGTACAAACAGACAGCCCTGAAGATTTTAGGAAAGATGATTCTTTGGGATACATCCAAAAATCTAACTCACACATTTTACATTTTAAATAGAAATGACTGGAAAATAGGATGGAGAATATTCTTTTTCTTCTTTTTTGTTTCCTTTTTAAATTTTTTTTTTCCTCAATATTCTCCTCAGAAACTTTCACTGAAATTAGCCTTGATAGTTTTAGGGAGATCTCACTTTCAATAAATAAATAAATCTTGTAGATATTCAGGTCTCCAAACCTACCGAGTTCAACATAGACACACATACATGCACACAGAAGGCTTGTGCTGATTTCACTTGACTGGTTGGCTCAGGGGGTTGCTAGAGAAGCTGCTGTATATTCTGTTCAAATCCAGTGATTCTAATAGCAAATTTTCCCTTGCAAGGATGGGGATCAAAACCTACTGTTTCCCAAGAACATACACAATTTACCTGAAACACCAGATCCCCTGCACTGCTGAGACACAACACGCAGGTGCAGGTTTTGCAAAGCCAAAGGCAGAGAGCTGCCTGAGGACTCTGGCTTTTACAGATTACGTACTGAATCTTTGTGTGATTCCCCTCCAGTCTTTAGCAGGTTTTCACCTTCTAATCATTTTTCCACACCAGCTGTTCTTTGAATAACCTTCGACTTACTGAATAATCTCCCATTTTTCTTCATACATAATTTTTCTTTTTTTTTTTCCTCCACCAAGATCGAGTCTTTCTTAGGGAAAAGAAAAAGAACAAAACAAACTAGAAAAAAAGAATTTAAATGACAATGAAGATGATCATTCTGCAGCCAGGAAAATTATGAAAACTTGCTGGATGTCTAGCTAAGAACATATAACAACACACTTTGCTCATGTACCATTCATCACTATCTTACAAGCTGCACGTTTCTGACTGATGCTATTCCCTAACCAGTCATCCTACCTTCTATGTTTGTATATTTATACCTTTCATCATGAATCACCTTATAGCTGTCTTTATAGAAGCTTGTATTATTGATTTTTTTTAAAAATATCAACAATTTATCATGATCTACTGTACAAAAATAGCTCAAGACCATCCATTGTGGTGATGTTACCAATGAAGAATGTGTTTGACTCAGTATCAGTTTAAAAAGAAAAGAGAGACTTTGAGTCAGAGATACTTATTCTATTTAGTATTTTTACGTATTTTTCTTTACGAAAGTAAAAGTATTTCCATGAAAGAAACAAATCTAAAAGTTGCTGAAATAATAAAATTTGACAGTTTCATGAAATTTTAATATTAGTAACATTAATAAAATAGTCCAGGGAGAAGAGTAGGGAAAAAAAACAACACACCACCGCAACACACAAACAGCAAAGACAACCAAACCAATTAATAGCTTTGCTATCACCACAAACTGAAATAATCCATCAGTCCTATATGTATAAAATTAGAGGATTAATTACAGAAAGTAGGATTTTCATGATTTCAAAATCCGCAAGTTTAGATCATTGTCTCTTAGAAGGGTCTGAGGATTTTCTTTTTCCAAGCAAACAGCTAGGTATCTCTAAAATGTTATTAAATAAATATATACAATTTCACATTATAAAGGATTAAAAGGAATGGGTTGCACAAGTTCTGACATTAAAAGGACATACATGGGCAGCTATTCAACTTTTTTGTTCTGGTGTTTTTTGTTAACACAATTTATAACATCTACATTTGGCAGTTTTTTTGATAAATTTTCTGTATTTTCAATCCTACAACAGATAAAAACCCAACACTTCCAACAGAAACAGCTTATGAAATAGTCTGTATCAAAAGTAAAGTGATAAAAAGAATTAGTATGATACACAGTGCTCTACAACTTCTATTGCGTATTCCTGTCACAAACGGGCTCTAATCACCAAGCCACCAGTTGGGTGAAGACTTCCTTGCCACCATCATTAGCATCTGCCGCTCTACGGCTGAATAGAAGAGCTTTTTTATTATTATTCCAACATAAAAAAAAGTTCAGTCTCATGTTTCCAACCTGGTCTCCAAAGTCCTCCGGGAACTTCCACAGTACCACTGGATCTGTAAATAATTGACAGACAGCATTAATCAGAGGCAAAGGAACAGAGTATTACAGTCAGAGTACATTAATATTAAAGAGAGGGTCAGCTTAGCGTCAAGCTTTGAGGCAAGTGCAAAAATGTATCTAAAAAACTAAGGAAGATACTGGATTATTTAAAAAGACTTATTTCATATTTATGAAACTAGATGTTTATTGTTTTACATATGGTGGCAGGTTATAATGTACTGAACTACTTCCACATTTAACTCCTTAACCTTTGAGTATTTTATTTTTTAAGTATGTGTTCTACTTTCAAATTTTAATTTAATGAAGAAATGAAGTAATATAAAACCTCTTTCCATTCAAGGAAAAAAAAAAGATGCAAAATTATAAGGAGAAAACATAGACCTCTATGAGGTATAGAAAAGCATTATTTGTAATTTTAATGAGGAGACTAACATAAGAAGTACTCTCAGAGTTTAGAAGAGCTAGCTCATTGAATATTTTTCTGTTCAGAGCCATTTAAAAATCAGCATTTCAATAATATCTTAAAGCTTTCATTAATTTATTACGAAACGTTAACTACCAAAACAATCGGCATTATTCAGGCTATATGCAAGT
The DNA here is from genome assembly GCF_964273445.1 of Streptopelia decaocto. NCBI lineage: Eukaryota > Metazoa > Chordata > Aves > Columbiformes > Columbidae > Streptopelia > Streptopelia decaocto. Next base: position 18,582,463 of record NC_138659.1, read on the forward strand.
CTACAATTAACATCTACATCTAACACAATGACCTGAATCACAACCTTTCAAACAAAAACTGAATTATGCTCTTCATCCCTCCAGAGCTTTTAATCTCCTGTGATACAAAACCTTCCTGAGGTGCCACCGTTCAGCTGTATCAAGGACACACGCACAGCTCCGCACTGGCCTCCACGCACCGGAGCCGCAGCAGCAGCACTCGTCCGGGTGCCAGAGGTGGAACCACTATCTCCTGCCAGGCAGCGCTGGGCTGGTGCCCTGGGGGTCTCCAGCCCCTGCTCGTGCCCTGGGCAAGCTCAGGCAGATCTTCATGCCAATGGCAGTGCCAGGGCCAGGGCCAGTAAACCACAGAGAAACCCGCAGGGGACACTGCCTGATGGGAACTGCAACCTCTTGGCTACCTCAGGAGCTGCTGGGATTCCTCTGAGAAGCCAAGGTCTGGGAAACATATTCAGATTCCCACTTCAGTCTCTACTGCTAGCACCGCCTGATCAGTCAGAACCATAGAATTATAGAATCATAGAACGTCCTGAGTTGGAAGGGACCCACAAGGATCATTGAGTCCAACTCCTGTCCCTGCAGATGACAACCCCACAGTTCACACCATGTGTCTGAGAGTGTTGTCCACTCTCTTCCTGAACACTGTCAGGCTTGGGGCTGTGACACCTCCCTGGGGAGCCTGTTCCAGAGCTCCAGCACCCTCTGGGTGAAGAACCTTTTCCTAATGTCCAACCTGAACCTCCCCTGGCACATCTTCCTGCCATTCCCTCAGGTTCTGTCATTGGTCACTAAAGAGAAGAGTTCGGTGCTTGCCCTTCCTCCTCCCCTTGTGAGGAAGCAACACCCTGATTGGTAAGTTTTACAGCAGAACTGGAGGGTTCTCCACTTTTGGCAAAGTACAGAAGTTCCTACTCTTCTTCATCTTCCTACATATGTCTACAGCTGCAAATAGAAGCTCTATTGGAAGGGGAACGTCACTGATGCTGATTTCAAACCCTTCCACTCAACAGGCAACTGCTGCACCCACGTTTGCTGCTGTCCTGCTCACACAGAGCTGGAGACCAAAGCCAGTGTTCCTCCCTCACCCCCGACCAGATGTTAAACCAACAGTGGAACACACATTTCAAATGCACCGCAAAATTCAACTTGTCAATCAACTCAACTGAATTTAGACCTTATTTTCATCTCATTCTAATGCAATTGAGATTTTAGTTTTAAAAAGTAGCCATTTGATTCTTCGCATTGAACAAGCACAACTCTTTGCTACTAAGAACATCTGGAGAGGATTCTGCAGCTATTCTTTATGGAAATGTACGTATTTTGCACAAGGAATCTTCCTCCATCTACTATAGGGAACAAGAACCTTCGAAGGCAGACATGAAACAAGAGATAAGATGCTATATTTACAAAAATTTGAAAGCAAATAAATACAGTTACTTAAAGCAGAGACCTTTTTTCCCATCTATTTTCTGTGTATTTAAATCAAACGCATCTGTGTAATGCCCAGATACACAAGGAGTTTGAAGATCTCAGTACCTATACTGTAAGAGATCTCTTATTTTTATTCCGATTTAGTATTACAAAAAAGAAAGTAACTATTTATCAACAATGATCTCTGTCAAATTCAAGGAGCTGTAAGTATAGTAACAGATATCAAATACTCAATGTTAAGTAATTCATAAATTACTTGCTAAAAACCACTAGAAACTGTACAGAATCAAAAAAAATCAAAGAGCTTGCAAATCTAAGGTCATATGTCCATAAACATTTCAAGCATAAATTTCTCCGCAAACAAGCAATCCCACTGCACTCCCACTACCAGCTGCTTGCTGGTGATCCCAGACCATCATTTCAGTCCCATCAGTACAGACTCCACCACAGCTGCACACTGAACCACATGAGGGAACTGACCAAGATCAAACCAACTGTCTGGAATTTTCCAGCTCAGTGTCAACTAGATCAGTTCCCTAAAACTCTTGGTTTTGTGCCAGAAAAAAAGGAAGAAAAACCAGGGAGTGGGGAGTTGTGGAGAGAAGAAAGCGGGGCTGCCTCACCCAGCAGCGATCCCGCCTTACGCACTGGCCAAACCTCAGGAAATACAAGCTGGCCGCTGGCTGTGTCTAGTTCCGTTTCTTATCTCCTATTTCTTGTTCAGAACTTCCCAAGTCACTTGTACCATTTATAGTTGCTTTGACTGCACAACCTGTGAGCTGTGGCCAGGAAAGAGGTACTATATCGCAACAGCAAAACCTCCAAGTGCAATTTTAAAAGATCACTATCAGGATCGAAGCATAATCTCAGAATTAAGAAAAACTTGGCTCTAAGTAGCTTGGGGTTTGGGGTCACAAGATGGTTACTATCTCCACATCTCAGTGAGGTGCCAACGGAGCTGAACAGCTTTCACAAGAGAACCTTTACCTACCAGCAACAAGAGCCACTGCTCCAATAACTTACTTTCATGTCCTGACATGCTAACAGATACGCAACCTGCAACTATAATTTAGTGTTGCTCAGATTGCTGTCTTCATATTATTAGGGCTCTCTCATAGTAATTGGGTCTCATTTGATATAATAAAAAAAGTCTGAAGTAAATTCCAGTTCACTGAACTACAGGTATAACAACATTTCTTTTCATATCGTGAAAGGGTATTTACATCATGAGAAGATAATTGAATTCATGTGATCTAACAGGCAGGATAATGCTCTTAATGCTCCTTCATGAAAACAAAAAAGAGCCAACATTTAAAAAAATATTCTTAGTTCAAGAAAAACATTCAGTGCTACGTTCAGCAAAAATTATACGCCTCCAAGACTTGTCCAACTGCTTTGAGCTGCATTTCACAGTTGTTATTACTGGCTTTTAACTCGTTATTTTAGCCATACATTTAATTAGTAAGAAAATTTGATGTGACTAGTGCTTCAAAAAGAAAGGTTACTATACTCTTTCTATGCCTCCACTCTCTGAAACCAAACCCTAACACATATAAAAAGCCTTGGGATTTTATGATAATTATCTGAGTCAGGGATTGGGCTTTCTTCAAAGATTATGTGTGTTTCTGCTTTTGGATCTAGGCTCAGGCAGCATCTGACACATCTTTGTGGTAACTTCTCACAAGTGCTGCAAAGGAAGAAACAAAAGGGTACTGATTTAGAAATAAAAAGAGAAACTATAATCCAATTCTGCAACTTTATCTTCAGATTTACTAAGACTGAATCTTCTTTTCCCTGAGGATTACCTCCCAGATACCCCATCTGATCCAGCAATGTTAGGCCAATTTTCTGCTGATTTTATGGGTGAGAGGATGAGAATAACTCTGAAATAGCTCTTGCTATAGCCAGTTGAGGAACTACTGAGTTTCCCCTTGCTGTTTTTGTTTGTTTATTTATTTGGGGGGGGATTGTTTTTTGTTTTTCTAACAGACTTTTGGGGACAAATGCTTTGCACGAATTCTAACTAAGCATAGTAGTAAGAGGTTGTTAAGCACACACATAAAATAGCTCGCACGCTGCATGTGTAAATAGATATATGCACATACAAGCATCACTTCTTCCTATGCCTACTGCATCCAGGACAGACACTTTCCACAGACGTACATCTCACACGTGCCAGTAATGCTTGAAAACTCCTTTGCTAAATATTCCACAGCATTGGCAAGTGCGTCTCACAGACGTGCATTCGCACCGCTGTGAGGCTGCAGCTCACGCACACATTGCTAGACATAAATTGTGACTTTTGACTTCTTTGACTCCTTTTGCATCATTTGTGATCATGTAAGTCTGTCTATACATACTTTAAAACAACGCTTTTTGTAAGAAGACTCAGAAAGAACCAGTTAAGCCCCTGAGGACCACAACTGAAAGCAGATGCAACTCTCCGTACCAGCCAGAAGAGAGACAAGCAGGGAAGGGTTTGTTGAGAGACCAGAACTTAGTGTACAGTGTACTTGATACAAAGAGAAAAGGGACCCATGTGCAACACTTAGCAACATAAGTATTCAAAATGTTGCAATCTAGAACTGCTCCACAAGAAAAATGCAGGCAAGGATGATACATACAAGAAGAAAAACATATGTATTTCCTTAAGGTAAGTAATTCTTCTCCAAAAATCTATTCCCATAGAGGTAACTTCATAAAGCATGTCATCCATATTTTCAGGAAAACCACTTCTAACACATTTTAGCTTCTGTAGTAAATCTAAGAAAATATAAAAGTACTATTTCTCATTACAGAGTAGATTAGAGAAGTGGTGCACTCGTAACTATGAAAAATAAAGAGAAAACTTTCCGAGTGGTATTACACTTTCCCAAAAATTCAGTAGTTAAATATATTCTAAAAATACTCTTCACAATCATTAAGTTTGCAGATTATAAATATCACCCAAAAATACAACAGGATAAGTTAATTAGTGCACAATCAATTTGGTAATGGAACAGAAATTACAAACACATGCTGAGAAACATCATCTCAGGTAATTCTCTTGATAGCAACAGAGAATAATTTCAGACAGAAAAGCACAGCTAATGTAAAATGAAACGGATTAATTAAGTAGTCCAATATTCTGCCTGGAAAAGAGGAATCGTCATCCCTGTGGGTTTTATAGAGCCGGATAGACAAAAAGATTGCCAAGCAGAGCCGGTCATGTCTTGGGACAGAGGAACGGACTAGATGACTGCTCAGCATCCCTCCAGCTATATTTTCTCTGACGCTGTAAAGATTTTCATTGGAAAAAAAGCTGTCAGTGCAGAGGGGAAAGAAGAGACTGGGGCCAGGAGTTATGGGGGTGGGGAAGAAACGCAGTGAGGACAAGGAAGGCAGCAAAGCTTATTGCAGACTGGAAGAAGTAGTTCCGGATTGTTTTTCTTACATGAACACAATAATGCAATTAATAAAGCTGAAATTATATATAATTATCTCAGGGAACAGCTTTATAAACACACATTTATAAGCAATAAGCAAAATTGATTTGGTTGAAGTAAACAGTTTTCAGCCATAAAAAATTTGTTCTTTAAACCAAGTTTATAATACTGCTAGTGTTCAAAGACAAAAATCTGCTACATAAAATAATCTGACAGAAACTCTCAATCATAATGATGTTTTTGTATCAATATAGTATTTTTTTACTACAATCATGATTCAGAAACAAAATAAGAGATGAACCATAATATGCAACCCAAGTGCTTTCAGAGATGAAATCATCTGATGAAAAAAACAGCATTCACATTAAAACATTACTTCTTGCACAAAAAGACTTCTGTATATCATATTAAAATCCACTTGTTAACAGTTCCATACATGAAGTGCCAGAGGTGCAGCAGAACGGGGGCTCTGCTGTCAGGAAGATGTGAGTGCGACAGGGTCTGCAGCGCCCGGGTTTGGGGGATCACAGCGGAGGCCCCGCCAGCAGCTGCAGGAAGAGCAGGATGCGGTAAAGAGGGGGAAGAAACGAGTTACAGTATTTTCCAAGCATTGGTAATCAAAAGAAAGAACAAGGACAAACCACATTGAAGCAACTTCATTTAAAAAAAAAAAAAAAAAAAAAAAAAAAGGAAACTAAGGCACACTCCTTAACTTCTCAGGCACTTAAAACCTGTCAGATTAAAGACAATATGCAAATGAAGGTGCCACTGTAGAAAATACTTGGAAGTACACTTTTTGCAAATCATGCAGTCCAAGTATTTTTTTTGCTCAAAGGAATACTGAAGGTTCTACAGGACCATTAAGTCTGTTCTACTCTAACTGCTCTACAGAAAGCTTATTGTAGAGTGCAACCACACTCCTAGTCTTTTCATAAAAGCGAAAGAAAACATATTTACAAAATTATGTCAAATCTTAACAAGCCAGCACCTCCAACTTCTTTACTCCCACTTTACCCACTGATGTGCCTTCCTAAATTGCCACCACAATTTCAAACAATTGCTACTTCAGTAAATGGCAAATGAACATAAGACAAGAAAACGCTGCACTGAAAGGGGTTTGTTCCCTTGGAGGGCTGACTGCTTCCAACCAAAGACTCCTAATACTGAGTGCCTGACCACTGCCAATTTTAAGAGAGAAATACTGATGCTTTACAACCACATCAGCTAAAAAAATGTTAATGAGTTTCAAGAATTACATCTGACAGCTTTTCCTGATATGTATTTACACAGTGAGATTTTTCTGGGTCTCTGGGTGCTGACACAGTGACCCCAGCAGCACATTGGCGCAAGGTGCTGAACCTGGACTTGCCTTCCAATCAGCCACGACGCAGCCACAAGGCAGGAGCCCAGCCTCTCCTGTCCCCTCTCCCTTCCCCACACCCGTGGCTTCCGCCTGGTCTTCAACTGATTGCAAAGCTTACACCCCATGTTGAAAAATTGTTGAGGCAGTGAAGGTACCTGACTCTCACAGGCACCAAAGGAGATGTTTGGCATGTGTGATTGCCGACCTTTTTCCTTTTAACTTTTCTCATACAAACTAAAGTGTGAACTAAATGACAACAATGTCAACAAACACACACTAAATAGTGCCCTTTAAGAAAGGGAAAATGGAAATTAACATTTTAGCAGCCTGCCTCAGAGTCACACTAACTGTCACCTGTAAGCCTTCATGGTTGCCCATTTGCAAGTCAGAAATGGAATTTTTTTATCAGTCAGGTTCAGAAAGATAATTACAAAGACTGACTCTCAGCTAAGATAATAACATCTTCCTGCTACAAGGAAGCTTTTCCTAAGGAAACTGCTTTTACCTGTAGCTGAATATAAGCTGGACAGGCTTTCAAGTAAGCTGAAAATATGCACGATAGTTTAAAATCATTTCTGTAGGACTTACACTTGAAAAAATGCCCCAAATTACAAGCAATCCAAGCTACTCATGGACTTCAAGTGACTCAGAATTTAATTGCATCTTTTTAGGGGCATGTAACTTACTATACGGTTTCAGGATACCAGTGCTCACACCACATTTGTGGAAATTCAGAATTTTGTTTTTAATACACAGGAAAACAAAGAAACTATGCACAACTGTAAGAGTCACTCAGTCTTTAAACAAAAACCACACACACCACATTCTTCTCTGCTCCACACAAACACAACTCGCATTTGAAGCCAGCGAGTCCAACTCAGTCACTACTCACAGCATTACAACATCACAGCACCTCCGCCACTTTTCCATGAAGGTCAGTACTACCCCCAAAAGCACTAAGAGCTCACAGTCTGTACTAAGGGTGCGAGTCCGACCTGTGTACATCGCACTGTAAAGCCACGCAATAGATTTACTGATTGCAAAGTTTACCACAGAATTATTTTCAAGTACCTCTGCTTTTAACTTATGTGATAGCAGTTCCTCAAAGCAATCAGAAAATCAAGGCTGTGAAAACTGTGTGCAAATGTTGAACCGCTCATCCCGTGCAAGGTTCAGCCCACCACACTGCAGAGATGCAGGGTTTTGTCTGACAGCACTACAGCTCTGGACCTGACAGTTCCTCTGATTTTTCCAATTTCCCTGTCTGCACTACATTCAGACTAGGAAATAAGTACCTGATCCCTTTTATGAGCAAGTAGATGATTAAAACTTTCTAGCCACAACTTGCCATCTCCTTCAGAGCTGCAGGTCAATCCCTTTCTGCCCAAGAATTTGTTACCACTGAAGGATGGAGCAGTAAGTCATTTCAGCTAACTAGGGACAGAAAGAAAGGGTCCTTGTGGCTGCAATGCTATTAGCCACGCTTCAGGATAAAACCTTAATCAGGGTGAGAGTTCATTGCACAGATAGTGCACAGATAAAATGAATATGTTCAGTCTTCATTTGGTCTCTTTGCAAGATAAGCAGAAGTTTGTTCTACCTGCTAAGTCTTTAGAATGAGTTTGTAAGTGTGGCAACAACTGTAAGCCTCTTGGAGCTGCAGTGTTATTTTTAATTTTCCTATTTTTAACTTGTAATCGTGAGCGAATTACAGCTCATGAAAATGAGGATGTAAGAACTAAGGTAGCAAAAGAACAAGCGAGCACCACATATGCATTTAGTCATTGTGAATGTCTGAGGAAGGTTTACAAAACAAAATACTTCTGCTGTCAGTGGGTCTCTTGTTCAAAGACATTTCAGCAAGACAGGCTGAGCACTGACCTGATGAAAAGAACAACAACCGAAAACGATAAGACTAAGGTCATTCACCTCTGCAACCAAATACAAGTTTTACATCCTGCCCTGTAAGGATGAAAAACTAACTCTCTACACCCACTTACTAACAGACACATTGTGCAGGGTTCTGTTTGTTTTAAATGAAGGCACAGAACTTAAAGGTCTTAAAAAATATCATGGGCTACATGACATTTGCCTGTATCAGTGCCGCAAGACTGATTTGGAGAAAGATCTAGAAAAGCTCTAGTACACATTACCAAGCAATACGTACTAGGTAAATTAGGATGAAACAAACCTCCAGCACAGCCAAGGACACTGGAGATGGCCGGTCACTTGGCTCTCCCAAGTCAGTGACGTCTGAACCAGAGAAAAGCATTTTATCTCACTGCATAAACTACCATGTTGACTTTGCAGAACCCACACAGACTGCACATAGAAAAATCAGAAAGCTTTTGGCACATGACAAAGACTATATCTCAGTATCCTATGGATGCCCAAGTTACTGCTTCCTAATTCCCTTCAAGAAATACAAATTGGGTACTTGAATATGAAAACCAGGGGTATATGTGACCCTGTAAAGCAAACTGCCTGGCTGCAAGAAACACAGAGTAATATTCAAACCATTTTTGAAAGACATTTTTCAAAAATAATATAAAAAGAGATCTTACATTATAGTTTACATGCCTAAAAGATAAAATTAAATAAGTAAAAAATTTAACAAATAATTTAATGCTTTTGTAATTTTTTTCAAAGAAGAAATTAGTGCATTCTTGCTTCTTCAAGAAAAAAAATGAATGTCACTGGGGAACTCCCTCTTGACCAGAGAAGATGAATGTAATGATTGTCTATTTACCTCATTTCTTGCCCAAACAGTGCAACAACATTCTTTCCACTTCCCACTGGTGAACACCACTTCCTAGTCACAGCCCGACTGTTTAGTATTTCAGGGCAGGAGTTCCCTGTAAACTATGTCCCGTGCCTTAAATACCAACTAGCACAAGCAGCAAAATGTGATGATTCAATTGCTAGCAGGTTTTTTTTAGGCTAGAGCAATACTGGAATATGTAACACATTGAATAATAGAATATATAACATTATCATGAAATACATAAAATCATGATCTAAATTATAAAGCTAAGTGTACTATATAGATCAACCAGACATAAGGAAGAAATTTTTTTACACTGAGGGTGGTGAAACACTGGCCCATGTTGCCCAGAGAGATGGTGGATGCCCCATTCCTGGAGACATCCCAGGCCAGGCTAGCCAGGGCTTTGAGCAACCTGATCTGGGTGAAGATGTCCCTGCTCATGGCAGGGGTTGGCCTGGATGAGCTTTGAGCATCCCTTCGAACCCAAACCATTCTATGATATATATTTAGTACATCAGTAGACAAATTCCACTTTGGAACATCCTCCACTAACATTGTCCCTGGCCAAATGCTTTAGACAAACTGCCCCCAAACAGGGAAAACATCCCCAAAACTTAAGTGTATAGGATTCACCCTGTCGAAAGCACAAAGGCAGAAAAATATTCTGTCATCATCTGTGTTTCCTTCCCTCCGTCCTTGCTTCCTACCCAGCTCACTATCTAAGTGTTCTTCTCTATTTGGCCAACACATGGAAGAGGAGCGCTGTCTTTGAGCTGTTGGCAAAACCCCAGGCTTTGTTGCCTTCGGACACAGCACACACAGCAGTGCCCAGGCGGTGAGATGGGGCTGTCTCCCCCACCAAGCACACCTCTCCTTTCGCACAAGACTACTGCAAGCAAAGCTGAAACTGGAGTGCGCATCGCGGCAGATCTTCAGGCATCACAAGCTGCCCTGTGTTTCTTTTGCACTTCCCAGAGGCTCTGTCTTCCCCAGGCACAGGGAGGAAGGAAGGCGAACCCAAACAACAGCTCTGTGCAGGTATCAGGGGCAGCGATAAACTTAAAGGTGTGAAAACTACTGTTGAGATATTGACTTCATATGCCAGCACTTCTGATTTGTGGCAGCAGGCAGACAACCACTCTTGAATGGGTCACCTCTGATATTCAGGGAGTTGCCAGCAGAAGTGAAAGCACCATCCCCTGCAGCACTGAACATCGTTCACAATCCAGCAGTAATCTTGTGTCGTGATACAGACTCCATCTATGTCTTCTGAATGCAAAACACCCGCAGGAATTGTGAGCTGCCTTCAACTGCCCTGATGAATGCTTGTCTCACATACTCATACTAAGGCAGGCAACCTTCATGGAAAGGTACATGAGGAAACCCAGCCAACCCCACTGACACTGTTGCTGCAGCCAAGGGTGGCTACCAGGGAGAAAGGGTTAGTCAGATTTTCTATTTGTTGTTTTATTCTTGATTATTTATGACATTTCAATTAATCCCTTATTGTATATTCACATCTCTATTACTACACTGTGAAACCAAACTGGGGATTGTTCAGTGATGCTCAGCTTGTGTGTGAAACAGAATGAACATAATTGTGTGTTAAAAAAAGATAGATTAATATTCCCTGTCTTTACCCTGTTTTCATTCTCCCATTACCATTAATGCTGCCTATATGAAATTCAAGTCTTTCCTGTTTTGCTTACTTGCTGTGGTGGGAAGGGATGGGAGTAGTGCTGACAAGTGAGACCTGGCCTGGCTGTTTCCCACTCCGCAGAAAGTCTACAATACCACAACCAGAAACACATTTGACTATGAAAGCTGTAACTGTATCAGACAACTTTTCATACTGTTAAATCTGTTAAAAATTAAATTAAAACAATAATAAACATTCTCAGCTAAACAAACCATAACAACCATGTTGATTAGCCACAGCCTGAGTATATAGTTTGTTGTATATGTAAACAGTTCACAGATTTAAAATAAAATAAACATCATTTTTTTTAATGTATTTTCTAACCTATTACAATTCAGTATTCATTTTTATTTTAGTTGTTCATGATACATTAAACCAGAATAAAGATAAAGGAGCACTGATCAATAAGTACAAATTTATTTTTTTGCCTTTGCTTTCCATCTTATACCAAATCCATTTTAATACCATCGGGGGGGGAAAAATAAACTCATCAGTCACCTGATGGAGTAATTCAAAACTTAACCAAACAAGGCTAATGGGTGAGAATTGAATTGAAAACACCTTGACAAAGAAAGCAATTTCTTTTCTTCGCACTCCTCAGAAGCTGTGGGTGATCACTGTAATCGAACCATCAACAGCGAGGGGCCATCTGTCCCAAGGGCCTTCCATGTGAGCAAGAATCAACAACAAAAAATTTTAGAGGCTGGACCACATACATTCAGCCCAGATTTGTCTATGACAGGCAGCATGCAGCTGAAAATCAATGTTTTGACGTTTTTCACATACCAGTCCTTAAAAGTCAACACTGAACTTTTGATAAGAACAAAACACAAAAGTAGGTTAAAAGGTTGCTTACAGAAAGATCAGTGTTACTCCAACGGCCAACAAACCTCTAATCAGCTGAGATTCTTACTCTATCATGAAGCCCTCCTGTTTCGGTATCCAACAGCCATGCTCCACATGCAAAGACCACATAAAACAATCTTTACACTAGCACTGATGTTACGAGACACCTCTAGTACTAGTGTGCGCAGCTACTGAAGATATGCGAGTGATTTAACAAATCACTCACACAGAATCCCAAAACCTTGGGGTTTTTTTGTCTTTGTTTGGTTTTTCCACATAAAACATTAAGAAAGGGTCTCCCAGAAGTTTCTGTGCCGGTGACTACACACAACACATGCCAAGAGCAAGGGGCTCAGGCTGGTCTGGCCAAGGCATTGTGGCTTTGGCACCTGTAGTCCCAGGGCAGAAGTCCCTCCAGATCCCCGAGGACCTCCTGGACAGGAGCACAGGCTTCAGAGCACATCCCTCCCACGGATGCTCCCAAACCAGGCACTCTTCCCTCACCAAGTCTTTCAAAGGGCAACAACACGAATGGCAGAAGGTAAATACAATTTATTCTTTGGTGTTTTCCTACTGGAAAATATATTGGTCATTTAGTAAAACAAACTTGGACATAGCTACACCTCTCTGCACCTTTCTAATTGCTACAAAGCTCTCAAGAGAAAAGAAAAAAAAAAAGACATTATTTTCTGCTCAGCTTCTTTAAACAGCATTTGTCCCCCTTTGCTTCAGCAGAGCCCAAACGCAGTCTCAGGCCAAGGGGACAGCCAGGGAGTGACAGCTAGCACAGGGGGGTGACAGTGAGCACGCTCTGATCTCCAGCCCTGCCGCCTACTGACCTCAAGTCTGTCATCCCAGGCTTCCAAACATCATGGGATCTTAGAAAAATTAATTCTTTTTAAGAATGTAAACGTTCTTCCATATGAAAAAGAAGACATTTCCATGCAAGCCCAGAGTTAGTTATTTTAAAGCACAGGCCACCCATATAATAAGATATGTATAATAGAAGCAAGTCAAGGGCTTTTCTCACAGGTGTTTACAGATAGTTACTCAGGTCAAAATTCCCAATTATGTGCCAGAGTGAGGCCAGTAAAACAGGGGCTATAAAAGGCATCCCAACAAATGCGCAGGGGCTGTAACCAGAATGGATTGTGTCTTTCCGCCCTGGAGGCAGGAGGTCTGGGTTCCAGTCTCTGGGTTACTAACACCAGCGCACATTTGATAACCAGGAAACTCCCCAAGACATTTTTTGATATCATGTACATCAGTGATAAAACAGAAGGGTTAAGTTTCTCTGCTGATTTCTAAAGTACCATTTATTCAGAACAGCAAAGTAGGAGGGTGACGTACATGCGTGGTTTCAATATACACCCATTACAAAGTAACTGTGATGTGGTTAGAGTGCAAAACTATTTTATCTTACAAAACCTCAGTGCTTGATGCCTGCTTCGTTCAGTGGAATCTCAAATTTTTCACAAAAAAGTGAAAATTAGTTTAGGAGTGTGATAATAGCAGACAATATACTACTGCAGCTCTGAGGAGAGAGAGGAAACTCAGAAGAGCAACAGGGCATTTGGGGGTAGGCAGATAAGGACCTACAGGAAGGAAGAGAGTATTACAAAAAGATGGGCCATCCATACATTTGAACTGAGTATTTCTACCTCTTATGTAATGAAGGTCTTAATTTTATTTTCCATAAAGCATTACAGCAGAAAAAAACAAGACGAGGACCAGGAAACTATGAGTAATGGATGTGTATGCACCAGATATACAGCAGTCAAAAATATTAGCAAGGAAAAAAATGATATCATTATTACTGATGTGAAAGAACAAGGAAAGACTCATTAATAAATCAACCACAGCATAAATTAAGGTTACGTCTCATCTAAAAAACATCAATTTACCAAATAAATCTGATGTTAATATTTCAGAATGCATCTAATAAACCTGAATAACAGCCGTCAACATGCAGAATGCGCAAGGAGATGAAATATATTACGCTGCATGTGATATTATGCATTATATTACATTAATCTGTAAGAAATATTTCATAAAAAGGCCTCCTCTCAACCACTGCCATTCTTGTTGCACAATTTCCCTGTCTTCAGTAGTTGCATGAAATAATAAGATACTATGATGTCTTCAACATGTCAGAATGGCTGTATGATTCTAGCATCCATTTTTTATCTATTTCTCCAGCTTCTTCCTTCCTTCTTCTTACACAAACCTCAGGTCACCTACAAGCCCCCATCACTAACCACTTCTAGCCCTTTCACACTCGTGCTCTGTCCTCCACATGCTCTCCATCCCCACCAGTAAGACAGTACTGGTGCCACAACTGCATGTTCACTGCAGAAGAAACAAATCATTAACCACGCACGGGCACTTCTCGTTAAGAACTGTTAAATAAGCAGCTAGATAAAAGAGAAGTTGCTTTGCATTAGGATAACTAACTCCATTTTTTTATTAATGAAGTGTAACCATCACCACCCATGCTGACAATTTCATAATCAATGGGATATGATGCATTTGTAAATTATGTCCATACAAAAAAAAAGGTATCACCTTATAGCACCTTTTTAATTAATTGTTTGATAATTAGTAAGAAAACATACTGGATATGAAAATGCTGCTACACCTTTCAAGTAGAAAGACACTCTCTTCTCAAGCAAGCCTCAGATAACCACTTTCTTATCTTGAGCCTTCCATTACTCTGATAAACAAAGTCAGCACACTTGCCAGAGCAGGGAAAATCCACTCTTTTCTGAAAACTGAAAAGACTAAAAATAGATTTGAAGAATTATGGACGTGCAAATATCACATCTTAATTTTAACAACTTATCCCAGATGACTTGTTGCTAAAATTCTTCATTCCTGTCAAGGGGACCAGCCTGCTCTAGACAAGACAGGAGGTCTGTGAGCTGGGTGTCTTCTGCACGTATGTTGAAAACACATCCAGGTCAGACCTAGAGCCTACAGCCCCATCCACCCACAGAGGATTTCTTTTCAAAATAACATTCTGTTAAAACTGTGAAGTATACCTCCTTTCATCAGGGAAAAGAGCCAGTTCAGATTTCAGGAACAAAAATCCTTTTCTAGCTCAAGTCCACACTCACTTGCCATTTGATTTCCCAGGGCCAATACAGCACCTTAAGATACACATGACTTAGAAACCTTATTTTTGACATGCAGAGTAATATTTATCACAAAGGGTTCTCCCAATTGTAGCAACCGGGGGCAGGGGGAGAGAGGAACAGGAAACAGAGAACCAGAGAACTTAGCAAGGAGATACAAATTACATTCTGTTGTACAGCAGTAGTATCAGCCCATTTTTTTCCTGAAATACAAACATATTGCATGCCTTTAAAAGATTCCAAAGTGAAGAATTATGAGGGGGGGGGGGGGGGGGGGAAACACCTCTCTCTTATTTTCCAAATTCAAATAAAAGATACTGGAAGGACACCTACTCTAAAATGCATAAGCCTTTTAACTTCTGGTGTTTCCCTAAGAGCAAAAATGTCAGTAATTTTGCTTGAGAACACCATTTTATCCCATCAAATCTGAAAAGCCTAGAAGATCACAATTCATACTGTAGGCTGCTCACTGAGAAAAGTCACAAAATTAACAGCAAGGTAAATAGAGTATAATGGGTTACTCATTTTACTTTCACTTATCAGTGAACCTAAAAGGGTTTCTAAGGAATGTAAAGAGAACCAAGAGTGTGTCTTCTCACTTGAAGACATGTCAGACACAGAAGTACACTTAGTCATACCTTTCTGAGAAATTTACCCCTTAAAAAGAAGAAAGATAGATGTCTGTGAAATGGAGAAATGATGGATTAAGCTCAGCCAAAGGTCAGAGAAAGCACCAAGTCAGAGGCTGCGCTACATCCAAGCACAAATAAAATCAAGCCTCTACCAAAATGTATTTCCCCAAGTGCTGAGAAGCCCTGGTGCCAGCTGAGGAATGCTGGTGGTTACTGACCACTTCTAATAATGCAAGGGGCTAAAGCTGTCCAGGTCACAAGGAAATGTTTGAAGATGTGACATGTGAAGAGAGTCAACAACAAAGCCTAACTTTAATCCCTCTGTGTGAAGCAGGAAGAGGAATTTACTTCATATACAAAACACAACTACGTCCAGTCAAGTATAAAACTTGCAGAGGTGCACAAGTAAAGCATTATGACTCTTTTCTGCATGCTGGGAGAGCCCAGGAGGGAGAAGAGCAGCTCCTCATGGGCTGGACCTACTGAAGCACAAGGACTGGTTGTACGCCAGGCAGCGAGCTGAGCTTTAATGTATCTTCTGCCAGCCTGAGTCAGAAGTAGCACAACCAATTAGTCCAAACGGGTGGACCCAAGAATACGGGAGGCTTAACTACTAGTTAACATGGCTCCCATCTTTTCTAATTGGATTGCAACTAAATTCCCAGCACTGATAATACCAAAATGAGATCAGAGGGTAGAGGCTCCATATTCTCTTTGCCCAAAGATTGGAAAGAGCTCTCCCCTGCTGCTGTACAATAGCACTGACCACCCAAAGATCCGCAGCATTCACTGGAGACCCATCTCACTGTCCCCTGAATCCATGTGAGGAGTTTACTGCCATGATGCTTCTTTATGAGCCCAAAAAACAGCCCAGAAACAGCGGTAAGAGTTAAAAAGGCCAAATTCTAAATTATGTTAACCTATGCAATGGAAGATTAGAATAAAAAAATTTAATAAAAATGAACTTGATCAGGGCTGGGGAGGAGGAGAGCAGAGTCACTGTGCTTTTAAGGGCTGCTGAAAGACTGGATTTTCATTTGGGGATCTCTTTTTCAAGCATTTGAGAAGGGAGAGCTGTGCAAGCCCCAAGCTAAACCAGCACACATCTTCAGACTCACTTGCATCCTATCAGAACTGCTGTAACCGCTCCTGACACTCATTTGCTTGACCCATTTTTGATAAACAAAGAATGGAGTACTTGAAGTATTTTTCCCCCTTGTTCATCCCATTCTTCACTAGTCTCTTATTTTATGGTCAGAGGTTAAACTGCTGACCTCTCACCTTCAAGGCAAGTTTTTCCCCCCTTCCATAAAAGGTTTTTCACAGTGTGCAGCACTCGGATTAGCCCCTATCCCTTGGAACAAAAGCTCTGCCTTTGTACTGCTGGTTTGGGCATGGAGTCCGTACATCAGAGGAAGCTGCTGCTACTTACCATTCACAATAACGATATTGTGAGGCCCCTCTAACGCCTCGTCTCTCAGTGTCTAGACTTTCACCCAACCAGCCAGCAAAAAAGAAAATCCTGTAAAGCACTCAACTGAAAATTAACTATGGTATCCTGTTGTGAACCTGATGAAGACGTTATTTGAACATACGGTAAAACTTTCCATTGTTTAACATAAAGATAAGAGAAAAACTTTTAGAGCCCCAAGCTTTAAATAGTCATAGGGATCAATTCACTCATGGGTCAGTAAATGCATTTTATTAGCAAGCAGCTACTGCTTATGTGTGTCTTTAAAATAATACACAGATTATTAACTTATACTCAAGCACCTAGCATTCTGGATATTTCAAGAGCCTAACTTCATACTCGGTAAGGACACACTAAGCCAAGACTCAAGACCTAAGAAGTATATCTTCCAGACTTCACTGACAGTGCTGCATCGGTATCGCCCATCATCCCAGTTATCTTCAGCAATTAAAATTACAGAAGTATGGTAACAGAAATATCTTATGCTTTGCTATGGAGCAAGATGTGTAAGTGCTCGGCATCACTGGCCATCAAAAAGGGAGAAGTCTGGGCAAGACAAGGCATCTATAAATTTATAGTGCAAATAGACCATGGGATTTGGGGCAGGGCAGGGGAGGGGAACCAAAGCACAATGCAGTGACCTGTATTTTGTTTCTTTGTCACACTTGCATTTCTATAGCATAAATAATACACAGTGGCAATAGATATTAGTGAAGTGGACTAACATTAATAAAAATATATTCTTTCATCTTGAGAAAAAAAAATCCACAAAAACTCCAAAAAAAAAACCCCAACAAACTAGATCTAAGCAATATTTTAATGTTTGAATAAGCAGATTATATATTGTGAATCACTGAAAATAATTTATTATCGCAGACAAAAAGATGCTTGCATGTTTGTGGAGTTCTTAGGGCCTCTCAAGTGTGTATTTTGGAAAGAGTTCCTGGGGCTTTGCTAGGAGAAAAAGCCACAGCTGAGGAAATGCGCCCCTCACCAATTTCACCAGTTTGTTTTGAACACAGAGGCAGAGAACATCAAAATAAGCAGCAAACAGATTGCTGTTTGGCGTGGGTTGCTTGACTGGGGGAATGCGAGGGTGCTTGCTTGACTTTTGGGGATTTTGTTTCTTTTTTTAAGAGTGTTTTGTGATGAAACAAGAAAGTAACCATGTTCCCCTGAAGCTGAGCAGTGCTGCACAGGAACCTAAGTCAGCTCCCCAAAATAACGCAGCCGCCACACAGGATCCAACCCTACAAACCTGCTCACAGTACCAAACTATTTGCTTATTTATAGATATTCACTGTGAGCGTGATTCAACAAGATGCACATTTTCACACATATGTAGGCCAGTTTGAGAAGTTGTATGCAAACTGATTTCAGACAGACAAAACATCTGAGAAGAAATGTAGTCTGGGAAGGAACGAATCCAGGGCATTAACTCAAGAGCATGATAATAGAAATAGATTTATACTCTTATGATTCATTATTATTTTTAGTTCTAAACAAGGTTACTGAGAGAAAAAAAAATATATTAACATTGGAGACTTAAAAATCAGAACATTGGATTTCTCCCTGTGAGCAGAAGTAAACAAAAAAAAAAAAAGAACAAAGTTGTTCTTCCTATACTAAAAATACATTTGGGGCCATTTTTCCATTTTCTTTTCTGAGCCCACATTTAGCACAATAGCATCTGGGAAAAAAAATACTCTGAAAAACTGCATTACATGAGATAAGATGACCTACTGATTTGAAGCTTTAGAAAGAGACACAGAACGCAAAAAGTTGTGGTTTGGGGGTGGTGAGGTTTGTTTTTACAACTCCATATATTTACATTCTTATGAGAAAGGGCAGCAACAATAAACAGCAGATTCTCCACCATGGGTAAGAGTGATGGAACAGTTATTTCCAAGCATGGAGAAAAGAAAAAAAAAAAAAAATGTGAATTGTTGCTCTGCTGCTATAGAAATCCAGAACAAGATGACACCCTGGATGTTCTGTGCAGTTCTGACCATCCTCTCCTCAAAAAACAAATACAATTGAGAGAAGAACACAAAAGGATAAGGATACATCGTAGGTACGGAAAAGCACCTACTCAGGGCTAGGTTCAACAAATCACACTTTCAGGCAGCCGGGGGTGGATAAAAGATCACCCACAGCGCAAGTGAAGGTGAAAAAGAAATAATTACTCCCTATTTCTTGTAATACAAAACCTATAATCCAAGTGAATCAACAGTAGTAGGTTTCAAACACACAAAAGGAAACTGCTCACAAACACAGCAGCACAGCCAGACTGCCGCAGGACACTGCCGAGGGTGCAGAGGGGCTGGAGCAGAAGGTGCTCACAGCAGGCAGGCGCTGCTGCTGAGAACAGGGCAGCCGGGAGCAGCCCCCACACCTGAGCAGCTGCCCACGGGCACACGCTGCAGAAAGGACACTGCACCCACCCCGGCGGGTCCTGGGTGCTGACACACGCACGCTGTGACACCCACCACCTGCACACACAGCCAGGGGACAAACTGCCCCAAAACCTGCTCACGGTTTTTCTTCTCTGCCTGAAAGGCTATAATCTGTATCTTGACTTATTTTCTTCCAGTTCGAAATACAAGAACAGAGTCACACCAGGAACACAACAGCAGGGAGTGGGTCTTGGAGGCAACTCTCCAAAGCATCCCTTGCCCGGCCGGTCCCCTTTCAGCTGCTACAGAGCAGTCTTAATGCAGGCAAATGGGGGGACAGATGTTTTGGAGATCGCTGGAAATGAGTAACAGTTTAGTCTGGATCCACACAGGAAAGAAGTTGCATCCAGCGCAGGGAAGGATTCGTATTTTAGACTGGGGGTGCAGGTGTTCTGTTCCAAGCAGGCAGCCGTGCTGCCAAAGACAGCACGCTCAGCTCCTCGCAGCAATGGCAGACCTGTTTTAAGCTGACAGATCCGAAAAGCAGAGTTTAGCACATCTCAGAAGGAATTTTCTGGATAATTCAGCCGGGTTCAGGTCATGCTGGCCAGTTTCACCCAAGCACTGAACTGCAACACGTGCTGTGGATAACTTCAGCTGGTTTTATTAACCAGTGTTCTAACAGCTATGCGAAAGGGGACACGTGCCTTCAGAGACCATGTATGCATTAAACAACACAGACAAATCATCTGCAATGAAAAAAACAACCACAGAATCTTTACTTGTCTGAACAATGAGAAGCTGACTTGAGGACATATTTCTGTTGTTCTTCAAATGACAGAGCATCTCCTTAGCGAAAAGCCTCAGTCACAACTTCCTCCCACACACACTTGCACCCAAAATTAAAACCAAAAATGAGAAGACAGCAAAACGAGGAACCAACTGCACTATGATAAGGGGACACTTCATTAAGCTACTGAAATCTCATTTCTGATGTGCTAAAAAAACTTCTTTTGTAGGCAGTTATAAACTAAATACACAAAACACAAATTTAAGAGTCGCTCTGCATAGATGACTTGGCTGACTTACTTTGTGTTCTTCATCTATATGTTACTGTTTACCATCTTGCTCTTCCACATACTTAAGAGACAAAATTACTTAAATTGTTTTTCGTTCCTGATCTACAAGTGTATAATCAAATTAACATCTAAACAACTATGCAATATGCAACATCCTAGAAGCACCATGTGTAAGAAAGTAAACTACACATAAATGTACACCTAAACCCCTTAACACTGACAAGTACCCAAATAATTGCTTATCTACCATCCCTTTTGGGTTCTAATGATTTTAATCTCAATTAGTCAGTTACTGAAACTGTTTCATAAAATGGGAATTCTGGTTCTACATGTACAAAACGACAATTTTTAAGCCGTGGTACAATGCATGAGTCATTTCAAGTACCACAAAGCCCTACAGCTAAATTTAAAATGAAAAAGCTTACTGAATATAATCCTCCAGTAATACTTGAAATCTACTTAAGAAAATTTTGACTGCAAATGGTTCATTTTTTTCCCCAAAAAAAGAAGGTTCTAATAAAGGGTTAGTGAATATGTCATTTATTTTTTTTTGCTTTTAGAATTAAACTCCAAAGTAGTTTTTAAAAAACCTGCACTTTAGTGTTTGTTATTTCTTTGCTAAATACACAGGAAAGATTGGTAACAAAAAGAAAACATTTTTATAGTTATTTAAAGTATGGATCTATTTTTAAATCCTGTGTTTTACACAGAAGGTAAAACTGATCTGGTATTAACAGCGGCAAATATCAGATGCTCTGAAATGCTACAAACACTTTATGAATGTGGCGAAAGTTTCAGCCTGAACTAACAAGATCTCAGTCTACTTCACTACTCCCTGCACATTAGCCCAGTTTTTAATGAATAAAGAGAAAGAATCTAATAAACTCATCTATCTGAGATGTACCACATCTGTGTGGTACCTTGGACTCTTTGAGAAGAGAGAGAGTTCGGCAATATTCTCCCCTCTAGAAACGAGGACATGAAGGGTGATGCTCCACACCAGCACAACCCTCGTCTGCTGTTCCTTGCAGAGTGACAGGGCAGGGAGCAACTAAGGATGTTTGATGAGCTCTGGGTAAACTGGCATCTAGTTTTTACCTATTAATTTACTCATTTCCCTGGATTATTAGTACCTTGAAACAACATCCTGTAAATGTGTTGTTGCATCAGGCAAGGTTTACAATGTTTTAATGAGTTTTTGGTAATTTTCCTGCTCGGATGAAGCCTAGAACCCTTTTCTTTTTGAAGTTACAGGTCAGCAGGAAGTTAGAACTATCACACAGATTTGCAGCTGAAGTGCTGCTGTGCTGCAAATGTAATAACAACACATAGTTCCATTTAATCTTTTCGATAGCAGATATTATAGCACTCCAAGGAGGTCACAATCATACCTCCCTCATATTTCATCATGCAATAGTGTATAACGAGAGTTTTTTTGGCTTTTTTTTTAACAGTTTTCTATTGCTTAAATATGTTGAAAAGGTTATATAGTTAATTTTCTCCACTGTCTTACCCAGCAAACCCAGATTATTTGAGGTGAAAGCATTGCTTAATGAAAGACTTCACCCACACTGGCTTCTACTTGAAGGGGAGATCATAAGAAGGTGCAATGAGAACCAGTATATACATGCACTTTCTTCATGACAGTTTCAGGAACACTCATCCCCTCACTATTACTTCAGTGACACCAGCACAATCTCTGTGCCGTCCCTCAGGGAACGGGACAGCGTGTGCTTTCTCCTGGCTGCCCATGGAAAGTCAAGCTGCAGAACAGAAGACAGTGACGCTCATCACTGCTGCCAGAGAACCACTACCAAGAAATGCACCATGCTTGCTATTAGTCATTCATTTCAAACTTCAAGTGTCTGTTTCCTGGAAACTGCTATTCAAAGACTTGGCTTCTTTTTGCCAGACTTGCTTAATGGATGCTTATCAGCAGCAAAGCTCAGTGATGTGACCCCCAGAAACACATCACTTGGTCTTTCAGCAACATGACCCTGGTTCACTTCACTCCCCTTCAGGTGTGACTGGTGCTGGCACTTCCTACCAATGTATAGTATGTGTTCTACCTTTGTGTGATCATTTTTTTTCCCCTATTTAGCTGAAACTCAATATCGGCAAAGTCCAAAACAAATCTAGGATTATGTCTGGCCCCTACAATGTAGTTTGGGTTTTTTTAATCGTTTTCTCTTAGTGCTGATAAGTCAAATGAAAACATAAACCTCATACACGGAAAAGAGGAAGCACAGACAATAACAGGACACTCAAAAGAGAAGGAAAAAAAAAAAAGATTCAGAGCTAGTTCTGTAAACATATTCCAGCAATGAAAGATTTTGTATCCTATTAATAACTACTGAGCTATCTAGCCACAAGTTAGAGAGATATTTCACCTATTGTTTATAAAATGCTTGTCTTTGTTGACTCACTACCATTGGAAACCAGACTTGGTTGGAACCCTGTCAGGTACCGTGTTTCGTCCCAGAATATCTTCGGTGCATGTGGTCAGTTTTCTGGGCACAGGAGTCCTCTACAGGGAACAACTGCAGCTCATCATACATAAAACAGATTTTATCCACACATCTGTGCATTCTATTAATGCCATAACTTCTAATATAAATTAAATGAATAAATGAAAGAGCATTCTTGTTTCACTGTTCCTATATTTTATTTGGAGATAATTACGAATTATATTATAATGTCTGAGAATATCAGATGCAAGGAGACAATCAGGGTGTCTCAAAAAAGCGCCATTTTCCATTCTCTTAAGAAAAACCTAATGAAGTTGAAGACATTGATTTCAAGTTCATCTCTCAGCTGTTGGTGTTCAAAGAAGAGCTGAGAATAAAATCTGGCTCTCTGCCTAACCCTGCATATTTGCAATACCCACATCATTCCAGTGTGTCTAGTTGTTACACTCTAGAGTTAAACAAAATCCTCCAGAAATGCTGGTGAACAAAGTATGAGTATAATGGGATAATTAAACTTGAGAACTACTGATTTATATTGCAAATATGGTTTCTTTGGTTTCTAAGATGTATTATTTTATTGTAACAGATCAGTATTGCTCTGTCACAGGAATATTAATTTAGGATAACACACAGTACACACTATCATTTCTTTTTATTTTACATATATGACATAACTTCTTATATTCCCATGAAACACATTAATTGAATATATACTGCTAGGACTCTAGATAAAATTGAGGTTCTGTAATATCAATCAATAGAAAGCCACCTTCTCACTCTTTCTGTAACAATTAACTGTTTCAACATTTATCTCAGATTAGGCAATTTGTATCTGTTTCATGATTTGCATTGTGTTCTGACCCACAAGCACAAAGCTAGTATTCTAACTGCTGTGCTAAGTAATATATACTCTTCTACACAGCCAAAGCAACATTAACTAAATACAGGTCTAAAAAAAAAAAAGAAGAAAAGAAAAAGAAAATACCAAAATCCCTTTAGTCTCATCGCATACAAAGCATTTTGAAACATTACTTTGTTTGCAACTATTGTTTATGCTGTTCCGACACTTTCTGTCCTAGCAAGACTTTTGTCTTGCTCACTGAACAATGAACATTTCAAGATGTGCTGACAATTAAAACATACTGGTCATGCTTAGATGAATAATTTCTAGTGTTAAAAGACAGAGGAGCAAAACTCCAGCAGCAGAAGTGCCCCAGTAACATATGTCAGTATCACATTTCCCTGTTTATATTAAGATATGAGGAGTGTACATGATGAGACACAACACAAACAATGTACTTTTACCAGCTTATAAAATCCCATTATGTTTCTAAAACACAATGTGAGCAATTCTGATTTGGCTCCATACATAGCCCAGTTATGTTCCCAGCAGGAACCCCAAAGAACTGCCTATCCTAAGAGTATAGGTTTACTTTACAAAGATTGACACTAACTCCATGTTACAATACAACCATAACAAGTGGTGCCTCTGCAACTCTCCTAGGCTGAATTCATTTCAGACCTTCTTTTACTGAAGTCATTAATGACGATAGTAACTGGTGAGCACACAGATCATTCCACAATCCCAGGCCACAACTTACTGAAGTGACTGCATACACAGTCAGATTTTTATCCCAAATGCTCCTGCCTCCCTTTAGAAGGGCTATTGAGCATTTTAAAATTTGGACAGTGTATGAAGTACAGCCACTGTTCATGAGAAAGCCAAAATTTTTAGTGAATATTCCTTTATAATAAGATACCTTCATTTTCACAGATTACCGCACTGAGTATTTTTCAGTTTTCAAGAGTGAAACAATCATAGGAAGCACCACCAATCGAAACACCCAGGTAGGAGAAGACACTTAGATGGGTTCCGTGAGACCAAACACCTTACTAAGAGGTGTTCTGGGAAATACAGAGAAAAGCAGCGTTTCAGAGCTGAGACACCTTCAGTCCCACATTAGGAGAGTCATGCAATCCCACAGATTGGACTGAAGTCATTTAGGGCTGGAAGCAAAGGACTTTTCCCTCTTTTCACAGCTTCAAAGCATGCTGCAGTTTCAGACCTTTCTCACCTATTTAAAATGCCCGAAGCAGATCATACACAAGCAGATCAAGCTCATGTTCCCCAGCCCCCACGAGAGCAAGCTCTCAGGGATCTCCTGGCTCCAGGAGCTCTGCTGTCCACAGCCAACGCCATTCACCAGCCTCTCCATTCCCAACCTTCTCCCTATTGCACTTCCACTGAAAGCCCTGCTAGTTTATTTTTATTTTATCTGGTTTACCCTTTCCCTCATAATTTTCCCCAATAGCAGGAGCAGAAAGAATTTCTGTTGTGTTCACTGTTGAAAACATAATGCAAATTTCCTCCAAGGGCCACAAGGTCTGACAAGTATTCTCAACGACAAAGCAGTTTTGCTAGATCTGTTAACGTCCAGCAATGTCACACAAGACTGTTTATTTAAAAAGAAGACAGTCACCATCACTAGTTGCCAGAGAGTTTACGGAAAGCTTTAATTATTATGGTTTTTATTGCCAGTGAAAAATGTTTTCAGCCAGGCACTTTAGAGGTGGTTATCTCAAGCACTTTTTTCTTTTTTGTAATGCCCTTCCACAGTATTGATTTCTAACATTACAACCAGAATGCAAAAGAATACTTTTAAAAATATTATATGTAAAATACAGCATATTCTATCAAGGCTGAGAAAGATATTCTCTTTTTCAATTGTTTACTTATTAACTACACGTACTAGTTTGATCTTTTTTTGCCCTGGCTGACACTTTATAAGCATTTTTAGACTAGACCTTGCAGGATGCTACAAGGCTCTGGCCCCAAGTAAAAACAAATGCAAACAGGTACTTAAAATGCATGGGACGTGCCTATTCCCAGAAACTACAATGGGTTTACTCAGATGCACCAATCAGAAACGCCTGACTGTGACCGCAACTGAGTGCTCAGAACCTCACCCAACGCAGTTTCCAGTGTCAGAAAGCTTTACCGGTCCTGCCACACAATCACTGTCATCGCAGCCACTTGTGACATGATAGGAAAAGTTCACTAGTTTCAGCTAAAGAAGCAATTCATCTGCCGCTAGGCAACTAATGTTCTTTTTTATCTGGCAATATTCTTAGCAGGGAGAAGATACCTAGAATGAGTAACAGCAACAGTCTTTCCTGGACACAAAGTTTTTCAGGATTTTCCATGCCGTGTCACGATATTGTTAACTATTTTCAGTTCTATGAATTACTGCATGATACCAATCTAGCCTAACTGAGCTCTTTTGACAGACTTTTGTTTTGTTTTTTAACAAATTGGATATGTTATCTATCTTCAAATGTGCAATGCTTCAAAGTGACCATGAGTGATGGGGATCTAACTTTCAGTATTTGTTTTTTTCCTTAGGACCCAAGTTTTACTATGTGAATAGAAAACCAGAAGGCACGACCAAAATTGTTGAACCCATTTCCCTCAAAAGGACAGGAGTTTAACATAACCCCGACACAATTCCAACACTCAGAGAGTAACCTAGGAGCTGCAAAGCCATCAGCCAGACAGCAGGAGCCAGTAAGGGCATCCCTCATTCTTTTTGGTTTCCTGAACTGGAAAACGATGCTGTGCCTTACACCTATCACTAGCATGGCTTCTCCGTGTCAGGTCAACTCCCGCAACACAGTTCAATTCGACATTTATCATCCAGTATTTAAATACAAAGACAGCATATTTTTGCATTTAGCTTGCCCTGTAGCAGAACAAATGACCTGCTTCCCCCGAAAAGCAAACATTTGCCTCTGTCTACACAATGACACCATAACTTTACAATATTTAGATGTGTTCTAAAACAGGTTCAACTGGTACAACAAGTAAAACCCTTGATGTGAACAGCAGCTGAAGTCAGATAAATAGGAATTTCTTGTTCTCTATTAGAAGGTAAGCAGTTGTATTAATCATTCTTTCTGTCACTCTTTCCCATTCTGAGTTTAAGGAAAAACGCAATGGTAAACCAGCTATGGCAATATACCTTGGTTATGACGATTATGCCCCTACGATTATTAAAACTTAGCATTAACTAAGAAAGTTCGTAAAATATATCTTAAAGTAAATACAGAAACCCTAACTAATATGCTATTTTGAGACACAAGTTTGTAGTTTCAGCTAGGTTTTAATCTGCATCAAATACTCACTCAAATGCATAAAGAAACCAGGTCCAGACTCAAACTCTAGGAAATGTCGTCTAAGGGCGTTGTTCAAGCCTTATTTCTAATTAAGGACTTAATACTTGGACAGTACCTTCCAAGCAAGGATTAAGAATTTTGCAAAGGAAGACGGTTATGACTGTAAACTGCTGCCTCTGCTTTCCCAGCTCAGGAAGTGCAGATACCGCACCCAAAATCTTGTTCAGGCCTTTTTTCTCTCGCCACTTCTGCTTTTTCTCTTCTCTTTTCCATATAAAATTCAGTGTTAAGTTTTAATCTCTTCTCCTAAACCAGAATCACAAAATGTAAGAACTCCGTCCACCCAAATTATTCAGTTCTAAACGTGGAGCTAGAGTTCCAAGATACCCAGAAAAATGTCAAAGGCAAATGTAAGATGATAATGTTTTCAGCATTTTAGTACTTTATCTGTCAGTCACATGGAATGTTCCATCCTAAGCACGCTTTTATCTGGATCTTGAAGTTACCATACATCAGCCTACCACAAAAGAAAAACAGAGATTCTTGACACACTAGTTGCACAGTGGTGCTATGCTCAAATTGTTCTTACTACACAAAATTATTTTAAGGAATAACAACAGCACTTCACTGGGAAAACTTATTTTGGCTTCAGGGGTTTTTAAGCCCTTCATGAACATTAACAGAACTCTTCCCTTTATTTTATTTACAAACAGAAGTATCTACCCCAACAGTTACATGATGAGCACATGTATCTATATGTTTCTGCATCCCCAGATAATATCACTAGCGGCAAAGGAAAAAGAATTTAAAGACTGTTTCTGTGAACCAGACAGGAAACCCTACACTTCAGCCTCTTCAAGTCTGTGCTAGAGAGAGAAGTGCCTCATAGCTTTGCAAAAAGCATTTTAAACCTTGAAAATTTAACTGGTTTTCAAAGCTTTTTAAGCAGATTTTTAAACCCTCCATACATGAAAGACAAGCCATTGAACTATATACGAAGAGAGCTAGGAGCATAGCATATCTACTTAAAGGACAATAAACCCCTGTGCAGACGGACTGTTCGGTGTGTGGGAGGGCAGCAGCACACTGACATTAGCTTAGAAAAATATGTGAAATCTTAACACTTCTGAATGCAAGCAATTTAAAGCCAACAAACTGTCCCCCAGGCAGCCATCTCAAAGAGTTAAGTACTAAAACAAAACTAAAATTAAATTTGAAAAAAGCACAGCAACACCAACTTTCATACTGACTGATGACATTACATGATACGGGTTGCTGTTTTCAGCTTATATTTAGTTATGTTAAAGCTAGTGTGTCCCTTCTACTGAATTTTATACAAAATTCATTTTATAACAAGTTAATATTTGTAAAAGTTAACTCATCAAGTTTTTCCCTTTTAATTTCACTGTCCAAAACCAAATCACACTGTTGAAAGCGGCATATGGCATTACATGAAAAAATGACACGGTCGGGCAAATGCCTGCAGGGCAATAATTCATCTGTACCAGCACTGATACCACAGCGCCTGCCCCCACATGACTACAGCTGGTATCTCTGGAGTAGAGCAGAGCCTGCCGCTCCGCCCAGGCCCAGCCTCTGGCTGCTGGGGATAAGGGTCAACCCTCCCCGGCAAGGTCTCTTATCCCCGGTGAAGAATGCAGGGGAGATAGAAGAAGGGGCTTCCTTGACCTATTTCTCCAGCAGCTCTCACCCTTTCACCTCCTACGCACATATATCTGCACCCACCTCCAAATTACACATACATCCAAGAATCTCTGTAGGTTGGTGAAAAAAAAAAAAAAATCTGGAGGAAATGAGGCACCAAAAAACAACATTTTCCTCCACATTTTTGCATCTGTGAGGAGAGGCTGAAAGCTGGAGTGACTGTTCTCCATCTCTCAGTCTCTGGAGAATGAATGGAAAAGGTAAAAAGCATCAAAATGCCAATCTTTATCTCAGATGCAAAATCATAGTTGCCTTAATTGTTTTTGTTGTTCATAATTCTCCAACACCCACTCTTTGCTAGTGACAGTTCAAACACACAGCAGACATTGTTCATACCCTGAGGAGCTTTCCAATTAAATGAAATTTGAATATAATGAAAACATTCATTTAGATACAACTGGAGGGTTCAAAGTTACACAGTAGATTATAATTTGTGAAGGATTTACAGGTATCCTTGGTGCTCGCACATGACAGAGCTTCAGCCAAACTCTGGCTTATGGTCCTTAGCTTTATCAAAAAGGACAAAAGTGATGCACAACCTCCGGCACTACCTGCTTTTGCCCTCGAAACATTGATATAATCTTCAATTAAGGACTTTGAAATATTCCACTCCTAAACAATTGATAATCCTGTAGAGAAACAAGGTTAGATTAAATGTCCTCTTCCAAGCTTTTTAGGTACGATCATCTGAAAATTGCATCAGGAGAAACAGAAACAGTCACAGGGAAGCAACACTAACCTAAACAACAATGTATGAGTTAATGAGTTTGGGATGGGGTGTGTTAAACTCAATGAAACTTTAGAGGAGTAAGGAAAGAAAGTCTGTATTTTTTATATACAAAAACTGCATTCAAGACTATAATCAGATAGCCCACGTTCTGAAATGGCATTCTACAAACCAAAACAGCATCTTTAACTTTGTATTGGTGTAAAATAAATTCTAATATGGTAACACAGTATTTGACATTAAAAATCTACAAATAAACACAAGACTTGTATGAAAGCTTATCTAGTACACAGCAATATATAGTTGATCTTCATAGTCACCTGAAGAACACAGCATGCTTTAAAAAGTTAGAGAAACCTAAGTTTCTGTAGGCCAGTATCCTTCCAGTTAAAATAGTGAAAAAGATTGATAGTATATAAAGACTACAGCAAAAGTTTTAATTGCTTAAAAAAAAAAAAATGCAAACTTCTTCATGTATTACGCTGATAGAATTATCTTTCTAATCATGTGCAAATGACGCTCTGAAAAAAAAAAAAAAAACAACAGTACAGCAGAGGAAGAGTGATCTGATCAGAATGTTGCACCCACAGGCTCAGCGTTTGTGGTGAATAAACAGCTCTCTTCAGTGAAGAAAAAAAAAAAGAAGAAAAAAATAGTGCTTGCTCTAACCACAATCCTGAAAGCAGCTTTGGAAGACAATCAAAATCATAGCAAAGCTAGACAGGTTACCCATGGACAGAATTACCAACTGTGTAAAACTTTTTTCCAGAATCAGGACCTTCCTGGAACTACATATCTTATTAGTACCTTACAGATCACAATCAAACCTCATACAAAGAATTATGCATTTTTGGCCTAATTCCTGAACTTAATTCAAATAATTCTTAACACCACCAATATACAATTAAACTGTTTTGCATGACTTTCCCTTGAAAATGTAATGAAAAGAAGACTCTTTAAAGAAAAACAATTTCGAGATCATGCATCACTAACATTTATCATCATTCTGGCACAAGCAAGATAAACTACAGGAGTTGTTCACACAATTCAACACACACTATTAAAGCACGTTCTCTGAAAATCACATATCTAGCCCTAGAGCTAGAGAAGGCTTCCCAGCACTTAAAGAGGAAACAGAGACAAAGCAAATTTCAAGTCTTGTTCAAACAACTATTCTTTCCTTGAACTGACTACGAACTGCTACTTTGAAGAGGTTTTCAAGTAAAACTTGAACAACTTCAGTCAGGGCTAAAGCAGTCCTAGACCCCAAGCAAGACATGCAGTGGTTTAATTTCCTGGATCTACCTGCACACTCCATGGAGCCTTTTAATTGCTTTTCAGATGTGCTATACTCAAAGAAAATGAAGCTGTAGCAGACAGCACACTCTTAACCACACAAACTGAAACCAATCTCAATCATCTTCTTGGGAAACCGTGGACAGAAATGCTGAAGACCTTACGTTCAGAGAAGCTGTTGCACATTTGCCTTTCTGCTGCTACCTCTGCGCTGCCTTCTGCATCCGGTCTCTGCAACCCAGTTTTCATAAAATCAATATAGGGAATGCAGCTTATAAAATGAGTTAAGTTACCAACTTCACCTTTGCACACTTAACCAAAAACTAAAGTTCAGACCGTACACACTGTACATGTTTGCATATGCACAGATAGATAGATAAATGTGCACTCTTCATGAAGATTACACTGGCACTATTATTTTGGACATGTCCTGTGGAAGAGTTCAGAAACATCAACCTTCCAGAAATTCAGTTTACTTGTCATGATGGAAGGAGCTGGCTAGACACAAACCCCAAGCTGCTGAGCCGGTTTGCAGGCCCAAGCTCACCATGCAGCACCGGGTGAGGCATCACCTTCCAGAGACAACAAGAGTCACGTTGCTGGAGGTGCAGCTGTCGTACAGTCCTGAACCAACAGCCTCACGTCAAACCGTGCACTCAGGATGAATGTAACACTGCATCCAGCCTGGCACCTAGAAAAGGTGATTCAGCCCAAAGCATGAAAAACTTGCAATGCTCATCCTTGAAATAACACAGCAGTTTCTGTCGTATTAATATGTTATCAAGTTGTCCTCTGGGTCTGTGAGTTAAAATTTACGACAGAAGGTTGGCTGCTTGTGTCAAAATGGGCAAATGTTTTGGCTATTTCATTTCCTTGTTTATTAAAGAGTGACACAAGAAAGAACTACAAAAATCTGCAGCTGCCTGGGGGGCAACATAAAACCTTTTGCTACCAACACTACAAGCCAAATTCATAATATACAAGTATTGGGCTGTTAGAATAGCTTGGTATTCATCTCTGAGTCACTTAGCAAACTCTGGTGAACAGAAGTTAATTAATCTCAAAGTTTTGCAAGAACTGGGTTATGAATTTTCCCAGCAAAAAGTTGCTGCATTAACTAGTTACTATGTTTCAACATACCATGTTAATTGATTATTACCATCTTGACTATGCTGCAAAGGACTGGAAGTTATGACATGAGTTACAATCTGATCTGGGTCCTAAAGCCGTTTTTCCCCTCTTTGGAATATATGCCTCAACTGTCTAATTAAATATAGCTGAAATGCAACTTCCAAGGTAAAGCGTTAGGTGTAGTATAATATGAAAAGCATTGTTTACTCTGAAAATATAGTAAGCAACATATTTTAAATTGTCGAGGGAACTAGATCCTGTTTTGTGCTAACAGTAGACATTAAGCCCCTCTAATACACAGAATATTTATTTTTTTTAACATAACCCAAGTTAGAAACAAACAAAGCTTGTCAGCAACAGCAAAAAATGTTAGAATTCATGCTATTAGTTCAACGGAACATTCAATTTTAAGAATTTTTATGTAAAGAGTACCCTTTTTTCTCTTCTGTGCCAAAAAGGAGAAAAGAGTTAGAAAATCAGCATTCTAGTAACGCTATTGTGCAGTCCTGTAGTTTAAAACAAAGAGAAAGAGCAGCCCAAAAGGATGATCTACTCAGTCAAGAACACAGTATTAAGAAATAGTCAAGTATGCAAGCTACTCTTAAATGACAAAAAAACAAGTATCAAATGGGAAATCAAAATTTTGATCCAATTACAACTAAAGACATGCTAGCACAACTACGCTGTAACCAACTCAGGACCTACTACCACATATGAAGCGATAAATTTATGTAAACTACATGAAACCTCTTAGGTGTTTATGTTGAGCAGAAAACAGTGTTGGACATAATTAGTGGAATGATTTAATAACAAATTTCAAAATACACATAAACCCTGCTGCACTTCATGTGCATAAGATCCTGCATAGCTGGACATAGTCAAATCTGAAAAATTAACATTATTTGAGAGCTATGCTACAATTAAGAAGTTATCTAAAAATACTTTTCAAAAGCATAATAATTTTACCAGCAAAAATTTTCATCATGTCACACTGTTGCAGGCATATAGCATCTTATTAACAGTGCCACATGCAGTAAGGCTACCTCAATTTTTATTTGTTAAAACAGCTACAGGCTGGCACAGGAAAATTAAAATGCAGGAGAACACACACTACAGCAAAGCTGGAAAAGAAAAAGCTTCAAGATCCATGGGTCACATCAAGGTCTCCCTCTCTACTAAGTCAGCTTCTCCTGCTGCTCACTCATGCAGGGAGATCATAATTTTGTGGCTGTGATATTTCCACGGCAACACTGGTGGCAGTGATGTCACAAATTCAGCCCTGACATAGCTTCAGGATCAAGTGCAAGGAACAGATGGGATGCGAGGGAAAAAGCCCCTATTTAAACACAAATCTCTTTCATAAGAAAGAAAGAAGCATGAGCAAAGAAACAGGTGAATGGATCACGTTTTCAAGTATGATATATTCAAAAGATTATCCTAGCATGAAAATCTATTTAAAGGCAAGACCTACAATACAGGGTAACTGTCAAATTTGTTAGGCCTTATAATAAACCAACCTTGAAAGCTCCCTGTTTAGCATGACAAGCCTTGTGCTCCATTTCTGAAGTAGCAGGGAAGACAATACGCTATCGTCCCTTGTGAATTTCCTTTAAATAACTTTAACATTCAGATATATTAATATGATACATCACTGAGCTCATAATACCACATGTAAATATGATATCAAGCCCTCACTGGAGTGACTGTTATCTGAATTAGAAATAATGTGAAATAAATTAAATCCCAGATGGTTCACCAAGTACAGTAGAATATTCAGCCAGCACAATCTGATTCTTAAAAGGGAACTGTACTTTTGTGCTGATCTGCAGACACATCCAAGAATCAACAGAACCCACGGGGCAGCTGAAACACCCCGAGCCCCTTGCCAGTCACCCACTGCAGACCCCCACGTTACTGGTGTCACACCTTCCCTCTGCCCTTGGCCACCCCACAGACAAACACCTGAGCCCACACAGGGTAGGAGGGATGACAGCAAAAAGTGAAAGAAAAGACGGTGCACCCACAGTGCGGTCACCCATCAGTCTCCACATCAACTCAGGGTCAAGGAGATGCAGACATTTCTGAAAGGTGCCACTCTCCACAGGGGACAATTGGCAAACAGCACAAAACGCCCTCTGAGGGAGGCAGGGAAGTGACTATGAGCAGAACTCAGGTGCAGGCCTTCATTCACAGAGCTGCAGGTGACAAAAATCAGAAGTCAAAAAGGAGATAAAAGAATTAAACGGATATAGATCCATGTTCTGATCACAGAAGAAAACAGCCCATAGTTTTCAAGATTTCAAGACAAAGACCTGAAAGGATTATCAACAGTCTGGGCTCAGGAGGGAAGGGAAGTTGAGTGAAATCTGTAGGTTGAAGCTGAGACTAAGCAGATATGTGAATGGGCCCTCAAGAAGTGCTGTCAGGTGGAAGCAGAGACTGAACACGCAGTGCGATGAGGAACAGATCAGAAGTAGCTAGCCAGGATTCACAGACATCATCTGTGAAATTACCAAGGTAAAAACTGCAAAAGGGAGAGAACAGAAGGCAAAATGTGCCATCGTACAAACCACAGCAATGACCAGAGAGTTAAGAAAGCCCAGCTGATTCCCCAAACCATGACTGCACCAACAGCAAACCAAAAGCAGGCAATAAATCAAAGGATGCTGGCTGGTCACAAAAAAAGTAACAATATCCAAGGACTGCACCAGGACCAAGATGTCATTCCACGACTAAATGAACGACGTTATGAAGAGGAGAAAAAAGAAAGGGGAAAAAAAAAAAAAGCAGAGGAACTTGAGATATCAGAAATTGATAATATATAATACAACAAGTACAGAAAAGCCTGTTATGATTGTCAGGAAAAGACCTAAAGAACTACAATTACATAGCTTCAACAAAAGTGGTTTGGGTAAACACAGTAGGCACATAGCCTTTATACCACTAACAGAAGTGTCAGCTGAAATTAAAAAAGGAGTAGTTTGGGGCTATAAACTTCTACAGGCTTCTAACTTGTTAGAGCAGTAAACTCTGGAATTAGCATCCATTGGCACAGTAGGATAAGAAATATACTCAATTTCAAGATGCAGTTTATTGTTTTTACAATTGTGATTAAGACACAGCTGTTGCAGACTAACACAACTACAAGACAACCCCACCAAAATTAGTTCTCTCCCTGTGTTCTTATAAGGCCAACAGCCTCAGCTAAAAACGTGAACCGAGTTCCCCCAAAGGACTTTCTAGGGGTCACTTCAATCTCAGCGGTGGAAATCCCATCTTCTCTTTACCCAGGAGGAAAAAATCCTCTGGCTCTACTACAGCTCTTCTACCACGTGTTTATAGAGATGTGAAACTAACGGCTAATACAAGCTCAAGTCAGAGCTCATTGCTGTTTGTACCATGTATCAAACCAATGCAGCTGCCAAACATGAGCTAGAAAGTCTCTTTCTGTTGTTCAGAAAAGAACATACTTTCTCCCTATCACACTGATCAAAATTAACATTCCACTGATGGACAGAAGTCAACTGTTCTGCTGAAATGAAATCTTACATAAAATCAACACACTAAGATTTAGGAACTGTAGAAGATACATTCCAAGTCCAAGCTTTGCAAATATTTCTCTCAGAACAAAAATATTTTTACAATGACCAAAACGAAAATATAACAATAAAAAACCACAACAACTAGTAGATTTTAAAAGGCAACAAAATAACCATTGTTTTTTTCCAATACAATCCAAATCCAGCAGCAATGCAAAACATAAGATGGCACTAGATCAGGATGCAAACTAATTTTTTTCCATCTCTCATTTCTCTAACTAAAAATCAATAGGCACAGTATGTTACCTTCATTTTCAGATGCTTGGCATCTTATCTTCAGTACCAAATCAAAGGTACGTTCTGGATTTTCCCTAGAAGAAAGGAAACACAATTGGTTAATCATATATATGTTTCAGATAGCGTTTCTACTATGTTGTATCTTTTCCATTCTATATAAATAACAAATAAATTAATTAAAATTCATTAAAATAAAATCGGAAATCAGATTAGTTCTAAGGAAGAACCAAAAAGACATGTTTCCCTGTACAGCTTTAAAAAAAGAATAAGGAAGATAAACAAGCTAAACATGTGATTTATTCCAGTGATTCTGTCACTGCATTATACATCAAATAGCTTTTAAGTCACTCTATCATACCACACCTAAGAGCTGGAAAAAAAAAATGCTACTAAAATCCTTATCACTCAACCTGAAACATATTAATGGAGTCATGGGCAGCCTTTTCTAAAGCTACATTTTATCTCTACTTAATGGGAATAGCCCATCATTAGACTTTCATTTTAATTCCACAAATTTAGCCATTACACTTTAAATGTAGATGATTACCACCATTATGTTGAGAATCACTTAGGTTCCTCTTTCACAAGAGATTGACTTTCAAGGCTGAATCTCAGGCAGGATTCAGTGAGAAAACATTAATGCTATGACTTGGGATGGACGTGCTACCAAACCTGCGCACGAGCCACAGCCCCCATGGTCAGCTCTGTGGAACTGCCAGTGCCTCTTCCACCTCCCCAGGACATACACACCTGACAACAATGAACTGCATATGCTAATAGCAATTAGCACTCAACCTGATCCCAAACTAAATATTTATTAAACCAGTTCTAAATGCCATTACTCTACCACCCACCTCCCTTTCCCTACCCAGTACACTGCTATTTATATTAAAAACAAGTGGTATAACCGCACCCATATCAATTATCCATTTAACCACATAAAAGGCTCACACTTGAACTCCCTCCTTGAGCGACGCTCCCACCAAAGTCAGCTGGAGTGTTAGGCAAATAAAAAAAAATTCAAGACTTGGTTCCAGGTCTAGAATGCCTCAAATAAAGCATGTAGCAAATTAACACACTGTTGTTTCTTTAAAGAAACATTTGAATGAAATCCAAACACTGAGCTGGGGGAAATTTCAGCTGTCACAAATTAATTGATTCAGTACATGCTTTCACTGACCTCAGCACCACCATCAACTGAGATACACAATTATAGCCTAATTCAGGTTATGGAGACATAACCCGCCTGTATCAGAGTCTTTCTTTGCATTGCATTTTAAAGCATTTAGTTGGGAAAATCCTGTTTCTACTGATCCTGTGTGTAGGAGATCAAATTCTGCTCTGAGTTACAACAGCCTAAATCCAGGATATTGGAGATTTACTCTGGTATTAAAGTCCGTCCTTTGTTCCTCTGGATGGCAAGCGGGTTGAGAATGAAACTGATAAGGCTCGGCTTCGTTGAGCCACCTAGAAAAGTGAAACAAAAAAATCCTGTCTTTAAAACAAGTGACATCTTCCCATGGCGTTACTCTAGCTCAGGTGCCAAGTATATACTCTCAGAGGCCACTTTCTCCTTCCACTTCTTCCTAACACCCAGACCAAGCAACACTGCTTTTTTAATGTGAATCGGTTAGAGTGTTACAAACACCAAATGAGGACTTCTAACTCAACACCTAGCTGAATTACCCTCATGAAGAAAGCTCTTTGAAGTAAAGCTGCCTTCCATCTTTCACTACACCACCCTAAATCTGCTTTTGCACAAAAATGCTTCTAAGTTTACTCTTCACATCCCACTACGCTTAGAAGTGTCAAAAATGTGTCAAACCAGTCTGAGAATTGTCAGACTGTCTCTCATTTCCTTTACAGCTCCCCGGTAGCAGCCTGCTTCTTCATCGTATATTTACATAGAGATTTTTGTCAATTTCCCAAACACCTGTCGAGCATCTTGTCGGTTTCCAACGTCAGCGGGACCGGGCACCACTCCTGCTGGGCAAGGCTGAAGAGCAGTGCTTCCAAAGACCTAAAAAGCCCTTTTACACCTGCCATAACGTAACGGCAAAGAGGAGGTTTGTAATTACCAGAGAGATTAATGTCACAAACCAGCAGCTGCTGCGGACAGGGTCGCTGCCCGGGCCTGAGGGAGCTCTGGCTGCCTAGGCGGGCGCTGGGCCCGGGGTGGCTCGGGAGCGAACAGCCCCGTTGCACCGTACCCTTCCCCGGCCACGGCGGGCAGCGGGCGGGCAGCGAGCCGGCACCGCTCCGCCCGCGCCCCGCCGGGCGCCGCTCCCCGACACCGACGCCTCTGACCCGGCGTGCCCGGCGGAGGCGGGAGCGCGCTGCCCCCGCAGCTGTGGGAGGGCGATGTCGGGGCTGGGGCCGCCGGCGGCCCGGGAGGCGGCCAAGGGGCGGGGGGCGCCGCCCCGCCGCTCTGCGCGCCCCGCTCCCCACGGCCCGCTCCCGGGCCCGCTGTCTCCTGCCCGCCCCGCTGTCACTCAGCGGCCGCGGCGCGCCCGGCCCCTCGCTGCCTCCCGCCGGGTGGGCTCCCCCCCTCCTCCCCTCCCTCCCGCCCTCCCTGCCTGCCGGGCCCGCAGGCCGGGGCGGCTGCGAGGCCTACTCGCTGTCTGCCCGCCGCGGAGCTCCGCTCGGCGCGCCGCGCCTGACAGCCCCGCGCCGGCCCCGCCGCGGCCGCTCGCCCCCCGCACTCACTTGAACCTGCTGTCCATGGTCACATCGCGGGCCCCCGGCGGCTGCTCCAGCGCCCCCCAGGAAGAAGCGCCCCGCCCGGCAGGGGCGAGGGGGCAGCGCCGACCCCTCTCCCTTGGGCGGCGGGGGCGGCTCAGCGCTGCGGCGGCGGCGGGCGGCGGCCCATGGCTGCTCCGCTCCCCCGGCTCGGGCCGCGACTGCAGCGGAGCGGCAGCACCGCCTCCTCCCCCCGTCTCTCAGTTCCTGTTGCGGCCGCTCCGGCACCTTCTGGGAACCAGGAAGCTCCGCAGCGGCCCGGGGAGCCGCTGGGGCCGGTGTCACCTGAGCCCGGCGGGGGTGGGCCTGGGGACGAGCTGGGGCCGCGGGGCCGCCCCCCGCAGCGGCGCCCCTGCCCTGCGCCGCAGGTGCCCGGGCAGGCCCGGTGCGGCTGCAGCCCCTGCCCGCGGGCCGGCCTGGGCCCGGCCGAGGCCCCTCGTAGGTGGGGCAAGGCAGCGCATAGGTGCGGAAGCCGTGTTGTACCGCCGGGACACCTTCACCCCTCGAAACGGGCTGCGAGGGTGAGTCCAGGGAGTGCGTTAACTTACACATCTTAGCGTGTCACCTTCTTTATGGACAGACGGAAAGTGGAGCTTTCAGTACTAAAGGTCATAACTGTTAATTTAACCTGCAGTAATCTGTTTAGCTTTGCTTTTCATCGGGTGCTAAACAAACAGTTTCCCAAAGTGCTTGGAAGGCGCTGGAGTAAACGCTCCGGTCCTCCCGTAAACACACGTGAAGAGCTTCGTACCCTCGAGTGTTCCCAGGCAGCTTGGAAAGGAAGAAAAAATAACACCGTCCTTGACAGTCTTCCAAGTCTCATTCAGCTGAGAGGCACTGAGCAGCCAAATTCCCACCTACACCAAGTTTCCCTCACCAGCGTAGTGTCATTGCAATAAAAAGCTGCATAAAATAGATTCTGAAGTACTGGGCCAAAGAGAAATGTCAGCCGTTTGACTCTTCCTCCAGAAATCAATCATCGTATCAACAGTTAAAAAAGAGGGAAAAAATTCAAGCCAATTATATATTAAACATATAAAAATGCATTGGTGCGTTACTGGGAATGAAAAATCAAATATTCAAGAGTCAGGAAATTAAAAATACGAACATGTCCAAAGCAATATCAGTTTGGCTTCATTACAAATCCTACACACCTCACAGGATATAGATTAAATAATAATAAAACTTATAGATGTGCAGTGAAAACAACTGAATGTCGCGGCAGAAACCTTAGCTTTGGGATTTTCTTGGTTTTTAAGTACTCAATTTCCCAGCCTTCATTTTGCAATAATTCTTGGCTGTGTTTTAACAGCCACTATTTTCAGCTCCCACTAAAGTAAATGAAATTGTTTGGGGCTTTGTATCCTTAACACACAACCACACACTCCATGTAGCTCAGGGGGGTTTAGAAAAAATCATCAAAATAGTATTTTTGTACACCATGAGAGACACTAAAAGCACCAGCTTTAACTTGCCCACTGTTAAATTTAACTTATCTGGTGGGATCAGCTTGGACTAAAGAGCTGGGGGACAGGAGAGTGATACCCGTCCCTGCTACACTGCAGTGAAGGCCAAGCAGGGCAGGGACCCTCCTGCAGCCGCCCAGAGCTGCTGAGCGCAGCATCCTGCACGTGGTGCTGCATCCTGCACGTGGTGCTGCATCCTGGACACAGAGCTGCATCCTGCATGCAGGGTTGCATCCTGCACACGGTGCTGCATCCTGCACATGGTGCCACATCCTGGACACATTGCTGCATCCTGCACGGAGGGCTGCATCCTGCACACAGAGCTGCATCCTGCACACAGGGCTGCATCCTGCACGTGGTGCTGCATCCTGCACACAGGACTACTGCAGAACCGAAAAGGTTTCAGCAGCAGCAGCAAGTAAAGCTGTGTACATGAGAAAGCACTTGCCGGGAGAGAGACGATCACAATTTTGTCTGTACGTCTGTCTAACTCCCTTCTGCCCTTCATCTCTCCCCCAGTACGTACTGTAAAGCACATAGAATTTGAAACTCCTTGCTGAAAAAAAATGGCCAATAATTTAGTAAATTTGAATTTGGATTGGATGATTATCCAAATATTGAGATGTTTTATTTGTGGAAAAATTCCATTTGAAGTGTACCAGAAAGTTAAAATAAAATGCTGTGTTTCAGGATGTCAGTAAACCTGTATTTTGGATTATACTAAATATTTTATAAGCCTACCATGAGCTTGCTTCTCCCTTCTCTTAAGCTGCTGATGCTTGCCGCTTTTACAGGCAGAAAAGTCTGGCAGCACATCAGGCTGATACACTGTGCCATTCCAGCCAGTCTCTTGGACTGGTGTCTGTCTTGGCAGATGTGACCATCAGGTCCCTTGGAATTCATTTTATCATAATTGGAGAAAAAATAGGTAAGGTTTCTTTCATGAAGGAAATACATCCCTTGTCACTGGAGTAAACTGACTGGATGCAGTGACTAAACCTCGCCTGCCTGGAAGACCAGGAAGGGTAGAGAAAGTTCACTTTTGAAACAGAGGGCATATGAGAGAAAGCCCTGCTGAGGTGAGGCTCACATCTCTCAGACTATGATTTCAGACTCTGTGGAAACTAAAGCAGACATCTATACCCAGGTTACACTTAGTTCATGTTTTCAAGACCGCTTTGCAACCACAGCAGCTTTTAACAGAAGTGGATGTTTTAGGAAAGGTGCTCTTGCTGTCACCTTGTGTTCAGTCCTTCCCTGGCAAAGGGTTGAGGCAGAAGGAGAAACCGAAAGAAAAAGCTAGTAGATATGCAGAGAATGTATTACTTTGGTATATTCTGAAGCCAGGAAAGCCTAGTTTGCTTTTCTTTACACTTTGGGTTTCCTTTCCAAATTAGAACCATGAGGCAAATGATATTTTGGCTTTTCAGAGTCAACTGTTCAACCACGTAATCCAGAAGGCACAAAGTCTTTCTCCTTATGTGTTGCATAACATGAAAATGGTTGAAATGTGCCTAAATCCTCTCTAAACAGTTAGCATAGGGACTGATGTAAGAGGGTTTGCAGGAGGTGGGAGTGATGAACGTTTATTTAATAGATATGAGCAACTGAAAACCAGGTAATTCAAATATGAAGATTCCTACTCAATTGTAGTTTGCCAGCAGTGAATACTCATTAGTCATCTTTGTAGAACTGTAGTGATGTAAAGGACCCTTAAAACTGATATAGATATTTATAGATGCTATTCATCTCTTGCGTGTTGTCAATAAAGGAGGCCTGAAGGTAAATTGCATTGGACCTACAAGTCTCAATTTTCTCCAAAACTGATGAATGCTTTGCAGTAAGATGTTGGATGAAAAATACCCAAAAGTCTGCTTCATCTGAATCAGATAAGAAGAGGATGGAAGTGCCATCAGGGCAACTCCATCTCAAGGATCAACATAACAACATTGTAGCAATACTTTTTCATTTACAACCAAATTCAATATGGAAACAACAGGAGATGTAGTTGAAAAACACCAAACAAAATCCAAAAACTAGTATCCACATTCTTTCTGCTATGGAGCAATTTGCCGTTCTCTGGCAAATCAAAACCATGTGGATTTGGGTCTATAAAAGTGATGCAGAGCAGGGTCAGGATCTCAAAAAGGGATAAAAGAAACAGACAAGAAATGACCACACATCATGTCCCTTGGAAATGGTGGAGCAAGGAAGAGAAGTTCTGTGAGAATCCAATTACTGTTTTGAACTTTAAACCATTACATACACACATTTAGTGATTTTCTTCTGGCAGAAAGAAGGTAAAAGGGACAAAGAGAAGGGAAAAACACGAAGCCTCTGAAGACAAGAACAATTCTGTTAAGCATTTAGCACGGGGGAATCAGAATCCTCCCAGTGCAACCTGCAAGCACACGTGTTTTGTGTGAGGAGTCACAAGGAGAGCAGGAAACAGAACACACCCCACAAACAAAGGTGAAATAACAGCAGGTTTAGGGATCATGGGCTGAATCTGCCTCTGTACAGGTCTAAGTCTCCCATCCCAACTCACTCCCACAAGGTTCTTTGCTGCCCGGTTCTGAGGTAGTAGGGGGCTCTCATCATCTCCGTAAGCGGCAGCACATGTAATGTGAATTAAGGGATCTTACAGTAAGACAGTGCATACTTACAATTGCAGTCTTACTAATTCTGAAACCCAGGTTCCACTGAACTGCCTTGCCAGTGTGGTTATGCTCCCATATTGTCCAGACCTCCTTGGCCAGGTACATTTCATTTAATAGTACTACTAAAAGTAGTACTATCCCATAAAGGGATTGCCTTCAGAACACTGTTAGCAGAGCTTGCTGAAGAAGGTGTTCTCTCCTGGGAACACCAATGGATTTGTCAAAAATAGCAAAATAGAAAAAGATGCAATTTCCCCTTGTATGGTTATAGTAAAACATTTCTTGGAGCATGTTCATAAGATCAGCAACTTATGCTTCATACGAAGAATTATTCTTTCATTCACCACTAAGTCTGCGTGTACTGCGATCACTTTTAGTCGATGTTCCTTCAAATAAGTTACAGTTGTCTGATGTTTTCTCAGTGGCTATCAGTAAATCTCCTAACAACATAATCACCTTGTCAGACCTCACAGACTTGGAAAGCATCTCTTAGAATGAAATATTGACCTCAGTGGGAGCCTGCTGTTCATTTTAATGGCATTGAGGGTTATTTTATTTATCAACTTGTTTGAATCTTACACATACTCATCCCAAAGTGTAAATGAGTGACAATGTAATCTCCCAATGCAAAATTCTCCAAACCCCCAAATTCACAAACATCAATTTCTCCTTTAAACTTCATAGCCATAGTACTATCATGAGAAAGAAGTACTTAACTTTTAAGAAACACCAGATATTTATATTAGGTCATTTCATAATTCGGCTTCTTTAAAGGTAGCCATTGATTTAAAATAGGTCTTTTTCAAGAAGCCCGTGAAGGTTATTAACTAAATATGTATGGTAAATACATGTCTGTAAATATTCTACGTATCTATTGAATCCTTGCATGATCCATCCAAACATCTTTTTTCATCTTTCAGTGTTATTAATTAAAAAAAAAACAAGTTAAAAAGCTTAAGTTTTCCTGCCTAAGAACAGATAATGATTTAAGGAAAACATGAGCAAAGCTGACACCTTGAAAAGGTCTAAATGTGGTTGTGCAGGACTTCTGTGTGAAGGTTATGTTACGCTATCACGAACGCTGGGGGATGCAGCATTCCCGTCGTTGTCACTGTCCCTTCAGCCATGCTATGTGCAAAGGCTGATCTGCCCAAACGTGCCCACACAGGTAAACATGCTCATTAATAAATCAATGAACTCCTGGAGAGAGATTGCTTCTTGGACAGGAATGAGGACTCCCAGGCTTTCTAATCAATGTGTCCTACCAACAAGGCTGAGAAAGGAGGTCTTCTTAATCAGGTCAGCTTTAATTGCAAGTTTAACAAAGGAGTTGGGGGAACTTTTATGAATGTAAGTTCAGGCTACAGACTTTTAAGAGCTAAGACACTCCGAAGTTTAAATGTTTACAATACAATTGTACTAGCTCAAGATTTGGCTTACGGGTAGTATTTGCAAATCCTCACAGTCTGATCTGTAATACCTTTTGTTAGTTAGATTTGCACCATAATCTACAGAAGATGTGAAGTATACATCCAGCAAATATTTATAAGCCTTCCTAA
The DNA here is from genome assembly GCF_964273445.1 of Streptopelia decaocto. NCBI lineage: Eukaryota > Metazoa > Chordata > Aves > Columbiformes > Columbidae > Streptopelia > Streptopelia decaocto. The sequence goes on from NC_138659.1 coordinate 18,626,486, forward strand.
GGTTTAACCAGACATTTGCTTTAGGTATGCAGTCCTAATGTCTTATCACTGGTTTGGATATAAATTTGTGTAGCAATTAAAGATAAGTAGTAATTCCATGCATACTTACCTCAATTTGTAGACAATTTGGAAAATTATTTGGGTGGATTTCTAATTTAATTAGACCTGAGAGCTGGCAGAATCTAACAGTAGAATAAACCACCTTTCAGCTCTGCTGCCCAAATCCAGCCTTCAGCCTGCGAATATCAAGTGCTTTCTGGTGAGTGTTGATTATTCACAGGAGTGTTTGAAAACAAGCATCGGTCTTTGCCCAGTTTCAGTTTAGATGCGAGTCAGACACATTGCAGCCGGCCTCCCTGTTAGGAAGTTCGAAGAAATGAAAGACTGAAGAAACAAACTGTTCTCCTCTTTGCATAAAAATGTTTGAGAAACATCGATGGCAACACTAAGGGAATATACCTAATTCTTTCCCAAAGTTAGTGATCATTGTGGAGATTTTCCCAGCCCAGCAGATAGTTTCTTTAACAATGAATTTCTTAGTGGAGCAGCAGGGTCAGGTGACGTCTTTCAATATGCATATATTGGGTAGAAGGAAATCACTCATTCAAGTCATTTTTAAGTAAAAGTTTCTTACCAGATTGAATGCTTTCTTGCTGAATAAATTCAGTTCTTCTGTTTAGGCAAGGATATACTTCTCACACTTCTCAAATGTATATTTTAAATGCTGTGGGTTGTAGGCTACCTGATGAATCTGGTACTCATTAAAACTTACATGGAACAAGAAATTTTTGCCATATTTGAGACTTATTTTTTAAAATTTCTGTTCAAAGTGGTAAGAAAATTATTTCTACTATCAGCCACAGAAATTTCATACTGTTGTAATCTTCTGAATTTGGACTTCTTGTGGTGAGACCAAACATACATAAAATTACGAACTGAACTTTATTAAAAGGAGGACGTGTTAAAAATCTGTAAGCTGTTTTGGAAACTGTCTGCCATGTCTACCAAAAAAGTTCCAATCCAGTAAATCAAGCAATACTAAATATTAAAAGAACAGTTTCCAGCTGTTTATTTGCCATGGATTAAGGCCCTTTGTATGCACTGGCATCATTATGAAAGAGTATATACTGACAGCTGTTTTGGATAGAAATTATTTATACAAAAAAAAAAAAGCCAAAACAGTTTCTCAGCGTTTAATCTACACATAGCCAACAGAGTTAGTACATTATTGTATTTACTTGCATAAAGAAATTAAAAAGCACCCTAGGGTTTCCCCTACCACAATACCCTGCAGAATATTCTAAACTCGTATTCTGATGTGGCTGACATAACGGGGAGCCCACGGTGCCAAACTCTTGGGCCAGAGATTTGTCTTCATGTTTTGCTCACAATTAATTGCATCAGATAACTCAGTGATGCCAACCTTTCTTCTAGAAAAAGGTAAATCTCGTTTAGTATAAAAATGATGTGTTACTATTTTTTTCTATAAAAGAAAAAATATATTGCTATGCAATGTATGAATCCTAATGTAGATATATAGGAAGTTTTTTGAAGACTTCCTACACTCCTGTTGCTATAACACTTTGTTATGCAATTAGATCACAGGTAAATCACTGAAATATCAAACACATCTTCTGCAGGTTACAGACAACTGACCCAGTTATTGTTGTGCTAAATAACTACAAACAGTGCAGACAGATGGTTGTAGATCCCTGTACATATTTGCCGTCATTGACTTACCACTGGATCAGATACTGAAGGCACTAAACTGATTGAGAGATGCTAAGCACAACAGATGTGAGCGTAATCTCCAGTAATTAACTAATACAGAAAACTGCCATAATTATTGGGATACTTACTGAAGAAACTATTGAATATAATATCTGGATAGAATAAGATTGGAAGAAGGCAGCGACAGCCCCAGAACAGCCAGGCCAGTGGGCTGTCCGTGGGACAGTCCAGCCCTAGCTGAGCATGACCGGTGGCTTCAGGCACGGGAGCCAGCACTGCAGCCTGCCCTAACTGCTGGAGCTGCAGATCCAGTTTAAGAGCAGAAGAATGGGAGCACACCGTACTGTTTGGCATTTGAGAGGATGTGCTTGAGAAAGTTCAGAAAGATGGCAACAGCTACCCTGCGTGGCTGTCTCACCAGTTTATTTCAGGACTTCACTCCTCACTGGTGTAAATAGGAACATCGGCTGCTCGGCAGTTGTCAAGTGTTGCTGTAAGTCTAATGCAGGATCAGGCCTTTTTGTTCCCAGAGTCCCAGGCAAACACAAAAATTAAATCATACTGATGTTACTTATTTTGCACAGAGTTCTCAATCTGTTGCTTCTATCAATAGTTCCGTTAGAAAGTCATTTTGCTTCATATTCTGTTATATCATTAACAGATGTTGAAGCTGAATAATGCATACGTGCTCCTGAGACAAGTGTTGCTAAGTGCAAACCTCCCTGTGCTGTCCTAGGACTTGCGTTCTGACACTGCATCGAAGTACCTCACTGCCACATAAAGTCACACAGGTGGGAAGGGTCCTTCAGAGGTCACTTCATCCAGCCTCCTGCTCAGAGCAGATCACAGTAGAGCAGGCTGCTCGGGGCCACTCGCAGGTTGGTTCTGAGTATCTCCAGAGTGGAGGATGCTGCAGCCTCCCTGGGCAACCTGCTTACTCCAGTATTGGACCACCCTCACAGTAGAAAAATAAATTACTGCATCAAGTCAGAATTCCTCATGTTCCAACTCATACATGCTGCCTCTTGTCCTTCCACTGTGCACCTCTGAGAAGAGTCTGGCTCCATCTTCTCTTCACCCTCCCCTCAGCAGCTGCACACAACAAGGGGGTTCCCCTGCTCGGGCCTGAACAAGCACAGTTCTTTCAGCTTCTCCACCTTCATCATGAGCTCCAGCCACCCAACATCTTGGCAGCCCTCCACTGGACTTGCACCAGTATGTCATTGTCCTTCTTGTGACAGGGAGCCCAAAACTGAACAGAGTGAACAGAGGGACTAATGCCTTCCCTGCAGCAGCCGGCTGGTCTTTTTCCTAATAGGACCTGGAGTGCAATCAGCATATTTTTACCGCAAGGGCATGCTGCTGACTCACGTTCAGCTTGCTGTCCACCAGGTTCCCCAGGTTTTGTTCTACAACGCTGCCTTCTGGGCAGTGAATCCCCAGCCTGTATTGCTTCAGGACCCTGAGTGAACTCTCCCAGGATTTTAGTTGGTTCAGGAGTTTAGCTGACTGAGTTCAAGGTCAGCCTTTTTGCTGATCCGAGTTGTTTGTTGGGAAGAAAGCTAGAGGCAGCCTCAGCAAGGGCCTGCCTGCCTCTCCGTCCCTTGGGAGCTGCTTTCAAGCTGAGGCTGTTGTGCTTGGCCCCTGCCTGAGCCCCACTGCAGCTGTGCTGCAGCTGTGTCGGTGCCCAGTCTGGTACCTCCCTGATCCTGGCCCTGACCTGCTGACTTGCTTTTCTGGCTTGACCTTGAAGCTGCCTTGTCAAAAGAGACTTGCTGGGTGGTCACTGGACTGAGGCTGACACTGGTCCCTGTTTACAGGCATATGCACAAGAAGCCCTTCTTGCTGCCCTGCAATTCCTTTGCTAATTTCAACTCAGCTGAGCTTTGGATTTTGCAATTCATCCTCGGCACGCTTAGGCAGTGTCTCTCTATTCCTCCTGGGCAGTTGTCACTGCTTCCTCCTTTAGTGTGCTTCCTTTCTGCATCTGAGCTCAGCCAGGAGGGCCCTCTTCATCCATACTGACCTTCTGCTATGCTTGCTTTACTTTCTGCATATTGCAATAGACTACCCATGTTCTAAGGAGGTTGTCCTTGAAGACTGACCTGCTCTCCTGGGCCCCTCTTCCCTCCAGGTCTGTGTACCCTGGGAACTTGCCAAGTCTCACGGTCTTTGTAGCCAAGACTATCCTTGACTTTCACCTTTTCGAGCAGTTCTTCCTTATTTGTGAGTAATGGGTCCAGCAGAGCACCTCCTCTAATCAGTTCATTCATCAACTGCTTCAAGAAAATGTCTTCAGTACTCTCCAGAAACCTCCTGGATTGGTTGTGAAGGCCGTGTTTCCACTCTAGCAGATATCAGGGTGTTTGAAATTCTCTATGAACGCCAAGGCCTATGATGAAGAGGCCCTCAAATACAACAGAACTAAACATAATTCAACTTCGTGCATACAATGTGCTTGGACTCCAAATATGCAAACACACTATGGGATACCAAAGAAAACCCCATCGTGCACACCATAGCATGATAAGGAAACACAGCCAGAGCTATGGTGCAGCTACAATGTAGATTGACATGACAAGATTGAGCCTCCAGGACAAGAGGTCAGGATGTCAAGCAAGAGAGCATAATTCCAATCCTGAATCTGGTGTTGACATTGAAGAAGTAAGGATCACTACATCCTCATCACTACCACTTCTTGAGTGAGATTTGATGGACTATATTGAAAAATAATCACCTTGAAACCCTTAATTCCAAGGATCAACTTCTTCATTTATTTTGTAGTCTTCTGAAAAACAAAGCAAAAATGTTGTCCAAGGACCTTTAACATGCTGCCATGTAATTGCACTATATCAAATAATCCAAGGGCTTGTCCTTTATGCTCTATTATGCCCTGAGTTTCCCTTATACCAGCTGTTAAACATGACATTTTGTTTCCAGGCTTCTGTGGCAAAGCATTACTGATGTGCGTTTCAGAAAACATTGTGAAAGCTGTTATCATTCAGCTCTTCACAGTTTGCTCATCTCATCTGGTATTGATTATTAACATTCAATTTATATACGTAAATCAGGGTTGGGCCTGTTCCACAGAGTACAAACCAGTCAATCTGAAATTTGCCAAGTGAAAATATTGGAGAACTTAATAGATATTCCTGGTACCAGCATTTACACTGACACAATCAATTGCAATCATTTGTTCCACTTTTCCTACTAAATTACAAAATATTTTGCACAACAATTTTTTCCTCAAATAATGCATAGTAAGCTTGGCAAGTGGGAAAACACAGGGAATAGTTTTACAAAACAATATGTCATTTTTCTTTTTCACAGAACATATGTCAGCCACGAGCAGACTCAGGAGATCTAATCCATATGAGAGTTCCTCAAATGTGTTACAAAATACAGGAAGAATCTTGCAAAATAAATTTGTTTCTTCATTTATAAGCTTGGAATGACAATTAGGTCTAATCCATCATTCAATACAGTTAATTGAAAAAAAAATCCTTAATCTGTTTTCCACAGTAAAACTACAGGGTATTTCCAGGCACCAGTTAAGTGAATAAAACCTGTTTTGAACTGTAGGACCTCTTTAATAATCTTCTGGTTTAGTCTGGAGACGTGGTATAGAAGTTTTCATAATGTACATGGTAAGAGGTGCTTGAAATAGTCTAACTGTAGCACCTGTGAACTTATCCAAATGTTTGTGATTCCCTCTGCTGTTTTTTGTGAGACTGCCTCCATTAAGTGTTATCAGTGACAATTTTAAGTTTCTCATTGTGTGGTCATCAACTGGTAGTAACAGTAATCCAGAGAAATAATCTGCTAAAGTAATAACATGTTACACTTTATTGTAAGATGATTTCTGTCCTGCTGAGGAAGTCAATCAGTATTTTCAACAAATCTGGGCATTATTCACAGATTGAGTCTTCTTTGATCACGCAGACAGCAGAGGAACATAGTCACCCACTGCCAGTAAATGTAAAGATATTTATCTAACCTATTTCCTTTAAGACCCATTCAGAAATAAGGAGGACAATAGCTCTGCACTTCTCAAACTAAATATTTGCAGGCTTTCACTCCTTGCAACAGAAGAATTGGTGCAAACTACCTTTAACGCCCACAACAAACCAGCATCCCTCCAGCCCATCTGCTGTATTCCACTACACATTAAATATGTGTAACTCTAAATAACCACTAAAGTGTGGCAAAGCAGGGTCCTGCCAGTGTAGCTGCTCTTTTGCTGAACTCATCCTGCAGGTGACATAACCACCCATATTAAAACCAAGTGAATTGACCAGGGACAAGCAAGTGTATTCAGGCAATTCCCTCTGCTTTTTCCCAGTGACTGTGTTCACAGTTAAGCATCTAAGACAAAGCATTGGCAGAACCCAGTCATGGAAAGATCTGCCAACAGAGAATCTTTTTCTTTACAACATAAACCCCAAGTCTCTGCACAGCTTTGGAAGCAGCTATATTGGAAACATGTGTCCTGCAGCTGTACTGCAAAGCAAACAGCATCCCAAACGACTGGGACAAGCACTGGTTGACCTGGGACCTGCAAGGGAATTTTCTCTGTGCTGCTTTGCTGTTCATTTGCTGTGTAATGTGGGGATTTACCTCTGAAGAAACATCACGGTACTAACAGGTACTTGGGAAAATGACAAAGGGGCCTACAGGATAAGTACTAGTGGTGCAAAATGTCTCAAAGTTCTGAGTAATAAAGTTGCACTTTTTTCCATATGAAACAGCATGCTCTTATATGACAAGAAGCAACAATGGTATGTGCACAGAAGTAGAAAAATATCTTCAATACATTACGATTAATTTACCTTAAAAATCATTTTCTCTGTCCTCAGCATTTCTTTAGATTTTACTGCCTATACATTTGTATCTATAAAATACTTACAAACTGTAAGTGTTCTTTCTGTCTGTAATATTGATAAATTACGCTGAGAATGTTAATTAGCATTTTATGTTTCAAAGAACATTTTCTTGATGTTCTTTGCAATCATTCTCGAGGTAAAAAGTTTATATTACTAAACCTTCTGTGTGATCTTCATTTTCAAAGGAGAAATCATGATGTGATTTCGTTCAGTTCAACCTTGTCTGTTCTGGTATTTTCCCAAATATTGTCAAAATCATTTTCCTTGGCATGTTTTTTTTCTTCCACGTTCCTTCTTTCTTTCTGCAGGTAGTTCCTTGTCTTCAATTTCTGTTACTCTGTGCAGTTCTGCTGCCATTTATTTATCAGCTCCATCTTTTGTGCTCCTGCCATCAACTCTCTACACACTGGACTGAGGCACAGATGTCAGAGAAAGCCTTGAGCACTGGGATAAAGTTGGGTTTTCCCATTTAAAAAAAAAAATAAATCTATATTTTATTCAGTCTTTCAAAGTCTTTCATTCCCCAGCTGGTACATAAACTCAAATTTGAGAATAATTGATCTTGAAATGTCTGGCCAAACATCCAGCCTGCTGAAAGAAAAGCAGGAGAGCTCCCTCCATCCGCTCGCATAGTTTGTGTGAATCCATCTGGATCCATCAGGAGGCTGATTCAGTGTGTCAGGGGAGGGGGCTGAAGGAGACTTGCACATCCACCCAAACAGAAACACGGGGTCCTCTGCTGTGTGTGAGGGCCCTTTCCGGGAAGAGAGAGGAGTGTGACGATGCTAAACCAAACAAGAGAGGAGAACACAAAGGTCTCTTTGTCAAGTTTCCAAGACACAGTTGCCTTCATCCTTTCTTGGTGTGCAGAACACTTCCCCTGGCCTCCTAATGAAGCTGCCAAACACCCGCCTTCCTAATATTTCATGCATCATTTCCCCGCAGACCTTTCTGTCCTCAGCATTTGTCCGGTATCAGTTTTTATGCACTGTATCCTTACAGTCCTGGGCAGTGAGTAACCTCACACGAGGCTGCCGTTACAGAAAGCAGCGCTGCCTTTCCCAGTGCGCGCAGGGAGGCCTTACACTGGGAGAGCAGGCTGTAAGAATGGATCTACGATCTTTTCCATGGGTGAAGCTGCCTGATCAGATTCCGCCAGCAGGGAATCATAGCCCAGGTTCACATCAGGGATCATTACTGGTTTGTTTTCCAGCTGTTAGTACTAAAAACAAACAAACAAACAAAACACACAACACAAAAACTATGAAGTCAACTGATAAGTTTGGCAACCCCCAAACCAGCTGTTTATAACACTCATACAGAGTAACTCAAACCTAAAGTTAAACACAGTTGCCCTGTTTCTGTCTATTGCACTTTTGGGCATAGAAGAGGCTCCTTTGCGCAGCAACAGGCAGCTCATTTCGTGCTTAAGCAGATGCACTGTGTTACTAAATGAGTCACCATGGTCTTCACCTCTCTCCCAATGCAAAATTATACTCTTTTTTCATAGCTTCCACTTTGCATACATGAACATTTTTTTACATCCATTTGTAAACTTCAGTGCTATGTTGATGATATGTTTCCATTTTTCAGAACAGCCTCATGTTTTTTTAAAATCCACTTCAATGCAAAATAACAGTCTGTGTTTAAAGGCAGAGAGCAGACATGTTGAAGGAGACAGATTATGCCCTAGATCTTTAACATCAGTCCATCTTCACAAAAGCCAGGTAATTTATGCCAGCCGATGCTTTGGCTTTGCATTTTAAGTTTCCAATAAGAAATTATTAAAACAATACTGAGAGCAATCTAGAAAGTTATAAAAAAGCTTTGGAATTATTATTTTAAGATTTCATTTCTGCATTTTTGTATAAAACCCAAATGTTTACTAATCAGATCAAGGCATGTGTCTATTCGGGAGCCATCACAGTATTGTTGAAGAATTTGGCAAAATTCTCAGATATACTCTCGTTTATAGTGCTTATTGCCAGAATGCTCTGTCATTTTCCAAGAAATGTGTATTTCTTGGACGCATTGTCCTGGCTGGTTTATTGATTTCATGGTTCTCTTTTCCAAATTGCTGTTCCAGCTCATTGATGATTCTGTCCAGTGCTGGTTACACAGAATGTTGTTGAAAGTCATCTTTACTTTGAAAAGCCATGTGTTGACCAGTATTTTTAGTTGACAGATGTACTTAGCCAAGATGACAAACTCCAAATTTTCTACTTCTGTGTTTTTTTCCTGCAGAAGGCAATGAGCTGTTTGCTGCAATAAACTCTTCTGTTTTGCCCATACTTATGGCCACAATCCATGCTCTAAATCACTGTCTACATTATTTTAACATAAATCCCCTTTCAAATACCCTTCTAATTCAATGGCATGCTGTAAATCAAATACACACTATTATAACTGCCTTGAGACTCTACTGGAGCTCTTCAAATACTCTTTAAAAGCACTGACTTGATGGCAAACTTCAGGGTAAATTTACAGCATGATACACAAAGACTTAGTCACAGGATAAAATTCTGCATGCAGAGAAGCTTGATAGCTTGGTCTTCTCAAGCACACAGGTGGTTCACTTTAGACATATATATAGACCCACTGAAGTTAATGGAATTATGGGTATGCTTAAGTATATACATGAGTATTTTCAGGAATATTTCCATTATTCCCATTTATCTAAATAGCTACGTGTTTAAAACCGTACCTTTAGCAACTGGATTAAATTTTTCTCTTCCAAAGTGCTTCTTGTGCTTTTGGAGTCATTGGGAGATTCTTGTGTTTGGCAAAACTTGCTTAAAAGAATTCATCAAATCACAAAGAGATTGGCTCAGTCACACTTGGTAGAACTGTTTCTAAGAAGTGGACCTGAGTCGTAAGAGTCAGACACGAACAGTCCACAGGGGCAAGTTTAGGGCCACCTCAGTTTGCTCTTACAGTTTTAGATGAGAAGGTACATTACAGGTGTGCAGAGATTAAGATTTAGATTAAGCTAAACAGAATATAGGCAAAGGCTATACCACTTCCTTCCTCCTGAGCTGCCCAAGGAAAAAAAAAAATAGAGAACCTCAACATGATCTCTTGCTCCCCACTGGCAGAGTAGGCAACTTCCACCAGGCAGCCTCAGAACGCTTCTTTCTCCGCTTTGTGTGTATGACAGTCAGCTTTCTGCCCAGCTGATTAGAAGGGATATCAAGCTGATAGCCACGATGATGAAGACCAGGAACAACATGAGTAATAGTCCTCATCGTTTGATATAAACTAATCTATCAGATATTTTCCAGGAGATTTATACCACTGCACAGCAGCTCTGCTTTCAACCTGCAGCTGGCCTCTGGGTACATAAGCACATGAGCAAACCAGGACTGGCCCTGAACACCATGATGAGGAACTAAGTCTGCATTCAAAACCCAGCCTCCTGATCATCTTGTCAGTAATAATAGGCTCTGTAAGAGACAGGACATATTGTAAATGCTAAAAAAGTTAAACTGGCTAATATTTGTACAGCAATTTTGCTGCATGATAATCCAAAAGAAAGTGTCTCAATGTACTTGCCTTCCAAAGGAGTCCCAAAGGAGGAGTCCAGATTGCAATTCATGTCTAGATTGGATGATTTATAAAGCTCCCCATCTGCTGAATTCAGCAGACTACAGAAACTAATCCCAACATGCTACCTTTATGAGAAAGCTAAATATTATACTCTGTTTCCCAGGCAGCAAACTAAAAACTGAAGATTAAACAATCCACTACGTAGCATCGAGCAAGATATTGGCGACCACAGACCATCTCAATGCCATTTCTGCCCCAGTATTTCAGATCAGTGTCAAACACTATCACGAATGATTGCTTATTTTGTCCAAAAAGTGGCTTCTTCCAACTCAACAGAACTTAGGTAAACTGTCTCAGGCATTTAATGAACTTTTCCACAAGGTCAGTGTTCTCAAATAGTTAACTATCACAGATAGATTTATTAATTTTAAGGCCACTTCAGATCACGCTACAAGATTAATAGTGCTAGCTGGAGGCCCAATCTAACTACTTCACTCACACAGGTAACTTCTCGCACATGCATTAGCACTTTGCACTCAGTGAGATGATACATTTCACTTTCCCACACAAGTGAATAAACTCCTGGAATCATGGCAGTCAGGCTTAACTACTCAATAGGTATTCGACATCCAAGTTACACATAAAGTTTCTGAGCAGTTTAAAGTGGATGCCTACCTTTACTATCATTTGTATAATACAAGAAACTTGAACAGAAGAATGAAGAGCTAAACTTGCTAACATGTGGCTGAGCACAAATATTATACAGGTACTGAAGACCCAGGAAACATGTCACCTGAGCCCCAACACAAGTACCCAAAACTGGTGTTTAAGAAAGAAATATGTTACAGGGAGCTAGAATTATTTATCAATGATGTAATAAACTATAATGAAATAACCAAGGACAACATATTTTAAAATAAAAAGTTTTGTTTAAAAACAATATGAAAGCAGCATGAGAAAAGAGGTTCTAGAGAGGCCACCCCAATAACCTACTATTGAAAACCACTTATTAGAAAGCTGAACACTAACAGGAATTCTATAATAAACCATTTTAATTTTGCTTATATGAACTAGTGTTTACTGCTAATGATTTGTCAAAGTTATTCCTGAACATGACAGCTGACAGATTTCTTTATGAAATAACTATTGAACCAAACAGGCTATTTTAGACTTCATTTTAGGAACAATGTTACAGAAGAGTAACATTTTGCACATGCAAAAAAATTTGAATTGAGTAATCAGAAGTTGATCCCAGTATAGTTAAATGGAAAAAGAAACAAATGTTGGTCCAACACTGATTTTTTTTTTTTCCTTTTTCAAAAGGGCAAACTTTAAGGAAGGGAAACTGAGTAAAGTTTCCTGAAGAATCAAGAATACGAATGCTAAAGAGCCTTCGAATTTCCTTAAGTGAACTGTGCTAGAACTAGCTAGAACAGTTAAGTGGGGAAAATTGCAGGGAAAAGACTTCAGAAATAGCCAGATGACAGCCACTTTCAAAAGCAATTTAGGATTAAGCATGGAAGCCGATACAAACTTGTAAGGCCAGCACAGAAGTGGGTAAAAGTCTCACAGCAGGTGAGATATTTCTAGTAGAAAGCGGCAAGTGGGTCAGTTCAGTTTAAGAAAACAAATGATGCAAGGGCAGTTGATCACAGTTTTCCCACTGCCCTGGAAGCTGCAACTACCAAAAGTTATTGCCCCAAGTTATAATACCAACAATGCAAACAGCTGGGTTTAAAAAAAAACAAACAAACAAACAAAAAAAAAACAAAAAACCACCACTCATGAAGATTGAAAGAGGAAATAAGAATTATCAGAAGAGGTTTGAAACATCCTACTACTAGGGGAAGAACAAGCGAAGACCTAGCTAGTTTTACAGTAAATTGTGAAAGGGTAATGACAGTGTAGCTGCTTGGGTTAGGGCAGCAAACAGCGACTGAAAAGGTAATTCCAGACCTACCGCCTGTACTCCTATCTTTAGCCTATTGCTCTGCCTCATTCTAAATATCCTAATAAGTAGAAGCATTAATAATTTCTTGTACTTTAACAAATTGTATAATACATCTTTAGGGAAAACAATAACCAAGCTCTTGTGCATGTTTTTCCCAGAGCCAGGGACTAGAGCCATGGCATTTGGATGAAAAAATCTTTACTCTTGCCCAGTTTTCTTCTGTGGAGCCCAAATGTCTGATTTTGCTGGCATCCAGTTTCAGTCCTGATTTCAGTCCAGTGAACCTGGTAACTACAGACTGTGATCTTTTACACTGCAGAATTTCTCATTGCCCATGTAGCCAAGTTTATCATCATCACTTCTCACAATAAAGTAATGCTGCTGACTGTTTCAATTTGTTTCTCACTGTACTTTCTGGCCTTTCTATCCTGAAGTTCACAGAGCTGACATGTAAACTGTTTTTCTCCTTTACTCCTTTCTTTCTCTGATTGTACAAAATTACTCTAAAGAATCACGTCATCTGTTTCAGTCATCTTTGCTTTTGGCAAGTAATGTTTTGGTATCCATTTCCTGATCCTACTCCTAAATAATCACAAATAGAAAAATGTGAATATAAATATGCCAGTATGAAGTCAATGCTAAATGACTTATGTCCCCAATGTCCTATATAACACCAATATAATCAACATTTCAAATCCTGCAAAAGGTTTTTACATTTGCATTGTCACAGCAGGCTCCATGAAGCTGAGACTAGAGCACCTTTGGTTCTGCAGAAGAGCCAGCTGAAAGAGTGCAGCTTCAGATTTTAGGCTCAAAAAAATGGAAACAACCACCACATTTTCTAGATGGCACCAGATTGCAACATAAGCAGTAAATATAAACAAATGGATAAGCATGTCTTATCCCATGGTTTAACAGGAGAACAAGGGACAGACTCTCCTCTGATCTTGGGAAAAGTGTTGGTCTGCAAGAGCACTGGGGTTTATAATAACTACGCCAGAGATGGAGATTCCTGCATCATTTGACAGCTACATGGTCTTAATCTTTCTCTTTAAGCCGTAGTCTACTTTCTCTTTTGAAGTTTCCCCCTGCCTGAATCCCCACGTCCTTTTGTTATTGACCAGAGAAAGCAGATTCCAGCATTTTCTTTCTTGTCAGTTAGCAGGAAAAAAGGCACCTACCTGGCATATGCAGCTTGGCATTTCTCCAGGCCACCAGCAAACAAAAATTAAAAGCTTGCACCAGCAAATTGCTGTTAATTCATAAAGACACAAGGTATCAACAGCTTTAGTGGACACCTCTTTTTATGGTGAAACATATCAGCATCACATTCAGCAGATTTTTCCATTGATTTTAAAGAAGCCTGGATTTCATCTTTCATTCTCAAGGATTTTTATTACACCAACACATACATCACAGTCCAGAACCCTTATGCACTGCTTCAGTAAGGAGTCCCATCTTGGTTTGGGAAAGGGATGATTTTGATGAGTCTTGGCATGTTCTCATAATAAACTTTTCCATTTAGGATAGAGGAAACTGAAACAAAGCTTCCAAAATCCTTTATGTTGGCCAGTCTGGATCTGAAGTCAGAAGAAAGCTCAACACACTGCAACCGTTTGCTCACCATCCATACCATATGTTACATTTTGCTGAAGACCACAGACAGGCAATAGGGAGGAAAACTGCCCCTTCACCTTGTGCTGGTCAGGCAACACCCTCCGGCTGGACAGAGAAATTACACCTTTCCCAGCAGTGGATGAACATGCTCATCTGGAAGAAGCTTTAAAAAGTTTCCTGAGTTAGTTTTCTGCCAATTCAGTGGTCTGAACCAGCCTCACAGATGGTGAGGCAATTTCCAGGAGCAGGAAACCTCTGGCAGGGGGCCACTCCAGCAACTCCAAGGTGAGAGAGAGTTTTCCAGATGAGTTAGAAGGGATCTTAACTCAGAACTGCAGGCTGAGAGTACGGGCACAGTAGATGGAGATTTCTTTAGGAAACATTTACATTATTATTTGCTCCTGTTTGAAGAGCACCTTATTTTGTGTCCTACTAAAACAATCTTTTTAGATATTGAGTCCATTTCACATGCTCACTTTGAGGAAGAACTGCAGCCACTCTCATCTCCATGCTCAGACGTTTGCTTTCACCACTCAGGTGCTAAACTGCAGTTTCCCAAGACAAGTGTGTGAGCACAGGGAGAGCATCTGCTGGCATGCAAGCAGACATGCACTAAGGAGAAGGATCAGATACCAGCACAAACATTCCTTGTCAGAGCAACACCCAGGCACTCCAGTCACCCCCAGGCCAGACATGGCTTTCTGGAACCATCAGCCCCTCAGTCAGTGAAAAGGGCCGGTGGTTTCCAACACCATGGTGCTGCAGCAGTGCTGGTGCTTGGGGGAGGCACCAAGCAGATGCTCTGGGTCGTTGTTTAGTGGCCTGGGCTCTGGGCATTGCTCACCGCAGCTGGTGCTGTAATGTTCTGTACATATTCAATACACTTAAAATCTGTGCCTGCATCTACCTGGCTGCCCAGCACACTAGCTCTGAAACAGGGTGAGAACTGAAGTGAACAGAGAAGTAGCTAAGTTGGAAAGGAAGGTGACCCCATTTCATCCATCACAGAAACCAGCTCCAAATGTGAGTTTTCCCCACTCACTAGAGCCACTTCTCTTCAGAGTAAGCCAGAGGCAACCCTCATGGCCAGGGCCACCACCACTGACACTTCAAGCTCCCAGCACTTTCAGAAGCAACATAGCTCCAGCAGTTGGTCTCAAACATTTAGCTTTTAGGGAGAAAAACCCGTCATTCCCTCACTGATATCATCATCATTACACAATGCCATCTTACAGCCCAGCACGAGGACCTTGTTTCTGGCCTCAGAGGTACATTCACTTGCTTCAGCATCACTTTACATATCCTAAACCCAAACATGTGCTAATGCAGCAAGCCACCCACAGCTTTGCTGTTCTGCATATGCACAATTACTTGTGCTGAGCCTCCAAATTAGTCTCCCGAGTCTGAATCAATTCACAAGGAAGAGTGCTTGTCACAGCTACCAGGGTGGATACAGAGCTCTTCCAGTATGGACCCATGCCAAGTTCAGTTCAATCCCCAGCTGCAGAGCAATCCATGCTTTCCAAATGCAGGAGGACAAGTTTAGTGGATAACATAGCAAAGCAGAAAATAACTCTATTTCCTGAGAGGTTTGGAAGTTTCGCCATTTATTTTTGTTCCACTGCAGAAATGTCGTTGTCAGTTTCCTGCAGCCCAGATGACTGACCAAACCACTCAGGATCACAGAGCTACCCTGAGGGCAGATCTTGGATTGTCACCGGGTACCAGAAAACCGTTATGTCAGGCTGTGTGTGACTTCGGATCTTTGGGTCTTGAATGCAAGTGTTAGATTAACCTCCCACTTCTGTTTTACTGCGGCTATCAAGAAAGGGCATTCAATACCACTTGACTTGCTTTATAAACATAACTAGTCCTATAAAGCGTATTTTAATTTGACAGTAAGATTAGTAGAGATTTTTCCTAAATACTCTGTCACCAAGTTCCTGATTTTAATAGGCATTTCCATATAAATTCTTAAATCAGATGAGTTTTGGTAAGTTCTCATTCAATTTTCTTACCAGGGCCAGGCACACCAACAAGCTGAGCAGCTGTTGAGGCCTTGGCTGGCTCCGCTCAGAGCTGCTTGGGTGCAGCATGGTGGTGAAGGTGCTAAGAAGGTAAGAAACCTCACTCCTTCACTTGGGAAATGGTTTTTGGTGTTTTGTTTTGTTTTTTGAAGTAAAAGTTTTTGCTAAAAGCCTTTGTCATGAGAGTAACTATAAAAATAAAGTCCAGGTTCCAAAATTCTTGTAGTCTGTCAAACATTAAAATTGAGTTTGAAGAATACCTGCAACTATTACTTTTTAATGGTACAATATCTAATAAAAATGCTTCAAGGTTGTTGCTATGGAGTACCTAGATCACCTGCCGCTATAGGAATAAGCATCCTGTAATGTATAATGAATGCTGAGGCTCTACTTAGTTTTGCCCAGGGCTTGTTTTGCCTTAAAATGTTAGGTTTTGTTTTGGGGTTACTTGTTTCAATGACACGTGCTTGTACTTTTAAAGGGCTTAACAATAGTCAAGGGAGAATTCTAGTGCTGGTGTTTTACATTTTTATATACCAATTTTTTTTTTTTGCATAGTTGATCTTCAACTCATCCAAGATCAGTTTTAGCATAAAAATCACCATTGTTTATAACTTTATCTTGCCTACCAGTGGTCCTAGCTATAACAGGAAGGTGCCCTTCCCCTGGGACACAGGAGAAATGAAAAGGTTCCCTGCCCACTCCTAGCTCAGATGAAATGCTAACAAGAAGCAGGGAACCCTATACACCATCAAGTCTCTATTTCAAAGGAAGCAGAGCACTTACATTTTTATGAATAGTGGTGAGAGCCAAAGGTATTGGATAAACATACATCATTTCCGTGCAGTTTTATGAATCATTCTGTAGCGTGTATTAATCCCAGATGGTATGGGAACATCACCTCTGAAATGAATGCTGGTGTCTGAACCTTATTTACTTCCTCTGATCAAAACAGCCACAGCCCTGTATCATCCACCCTGAAGCTCCCTGTTGTCTCTCATCTCTTGAAGAACAGCCTTCCTCCACCTGACCACTTAAAGTTACTTCAGATGCTTCAAAAAGTTTAAGAGCTCATCAGTCCCAGGTCTGCTAAACAGATTTTGTCAAGCTTTCAGATATTTGACAATTCTAGATTACTTTCATCGTACATATGAAGAACGAAAGCACAGACAGACAAGCGGTGTTCTGTTTTTCAAGGCACTTGGCTGCCTGCACATACACATAATTGCTCAGAACTTCTAGAAAGCACGGAAACAGAGGTGTGGGTACCTTTGAAAGCACCCATTTCCTTGATCATTATCTTTGTGGAAGGTCACCTTGGCCAAGTTTGGTTTGTTTGTTTTTACAGCAGCACAAGTTACCCTACCTTTGATCATTCCTGGAATGAGTCTCCAGTTCAAGTCCAGCTGCAACTCTTGAATTCCACTTGTCAAAATATTCCAAATCTGGAAATATTCAATAATTTCTACAATTCTTAAAGTTCAGTGTTTACTGAAGAAAGTAAACTTCTACTGAGGCCCACAAGAAAATTGAGTTTAACTGCTTTATTCACTTTTTCCGACCGTGTTTGTGTGTGAACTTCAGTGGGCATTTGAGAAACCCAGTACATCCAACCACAGCACCATTACCTCAGTCTAAAGCAAACCAGAGCCAGTTAATTCTGGATGACTAACTGCTCTCTGAAATCCCAGAGATCAGTGATGGAATCGCTTGTGAGAGTCAATGGGATGAAGACCAAGACGAGCTATAAATAACCATTAACTCCTGAAGTGCAGGATCCTGTTCACCAGTATTTCCTTAGCTATACAGGATCTACCAGCCAACACATCTTTAAACAAGTTTTACATTCAGTAGATAAAACAGAAGTTCATCCCAAGAATGATCCCATTGACATTTTCTCCACATAGCACATAATGACGAAGTTCAAGTTAGCATTTTTTAGAGCATCATTTCTAAATGATCACATCCTAGAGTTTGTGAGGTGTTTGCTGACTGCTAGGCATCTCTACAGTGTACTATACTGAGAAACCTGAGAGCTCTTTACACAGACTGATCAGCCTTCACAAAGCTCCAACTCCTGGCATGCAGAAAATTTTCAGAGACAAAGATTACTTAGTCTGTTTTAAATTACTTGCCAACGGTCATGCAATTCATCACTAGTCTAGGTGAGATTAGTGACATGGTTTAATTACCTGCTCAAGCCACAAGACCCCACTGCTCAAACAAAGGGCAAAAAGGGCACAAGAAAACTACCCAAAATCTCTAATTTCTTGTTCATGTCTAATAAAAGTATACTAAAATTGTTGGATCAGAATAACATGCATTTTAACCAAGTTCATACAAAAAAAAACTTACCTTTTTTCCCCATTAGCTAGCAATGTATTGTAGTAAATACATTTTTAATTCCTACAGAAATCAGACTAATTACTCCATTATGAAATAAGAAAATATATTTTTGACATGTCTTTTGCCATTTAATATGATCCTATTCTTATGGGATTCAAGCAACTGTCCCTTAAAGCCTGCCAGGGGCACGTTAATGATCATTCAAACAGAAGCAAGGTCTGACGAGACTCGCATACAAAAATTCACTTGAATTTTTAGACTTGTAAGAGCCTGAACTTTTAACTGGAAACATGTATGTAACTATAAGCACCAAAGCCATCTTTCTAATTGAGTTATTCTTCACTTCTTAGAAAAACTGAAGTGCATAATAATAAATCCTAAAAATCATATTTTTCTCATACTAGGTGAGATCCACATATGTATTCAGGGGTCAGACACAGGATCCATAATCCCCAAACTCAGACTCTATTCCAGGTCCCATCTTGCCTTCTATAGAGAGCTCTTCCAGATTTGTAAAACAAATCACAGCCTATTATCTTCCAGGACTTTCAGTCACCCACAAATGACTGGAGGAAAAAAAAAAAAAAAAAAAAAATCAAACCAGACAAAGAGCAAGAAGAGTCCATAGCATAGCGTAAAAACTAACAGCACAGCAAGCAAGGTAAGAAGAGATATTTACAGGCAGGCTGCACTTAATCAATTGAAAACATTTAATATATATGAATGTTTTCCAGCTGCATAAACCCCAGTAATTCCTGTTAACTAGTTGTATGTGTAATCCTCACAAGAAGCATTTATAAGCCATTCCTTTGGCACAGAATTATTTTAACATCCTTACAGTTCATACCCCATTTACAACCTAGTTTCTGGTCACTGTATGTACTACAAAAGGTTTTTTCCTTTCCTCTGGGTTACAGGAAAAGACTGAAGCTGTTGTGCATGAGCTCTGGATACATTTCAGTTTGGGATATTTCTTTGACAGTAAAAGACAAGATGAGAGCAGAGACAATCCACAGTACTCCAATGAATTAACATCAGATGACTTTGCACAGTGGCAGTGACAAGCAATAATTTGAATCCAAATCATGTAGAAGGCCTAATTCTGTTCAGGCATAAATTGGAGCAACTCCACTGAAGCAAATCCAATTTACTGCAGAGGTAGCAGAGGATGCATGCACTGCAGTTCTGGGCATTGCTGGGTCCCAGCAAAGGACCCCGTGAAGGTATGGCACTGCATATAGACACACAGGCTGTTTTCTGCAGAAAACATGGAGCCATGTGAAAAAAATTGACCAACATCTTTATCACTGGAATGGTACCACCCAGGGTGACAAACACCAATCCCAGCTCCCTCCTCCACAGCAGCAGCTCCTCTCTGAGAGGACTGAGAGTTACAGCTGGAACCAAAAATTGCCCTGACACCTCTCAGAGCTCCTGCTTTAGAATCACTTCTCCAGTGCAACAAAAAAAGCTGCACCACTTCTCCTCAAGATCCTCTGTGCTGCTGCTGCAGATGCACATCTCCCTGCAGTGCATGGCCCCTGTGCCAGCCTTGTGGCACCACAGCCCTGCCACTCTGGTTCCCACCCTTCACCAGCCTGCCCCTTCCTAAGCCAGAACTGATGCCAGGTTTTTGGTCTTTTTGGTCCATGTTTACAGCCTCCTGGGACTCAGAGATGGAGGCTGGGTGTATCAGCAGCTCCACAAGCACCCCTGGCAGAACATTCCTGCCCTCACAGTCCCACAGCCAAGATGGGGGCAGTTTGCCAGTGAACCACAGCCCCCAGCAGCGCTGCCTCTGTCCCCAGTTTCTGTGCCACCCTTGCTTGTTCCCTCTGGACATGAGAAGCTGAAGACATGTGCATTAACTTACCAAATGCAACAGGATATATTTACATTTTGGCAAAAACTTGAAGGCAGTTGTATTGTCACCTGCGTCTGCTGTGACTACAAAAAAGTAATTGCATGCATAATTTGCATATGCAAATCATTCCCCAGATTTCATTAATCTATTCCTAAAAAAGCTGCCAAGGAAGTAGGAGGTCTGTTTCAGCATGGATTCAAGAGGATAAATTACTTGTTATTTAATAGAGCACTTCTTCCATGTTTATTTGACAGTCTTCCCCTAGCCACTGGTGCACCATTATCAGATTAAATAACATCTAATCAGGCTATCACATTATTGGTCTTTTGTATGAACCAACAAATGCTTAATGGGTTTTATTTTAGAAGCAAAAATATTCATATTACAGGAGATTAATACTAAAAAAAAAAAATCTATCTTAATATATCTCTCAGCAATAAAAGGGATATGAATTAATGGATAGATGACCCAGTTACAAAAATGTGATGGTTTTAAAAAAATCAATATGATGTATTTTTAAACCTCACACTGTTAGGTCTTTGAATATACTTCAACAACGAATCCTTCTGTTATGCAAAAATGTTGTACATCCTGGCACAGAAACATGAATTTGATTTTAATTGAAAGAAATCTTGACACTCTCTCACCTAGGAAGCAGGCTTATATTTCATAATGAAGCTAGCATTCAAAGTCTTGATGGGCAATAGCCTCTGCTGCCTGAGTTTTAATCCTGCAGTAAGCAAAGGCACTCTGGTCACACCCAAAAAACTAAACTGCTTTTGATCATCACAGCCAATATGCTTTCAGTCCCTGGGCCACGCTGCCAAGAGGCTTGTGCTGTCACCACAGGAAGATCTTAGCAGGAGCAGGGGGATCAGCAGCACCCCCACCTCAGCAGAGCGTGCTGGTCACCCCAGGGACAGCCCCGATGCAGAAAAGTCTTGGAGAGAAGAACGCCATCTGCCTCCGAGTCCTCACCCAATCTACAACTCTATACGCAGTGTCTCTAGTTTCTGAACTGCATATCTAACCAGTTCTATAATCTTTTTAAGAACTGAACTAAGCACAAATTTAGTCTTTAGCTCATCCTCAGAATAAGAAAAATGCCCAAATTTCATCTCCTCTAATGAATAATATTTTCTCTTTTCCCAAGTTCTTCTACTTGCTGACCCAATTATTCCTCCCTTTTCTATCCAGCTCCTACCACTCACCTTCAAAAAAAGCCAGTCATCACTTATTTTCTTCATTCCATCATGAACAACTGCAACATCATCCAGTAAAACTGTGTGGAATAACTCTTCAGAGCAAGGTGTTTCAGACTAGAGGTCCTTAGCTCGAGGTTGGACCTCACAAGATTATAGCAATAATGCTTCTGTAAATGAAGTTGAGGTTGTGTCAACTTCATAACTTAACAATGTCTCATTCCAGGATGAAGAAATTTGGTGGAAGTTTGAAAGCAGACTAAGAAAAACTGAAGGTTTTTTTTTTTAAATAGTTCCCTGTTGTTTGTCTTACCATGCCATCACAGTGACTCAGTATCTCAGAGGCTTGTAAATACTGTCCTACCACATCTCTTTGGTTATTATTCAGCCAGGACTTTCTAAAATATTTAAGTAATCATTCTCTATCTCTATTAAAACAACAGATGGAATTCCCAACCTTCAGTTTTATGTCAGGATTCTGCAGCAATTTATTAACAGCTTGAACTCTGTTCTCTTGAGGGTTTAACCTGACGGTTGAACCCAATTACATTACAGTCCTTTGTTCATCAAGGGACATATGTAATATGATATTAAATATGAAACAACTCGTGCCTGAATAATGTAGTCTTTGTGATACAAATTAATGGAGTATGGAAGCTCAAATTTCAAGCACACAAACTGTTCTTAGTTCTGATCTTACATCATAAAAAAATCAGGACTAATTCTACTGCTGTCAGCTGACTTAGTAATGTGAAATGAGCGTAAATCAGAGCTGAATCATGGGTTGTCTTTCTCTTGTATTATCATCAAGCCATTCTAAAGTCCTAGTCATGCAGCTCACAAACTAGGTTATGACTCCCAGAAACGAGTATACATTTAAATAAGTATCCGCCTCCTCCATCTCATATCAGTCTCATCAACACAACCTAGGGGAACCCCTCCACACACAGTTTCCAGACTATAATTTCATGCAGCAAAAATAGTTTTTCAATATAGCATGGAAACCTCCCACACAGAGTGAGAAATCTTATACTTTGCTGTGACAGTTGTAGTTGCCATTGTATTTTAAAAAACACTCTTTATGAAGTAACTTTGACAGGTTAACATATTGCTTCTTCCATTGACTCCTCCCTTCCTACTCTATTTTTATCTCCTTACCTCATGATGCAAGCCTTGAATGTTCATTACTGTGCTTCTCCCACAAATTGCTCCTAGTCCTACGCTTCACAGGTAGCATGGCATTCCTGAGCTCATCCACCAGGCTTGGGTGCTCCTGCTTCATACCCATGTTCCAGATGCACCTCCACTGCCGAGCTACAGACAAAAAATAACTAACAAGTTAGACCACAACAAGGTTAGCAACCTTACGTGCAGAAAATATCACCTGCTAAAGAGCTGTTACTTTTTTTGAGATAATTTACCTTTTGTCTCTAAGGCTCAGTGTCCAGCTGAAATATCACTGTCAAACAGTTCCGTAGTAACACAGGGGAGCAAGTGCATTCATTTTCATGTTAAGCTATAATTACAGTAGTGAAGGAGTGTATTTTGAAACACCCAGCACACTTAAATTAGCAGGCTGTCAGTATATTTTGCACATAATAGGAGGGACAAGATGGATGGAATTGCATCCCCCTGATTGGCAGACCTCAAAAACCCACACCTAAAGCAGGCCAGAATCAGCCTATAATCCACAGAGGAAATAAGCACTTCAAAAGCATGAATAACTTCACTGCAGGAGAGATGTGTTAGAGAGATTAGTTGTACTTGAGAAGAACACAACAACGTCACTCTAGACAGTCACTGACAGCTCAGGTACAGGTACCTACAGGGTAGGTGTCTAAATATGGAACGAGTAATTCCACACATGGTACTCGAGAGAAACAAGCTGGAGTATCACCTGATGCTTTTAAACACCACTTCCCCTGACCATAAAGTCCTGCTTAAAATCATACTAGTTAATACATTCCTTACATATTAAGTCTAGAGATGGCCATGAAGACCAGATCTTTTCCTTTACCAGTTATCAGTCTACTAGAAGAATTATATTTTTACCGGCAATTCAGATAAAAAGCAGATTAAAGGCCACAATTCTGTTTCTATCCCATTAGGTAGTTTCACTGCCGGCTCTAAAAACTTTGTTTCAAAGACTGGATTTTGAAAAAATTTCATCAGAGAACAGTAACACTTTAGGGTTCAGTTTAACATGTGTAATTGCCAGTGTTAATCTACACAAATATTTTAAATCCCAGGCCTTAAGAAATGCATACCTAGTCTTCCAAGTTCTTTTTTTCTGGATCCGAGTAGAAGCAAAGCACACAGCTGAGGTTTTGAAGGAATTCTAGGAAGTTTTTAATGATTATCTTCCATATGGTGGGGTTCCCATTTCTTTAAACTTTTTATAAGCTAAGTTTATGGTTTGTATCCTTTAGATACTTAAAGCTTCTCATATTTTCCAACTACCTTTCCAGCATGATTTTAAAAATCCAGTAAAAAACTCCATGACAGACCCCATCCTGAGCCTTAGTACAGAGGACTTTGACTGCACTGTTCTAAGTGACCCCATGTACCAAACAGTTCCCTTGGCCTGGAAAGAAAAGGGGTTGCTTAGAAATGTTGGTCCCTTCCAGTCAAATCACTGGCACAAACCACACACAAGCAAACCAAACCCAAGGCTATTCTGTTTCTCCTGTTTTCATTCAACTCTAACACTCAGGTGTGTTGTAAGACATTCAACCTTTTTTCACCTTCTACAAAGCACAAGTCCAACAGTGCTTTTTTCCTCACTAAAGATATTTCACCTATGAATATAAGTCAATTTTTTTTTCCTTTCAACCTGTCATGCAGTCTGAGTTACACCAAGACTAAAACTACTACTTTAATTATTCTATTGTTCTTTTTGTGTTTAAGCAGTCATGCTTTACTGCAGAGATGGCTACAGTTCAAAGGTATATGCAAAACTCTTTTTGTAGGGTACATATCAATCCACCATATGTTAAAGTAATAATAATTTAAGATTACTAAGAGAAGTATTGGAAGCCCTGCTCCAAGGTCAGGGTGTGTAGGCTTCAGTCAATCCATATGTAAATGCATCTCTGTGGCACATTATGATTAGAAGCAATTGCACCAAGACGTCAACCAAATGAACATGAAATTTAGATCTGAAGCTAAAGTTTTGCTTTTGTGACAGAGCAAATATTTTACTGGTGCCTTCTTAAAATGATCTTCCCATCTTGTTGCAGCAAAGCTTGTCAAGCCCCTGCCCTCTCCAGCTCCCAAGCAGAGTGAGTGGTGCTGCTGCAGCCTCTCCTTCTCATCCCTGCCCAGGTCTGACACTCCTCACCCACCCATCCAGACCCCATCCCACCAGGTGGCAAGGCTGCACTCTGCACTGGAGGTGACCTGCACTTTACACAGGAACAAGTGGACTAGTTAAGAACTTCCAGCTCTCAAAATGCTCATGCATT
This sequence comes from Streptopelia decaocto, assembly GCF_964273445.1. NCBI lineage: Eukaryota > Metazoa > Chordata > Aves > Columbiformes > Columbidae > Streptopelia > Streptopelia decaocto. The sequence continues at coordinate 18,651,117 of NC_138659.1, forward strand.
TTAAGACTTTGAGGAACTGATTTTAGAAATGCTCCATTAAGCCTTTGCCCCATTCTTTCCGTAGCAGGAGCCAGAACCTCATAAGCTGTGTAGCCTGTCTCACCTCTGCTGTACCTGACTGTAGGAAGTGCCAGAACCCTAATGGGACAGGGGTCAGCAAGTTCAGGTCTTCAGTCTCCTGAACCACATACACCATTTTTTTTTTTCTATTGGAATTCTTTTCCCTTGTCAATAAGAACAGTGTAATACAGTAACAAATTCACAATGTAAATGGGAATAATTTTTTTTCAAAGCATAAATATCTTTAGTTAGCAACACATGAACCAGAGAACATCAGACAAGCCATCATTCTACAAACACGGACAAGTTGCAACATCAAGGAAGATGATGAAATAGTTCATTGACTAACCTGTTTTAGTCATGGCTAATATGTATGATCATAATTACAATGCAGAACAAACCTCACACTTAAGAGTAAAATATTTACCCTTTACAAAAAGGACACTTGCATAACCCAAGATTTCATTGGTTCATACTCTCACATATTTTAGCCATGTGCTGAGTCAGGATTATTACAAACTCATCTGAGGTATGCTGTCTATTGGACTACCAACAAACATTAGGTAGTTTTGGATATTGGCTTTCAAATATTCCAGGGATGTTTTGAAAGCACATCATATATAAACAGAAATAAAAGACATACCTCACTATTTATGAGCAATCTTGCATTATCAAAACAGTAACCACACAACAGTACTTAGCTACTAAACAGTAATCTGTAGGCCAAAAGACAAGTCAGTCATCAAAATTTAATTCTCTGGTAAGTTTTTAGTTGCATAAAAGTGGCACTGTCATACAGCTGAAGGGCCAGAATCCGGAAAACAGGATAAGACACATCCGAAGTTCACACATGAAATCTTTGAAGCCCCAGACCAGAAGGTCAGTGCCTCAGCACACTGCTGTGCTGTACCTGACCCTGTTCTACCTTATACAAGGGTACACTCCAACCCAAAGGCAATGAGGGTGATGCCTTTGAAGGGTTGAAATTGGGCCCTATAAGGGGAATTTTACTAAAGTCACACTGGGTAGTAGGTGCTTTGTTTTTAATTGACTGGGAAAACAGAAATAAGCAGCTATTATCTTGTCAACTCTTATCAGTTTTTTCTTTGCAGCATAAGAAATGTAGTGACATCCTTATTTAATTGATTTTTGAGGTTTTTTTTTTTTAATAATAAAAGAAAGTAAAATAGCCACAGATTAGTTATAAGTGCAATATAATGCAACACTGCTGCTTGGTAGCAAACCAAACCAGATCTTAAACCTTTCCCTAGAGTCTAAGGTCTCTGCTAAATGGCTACCAATGAGCACAGGCAGTTGGAAAGGTAGGAAAAATGTCAGGGATAGACTTTGTGCTTCTTGGAAAAAAAAGCTCATTTTGCAGTTGAAGATTTTTTTCCTATTTTGTTATTATACAATACTATTGCTATACAAAGCTACTGGTTGTGGTTTTTTTCCACATACACAGCAAGAGAGCTCATGACGAATACTGCCCTGGAGCACTACCCCAAGGAAAAAAAAAGCATCTGCATCAAGCTGGCAGCATTCACATGAAATCCATACTCCGCTGGCAAATATTGATCCCTCTGAGCAAGAATTAAGTGAATTTCCCTGATCCAGTCAGGCAGGTGGCTTATCATCCTGTAGGCAACACGGAAAGGGAGAAAAGCTCTCTGGAGACAAGAATCCAGAAAGTAGGCTGAACAGGTTAGAAAGAAAGACCACTTAGCTATCCAAGCTAAGAGGTAGGGTTTTTTTAAATTATCTATTTTTTTTAATCTGTTCTGTAAAGCTCTTGCCAGACATAGGTAAAATTAAAGGAAGACGCAAATTTCAGAGTGTAGACCTCACAAGCTACGTACAAGAGCAAATGGGAAAGCATTAATAGCACTACCACTGATACAGTAAAGCAATCTGTAGCCCACAAACAGAGCTCTTCACACCCACAGTGGCTCTTGGTCCCTGAAGAGTAAAGTAAAACCTCCAAAGTTCTCCTTTCAGTTTGAGTAAACTGAAATAAATAATTAAATAAATAAAAATCAATGAACTGAACTTACCCTTTATTAGACTATTCCCAGGTGCAAGCAATAAAAATCTTAATTAATCTTTATAGTAATCAATTTAGATCATATGAAGATGATGGTGTACTGTGCTCTGCTAAGTCATGGCAAACAAGCACTGAACAGAAACCATGTTCAACAGCCTGTCATGCACATACCAGTGTTTGGCATAAGGTTCAGTGAAGAGAACTACAAGAAAGGCTTCATGCTTATTTTCATAGTTTCTAAGGCTTCAGGGTGACACCCCTCTCTAAAAAGAGATACATAAAGAAAAAAAAAATCAATAATTTCATAATCACCACATAAACATCAAATATCTGATAATGATCTCAAGTCAACCATGTTTGATTACTCATTCTTTTAAAGCACAGAAACATTAGAAGAAAGGTTCCTCAGGAGTGGATGTAGCCCTGAATGGGGGTGGGTTGGCAGCTGTGTCCCCACAAGGGAGGCTCAGCCCCTTCAGGCCTTGGTACAGCTTTGTGCCAACCGCAGCCAGCCACGGTTTGTACATAAGAATCGGCCTGTTTCAAACATCATCCAAGCTTTTTTCTTTCCTAGTGCCAGCAGATAGTAGGAGTTTGGATAAGTGCATCAGAGCTACAGTAAGAGGGAGGTAATCTTATAAGGGAGCTCAACCCCATTAAAAGAGCTAATTCCCTACAATCAGTTCGGGCACTCACATGTTCAAAGCAGAAAGTCGTCTACAACATTTAAGAAACACGCACAAACTGTGCTACTCCATCAAAACCTACCACTGGAGGCAACAGTTGAGAAAACATTCAAGGTTTTTCCTGAGACTGAAGTGCCAACCATAATGATTTTGTCAGCTTCTTTTGGGTAAATCACCCAGCAGCCATGAGGCAGTTGTAGGTTGCCATTTCACCTGTTGCAGGAGAAGTGAGCTCTTCATTCAGTTGGTTATTTATTAAAATGAAATACAGTTATTCAACACTTTACTCCCAAATCCTTCCCTGCTGAAAGAAAGCCACCAATATGTATAGTCCACTCCTAAAAAAAAAAAATCCATGAGAAATAAGGAAGGCAAATAACCACTAATGCCCTTAACAGAGCAAATCTGAATGTGATTCCTTTACAATAGCATTATTAGCTCCATTGCTTTCTTATTGAAAAAAGTACCTTCTCAGGTATATTCAAGAGATAATCTGCTTTTGAGCTCAGGAGCAAACATAGACCCACTTTCCAAAAATACCTGACATGGCAAGTGGCCAGCACCTCTTTGGGGCACAAGGGGCCTCTCCTGGGCACAGCATGGAAGGGTCTCACAGCCAGAGCCCACCCCACACCCAGCCAGGGAGCTGTGTGGGCTAGAGACCAGGCAGGGCCTTGGTGACAGAGCAGGTCCAAAGTCAAGTCAGGATAGCAACCCATCAGCCTTTGGATTGGCAGGACCCACAGCCAGGCAGGGGAACAGCAGCAGTGCTTTCAAGACCACCACACACAGCTAGGACAAAGACCAACAACCCCAGGCTGAGCTTAAATAGAGCCCCGGTCCCATGGGCAGGGGTGTGGGCACACAGGTGAGGCTACTCAGTGGATTAATGTTGGGCAGTGCCCTCAGGGGCTGGACAATTAGTTCTACTCCTTCCAGCTGTCAAACATACTTTGCATTACCTTATTCAGGTTCAGGAGATTTATATACATGCTGTATATGCACACAGAATAAAATCCTTGTGGCACTTTCTCCAGCATGTCCCACTGTTGAAATTAAATAATCCATCTACATTTGCTGGTGTAGGAAAGTCTTCACCATCTTGCTTACTAAGTGCCTTCATTCAAATAATTAGGAATTTCTACCATATAGTAGGGTGGGGTGCTTTGTATCATTGGTTTGGGACAAAAATAACATGGTAGAAATCTCCTTTTTTACAGAAGCTTCCACCAGTACCAGCACCACTTGAACTGTGCTACTGATAAAAATCTATTTTTCAGTGTCCATAGGATGCAACAGAAGAAAAGTAATAGAACAGTGAGTCCAGAGGCATGGATAGGATACTCCCTCCTCCTGCCTCATAGGGATGAAAGGGATCTGTGGACAAACGTGTGGACAATCTCTGTAGGTACCATCAGGGTGACTTCAACCAACGGGTTCTAGATGACCTAGATTATGTCTCTAATATATGCACCACTAAACAATCTTCCCAGCTTGCCAGAAATCAGTCCACACAGATTCCCCTTATATCACAAATACAAGTGTATCATTCTTTATTTGCCCATGCTTTACACGAATACTGGTTTATGCTGACTTCAGGTCATGGGTAAAGAGAACAAAAAATTCAATGCTAGTTTGCAGAAGACTGAATTAGCTTATTTTTAAACATACTTTTTTTTAACTAGTTCAAATTATTAGCTTAATTTCTTTTACTCTAGAATAGACTATGAAACCTACAAAGTGCTTTACCTTTTCCTTACTGGAGCTAAAACTATGTTATAACTATAAGTTGTCTACAAGTGCTTCCAAATATTTAATTAGTGTTTTCATTTACAATCCTTAAAAAAACAGAAGATTATGGTGCTGGTTTCTGTTTTGTTTTTTCTGTGAGACAACATAATCTTCATCCAATTTGCTGAAGAAAGAAACACTCTTCCCAAGCGGAGCCCTTTACATTCCTGTATTCCTTATACAAACAAAATTGCCGAGTCTTTGCAATGCTAATGCTAATCCTTGCAATGGACTCCCTCTGTATGTGCTAGAGAAAAAGCAATGAATCATAGGGAAAACACAGTCTAAAGCAAACCAGCCCTTTCACATTAAATGCTACCATATACAGCATTTCAATTAGTTGATATTGATACTATAATTTTGTATGTTGGTGATTGCACGTGCAATACATAACAGCAAATTACTGCAATCACCAGCTGTTGAATGAGTGCTTCTGATTCATTAGCTACTGTTGGATGTAAAAATTGTATTTTCCTATTAACAGTTAAGTACCATAAATGTACATTAATTTAAATGACAAGGAAGATAAGCTTACATAACACAAGAAAATATAAAACAAGGAAAAAGGTGCAGCAGTGGGTAACCACATGTTTAATGGCAGTCTCCCCATTATGGACTTTCCTTTTCTTGTTTGCTCGCTGTAAAAATCACAGTGGTTGTTACTGCTAAGGAGAATTTGACACTACAACAGCTCCTCAGACCCCTGAGATCTCCCAGATGCTGATAAGCATTTCTGACTGCTCCTCTTTCCCGGTTTCCTTGACTTTAACATACATTGTAGGCACTGGACAGTCTATCTGTCATGAAGAGATGTGCAGAAGATTTACATCTATATTCTTAGACAACCTGAGATGATATTCAAGACCTGATCCTCATTTTTGCTTAGATTGCCTTACATCATGATAAAGTAAAGCAGCATTAGCAGGTATCAGGTTCTCAACATTGTGGAACTGCCTGTTTTTTCTCTGGCCAAGAGGGGAGTGGTGATGTGAGGAGCACCAAGAGAGAAATCAGAGTCAGATAGTAGCAGAGATAATCAATCTTAAACAAAGCTAAGGTATGCATACTGTATGCTCATTGATTACTTCATCATTACCATACTCAGATGTCCCAGTGATACCATGCCATGTACTAGTATATGAACCAACACAGCTTCTTTACCGAAAGTAGATATACTCCATTTAGCATTATAATGTGCTTTTTAATATATCAGCACATAGAAAGTGAAAAGCAATTTTCCTTTCTGGATTTAAAAATACATGTCATTGCTAAGCTCACAGCCGACCGTATTATCAAGCGTAGACAGCTGAGAATGTAAGAAGGTTCACCAAAAAACATTTCACAAAAATTTCTTGTTCTCTTCAAAGAAAGATTAGTCCATACCAAAAAGCAGAGTCTATTAAAAGATGCTCGATAAGATACATTATATATTCTCCAAATGTCTGTCACAGATGGCTTTCTGCCTCTAACTATGATTTGGAAAAATACTGATTTATGTTCCACAGAACACAGGAAAAAATACAGAAGGAAATTAGTGCCAGCCACCAGAAATGAACAGGCTCTACTAAGTAAATTGCAAAGCTATAGGCAGAGCTCATGTTTCTCCAGGTTGAAACTCTCCTAACATCCAGAGAAGAGGGCAGAACGATGTGCAACTTGTCAACGTGTCCTTAATCAGGGACGGCTGCCTTGGAAGGGCTGCCGAACAAGGGGAAAGCAACTGGATGATGAGAAAAGTAGGTAAAATGTGCAGTTCTGTGACTCAGAAATTGTATGTACAGAAAGCCCCTAAACAAGCACAAACCACAGCATAACACCGCATAGGTAGTGACCGCAAAACCCGCACCATCAGCACAGAGAAATAACAGCGTCTTGGGCTGCCGCTTCAAAGAATTTACTACACCTTCCCTGAGACTACTTACTGCTTGTAGAAATGCCAGCTTTTTGGGTTGTGTACGGAGGTACCAAGTGTATTTCCACGAACATACCCTAATAGAGACTATGCAGAGCACACTCCTCTTCACAGGCAACACTCATCCCTGCAGCTCCAAAATGTGCTGTAAAGGCAGCGCATGCTGCAACAGAACTAAGGGGGCTCAACATTTTTGAAGTCTTAATTCCACATAGTCTCCTGAAAAATTCCTATCATCTTGGAGGACTCAGTAGGCTGCAACAGAAAGTTTACCATCTAATAGTCTCCAGACATACAACAGCTGATACGACCTTTTGTATGGGCCCCTTTTCAATGCCCTGAGCAATATCTCATCACGTGCAGTCTCACAAACCTGACGGAAGACACCTCCACATAAGAATAAATTTCAGCATCTTTCAGCTGTAATAGAGAGTTCAGATTCTTATTGTGACACTCGACCTTGAACTCAATCACTGACCCTGGTTTATTATCCTTGTTATTGAAGCACTGTCCTCCACGTGATTTTTAGGAAGAAGCAGCAAAAGGAACAGGACATTCTGCCTTCACGTGTTTGGGGCCTCCTGTCTGTAAGGAGGAAAGTCAGCACTGCTCAGTCGAAGCCTGCTCTGTATCTCAAGAACATAGTCAGCAGTTTTTCTCTGAAATAAGCAATTTGCTCACACCTGCACACATTTCTGGCCAAAGGGACCAGCAAAGACCTCACCTACCAAACCTTTTTTACTCTCTCATAAAGTAGAGGTTTGGTGGTTTGGAATAAATGAATAAAACTGGCTCCTTGCTTTTATAAAAAAAAAAATGTTTTTTCATTGAAAAATGAGAATATGTCAAACTGCTACTGAAGTTGAATCCTATGAGGATTACGGAACTGGGATCAACATCTGCAAAAATGAGTCTAGTTTTATTGCATTCAGTTAACTGAAATATATAACTCACCCTCCTATAAAATAGGCTACTCAGCTGGGAAACCAACATACCTTCAGTTTTTGACATTTTAGTATACACAGATTTTCTTAAATCATTATTTGTTGTTATGGTCAGAACTCCTAAACTGCATAATCCACCAACACAATCTGTAAGGACAAAATAAGTAGTTGTCATTCAACACTCCATTGACATTCCCTGTACCAGATGCCTTCTCAATCTTCTCTTCATCATCCAAACTCAGATGAATTACTTATCCTGAATACCACTTTTTTTTTTTCCGAAAAAGTCCAATAGTATGCCATATAAGGTATAGATTTTAAGCTAGTCAAGGGTCCATGTCTCTGTGCTGTTAAGAACGAGACGTGTGGGTTGATGTTAGTGCAGGATTTCCAAAGGATTGCTGTAGGGCTGCGATATCGTTGAGCCAGGTCACTCCTTCCATTGTGGTACATCAGGATTTACATCAGTGAGGTCACTGTGTACGTACAGCCAAAATCGGTGATGGCACAAGGGAACCTGCGCCATCATTTATAAATGAAGATGTAAATGTCAAGTGAGCTAAGATTATATCATTGGTTTGGCTGCTGATTTCCTTGATTATTTTTCTAGAGGTCAGTGATAAGGAAATAATTTTATGGAATGTGACCTCTGGTGGAAGGAGCATTTATGTGAATTATGAACTAGACCGATGATACACACATCAAATAAATAAAGACAGTCCTAGGAAAGAAAATAAGTTTCCAGATAAGGCACAACGTTTGCACACATTTTTGGATTCTGCAAAGCACCACACAGAACATTACATGACTTTATAAATAAAATTAAATTATTGAAATAAATTTGATACAGTTAGTCCTAAAGATAATTATTTAGAGCTATTCACTGCTGCTGAACAATATGCTTTTTGTAACTTCATAGCCATTATCTTGCTATCTGTAAAGCTGCCCTACATCTCCCTAGTTTTCAGCTCCTTAGAATGGTACCTTTTTTTTTTTAATTAAGCTCCTATTTTCCTATTTTTTTTAATTAAGCTTCTATTTTATTTTTTAAGTAGATAAAGCTATGAAATAATATTTTGCTGTGTTCACATTAGTAGTTCAAATAACTTAAAACAACGCTAGTGTCCCCTGCTCTGGAGCAGCAATGTATTTGGCAGGGAGATAGTGTGCTGGCAGCTTTGGGGGTTGGGAACATGGCTTTTGCCAAATAAGTGAAAATGTATCCTAATTTGACCAAGTCATAAACTGTAACAGACAACACTTTGCATGCACCCATATATCTTGCTATGCCTGCTGAATACATGCAGCTAAATTCACTGACGATTGCATTTCAGTAGAAATGTTCAGATTCAGGGTAAAGCATGACTTTATCTGCAATTTGTCTTCTGGACTGTTCTGGAGTCTTCCCAGGCTGTCAGGTCTGGAACCGGTGACAAGAGGCCTCTTCCTCAGTGCTGTCTGAAGTCCCTGCTGGCCTTAGAGCTTGTGGGAGAGGAAAGTGTCTGATGTACACACAGAACCAGCAAGGGTTGGACTTCAGTGGGAGAGAACAGAGGGAATACTTCAACTGAGGCAAGGAACTGACACTCAGCATGGAGGAGGAATAAAGGGACATCTGATGAGCAGCTGTGTTGCCTGAGAACCACCATGTTTGGGAAGGCAAAAAAATAAAGGAGTAAAGAGGTGATCACTACCCTGGAATGGGCAATGGGAGAGGAACCAGAAAGGGAGCTCAGTCACCTTGAGGCCATAACTTGAGAAAAAGGACAAAATCCATGTGGGCAACTAGAAAAGACTGAGCAAAAAGTTTGGGGACAAGGGCTCGAGTGAAACAGCCCAGCAGCAAGGCTACAACTCCCCCAAGGCTTCTGAGCCTGAGCTTCTCAGTTCATGCTTTGGGCTTTTGGAGATAACCTGGCTGTGGTGAAACTGAGCCAGTGGGGTCGAGACCAAGAAGCCTGGGGCAGAGAAACCAGAAACGCTTTGCCACAGGCATTATGGTTGGGAAAGGGACAGAGGATGAAGGCTGGAGAAAGAGGTCTGGAAGGTAAGAGCAACACAATGTGCAACCTGAGGTTGTGCTGAAAATCAGCATTGGACTCATAGAAGAAATAGATTAAGGAGGTAGGTGTAGGGAAATTCTGTAACTATACAATTTAAAGTGGTATCAAAATATATAGGCAAAAAGACACAAATTATGTTTGCACTGACACTTATTTCTGCCAGACCCCATCTAGGGAGTCTTTACTAGCGGAGGCTCCAGCAGATGAACAGCATTCAGCATCCCGAGGGAGCACAAGCTACGCTACATGCTCCCATTGCCAAAAGCACCCAGATACCTACACACGGACACCGGTCCCTCACAAAGAAGCCACAGACAAGTCGGGGATGAGGCTCCGCTACTTTCGCCGCTTCCCTCCGCGGGAGCAACCGGGGCAGCGTGGTCGAGAAGCGCCGGTAGTGGTGTCACCACTGGGGCAGACGCGGGGCCGCGGGTCTCACCGGCGCTTCCCGGCCACGCAGCCCCGGGAGCCCCACGGAGCTCCCGTCGGAGGAGAAGCGGAGATCCCTGGCTGCCTTCAGCCCGCTGACCTCCGTTACGAAACGCATCATTCGCAAAAAGTGAGCGCATGGTTTGCATTACGGAAGAAATGACCTGATAATCGCTCGGTAGCGCCGTGCAGATGTGATAAGTGAGTCCGCTCCCCCGGCCCGGCCCGGCCCTGCAACCCCCCCTCTCCGGGGTGTCCGGCAGCGGAGGGGTCGGTAGCCCCGGGATTGCAATAGCAAGGCTGGAGGGATAAAGGTTGCTTTTGATCAAGGAGCTCTGCAAAGCAGTAAGTTATGCCTAAGGCTTTCTGATAACTGCCTGAAATGTTTTACAAGTAAAAGTAAAGGAGATGAAACTTGGAAGGGGAAGAAGAAATCGTGAAGAGAAAACAAAAAAAAAGTCCAGAATCAAAGGAGTGGAAGTGTTCGGTGCTCTCCCGCTCGGCCGGGCTGACAGCCGGGCTGCTCCGTCCCGCCGCACCGCAGGCTCCGAGTAATTTAGACACTGCGATCCGTGTCGTTGAGGGAGCGGACGGGGAACACAGAAGCTGTAGCAGTGTTACAACGCTAGCTGTGGGTACGCCTCACTCACTTCTGTAACTTGTGCCCATCCATTTATTTGCTAAGTGAGTAACAGAATATAACTTCTTTATAAACGCATTTAATCATGAATCACCAAGCAAGCCTGTTTCATGTAAGCAGTTCTAAGAGGATAATATCAAACTCGCTTGCAATTTGAAACCTCAAAGAGCTGAAGACTGCTCAGAGCTGAGGCTGGTGGTCGCTGCGCCCAGGCTGGCCGAGCTCTCCGGGTCCAGCCCCGGTTCTGCCGTGTGCTCCGGAGGTGCCACCGGCACAGAGGTACGTGCTGTGCTCTGCATGCAGACGTGTGAGTATGAAGCCTTGCCTGTCGGCGTCAGCTCCTATGTTGTCTCCGTGACTTTGTAAAATCATTTATGCTGGGCTAGTAAAAGTTGGCAACCCATTTTATGTGTTTTACCGGGACTTTAAATGAGTCAAGGACAGTTTAAGTCCAGCGAAGGTCGTTGGTGGATTTTCTTAAAGTTAAAATAAAATATTGCAGCATTTCCCATTAGCATTATCTCTTGGAAATAGCATAAAGAGCATTGCACAGGAGTTATTTAATTGACTGTCGTTTTATAGAAGTTCTGTTCCCTTTGGCAAGTCTGTCATGTCTAGGAAGAGAACCAGCATGCCAGAAAGTCTGTTTCTAGCAAGCTTTCCTTTTTTAAAAGAAACCGAGATGATAGGACCAAGATGGGGTTTGTCTCCAAGGTAGTTCAGTTTTTCAGAACTGTGTTTAAAACTTTAGTAATTATGTTTTGTAGTGGGATAAAGACGTGACAGAAGATGTGGGATTCAGTGGAAGGGTAAGTGATTTTCATGAAGCATTAGGATCTGGTAGCCCTGCTAATGAGAAATAACAGTTTTTATCTTGTACATCCAAGAAACAGGACTCCCGGGGGACCAAACAGTGGAGGATCTGTTGCTGTCAGTGGAAGCAAGATCAAGGCCACAATAACCCACTCGCCAAGCTCTTGTTGCTCTTCTGGCTGGTGCCTGAATCTTCACGCTGGTATCACATCAGGTGTGGTATATACGAGTATAACTGCGGTGTATTTAACTTAAATATCAGAGTTCAAAGAGGTGGAAAGAGTAGGTGAATGCCTGTGATAGACAGCTCGAATATGGACGGAGAGGCTCTGGGTCAAATTTTAACTTTTCCTTTCGAAGTCTGTGTTGCTGTTGGAGACTTTTTTGATGAAGGCCCCGTTGGCACTACGCTAAAGGGACTCGTCAGGAGGCAAGGCTTTGGGGAAATAAAGTTTCAGATCATCAGGACATATTCACAGGCGGCACTGAGACAGTGGGATCATCTTGTCCTCCATTCTGCTCCTGGTGCTGTCCTGTGCTCCCAGATGAGCTATTTTCGAAACTCCGGTATGCAGAGCATTTTTGCAGTTACACACAAAATAAAGAAGTTTAAGAACAAAAGATTGTTCTGGACAGTCAAATTGGAATGAGTTGTAAGGATACATTTAGGAAGTGGTTTCTTGGACGCTAATTAGGACCATTTGCTTGGGGTTGCCATTATTTTCCTTTTAGTCTGGAGGGCACAATAGATCAAATGATTTATATATCATTAACAATTCTTGTTAACCATAAGCAGGGTTGGGCTTTTCCATACTGATGACTGAGTAATGCCATAACGACTTGTTTTATTTCTTCTGCAGTGTCCATATGAGCGAGTAACGTGAAATACCAGTCCAAAAAGAAACGCTTCCACTCTTTTTTTTTTTTTTCTTTTAATGTATGAGTATTAATGTATTTCATTCTGCGATAGCGGCTGCGAAACTGAAGCCCATCAACTCTTTGTGGTTTCCACTGCTGGAATACTGGCATTTGCTGTACCTGATCCTGGTTCCCAGTGAAGGCATTTTAATTGTAATAAAACACAAACCGAACCATATGTGTATGTGTGTTTTAGACGCCACAGTATCGATCCCCCTTTTCCTTTCTTTTGCGCTACAAATAACCGGTTACAATCCCATAATACGACTAATTTCACTTTAAAAGAAACTAAGAAGGCGAGCATACTCGATGGCTAAAATCCCACGGTTTTAGTTTAATATTACTTTTGAATGCACCGAGAATTGTTGGTGATTGCGGTACTCCCGGGCGTTTCGGCTCTTGGGAGGGGGGGGACGCAGGGGGCAGGACGCTGTGTTGCCGTGCTGCGGTGCGGTGCTGTGAGCACCTCTCAAGCCGGGTGTTGCTCCTCACCGGCAGAGGCGGATGCCCGGGGCGGCGGCAGCGCTCCCGCCGCATACCGGGGAAATCCGCCCTCTGGGATGAGCCCAGCCCCTCCGGCTGCTCCGGGGAATGATCCAACGCCTTTGTACAATGAGCTGCGGGATGCCTGAGCACAAGCGCGGCATCCGGGCCCGGCTCCGGAGCTCTCCCGAAAGGAGCCCGGGGAAGCCGCCGCCGGGCTGGACTGAGCCCGGCGGTTCCGCCGCGGGTCTCCGGTCGCGGCCGCCTGACCCCCGGCCCCGGGAGGGGATCCTGCCGCCTTGGGGCAGGGCCCGAGGTGGTTCCCTGACACACGCGTTACCGCATTAAATCCCTGGGACTGAGATGGGGGATGAGAGAAGAAAAAGTTCAACAGAATTGCTTGGGTTTCTGAATAATTTAAATTCTTTATATTTGATTGAGCATCGGTCTGTTTGGTGTCCGAGTTTGTAAAAGCCTTTGAAAGACAAAAGAATTCTGTTTGCAAACGTAATATGAAGTGTAAAGCTCACTACAGATATTCATGAGCACCCAGGAGTACTGAGCACTCCGGTACAGTAGAGGCAACCTTGCCAAGAGCTCCTTCGTCTTTGTTTCATTAAGACGAAAGTCCGCCTTTATTTCCTGCTAAAGTTATTGATATCCGGACTATTGTATTTATTGTCTCGCCCGACTTCTCCCACGGATCTTCATTAAGACTGAATGGCACTCAGATACGTCCTATCGTAGCGTCAATGAATTGCTGAGCTCTGAAAACCCTGACCGAAGCCTAAGCCTCTGAGATGGAGCTGGTCCCCTCTCCCCGCCCCCGCCGAGCGCTCGGCAAGGGGAGGCTCGCAGGAGGTGGCCTTGGGGACATCCACATAGTACACAGCAGTTCCGAGATGGACCTTCAGTGAGAGGGTGTGGGGTTACCCGGAGGGGTCGCAATAAATGGAAAGGCATTTTTTCATTTGTGTACTTTCAAATGAAGCAGCCAGTTTCATTTAGACTGGAAACTATTGTCAGTTGCTTGGTGTCCCATTTTGATCCTTCCTCAGCTTTGGTTGAACGAAATGTCTTGAAACCTGTTCCAAAAAGATGCTTGTACAAGCTTCCAGATGCTAAGATTTAGATCATTTGAACGTCAGCGCAGCCTTCTGGTAACACAAAACATCCAAATGGATTTCGTTTGTGTATTAACATCCGTCAGATGGGAGAGCAGCACAGTTTAGAGCTAAAGTCTGTTTTCATCGTTTTAGCAACTGGGTCCACATGAACGCCTCGTCTGGCAAGTCAATAGGTTGAAGCTACATTAAACAGACTGAGTCCAAATATCTGAAATGCGTTGGGACAGCTATGCTAACAAACAGTGATCTAACCTATGCGGCTATTACTGCTGTTGATATAGCTTCGAGCCTGCATGCAAATAGATAGGGAGAGGGGTCGTTGAGGGGAGAGAAGGCAAAAAAGGCACCCAGTGAGCTATGGGCCCCAAAACTGCGGGCTGAGCCCGGCCTCACGGCGCGGTACGGGCTACGTGAGCGGGAAGTGACCGTCGGTCACTGGCTTTCGCTGAACGGCCATCAGCCACCGCTTCCCCGCCGGCGTGGTGGGGTCCTCCTCTCCCGGCTGTCCTGCTAGGTGGGGAATTTGTGATGCAAGGACCGATTCTGTTGCCGCCACGACAGTAATAATGAAATAAAGCGTAACATTAGTCAGGCGCGACGCAGCAGGTGGCTTATTATAAGCCTTGCATAGTCCTCTGCCTCCTGCTCCCATTAGAACTCCGGTTTAAAAAAAAAAAATTAAAAAAAAATAAAAAAAATAAAATAAATGAGGCACTTCAGAGAGCAAGCGGAAGAGCGGGCATGAACCCACTGTCCGGTCCTGGCGGGCCGGCCCAGGCTGGGCTTCTCCCAGTGCCCAGGGCCCGGGCAAGGCCCCGACACCCTCCCTCGAAGTCGCAGTAATAACAACCGCGGTGATTATGATAATAATAATAATTCCTATTATTGTACCTTGGCGCAGATGGCGGCTGCTATCTTAGGGAGATTAAAAAGAGAGCATGAAGTCCCATGAAGGCACCTCTCTCCCTGCCTGGTCAGTCGCTTCCCAGCGCAGACACAGACTGACGGGTTCAGCTAATCTTGCCCGAGGGCTGCTCCCGGTTTTGCCCGGGATGTCTTTAAACTTCCCGACAGCGAGCGGATTTAATGAAAGCCTTATTTTAAAACTTCTCGCCAGCTCGATCACGGGAGCAAGACGGACTCCCTTGGTCCCAGAGCCGGCAAAGCAACCTTGGCGTGCTCAGAGCTCACGGTCACCCGACCCAAACCCATTCCTCCTGCGGGGAGACACCTCCACCAGTAGAAGCACACACACACCCCCACCCCCCTGTCCGACACCTCCCTGGCTGGTTTCTCCAGGTGAGCTGCTGTGAGGTGGGTTGCAGTATTTGCAGCACGCTCGCGGTGGCCACGGAACCGAAGCCTCTGCGCCGTCCGAACTCCCCACGCCCTGCCCGCGGGAGGGCGGGCGCGGTGCCGCCGCGGGGCGAAGCCCGGGGCGGGGAGAGCGGCTCCCCCTGCCAGCGTGATGTTACCCGGCTGCTTCCGAGCTCCCTCCTCGCCGGCAGCGGTTTGCTGGCAGTGCCGGCGGCGGACACGGCCGAAGCAGAGCGGGAGCCGGCCGCCCTGCCCCGGGGCGCACGGCCGGACCCCCGCCCGCCGGTGCGCACCTCGGCGGGGAGCAGATCAGTGCCCTGCCTCCTCCGCACGCCGCCGGGGCTCCGCTCCCTGACAAACTCCAAGGAAGATCATTAGCATCCCTTGCTTTGCTTTTTAACTTTTTATTTTATTTTATTTTATTTTAGTAGATTACCAAACTGGCCACGTAGACGTAAGGGTCACACGGCTCAGGCGAGAAGAACTGAAACTGTCACAGGAATTAGAGAAACAGGCAAAGCCAAAGCGAGAAGTCATCTCGTGTTCCTGCTCCAGAAAGAGCTCCCCGGCCACAGGACCCCTGCAGTAAGTCCCCTCCGCAGCCCGGCCGGGGAGCAGCTCCTGCCTCGCTGCCGGCTCCGTGCATCTCCCCCGGGGAGAGAGACTCGGAGTACGAGAAATGACTCCCGACCCTATATTTTTCTATTGTTTTGAGCCGGTGGATCAATTGTCATCACTACTGTCACCTAAGAAGCAATGATTCCGATTCATCTTGGCATCTGATTTTATTCTAATGGGTTAAATTGGGTTCACTTTTACAATTATCCCGGGTTTGACTGCGTAGTATTGCATGACAACTCTCAGTTTCATCGGGTTTGGCAAAGCGAGGTTGCTCTATGAATCCGTATATCATATCACATCAGATCAGGCTGAAGTTTGCTGTTTAGCGACTCCATTTGAGAGGCTTTTTATGAAAGTGGGAAGGGTTGATGCAGTCCATGGCTGGTTCAGTGCGATTTGAAAAAAAAAATGTGGAGAGATGGCAACAACACTGGGTTTGCTGCTCAGCTGTGAGTAAGCACAGAACGAAACAAACGACATGATGGGGAAATGCTCAGCTCACGACAATATTTTTAGCAGCTTCTCGGCCCTCGCCTTTTCTTAATTTCCTAATATGTTCTTTGCTTTATTAGTTTTATTTACAACCAGCTCCCTATTAACACCTCACCTGATTACTGAGGAGCTGAGACAGCTGATCAAGAAAACTCAGCAAACCAGCCAAAATTGAGAGGTGGGATTTATTTTTGCTTTCATTCATTCTTATTTATTTATTTATTTAGTTAGTTTTGGAAAACATCGTGAAACAAATAGAAAATAAAAGGCAGGTATAAGTGTATGTTCGTGAGAGGTCAGAGGTTAGAAATTCACGTCAATTCTATATTAGAGGCTATGCAGAGGAAGGGGGAGAGAGAGGGAGTGGGGAGAAAAAAAATCTTTCCACCAAGCAGCTTGTTTATTTTAATTAACATAGGGATCCTCTGCTAGGAACAAGGAACAACCTCCATCTACTGGCTGGATCATTGCGTCTCTTCTCCATCCAAAACCCATCCCTCATCACTCATTGAGGAGGGTACAATTTTGGAAGAAGCTTCTAAGGTCTCAAGGTAAGCCCTTGCGTGAGCCTTTCCTAGCAATGCAGCTATTTAGACCTCACGGATGTCATTGACGGGGTGTTTCTTCGGTGTGGTTGGGTTTTTTTAAACAACACAGAATGATCGTTTCCCCAGGTGTATTCGAAAACATTTGGTGCATTTGTGTTTTAATCTAGAAAAATGGCAGCCTGGGAAGACTGAGCCATTCAGCTCTATTATTATTATTATTATTATTAATAATAATAATAATAATAATAATAATAATAATAATAATAATAATAATAATAATAATAATAATAATAATAGGCCTATTTTATTTTCTTTTATGGAATGTCTCCTTTCACCTCTCTGTGAATCTAGCCAGTAAGGGAGTCCTTTTCAAAAGCGGCAAAATTTTTAATGGTTTAATTACAACCAGAGTGCAAGTGCGATTAAGCTTAATATCAAACAACTAAGAAGCTAACAATGCTGAAGTCCTTGGCGGTGGCCAGTTTCGTGTTAGACAATAATCTGCCTCTCCTGTTTTCTTCTGGCTGTGTGATTACTTGTTTGTGGTCAGTCACAGTGCTTGGCTACGGAGAAGTGTGTCTGGGATTACTATGCAAAGCACCTATTTGTTTATTATTTAAATATCGTCTCCTTAAGCAAATGAATACGTGTCTTAATTTACGTGTTTTCGGATTACCGGGAGGTACAAGCATGTTGGAGGTCCGGGTGTTTTAATTCGATGATGTTTATGCTCAAAGACACCCCGCTCTCGCGTTACCCGCCGCGCAGCCGGGCTGGGGAGGAGCGGAGCTGGTGCCCGCGCCCCGGCTCCCGTGCCCCGGGTTCTCCCTCCCTCCAGCACCCTAATCCCGAAGTTGGTCTACGGTGCACTCGAGAGGACTCGAGCCAGGAAAAAGACGGTGATGGTAAAACATGCCATTTCTGACGCAAAAGTGGACTTCTAAACAATGTCGGTCTTTTTAAAAAAATGCAACACATTTAAATGCTGGGAACGACACTAGCTGCATTTGATGGCACCGCCGAGAGATATGACTCTATTCAGATTTTCCTTTTTTGTGTCTAGATCGCTTGTAGTGGCCGCCGACTTCACAAAGGCATGAGGCTGATCATTAATAGTACTGTACTCCACCACAGGCTCGCAGAGCAGAAAATAACGTTAGGATTTAAAAATAGACCTGGCTTTAACCACCCGACTCGCAGGCGACAGAATAGTAACCCTGTTGCTGCTATCACTACGCGCTTTAAATTTCTGGAAATGATTAAACGGTGTCTCGAGCAGTTCGGGTACCTGACGGAGCCGGTGTGAGGTGTTGCTGCCCTTGCGCGGCGGGGGGCGGCTGACCCGGCGCCCTTCCCCGGGCAGCGCCCTGCGCCTGCAGCCCGGGACGCCGCCTCCTCTAGGATCCACTAAATCCAAACCATTCCTGCCTAAAGAACTCTCCCATTTCTCCCCTCCCCCACCCATGCTTGAATACCCTCCTCTTTCTTCTAATTATTGTTGTTCAATTATTAATTTGCATGTAGACCTTGTCCTAAATCCTCAGAACTAAACACAAGATCGTTCACGCTGTAATAGGCTTTAGACCGTAGCCCGTGGCCAAGAAGAATGAGGGCTCTATAGCAAGGCGGATCCCGGTGACCGCATGCTGAAATCTGTCCAGGGCACATGCTAATTACGGAGGTGGCGATGGCTCCAGCAGGCGCCCGGGAAGCGCCAGGCCGGGCTGCACCGCGGAGCGGCTGCCTCCGGCCGCGCGGCAGCTCGCTGGGGACAGGAGAACGTGTTACCTGTGGAAATCTCAGTAGCGATGGGTTTCCCCGCATCCTCATTAGCTTGGGGAGTCTGGGTATATCCTTACAGAAAAGCAAAACCTGAGAGCGCCTGTCATGTTACTAAAATATTCCCAATATTGCACATCAGATATGCCTCCCAAAATGCTGCGGTGACAGAAGATAAAAGCACCCTGCATCTGAAACTGCATTCAGAGGCGAAGTGCTAATGCAAATGGATTCATAAGGGATAAACTGGTAGATTTGGATCTCAGATTCCCTGTCGTGTTCTTTGTGAGCTTTTCTCCCCCTTCCCCAAGCAAACCAGCAAAACTATATGGAGACTCTCGCTCTATAATGGCAACCTCTCCCTACCAGCCTGCCTTAGAGCAGCGGGGTTTCAATTTGCAGCGAGGAATCTCAGGAACATTGAAATAGATTTACCTTGATCTCCTACAGGCCTTTTGGAAACGGAGAAGTCACGTTTGATGCTAGCGACAAACTTTTAGTGTCCCTTTAGGTAAGAAGTGGTCTGCCAACATTAGGATGTTAATCAGTAAACGCCTGGGAAACCCCCGGCCTCCTTTACTGGAGCAGCAGCAGCTAGTAGCGTATCCTTAACCGTACCTGATGGAGCAGAAAGAAAGGACCCTCTAATTAATTAAGTGTGCCCAACCGGAGGAGGTTTAGTCACTTCTGAGTTTTGTTACGAGTCTGACCAATTATTCCTAACGGCGCCGTCGAGCTAAGGTAGAGATGGGAAATTCACAAACAATATTTTTGGTGTCTCTCTTGGAACGACGCTTTGTCACTGCACCTGCAGACAGTACTTCGGTGAACCCGACACAGCAAATGTCAGGCAGCGGGAGGAGAGCGGAACGATGCCCGCACCCAGAGCACCCGAGGCGGGGACGCAGCCTGCTCGGGACGCGGTGTCCCCACTTTAGCCGCTCTAAAGGAGCTGGGCCCAGCACTCCCTTGGGGGGTCCCCCCAGACTCTTCCTCTCCCCGCTCGCAGCGGACGCGATGAGTTTGACTGTCCTCAGCCCGGCAGGGACACGGTCACAGTGGGACGGCGGCGGCGCGTTTGACGGGGTTCTCAGGGAGGGTCCGGGCCGCGCGGGGCGGGGGGATTCAGCGGGTGTCTCTGCCTGTGGGGGTGTCTTTGGCAACACGGGCGCCGTGGGAAACGCAGACGATTTCTAAGAGAGCAGACGGAACACGGAACTGGGGCAGGGTGAGTTACCCCTGACAAAATAGCTGGACAGGAATAAAGGAACATTTCCCTCAGAGGAAAACAAGAACAAAACCAAAACAAACAAACAAACCCAACCACAACCAACCAAGCAAAACACCCAAAAACCGAAACCCTGAATGTGCCAGTACAGTGGAAAGATGATCTTGCAACTATTAGAAAGAAATTCGTTTCTAGGTGAAATTTTTTTCACCTCTGTCGACAGCAACCACCGCAATCACCCACGCCAGGCAGGCGCACGCCTGTGGTAGCCCGTGGGCGCAGGGTGTGTGGGGAGTAAACCCTCCTGCGGAGGGCTCGCCCACCCCGCCTCGGAACGCGGCCGCCTCCTCGCTTGCCCTTTCGCTCCCCAGGCGGCTTCGCAGCGCTCGGCAAAGCTGCGGTCCCCGCGCCAGGGCTGCCCGGCTGGCCCGGGCCGCGCTGCCGCTCCCCGGCGGGACGTGGGGTCAGAGGGAAGCGGCTTCGCGAGTGTCCGGGAGCAGTCGGGGCACCGCGGAGCGACGGCGGGAAGGCGCAAACAGCTCCTGTATCCCGGATTGAGTCACCTTGTTTATTTTTTCCTGATGGCTTGTTGTGCTAATTGACTTGTTTTCTCCAAGGAAAGCCTATCTCCCTCCTCCCTCACACACAGATTTTTCTTCTTCTTCTCCTTCTCCTTCTCTCTCTTTTTTTTTCTTTCCCAGAGCAGGAGTGCTCTACGAGAGATTACGATTTGCGATGAGATGTACCCGGTTTAAGGGAGATTCCCTTACGCCTTTGAGTCTCGTCGGTTTTATAGCTATTACTCTCTTATTAAAACACATACACACATACAACATATTGATTTCCATCCAAAAGGGCTAATTACATTACTTACAGTAAATAGCAGCCCTGCTGTCCAGGGTCTAGTGTGCCAACAGAGAAAAAAAATCCCGGCTTATTTCACTTGATTGACTTCATCTTTGTGTGAAATTGTGTTTTATGAGCTGTATTCTGGCACTCGTAGGAATGTAGCAACATTCAATCTGCAAATAACATTAATTTTAGCTACTTAGGGGGAAAGAGAAGGGAGGAAACTGGCTGCCTGAATCTTGGGTTACATGGAAGAGGTGACTCGAAGAGCCCCTGAGGATGTCTCTGGGATGCTTTGGAAAGGAAGTGGGGGCTGGGGTACTTCTTTCACTAGTCGCGCTCGGGTTTGGTGTGGAGCGTCCCCCAGGGAGCGGGGAGCGCAGAACTGCCGCCAGGAAGATCCTTCAGTGGGGATTGAGGTGTCAGGAAACAGCCGGCAGCTGTTCCAGGGAAAGGCAAGGAAGAGTGGTGTGAAAAGTAAGTAGGAAAAAGGGGAAAGGAGGGGAGGCGGAGCAGAGAGGGAGAGATTGGCCGGGAAGGAATGCATCACCCAGCACACAAAGATCGCTCGCAGCCCGCAGCCGGGAAGCAGGCGAGGGGAGAGAGCCCCGCAGGGGCGTCCCCGGACGGCTCCGCGCCCGCCCTCCCCGTCGGCGGCCGGGGCTGGCCCAGCCGGCTGCCCGCGGAGGGCCCGGGCGGGGGTCCCGCGGGGCTGGTGCTCCCCGGCGGCACCAGGGCGGGTACAGCCCCAGTAAGCGTTAGATCCGCCTGGGACCTGGGCGGGGGACGCCGTGCCCTCCTGCCACCGAAGGGCCCGCCCGCCGTCCCTCCTAATCACCCCCTGCACGGCCGCCCGGCCCCGGGGCGCTTCGTCTGGCCGCTTCGTCCCGCCTCGGCTGCCCCACAACGGCGCTTCTCTTCCCTCCACCCTTCCCGCGGCGGAGCGGGGAGCAGCGGTGCCAGCCCGAGGGGCTGCGGAACGGAGCTGCCCGCGGCGCGGCCCCGAGGGGAGTGGGGCCCCCGGGCCACCCTGCCCCTCGCCAGGCGCCGTCGCCGCCAACTCCCGGGACTCCGTGTTTGGGGGAGGTAATAAACCCCACCCCACATCCCCGACCGTAATGTTTGTCACTGCTTGCCCATCACTAGGGGTTGAGAGGAGTATGACAGGTCTTTGTTGTCTGAATAAAAATCAGTGGCAGCTCAAGGGAGAGGACTCCTCCTACTAAATTATCAAAAATGGGCTGGCTTTAGTCTCTTAACAAATTGGACAGAGCTCCGGAAAGCAGCAGTCCCAAATCCAACCTACAGGCACTGGGAACTTTAAAGCAACCAGGGACTGCTGAAAATAGCGCTTCTTTTTGCTTTCTTTGTATTCAAAACTATATCCTTTCCCGAACGATTCCACTGCCCCAGGTCCAAGTCTCTCCAGTCAGGAGCCCCAGCTCTCCAGAACAGTAACAGATCCTTTAGCTCGCTTTTATTATTTTATTTTTTAAATTAATTATTACTATATTTTCTCCCCCTTGTTTGTTTTCTGCACATCTTCAGGAAGCCCTCGGTGCTTGTGCAAAGAGAAGCTCCTATTGCAACCTCCCTCCCTGCGCTGTGCGCCTCGGTGTAAACATTTTGGATGATCTAAAGACTCTGGGGTCTGTATATGGAAATAGTGGGGTGCAGAGCAGAAGAAAATACTTGTCCTTTCCGTCCCCCAGCCATGCTTTTCCACGGGATCTCCGGAGGCCATATCCAAGGAATCATGGAGGAGATGGAGAGGCGATCCAAGACCGAGTCCCGCCTGGCCAAAGGGGGACAGATGAACGGCCGAGAAACGGTAAGAGAGGAGCTGGCACTCTTTGAAAGGGAATCCCTGCAAGCATGGACCCGCAGCGGACAGACCCTGGCTTTGGGGAGGAGAAAGACGCTGCTTGCCCCTGCCCCTTCCCTGCCACCCCTTGCTTGTAGAAACCCTTCCGAGGCTCCCTGTAAAGCCACCCGTAAGGCTGGGTGCTCTGCTGGTCAGGCTCGGATATACATTTGTCTAATCCATGTCGTTGCGTGTGCTCTCTGGAGTGACGGGGGAAAATATTTTAAATGGTAACAGGGCCAGTTTTTCAGTCCTCACAGCAAAGCAGCCCTTCGCCCCTGCTTGGCTCGCTGCGGCCGTTCTGCCCCGTCAGAGCAGGGCTGCAGCTGAAGTTTCTGAGGTGTAATTTACTTTTTTGCACTCCTGGCACCTCCTAAATTAAACCGCAAACCGCGACCGCTTACTTTTCGTAACCATTTTTGGTCTGAAGTGTGAGAATGATACAAAGAGGCACCGCTCTCTCTTAATGTTATGCCCGCCGACTACTTGGCTTAGCAGTAGTATCTCTTTTTTTCTTAGTCAAAGGACCAAAATCTTCGTAAATGTGCTAACGGATGGCGGAGAAACCGAGTGTCAGGCTGTGTTTTGTGCGAAGCGAGATCTCCCTTTCTCCAACTTCTAGGGCTTCCGCCGATCGCGCACAAGGCTCTGCACACAAAGTAACGGCCTGGAAAACTGCTTTAAGGCTTTGAGCCACAGGGTCCTTCCCCCCTTCTCCTAAATAAACTCACGCTTTGTTATATGAGGATTTGCAATGTAAATTCAACTCGCCTTTTCAACTTCTGCAAAAAAGGGGGCGAGAAACACAACTTCAGATTGGAAAGTGAATGCGGAGCTGCCACTTTAAAACAGTTACGACTTTAGGACAAAGCGTTCGGGATTTTTTTTCCCCGGTTAGTTTATCGGCAAACGCTGCCCCAAGTTTCAGGGCAGAGCTTTTGTCTCTGCCGTCCCTCCATCTCCCTTTGTCCCGAGCGACACTCCTCGTGGGGAGAAGATTAGTGGGAACTTGCAGAAGTTTGCTGCTGAAAAGATGCGAGTTTTAGCTGAAACCAGCCTGTGCCACCTTTCTGTCCACAGCCCTGGCAAGGGTGGTGACCGTCCCGTGTTCACTGCTCTTTACACCATTCACCTGTCTCCTTTCTCTTACTTCTGTTTTAAATGGCCTGGTTTTCTTTAGAGATGGGGTTTGGGCTGTTTTAAGCACGGGTGAAAATTCACCGGAAAATCGGTGCAAGCCTGCACTCTCCGTCATAAATTTTTGGTGCAGCAAAAAGGTATTTTCCCACTAAAAATGCCGTTCTTGTGGAGTGCTCTAAGATTAAAACGCCAAAGTAACGGGGAAGCTCCAGACTTCAGCTTCGGGACCTCAGAAAAGAATGGGCTCCGCTTTACTCACTGAGGCCTAATCAGTTGCATTCACCTATTTAAATAACATTAGATCGTTAGGAGAGCTTTAATGGGCTAAACACGAAAGCCGAATGGCGGTAAATACTTTCCTAGCGGGGATGGTCCCCGTTGCCCCTCAAACTTCCCGCCGGGAGCAGAAGTTTGGTCCCAGGGAGCCGTCTCTTTGTGCAAGCTCCGGGCCCTGCGCAGTCCCCCGTCCCCAGCCCGGCCTGCCTGCCTGTCTTTCTCTCCCTCTCTCATCCCCTTGTGGTGTGGTTGTTTTGCAGAACATGCCCCCAATGAGCCCCGAGAAGCCTGCTTTGTGTGCTGGTTGTGGAGGGAAGATCTCAGACAGATATTACCTGCTGGCAGTTGACAAACAATGGCACCTCAGGTGTCTTAAATGCTGTGAATGTAAACTGGCTTTGGAGTCAGAACTCACCTGCTTTGCCAAGGACGGCAGTATTTACTGCAAGGAGGATTACTACAGGTACAGCAATCTGTCCCTATGGGTTCAAAAGCACACCCCCTTACAAGGCATTATGGACCGAAACGGTCTATTCTCCACATGGGCTTTCAAAGGTAGTTTTTCGCAGTCAGAGATTCCTTAATCCTGTAAACGTGTCCCCTCCGAAAAGTCTCGCACGTTTAAAAACCGAGGGGATCGACAAGGGGACACGCCGATTGAGTATGTGTGGCGGAACACAAACAGGCGAAGGAGAAGACCTCGTGTCTCCTGCTGCTCTGCGGTTTCCCTCCGTAAATACCAGCGTTAAGACCTGACAAAGTTTCCCTCTGCCCGTAGCTTGCCGATGTTTCCGCGGGCCGGGCCCCGGGGCTGGCGCGGCGGGAGGGGCGGGAGCCGCGGCGGAGCCCACCGCCCCTGCCCAGCCCCGCGGATGGTGCCAGGCGGCCGTGCCCGGGCACTCGGTCCGTGCGTATCGGCTTTCCCGGCGTTCAGCTCCCCGCGGCCTTTCTCGCCTGTACACGAATGTCAAGAGAGCGAGGACTGATTGCCCCCCGGTCCGCAGTTCTTTATGCTCAGGAGCAGCGGGAGGGCTTTTGCAGAAGACCTAAGCGAACAGGTCAGCCTGGCAGACAGTGAAAGGCGTTTATCGCGGGGCCGCGGTGCTGGATCCCCGGTGGTGTTCCCGACAAGCCGGAGCATCGACGCTCGGCGGGCCGGGGGCCACCGCCGGCAAGAAGGGCCGTCCTGGGCAGGAGAGGAGGTGGAGGAGGTGGGCGGCACTGGGGTAAGGTCTGCCTTTACTTTTCTAGTTGATGCCCACTTTCCTGTTTCCTTCAGAAGGTTCTCCGTGCAGAGATGTGCCCGCTGCCACCTTGGGATCTCAGCCTCTGAAATGGTCATGAGAGCCAGGGAGTCGGTTTATCACCTGAGCTGCTTCACCTGCACCACCTGCAACAAGACTCTGACCACGGGCGATCACTTTGGCATGAAGGACAACCTGGTGTACTGCAGGGCCCACTTCGAGTCCCTTTTGCAAGGAGAATATCCCCCTCAGCTGAGCTACACCGAGCTGGCTGCCAAGAGCGGAGGGCTGGCCCTGCCTTACTTCAACGGCACTGGCACCGTGCAGAAGGGGAGGCCTAGGAAAAGAAAAAGCCCTGCCTTGGGAGTGGACATCGTCAACTACAACTCAGGTGGGAAACACACGCTGAACCTCCCTCCCGCTCCTCCGAAAAGAGCGTTCTCGGGCTGCCCCTCAGCTAGGCAGTGCATAGCTCAGCCAGGCCAAATCTTGCTTAACCATTGGAAAATCAAACAAACAGCGCTCTGAGGGCTGGAGCGTTTGCAGGAAAGCTAACAGCAGCCTTCTTCAAAGGCTGTCTTTGCCTATTAATGTCAAACACCCAAACTTAGTCACTTCCCAGGATAAAGACCAAAAAAAACCCAAAAAAACACCCAACTCCAAAACCATAGTGTTCTTTCTCTATAGTAATCTCAGAGATACTGTTATCATTATTTGTATTTTATTAGCAAAAAGCAATTCACCAGTTAGACTTCAAATTAGAAGTACCCAAACAGATCAGGAAAATAAAAAGAATAAAAGTTATAGTATATGGCTCCTACAATGCTAATGCAGTATCCACATAACTCGATATAGCTATTTAATTTGTAGTAATTAATAGTTCAGGCTAAATAATCCTGGTTTACTGGCACATAAATGATCAAACTGTACAAGAGGTCAACGAATAAATGTTGTTCTCTGTAACTAAACCCTATCAAATGTAATTCAGGATAATGGTTTCTGCTCTCTCAACAGCAGGAAAGGAACAAGTGTTACTCTCTATTAAATTTCTTCCCCTAAGTCCAGTCACTTAAGTACCCAAAGCGTGCCTAAAAATACAGTGTTAGGGGCCAGAGGTAAGGGACGTTCAGGTACGATCAAGCAGTTCAGGTGGCATTTCATTAGAAGGAAGACGAAAGCAGTAAGGCTAAACCCGAATTAAGTTACCGACTCTAAAAGCTACTTTAGCTAAACTTTAGCTCGCCGTGAACGGCCAGGAGGAAAGAAGGGTGTGGGAAGCAGGAGCGGTGCAAGGTGTTTCCCCGTGAAGCGGGGAGCCGTTCCGGCCTGGCAGGGGGCTCCGGGCGGAGCTGCCAGTGCTGGTCCCGCCGGGGAGCCGGGAGAGGGGTCAGGGCCTCCCCTTCCAACAGACGCAGGTCGATGAAAGTGCACCGATTTCGGCCCGGAACTCTCTTTCCCCCAGCCCAAGTTCAACCCCCCGACATCGCGATTCACAAGCGATCCTCCCCCGCCCCCGCAAGCCCCTTCATCCCCCCCGGCACCTCCTCCGGGGCTGCTTGGGAAACGGGCTCTCGCTGGGAACCGGGGAGCTGTGCGAGGCTATTTCATCTCCTCTGATGCGTAGACCTTGGAGCCAGGGTAATCACTGCGCTAATTGTTCCTTGTTAATTGAAGATGACATTGGAATCCCTGGCTACGGAACGGTTTCCAATCAATCCTGAAAGCTGCTAAAGAAAAGGGAACCTGTAGCGCAGCCAGGATTCTTTCAGTCCCGCTTCCAAGGGCGGATTTCCCGTACGCCCGCCCTTCGGTGTGTCTGATCCGCACACCAACACCCTAGGTCCCCAGATCCCTAAATGTAACCATTTCTAGGGACAATTTACCGTTAGAGTTAGGACCCGAAATGAGGGAGAGATGAAAACTTGTGGATATGACAAAACACCCCTCAAACTTCGGGTCAGGACTCAAGAGAGACATTATTCGCAAACTCAGTAATAGTTTTTGTGTGTTAGTCTTAAAACTCTCATTCTTCACAACGAAGGGACACATAAGATGTATCGCTGACTCCAAACGAGATTAAAAGGCACCACTCATTATAAAAATACGTCTCACTTCGCTGAGATCTCACAGAATTCCCCGGGCAACGGAGAGAGAAGGGGAAAAAAAAAAAAAAAAAAAAAAAGGAAAAAAAGCGCGCGTCTCTCTAATCTGTTGTTTTGGACTCAGTCTAGATGGTTGAGAAATTTGTTCTGTTAGGACTGGTGATTTTTTAAAAAGTATTATCTAGCAATGACCGGGGTTGACACATGGTCTCGAGAAAATACAGTTTGCAGCCAAAAATACAGTTTGCATCCGGTGCGAACGACTCCAGCCCGTTGGCCCACTGCGCTCAAGATCCAGGGGGAGGAAAACGAATCTCTAAGAGTTACGAAATGAGTTGCAGTAGATGAAATCGCTACTCGAAAGAAAAAAAAATCTCTATATAATTGGCAGCTACTTTCCTACACCCATTTTTCGTTCATTACCCTGTGATTCAGTAATTGGTCTTGCACGTAATCATTTACAAAGGGCAACCAGTCCACAGAAAATTAAATGTAGGATACATGACTGCCGCCTTCAGAGGGAGAAGCGAGACGCGGGTAGGAGCCCATAACGCACCCCCAAGTCCGCAGTCGGGACCTTTCTCCGGGGCATTCGCGCCCTCTTGCACGGCGGGCCCGCCGGCAGCCCCGCCGCAACCTGCCCGGCACCGCGCTCGGGCCTGCGGAGCGGCGGGGATGCCCGGAGCGGCGCGGTTCTCCCCTCCCGGCCCGGGCTCCCCGGGGCCTCCCCGGCTGGAGTAGGAGCCCCGAGGGGCAGCCCTGACCAGTCCATCGCTAAAGCACACCGGAGCCGGGGCACTGCACTCTGCCTCTAAGCAGGCGGCTTCCAAGTTGTATCAAAAGTTTATTCCTGCCACTCAATATTTGACGAGGACCACAAACCCCAGTAAACCAAAGCGATATTCCACCAAAACACGGATGATCTAGGGTGTGCCCATCGATATGGTAAGCCATTATGGAAAACGAATCAGACTTGTAACAATAAACCAGTGCAATAACTCTGATTGAGGCTAAAAACTTCACCAAGCTGAGCATAAAAATACGCATATTCGCAAGCTATCTGGCAGTACCTGGCTCAGATTTGAGTGCACATTTTGTATTAAGGGTGCTGAGTACAGGGACAGAATGGAAAATCAGATTCTGCTGCTGGGTCTATAACAACTTTTCTATTCTGTGTTTTGTTTAGTAGTTTAATTTCTGTTTCTCAGCTTCCCAGTTGTAACGTGGAAACACAACAATAAATAACTCAAAATGTTATGAGGTAAAAGCCATTCATACTTGTGAGCTGTCTGGAATTAATGTGAAAAATGGAAGAAACTATTCAAAAGTACTTAGAACATTCAAGGCTTTCTGTATATTACCTCTTATATCATAGAATTAATATGTATTTTGCGGGAAACTGTGTTGACTTACAGCCCACAGGATATAGAAATGAGATGGTGAAGAAGATTTCCCTAGGAAAATATTTTACACAGCTGTTGGTCAAAGTGCTGTTTACTTTATTTCATTATATATATATGTATGTGTGTAAAAATCCATGAAGAGTTTACTTGAAGAATTCTTGGCAATAAAAAGCAAACCGTTCTAGCTCTTTCCAAAGCAAAATTAAACAACCCCGCAATTCAACTGCAAATAAATGAACAATCCCTCGCCCGATTATTTGCTTCCCCTTAGTTCTCCAGGCGATAGTGTAAAAACTCTGATCTATGATGTGGCCGAACCACATAATGCTGTATCACCTACGTAAAACAGAGAGTGAGCTAACAAACGTATAAGATAGGATTGTCTGAGGATGCTTGGGGCCCTCTTCCCATTTTCTCTTGAAAATGAAAGCCCAAATAAAGTAGATCACAGACAAAAAGTAGATCACTGAAACAAAGGCAATAAGCAGGACAGAGGAGCCCAAGGAAGTTAATGTTGCTGCTGTAAACCCGAGCGACACAAGGAAAACAACAGAAACAAACAGCTTGCAACTGTCTGAAGTAAAACCTGAGGACTGAATTCTGGTACTCTGATTTATGTCGGCTGATGAGTTACAGCGCATGCAGTTTGACTGAAGGCACTGTGATTGCTTGTGAAAACAAGTAGTAAACACAATCCAAATCTGGTCTGAAATTGTTTTTAAGGCAACTTTCAACTCCTGGTATTTTCAGAAGTGTCAGCTTACTTTGTTTGAAAGTGCAGATATACTTCTTACCAAGACCAGAAGCAAATCCAGCTATAATTAAATATTCACCTGATTTTCTGTCAAAGCATTCTCTTACCAGCATCTGTTCATGTTGACTTGTCTTATAATTCAAACAAGAAAACATCTTCAAGTAGCTTTTTATTTTCTTCCAGTTTTTAGTTGCTTTCTTTGCCTCGCCTCTGTTTTTAGCACTGTCAACATCAGTCTGTCTGTATTGTGTGCTTTCCCTTTTTCTCCTCCTCTCTCTCTCTTTCTTCTTCTTCTTCTTTTTTAATTTTTTTTTTTTAATTTAGAAATGGGGATCAACTAGGCCTAGCAAATAATCCAATAACTATTGGAAGGCAGTTCAAAAATTCATATGAGCAACTACTGAAACTTGGTCTAGTTTACAGACATTCTGAAACATTTTTAATTAAATTAGCTGTTCTTTAATTAATATTCCCTGCTATGATGACACCATTAATTTTCTCCCATGTGACTGAGCCATCTTTATAAAACGGGATTCTATAAACTGGTAACTCTATTGTATTTTAAGCCAAAAATAAAAAAAAAAGATGTCCTTCTTACTTTTTTCCCACCCCCCCAATACTGTCATTCGTTTTCCCAATATGAAGTAATGATGCCACAGTCCCAGAACAGCTGCAACTCTTGTGTACAATTCACACCCATTAAAGTGTAATCTGGAACAAATTCATCTTTCATAGACATTTTGAAAATCCTGCATCAGGGAAAGCCAGGAAACTCCTTTAAAGTTTTCAGCCACTAGTTGGTTGTTTATAGAAACTCCCTGAATCGGTACCAACTAAGAGCTACTGCAGATTTGGATTGAGATTGAGGGAATGAATTAAGCCTTGATGTAATTGCTTTCTAGACACGTTTTACAGATGGAAGTCTTTGAGCACTTCATATAAACTCCCAGGCAAAGTCCAAAAGCATTTATTTTATCAGCAAAAAACTCCAGGTTTTACACTTTCTTGATGAACTGTCATAACAAACTTTCCTGCTGTACATCTCTTTTTATAGGTGCTTGTGATTTGGGAGGAAAGCTCAGAAATATTAAAAATGCTGGTTTGACCTTTATTCTTCTCTCAAGCTAAGAGTGTTTCAATGAGTGAGATTTCAAAATCTGAATGAGATTTTATATGACTCTTTGAATGCCCAAAGCAAAACCACCACCACAGGGAAAAGGCTTGTTTGAAAATAAATGCCAAAGGAGAGAGAAGTTTCTAAGTCTGCCCTAAGTAGGTACAGGCCTGGGAGATGTAGCATGTTTTAAGAATAGGAAAAGGTCATCTTCTGGATCTTTTTTGTCTGCTTTAATAACCACATCTGTACTTATCCTTGCACCAGTTTAGCCCTTCCTTCCTTCCTTGCTTGTTTCTTTCCTTGCAAACAGTATGTGACTCAAGATTGTTTCTTTGATTCATTTATCCTACATGATGTGGACACTGACTCCTTGTTTCATTTTGTTTATTGAACAGGCTGTAATGAGAATGAGGCAGATCACCTGGACAGAGACCAGCAGCCTTACCCCCCATCCCAGAAGACAAAGCGCATGCGCACCTCCTTCAAACACCACCAGCTTCGTACCATGAAGTCCTACTTTGCTATCAACCACAACCCAGATGCCAAGGACCTCAAGCAGCTTGCCCAGAAAACAGGCCTGACCAAGAGAGTTCTGCAGGTAAGAAGCCACATCACAGGCTTGACAGAATTTTCCTCTACCCCTGCCAGTCAATAGCATTTCCCTTATGTGTAATGATAACGATATATGTAGAAATACTTTTCTGGGTGTGTCCCTAGTGGGTGTGCAGAGGGGTACGGTATGACATGGCAGGAGTGCTGAATGCGTGCCCTACCACTCCAAGGCAGCCAAATCCTAAAATGTGATTTGTAATTAGTTGCATCCTCAACATGAGGAATCTGTCTCCAGAGTCTACCAACCCAGCAGATATCCTGGGATCTGTAGTCTCTCTGTAGTGACCTTATTAAGGGTAGACGTAGCAAATCTACTCATTTTATCCACGCTGGGTGAAGCCTTTGGGCTCCCCTGGAGTAGTTAATGTGGCCCCTCAGTGAGTAGATTCCCCCGATATGCAGGAAGCAAGTTTTGAACAATATGATCCCCAGGACCAGCTGGCTCCTTCTCTCAATGCCCGTTGGACTACTGTTACCAATAAGGACCTACATAGTAAGAAGTCCCTCCCCTGTGAAAATACATTCAAAAAGTCAGTATACAGTGTATGCTAGCTCAGCGAAGTTAAAGCAAGGTGTGTATTATATGTAGAGTGCCAAAGAAGGGCAGCGATTGAGGTAGAAGGACAATCCATTAGCAGCCATTCCTTGTCCATGTTACATGTCACCTAAAACATTTTTAGTGAACCTTACAGAACAGAAAGCCTAGGTGACCCATATCAACAGTCCTTATGTTAGGGATGGTGTAATTACCCCTCCTTCCTCTTCAGTCTTCTTAAATTGTCAAGACAATCTTCCAGCCTTGGCAAAAATCTGCTCATTCATCTTTTGCCTCAACATTTATTACGTGTCTTGACCCCAAACCTACCCAGCTCCTGAGTACGTTACATGGCCACCAAGAAAGTTGCTTTCCTTGGGTGAATGAGCGAGCAGATTTTTCTTACGGCTGCTCTCTGAGGTCTGTGCACTAGGCTGCAACATTCCCGTAAGCGCCTGTAGCACTGGGCTTTGTATGCAGGGTCCCATCTGTGAAAGAGTCAGTACAACCAGTAGCAAGTGAAGCTGTAGAGTGACTTAGTCGATTTACCACACAAAAACAAATATAAAAAAATGACTTAAAAGCAAGAACAAAGACAAAAATAAGCAAAACAAAACAAGCATCGGTAAAGAAATCAATTGGGATTGGTTTGCAGGTT
Organism: Streptopelia decaocto; assembly: GCF_964273445.1. Classification (NCBI taxonomy): domain Eukaryota; kingdom Metazoa; phylum Chordata; class Aves; order Columbiformes; family Columbidae; genus Streptopelia; species Streptopelia decaocto. Next base: position 18,683,566 of record NC_138659.1, read on the forward strand.
TGGTTTCAAAACGCAAGAGCCAAATTCAGAAGGAACCTTTTGCGGCAGGAGAATGGGGGTGTCGATAAAGCTGATGGCACCTCACTTCCGGCACCGCCCTCCGCAGACAGCGGCGCACTCACTCCACCCGGCACTGCGACCACTTTAACAGACCTGACCAATCCCACTATCACTGTAGTGACATCAGTGACCTCTAACTTGGACAGCCACGAATCCGGGAGCCCCTCACAAACTACCTTAACGAACCTTTTCTAACATTTCATGATTTTTTTTTTTTTTAATTCTTACTCTTCTTCTTTATTATTATTATTATAATTATTTTTATTATTTTCAAGCCTTTTTTTTTTTTAAACAAATAACAAACCCACAGAATATTTGGGAAAATAAACAGCTTGATGTGTAGCATCTGCAGCCACTTGGCAAATGAGTTTGAAGTAATATGTTGCTATAATAAATGAACACTTATTGTTGTTAAATTGTACTCAAATTTTTTAAATTAATCAACTGAAGAGAAGGTTACGAATCATCCTAATAAGTGCCTCTTTAAATTGTATGTTACTTATTTCCAGAACCTTGAAAAAAAGATTGCTACCACAAAAAAAAAAATATTTTCCCTCCTTGATAACCAGATAAAAATCCGTTTAATTATAGCCAAAAGAATGCTGCTTCAGGATTGTATGTTCACTTACAGCATTTACGAACCCTAATTTTAACTTTATAATGCATCTAAAAATTTTGTACAATTTATTTTTTATATGTTGAAAAATAAACACGAAATGAATTAAACCAATCATTGAAACAGTCAGAGTGCAAGTGCCAGTGCTTTTTTCAAATGCATTAGTCACAATCCTGATCCTCTCTGGGCCTGGGGGAGTCTCGCTGGGAGCTGAACGCTCCTCTGCCTGTTCTCCCCTAGCTGGGATGTCCCTGGCCACCGTCCCTGGCCACCATCCCTGGCCACTGCTGGCAGCTGGGCCTGGCTGGGGGTGCGGGGAGAGGCCAGGTGGTGAGCGTGTGCCTGGCTGAGGGTGGCAGGATCAGGCTCTTGGGCTCCAAATTTGTGCCCTGTACATTAAAGAGGCAAAATACAGAAAACATATTCCAGAATGAGCTCAATCCTATAAGGATATTAAACTACTAACAGGAGAATAACAACTGAAGTGAGGAGTCCCGCTGATTTGAAATATCACATAGGGAGGGCTTTTCATTTTTGTCTCTCAAGTAGTTCTGATGTGGAATTAAAAAAGTGTGGCTGGCTACATGGCCTTGATGCCTTACCATTAAAGCAAACAGAGGTTGTCCAGCTGCTTTAGTGAGCACGAAAATGATTTCCAAGAAGATGCATTTGTACTGTTAAAATGAGTTTGGAATATTTTTTTTTTTTTTTCCCAGGGAAAATGGAAATAAGCAAAATATAATTTATTAAGATGTTTAAAGAAAATGATTTCAGTACAACTTATTCATTACTATTCTGAATTTACTTTAGATGTTTCCTGAGATTGTATCAGACACTTTGTTTAACATATGAACTTAAAATCTTTAGCTCATTAATATCGTTAACAAATACTTAAATTTTTTAAACTTTGTATAAAGAAAAAAATGTCATCAAAAATTCTTACAAAAATGGGAATTGGCAGTGAACAATTTTAAAGCAGATAAACTCAGAAGCCTTGTGGATGCTGATCTGAATGCATTTTTTAGTTTACAATAGTGATCTTTCTTTTTTTAATTTTATTTAAGCTAAAAGTCTGAATGGTCTGGGCAGTGGTGAATGTTCATTTGTATCCTTTTATTGTAGTTGAACACCAATTAGATTGTGGAGAGTCTCAGAAACAAAACCGAATAAAAACCAGTCAAGATCTATGTCTTGCTTTTAGTGGATTGTTAAGAATAACTTTGCACATATATCCCACTTTTTAGACACCATCAAATCTCATTTTTGGTGGTCAAAGTGGCTATTTAATATATTTTAAAGGTGTCCTTTTTGGCTGTATAAATGTGTGGTTACATATTGACAGTTCACTGCCCACATTAAAGTGCATTATTGTAATTTTTGCTCAGGGTTTTTTGAAAATTAGCACAGAAAAGTAGCTTATTTTTAAAAAAAAATGATGGAAGAGATGTTAACACTGTAATAGAAGAAAGGTGTGTTTGCCATTATATATTTAGCAAGTATGGTTATCATCTTCTACGGATATTAAATCTTGACTTTTCCTATTTCTATTACCTTATGGGCATTTACCACTAACCAGACCAAACGACCTTGGTAAGGCTGAGATCTTTATTAATACACTTTTACAGGTAAAAATATTGATACTTATAAATTTTGTTCTTTGACAGAACAATATATGGTACTAGAGATCTACTTTATTAAGTAGACTAATTAAAACTCAGTTCTACTATGTGCCTTATGATATACCTTGGGAGTAAGTTTGTGAAAAATCAGGATATATGTGTTGTTTGTTAAATTAACTGTTTTAAGCCCTTTTGACACCTCACTAGTTTTGTACTGTTTTACCTCTTATTTCTGAAACTCTTTTTATGGTGTATCCTGTTAGAGGGGACAAACATGTCATAGAAAGCAGTTGTGCACTCTTTCAGATATAGTTGATAAATCCAATAATCTTATATATTGAGCTTCGTGTTTATAGTACAGTAAGTGGTCTAGCAAAATTGTCCATGTTTCTTTGTTTATTGATAAATGCATTGTATAGAAACTATTCCCCCTAAATATTTATGGACCAAACAGTTGTGATATATCCTATTAAATTTGTGTGAATAAACCATTTTGAATCTAAGGAGTTTTATTTCCCACCAGTTTTTTTATTATTTTTTTTTATGTTTGTTTGGGTTTTTTTTTTAATTTAAAGTCTATATGTGCCAGTGCGTCTCTTTGCTTTTACACTACCTGTGAACAATTGGTATTAAACATGGAAACACGGCCTTTTAAATATTTAAAAATACGGTTCCTTCTTAGGTTTTCAGTTTCTTCATATTCAATGTATATGCTACTGCAGGTGCAATTTAGATTTTAGTGTTTTAACCCCCTTTTTTGAACATGCAAAGTAATGCCCCACTGATTTGATACTGAAACCCTGTCTTAGACTTCTAAAAAAGCCAGAAAACTAGCAGCTAAAGTAATTGCATGACAAATATAACCTAAATAATATGATTAAATGAATCAAGATTTAATGCTAGGTATATTGAACACAAATTAGAATTGCAGACCCCGAAAAGCCAGGTTGCTCTGTAGTTTAATAAATTGTCACTATGATTTCTTTCAGGGAGAACAAATCATGGGGCATTACAGCCAAACATCCCGACGTTTGAAAATTCCCTAAAGTATTAAAAGAAGGGGAAAAGTTTGATCGGAAATCCACTGCAGTGAAGACAAAGACAATATTAGGTTATGATAATCATACATTTAAAAATCTATTGAGCCAAAAAAAAAAAAAAAAAGACTTGATGTCATTTCCTGAATGTTAACAAAACATATGTTATTTTATGGTGTCTACTTAACAAAACTGAAGGCTTCAACAAATTGTGTGGTATTAAAAACAAATTTAGAGAAACTATGTATAAAACCAGAGCAACCTGGCAGCAATTTACCCAGCCCATATTAGAAGAAAATTTTTCTTTAAAAAAATCACATTTGTCAAGCACAAGTATTTGTAAAATAAAATCTGAATGCATTCATTCCGCTTGCTTGCTAATGTGTGCTAGTCATATCTGTTAAATGGATTTTTGTAAATTCAAAGAGAACTTTTCACTCATTTGAGATCATAGGAATCAAAACCCAGTAACTTTAGTACTATTGTTTCTGTTTTTTTTTTTAAATGAGACAAATCTGCATGCACTTTTCCATCTGTCACACTAGTGTACATTTCTGTATGATGAATTTCTCTTTGATGTTTCTTGTATAATAGCTTTCATTAATAAACATTTTATTTGATGCAAACATAGTTAACTTTATGTAAACACATAGCTAATTGTTCAAACTAATTTAAACTTTTCTTTTGAAAAGAAGCAGTACAGTGCAGTTCCAATATGTTATATATATCTAAAATCACAAAGAATGAGGTAGCAATACTGTTGCACAGTGTAAAATTATTTCCTTTGGTGTTAACTCTTTAATTTTTTAACTTCTTGTATAAAATTGACCTGTTTAAAACAAAATCCCATCAGCATCAACAATAAAACAATGCCCAAATTCTTCATCACTGAAAGGAAACATAAGCAGTACAGTATGCAAAATCCTCAATGACTTTTAGAGTACAAAGAAATAATTTGTGGATCCCTGAGCTGTTTACATGGTCACTATGCAATGAGCAAGTATGTTACTAAAAGTTGGTCCTAGGATTCCCAGTCCAAATCACAGATGATTTTTACAAGCCAACAAACAAGTGTAACAATAACCAATTCTTAGTAATGTGGTTTTGTAACTGTTAAGCAACTATTTGAAGAAAGATTTTTTAAAAATATATTCCTATTTAGCTGTATAGCCAAAGCGTATGTTAAACAAATTAACATATAAAAGACTTGCCAGAAAATCTTTCATTAAGATGACATTTTTATTATATACTAATGAACCCTATGTAAACGATGTAACTTTTATGAATGATGGACATTAAATATTTCACTTACGTGTATCCTCAGCATTTTGCATGTTTTCTTAAACTTTTCCAGTTTCCGAATTCTAAAAAGAAAACCATACAATTATTAACAACACAACACAAAGTTATGTACAGATTACTGCAGCGACCTCTGGAAACCAGTAACTAAGAGTGTTCTAATGGCAATAAAAAAGTATCATTTATTGACGGCAATTATGGGAAGCATTGTTTAAACAACAATTTTATAGTATGTTGTAAAGTTCTATTGAGAAAGGTTAGCATGGTGACTTAATTCAAATCAGCTTGATCAGAAATCTAAGTAAATTGTGAAATTCTTAAGCTGAGCCTTATGTGTATTTATTACTGCAGAAAGTAAGTAAATGTAGGAAAGCAACTATTTGTCTCACAGCCATCATGTGGTTTCTGCCTGTTGTCCATAGGAACATATTATAAACATTAATTATTCAAATCAGTAAGGAACTTGGTGCAGTTTAGGGCCAAGAAAAAAAAAAAAGTTCTATAGTTTTTCTTTTGTAAATAATTGTGTTCTTTAATAAGCTGAATGCCTTCTCCCCTGGTTTAATACTTACAGACATATTTCTCATCTAAATTATTGTCTGTGCACTTCTTTTTTGACCTGATTAAATTAGAAAAAGAAATTAAATACTCCTAGTGAAATGCTAGCTCGACTGAAGTCAAAGGCAAAATCATTACTGATTGAAGTAAAACCAGGACAATTTTATTTCTCTGTGTCTAACTAGAGAAACTAAGGTGTGCTTTTTTATTTTATTTTATTTTTATTTTATTTTTTTTTTTTAACAACACTATTCTTTCTTTGGAGATGATCCTGCACATAGTGCTCTGATTGACCTGACTAGTTGTATTAGCCAATCCAAATATTTTGAAAGATAAAGAACTATTTCCTGCATTAAGAAAGTAAATATGTTGAAAGGGCAGTATTATATGTGAAAGAAGATGAAGGAATAATTTCAGGCAAGACTTGAGAGACTGCAAGACAAATTCAGGTTTTCAGGATTGTCCCAAGTGAGAAATATGTTGGAGGTCTTCTAGTGGATACACATCCACGTTTAGATGCGGCATTTCTTTGCACTTGTACTCTTGAAAATGAAGGCAAATTGTACGGCCCTAGAACATCTCACCCAGAATTACACACCAGAGAAATGCTTGCAGGACCAGGTCAAATGACAGAAGGCTGACACTGCAGCCCACTGAAACTGGTGAACATTCTCTCTCCAATTCAGTGGGCCTTGAGCCAGGACCTGAATGAACACGGAGATTAAATTACTCTCTTGTCTCTAAAGTAACCATAACCTTCAGAATGAGACAGAATATATAGGACAGCCAAGCCGCTCTGTGCTTTGGACTTCATTCTTCAGAGCTGCTAATCCAAGCACCTGGCACATGCATTAAATTGACTTAAAAATATTTCTTCCTCCTTCACCCAAATACAGGACACAAATTATACTACTGGAATTTCCAGAAGCTCTTACACTATAGTAAACTTTATTCAGTTATTCTGCAATGTTGAACAATTCTTCTGCGCTTCTCACTTGACACAGACTTATCTCGACACATACCTATATACAGATCCTTGTCTTGCCTTCAGATAACCAGTACTTTCATATTTATTTAAGTCACTCAAGCCTATACGAAGCAACTCTCCATGCTAACAATTTCTAGCAAAGGCAGTTGTAATAATTTTTGTTTTAATACTCCTCTACAGTAAAATATTTTTCAGAAGTAGTTTTTATGTTATGAGTTTGTACTTTGCATGTTTTTTTTTCTTTTGATAGCTTTGGACCAAAAAATGTAGTGCCTGAAACATCTAAGTGTACGGATTATTTTGCCAGCTTTCCCTGTAATATCTAGAAAAACAAATCTACTGCAATAATTGAATTCATGGCTTGCATGTTACTGTAACAGTATTCCCCTCTACAAACTGATTTATCCATAACAAATGATATCAAATACATTCAATTCCAATTTAAACTAATATGATTCATATTAGAAATAAGAGTTTTTCAGCTGCACCCACTTCTGGCTCAAGTGTGCTTCTGTTTTTGGAAATGGGATTGTGAGCAAGCATCCTTTGAAATTTCTGGCATTTGCTACTGCTAGGAACAGAGGGCTAGACTGAAGGTCTCGTATAGCTTGACAAAAATCAGTATTATTTTCCAGTTTGCCCTCTTTTCAAATTGGACTTCAACAGAGGATAAAAATACTGTCAATAATTATTTCACTGCTAGAAAATAAAAGTCAGACTTACTTCCCTTTTTCACTTCAATGTAGATTTCTGAATCTGAACAGATGCACAATGTTTTGAATCTGTGAGACTGCTGCATATAGCAAACAAGTAACAAGGGAAAGAACAAGCTAAGAAATGGTTACCCAGCTGCAAGTATACACAGCCACTTGGAGAGATGTGGTAAATATCTATTTATCAACTTATGAATCCTTATTTCACTATTTTTCTTGAGGAATTTGGACTTACCTGAGACTTAATGATTAAGTAACTTGGTGTTGTCACATGCATCTTGATCCCACTACTGAAATGTAATAGAGAACAATCTGTAACAAAATTTTTTTGGGAACAATTATCTAGCAAAATAACAAAATGTTGTCCAATATCCTAAAATTAGTGAAATAAAAATGCAACATCAGGAAAGCTGAAAGCACTGATTACTATTCTATCTTGAAACATAAACATATACAGGCTTATGGTTGCTGTTTAATTAATAGAGGATAATTAACTGTACCAAACAAATAGATATCACATCACAACAAGGAGTCATGCATGTAATGTTAGTAGGGACAGTTAAGATAAGTTTAGAAAGCAACCAACTTGGCAGCTTAGAGGTAAGTATTTTTCATCTGCAAAGATACTTGCATAATTACTGCTTGGGTTGCAGCCACAAGTGTTAGACAATACCTCTCATTTTCTTTTCTGGCTGTCCAGCAGAGTATTTTTTGACTTTATAAGAAAATGTGGGCTACAGAAAAGGAAGTCAAATGGACACTGTAAAGTACATGAATGGGACTGTGTGCCTTTTATGTGCCTGCTAGCACATTTGATATAAAATGCTGGTGTAGTAAGGCTCTAAATTTCAGACTTGAAGCTACTGCCTTTTTTTTTTTTTTCTTTTTAAGGTGCCTTGTTTCTTGTGTACAAGGCTACACTGACAAACTGTAACTACATTAGCTGAAGTAACTTCCTGCCTCATTGTGTCAAAACTTTTCTTAATAATCAAACCCTTGGACAGACATGTTTTTTGTGAATCTGGCTGGAGCCAATTAAGAAGTTAGTGCTGACACTGTTTGTTACAAACTATTAAAAATAGATTATCTGCCCAGGAGTGCTTTCTACATTCAGCAATGTCCTGAGTGAATCCAATTCTGCTATTTAACCTGTATCAGAGCACTAACATGACACTAAATACACAGTAACCAGTGGTTCAAAATACTAATTTTAAACCACTGCTTTTGTTGTGACAGACCCAAACTGAGCAGTTCTCCACATCAGAATTTCCCACTAAAACAGTAGCATTAGATGACTATACGACTTGGAGTGCTCAGATCTTTTACAAATAACATCCAGATCCTAAGATCTTTTTGCCCCATTGTATTATAACAGCAAAAGATGAAAACTGGAGAACTCAGAAGTATGGTTGTGTCCTGAACCTATTAAAACTGTGTAATTTCAACATATTTCCAGAATGGACTGTTGAATTCTGGTGAAATCTGGAGCTTTTTGATTAAATTTCCTTGTTTTCCTCATTTGGATCTGTCTGAAACAGAAAAATAATCTTTTAATGGGCTATTAGACTTTTTGGTCTTTAGCAAAACAAAAAAAATAAGTAATGCATAACATCAGTGAAAAAACTATTGTACAGAACTCAGATTCAGTTCAGAACAGTTCTAAAAATGTCCAAAGGATTTTGTTGTGGTTGTTGCTTATTTGTTTCTTTTTAGAAGAGAAAAATAACAGGGAAGACCATGTTTTGGAAACATTTTTTCCAATGACTAATTTCCAAAGGCCTTTCTCTTCAGCTTCTGAAGAATTTTGCTATTAAATAACATTTCATTACAAAAAACCTCTCACTTCAAGCAGGCAGCATCCTCCAGTTTCTTTTACTGCTTTCTTTCAGTATCTTTGAACATTTGTTTTTCCTCTGTATCATTTTTGCCTGTGCAAAGCTGATCCGTGCAGGATTGCAGTGTCTTATCAGCACAGCACGCATTTGTTTATGAGATCCTTCACCGGGTATAAATCCAAGTGCTGAACACACCTTACTCCCAACTGCTTTCCTCAAGCAACTTCTATACTTTTTATTAATTCCTGGGCCTACACTGTTGACATGGCACCAGCCAACAGGCCTGTAGGGCCAAGGGCACTAACAGGCCCTGACCAGCCCCACCTGGGTCCTCACCACCCAGGGCACCATTTAAGCTCAGCTCTGAGGCCCCACTTCCCACTGGGCTGTGCTGACCCTCAGCCTAGCCGTGCTGACCCTCAGCCTGGCCATGCTGCCACATTGCTGCTGCATCGCCCAGCTCTGTCCTCCAAGTTGTCCATGGCGGCCTCTTGGTAAGACAAGCATTACTTATGATTTTTGTCTTTTTTTTTTTCCTTTGTGGCTCCATTTTGCAGCTGGGGTTCTTCTACCTTTCCTCTCAGGACAGAGCTAAGGACACCTGTTAAAGTTGCTTGGAAAGTAAAAGCTGAAACAGGATTTTGGCCCTTAAGGTCACCCTTTGTGCCATTCCCAGCATGGTACTGGGTTGGTCACAGGTTGTACTCTGGCTTCAGAGCTGTCAGGTAAAAAGAAAACCACAATTCTGTGTGCTGAGCCTGCCTGATGCTGCAGGAACTCCATGGGGCTGCTGGCCTTGTGCTGTCCCATGCAACATGCTATAATACAAATGGGCAGCAGAACCCTGATAAGAAAAGCTCATTTAAGCTCCTCTTTCTACTTCCAACTTTCATTCATATGCTATGATCCTGGTTGTGGAAACATTTATGCATGTTTTTAACTTCCTTATCCTGTGTGATACTGCTGAAGTATTTAAATGGAATTATTTGCAGTACTGAACTTAACTGGAGGCATAAACCAATAAAAATCAGAGTTTAGGGAGTGATTTATACCAATTCTCCTTCTAAAAGTCTTTAAAATTTTTCAGGTGTGTTAGTAGAATACTAGTGAAATAGCTGCTAAATTTCGTCTTGTTTCTTGTCAATTGCTTATGTTTGCTTAGGAATTAACATTAGAATGAATGGAAGCAGTTGCATTAATGGTCAAGAGTACAAATGGTCAAAGGATGAAACTATCAACTGAATATTTTGCAAGTATGTCACTGCCATATATGAAGTACATTCTGCACATATGGTACCATTTTGCTGACTGGCATGGAATGAAAAGGCCTGCTTTCAGTGTTTCAGGTTATAACAGGTGTTATTTCATCTATGCTTCCAAATTGTGATACTTAATATTCAGAACAACTTGAAAGTAGCTATATGAGAGACAGATAGCAATAATGCATGCCCAGATTTTGGGGTTTGCTGTCAATGTACAAATAAAAAGCACTGGGGTTTTTAGTTTGAGCCATAAAGAGGATAAGTCAGAACCAGCCTGGGCAGTGTTTAGAAAGCTGTGGAAAAAAAGTTGTTTCCAACTCAAGCCAGAATTTCTAGGTTTTTTTTTATTCTGATTTTCTTTCTCACAGGTGAACGTGGTTTCATGCTCTTTCCCTTTAGGTAAAACATTCAAGTAGCCCAAAGCTTGAAGAGTAAGGGGAAGCAGAGTCCAACAATGCTCTCACAACTGTGCTAGCAGCATTTAAAACCCAGTTCCAGCCTCTGCACGCAGTTCCACATGGTCACCTCAGTAGGATAATAGTTTGCTCAGAGCATAAATCCCCTTGTGTGGTGACTGTCAATTGACTCCAACTGTAAAATGCAGCGAGAGCAAACGCGGTGGTGGGAACACATGCCAGTATCCGCATCGCTGCTCCCCGGCTCGGCACGGATGCTGACATGTGTCAGAACGGAGGCTGCCATCTCCTCTCTGCCTAATAGGGGAGTATGTCCTGGGGTGGTTCTTTGCCTGTAGTGCTAATAGCAATCCTGTTCAGAGAGGTTTCTTTTCAGATCCTTCAGAAAGATCTTGTTATTCTCCCCCTCTCCTAACACTGTTTAGATAACTGACCAGTTACTAATGACAGCAGGCAGAATACTCGTACAGGCATATAAGATGTCATTTTGTAATATTTTGTTTGCACTGTGCCAGATGAAATTCAGAATGTGTGGTTTGAATTCTCTGCAGACTTAGTCTGACCCTAATCCAAGGTAAACTTTGATTATTATTTAATATAAAAATGGAAAATAGCAATTGGAGACTGAACAGGTAAATATCTGTCTACCCCAGAAGGAATTGCTACACACTGTACACTGAAATGCTAACAGTGGTATGTAAGGAATGGGTTCATGGGCTCAGCTCCTTGGCAGATAGTGGTGTTCAATGTGCAAATTCTGTTGTGGTGAATGCCAGCCAACTGCGACCTTGCACGTACCAGTGCCACTGCTTTAATCAAGTTAGGCAATGATTACACTTGAAAACTTCCAAGACAAGCAAGACCTATAGACTCCAAAATGCAGAGTCTCTATGACCCTGATTTGTGTGCCCTGATTTTGCACTACATCTTGTTTAAAAGGAAATGGGATCACAGGTGAGTGTTTACCATTGCACACATGGAGCAAATGATTGGGATGAGTCAACATTATTTGCAGCAACCATAAAGTTCAGCAGCCTGTCAAAGGGAGATCAACAAGTGTTAACCAGCTGTCTGGGTGTTGAGCAAGGAGTTGTGGCCAAATTCCCACTGATCCTGGGGAACCCTTCCTGCATGTCAGCATTTCTGTGCTACTCCTGCAGTACATGTATTATTAATTTGGCATTAGTGAAAGTAAAAACAGTATACAGCACTGTGAAATAGGAATCCAAAGTCTTCAAATGAATCCAAAGTCTTAAAAAATGCTTAGTATGGTAACAAATGTAACAGAGATGCAAAATTATTGACTATTATATGGTTTGTTTTGTGTGCATTATTGTTGCACTATCATTTTCTAACTGACCTATTTACATGACTGGAATACTCACTATGTAGACTCTGTGCTAAATAAGGGTGGTAGGCTGGTACACAGCTATGATGTGTACTCTAACCGCCTATCTAATAGCATCTTCTTTCCTCACAGACTTTGTGTTGCAGCTCTGAATCTTGAAACACGCTTTTTTTTTTTCTTCTACCTTTGCCTGTAACTGTATCACTGCAGTGAAGTTTTGCCCAAATTCACACTGGAATTGTGAACAGGATCAAAGTCTGTAGTGTAATTAAACCCATCCCACTCAAAATAATTCAATTTCTTTTCTGAAAGCTACTTCGTATATATACAAAATGAGTTTGCTTATATGTACTAATGTCATCTGTTTCCCATTATCTATGCTTTGAGACCTATATATGAGGAAACATTAAGTAAAACATTTTTATTAGACACTTTAAAACTACATGAGAAAATTGAGAAAGTATTCAACAAGTAGGGCAGTAGGTTAAGTGAACTAGCTGTACCCAAGGCAGTACTTGCACCTTAGATCATATGGTGTGACAGCAAGGCTGCACAATTTCAGGTTTCTCCAACAATGACTGCATCCAGCTGTGTGGTAATAAGTTAAGCTTTGACTTGTAGCCAAAGAAGACAGATTCATTCTGGAGCCTAAACCTTGGGCCCAGTGCCTGTGAGCTATTCTGTCTGAAGGTTTGCTTTCTCCAGAAGTCTTTCTGAACACACTGTTGATCTCTCTATCTGCAAAATGACTGTACAAATGTGTGCTAGTATTCTTGCAAAAATGCTGCTGCATGTTTGCAGTTAAAACAGTAGTGTTGGCATGGTGTGCTGCATGGACTGCTAAACCCATTTTTCAGCCCCATTCCACAATTTGGGCTTTCTGGATTTACTGAATCATAATGTTCCTCACATTCTTATGTAGTTTCTCAATGTTGTGGGTCTTTGGAGCAACCATAAAGGCTTCATGCTTCTTATGGATGCTTCACAGTCCTATAAATACGGTTAGATGCAATTTTTTCTGTGTTCTACTATGAGGATTTCTCACTTAAAATGCCAGTAGAGTTTTTGGATGTAGCAAAATTACCATGGCTTTCTATACTCTAACGTAATACTCTTTTTCTATACTCTAATTTTCAGAAATATTTATTTGTATTGGTATGGGAAAACAGTCCAATTTGCCCAAGCAAGGGCAAATTGCAGGAAGCCAAAGTGTAAGAAAATGAAACATCATAGTGGGGAATGTGGGCAAGTAGAATGGGGCACCATAATCTGTACTTGTCATTGATCAGTTGAATAATCACAGCTCCAAGTGACATGGTAGAACTTTATCTGACTATCAGCAACAACATATTTACAAGTAAGAATTATGATAAAAGAGAAAATTAAGACTAATAAAACTGTTTTAACAAAAATACTAGCACACTGGCAAGTAAGCTATTGCTCCTTATACTTCCTCCTCTAAAATACAGCCAAATGCCTTTTGTAACAAAACAAATAGTGTTTGAAACTAATTTCTTGCTGATTAGTATCTCTAGAGTTCTCCGTTCAGTCAGTGGCTATCTATGAGTAAGCACCGTCAATACCATTTGTTTTCTTTGCAAAGAGTAAAGCTTTCTCTCTTCTGTTTTGGTCCAGCTGTGCATGTAAAATAGCAATAACAAAATTATCACCAACTTAAAGCATTCAGGGTTTAATTAATCCTGTTTCAAAGGGTCTAATCCTGTAAAGTACCAGATAAATTTCTGGGGGAGCCAAAGCTACTCAATACTTTTTTTTTTTTTTAAGCAGGATAGGAGATATATTAAATTTTCATCTAATATCTGGCCAGCATTTTATTTTCATAAAAACTTTGCTTTATTATTTTAAGTCTTTCTTTGGAATCAAAATAAGATTGTGGCTGTCTTCTGTTTTAAATGAAAATTTAATAGGGAATTTGAATTTAAAGGAAAATAGAGCTTCCATCTCTGTTAGTCTTCAGGCAGTAGCATAATACTACGACTAACTGAGGGGGCATAGGAAGGCTTTAATAGCAGTCATTTCTTATAACTGAAGGAGTACATCTGAGCTCACAACTACTCTTCATTAGCACCTTTATAATAATTTCAGTGCCTGCAGGTCAGCATATTTTACATTGCTGCATTAGAAGTGATGGACCCATCTTGAAGACAATGATCTGCAGCTGTACAAAAATTTAAAAAAATCAGTTATTTATCAGCTTGCTGTAAATAGGCAACACAGCACAGTTGACTTGGAGGAAAAAAAAACCCTTACCATTTCTTCACGTGTAAGAAATAAGGCCTCTCTGCCACTAGAGGGTGAGACAACTACAAACCAAACACTGAAGTCTTAGTCATTCCTACTGCAAATTAACATGCAGACAGGACCTTGGTGATTCATATTTAGGAGAGAAAGATGCATATCATGGCGAGAATAGGTACTTGTATGCTTAAAGCAAGAGCTGCAAAGAAACATGGGAACAATCTGTGATAATGAACAACAGTGGAACAAACCCCACCAGCTAGGCAATAGATTCTGGGGCCTTGGGAGCCACAGTTACAAAAATTAATTTCTGATCTTGAACCAAGCACTGAATCAAACCGTTCTGCTTCAAGAAAGAACTACTTCTGGCCTAAAACACCACCCTGAAAAAAAGGTCCAGCTTCCTGCTTGCCTTTGATCTATACAACCTATACTGAAGATTCTCTTAGTTGCTTTCTTTTAGTTCTTTGACTTTTCTAGGATTTTTCCTTTTATTACAAGATGGCCTGATGCAATTGCCCTGACATACATTTCAAAACCATAAATTTATTGTTTTGTCTGGTTATGTGTCTTGTCCTGGCAGAAAGCACTAATTCCTACTAACGTGTCAAATGTTTCTTGACTAAATGTTTTACAAATATGTCATGTTTTGATGCTTGCAGACTCTCTTAGAAGATCCTTTTCTCTGAAGACTTCCCTAACTCACAAAGAAAATACGCCATTCACATTTCAATTCATAAAAGCTACTCTTAAATCAAAGATTTAACAAATCAATATGCTATTTCTTTAGGAACAATCTTTTCTGATTTAAAACAAAATACAAGTCCCACAGGGTAGTGTAACATCAAGAAATTTTCTCTTTTGTTCTTACAAAGGTCTCTGAAGAGTTCTGTCTTTAAATATGTTTTTACAATGCCGGCTGCCTTGTTACTCTGTTGTTGCTTCAACAATCTGAAAAAAGTTCCCTTTTTTCCTGAAGAAAGTTTTTGATACCAAGTTTGTAAAAAATACTACAAAGGGCATGTCTGAGGTCAGGAGAAACAAAATTGTGTCACTAAGTGGTAGTAAAAGCAAAGGCCAAAGAGAAGGAAATGTTAAGTATTATAGAAGAAAATATGAAGCATCATAGGCAGTTCTAAAATATTGCCTAGGAGACCTTAGTAATTTATTCAATTATCTTAAATGAAAGAGGACAACTGTGGCAAGAATTAGAGTGAAATGTTGAGATTCTAGTCTAGTTAGAAAGGGGCAGCATAGCTCTTTGTTCAGGGAATTACAATTTTGTGCTACAGAATAATCAGAATTCTGTTGGAAGCTTTTTGTGTTTATCAACAGCATTTAAATTTTAGGGAAATTAACTGTTGAGTTTGAAGTTACATGTAGGATTTTGCATTTTCTGGCCTGAAGACTTTTCACGCTCAGGCTTAGCTGCATGCCCAGATTTTGTTGGCTGAATACTTAAAGCATAAAACCACTTCTTATTGGACCATGTTGAAATGAATAGAGTTTAAGAACATATTAAGCTAAATGTTAAATAGAAACTCACTCTGCTGTTTATGTTGGTTTACTTATGGTTCTTGTATAATATTTGCATAACTTCAGAGAAGCTATAGAATGACTTTCACTTTTTTTTTTTTAAGATGTACTATTGGAGCAATAAATGCTTGCTGTTCTTTATTTTTTGAGGATTTTAGTTGAAAGGAAACAAATGATGACATTCTCTTGTGCTGACATTAAAAATCTCTGGCCCCTTTCTATGAGTTCCTTTCTTTTAGTGTCCTAAATACCATAGAAGTAATAGAGCGTTTACAGTTGGAGGCAATGATTGCTTCCTTCATTTCAGAAGAAGAGATTTTGAACTCTGTCAGATAATTTTAACCCCCAAACCTACCCAAAAGCTTGACTGGGAAGTACAAATGAAATCACACAGAACATTCAGAATATTGGTTTGCTACTATGAATATCATATGAAAAGTATGAAGTGCAAAAATAATTTTTATTACAACATTTAGCACAGTTCCTTATTCTACATAGTCTTAAGTATCTTTCTGCTTAGAGAATTCTACAGGATTTGCAGCTATCCAAATGTCTATATTTGCAAGAATACATCCCAAACCATTTTTTTCCAGGACAATAGAACATAGCTGTTATAGTTGGGGAAACTGGAAATTTGTCCAGCTTTTATCTCCTGCTGTTAAGCAGCAATACTAGATGTTAGCTGCCTACTAGTTTCTAAGTCTCAGACTTAGAATGCCAAATTAAATGACTAATCTTACTATTAAATTCAATTCCACTCACCATCAGTCTCCAGCTGCTGTTAGTAGAAAGTCCCTTTCAGCTGAGATGCAAGAGCTATGGTTTGATTCTAAGGGCAAAACATGAGGTAAAAATCCTGGACCTTGTTTCAGTTTCTAAGGCATTGCTGCAATCTCTCCCTAGAATCAAAGTGCCAGAGGCTGAAAACCACATCTGTATGACACCTGAAAACGGTGTGATGAGAGGGGCTGGTGCTGGGTGACTTGATTAATAGAAGACAGTAGTAAAATTCTTGGAAACCTCTATGTTAGCTGAAAGACCCATGCAAGAGAGAATCCAGGCATGGCTTGTTCATGTCCTATGGTGTAATCTGGGTATTTGTGCTCCACCATTGTGCTGCTCACATGTGCCTGCTCGTACCTGAACAGCCTTGTTCCATTGCTGTCACACAGCTCGTGTCACCTAGGGAAGCCATGGAGGGGCTCTGACAGAGGGAATGATCTCCCCAAGCCCAGACCTGGCTCTGGGAACACTCACCTTTTCACCACGGTGTGTTTGGTGGAATCATAAGCTTCTGCATTTTCTCCAGCTTTCTTCAGACTAGAACCTAAATTAAAGCAGTTTATAAGTTTCATTGCAGCGCTTTTGCAGGCTAGCTAAGAGAGAAAACAACCATTTAAGCACCATTTTCCTTTCACTCAATGCTGTTCCCTATGTAGAGCAGTTCCTCAGGCTCTCTTGCAGCCAGAGCTCTTGTTGCTTTGGTGCTATTTCACTGCTCTGGGATTTGGGGAAATTTTCTTACCCTGTCTGAGCTCCTTCTCTTCTCTCTGTAGGACTTGGCCATCAGCTTTAGCTGATCTGACATTCCTTCCCCCGGAAACAGGAATGGGAATGGCAGGTGGCAGCACAGTGACCATCAATTGTTTATTTCAAATGTGGCTGTCAGATAAAAGCTGAAAATGTTATTTTGCAAACAGCACCTCCAGACAGGCTCCTACAGGACTGAGCAAACAAACAGAAAGAACCCCCCACAATCCACTTCCTAAGACCTTGAAACTAAGGATGATTTTATTTTACTTGTATGTTTTGGAGTTTGACAGTATTTTTAGGCCTGAAGAATTTGGTGATAAACATTTAAATTCATCATTCTAACAGTTTTCAACTTTCAAAGTAAATTATTTGTTTTAAAGGTTGAACTTGTCACATGATAATAGCATCTAACCAGCAGCTATGAAATGTCTAAGGAATCAGGGGAGATAGAAAAATCTCAGCAAGCAAAAGATAATGGCTGGGACAGCAGAGCACAAACAGTGAAAACAGACAAGATCAGGGGAGGAACTCCAAAACCTTAGTTTTCACTTCATTGTATATTTTTGGATCATGTCATAACGTCACAAAGATCATGTCTGCCACATAAACTCAATCTGAAAATGTGTTTTAGTCAGACTTTGACTTGTGGAAGTGCCAGAAGGAAAGAGATGCTTAGACAATGGACCGAATTCTGACCATGGTTGCACATGATGAATTGGTAACAGGAAATTTAAGATCTATTTTTACCCTTTTTTTTTTGTGGTATGACACTAAAGCCCAACACACTTTTAAATTTTTTTCCCAGCCAGATTCAGCTCCAGGCAGATGAAAGGTTTAAATAAGATACTTTAGTAAGAGGAAAGCTTCTGGACAGAAGACCTCCTACTGTGAATCTCCCACCATTTTTGTGGGAAAAGCATTATTTTTAAATTTAAATAAATCTGTCAACTATTGACAATGAAATTTCAAGACAAATACATGTAATGTTCAAAATGCATCCCCTTTAGATTGTACACTAAGACAAAACACAACTGCTTTGTACATATTTTGAAATATTCATTGTAAGGAGCTGGTTTTATAATGTGCTGTACCTTGGAGAACCATCTGCAGTGCAAGCTGAACTCAAGCTTTAAAAACGTTACTGCTGCAAACTTTCAAGTTTTATTTCTACTTTTTCCTCACTTTGAGGGGGAAAAATCCTAAAATTCTTCATTATGTTGTAAGACACTGCAGTGTAAGTAGAAAGTGTATTCCTACAGTACAGACTAAAAGATCAAGTTGTCCTAGCTTTGACACATGACGTATGTTTAATGTCTGAGGTCTATTGTTACAGAATACACAGAATACTAAGGTCTCTGTACCAATATTATTGAAGTTCATAATAACATGTAGCATCACAATGTTAATATAACTAGTGAAACTATATATTAAAGACTGTGTACCCTATAATATACTTGATATAACCCATTCAATTCAAAATAATAACTGAATTATTTAAGTATTTCTCAGGCTTTGCTGGAAACAGACTATACCTAATTAGGACACAGTGGATGAAATGTTGTTTACTAATGATATATTGTTGGTGCATTTGGATAACTCTTGTACTCTCATTGCATATGAATGAAGATATAAAACCTTTAGGAATATGGATAAACAGGCTGAAAATACCACATACATAGGTGTAGTAGAAACATTGAGGGGACATAGAGATTAGAATGAAGCCCTATCTACAGGTGAAGCAGTACTGATCAACTTAACAATAACAATTTTTGTCCGTATATTGAGATAATCCTGTGAAATGTTCCATATAAGCACTATCTAGGCTCAGAAATTAGGCTCAGATCTCCCAAAGAAAATGAATTCTACTAACAGCTGTATTGGCTATTTACTTACAAATGCCTTCATACTAACCTAAGGTTCACTTGCTAATAAATGGGAGAAATGTAAATGCAGTAACCTGTGCTGATGCCAGGGGCTTGGAAAAGTAACCACTGATCCAAAGGTGCTTCCTGAAGCCTGTTACTGGGAGCTGAACCTTCCCAGTTAGACATGCAGTGTCCATTTCTTGCCTATGCATTTAGCTATAAGCTTTTCAATGTCCACTATGGCTTAATCCTAAAGAACTACAAAATGAGAATATTCCTTACACTGCATGTTTATTTTAAGAAAAGTAATACCTGAAAGTCACACAGCAGTTCCACGCTCTAATCTCTCCATGTGCACTTCTTAACAGGTAGCTTGAGCTTGCAATTAATTTAACAAGGAGCAGAAGCAGTGAATGCTGTTTTCCTGTAAATTTGGCTTGTGACCTGCAATGAAGTACAAATGCTGGTCCAAACTTCCGGAGCATTTATTTCCTGTGTGGATTGCTCTGGATTGCAGCTGATGAGCTGCTCCTGTCTTTCCCGACGAAAGTCCTTCTACTCATCAAGCTATTTTTACAGCATTTACATACTATTAGCAAGATTAAAGACTCTACTTTTCTGCTGGACAATGGATGCCAAAGTCCTAGGAGAGGGCAGGCAGATGACATAAATCTTGCTTCCTTAGAGAAATGGTCCCAGACATTAGAATGCTATTAATCCTTTGTGATTCCTAATGGGTTTTGTAACAACAAACTCTGTCAGATTCTTTATTCTCTGTTACCTACTCAGCAAAGAAAAAAACCATTATTTTGGTTACTATTACTATTTAGTAAACACTCCAAGCCCTGTGGGGAAATCAAGAGATGCAGTCCCAGCCCCAGGGACTTTCTGTGCTCAGGTACTGAACGTTGGTGTTCCCTGTTTGGTACCAGCCAGATGGATGGCAAGGACCGTATCTGACTCCAGCTGTTCTATAGGAGGTGGTACTAGATTTTTCTGCAATTTAGCCCTTGGAATTGCCGAACAGCTAAGGCCAGCTCTTGCCTTTATGTGATGATAAAATGATCTATTTTTCCATATGAAGCAATGACCTGTACACGTCTCGTGCAGGGAAGACAGCAAGGCCCAGGATAATAAGGAGTGGGAGGGAGGGAAGGAGAAGGAAAGAAGGATGGGCAGCAGAACTCTGCTGTCTGTGGCATGACAAACAGAGAAAAGGGCAAAACCTACACACAGTACTTAAGTCTGTCACTGGAGAAGAAAACTAAGTTTGAGCAGGGTGATGCCAGAAAGCAACTCTGAAGA
The DNA here is from genome assembly GCF_964273445.1 of Streptopelia decaocto. Taxonomy (NCBI): domain Eukaryota; kingdom Metazoa; phylum Chordata; class Aves; order Columbiformes; family Columbidae; genus Streptopelia; species Streptopelia decaocto. The sequence continues at coordinate 18,703,815 of NC_138659.1, forward strand.
AAATTTATTTTTTGAATACCCTAATGTATAACCGATTTGATCATTTAAATGAGATGTCTATTGCACGGTATTCAGAAGGAAAGATTTTTCCAAGTCTTTGAAGTGTTCTGTGCAAATCTTGGCAAAAGTCTTACCTGTGTAAAAGTATTATATGAACCCCTTTCCACAGTTTAGAAAAACTTTTGGATATATGTGGTCAAGCTTCTTGAAAAAGGATACCTGCACATAGAGTGATTTGGTGCACAGAACTGCTTATGTGTAGACAAGCTGCAAAACGCACTGTTTCTTTCTGCTGCATGGAGATTGAGAGTTACAAATAAAACCTATTAGCAGATCATGAGATCTAGGATCAGTATATTCTTTTCCACATCTACTAACAGTTGGGAAAAGCTGTACATAACGATAAAATAGTAACTCAGTTGACTTCATGTTCATGTATGATTCATTCCATTTGGTAACACTCTTCTACCAAATATAGGCATAGCTGAGTTCTGTGTTTTGGATGAAATGTGAACTGAGACAAATTTTCATTTAAGTAACATTGCATGTTTTGAAGGAGTCAACATTTGGCAATTAATGGTGGCAAAAACTGAAGGTTTTTTTTTAGAGCAGAATAGTTTCATAATAATGAAAATGGAGATAAGATTTCTTGGGGGGAGGGGGAAGTAACTTTCAGGCCTCTGAACGGTTAGAGAAAGAAAAGTATCATGAAGATATTTGTAGGTTTGCCTTGTATCAAATCTTTCAAATAAATGAAGAAGCACAAAAGATCCAATTTAGAGTATAAGAAGTGAAATATCTCAGAATAATAGAGTATTAGTAGCAGCTTTCTGCTGTGGCATACTGATGTCAAAGTGAATGAATGAGGTATCATACAGCATTTCAGGAAAGAATGAAGGATAAAACAAACGAGTGGCAGTTGGAAATGGCCAATTTAAAAAATAAAGGTAAGAAGGAGCAAATTGATACAGCATAAAAATGTATGAAAAACAAGAAAAGAAATCCTGATGTAGTTTTAGTGCATCTGCCATTTAATAACTAGAAATAATAAGTTTGGTTAGGACTACTTTCCTGTGTTAGGTGTCCTGGAATCCTTTTTTGGGAGGTGTAGACAGAGGTCATGGAAGTCATAACTGAATGGAACAAAATGGGAAGGAATAGTAGTAGAGCAATCACCACTTTTAACTGCTGTGAAGTGTGCCCTGAATCTGTCAGCAGGATTTCTGGTTTTGTTTTTCGGAAGAAAACGTGTAGTAAAACAGATCAAACCTAACATTTTTTGTCTGGGTCCCCATCATTCACTAGAGGAAATGACAAACTCATTTGATGTGATTTTTATGGCTATCCCTTTCCCCTTTCATTCATTGCTGTTTTATTCATTAATTGCAATTCTCAGGTTTTGTTCCAAGCTTCTTAAATTAGATTATCACCTTTTCGTTCCAATATTCTCTCCTAGTTGCCTATAGTTAGCACCACCTTTTTATAAGGGTAGATTTCATAACATTTTGATCTGCTTTAATACTTCACTAACTGTACTTTATAACACAACTGTAATTATTTTTCCTTCTGAAGAAATTAAATTTTGTTTTCAAGGTCCTGAAAATTTTTAATTTAAATGGCCTAAACATTCATTGAACTCTATTTACAGACCATCTTTCAAAAAAATCAGTTAACTGTAGTTAGACCTAAGGCATTTTCAAGTTTCAAAATTAGATTTATAGCGGTTTATACAGGGGGAGTGGCTCATACAAAGTTGCAAATAGAAATTTGAAAGAAGAGGAACATTTAAATTAAGAATCACAGTTAAAAAAATTCTAAACAATTTTGCAATTTAGAGCAGTACAAAAAAATCTATGAAGATATTAGGGCGATAGGTGCAAGAGTGTGAAATGCTTTTTTAGGAGTCACATCCTATAGCGGGTTCAAACAGCTGGTGTGTGCCCATCCCTGGTCAGCCTGGCTCTGCTCCTCGCTTCCTGGCTGCATCATGATGTGCAAGTTCAGTGTAACTGAGAGGGAATGTGGCTTCATTAAAGATGCTATTTCACAGCAACAGCACTAGAAATTTATTTCCTTTGTTAAGGTAAAAATCCATTTTCACTTACATGATCCAGGCACTACAGTTGCTCAGGTTTCACTCCTCCATTGTGTTTCAGGCCTTAACAATGTCAGACTAAATGTTCCCAGCATTTTGGAGCAAGTTCCCTCCCTTCCCCCCTCCCTCCCCCCCATCCTCTCCCTTGTGATTTGGCTTTTTTAGACTGAAAAAAACCAAACAAACGCGTTTACAGTGGTACCAGATAGATTAAATATCTTCAATAAATCATGTGAATGTGATCACTATACCACCATCATTCCTACCATATTCACATGAGGCTTACAGTGAACTCCCAATAGAGGAATTAATGAACAGAAACTTTTATTTTTAAGATTTAACTATTAAGTATGAATGATGCCTAGTTTTAGGACTAAAGTTTGGTTTAGAAGATTTGTGTTCACGTTTCAACATAATGTTGTCATGATTAAGCCATATCATAGGTTGAACACTAGACTTTGAACTTGGCAGAGCACAATTAAATCCTTACATCAACACTTGTCAATCATAGTATACATTTTTTTAAGAAAAATACTGCTGTAATCCATGGAAGACAGAGAAGCATTTGTTCAAAGAGAAACGATTAATATACCAGCAATTCCAGAAAATAGCTTTTGAAATAAAATTATACCCAAAGGGAATAGACACAGTCATTGGTACCTTATGCTTTGTAAAGCCACATGAGTTAACTGTCAGAGAATAGCTGCATTACCCGTCATGGCTTAGTGCTTAATTATTATGTCTATTTGATATGAGTTGGAATTATACACAAACAATATTGAGTCTTAACTGCACTTAAACTTGTGAGACAAAATTATATCTTTAGATTATAATGTCAAGAATCCAGTTAAATATGACACAGGCAAAGTAAGAATCATTTTGAAGAATGAATGCACTGAGATTCCCCACTCAAGCCTTTGAGAGCTGCCAGGCACACTTGTACCGCCGTGTACCATCCCTTACTTTGTTAGGGCTCTGTCTTGGTATCATGTCATATTGGCATTTGTTTGGGCTGAATATACGTTTCCTTGCATAGCCATAAGTTTGAGGCTGATTTCATGCTCAGATGTACCCTAATGTATTTTCTGATCATTCAGTGTTGTAAAACCAAATGAACTGCTCCAAATGAGAGACAGGAACTTGATGCAATGTTGTTGTCTCTCTGATAAGATTCTAGCAAGACTACCTGGATACTAGTTCATGACTGAGTTAGTGTGGCATGTTTTTAGTACTAGAGATGCTTAGATTTGGTTTTCTGTTTGCTCTTTCTGATGCTGCTGGATTTTGATCTTAATGTTCCCTCAGAGTACGTCTTTGTTTCTGGTGTATTCCCTAAAAATTAGGGGCTTAGTACATCATTTACTAATTTAATTTTTTGCCTTAAGTCATGCAGTGTGGTGTCATTCAGGTTGTGAATAAAAATAAAGGCAACTTGTTTCCTGAACCTACTTTTCTGTGAAAAATAATAAAATAAAAGCAAGCAAAGAAGGCAAAGCAAATTGTCCTGAAGGAAACATTTGAAAACTAGTTTTTCAGAACATTGGTACTAACTGCAAGAATAGAAAATAAAGAGTACTTTCTGAAGTCTTTTAAAAAGAACTGCCTGGAAGATTTTTGGAAGTAAAAATTAAACTTGCCAGAAGATATGTAAAGCTCAGCTACCTGCTAAAACTTGTCAACTCTTAATTTTACATCTGTTGTTGATCACACTGCAGGACTTGATAATATGTTTATAATCATGTCACTGCAATGGAAGAAGCAGTATTAAATTGTCATGTCTAGTCAAGCAGGGGGCTTGGTCTTTCATGTATATTTGATGACAAACAGTCCTGGTGATGCATGGCTGGTGTTGTGCAGTAGTGCCTGTACAGGAAGGACTTGTGTTTAGTTTTGTCATTCTTTGCTGCCTCTGGCATAAGCATCCATGATCTCTCAAGATACTTTAAAAAAAATAGAATTACAATTATACAGACTCTTAACAAAAGAGTAGTTTCATCTGTAATCCTGGTTTTGTCTTAAGGGTTGTCATTTTGCTTTTTGTTTAGCAACTGAATAAGAGAAGCCCTGTTAATAAGTATCTGGTACTGGCAAATAATTACTCAATGTTCAGGTTAAGTAAAGATTCTGTGCATTAAAATATTAATTAGCAAATATATTTCAAGTAGCATACAATCTATGTTGCTATCCTGAGGTTCCTTCCTTTTGCATGGTAAAAAACACTCAGTTTCATTTAAAATGTATTTTTGCATTTCATTTTTAACTACTGGTCCCATTGCCATTAGTATAGTAAGTGCTACCACACTGCAGTAACAAAACCTGAAAAGATTCTGAAATTCAAGATGAAACTTACTTTAATAAAAAGCTTTGAGTATTTGTTATTGTTTTTCACCTTGAAGGAAAACAAATGTATACACACATTTTGGTTGTGGCCATTGCCAGTTGTCCTTACTGAGCTATGCGTATTCACACATCGGTTCAATTCATGCTCATGTCATTAGATCCCCAAAGATCTGCCTTGATTCTGTCTCCAGGCTTTCACTCCTAGCAGCAGGTTTGGAGTTAGAAAACTTTATTCTATGAAGATTTTTCTGCTGTATATGTTACATCTGTAAATATCCTTTAAAACCATTTTTTGTTCAAGAAGTATCAGTCATTACTCTACGTATATTTTTGAATTCCTTGATACATTATTTCTGAGTTCTTTTCTGTTATTTACTGAAGGGGGTTTTATCCATTTAAAAACAAGAACCACCTGATTAGGAAAATACATAGCTGAGCAGCTGAGCAGTTGAATTAACACAGCTAGGTATTCTTTTGGGGAGTCATCAGAAATGTTCCTGAGACTTCCAAGGTTTTGTTTCTTAGCTTGCTAGCAAATTTTCAATCTCAAGAAGGCACGTGGAGTTCTCATTAGTTTTTAAAGTGAAAACGTTTGTATAGAAATTGCTTTTGGAAAGTGAGATCTGCACAATTAAGAGTGGTGGTAGTTTCCTTTGGCTCCAACTGGTGACAATCCTTGAGTTAGAGTTGCAGCTTTGCTAAAATATTTGAATCATAATTGTCCTGAATTCACTGTCCCAGGAACAGTCTATAGGTGCAAGTAAAGCGAAGCCACCTTTGCAAACTGCTCAGCACTGATCACACAGCTGAGCAAGCTCCCAAAGCCTGAGCATCATCTGCAAATTTCTGATTTGCCATTTTCTCCCCCAGAGGAGCTTCGAGGAAAAGGCAATCACATATTACTGTATATGTGTAGCAAGATACAGAACTTACCTTTCTGATAATGCCATTTATACAGACTTTCACCCGTTCTGCAGGCTACTCCTGTCCTAGGGTCCAGGGAAATGTCTCAGATTTGCTTTTCTCCAACTGTCACCATCCTAGTGGCTTTGTGCTCATCTCTGAGTTAAATGCAGCTTTTCTCCCCTTTTATCTTCCCATCCTTTGCCTTGGATCCTCTGACACCTAACCTGAGAGCTCTGGTTTCCCAGTCTTCTGGGAAGCCCCTTCCATTTCTCTCCTTTACTGAGAAATGATTCAGCAGCTGCATTTGCGAGTTCTGAGGATGTGCTTTGGAAGGACCTCGGTTTCCTCCCAGGACATTTCCCCTTGGCAGCAGCAGGCCTGAGTTTCTCTGCCCCTCTCCTGCCAGCCCAGAGATGCTCCAGCTGCCCTCAGACCTGGCTGCGGGGAAGGGAAACTTGTATTTCATGTGGTGCAGGCCAGGCTGAGCCAATTGTTGGAGTCTTGACAGCACGTGTGTTTCAAAGTGAGTGTGAATATTTCACAGTAAAATATGGAAAGTGTACTTTGTGGTCTTTTAAAAATATTTCTGGCACAGCAGAACGAGTAAGATGGGAGACAGGCTTTTTTATGGGATTACTTGGTGCTAGTGCAGCATTTTCTCCTTGCCAAGTTTTTGGTTAAGTTGGAAAGTGTATTTCCTTGATTATGACGAGGCAAGACACTCTTTAAATAGAAAATAAATTTTAGCACCATCTGCAGAGCAATCTGATCAATTAAATGAGGAGTTACAAAAAACTTCTGTTGGCCCTTTTTGAATGAGTGGGTTCATATAGACTTTATAAATCCAGAACCGGATTTTTAAATATACCTCCCTAAAAATTTATCACAAAATTGTTATACAGTGAAAATCTTGGTCAGATTATATATTCTTTTTTGATGCTTTGTCCTAATTTGGGATATACATATACATGCAAAGTGTTTAAATAAGATTTTAAAAATACCAATAGGAATTCACGTTTACAGGAGTCTGCATCTCCCAGTCTTCTGTCTCATGTCAATGATGGTAAATGGCAGTATTACGTATCAAATATAGTAGTCCATTTTGACCATGTAGTCTATACTGTTTGAACTTTTATAATGACTACGCAGTAACCAAAGATATGAATCTGAAATCCAAAGTTTACTGGCCTAAATAGTGCTATCAGAAGTGATGGGAAGAGCGTAGCAAAGTCTCGGAAAACCAGACTTGTAGAGGTGATGGCCCTGCCAGCACCTGCGGTGCGGTTCGGCTCGGTCTGCTGGGCTGCTCTGCTGCGGGGTGCCGGGCAAACGAGTCAGCCTGTGCACAACTCTGGTACTTGCCTATAAAACAGGATAGGAGACTTCAGCTTTCTCTTCTGTTTAGTCTGTTCACGTACAAGAAAATGGCTTTTCTAATGCACATGGTACCCAGCACAATGAAGTAATGGTCTCTTTTCTAGACATATTATAACATGAATACAACAGAATTATTCTGCTGTGTTACTATGAGATTTAAACCCCATATATCTGTACTAGTCATTCATTTTGAACAGTTTGAGACACTTCAGGTGTTGGCACTCCTATACCAGCAATCAAATATAGCAAAAATCACACTTTATCACCAGAAATCCTGTGTCTTACTGGGGCTTAACAAGTAACTTCATGAATTAAAACAAGAGCTTGTGTATGCCAGCAGTTACAAACATCTGTTTAAACATGTTAGGGATTATTAGGGCAATACCTCAACTTTGTTAACTTGAAGTGTAAGCCAGGTTTGCAGTCCAAAGCAAGCATAAGAACTGTGATATAGCAAAAAGAAGGGAAAAACCTTGTTCTTGCAGAACAAAGATTAATTGGACATATACAATAAGTACGCACAAGGCTTTAAACTTTCATTCAAATCTATTCCAGTCGCAAAAACACAGCTGTTCAAGCTAACAAAGCATTATAGGTCTAGACCTGCAAATGAGCACATGAATGGTATTAGAAATTAAAACCTGCAGTAAAAGTCTTAGGGCAGAGTTTGCCACATCTGTGCACAGTCAGATCCTATTGAATATCATGCCAAGTTCAGAGTCGGACTCTGGTGTTCATTGTACCTGCACTCCAAAACTATGTGATTGAACAACTATCAGCCTTGGGTTGTCCAGCTTCTGATGTAGTGCTGTGGGATTAGGGAAGCTGAGAGACAACCAGTGAGAATGACTGGTTTTTCATGCAGAAAGATACCCGTAAGTGTTCTTTCCTTCTTTTTAGAAAAGATGAGGACAACATACCCATTCTATCATAGGTCTTCTCCAGTACACTTTTATGCCTTAACCATAATTGGAATACCTTTGCCAAAGCTTCTACTTCATCCAGGCAAAACCTCATGGCTGGTGGTGTTATCCTTCTGAAAGTAGTAGATATCTTTCTTTTGAATCTTGTTCTGCCTGGCCTCCTTGATTTTGTGCTTTCTAGGCTCTTTTCATTAATCAGGGAATCTGTTCTTCAAGAATTGCTGCTGTGCAGATGACATGAAGATCCATCTTCTCACTCTTCCATCACATACTCATTTCCCTCCATCCAAACTGAAGATTTAGCTATTCTGACATGATCTTATAGTGGTTTATATTTTAGTTCATGTGTAAGATGGCTAAAACAAAGCCTTTAGTGTTTTCATCATGTTGTTCCTCCTTTTTCATCACTGTGAACAAAATTAACCTTTGTCATTTATGCAGGAATTATTTTATCAGCATTTCTTTGTGATGCCCATATCTAAGTGATAGTCAAATCTAGCATATTTTTTTCATAACCAAGATTTCTCTTTATGTATTAATTTGCACAGCTGGAACTTTAAATTACTTGTGTCAATATCCCTTTCACTTCTCTCTTGTTTATGTCTACTCAATGTGCTGTTAAATGTTTTTCATTCTCATTTTGTTCTCATGGCTCAATTCTTTAAATCCATCTAACTCCACTTTTTTTTTTTTTTTTTTTTTTTTTTCCCCCCCTAACACCATATGCAAACTACTTCCATAAATTTCAAGTTCCATCACTGATCAGTCTTTGGGTAGTTCTCAGTTTCAAATAAGATAATGAAATTACTTTCTATGAAAAAGCAGCCTGTCTGTTACAGACTAATATTGCATATAAAGAAATATATGTACTACAATTTTTTAGCAGATTGTTATTCGGAGTCCTGTTTTGGGGAACCTGAGTGTTTTGCTGCACTGCGGTCTTCAAACAGGGTGAGTAGAATAATGTGAAGAATAAATGAGACAATAAAAAATAGGTGTGAGAATGGAGTATTAGATTACCTTGCAGTGAAAAACTGTTTGAATTTAAAAAATTGAAGAGAAATAATACAAGCAAGTATTTCACACTTCTTACTGTGTGTATATTGTGATGATAGGAGCACAACAACCAGACACGTAGAAATACTAGAAATCTACCATTTACATCCTGAAGTGCCAGGGGAAAGAAAAAAGACAAATCACTGCTGTAGAAATATGCTTAAACACTTTGCCAACAGACAAATTGTGCTGCAGAGCTTTTAAAGGATTCAGTGCATCCTCTGGTTTGAGAAAATTATATTTTACCTTATTCCTGTGTGATAGTATATCTTCAATTTCTTAAACACATAATTTTTCTTCTTAGGAAAAAAATTAAAATTCCTTATGTGCTGGAAGAATGAAGAGCTTACAGAATTGTCTATTTTCTATATACATTGATTGAGAGGATGAGTATTTGAAAGGACCAGTACCAAGAAGACTTTCAGCAGTGATTGCCAGTTCAAAACTGAAATCAGTGAATACAGGAGCTGTACTGGACTGTAATTCTTCATTGTGGATTTCTATTTATGCCTTTTTGCTAGATAGTGTTTTGGAAGAATGTAAGGCAGTTCAAGAAAACTCTATCTATCAACAGCAATTTGGTGGAAGCTGTCAAAGGATCTAAATCCTATCTGACCTGCTTTGCAACTCAGTCTGTGTAGTCCTTGCTGCACTCATGAATGGGCTCATTTGTCACAAAAGACTAGGTTGCCTTCCTTCTTATTGTTGAAATATTAATATTTACATTTGAAACCAAACCCAGACTTATTCTGATGTTGTATTACAAATGGCATTGCTAAAAAGGACGTTCGCATCTCCTAAAAGAGCAGTTCCAACTTGACGGTTTTTCTAGCTGGAATCAGTATCATGAATACACGACAACTGTGAGAGAATGTGACCAATTTTCCTCAGAAAGACTGGCACATCTGAACAGTTGCTCAAATATGACAACAATAAAAATCCAGATAAAACTTCGTTTTCAATTCTTGAAATGTTCAGTGGTGGTGGTGGTGTTTTTTTCCCAAATGTGAGCCCCTAAACAACTAAATCCCACCAAATTCTGGATGTAACCAATTATTTTTTAAAATAAAAATGAATAACCCATTAGCAGTGAGTGATTAGCTTCCCTAATCTTCAGAATAAAATTAAAACAGTAAGCTTGGTCAGATGAAATAAAATATCAAGAAATTTGTTTGAAAACAGGTCTGTTCTCCAGTGCAAATCTCATTTACCTTCAAGAACTCAGATACTAAAAATACCACTGAGTCTTGAAAATTGGAAAAGCAGTTATTCTAATACAACCTTCAGAAAACTGAAAGTGTGGTTACTATCTACATAATAGTAGAATTGGGCCAGAAAATACAGAAAACAACTATCTAAATTGTATTTCAGTATCAGGAGAGTGATGTGTTGTCATTTGCTGAATTTACTAGTGGGATGCTGAGGACCCTTCTCTGCCTACACCATTCCTGAACAATCCTTCCTCAAACCTCCCCTTAGCTGTGATATCTACAATAAAATTGCCAGTTATTAGTTTGCTGATGCAGTGATATGACATGCTATCTTGTGGATCAATAATCTGTACATTTTCTTCCAAGCACCTGTATTTTCCTTTTAGGATTTTTTTTTTAATTTGCAGCAAGGGCCATTTTGGGTCTGCACAGTCCCTTGCACAGTGGTCCACAGCAAGTACTTGTGGTTGCTATGGTAACATAATAGCTGTTAGAGAATATTGCAGTCTAAAAAGCAAGATTTAGAAAATGTCATAATAACATAGTGTAGGTTTCCTTTTGTAGTGAGCACTCTTGCATTTTGCTTCTAGTAGCCACTGGGCTGCTTCCGTAGTAATCATGACTTTACCCTTGTGTTTCAAATAGGATGGCACACGTTGGTGCTGACTGCGTGAATTAACAGTGAATTGATGAAAAATATGGAAAGCAAGACTTTTCTGTGAAGCGTGGATCATAGTATTGAACCTGTTGAAATGGTCAGCAGTGGCTGTCGAATGAAATGGAGCAACAGGTTGTTAATTCTCCTATTAAATAAAGCGGTAAAAGGAGAGACTTGCAGGAAAGGAACCAGAGCAAGAAAGGAATAAAAGCGGGAAATTCCTCTTTGTATCAACAAATGTGCATTTTTTTTGGTTGCTTTTATCGTCCATGGAGCTCTTCCCCTCTGCTCCCCCGCAGATCAATTGCGTATTTCGCACTTTGCTGTGTCCCGCTCAGGAAGTCATCTGCAATGTTTGCAAATGCGTTTCATATGTTGTCACCTACCTGCACAATTTCTGCCCTTGTAAACTACTACGAAGATTTTAAGGGTCAGTCTCAGAATAGAGGCAGGCTACTGACATATATTCCCACATATTATGGTGCTGGGAGGAAGACACTTCATAGAGAAGACTTTAAAATGGATATAATAAGGAAGATGCAGAGGAAAACATGGTACATATTTACATTGCAAGTCCAACAACAGAGGAAAATTGAAAACAAAACAGAAAGCATGTTATCAATATGTTGCCCTAAAATATATCTTTAAGTTGAAATATTGAACGCTTTCGCAGTAAGAGCAGACTATGTCGCTTTTAAACAAAGCCCATATTTGTCATACCTCAATTGTTCACAGTACTGGATTCAAAGCAATTCCAAACTATTAGAATGTTTTCCAAACCTGCAACCTGCTTTCCTTTTTTCCTGACCTTTCCCCTTTTTCTCTTTCCTTCTTCTTCCAAACACCTCACATTGTCTGGGTTCCAGTGTGTGATATTAATCTGTCTGGAGTGTGCCTAGTCAGAGGATAAGGAAAAAAAATGTTATTCCTATTTTTTATATATTTCTTTTATGATTAAAAAATTACTTTTCTCTCTGTGAAAGGCTTGGGATTTAATCAAATATTTGGATAAATAAATATACACTCCTAGTGAAAGATTGTTGCTTTGCTTCAAAATAATAATTTAAAAGATGCTTTATAGCTATAACTTGTTTGTGTTATAGCACCTAGAAAATGAAGCAGGGCCCTCACTGTACTGGACAGTTTAGAACTGCATAGAACTAAAACTCGGAAGGCTTAAAACTTGAGAGTTTTACTGTTGTCTGGAACACACTGAGGATTTCACCTGTGACAAAAAACATCCCCTGCCCCACAAAGACCTTGCACTCTAAATGAGCAAGACAGGGTCACAAGGGGAGGAGAGAAGGCAAAATGATTCATGGTCATGAGGCAGATGGGCTCAGAGCAGGGAACGTCTCCTTCTGTCTCCTGTCCCAGGGCTGTGCCTTTTCCTTTTCATTACAGAATTCTAAGAATTATGATCTTGGCAACCAACAAATACATTGTAGGAGATTCTTCCCTTGAAGTTATTTTCATGTAAAAAGTGCAAATACAAGAGAACACAAATGAAACAGGAAAAACTGGGCAAAATTAATCTTTGGCATCTCTGTGCTAGCTTCAGTCTGGGCTAGACTACATTTTAGCCTCTTCAGTCACTTTGGAAATACCCAGTTATCATATGAAGGGACGGTTACGGTAGGACTATTACACCAAGCTTTTTCAGGTAGACTGGAGTGCTGACAAGGATGTAAGAGTGGATTTTGCAGGAAGTAAAAGTCAAAATTGCTCAGCATTTCAAAAGGTCTTCTAGATGTAACATCCCAAATGGTAGTCTTGAGGAAGGTAAACTTGGGGTGCAGATTTCAGGATTTTTTTCCATGGAAGTTTAAAACTCGGGAACCAATATTAAGAAAGCTGGTTTCATTTGTACCTCTTTTTGGTGGCATGAACCTTTTTCCCTAAGTTTCTGCATTATTGCTATTTTATGTCCTATCATTTTGATATATAATTACTTCTAATTTTAGAAACATTTGAGCAATACACTCCTGATGTCCTCTGGCTATTCCCACTTCTCCCTCCCACCTTCCAGGAGGTGAAGTTTAGCCACATACTTGCAACTACTTGCAGATTTCTATCAGCAGTAGCTTGAGCTCAGATGGGTGGGATATTTCTTCTTGGGACAACAGGGATTCTGAACTCTTCAGAAATCTTGCAAATTAGTCCATTAACTGTGCTTGTTTCTGCAGAATTTGTGCTGGGACACTCAGTAAAGCTATTTTACCTGGCAACACTGCTTTGTGTTGGCCCTGGAAGTGTCTGTGCCTGCTCTTAGCAAAGTAGTTTCACTTCAGTTTTTTCTGTTTCTTTGAGAGATGCTACTTTAATTACCTATTTACTATAGGGTAAGAGGATGCTTGTGGAAAAGTACTGTATCTCAGCTGACACAATAATGGCTAAACTGTGGACATCTGATCCTGGGTCACTTTTTAATACTCCTTAAAACAACATTTTCTTGATCTGGTCTTATTAACCCCTAATCTTTGCATGCTTTCAGCTGAACTTTTGGACTAACTGAAATACTTTCAATTTCTTAAAAAGCACACCTTGACTTGCTAAAGTCTCTTGACTCCCCTGTAGAACTGCAAATATTTTGCTGTAGACCATGGAATGTAATTTTATATTTGTATCCATGTAAGTCTCCAAAGTACCTAGGATGTGGTGCAACTCAATAAAAGAAGTAAAATATAGTGGGATGCTGGAGCTATATAAACATCATACCTGAGGAATATGGCAGAGAAGTACTCTTACACAGAATACATTATTTGGAGGCAAAAATTAATTTATCTGAAATGAAACTCAACAGCTTGATTGACAATCATTCCTGCTTTTAGGAACTAGAACCGTGGTGTGGCACCTTGCTAATTTAAGCCACTCTCCAATTTCACTGACTGTAATCAAACTGCTTCCATAGCAATATAATTTATTTCTTTCAATACTATGTTTTTGCTTTCACTACGGTGCTTATGACACCATATGGATAAATGATAGCCAAACCCAGTATGTTGGTTTAACTACTACTGAAATGAATTTCAACTTGCATTTTAGAACAATTTAATGTATGTGAAGATTAGTGCAAAATTGTGATTATTTGAGACAGTGACATTAATTTCAGTATGCAATTGCAGTTGAATTGTAGATGTCCAAACAAAACCATGTTCAGATCCCTTTTGATGTGATATAAATGCAATATTTTAAATAAGCAAAACTGTAAATTATTTCTTGACACAGAATAATGTGTCTCGCTACTTGAGTGACCCATGCATGGTTTAATCCACTATAGGTAGTCTGGAATAACATCTTGTAGACAAGCCTGCAGCTCTAAGAAAGCATAAGTATGAAATTTTCCTAAAATTTAGCTTGAGCTATTTAATGTTTGATATGCAAAATGAGAAGAGGAAACAAAGACTAAATAGAGTGAAATTTAGTCCTGCTCAGAGTCAGTAAAAAGATATGAATCCTGCATAAATACTCAAAAAGTGATCAACTGAAATGTCAGATATAATTACACTTTTGTACAAACTTTCATGCAAGATTTAATTACTGTATTTTGTGTATGTTCTTGTACTGTGCTGAAAATGTGTAGGCTATTTTATCGATTGGCTTGATCTAGAGGAATTATATAAGCAAGTTACTTTATTTTTTTTAAAAGCCTTACTGGTAGTGTTACAATTTGCTTCACATTTCTTAACTCTTCTACATGCCTGAAATACACTTTGATTTAACAATGACATATTAGAAACTGAAGCATGTGAAACATACTGGTGTTTTGCAAAAATAATTCTCCTGAAAGTCACTCCGTGCTCATGCTGTCGTCAGTGCTAGGAAATTATACTTTCTTCTTTGTCTATGCAAATTCTGCAGTGAGGTTTTATTTTCTTTCTGCTGTGCATTTTGCACTCATTTTCATATGTCTGTCATTAGAGCATTAAAAAATCATAAAAAAGCTTGGTGTTATAAAAGTCCTGACAGCACATTTTCAGCTTACTTTATTTTTTCCTTGTTCAAATCACAATCAATGTTTGGAAACATCAAAGTCTGTAGAAGGTGGCTCTTTTTTTATCTAGACCTTTTATTTAGCTTGTTTCTAACAACTACTTGAGAGCAAACTCCCTTCCCTCTCCTTTTCCCACTGCAAACCCAGAAGATATGTCATGTTCCTTCTTACAGTTTGCAAAGAAAAACAAACAACTGGGTTATTGTATCCAAGGTGTCTCCCAACTGTAAAAATTCCAGGTTTGGAAGACACCTCCCAGGTCCCTGCTCAGGCACCACAGCATGCAATTATGTTTACGTAATGATGATTGAGCTCCACATTAAAAGTAATTGGGTTTTTTGCCTCATTGTTGGGAAGCTGTCAGGCTTTCATGTTCCTTGGTGTTTCTAGCTCAGCCAAGCTGCTGTGGGCCGTCACGTCTGCCGGTCGGCACAGCAAACAGTTCATGCTGCACTGGCCGCTCCTCCGGCTTTACAGCCAGGACACAACTGAAATGTTCCTGTGCCATAGGTGCAGTGGTTCTGGATATATCTGTGCACAGGTGTGTGCATAGATCAGTCTCTCTTCTAGAAAATGAGTGAAAAGCTTATTCAGAGGACAAATAGAATTTGCATCGAGTATCTGATTTGATAAGGGTATAATGAAATTAAGAATTTAAATTCCTTTGTTGTCTTGCCTATTCTTAGGCAACCCCATCCCACTAAACAGTTGAGCAGAGAAGACACAAACCTTGCTCCTGCCTCTCCCGCCACTCGTATGCAGCAACATGTCTTCTGTAAGGTTAATCAATTACTGTTCTTGTTGGGAAAATGTCCAGAAAGGAAACGAGTCTGTGGAAGTCCTGTGCTCATGTGTGCAACCTTTTACTATCAGCCACTGCAGAATACAGTAAGAACTTATGTGACTGAGAGAAGTGACCCAGCGTGGCCTTGGGAATGTAAGCAGGGCTCGCTTCTAACACCTGGACAAGACGCTTTTTAGGATGCTGTTCTCTAACCCCATAAGTCTTTCTAATTTGATGTTATTTGATGTGAATTGTGTGTAAGTAATGTTAATTATGCAATAGGTTTTGAAGAATATGTTTTGCTGGTGCAGTGGAAATGTCAGTCCCATTAACAATCATTATTACCTGTCAGACAGTAGAAGAAGCTTTGAATGCATGCTGATTTTTTTTTTCTTGTATCTGTGCAGTTGCATACCAATGTTTCACAAACATTTTGTTTATTTGTATCCTGATCATCTTTTTCTCCAAGTTTTCTCTGCTTGGACTGAGTCCAGAAAAGAGAGAATGAGGCTCTAACTTCAGGCCTTCTGAGTCAGCTTGTACTGAATGAGTTTTTGAAACAAAGGTTTCAGTTTTTAGAAAGTGATTCATATGCTGAAGTGTTTCCAAACCTTGCTCCCAGTGGTCTCTGGAATTTATTAGGGCAAGGGTTCAAGAGGACTGCAGTGGGGGTTTGGAGGCAGCAGTCCAAAAGGAAGAAACTTGTTCTGTTTTGCTTTGTTATGTAGGCTAAACTAGCTGATTCTGATCATGACTTCTCTTTTAATCTGGTTAAATGTGAATGAATCTTCCTTGAAAATGGATGGCAAAAAGTTGCTTGAAATATTCCACCTGAACTTGTATTAGCTTTCTAAAATGTTATTGTTAAAATCTTTAAATATACAGCTCCCAACGTGTCTTGTCATTCCCTTAGATGCCTCTGCATTATGTTGCATTTTGTTGGGTCACTGTCATTCTGTAGTCAAGAAGCAGATGGATGTCCTTCTCCTCCTCAGATTTTTCCAAGAACAAAGTTCAAGC
Organism: Streptopelia decaocto; assembly: GCF_964273445.1. Lineage (NCBI taxonomy): Eukaryota > Metazoa > Chordata > Aves > Columbiformes > Columbidae > Streptopelia > Streptopelia decaocto. Next base: position 18,720,179 of record NC_138659.1, read on the forward strand.
TCATATCAGAAGATTTTTTTATTACCAAGGTTTATCACCCTGCATTCAACACTACTGAGGTTTATCTTCTTTTTATGTTATGTGTAAAATTTCAACAGAACAAAAAGTTACAATGTATATTCTTGTGAGCAATACCAGCAGCAAACGGAAGTTTGCACAAAAAAGAAACATAGAAGAGCATAAGAGGGAGCTAAAGTTACTTTCTGTATCCCACACTTCTACGAAACTATGTTGTTTTATTAAAGGCTCTGTACACTGTCCTTCTCGCTGACAATCAGAACCTAGTCAGGATTATCAAACTTTCAGTCCAAAATCATGTCATCTTCCATTCTATTCTTGCAGGAGACTTAAAGCTGAACATAAGGATGGTTCTTTCACACTTTTAATGTTGCTATTGAGTTACCTACGTACCTTAACTTTTGCAAAATGTAGTAGGGGGAAACTGAGTGTCTTCTGTTTAGTTGATTAGTTAAATTAAAAAAATCCTACCTGTATGTTTCTCTACATGCTGCCTGTATTCAGTAGGAATAAGGAGGCAGATTTTCATAATGCGGTCTGGTCGGAGTTAGAAATGAATGATACAGAAAGGAATAGGTATAAAAAATGTTAAAACAGCAATACTGCTAATCCCAAGTCATGTTTTCATCAGAAAAAAAACCAACCAAACAAGTGATTTTTTTTTCTGAATTTATGGCTACTTGTTCTCACATGAAATATTGACAATAGGGAAGTATTTTCTGGGCAAATTAATGTATCTTATTTGATTTCTTTGGAGTTCTGTTCTTTGATGCTTATTCTATGAAGGATTGGTCCATATATTTTAAGTCATATTTTAGTAATTTAATAGGCTATAATAATTATCTCTGACCTATTTTTTTTTTTTGGAGGGGGGAATACTTAATTGTCAGACTTTAGCAAATCAGATGGAATAAGGAATTAAAGAACAACGGCATTCTTTGAAAACTGGTGACATTAGTGAACAGCAGTGATAGAGTTCCTGTACAGGTTGCCTTCACCAGCTTGTGTATAATTGAAATTATTTTTTGCTGGGTAAAAAAAAGTGGCAAGTGGTGGGCAACAGGAGTAGGAAAATCATTTTTGTTTTGCTCTGATTTAATCTGAATAGGATATTCTGGAGCAAAGTTTCCATTCATACATATTTCCTTATTATTTTTTTTTAGGGAGAGCAGTCCAGGAAGTCTCCAAATTCAATTACATCTGTAGTGTTTTGCCAGATGAAGCAGTAGCTTGTGTATCAGTAACAAAGCTGTATATTACATTTTTCACTCATAAAGGAAACTCCACCAGAGACTCCTGTTTTCCATTGCATAAGACATGATTAAAAGAACAAATCAGAGATGGGGGAGGTTGGTTTGGTAAAAGAAACGTAAGGCACTAGGGATGGGTCTTGAGTACATTTATCCACCCACAGGGGGAAGTTTATAGAACAAAGAGTGGTGTATTTCTAGATATTTAATAGGAACATTTAATAATAGAATATATGTTCATAATTTCATGAGCGTGTTCTAAAAATAAATATCTGATTTTTAAGAGTTTTGTGTGTGTAGGTTTCTCTAATAACACTGTGGATGTAGCAGCATTATGCTACATTAAACCTATTATTAGTAAATGATAAGAGCAACTTAACTTGCAGGTTCAGCTTGCAGATAGTAAAATAGCGTTGAGTTTCAATGTTATCATTAAACCCCACTGTATCAGATTACCAAAATTGTGTATTAACTGTATGTATGAATTACACGTACCTGACTGCTGTTTTCGTAATGCACTTGGTTATATTGTCACCTTGCTGCAGGTATTTCAATAACACAGCGAAAGATATGGTACAATGTTCAGTTTTAAAACAGGGCATTGAGTTGCTTTAGGATCTTACAGTAACAATTATGTACCTCTACTTAACAGAAGTCCTTGCATGACCACTTGCTCTGTGAACTCTGAAAATTAAGTATGTAACAGTATGTAACCACATAATCAGCTATACAGGAGGTTACAAAAACAACATAAAGGTACGCTCTAAAAAATTGAAGGCATTAACCTTAAAATATCTCAAAAATTATAGATTCAGAGAATGAAATAGCTCACAAGAAGCCTTGACCTAAGCACGAGTATTTTTGATTACACTGGGTATAAGATACTTACAGAAGAGGGATTAATACAGTTCCTCAGTGAGACTACCCAAAAAAGGTGAAATTACTCCCACATATGAGCCTTGAGAGGCTCTGAAGTTTAAAGCAGATGGGGAGATATTTAGATTTCAGTGTTTAAGATGTGAAATGGGGAACAAAGATTTGTTTAAAAGTCTAAAAGATTTGTTTTCTAAACAATAAAACACAGCCTTATGCATTTGATGCTCTGTTTTTTCAAGAGTTCAGAATTACAATAGAATTGCATAAACTTCAGATCGGAAACATGACTGATGGAAGATGTCTGCTAAATGTCAAGTAAACAGCGTTTGTTCTACGGCTAGAATGTTATTTCAGATAATTGCAGAAGAATAAGTAATTAGAACAGAAAGCATGATGTTAGGTGGAAATTATGTCTTTGAAGGGAAATTCTGGTCATAGAGAAATAAATGAAAATTTCCATTAGCTTTAATGAGCCAAGATCTCATTTCTGAAATTTAAAGTTTTGTTTTCAATATTCCTTGACCTGATACAATGCTTCTACTGTATTTATTTCTGATATGCTAATTACAGTAATTATATACACACACACAGAGATGTGTACATATTATGAACCAGAACCTTGTATTGTTCTGGAAGGTATGTAAACCATGTGCCCAGATTAAACATGTGAATAGTGTAGTCCCATATAGATCAGATCCTTGATGCCAGGTATGCTCCTACACACCCATATGTTGTAGCTCCTCCGTGGGCAGAATCAGGTACGTGCAATCAATATTGTTCTCTTTACAGTAAATCTAGATTTACTTTGACAGCGGTTCTGCAACAGAGAGATGTTCAGAGCTCCACTGTAATTCCAAGGGTGTAGCGCTTTTCATTATGTTCATTCAAGAATGTAAGTATATTCATAAAAAAGGTCAAAAAAAGGTTTACTGTTGAAGCTGAGTCTGTCACTGCTTTTTAGTAACTCATCAAAAAGTTACGCACAGCAAAATTGTGCAGCTTGCCTTTGATGTTTTGTCTGATAAAAACTGTTGTGAACGTGTCTTGAAAGTGACCATCAAATAGTGCCCTTACATTGGCCTTTTAATTAACTATTAATAATAAGACTTCACCATTTTACAGTTAAACAATGTAGGTTTTCAGTGCCTGCAGTACTAGGCTGCTGGCCAGTGTGTACAGTGTATTCAGACAAGCAACCTCTACCCAAAAGTTTGAAGGGAATGACAGAAACCTTTTAAAGTTCCCATTCAATAGTATATGCACTATGAAAAAAAAAAAGTAGGTAGAGAAGGAAGATATGCAAATTTTTAAGGCAGGCATTGCTGTTAAACACTTTTTTTTTTTTTGTACATTTGGTGACAAACCAGAACCTGTTGAATACAAGAATACAAGAACTGTTTTTTACTTAATGCTGCATCCTTGAATAAGATCCTGCATTCCCTTAATCAGAATGACTGAGAAAAGGCAACATTTTTGCTGGAGTTAATCTGTGGGCATGGTGCAGTGGGGTTAATTTATACTTCACAAAACAAAAGGAGTTATGATAACTGTGGAAATGACAAGGGAAGCTTCTTGCTTCTGTGTCTCAGTGGCTGTGCAGCACTCTCCTTCATGCCCTGCTTTATAATGACAGTCAAGTAAACAGCCACAAGCAACCAAATAAAAACCATATTTCTATTTTTCCTAAGGAAAAAAGGAGTGTAGTTTCCCCAGGCTGTTAAGAACTGGAAGGCACCAAAAGAGAGGGATTAATTCCATGCTCCAAGGCTGGTGGTATATGGAGAACTTTGCAACAAGTTATGTAAGTTAGAGCTCTGCAACACAAAAGTTTATATCAGATCCATTGTAAATGAATAATTTTAAATATTTCCTTGTCTTTCCTACAACGCTTGAGTCTTCCCAAATAAATAATGAGCTTTGGAAGGTATTCGTCTCCTCAAGAGAGAGAAAAGTTTCTGTAAACTTGACTTTAATAAGTATTGCTGCAGGCAATGAAACCTATACAAACAAACAAAGCCCAGGAGATAGGTTGCCTTCTGGCAGACTATTAGAAAACATCTTTTTAGCAACTTGTTACATTCTTCAGAATAATCACTACTATTTTAAATGGGAATACTTTATGTTTGAAGTAATATTTTAAAAAGCTTTGGGATCAGAACAGATCCAAGTTAAGTCTCACTGCTAGTCCTGCTGGATATTGATGCAGCATGGCTCAAATCTACCACAACATAATCAGCCACAGCTTGGGTTTTACCCTGTCTGAGCTTGAAATGAGCTTGATTTTTGTTTTGTTTTGTTTGTTTGTTTTTGGCAGGTGGTGGGAAGGCGTGGGTGTGGAAGGGGATCGATTCCATGAACTATTAGCCAAACTTTGGTTCTGAGGGTCTGGGAGACTGCAGAGCTTTTCTCTGCTTCAGACTAGTTCATTTGATGATCCCTTATCAAAGGCCCAGCAAGAGGATACAGAAACAAGTCCTCCAAACTCTGTGGAAAACAAATGATGCTTTATCGCAGTCTTTTCCTACAATGTTAACTTGAAAGAACAACTGAATGCAACTTTTCTGTTAGGAAAATCCAATTAGAATGGTACAAAGCCTACCTCTAAAAAGAAGAGCTCTAAATATATTACATATATATAATACATATGTAATATTACGTATTATAGGAAAATTCCTATTTTATGAGTGGAATATTCCTAATACACCTGAGAGAAAATACAGACATCAGAAAAGGGTTGTCTTGGTGAAGCAGAGGTGTTAGGCTACACATGCTTGTCCTGCTTGCTGACGGTCCACTGGCAATGCGCGGTGGTGTAGGCAAATTGTCATTTTCAGACTATGAGAAGGAACTTGCAGATCTAGCTTCTTTCTTTAAAAAATGCTAAAATAAGCTTGGAACAGTAATTTGAAATATTATGTTCTGAACACCATGACTTGTAGATTTCAAAAATTTTATTATTCTCATAAACCCTCTAAATTTGTGAGCTGGACATCTGATCTCTAAAAATATATTTCCCCCCCCAAAAAAAAAAAAAAAAATTATGCACTTGCTACTGAACAGCTGTCTGCTTCTGACATTCAACAGAGTGAGGAATGTGCATCTGACATGTAATAAAGAGGATCTACAGGCAAAATCATCCTTTGCTCAAGCAAATTGAAAAAAACAGATTAAGGCATGAAATCTAACACTACCTGTTTACAATCACATTAAGAAATTACTTGGCAAACTGTTAACTTCAGCCATTAAAATACGAGAGGAACATGTTCTCTCAATATGAGTGAAATATGTAACTACTATATATAACATAGGTTTGCCAGAACTTTCTCATGTATTCAATGACAATGCCTTTCAGAATAATAATAGAGGAGTGTCGTACCATGAAATATAGCAAGTGGCAGCTTTATTTTAATGAGTGGTTTCTGTTTTCTTTAGATGAATTACTGCAAATACTTTGCTACACCTGTTGTTAATCGTAGTGATTTTAAACGTTTCACACTTTGATCCTGTACTCTTGGGACAAGGAGTACAGTAACTTCAGGACCGAGTTCTAGACATCTTTTGTAACTCTGTTTTGAAATGAGTTATAGGGGGAAATTTTCAGAAATTCAATAGGAGTTTTTGATATGAAGTCCTGAAATCTTGTTTGGGGGAAGTTTCTATGACAATGCTCACCTGTGCGGCTTTAAGAACTGTGTGCCACAGATTAGATATCCCTACAAAGAAATAGCAAAAGATTGCAGTGCAGTTATAAATAACATCTTGGACATGACACAAGCATCATGTATTTATTTTAGATGCAGCAAAGAATCCAAATGAGTTTCTTCTCACAACTGGTATTTTAAAATATTAAGTTTTCTCTCTAGATGAAGTTTTCCCATTATGTCTCATTATTTCAGTCAGCATTTATGCTTTTATGCCTCCTTTTTTTTTGAGATATGAGATATTCTACCAAAAATAAATAATTAAACTGCAGATGAACTGTCAAAAGGGAACATTCATATTTTAACGCAACATTAACATTTTGGTAATTAACATGGCAGTTAATGCTTTTAGCAGATGTAACAACATTAGACTTGTAAATTTTAATTAAAGTTAATGGTTCACGATAGCTGTAGGGATCAGGCATCCTCTCTGGATACGGAAAACATGTCTAATGTGATTAGAAATACTAATTGAAGAAAAAAGGACTGCAATAGTAATGACTGTACTTCTTTATCCTACTAAATTATTACAAACCTGCAGCAACTTTAAAAAATATATTTGCAGGAGGAAGTTTGAAGAGTTAAATGCTCCCCTTGAAGAAATTAAAAGGGGTCAAAAGAACATTGCAGATATTTTCTATGTGTTAGAAGAAGGAGAATCGTTAATTGAAAGCCACTGCTCCTTCCTTATCCTCCTGAGACCATATTCCCAAGAAATACTATAAAGTTATTTGGTTACATTTCACATCCCTTTTGAATTTAATTAGGAACTAAAGTGTTGGGTTTAATTCCCTCAGAGGCTTTGAATTCCAATAGCAGGCAGAGAAACAGGACTGGCACTGGGAACTATGACTCAAGTGGACGTTTCTCGGTTTTAGTGCAAGTTAAGAGATTGGCGGTGAGTCCTTTTCACGGCTTGCTGATACACAAAACATTTTAATAAGCACAGGGAAAGGATTAGTTTTACTAAGGGTAATTACAAGCTGCTAGCCACCTATAAAATGCACTCCCATTTTATTGTAAAATGCCAATAATATTTATTTCACTTGTTCTGTGGAATTTTTTTTCTCTAAAGCTGGCTCCAAAGTCTGCTGAAGTCAGTAGAATAATTCTGCAGTCCTTATTCTAGCAAAATCATGTTCTTTCTACTGGGAGTTAGAGCTAATAAAGATTAAACACTAGAAATTAAGTTTGCTGTTTCTGACTGACAATAGTTATTTTTACTATAAACGCAGTTATTCCCCGCTAGTGCCATTAGCTCTCTTTCTGTCAACATCCTTCCAACATCATCATAAATTACTATTCATTTGCATTGCAGCATGGGCATAGGCTCCATTCTATCAGGCAAAGTGCAAAGACATGGTGAGAGACAATTCTTGTTTGGAAGAGTTGTGCTCTAACCAGTTGTGACACAAGCTCGGAGGAAGGATGCTGGGAGAACAAGTGCTGGTTGAGCTGCGTTTTATTTCTAGCTGAAAGGCTGGAACAAGAGATTAGGAAATTTGGTCAAGCTTATGTAGAAAGACTGAATAAAGTTATCGAAATAAAATTTATTGAGTAATACTGGATTCAGAACATTTGCAAAGACTTATATTAGTCTCTGGGCAAAGAGCTTATGTGCAACATATGTACCTTTTTGTCTTGTATCGGGACTAAATGTAACCACTAAACTGTTTAAGTAATCATGAACTTCAGGCTGCCTTTCTAAAAAGGTGTCAATTTTTTTTTATTCAGGTGAGAAGGTCTGAACTGTGCATTTTTGAATACCTGTCCAGTTGTATCACCTGCTATGACACAGTGGATAACAATATATATTGGAATATGTATCTCCATGAGGTCTGTGGCTTCATGATTTACCTGTGTGCTAAATCACTTTCCATTAGAAAATCCCAAAATATTGTAGACTTTCTTCTAAATTTTACCTGTGTTGCTACGTAAAAATAATAATTTGCTTCTATGGATTCCTCAGTGGTTCAACACCGAGAGTACAAAAGTGTGGATGTCTAATCTAGCCAAGAATTTATTCAGGTGGGAGGGGGAATTAAAAATTATGGTTAAGGTTTCAGTAAATCTTTAGAGACTACTTCTTCATTTCAGAGACACAACTGAAGTTAATATGATTCTGCATATGGATCCATAAATATGGATATTTATTTTATTTGACTTCAAATGTAAGAGCTGTGGATTTTCTTTAATAATTTACTGCATTTTTTGTTTTGTAGTTTTATGGTAATAATGACTCAAACATAACACAATTTCTGGCAGCTATGAATTGCTGAAGGAAGGACAAATTGACTGAATTGTCTCTGTTTTTTTGGTTAGAATTCCCAGGTCCAACAGCCAGGGCCCAGGCCTGTGTAAATCAGCATGACTCCACTGAAGTTGCAGCAGCTACGCTGACTTACACCGAGAATCTGGACTGCAGTGACACCAAATACACAGTTTATAGGTTTTATTGGCAAGTACACATTTATAGACTTGAAGGCAGTTTCTAATCCTGTGTCATATTGTAAACACGACTGCCTTGGACAGTTAGACAGAACAATTATTCAGAACCTGAAAGGCTTACTTGCTTCTCTAAGAGTTTCTTTTATAGAAATATGTTTCTGTTCTTCAGTGAAAGAACCTCATGCACGGAAGAGTCATTGCCAGACACAAATTAGATGATTTCTACCATCGGAAAAAATGTACTAGTAGTGAGATTCTGGCATTCAGAACAGGGCAACCAATAAACTTACAAGGTGGAAAATTAAAATAATATATAAAGAGAATACTTTCCAGTCACTGATCAGAGGTTGTCACAGAGTTACTGAGAACAAGAAATTTGTAATGTTCAAAATTAATTGGACCTTCAGATAAACATAGAGGATGTCTTAGCAAAGAAATAGGAAAAAAAAAAAAAAATTGAGTGGTAGCTTGATGTATAAGGGTTTATGAAAGAGATATGCTAAATGGGAACTACTGAAGTAAGATATAACCCAGACAAGTATGTCTGTTGCTGGGTTCTTGAACAGAATCATTGCTATTGTGTGTAACTTGAGCATGGTACAAATATCTCTAAACAGAATTTGAACTTGCTGTCTGGGGTGTCTATTACCAAAGTTTCTAAAATGAGGGAGAGTAGCCCTGCCCTCAGGGAACATGGGGAATGTGAGGGGACACAATGAGACATGTGGGTGGACCAGGGTGTAAAAAAACCGGAAGCCTGCTCATCTGGCTGCAATGGAGTGGGAGTCCAGATGGCCAGAATCAGCTGTTCTGTACTGAGATCAGCCCATTGTCAGTCACTTTGCAACAGACTTTGTTCTTTATTACTGGTGCCCAAGCGAGGTTGGGCTTATTGTGATAGCTACATACCAATATTTTCTTCCTTCAGTTTAACGATACATGTATTATGATACTACATGGATATAACATTGCAATAGAGCAAAGGAAAATTTTGAAAAAGAGAAACGTATTTTACTGTGATTATGTATGTTACACCAAATTTTAGGAAAAGGTGTTGCACAGAGGACTTTTTTTAATCATAATTTTAAAGGACAAAATTAAGAGGCTAGTTTTACCATCGCCTTGCCAAACAAAACATCCAGGTTTAGAAACAGATCCATGGTTTCAGGCCCCTAATCCCATGACAGAAATGCCAGGGTCAGTGCTGTGGCGGGCGCGACTGCCCACCCTGCGGGGTTCCTGCCACCGCCCCGAGGCGCCACTTTGCCCCTCGTGCCAAATCCTGAATGCAGCCCCACCAGTCACAAAAGTTCTAAGTCATAATTATTAACTATAATAATTTCTACCCAAACAGTGCCTTTCAGGCTTCCTGCCAGGCCTGGGTATGCTCATTATGCTCACCAGTGCCTACTGCTGAAAATTCTCTTTTAATCTTTGTTGTTTGACTCTCCTATATCTGTGCATTATTTTGTGTATTTTCAGTGGTCTTCATCTGGAGGAATCTCTTTTAGATTTTTATTTTGGCAGTTTTCAATCTGGAAGTAGACTATAATTTTCAGTTCATTCTCACTTTCTGTGTCATAAATCATAAATGCCACAAGTTTCCTGCACGTGACAAAAAAATTACAGAGGAATCAGAAACAGTACAGTATTATTAACGTTTTGGGGACGCTAAATGAAAGGGGAACTGAAATCTTTCTGGTTCAAAACATTGAATTAAAGATCTAGAATGATCAGCTTTTTGAATAATTGTTGTTGGTGTAAAATAGACACAGCTACTTGTTCACTGACAACATTGTATTGATTACTTCTTAGTGAAATTTTGCCACGGTTTTAGGTCCTTTGAGCTTGATATTCTCACACTTTTATATGTAGCTGTACCTTCCTGCCCAGCACTATTGCTAAGGGTTTAGGGTTCTCTGCTGTCACTTGAAACTGAGCCGTCTGCCTTTGGGTTTAGAAGCCCTGTTTTAGATATACAACTGCACAGTCAGTCTCCTCAGTGTTTAAAAATGTCAGTGTTTATATGAAAAAGAATACCTCCACTTTCAGTAGAACAGTTAATCTCTGTAAGAGGTGAACAAAATCACCTCTGGAAAAATGTATGAAACAATCCCATTCCTCAGTATTTGTTGTCTCAAAACTAAAAAGATTTGAAGCTGGTGGTCATACCCATAACTTTTTGGTTTATCATTTAAATGGCTATTTATGTTCTTTTGTGTAAAAGTTTTGAATCCACTCATACTTTTCACCTGCACATTTTAAGTAGTTATCATATAGAAAAGTGCTTGCATATCTTTCATTCAAAACTTCTACCTGCTAATTTCATCTTATGGTACCTGATTCTTTCACTATGGGACATAAGGAGTAATTATTCTTTTATCAATATTAACCAATAAAGCAATAACAATCATAACTATCTTCTTTATGCCTTTCATAAGTTGACATATCCATTTTCCATCTCCCTTCAGTCATTTCATTTAGTCATTTATGTTTAAGCTGGAGTTTTATTTTAGATTTTGCTTATAGAAATTTTTGCTTACATTCATTTTCCTTTTCATCCCTCCTGTTTTCCAGGTCTAGGTATTTTTTGGTTGGTTGGTTATTTTTTTTTTTTCCATATTATTAACCTGTATGATTTTATACCACTGGTAAACTTGGTCATCTTATTATATCTTTTCTGTGTTATTTATAAAGAGTATGTAAGCAGCAATGGACCCAGCACACCCCTGTGAGATTCTACAAGAAACCTCCCTCCATTGTGGTCGTGGATTATTTATTTCTACCGTTTTTCCTTTCTGAAATCAGTTATTAGCTAAGTATTGTCCTCTTTCCTCTTATTGCAAAACAGCTTAATTTCTTTAAGAAGTGTTAGTGAAGAAATGTCAAGAAGTGTTTTGAAATACAGGAACCCTATATTATCCAAGCTCACTGTTTCCACATACCTTTCCAAAAGCTCTCATGGGTTTGTGTAGTATAAAGGGCTCCCCGTATCTCTCATAGTATCTATATAAGCAAACAGTGTTTCTATCCTTATCTTTGTTGAATCCTTCTGTCTTGAAATCACGATCATTTATTGGCCCTGCAGAGCCTACAACAGCAGGCTTCTTGCTTCTGATGTGTTTGGAAGAGGTTTTACAATAAAGTTTTTTGCCATTACCAACATTTTCCTTCTAATGTTTTTGGTCTGTCTTTTACAATTTTACATTTAGCTTGCCAGTATTTTTCCTGTTTTCTGTTTTCTTCATCTGAACGCAATATTTTTAGGAGTGCCTGTTTGATTTTAGTGCTATTCTTTATCCTCATGTAGAACTTTGCTACTCTTTCGGAGATCCTCTTACTGGCTTTGATAGACGATAGATACTTCCTCAGAAATTCTAATACAGGTCACTTTCCCCTTTGGCTATTCCTTTTAATTCACTTTTAACAAAATTCCTTGATTTTATGTAGTTGTCTTTTCAACATTCACTGTTGCTATGGCAAATTTATTTGGCCTTTTCTCTTCTACAAGGGTGTTGCATTTAAATATATTATGATCAAAATTCTGAAACAGGTCTTTGATACATAAGTTCTGAAGAAGGTCTGGTGCCCTGCTTGGTCCCGATCAGGAGTTCTCTAAGCTCCTCTGATGAATCACTCCATTTAATGATTTACGTTGTCTAAAAGCTTAAGTTCTGCATAAAGCCCTATCATAATATTTATCCAGTGCAGATATAACATATCTCTCTCATTACTCCTGCCTTCTCAGCCTTTCTGACTTCCCTCCCATGTCACAGGCGGCTATCCTGGCCTTTTCACTGTTAGCAACAAAGAACCAGCATCGAGGGAAACTTGAAGCCTGAGTTCTCAGGCTTCAAGGACTTAGAGCAGAGCCGTTGCTCCTTTTGATTAATTTCCTGTAGTTTGTTGATTTGAAGAACCTAAAGAATTGTTAACCAGTGAGCTGCTCTGTTATGCTCCTGTGTCTGTGACCCCAGACAGCTCTTCCCATGCTCCACTGTCCTAGTGAGCTCTTCTGCCTGAAAGTTTTAAAGTTTAGAAATCAATATTTTTCCTGAGTCTTAAGTTTATTCTGTTAACGAACATCTCAAGAATCTAGATGTACAGAGGCCTGGATGCCTGTGGAAAGCAAGTTAGGAATCAACTGGGGAGCTGGTCTAAACATCTGCATTACTGGTTGACTTTGATGTTGTCATCTAACAGTCTCCAACTGCTTTTAACTCCAGTAGTCGAATCCTGGCAAAGGACACCGTTTTCTAGTTCAGTGACAATCCAAGCATAACACTGCCATCCCAAACAATATCCTTTGTCATAATTTGGTATTTTTCACATCCTTGAACCCTGGCCATATTTATAGGTTACAAATATTAACAGATTTCAATGATCAGAAAAAGACTGGTAGAGCTTTCCTAATTTAATATTCCTATGTACATAGATTTATAATAGCAAGGCTAGTGAAGTGCAGCATCTGTCCCTAACCTGACTGATTCCAGGAGTAGAGCATTTGTTGGCAACACCTTCAAGAGTTGATAAGCCTTGGGGAACAAGCCATATTCTCCCTCCCAGATCCATAATTCCAGCATGTCTTTGTGCATTTTCTGTAATCTTTTGCTAGCTGGTTAGGCAGTGTCCCCTCCAGCCTCCAAGAGATGCATTTGCCAGAGATAAGCCTGCTCCTTAACAGTCCCCAAGGCTACTGGATCTTCTGGAGCATCTTCTGCCTTTTTGATCTGGTCTGATATAAAGACTCCATTACAGGGAATACTAGATGAATTTATGGAATGAAAATGTGCAATGAAAAGCAAAAAAACCCATCCTTCTGTAAATAAACATTTGTATAACACAAGTCTGAAGACAATCTTCTGTGGTATGTCACTTTGGAAATCTAAAATTAATGTGCGCACTGTAGTTACATTAATATAAAGGGCTTTCTGCCCGATCATGATAAAGGACTAATTAACTGGAGCAGCCTCTTTATTTTTAGGTTTTCTGATTCTCAAGCACCAAAAAGGAAATGGAAACAACCATCCTCTGACAAGGGTAAGGTTGTAATATGAGAAAGAGAAGATGCTGCAGCAATTGATCGTGTCAGTCTAAAGTTGCCATTGGATTCAGGCAGCTAAACAAAGAAGTCAAAATATTATGGAAATGTAAAGTGAAATAACAGCATAGAGGAAATCCAGGAAAAAGAATGAAAGTAAGTGCAGTGACTATAAAAATAGGATGAAAGACAAAAAGCCAAATACAGCCAGATTAAGGAAAGGAAGACAGTGAGAAACATATTGGAAAAAAAGGCAAGTAAGCTCTGGGTTATTCTCTTTTAAAGCATGAATGCAGAGAAAGGTTCAAATGCTACCTCTGTCTCCCTCGGTGATCGTGAACTGCTCATTTTCCACCTGAGACAATCCACAAAAGAACAATAGCTGGATATCATAGTAGTAATTGCCTTTATTTGAAAAAAAATGATACCTAATAAAACTTGGTATTTTGTAGTCAGCTGCTCACCAGATATCAATCCCTCCTTTTTCCATCAGATGTTTTACAAATACATGACTGTCTTGCACAACTAAATTTCTGGTTGAGACTAAAGGGACTTTTGGAGATAGAAAACATTCAGTGGTATGCTGACTGTAATTCTTCTGAGTAACATCTTAACATTATATGCCAGATCTACGAAGTTTTCACTCTTTGGTATGCAGGAAAACCTGAAGTATTGCACTTTTAACAAGAAAACAACACAGGGAATTCTTGTTCAAGAAACTGCTTTTGCAAGACAGTTTATCCATGCAAAAAAAATCTTATTATTCCCATTTATTGTTTTGGACTACACTTTTTAAATAAATACAAAACGCACTCGGAAGTGGAAGCTTATAGGGTATGTCTGATTCCACAGGCAGAGTGCTCACCTTATCACTGTATTTGGCTAGTGAAATTAATTAACTCAAGGTTAATAAAGAGGAAATGCGTAGAATGATTAATAAATATGTTAACATCAGAGAAATGAGAGCCAGCAAAAAAAAGAGTTTCCTTCCAAACTTCACTGGACTTTGTATCACTGAATACACTGAAGACTTCTCAAAGCTGAAATGTTTTCCTCAAAAGCAGACAGTACAATTTTGTACAGAGGGAGGTGAATACACTTTTCCCAGACACACTGGCTCATTTCCTATTTATTCTGCAAGAGACATAAACCAAATATAACTTTACCTGTTACAAGGAAAAAAAAAAAAAAAAAACAAAACAACAACAAAACAGCCCTAATGAGAACTGAAATGAGACTTTGCTTTGGAAAAATAAAGTACGTCTGATTCTACATAGTTTCTAATTGTGGTTTTCTCACTGGAATGCCAGAGATCTGTCTTTTATGGAGGGTTTCCACACCTGAAGAAACCATTTGATCACAATAATCCATAACCTTACTGGGGAAATTGTGATCAGCTTTCATAGTTTTTGCCTATTGCTGTTTAAGATCTCTGTTCTATGAAGTTAACTGCTTTTCCTTATCCTGAAGCAGGCTAAACTTTCAGGGACCTGAAAAATAGTAGTATTCTGGAATTTAGTATTTTTAATCTACTTAAACCCAGTGCTGTTGCAAAAGTAAAAGTTGATGGGACAGGACTCAGTAAGAATCTAGTCTTTTTTGTTCCTGTCACTTTTATTTCTTCAAGTAGAGCAAAAAGGAGTTTGAGTAATTTTCAGCTAATATACTCAGTCAATACTTAATGTCTTGTCGACTGCATATCACAATTTATATACAAAATGGAATGCATGTTGCTTGACGCACAGTTTTCCAGAGCAGTCTGGGCCAAAGTCTTAGACCCATGCTGTTCGCTGAACTGCAGAAGAACTGGTCCCTGGTTTCCAGAGGCCTGAACTGTTACTTCTCCTGCTCCCGCGCACCCCCGGTTTTGCCAGGGGAGCGCTTCGCTTTCCGTAATTGGTGCATTACTGCAGTGCCAGCGCAGACGAAGGCTCCACTGTGGTTGGCAGTGTAAACATACATCAGATGAACAGTGCCTGTCTCAAAACATCTACAAGCCAAGTAATTTTCACACGGGCTGCAAACTTCCCCCGCCCGCTGCCCGTCCGCGCTGGTTCCCAACCGAGCCCCGGCTGCTCCGGGCGGCCCGGTCACGGCGCGGCGGGGTCCCGGCTGCCCAGCGCTGCTCGGAAGCTTCCCGCTGCCCGGCAGGCAGCACCGGGGAGCGGAGCCGCCGGCGGACCCCTCGCCTCCGGCCGGGAGAGGAGCAGCGGCGCGAGGCGGAGCCCGGCGGCCGCCCCGCCTCTCTCCTCGGGGATGCCGGGATGTTTACAGGCCCGGCTGGAGCCGCAGGGAGCGGAGAGGAGGTCGGGGCCGCTGCGGGTGCCCGAGCTGCCCGCCAGGAGCCCCGCTAGGCACTCGCGGCCAGGTCCGGCCCGGGCCTGAGAAACCGGGGAGCAGAGGAGGCCGGTTCCGGGCCCCCGCGCCAGGAGCGGCAAAGCCAGGCTTCCCGGTGAGCGGGGGCGCGGCGGGGCCGCCGCACGGGCGGCGTGGGAGCGGGGCCGCGGCGGGGGTCCCAGCGGCCGCGCCCGCTCTCCGGGAGGCGCTCCCAGCGCTGCGCGGGCGGCTGCCGGGGGTCCCGCCTCCTACCATTGGTCGCCGGGGCTGTCGCTCGCGGTGCTATTGGCCGCGGCAGCTGCCGCTCCTCCCGGCGCAGGGGGCGGGAGCGCGGCGGGTCCGCGAGCGGAGAAACTTTCTACGCCACGCGAGGGGGCGGGCTGGCCGCGCGCCGGCTCGCGCGGGGGTCTCGCACCTGCCCCCGCCCCGCGGCACGAGGCGCAGACGGGCGCTGCGGTGGTTCTGGGGAGCGGCCCCGGGGAGCGGCCCCTGGCCCAGCAGCCCCTGGCCCAGCAGCCCCTGGCTTAGCGCCGGGTTAAACCGCGAGCGGAGCCCGTTCCGTCGTGTTTCCCGTCGTTTCCAGCTGGCTTCCTCCAGGCTCCGCTGCCCGCCTCGCACCGGGGAGGTCGGTGTCGGGCGGATGCTCCCCGGGGGAGGCAGCCCCGTCTGGGCGGTGTCGCTGCGCACTGAGTAAAACCAGCGGCGTCACCGGGAACCCTGGGCAGCGTGTCCGGAGAGCCCCGGCCCGGGCGGGAGCAACCGCGGCCCCGGCCTTGCAGCGCCCGGCCGTCAGGGCCCCTGTGGCGGGTGCCGGCGTTCCCTCCTCCCGTTCTCTCCAGCCTCCCGGGGCTCCGGGTTCGCCGCCGCTCCCGCCCGGTGCGGCTGAGGCCTAGCGGGAGGGCGGCAGGGAGACATCCTCCAGCTGCCGGGTTTGCTGCTGCTTCCCCTTCCTGCCCGTGCTTCTCTGAGTATCATCTGATCTCGGCTATACTGGTACTGGCCCTCAGTTCCAGTTTGTGCCCATGCGAACTGTAGCTGCTTGGATTTAGGATTCAGAAGTTCAGAATATTGTTCTTTGGGTAGGATATGATTTGTTTTGTTCTGCATTTTGTGAGGAACATTGCTGCTTAAATGGTAAAACTACTTGGGATGTTAAACCTACTTCTGATAAAAGATGCTGAGCTATGTGTGCATTAAATCACACAAAGATTTGATGCTAGATTTTGTAAAAAAACTGTTTCTTATTTTTTTCTACTTCTTGCACCAACTGAATGTTAAACTTTTGTCACCATTGAGGTGATAGCACTGTTTTCAAGGATTGCAATGGCAGCCTCGCTTCTCAGGGAAGGTCACCATGCATAGTAATTTTACTGAATGTGCTGGATATATTTCCTGTAAAAAGTTTTATCACAAGCTTGAGATGCAGAAATTAACAGTGAAAGTTATATTAATCTGTAAGGTAGATACTTTGGATAATTAGATGTCAAGTGGATGTTTGCAGCTCCACTACATCAGGAAGAATGAAATATAAAAATATTTTACTTTCAAGGCTAACTGGGAGACAGTTCAGTGTTGCAGTGCTGTGGAAATGTCTGTATTTGAAATTTTGGACTCAGGCTATCTTGAGAGAGAGAAAATGAAGTAGAAAGCAGTTATTAGCTCACGGGCCGTGAAAACCTTAGGCAGAGGAAGGAAAAGCTGTTTTGGCTTGTGGAAAGAGGGAAACTTACAAGGAACATCCAGCAGCTTTGAAGTAAGAACTTAAAGACCTTCAGGTGTGTGTGTGTTTGTTTGGGGTTTTTTATTTTCTTTTTAATACTGGAGGAAAGACTATATGAAGAACACCTGTTTGCTAATTTCAAAACATGAAGACGTTATATTTATAAATATCTGATGTTTGGGTAATTGACTTCTTAAAGCACACTTAGAGATTTTCACAGTAAGGGTAGAGATATTGCCTCTATCATAGATATCTTGTATTCAGCATACCAGTTAGTCATTGGAGTGAAAAAAAATTGAGAACAAATCAAGGAATTCTAGCCAAATAATAATCATTTTTTGGTTGACTTATCACACTGTCTTCCAAGGTCTACAAGAATTAGACAAGTAGAATCTCATCCCCACCATAGAAACTTGTTTTCAAAGAAGAAGAAGAAAAAAAAAAAATCTAACATTTTAGAGTTCGTCTGAAGGCCTGTGAGTGCATGAGAAACTCAAATGACAAACAAGAAGTCAGTTGCTCGTTTTACTGTGTCCTGTGGTATCTTCTGAATTGTAAGAACCATATAGCCCACCCATACCTTCCTATATTGTTCAGCAGAGTTGAGCTCAGTTGCACAAAACACAGCCAGTCCATTGTCTCACCAAATTCTCTCTGTGCACAAATACAATTTGTTCATGCATGCAAAAAAAACCCCGTGTTTAATAAACTTCATACAATATCCTGCATTTACACTAGCCCTATGTTCAGTTGTATCGCCATTGATGCCTTGTTGCCTTCTGGGGTTTGACGTTGTTCCAAACATCTGTGCTGCATGGATGAGTTCACGTTACCTTGGAAAGTGTCCTGGGAAAAGTCCAACTGCAAGAACTTCTTCTCTACCTCCAAGGAATTTTTTTTGTTATCTGGGGCTTATAGCAAAATCCTTCCTGATTCCTGAGGAGCAGTGCTTAGGAATGATGTGGAGTGGAGGCGATTATCTTGTGCAGGTTAATACTATGGATAGTCCTAACTGACTAATTTCCAAAATATTTGTTCCGTTTAGCGATGTTCCATGTGCTTTGCAATAGAGATGAAAATAACCGACCAAAATACCAAAGTGGTGATAAAAGCAGCCTTTGGAGCACTGGTTTGCTCTGTTTGTCACTCTTTGACCCCCTGGCCACGCGGGAAGGAACTCAGCCCTAGCGTGAAATACCACATCACTACCTGTTTTCTTTTTAGTAAGTATTAAAAGGATTCTTCCCACCAGGTTAGTTTAAAAAGCTGAAGAGAGGCAATGCTATTAAAATGAGTTGCTTTGCTGGTGAGGATAAGCCTGTGCATTTGTCTCTGGCATGTGAAACATAGCTGTGACTCAGTCATGATTTTTGTAGCTAGAAAATACGCAGTATATTTCAAGTGCCATTTTTCCCTGTTGGTCAAACAGAACACACACTTAGGTAAGGCAATTAGTTATACATTTTTAAACTAGGCATTACAAAGAAGAATTTTAAAAAAATTGCTATGAACAATCGTGTTAAAAACTGGTTGCACGTAATTAATCTTGTGATATTAATGAGTTCTTGCTGTTGATTATGGGTGACAAAGTAAATAGACTATTTGCATCATCTGGCATTCATGAGTTTGCATTCAGGCCTCTTTGCTTTAATCTGCTTGGAATGATTTATAACGAAGTTATTGCTCTCTGTTGGACCGGATTAATTGCTTTAGAATATCATAAAAGTAATGTAAAGCTTGGAGATTATATCCTTGATGAAATCTTTGGGAGAGGTTTGAGTTAGGTGCTGCAAATTGTTGATGAGCCAATTTCAGTTCATTTTAATCTTCCGTTGTCATTGTATAAAGTTTACATAATTATTGATTCCTTGAAAGCTATAGTGCAAAAATATCACAGGTGAACTTAAAATTAATTCTAAAATAAGTAAAAACTTGTGGGAAAATGTGCAGCATTCTGTCCTGTAGAGGCCTTTCTTCTGTACCCTTTTCATCCTCATCTGAGAGCAGATCCAAAAAAGGAGTTGTCTTTGCAGCAGTGAACTTCTAGTACTTGCCCTGACTGAAATTTGGAACTGTGTGTTAGGTCCGTGAGCTGCTTGTGAAGTTCATGGAGATAAGTAGGACTCCAGAAGAGGAGCAGCAAGCAGCCTGCAAGCCGAGGACTAGATATACAGCTGCTCATTAAGAATACTCCAAAGCCAGGAGTGGATATTGCATGTTTCAGCCAGTGGCGGTTTAATGTAAAAGAAAGAGCTGTGAACTTGAGTGTTGGCCAGGTTCTGGAGTGAGTGTGCTGGCTGCTTTGCTCCTGGACCCAGGGATCCTGGATTACTTGCCACTGTCATGTGTGGTTTCAGGATTCAAAGGTAGTGTTAGAGAATCATAGAAAGCCTGTTAAATATGACTGGCATTTCTTTTCTGATTCTGCATAGTGCTTCATTAATTTCGGCATCTTTGGGGTAGCATAGATTTTAAAATACATACTACAGATTTATTTTTTTTTTCAGCTTGCAAATGTACACATAACACCTGCAGTGTGATATCACAATGTTTTTTCTTGCACTGTTTTCTGAGATATTTAGACATTTCTTTAAGGATTAGGTGGAATTTGTTGTTAAATATGTTCTAACTTCACCTATGGCAATGTGGATGTTACCAGCCATGGTTGTAGCACAGTTGTATGTAGCCCGTTTTCCAAACTGGGTGTTTTTCCTCCTGTGCCTAGCAATAATGGGCTTACCTGACAATGCTTCCAGCCTTTTGATTTATCCTGTATCTTTTTAAACCCATATGTGAAGCTCAGCTGTTTACACTTTCAGTACATCTCTTCAGCATCTCCTTATGAATAATTTATATGTGCATTTAAAACCATCCCTTCATTAGGGAAAGGTCTCCTCTTTTCCCTCTCTGTGTGCTGGGCTCTTGAGGTTTTGGGGTGGTAAGGGTTTCCAAACCATGTCTTATCTTCCTTTCTCTGAAAAATCTTTGCACTTTTTGCAATTTGGCTTGTTACCATGGTTTATTCTCCTTCCGTTTATTTTGTTTCCTATTTCTGCGTACCCCGTGCAGTATTTTGCTGAGAAAACTCTCGGCTTGGTGTTGAATAAATGTTCACTACGTGCTGGCTCTTACTTAAATTCAAAATACCTATGGCAGGAAGCTACTTGTTGACATCTCTACCCAAAGGTGAAGTAAGGTGAAATGTGGTGAGCTCTTGTACTAGTGTGCTGTTGCCAGAGCAGAGATATACTGTTTCTTCCACAAATCCTTCCTATGTATTCCATCTTTGAACTTCTGAATGCCAGAGAAAAATTAAGTAGGGGTAGACTTCCATATGCATTGATTTAGTTCACTCTTTGCAGAATGTACACCCAGCTGCATTAGGGAATTAAATCAGCTCAGCAAAAGGTCCAAAGTGTTCAAGATTGCTACACAGGGTCATGTGGCAGAGAAGGGAGAGAATACAAGATCTTTGGTGACACTGAGCTATTAGATTGGCTTGTACAATTTCACATTAGAGATGTAATTTGATGGTAGATTTCACTGATCTAAGTTAGGACAGCTCTGCCCTCAGCTATGTCTTCCCCTCTGTCTTTTGCTATCACATTGTGTCCTTGTCTCTGCTATGGAATGATTCAGGGAACTGAACTAGAAAAAAAGTCGCTTGTTGTCAGGGTTCGTCTTGAGCTCACTTCAGTTACCTTCCCAGGAGTCAGGGTAGCCACGGGAACACCGCTGGGAGGAAGAGGATGTGGAAGGCATGCCTGAAGGCAGGGGAAGCAGCAGCATCATGTGCTTGGTTCACACTGTCCTAAAACCACATCCTAACAGAGCATGATCTGGGCTCAGGATTTGCTTTGTTGATAGTGCTGTGGTTAGATACCATACATGGATTGTGATCACGTCACAGTGTAAAGTTTTGTGGGGAATTAAATGTATCCTTTATAACTGGCTACTCAGTATGAAGAAGTAGAGTTATCAAATTTCTTTCCAGGTGAACACAAGTTAAATGTAGAAGCCTGTTGCCTGAGCAGTTTCAGTTCCTGGTAGTTCTTCAGTTCCAATGAAATACCTAACAGTTCAAAAAAGGGCAAGTCGGTGCATGTACAACCCTTTGGGAGCACCTTGCAAGACAAGCAATCTACTGGAGTGACATGATTGAAATGGAGAGGGAGAAGTAAACAAAATATAACTTCTTAAATTGTGCAAATAAATGGAGAGGCAGGAGAGCTTGGACTTTCATCTTCTAGTCAGACAGCACTGACAGAAAGAAA
Source organism: Streptopelia decaocto (assembly GCF_964273445.1). Lineage (NCBI taxonomy): Eukaryota > Metazoa > Chordata > Aves > Columbiformes > Columbidae > Streptopelia > Streptopelia decaocto. Next base: position 18,741,844 of record NC_138659.1, read on the forward strand.
CCCTTAGTAGGTGGGGAATGATGGTGACTGGCTTTTCACGGTTGGAATGAAAATACGCCTGATAAATCGGAATGGATGGATGAGAAAATGGCATATTGGCGCTTACTGTATTCACTTACAAGTAAAATCTGCTTATCAAAAAGTATGGTTACTTCTTTTCTTGCTAAAAGCAACTTCTAACCCAGCTTAACTATCTGTGTGGTTTTTGGCTTCTTTGACTGGACTGCCTATGCGTAGGGAATTTGCACGTAAGTTTGTGGCGAAATTCAATATTAGTTATTTCCACATAGATAGATGGTAGTTACTTTTAGATTAACAAGTGCTGGGAAATTGTGTTGTGTTGACATTCAAGGCTGTCCATACAGAGGGGAGGAGTGTCCTGCCATCCCACAGGGAATATTGATCTGGTAGTATATAAAAAAAAATTAAAGGCTTCTAGGAGCCATTTATAAAATTAAAACTATTCCTACTTCTGGATATACATTTATATTCAATGACTTTCAGCTCTTTAGAAGTTACAAATACAACTTTGATGCAGATGCTTCTGCAGAGAATTCTATAAATTAATACATATTTTTCACGTTAGAAGACACTTTTTTTGACAATATGAAGCAAATATTTCATTTCTGCCACTGTCAGCTAAGAGTAAGTATTCTGTGTATACACACATATGCATAATCTAAATACGCATAGACGTGTATATATCTGTGTGCATATTTATATATTATTATGCATAGACACATGTATATATGTGTGCACATGTTTATATATTATTATGCATATACATAATGTGTGTATATGTGTGTATACTAATCGGGATAAATGACAGATTGTACTGTGACGATGTTTAACTTGATCTTCCAGTTTTCAGTTTGCTTCACCCCTTGCCAATTAAGATCTTGGTTGTCTTGGCAGAGTTCAGCTGAGTGTCAACTTAAATGCATTTTGCTTTATTAATATATATATCTAACATAGCTTTTCACTGAGTGAGAAAAACAAACTAGTGTGTTAATTGTTTGATATATATATAAAATACTTGGTTCATTGTATACATGAGAGGTTAATCAGTAACATTGCAGTACACTATAAATTAAATAAGTCGCTGTTTTATTGACTATGTTACGTTGTGGATTGTATGTTTCTTGTAATTTGTGATTAACAGCAGACCAATAAAAAGTTTAGTATGTTTGAGACATGGACAATGTGGTCTGGGCATGAGCATGACCAGTCACAGATCATAACGTCTAGTAGAAAGGCATTGACTGGCTATTAGTTTTAAATACTGAAAGCATTTCAGCATTATTTCACCATTTCTAATGCTGTTTTTAAGTGGAGTGTATAACTTTATGAATGAATGGCATAATAATGTGGAATATTTAACTAGATTTAATTTTATAGTCTATGTTAGTAAGGAATAATTTATTGAAAAGGTGCTGCATATGCACAGTGCTGTCATTCCTGTTAATTTGGATATCTTTTTTTTTTTTTTTTTTTTCCCAGTTAGAATCTCTTGCTACTCCTGTTAAATATGCTCATATTAAGTAGGAGTTTGGAATGCCAGTGGTATAAAGGCAGATGAATAACTTATTGAAATGTGTTTTAGGACTTAAACTACAACCCACATGAATTTCATCTTTCCAGTTACAGTCCAGGGTGGGTGGGTGAGGGACCACAACAAAACCAATTTGAAGCAAGAGAGCAGAATTTTAGGTAAACTGCTGGGTGTGTTTTTGTTGTGCTTGTTGGAGATATTCAGATATAGGAGTGGATAAAGGCTTTGGGCATGTAATGGTTCTGAGAGCTGCTTGTGGGGTCCTGTGTGGGGACTGCTGCTTTCTAAGTATTCCTCAGTCTTTAGGAATGCACTAAAAATATTATCTATGAAACTGAAGTGACTTTCACTCTGCAAGTAAAATGTTTCTTTTATGGCATCCAAACATACACGTTTATTCTCTTCAATGGTTAATGCAGAGCACCAGGAAAAAATTACATTTTAATGTTAAAGAATTATGATAGGTTTAGACTTCAGGTTAGTTTGCTTTATGGACATGACTTATGACTTACTGTTTCTTTGAAAAACACATAGCTGCGCTGTTGTGAAATATGACATGATTGGTAAAGTTGCTATGCTCAGTTTACAGCTGCCAACATTCTCTGGCTTCATTCAGGACCTTCCCAGAGTGAGTCCTGAGGCCCTGCTTTTAAAATCACTTTGATAATTCATAAACTGCAACCTGCACCCTGGTGCCAGTGTTGGAGGGGTGCTGAAGAGAGTGAGCTGACAAAGTGTGGGCCAGGTTTGACCAGGACGCCAGGTGGGTCCAAACAGCTGATGTTTTTCCTCAGAAGAGGTAAAGAATGACTGTTAAGGCAGTATGTTTTATAAAGCAGTAGGATGCCTGCTTCGTAAGCTGCTTGCATCAAGCTCAAGGACCAAGCTGTTATAGCTGTGGTAGCAAAGGAAAAAAGGGTCTAAAGTTTGTCTCCTCCCAAAAGGTGTGTGGCTTTCCTCTGGGAGCTGTCATCACCTCGGAGAGCAGAGCTTGGGCTCTGTGGCATGAAGTGCCGGGATTAACACCCATGTGCTGGGATGGGTGATTGTGTGTTACTTTTTGTTTTGGACATTCAGTAAGGCATTTAGAAATCTAATCCCTTGTTTCCAGAGCACATGATTGGTGGTGGTGTGTGATTTGTGCGGTATTTCTTGTTGTGTTTTTTTTCGTGTGTGTTTGTTTGTTTGCATTGTTTCAAGCAGGGTGATTATTTGAATGTTCTACCTAGATTTAAGTTGCACTGCGGGTAGCTGAGAGTCAACATGTGATACAAGCAAATGGGAATATTCCTATAGCCTGTGTTCTTATATGGAAGCTAGTATTAATATATGTGTGTGGAGGGGATATGGTGGTGTGTTTTTCTCTCAGCTGAGTATGATCCTTGTCTTTGAATTTAGTTAGTAACAGTGGTTGAAAGATTTTAAATATGTCATTTAAAATGTGTGTTAATGTTGACACCAAAAATGTAAGGAATATGTACGGTGTTAAATGGATAGTTGTTTCTGGAGGGCCTTGGCTCTAAGCTAACTAAAATAATATAATGGTTATAGTAAAAACTAAAAATACCTGCCTTAATTGACAGTGTAATCCAGAAGTAAACATAGTACGTTCTGTTCTTTGTGAACAGCAGCTAAGTTGACCATGTGCCTGATCAGCACATTGTGAACCTTCTAACTTTGTGTTTCTCTGTGTTAGCAATTATGTGAAGTAGTTACATCTATATTCTGCAGAAAAAAAGAAGACTGCGATTTTCAGATTCCCAGCAAAACTGTCGTACTCTGAATATTCTTTGAAGTATATCCTTTTTGCTGTGTCATCGTTGACATTGATTATTGAATGTGCCCACTTAAGATCCAAAATTAACAAACAATAGTATCTAAAATGTAGCTAATGGAAACCATGTATCATTGAGACTATTAATGATGTTTTCTACAGGAAAACATTGTTGTAGAACAGCCATCTGTTAAAGTAGTAACATTATTTCCTGAGTACCTTGAAAAGTATTTCAATGTGGATGGTTTATGGACCTGGAGCTATGATGTTTCATGTGGTCAGTCAGTGCATTTAAGCTTTTTCTCCTTAAATACTTGGATCATGTTTGTAAGGACTTAGTTGCAAGACCTAAAGTCACAAGGATTTCAAGTTTTTCCCAGATATATATATATATATATATATATATTTTTTATTTTAAAAATGTTATTTTAAGAATGTGTTTCAGTGGAACGTCAGTGATGAGCTCTGTTTCCCTTTCAGTAGTCCCTCTGCTCTGTTTCACTAGCGGAATAGTGGGCAGTCTCACCTCTCTTCTAGGAGGTGGCTGGAAATGACTGGGAAAGCTGAGTGCTGACTGGGATGGGAGCTTCTGGTGGGGTGTGGGAACACACCCTTACAATTTGGGCTGCTTTGTGTCTTTGCATGATCTTTAGGTGTGTAGGCAGATGTCAAGGAGCCTTGACAGGTGGGTGCTAAGGAAGTGAATAAGGACAGCGACGCCTGTGCATTAAGAAAGAAGGTGTTATTCCCAGTTCAGTCAGTTGTGGTTTGATAAGCTAACTTACTGGTGAGTACTTAGCTTCCATCTGATGTATGTTTGGCTCAGTGTGTGGAGTAAATAGTGTCAGTTAAGGGAGTTGCTGTGCAGTTGCAGTTTCAAATGAAAAAATTGGTCTTGTTGTCTGTATCCCCAGGTACTTAATCCAGCATCCTTTCTGTGTAGTTGGCACCTACTGTTTTGATGAACTGAAAAAGACAAAGAGTTAAAGCATTAATAGTTAACCAAAAATCGCCTTATACCTGCAAAGTATTAGTAACCATAATTGAAGTATAAGATTTAGCATATATGCTTGTGTTCTTATGATTACTATTGTGTACAGGTTGGTCTGAGTCCAAATGTTTTGCATCTTCAAAATGATGAAACTAATATTTGCAAGATAAATGATTCAGAATCTTTCATTGTTCATATCTTTGCAAGTGGTATGGTGAAGGCAAGGAGTCCTTTCCTCCTACATGATCAGTGTGAGGGTGTTTAAAAACATTAGTTGTGTTTGGCGCTTTGGAAGTTTTGAGTGGTGGTGGTATAGTTGGCTCGCCTCTCACTTCATCTGTTTTCCGTGAACCAATGTATATCACCGTGATGGATTTGCAGGAGGAGGTCATCGCATTACTTGTTTAAAGAGGTGATAGACATGTCACATTTAAGTGTGTTTTGTATTAGCTTTTCAATTTTAAACAAGCAATGACTCTTTGGTATTTTTAGTGTCTTTTCACCATAAATTAGAACTTGAAAACCATCTTTGGAAGAGTAATAATTATTGTCTCAATTTAAAGTTAAAGATGATAAATATTATGCTACTATGTTTTGACCTCTGGAGTTGATTATCAAGGTGAAAGGCATGCCTCACTGTGAAAACAGTCTTCAAGCAGCAGAATATAATTCTTGCTTATATTGACAAATAGTACAAAAGATTCATTTTGCATCCTTGGCAAAATCCTTTGTATGATCAAAATACCAAATTACTCTAAAATGTGAATCTATCATGCAGTCTTCAAAGACAAAAACAAGTTTAAAAAAATAAAAGAACTCACATATATGGAGAGAAAATACTGATCTTTGCCTTTCCTTTGCAAAAGCAACAACAAATCCGTAAGTTAGAGATGTTCCATGCTTCCTATGGTAGAACATATTTGTTGCCTCTTTACTTTGCTTCCTCTTAATATAAAAACAAGCCACAGAGGACAGAGCCACTGGCACTGTTAATGATATGGCTTCTCTACCGTCTATCCTTTCCCCAAATTTAAAAGCAAAAAAGAAAGGGGAGGGGGGAAAGAGACAAATTCCGAAATACTTCCAGTCAGACTCTTCAAAATAGCACTTCAGAAAATAATAATTGGATTCTTGGCAGTGGTAGAAAGATATCTACAGCAAGAGATTAGTAGAAGATCCCTTAAGTTTGCCATGCATGTCTCCTCCAGAATTTGCCTTAACTACATAAACCTCTGTGAAAACTGGAGAATTTGGGTGCAGTCTTGTGACAACAGTTTAATTTTCAGTGCTGTTGTGTTGTGATTTTTTGTCTTGGTGGGGAAGTTTTACAGGAGATGTCATAGAACTTGCAAGAATTGTCAGTATTGGTGTCCTAGGGCTGGTGCAAAGATGGCCTTGCCACTGCTCTGCATTCATTGTGTATCTGCTGACTGTTTCCCCCTTTGTCGCCCTGCTCATTCTGACAGTCTTAGAAATCTGTGCAAGTCTTCCTCTGCCTCTCGCCTCAGTTAGATAACTTATTTTTTTTCCTCTGACCTGCCTGAAAGTGCTTTTTCTCTTACCTTTGGATTAATCACAGCTAATACTGAGACAAAACAACAGAAAATCCCAATCTGTATGCCTGATGCAGGAGTACTAAGGAGAGGAAGGCAAAGCCATGGGGCCCCTTAGTCTCTCTGGAGGATGGCTGTGGTTCGGTGTGACAAATAGCTGACGGTACTAGAATGGCATGGGATGACAGTTTTAAGTGGGGGAGTGAAAGCTTCCTTCCCAAAACAGTGCAGGGTTGGAATAGTTAAACGTTAGTAAACTCAAGCATGCAAATGAGAAAGTTCTTCAGTTCCTTTGGTGATGTTCATTGATCATAAATACAGGTTGAGTTACATTGTAATAACTGTATTTATCTTTTCAGGACATAAGGGACTCTTTGACGTGACAGAATGGATGAACAGTCACAAGGCATGCAGGGGCCTACTGCTCCACAGTTTCAGCCACAGGTACTTTTTTTTTAACAGTTGCTCAAGAGCACATGCTATAATTTCTTAAACAGAAAAAGAGAGAAATTAGAAAACATTATTTTTTTGTGGGGACAAAGAATCTATAGACAGATAGAATGTATTATGGTGATCTTATAATTATTTCATAGAAAATAAACAATTTTCATTTTTGCCTCCTACTACTTTACCAATGTTGAGGGTTTGGAGTTGGAGTGGGAGTAGGAAGCAAAGATGAAAGCAATTTCCCTGAGAAATGGTGAGCTGTTTAACACTGTACGTTTCAAAATTTTGTCAGAATTACCATATTTATTTCAGACTGTTACCTTCAACTTTCTCATCTTACACCTCCTGATGGTGTTACTATATGAATTAGAGCTGTTACCTGTAGAAACCAGGCAAGAGAAATTCCCAGTAACTGTAGTTCTGTTGCAAAAGAAGATGCATAATGAATTTAATCTTTGGATATGCATTGATGGTGTGAAACAAAAGATAAAGATTAGCTGATAAGAGGTAATATTGGGATACTGCTTTTTGACGCTTTTACGAGGTAATTATTTGAAGTGCAAGAGCCTGTAAAGGAATGCCCTAAAAATATTTACTGCAGTGACCATTCAAAGATAAAAGCTGGACAGTTCTTTACAAAGCTGGAACCTAATTTTTAAAATTTTCTTGTTGACAGCATAGGTGATAAGACATTTGTGCCTTTTATTTTACAAAACCTGAGGTGAATTCCAACTTGTGTAACTTAGTGAGGTTACAATAACCATCTTTCCTTAGCTCCAGTTGTTTTTGAATAGCATTGTGATAAAAAAATCTGGATTTAGTAGCATTTATACCAATGCTTTTATAACAATGCAAAACAGAAATTTATAGCAATGTATGGAAATGTATAGCAATGCATACAGACATTTTGAGAAAATACGTTTGTAATTTTGAAATGAAAGAATACTTAAAATTTGTTTTATGAATATCATAAAGGGTCACCATTATTATTACAGCTTTTTTCTTTCCTGACTAAAGAGAAAATAGAACAGCTGATTAAGGACTGTGTATTTCTGGGAAACCTTCCCATGTTTTCTATATGCTGACTACAAACAGGTGTCATGTTTCCTCATCTGAGTATTTGAATACCTGTTTCTGATTCACAGAATCAACTTTTTGAGGACTGATTGAATTTTAGGAATATTACTCTAAGCTAGAAATTTGGTTTCTGAATTTATACTAGTAAAATATGCTTCTAGTATTACAGTTCCAAGTGACACAGCTCATGTACAGGTAACCAATTTCCCCTGCAGTAAGCTAAGGACAGCCTGATAGCAATACTGCTGTTATCAGCTAGACACTTTCTACAAGAGCAGAAACTAGTGTTTATTCTTGCCTCCACTTGATTGTCAAGCATTTTCATAATCTCAGTATTTTTTTTTTTTAATCAATTACTGTGTAAACTGCACAAGGCATGATTTTTGTTTCTTGTTTTTTCTTGAGACAAAAAGTTTTGGGTTTGCGAATCTGAGCTAGACTGACACCAGAATATTGACTGTTTTGTATTTTAAGAGATAAAGAGTTAACGGGAGCAAGCATCTCTGATAGTCATATTGCCAGACTAATACTGAAATAGTCATTCAGTGATGTTCTCATTTTGTTAATCCAGGTTGTTTTTCCTGTGAGCCAGATACATATTTTAATTCTTAAGGATTTCTCTACTAATGCAGTGCATGCTTATGGTAAAAATTAGTAATGAAAAGAGATTACTAATTGCTGATACATTGAGGAGAAGCAAGAACTAGAATTGAAAGTACAGCAGGTAATGAGCAAGAGGCAAGGTAATGATTTATGAAGAATTGTGTGTTGGGTTTTGATAAACTTTGAATATCTTCTAATTCCCTTGGTCATTGTAGTGTACTCATATGTGCTGATATTTGTAGCAAGTTAAATTACTGTTAATTGGTGGCCCTTTGCTGGACTCTCTCCAGTATGCTTATGTATTGATGCCCACAGCTGGACACAGTGCCCCAGGTGTGGCCTCACCAGTGCTGAGTAGAGGGGAAGGATCCCTTGACCTGCTGGTGATGCTGCTCCTAAAGCAGCCCAGGACACCATTTGCCTTATTTGCTGCAAGGCCACGTTGCTGGCTCACGTTAAGCTTGGTGTCCACCAGGACCCTTGGGTCTGGCCTGCAAAACTGTTTTCTAGCAGGTACTGGTGCATGGAGTTATTGCTGCCCAGGTGCAGGGCTCTGCACTTCCCTGTGTTGGGCTGCATGAAGTTCCTGTCAGCCCATTTGTCTGCCCTGTCGAGGTCCCTCTGGATGGCAGCGTGACCCTCTGGTGCATCAGCCATTCCTCTCAGTTTTGTGTCATCGGCAAACTTGCTGAGGGTGCACTTTGCCCTGTCATCCTGATCATTAATGAAGGTGTCGAGCAGGATTGGACCCAGTATTGACTCCTGAGGTACACTGCTAGTTACTGGTCTCCAACTAGTGCAATTAGAAGCTCAAATTTTCTATTTGGAATTAAGTGCCTGAAATCTATGACTGTGACATCTGTTACCTACAAAGTTAAACCACTGTACTTCGTTACAGCACAAGGACATTTTTGAAAGTGCAGATGTCTAAGTATTGCCAAACCTCTTACATATTGTAAAAAGGATTATGCAAGAAGGTAGGAAAATATGGATTAGTAGTCTGATACAGTAGCCTTCAAATTCTGGAACTTCCTTGAGCAGAACTGGGAACTTTTTAGCACCTGAAGAGAGAAAAATGTGACTGTTACTAGACCTGATAAACAAAACTCAGAACAGATCCCTTACTGTTTGGTGTGTGTGTGTTTTTGTTGCTGTTGTTGTTGTTGTTTTGGTTTGGGTTTTTTCCCCTAAAGAAACTGATCAGTAGTGAATCAAGTCTCCCCTTTTACAGAAGACATTGCGTATCTCAGCATTGTTATTGTGCTCTTTGTTCTCTAGTTCCCCTGAATTCCACTCAAGACAAGGGGCCAGAGCTCTGTGCAGTATTCAACACACAGCCAATAGACTTAAGTAGAGAATCACTTTGTTTTCTCTTTTCATTCAAATGCTTTTCCTCAGAATGTCTAGCTTTCTTTTTGATGGTGACTGACAAATCAGTTTAGCTTTTCAAGGAAGTTTTTCCATAATATTTTGTAGATCTTTTTCCTATGTGGTAATAGCTAATGTAAATATCATGATTCTCTGTGTTAGGGGTTGTATTTCTGATTAAGTTTCTGATCACTAGCCTTGGGATGCTAGTACTGAGTTCCAGTGTGGAAAACTAGAGAA